>NW_027526494.1:0-1200000 GCF_052857255.1 Amblyomma americanum
AAAATCGATGCTCGTGAATCATGCTAGTTTCGATCTAAAACGATGTATCCCGTTGTTTTGATCCGGAATACAAGTTTTCGCGCAGTTCTGAGAGAAAAAGTTTACACCTTTCTCTCGTCTACTCTTCGACGACTTGTAATATCGATGCTCGTGAATCTTGCTAGTTTCGATCTAAAACGAGGTAACCCGTTGTTTTGAGCCGGAATACAAGTTTTCGCGCATTTCTGAGAGAAAAAGTTTACACCTTTCTCTCGTCTACTATTCGACGACTTGTAAAATTGATGCTCGTGAATCTTGCAAGTTTCGACCTAAAACGACGTATCCCGTTGTTTTGAGCCGGAATACACGTTTTCGCGCAGTTCTGAGAGAAAACGTTTACACCTTTCTCTCGTCTACTCTTCGACGACGTGTAAAATCGATGCTCGTGAATCTTGCTAGTTTCGATCTAAAACGATGTAACCCGTTGTTTTGAGCCGGAATATCAAGTTTTCGCGCAGTTCTGAGAGAAAAAGTTTACACCTTTCTCTCGTTTACTCTTCGACGACTTGTAAAATCGATGCTCGTGAATCTTGCTAGTTTCGATCTAAAACGATGTATCCCGTTGTTTTGAGCCGGAATACAAGTTTTCGCACAGTTCTGAGAGAAAAAGTTTACACCTTTCTCTCGTGTACTCTTCGACGACTTGTAAAATCGATGCTCGTGAATCATGCTAGTTTCGATCTAAAACGATGTATCCCGTTGTTTTGAGCCGGAATACAAGTTTTCGCGCAGTTCTGAGAGAAAAAGTTTACACCTTTCTCTCGTGTACTCTTCGTCGACTTGTAAAATTGATGCTCGTGAATCTTGCTAGTTTCGATCTAAAACGATGTAACCCGTTGTTTTGAGCCAGAACACAAGTTTTCGCGCAGTTCTGAGAGTTAAAGTTTACACCTTTCTCTCGTCTACTCTTCGAAGACTTGTGAAATCGAAGCTCGTGAATCTTGCTAGATTCGATCTAAAGCGATGTATCCCGTTGTTTTGAGCCTGAATACAAGTTTTCGCGCAGTTCTGAGAGAAAAAGTTTACACATTTCTCTCGTCTACTCTTCGACGACTTCTAATAACGATGCTCGTGAATCTTGCTAGTTTCGATCTAAAACGAGGTAACCCGTTGTTTTGAGCCGGAATACAAGTTTTCGCGCATTTCTGAGAGAAAAAGTTTACACCTTTCTCTCGTCTATATTCGACAACTTGTAAAATCGATGCTCGTGAATCTTGCTAGTTTCGATCTAAAACGATGTAACCCGTTGTTTTGAGCCGGAATACAAGTTTTCGCGCAGTTCTGAGAGTTAAGTTTACACCTTTCTCTCGTCTACTCTTCGAAGACTTGTGAAATCGAAGCTCGTGAATCATGCTAGTTTCGATCTAAAACGATGTTTCCCGTTGTTTTGAGCCGGAATACAAGTTTTCGCGCAGTTTTGAGAGAAAAAGTTTACACCTTTCTCTCGTGTACTCTTCGAAGACTTGTAAAATCGATGCTCGTGAATCTTGCTAGTTTCGATCTAAAACGATGTATCCCGTTGTTTTGAGCCGGAATACAAGTTTTCGCGCAGTTCTGAGAGAAAAAGTTTACACCTTTCTCTCGTGTACTCTTCGTCGACTTGTAAAATCGATGCTCGTGAATCTTGCTAGTTTCGATCTAAAACGATGTATCCTGTTGTTTTGAGCCGGAATACAAGTTTTCGCGCAGTTCTGAGAGAAAAAGTTTACACATTTCTCTCGTCTACTCTTCGACGACTTGTAATATCGATGCTCGTGAATCTTGCTAGTTTCGATCTAAAACGAGGTAACCCGTTGTTTTGAGCCGGAATACAAGTTTTCGCGCAGTTCTGAGAGAAAAAGTTTACACCTTTCTCTCGTCTACTATTCGACGACTTGTAAAATCGATGCTCGTGAATCTTGCTAGTTTCGACCTAAAACGATGTATCCCGTTGTTTTGAGCCGGAATACACGTTTTCGCGCAGTTCTGAGGGAAAAAGTTCACACCTTTCTCTCGTGAACTCTTCGACGACTTGTAAAATCGATGCTAGTGAATCTTGCTAGTTTCGATCTAAAACGATATATCCTGTTGTTTTGAGCCGGAATACAAGTTTTCGCGCAGTTCTGAGAGAAAAAGTTTACACCAATCTCTCGTCTACTCTTCGACGACTCGTAAAATCGATGCTCATGAATTTTGCTAGTTTCGACCTAAAACGATGTATCCTTTTGTTTGAGCCGGAATACAAGTTTTCGCGCAGTTCTGAGCGAAAAAGTTTACACCTCTCTCTCGTGTACTCTTCGACGACTTGTAAAATCGATGCTCGTGAATCATGCTAGTTTCGATCTAAAACGATGTATCCCGTTGTTTTGAGCCGGAATACAAGTTTTCGCGCAGTTCTGAGAGAAAAGTTTACACCTTTCTCTCGTCTACTCTTCGACGACTCGTAAAATCGATGCTCATTAATTTTGCTAGTTTCGATCTTCTCTCGTCTACTCTTCAATGACTCGTAAAATCGATGCTCATGAATTTTGCTAGTCTGGATCTAAAACGATATATCCTGTTGTTTTGAGCCGGAATACAAGTTTTCGCGCAGTTCTGAGAGAAAAAGTTTACACCTTTCTCTCGTGTACTCTTCGTCGACTTGTAAAATCGATGCTCGTGAATCTTGCTAGTTTCGATCTAAAACGATGTATCCTGTTGTTTTGAGCCGGAATACAAGTTTTCGCGCAGTTCTGAGAGAAAAAGTTTACACATTTCTCTCGTCTACTCTTCGACGACTTGTAATATCGATGCTCGTGAATCTTGCTAGTTTCGATCTAAAACGAGGTAACCCGTTGTTTTGAGCCGGAATACAAGTTTTCGCGCAGTTCTGAGAGAAAAAGTTTACACCTTTCTCTCGTCTACTATTCGACGACTTGTAAAATCGATGCTCGTGAATCTTGCTAGTTTCGACCTAAAACGATGTATCCCGTTGTTTTGAGCCGGAATACACGTTTTCGCGCAGTTCTGAGAGAAAAAGTTCACACCTTTCTCTCGTGAACTCTTCGACGACTTGTAAAATCGATGCTAGTGAATCTTGCTAGTTTCGATCTAAAACGATATATCCTGTTGTTTTGAGCCGGAATACAAGTTTTCGCGCAGTTCTGAGAGAAAAAGTTTACACCAATCTCTCGTCTACTCTTCGACGACTCGTAAAATCGATGCTCATGAATTTTGCTAGTTTTGACCTAAAACGATGTATCCTTTTGTTTTGAGCCGGAATACAAGTTTTCGCGCAGTTCTGAAAGAAAAAGTTTACACCTTTCTCTCGTGTACTCTTCGACGACTTGTAAAATCGATGCTCGTGAATCATGCTAGTTTCGATCTAAAACAATGTATCCCGTTGTTTTGAGCCGGAATACAAGTTTTCGCGCAGTTCGGAGAGAAAAAGTGTACACCTTTCTCTCGTCTACTCCTCGACGACTCGTAAAATCGATGCTCGTGAATCTAGCTAGTTTTGATCTAAAACGATGTATCCCGTTGTTTTGTGCCGGAATACAAGTTTTCGCGCAGTTCTGAGAGAAAACGTTTACACCTTTCTCTCGTGTACTCTTCGACGACTTGTAAAATCGATGCTCGTGAATCATGCTAGTTTCGATCTAAAACAATGTATCCCGTTGTTTTGAGCCGGAATACAAGTTTTCGCACAGTTCTGAGAGAAAAAGTTTACACCTTTCTCTCGTGTACTCTTCGACGACTAGTAAAATCGATGCTCGTGAATCATGCTAGTTTCGATCTAAAACGATGTTTCCCGTTGTTTTGAGCCGGAATACAAGTTTTCGCGCAGTTTTGAGAGAAAAAGTTTACACCTTTCTCTCGTCTACTCTTCGAAGACTTGTAAAATCGATGCTCGTGAATCTTGCTAGTTTCGATCTAAAACGAGGTAACCCGTTGTTTTGAGCCGGAATACAAGTTTTCGCGCAGTTCTGAGAGAAAAAGTTTACACCTTTCTCTCGTCTACTATTCGACGACTTGTAAAACCGATGCTCGTGAATCTTGCTAGTTTCGACCTAAAACGATGTATCCCGTTGTTTTGAGCCGGAATACACGTTTTCGCGCAGTTCTGAGAGAAAAAGTTCACACCTTTCTCTCGTGAACTCTTCGACGACTTGTAAAATCGATGCTAGTGAATCTTGCTAGTTTCGATCTAAAACGATATATCCTGTTGTTTTGAGCCGGAATACAAGTTTTCGCGCAGTTCTGAGAGAAAAAGTTTACACCAATCTCTCGTCTACTCTTCGACGACTTGTAAAATCGATGCTCGTGAATCATGCTAGTTTCGATCTAAAACGATGTATCCCGTTGTTTTGAGCCGGAATGCAAGTTTTCGCGCAGTTCTGAGAGAAAAAGTTTACACCTTTCTCTCGTGTACTCGTAGACGACTTGTAAAATCGATGCTCGTGAATCTTGCTAGTTTCGATCTGAAACGATGTATCCCGTTGTTTTGAGCCGGAATAGAAGTTTTCGCGCAGTTTTGAGAGTTAAAGTTTACACCTTTCTCTCGTCTACTCTTCGAAGACTTGTGAAATCGATGCTCCTGAATCTTGCTAGATTCAATCTAAAGCGATGTATCCCGTTGTTTTGAGCCGGAATACAAGTTTTCGCGCAGTTCTGAGAGAAAAAGTTCACACATTTCTCTCGTCTACTCTTCGACGACTTGTAATATCGATGCTCGTGAATCTTGCTAGTTTCGATCTAAAACGATGTATCCCGTTGTTTTGAGCCGGAATGCAAGTTTTCGCGCAGTTCTGAGAGAAAAAGTTTACACCTTTCTCTCGTGTACTCGTAGACGACTTGTAAAATCGATGCTCGTGAATCTTGCTAGTTTCGATCTGAAACGATGTATCCCGTTGTTTTGAGCCGGAATAGAAGTTTTCGCGCAGTTTTGAGAGTTAAAGTTTACACCTTTCTCTCGTCTACTCTTCGAAGACTTGTAAAATCGATGCTCGTGAATCATGCTAGTTTCGATCTAAAACGATGTATCCCGTTGTTTTGAGCCGGAATGCAAGTTTTCGCGCAGTTCTGAGAGAAAAAGTTTACACCTTTCTCTCGTGTACTCGTAGACGACTTGTAAAATCGATGCTCGTGAATCTTGCTAGTTTCGATCTGAAACGATGTATCCCGTTGTTTTGAGCCGGAATAGAAGTTTTCGCGCAGTTTTGAGAGTTAAAGTTTACACCTTTCTCTCGTCTACTCTTCGAAGACTTGTGAAATCGATGCTCCTGAATCTTGCTAGATTCAATCTAAAGCGATGTATCCCGTTGTTTTGAGCCGGAATACAAGTTTTCGCGCAGTTCTGAGAGAAAAAGTTCACACATTTCTCTCGTCTACTCTTCGACGACTTGTAATATCGATGCTCGTGAATCTTGCTAGTTTCGATCTAAAACGATGTAACCCGTTGTATTGAGCCGGAATACAAGTTTTCGCGCAGTTCTGAGAGAAAAAGTTTACACCTTTCTCTCGTCTATATTCGACGACTTGTAAAATCGATCCTCGTGAATCTTGCTAGTTTCGACCTAAAACGATGTATCCCGTTGTTTTGAGCCGGAATACACGTTTTCGCGCAGTTGTGAGAGAAAAAGTTCACACCTTTCTCTCGTGAACTCTTCGACGACTTGTAAAATCGATGCTAGTGAATCTTGCTAGTTTCAATCTAAAACGATATATCCTGTTGTTTTGAGCCGGAATACAAGTTTTCGCGCAGTTCTGAGAGAAAAAGTTTACACCAATCTCTCGTCTACTCTTCGACGACTCGTAAAATCGATGCTCGTGAATTTTGCTAGTTTCGACCTAAAACGATGTATCCTTTTGTTTTGAGCCGGAATACAAGTTTTCGCGCAGTTCTGAGAGAAAAAGTTTACACCTCTCTCTCGTGTACTCTTCGACGACTTGTAAAATCGATGCTCGTGAATCATGCTAGTTTCGATCTAAAACGATGTATCCCGTTGTTTTGAGCCGGAATACAAGTTTTCGCGCAGTTCTGAGAGAAAAGTTTACACCTTTCTCTCGTGAACTCTTCGACGACTTGTAAAATCGATGCTAGTGAATCTTGCTAGTTTCGATCTAAAACGATATATCCTGTTGTTTTGAGCCGGAATACAAGTTTTCGCGCAGTTCTGAGAGAAAACGTTTACACCAATCTCTCGTCTACTCTTCGATGACTCGTAAAATCGATGCTCATGAATTTTGCTAGTTTCGACCTAAAACGATGTATCCTTTTGTTTTGAGCCGGAATACAAGTTTTCGCGCAGTTCTGAGAGAAAACGTTTACACCTCTCTCGTGTACTCTTCGACGACTTGTAAAATCGATGCTCGTGAATCATGCTAGTTTCGATCTAAAACGATGTATCCCGTTGTTTTGAGCCGGAATGCAAGTTTTCGCGCAGTTCTGAGAGAAAAAGTTTACACCTTTCTCTCGTGTACTCTTCGACGACTTGTAAAATCGATGCTCGTGAATCTTGCTAGTTTCGATCTGAAACGATGTATCCCGTTGTTTTGAGCCGGAATACAAGTTTTCGCGCAGTTTTGAGAGTTAAAGTTTACACCTTTCTCTCGTCTACTCTTCGAAGACTTGTGAAATCGATGCTCCTGAATCTCGCTAGATTCGATCTAAAGCGATGTATCCCGTTGTTTTGAGCCGGAATACAAGTTTTCGCGCAGTTCTGAGAGAAAAAGTTCACAACATTTCTCTCGTCTACTCTTCGACGACTTGTAATATCGATGCTCGTGAATCTTGCTAGTTTCGATCTAAAACGATGTAACCCGTTGTATTGAGCCGGAATACAAGTTTTCGCGCAGTTCTGAGAGAAAATAGTTTACACCTTTCTCTCGTCTATATTCGACAACTTGTAAAATCGATGCTCGTGAATCTTGCTAGTTTCGATCTAAAACGATGTAACCCGTTGTTTTGAGCCGGAATACAAGTTTTCGCGCAGTTCTGAGAGTTAAAGTTTACACCTTTCTCTCGTCTACTCTTCGAAGACTTGTGAAATCGAAGCTTGTGAATCTTGCTAGATTCGATCTAAAGCGATATATCCTGTTGTTTTGAGCCGGAATACAAGTTTTCGTGCAGTTCTGAGAGAAAAAGTTTACAACTTTCTCTCGTCTACTATTCGACGACTTGTGAAATCGATGCTCGTGAATCTTGCTAGTTTCGACCTAAAACGATGTATCCCTTTGTTTTGAGCCGGAATACAAGTTTTCGCGCAGTTCTGAGATAAAAAGTTTACACCTTTCTCTCGTGTACTCTTCGACGACTCAAAAAACGATGCTCGTGAATCATGCTAGTTTCGATCTAAAACGATGTATCCCGTTGTTTTGAGCCGGAATACAAGTTTTCGCGCAGTTCTGAGAGAAAACGTTTACACCTTTCTCTCGTCTACTCTTCGACGACGTGTAAAATCGATGCTCGTGAATCTTGCTAGTTTCGATGTAAAACGATGTAACCCGTTGTTTTGAGCCGGAATACAAGTTTTCGCGCAGTTCTGAGAGAAAAAGTTTACACCTTTCTCTCGTCTACTCTTCGACGACTCGTAAAATTGATGCTCATGAATTTTGCTAGTTTCGATCTTCTCTCGTCTACTCTTCAATGACTCGTAAAATCGATGCTCATGAATTTTGCTAGTTTGGATTTAAAACGATATATCCTGTTGTTTTGAGCCGGAATACAAGTTTTCGCGCAGTTCGGAGAGAAAAAGTTTACACCTTTCTCTCGTCTACTCTTCGACGACTTGTAAAATCGATGCTCGTGAATCATGCTAGTTTCGATCTACAACGATGTATCCCGTTGTTTTGATCCGGAATACAAGTTTTCGCGCAGTTCTGAGAGAAAAAGTTTACACCTTTCTCTCGTCTACTCTTCGACGACTTGTAATATCGATGCTCGTGAATCTTGCTAGTTTCGATCTAAAACGAGGTAACCCGTTGTTTTGAGCCGGAATACAGGTTTTCGCGCATTTCTGAGAGAAAAAGTTTACACCTTTCTCTCGTCTACTATTCGACGACTTGTAAAATTGATGCTCGTGAATCTTGCTAGTTTCGACCTAAAACGACGTATCCCGTTGTTTTGAGCCGGAATACACGTTTTCGCGCAGTTCTGAGAGAAAACGTTTACACCTTTCTCTCGTCTACTCTTCGACGACGTGTAAAATCGATGCTCGTGAATCTTGCTAGTTTCGATCTAAAACGATGTAACCCGTTGTTTTGAGCCGGAATACCAAGTTTTCGCGCAGTTCTGAGAGAAAAAGTTTACACCTTTCTCTCGTTTACTCTTCGACGACTTGTAAAATCGATGCTCGTGAATCTTGCTAGTTTCGATCTAAAACGATGTATCCCGTTGTTTTGAGCCGGAATACAAGTTTTCGCACAGTTCTGAGAGAAAAAGTTTACACCTTTCTCTCGTGTACTCTTCGACGACTTGTAAAATCGATGCTCGTGAATCATGCTAGTTTCGATCTAAAACGATGTAACCCGTTGTTTTGAGCCGGAATACAAGTTTTCGCGCAGTTCTGAGAGTTAAAGTTTACACCTTCCTCTCGTGTACTCTTCGACGACTTGTAAAATCGATGCTCGTGAATCATGCTAGTTTCGATCTAAAACGATGTATCCCGTTGTTTTGAGCCGGAATACAAGTTTTCGCGCAGTTCTGAGAGAAAAGTTTACACCTTTCTCTCGTGTACTATTCGACGACTTGTAAAATCGATGCTCGTGAATCTTGCTAGTTTCGACCTAAAACGATGTATCTCTTTGTTTTGAGCCGGAATACAAGTTTTCACGCAGTTCTGAGAGAAAAAGTTTACACCAATCTCTCGTCTACTCTTCGACGACTCGTAAAATCGATGCTCATGAATTTTGCTAGTTTCGACCTAAAACGATGTATCCTTTTGTTTTGAGCCGGAATACAAGTTTTCGCGCAGTTCTGAGAGAAAACGTTTACACCTCTCTCTCGTGTACTCTTCGACGACTTGTAAAATCGATGCTCGTGAATCATGCTAGTTTCGATCTAAAACGATGTATCCCGTTGTTTTGAGCCGGAATACAAGTTTTCGCGCAGTTCTGAGAGAAAAGTTTACACCTTTCTCTCGTGTACTCTTCGACGACTTGTAAAATCGATGCTCGTGAATCATGCTAGTTTCGATCTAAAACGATGTATCCCGTTGTTTTGAGCCGGAATGCAAGTTTTCGCGCAGTTCTGAGAGAAAAAGTTTACACCTTTCTCTCGTGTACTCTTCGACGACTTGTAAAATCGATGCTCGTGAGTCTTGCTAGTTTCGATCTGAAACGATGTATCCCGTTGTTTTGATCCGGAATACAAGTTTTCGCGCAGTTTTGAGAGTTAAAGTTTACACCTTTCTCTCGTCTACTCTTCGAAGACTTGTGAAATCGATGCTCCTGAATCTTGCTAGATTCGATCTAAAGTGATGTATCCCGTTGTTTTGAGCCGGAATACAAGTTTTCGCGCAGTTCTGAGAGAAAAAGTTCACACATTTCTCTCGTCTACTCTTCGACGACTTGTAATATCGATGCTCGTGAATCTTGCTAGTTTCGATCTAAAACGATGTAACCCGTTGTATTGAGCCGGAACACAAGTTTTCGCGCAGTTCTGAGAGAAAAAGTTTACACCTTTCTCTCGTCTATATTCGACAACTTGTAAAATCGATGCTCGTGAATCTTGCTAGTTTCGATCTAAAACGATGTAACCCGTTGTTTTGAGCCGGAATACAAGTTTTCGCGCAGTTCTGAGAGTTAAAGTTTACACCTTTCTCTCGTCTACTCTTCGAAGACTTGTGAAATCGAAGCTCGTGAATCTTGCTAGATTCGATCTAAAGCGATATATCCTGTTGTTTTGAGCCGGAATACAAGTTTTCGCGCAGTTCTGAGAGAAAAAGTTTACACCTTTCTCTCGTGTACTCTTCGACGACTTAAAAAACGATGCTCGTGAATCATGCTAGTTTTGATCTAAAACGATGTATCCCGTTGTTTTGAGCCGGAATACAAGTTTTCGCGCAGTTCTGAGAGAAAACGTTTACACCTTTCTCTCGTCTACTCTTCGACGACGTGTAAAATCGATGCTCGTGAATCTTGCTAGTTTCGATCTAAAACGATGTAACCCGTTGTTTTGAGCCGGAATACAAGTTTTCGCGCAGTTCTGAGAGAAAAAGTTTACACCTTTCTCTCGTCTACTCTTCGACGACTCGTAAAATCGGTGCTCATGAATTTTGCTAGTTTCGATCTTCTCTCGTCTACTCTTCAATGACTCGTAAAATCGATGCTCATGAATTTTGCTAGTTTGGATCTAAAACGATATATCCTGTTGTTTTGAGCCGGAATACAAGTTTTCGCGCAGTTCGGAGAGAAAAAGTTTACACCTTTCTCTCGTCTACTCTTCGACGACTTGTAATATCGATGCTCGTGAATCTTGCTAGTTTCGATCTAAAACGAGGTAACCCGTTGTTTTGAGCCGGAATACAAGTTTTCGCGCATTTCTGAGAGAAAAAGTTTACACCTTTCTCTCGTCTACTATTCGACGACTTGTAAAATTGATGCTCGTGAATCTTGCTAGTTTCGACCTAAAACGACGTATCCCGTTGTTTTGAGCCGGAATACACGTTTTCGCGCAGTTCTGAGAGAAAACGTTTACACCTTTCTCTCGTCTACTCTTCGACGACGTGTAAAATCGATGCTCGTGAATCTTGCTAGTTTCGATCTAAAACGATGTAACCAGTTGTTTTGAGCCGGAATACCAAGTTCTCGCGCAGTTCTGAGAGAAAAAGTTTACACCTTTCTCTCGTTTACTCTTCGGCGACTTGTAAAATCGATGCTCGTGAATCTTGCTAGTTTCGATCTAAAACGATGTATCCCGTTGTTTTAAGCCGGAATACAAGTTTTCGCACAGTTCTCAGAGAAAAAGTTTACACCTTTCTCTCGTGTACTCTTCGACGACATGTAAAATCGATGCTCGTGAATCTTGCTAGTTTCGATCTAAAACGATGTAACCCGTTGTTTTGAGCCGGAACACAAGTTTTCGCGCAGTTCTGAGAGATAAAGTTTACACCTTTCTCTCGTCTACTCTTCGAAGACTTGTGAAATCGAAGCTCGTGAATCTTGCTAGATTCGATCTAAAGCGATGTATCCCGTTGTTTTGAGCCTGAATACAAGTTTTCGCGCAGTTCTGAGAGAAAAAGTTTACACATTTCTCTCGTCTACTCTTCGACGACTTCTAATAACGATGCTCGTGAATCTTGCTAGTTTCGATCTAAAACGAGGTAACCCGTTGTTTTGAGACGGAATACAAGTTTTCCCGCATTTCTGAGAGAAAAAGTTTACTCCTTTCTCTCGTCTATATTCGACAACTTGTAAAATCGATGCTCGTGAATCTTGCTAGTTTCGATCTAAAACGATGTAACCCGTTGTTTTGAGCCGGAATACAAGTTTTCGCGCAGTTCTGAGAGTTAAAGTTTACACCTTTCTCTCGTCTACTCTTCGAAGACTTGTGAAATCTAAGCTCGTGAATCTTGCTAGATTCGATCTAAAGCGATATATCCTGTTGTTTTGAGCCGGAATACAAGTTTTCGTGCAGATCTGAGAGAAAAAGTTTACAACTTTCTCTCGTCTACTATTCGACGACTTGTGAAATCGATGCTCGTGAATCTTGCTAGTTTCGACCTAAAACGATGTATCCCTTTGTTTTGAGCCGGAGTACAAGTTTTCGCGCAGTTCTGAGAGAAAAAGTTTACACCTTTCTCTCGTGTACTCTTCGACGACTTAAAAAACGATGCTCGTGAATCATGCTAGTTTCGATCTAAAACGATGTATCCCGTTGTTTTGAGCCGGAATACAAGTTTTCGCGCAGTTCTGAGAGAAAACGTTTACACCTTTCTCTCGTCTACTCTTCGACGACGTGTAAAATCGATGCTCGTGAATCTTGCTAGTTTCGATCTAAAACGATGTAACCCGTTGTTTTGAGCCGGAATACCAAGTTTTCGCGCAGTTCTGAGAGAAAAAGTTTACACCTTTCTCTCGTTTACTCTTCGACGACTTGTAAAATGGATGCTCGTGAATCTTGCTAGTTTCGATCTAAAACGATGTATCCCGTTGTTTTGAGCCGGAATACAAGTTTTCGCACAGTTCTCAGAGAAAAAGTTTACACCTTTCTCTCGTGTACTCTTCGACGACTTGTAAAATCGATGCTCGTGAATCATGCTAGTTTCGATCTAAAACGATGTATCCCGTTGTTTTGAGCCGGAATACAAGTTTTCGCGCAGTTCTGAGAGAAAAAGTTTACACCTTTCTCTCGTCTACTCTTCGACGACTTGTAATATCGATGCTCGTGAATCTTGCTAGTTTCGATCTAAAACGAGGTAACCCGTTGTTTTGAGCCGGAATACAAGTTTTCGCGCATTTCTGAGAGAAATAGTTTACACCTTTCTCTCGTCTACTATTCGACGACTTGTAAAATTGATGCTCGTGAATCTTGCTAGTTTCGACCTAAAACGACGTATCCCGTTGTTTTGAGCCGGAATACACGTTTTCGCGCAGTTCTGAGAGAAAACGTTTACACCTTTCTCTCGTCTACTCTTCGACGACATGTAAAATCGATGCTCGTGAATCTTGCTAGTTTCGATCTAAAACGATGTAACCCGTTGTTTTGAGCCGGAATACCAAGTTTTCGCGCAGTTCTGAGAGAAAACGTTTACACCTTTCTCTCGTTTACTCTTCGACGACTTGTAAAATCGATGCTCGTGAATCTTGCTAGTTTCGATCTAAAACGATGTATCCCGTTGTTTTGAGCCGGAATACAAGTTTTCGCACAGTTCTCAGAGAAAAAGTTTACACCTTTCTCTCGTGTACTCTTCGAAGACTTGTAAAATCGATGCTCGTGAATCATGCTAGTTTCGATCTAAAACGATGTATCCCGTTGTTTTGAGCCGGAATACAAGTTTTCGCGCAGTTCTGAGAGAAAAAGTTTACACCTTTCTCTCGTGTACTCTTCGTCGACTTGTTAAATTGATGCTCGTGAATCTTGCTAGTTTCGATCTAAAACGATGTACCCCGTTGTTTTGAGCCCGAACACAAGTTTTCGCGCAGTTCTGAGAGATAAAGTTTACACCTTTCTCTCGTCTACTCTTCGAAGACTTGTGAAATCGAAGCTCGTGAATCTTGCTAGATTCGATCTAAAGCGATGTATCCCGTTGTTTTGAGCCTGAATACAAGTTTTCGCGCAGTTCTGAGAGAAAAAGTTTACACATTTCTCTCGTCTACTCTTCGACGACTTCTAATAACGATGCTCGTGATTCTTGCTAGTTTCGATCTAAAACGATGTAACCCGTTGTTTTGAGCCGGAATACAAGTTTTCGCGCAGTTCTGAGAGTTAAAGTTTACACCTTTCTCTCGTCTACTCTTCGAAGACTTGTGAAATCTAAGCTCGTGAATCTTGCTAGATTCGATCTAAAGCGATATATCCTGTTGTTTTGAGCCGGAATACAAGTTTTCGTGCAGTTCTGAGAGAAAAAGTTTACAACTTTCTCTCGTCTACTATTCGACGACTTGTGAAATCGATGCTCGTGAATCTTGCTAGTTTCGACCTAAAACGATGTATCCCTTTGTTTTGAGCCGGAATACAAGTTTTCGCGCAGTTCTGAGAGTTAAAGTTTACACCTTTCTCTCGTCTACTCTTCGAAGACTTGTGAAATCGAAGCTCGTGAATCTTGCTAGTTTCGACCTAAAACGATGTATCCCGTTGTTTTGAGCCGGAATACACGTTTTCGCGCAGTTCTGAGAGAAAAAGTTCACACCTTTCTCTCGTGAACTCTTCGACGACTTGTAAAATCGATGCTAGTGAATCTTGCTAGTTTCGATCTAAAACGATATATCCTGTTTTGAGCCGGAATACAAGTTTTCGCGCAGTTCTGAGAGAAAAAGTTTACACCAATCTCTCGTCTACTCTTCGACGACTCGTAAAATCGATGCTCATGAATTTTGCTAGTTTTGACCTAAAACGATGTATCCTTTTGTTTTGAGCCGGAATACAAGTTTTCGCGCAGTTCTGAGAGAAAAAGTTTACACCTTTCTCTCGTGTACTCTTCGACGACTTGTAAAATCGATGCTTGTGAATCATGCTAGTTTCGATCTAAAACAATGTATCCCGTTGTTTTGAGCCGGAATACAAGTTTTCGCGCAGTTCGGAGAGAAAAAGTGTACACCTTTCTCTCGTCTACTCCTCGACGACTCGTAAAATCGATGCTCGTGAATCTAGCTAGTTTTGATCTAAAACGATGTATCCCGTTGTTTTGTGCCGGAATACAAGTTTTCGCGCAGTTCTGAGAGAAAACGTTTACACCTTTCTCTCGTGTACTCTTCGACGACTTGTAAAATCGATGCTCGTGAATCATGCTAGTTTCGATCTAAAACAATGTATCCCGGTGTTTTGAGCCGGAATACAAGTTTTCGCACAGTTCTGAGAGAAAAAGTTTACACCTTTCTCTCGTGTACTCTTCGACGACTTGTAAAATCGATGCTCGTGAGTCATGCTAGTTTCGATCTAAAACGATGTTTCCCGTTGTTTTGAGCCGGAATACAAGTTTTCGCGCAGTTTTGAGAGAAAAAGTTTACACCTTTCTCTCGTCTACTCTTCGAAGACTTGTAAAATCGATGCTCGTGAATCTTGCTAGTTTCGATCTAAAACGAGGTAACCCGTTGTTTTGAGCCGGAATACAAGTTTTCGCGCAGTTCTGAGAGAAAAAGTTTACACCTTTCTCTCGTCTACTATTCGACGACTTGTAAAATCGATGCTCGTGAATCTTGCTAGTTTCGACCTAAAACGATGTATCCCGTTGTTTTGAGCCGGAATACACGTTTTCGCGCAGTTCTGAGAGAAAAAGTTCACACATTTCTCTCGTCTACTCTTCGACGACTTGTAATATCGATGCTCGTGAATCTTGCTAGTTTCGATCTAAAACGATGTAACCCGTTGTATTGAGCCGGAATACAAGTTTTCGCGCAGTTCTGAGAGAAAAAGTTTACACCTTTCTCTCGTCTATATTCGACAACTTGTAAAATCGATGCTCGTGAATCTTGCTAGTTTCGATCTAAAACGATGTAACCCGTTGTTTTGAGCCGGAATACAAGTTTTCGCGCAGTTCGGAGAGTTAAAGTTTACACCTTTCTCTCGTCTACTCTTCGAAGACTTGTGAAATCGAAGCTCGTGAATCTTGCTAGATTCGATCTAAAGCGATATATCCTGTTGTTTTGAGCCGGAATACAAGTTTTCGTGCAGTTCTGAGAGAAAAAGTTTACAACTTTCTCTCGTCTACTATTCGACGACTTGTGAAATCGATGCTCGTGAATCTTGCTAGTTTCGACCTAAAACGATGTATCCCTTTGTTTTGAGCCGGAATACAAGTTTTCGCGCAGTTCTGAGAGAAAAAGTTTACACCTTTCTCTCGTGTACTCTTCGACGACTTAAAAAACGATGCTCGTGAATCATGCTAGTTTCGATCTAAAACGATGTATCCCGTTGTTTTGAGCCGGAATACAAGTTTTCGCGCAGTTCTGAGAGAAAACGTTTACACCTTTCTCTCGTCTACTCTTCGACGACGTGTAAAATCGATGCTCGTGAATCTTGCTAGTTTCTATCTAAAACGATGTAACCCGTTGTTTTGAGCCGGAATACAAGTTTTTGCGCAGTTCGGAGAGAAAAACTTTACACCATTCTCTCGTGTACTCTTCGACGAGTTGTAAAATCGATGCTCGTGAATCATGCTAGTTTCGATCTAAAACGATGTATCCCGTTGTTTTAAGCCGGAATACAAGTTTTCGCGCAGTGCTGAGAGAAAAAGTTTACACCTTTCTCTCGTGTACTCTTCGTCGACTTGTAAAATTGATGCTCGTGAATCTTGCTACTTTCGATCTAAAACGATGTAACCCGTTGTTTTGAGCCGGAACACAAGTTTTCGCGCAGTTCTGAGAGAAAAAGTTTACACCTTTCTCTCGTGTACTCTTCGTCGACTTGTAAAATTGATGCTCGTGAATCTTGCTACTTTCGATCTAAAACGATGTATCCCGTTGTTTTGAGCCGGAACACAAGTTTTCGCGCAGTTCTGAGAGTTAAAGTTTACACCTTTCTCTCGTCTACTCTTCGAAGACTTGTGAAATCGAAGCTCGTGAATCTTGCTAGATTCGATCTAAAGCGATGTATCCCGTTGTTTTGAGCCTGAATACAAGTTTTCGCGCAGTTCTGAGAGAAAGTTTACACATTTCTCTCGTCTACTCTTCGACGACTTCTAATAACGATGCTCGTGAATCTTGCTAGTTTCGATCTAAAACGAGGTAACCCGTTGTTTTGAGCCGGAATACAAGTTTTCGCGCATTTCTGAGAGAAAAAGTTTACACCTTTCTCTCGTCTATATTCGACAACTTGTAAAATCGATGCTCGTGAATCTTGCTAGTTTCGATCTAAAACGATGTAACCCGTTGTTTTAAGCCGGAATACAAGTTTTCGCGCAGTTCTGAGAGTTAAAGTTTACACCTTTCTCTCGTCTACTCTTCGAAGACTTGTGAAATCGAAACTCGTGAATCATGCTAGTTTCGATCTAAAACGATGTTTCCCGTTGTTTTGAGCCGGAATACAAGTTTTCGCGCAGTTTTGAGAGAAAAAGTTTACACCTTTCTCTCGTGTACTCTTCGAAGACTTGTAAAATCGATGCTCGTGAATCTAGCTAGTTTCGATCTAAAACGATGTATCCCGTTGTTTTGAGCCGGAATACAAGTTTTCGCGCAGTTCTGAGAGAAAAAGTTTACACCTTTCTCTCGTGTACTCTTCGTCGACTTGTAAAATCGATGCTCGTGAATCTTGCTAGTTTCGATCTAAAACGATGTATCCTGTTGTTTTGAGCCGGAATACAAGTTTTCGCGCAGTTCTGAGAGAAAAAGTTTACACATTTCTCTCGTCTACTCTTCGACGACTTGTAATATCGATGCTCGTGAATCTTGCTAGTTTCGATCTAAAACGAGGTAACCCGTTGTTTTGAGCCGGAATACAAGTTTTCGCGCAGTTCTGAGAGAAAAAGTTTACACCTTTCTCTCGTCTACTATTCGACGACTTGTAAAATCGATGCTCGTGAATCTTGCTAATTTCGACCTAAAACGATGTATCCCGTTGTTTTGAGCCGGAATACACGTTTTCGCGCAGTTCTGAGAGAAAAAGTTCACACCTTTCTCTCGTGAACTCTTCGACGACTTGTAAAATCGATGCTAGTGAATCTTGCTAGTTTCGATCTAAAACGATATATCCTGTTGTTTTGAGCCGGAATACAAGTTTTCGCGCAGTTCTGAGAGAAAAAGTTTACACCAATCTCTCGTCTACTCTTCGACGACTCGTAAAATCGATGCTCATGAATTTTGCTAGTTTCGACCTAAAACGATGTATCCTTTTGTTTTGAGCCGGAATACAAGTTTTCGCGCAGTTCTGAGAGAAAAAGTTTACACCTTTCTCTCGTGTACTCTTCGACGACTTGTAAAATCGATGCTCCTGAATCTTGCTAGATTCGATCTAAAGCGATGTATCCCGTTGTTTTGAGCCGGAATACAAGTTTTCGTGCAGTTCTGAGAGAAAAAGTTCACACATTTCTCTCGTCTACTCTTCGACGACTTGTAATATCGATGCTCGTGAATCTTGCTAGTTTCGATCTAAAACGATGTAACCCGTTGTATTGAGCCGGAATACAAGTTTTCGCGCAGTTCTGAGAGAAAAAGTTTACACCTTTCTCTCGTCTATATTCGACAACTTGTAAAATCGATGCTCGTGAATCTTGCTAGTTTCGATCTAAAACGATGTAACCCGTTGTTTTGAGCCGGAATACAAGTTTTCGCGCAGTTCTGAGAGTTAAAGTTTACACCTTTCTCTCGTCTACTCTTCGAAGACTTGTGAAATCGAAGCTCGTGAATCTTGCTAGATTCGATCTAAAGCGATATATCCTGTTGTTTTGAGCCGGAATACAAGTTTTCGTGCAGTTCTGAGAGAAAAAGTTTACAACTTTCTCTCGTCTACTATTCGACGACTTGTGAAATCGATGCTCGTGAATCTTGCTAGTTTC
This sequence comes from Amblyomma americanum, assembly GCF_052857255.1. NCBI lineage: Eukaryota > Metazoa > Arthropoda > Arachnida > Ixodida > Ixodidae > Amblyomma > Amblyomma americanum. Next base: position 18,150 of record NW_027526494.1, read on the forward strand.
GACCTAAAACGATGTATCCCTTTGTTTTGAGCCGGAATACAAGTTTTCGCGCAGTTCTGAGAGAAAAAGTTTACACCTTTCTCTCGTGTACTCTTCGACGACTTAAAAAACGATGCTCGTGAATCATGCTAGTTTCGATCTAAAACGATGTATCCCGTTGTTTTGAGCCGGAATACAAGTTTTCGCGCAGTTCTGAGAGAAAAAGTTTACACCTTTCTCTCGTCTACTCTTCGACGACTCGTAAAATCGATGCTCATGAATTTTGCTAGTTTCGATCTTCTCTCGTCTACTCTTCAATGACTCGTAAAATCGATGCTCATGAATTTTGCTAGTCTGGATCTAAAACGATATATCCTGTTGTTTTGAGCCGGAATACAAGTTTTCGCGCAGTTCGGAGAGAAAAAGTTTACACATTTCTCTCGTCTACTCTTCGACGACTTGTAATATCGATGCTCGTGAATCTTGCTAGTTTCGATCTAAAACGAGGTAACCCGTTGTTTTGAGCCGGAATACAAGTTTTCGCGCAGTTCTGAGAGAAAAGGTTTACACCTTTCTCTCGTCTACTATTCGACGACTTGTAAAATCGATGCTCGTGAATCTTGCTAGTTTCGACCTAAAACGATGTATCCCGTTGTTTTGAGCCGGAATACACGTTTTCGCGCAGTTCTGAGAGAAAAAGTTCACACCTTTCTCTCGTGAACTCTTCGACGACTTGTAAAATCGATGCTAGTGAATCTTGCTAGTTTCGATCTAAAACGATATATCCTGTTGTTTTGAGCCGGAATACAAGTTTTCGCGCAGTTCTGAGAGAAAAAGTTTACACCAATCTCTCGTCTACTCTTCGACGACTCGTAAAATCGATGCTCATCAATTTTGCTAGTTTCGACCTAAAACGATGTATCCTTTTGTTTTGAGCCGGAATACAAGTTTTCGCGCAGTTCTGAGAGAAAAAGTTTACACCTCTCTCTCGTGTACTCTTCGACGACTTGTAAAATCGATGCTCGTGAATCATGCTAGTTTCGATCTAAAACGATGTATCCCGTTGTTTTGAGCCGGAATACAAGTTTTCGCGCAGTTCTGAGAGAAAAGTTTACACCTTTCTCTCGTGAACTCTTCGACGACTTGTAAAATCGATGCTAGTGAATCTTGCTAGTTTCGATCTAAAACGATATATCCTGTTGTTTTGAGCCGGAATACAAGTTTTCGCGCAGTTCTGAGAGAAAAAGTTTACACCAATCTCTCGTCTACTCTTCGACGACTCGTAAAATCGATGCTCATGAATTTTGCTAGTTTCGACCTAAAACGATGTATCCTTTTGTTTTGAGCCGGAATACAAGTTTTCGCGCAGTTCTGAGAGAAAAAGTTTACACCTCTCTCGTGTACTCTTCGACGGCTTGTAAAATCGATGCTCGTGAATCATGCTAGTTTCGATCTAAAACGATGTATCCCGTTGTTTTGAGCCGGAATACAAGTTTTCGCGCAGTTCTGAGAGAAAAGTTTACACCTTTCTCTCGTGTACTCTTCGACGACTTGTAAAATCGATGCTCGTGAATCATGCTAGTTTCGTTCTAAAACGATGTATCCCGTTGTTTTGAGCCGGAATGCAAGTTTTCGCGCAGTTCTGAGAGAAAAAGTTTACACCTTTCTCTCGTGTACTCTTCGACGACTTGTAAAATCGATGCTCGTGAATCTTGCTAGTTTCGATCTGAAACGATGTATCCCGTTGTTTTGAGCCGGAATACAAGTTTTCGCGCAGTTTTGAGAGTTAAAGTTTACACCTTTCTCTCGTCTACTCTTCGAAGACTTGTGAAATCGATGCTCCTGAATCTTGCTAGATTCGATCTAAAGCGATGTATCCCGTTGTTTTGAGCCGGAATACAAGTTTTCGCGCAGTTCTGAGACAAAAAGTTCACACATTTCTCTCGTCTACTCTTCGACGACTTGTAATATCGATGCTCGTGAATCTTGCTAGTTTCGATCTAAAACGATGTAACCCGTTGTATTGAGCCGGAATACAAGTTTTCGCGCAGTTCTGAGAGAAAATAGTTTACACCTTTCTCTCGTCTATATTCGACAACTTGTAAAATCGATGCTCGTGAATCTTGCTAGTTTCGATCTAAAACGATGTAACCCGTTGTTTTGAGCCGGAATACAAGTTTTCGCGCAGTTCTGAGAGTTAAAGTTTACACCTTTCTCTCGTCTACTCTTCGAAGACTTGTGAAATCGAAGCTCGTGAATCTTGCTAGATTCGATCTAAAGCGATATATCCTGTTGTTTTGAGCCGGAATACAAGTTTTCGTGCAGTTCTGAGAGAAAAAGTTTACAACTTTCTCTCGTCTACTATTCGACGACTTGTGAAATCGATGCTCGTGAATCTTGCTAGTTTCGACCTAAAACGATGTATCCCTTTGTTTTGAGCCGGAATACAAGTTTTCGCGCAGTTCTGAGAGAAAAAGTTTACACCTTTCTCTCGTGTACTCTTCGACGACTTAAAAAGCGATGCTCGTGAATCATGCTAGTTTCGATCTAAAACGATGTATCCCGTTGTTTTGAGCCGGAATACAAGTTTTCGCGCAGTTCTGAGAGAAAACGTTTACACCTTTCTCTCGTCTACTCTTCGACGACGTGTAAAATCGATGCTCGTGAATCTTGCTAGTTTCGATCTAAAACGATGTAACCCGTTGTTTTGAGCCGGAATACAAGTTTTCGCGCAGTTCTGAGAGAAAAAGTTTACACCTTTCTCTCGTCTACTCTTCGACGACTCGTAAAATCGATGCTCATGAATTTTGCTAGTTTCGATCTTCTCTCGTCTACTCTTCAATGACTCGTAAAATCGATGCTCATGAATTTTGCTAGTTTGGATTTAAAACGATATATCCTGTTGTTTTGAGCCGGAATACAAGTTTTCGCGCAGTTCGGAGAGAAAAAGTTTACACCTTTCTCTCGTCTACTCTTCGACGACTTGTAAAATCGATGCTCGTGAATCATGCTAGTTTCGATCTACAACGATGTATCCCGTTGTTTTGATCCGGAATACAAGTTTTCGCGCAGTTCTGAGAGAAAAAGTTTACACCTTTCTCTCGTCTACTCTTCGACGACTTGTAATATCGATGCTCGTGAATCTTGCTAGTTTCGATCTAAAACGAGGTAACCCTTTGTTTTGAGCCGGAATACAAGTTTTCGCGCATTTCTGAGAGAAAAAGTTTAAACCTTTCTCTCGTCTACTATTCGACGACTTGTAAAATTGATGCTCGTGAATCTTGCTAGTTTCGACCTAAAACGACGTATCCCGTTGTTTTGAGCCGGAATACACGTTTTCGCGCAGTTCTGAGAGAAAACGTTTACACCTTTCTCTCGTCTACTCTTCGACGACGTGTAAAATCGATGCTCGTGAATCTTGCTAGTTTCGATCTAAAACGATGTAACCCGTTGTTTTGAGCCGGAATACCAAGTTTTCGCGCAGTTCTGAGAGAAAAAGTTTACACCTTTCTCTCGTTTACTCTTCGACGACTTGTAAAATCGATGCTCGTGAATCTTGCTAGTTTCGATCTAAAACGATGTATCCCGTTGTTTTGAGCCGGAATACAAGTTTTCGCACAGTTCTGAGAGAAAAAGTTTACACCTTTCTCTCGTGTACTCTTCGACGACTTGTAAAATCGATGCTCGTGAATCATGCTAGTTTCGATCTAAAACGATGTATCCCGTTGTTTTGAGCCGGAATACAAGTTTTCGCGCAGTTCTGAGAGAAAAAGTTTACACCTTTCTCTCGTGTACTCTTCGTCGACTTGTAAAATTGATGCTCGTGAATCTTGCTAGTTTCGATCTAAAACGATGTAACCCGTTGTTTTGAGCCGGAACACAAGTTTTCGCGCAGTTCTGAGAGTTAAAGTTTACACCTTTCTCTCGTCTACTCTTCGAAGACTTGTGAAATCGAAGCTCGTGAATCTTGCTAGATTCGATCTAAAGCGATGTATCCCGTTGTTTTGAGCCTGAATACAAGTTTTCGCGCAGTTCTGAGAGAAAAAGTTTACACATTTCTCTCGTCTACTCTTCGACGACTTCTAATAACGATGCTCGTGAATCTTGCTAGTTTCGATCTAAAACGAGGTAACCCGTTGTTTTGAGCCGGAATACAAGTTTTCGCGCATTTCTGAGAGAAAAAGTTTACACCTTTCTCTCGTCTATATTCGACAACTTGTAAAATCGATGCTCGTGAATCTTGCTAGTTTCGATCTAAAACGATGTAACCCGTTGTTTTAAGCCGGAATACAAGTTTTCGCGCAGTTCTGAGAGTTAAAGTTTACACCTTTCTCTCGTCTACTCTTCGAAGACTTGTGAAATCGAAGCTCGTGAATCATGCTAGTTTCGATCTAAAACGATGTTTCCCGTTGTTTTGAGCCGGAATACAAGTTTTCGCGCAGTTTTGAGAGAAAAAGTTTACACCTTTCTCTCGTGTACTCGTCGAAGACTTGTAAAATCGATGCTCGTGAATCTTGCTAGTTTCGATCTAAAACGATGTATCCCGTTGTTTTGAGCCGGAATACAAGTTTTCGCGCAGTTCTGAGAGAAAAAGTTTACACCTTTCTCTCGTGTACTCTTCGTCGACTTGTAAAATCGATGCTCGTGAATCTTGCTAGTTTCGATCTAAAACGATGTATCCTGTTGTTTTGAGCCGGAATACAAGTTTTCGCGCAGTTCTGAGAGAAAAAGTTTACACATTTCTCTCGTCTACTCTTCGACGACTTGTAATATCGATGCTCGTGAATCTTGCTAGTTTCGATCTAAAACGAGGTAACCCGTTGTTTTGAGCCGGAATACAAGTTTTCGCGCAGTTCTGAGAGAAAAAGTTTACACCTTTCTCTCGTCTACTATTCGACGACTTGTAAAATCGATGCTCGTGAATCTTGCTAATTTCGACCTAAAACGATGTATCCCGTTGTTTTGAGCCGGAATACACGTTTTCGCGCAGTTCTGAGAGAAAAAGTTCACACCTTTCTCTCGTGAACTCTTCGACGACTTGTAAAATCGATGCTAGTGAATCTTGCTAGTTTCGATCTAAAACGATATATCCTGTTGTTTTGAGCCGGAATACAAGTTTTCGCGCAGTTCTGAGAGAAAAAGTTTACACCAATCTCTCGTGTACTCTTCGACGACTTGTAAAATCGATGCTCGTGAATCATGCTAGTTTCGATCTAAAACGATGTATCCCGTTGTTTTGAGCCGGAATACAAGTTTTCGCGCAGTTCTGAGAGAAAAGTTTACACCTTTCTCTCGTGAACTCTTCGACGACTTGTAAAATCGATGCTAGTGAATCTTGCTAGTTTCGATCTAAAACGATATATCCTGTTGTTTTGAGCCGGAATACAAGTTTTCGCGCAGTTCTGAGAGAAAAAGTTTACACCAATCTCTCGTCTACTCTTCGACGACTCGTAAAATCGATGCTAATGAATTTTGCTAGTTTCGACCTAAAACGATGTATCCTTTTGTTTTGAGCCGGAATACAAGTTTTCGCGCAGTTCTGAGAGAAAAAGTTTACACCTTTCTCTCGTGTACTCTTCGACGACTTGTAAAATCGATGCTCCTGAATCTTGCTAGATTCGATCTAAAGCGATGTATCCCGTTGTTTTGAGCCGGAATACAAGTTTTCGCGCAGTTCTGAGAGAAAAAGTTCACACATTTCTCTCGTCTACTCTTCGACGACTTGTAATATCGATGCTCGTGAATCTTGCTAGTTTCGATCTAAAACGATGTAACCCGTTGTATTAAGCCGGAATACAAGTTTTCGCGCAGTTCTGAGAGAAAAAGTTTACACCTTTCTCTCGTCTATATTCGACAACTTGTAAAATCGATGCTCGTGAATCTTGCTAGTTTCGATCTAAAACGATGTAACCCGTTGTTTTGAGCCGGAATACAAGTTTTCGCGCAGTTCTGAGAGTTAAAGTTTACACCTTTCTCTCGTCTACTCTTCGAAGACTTGTGAAATCGAAGCTCGTGAATCTTGCTAGATTCGATCTAAAGCGATATATCCTGTTGTTTTGAGCCGGAATACAAGTTTTCGTGCAGTTCTGAGAGAAAAAGTTTACAACTTTCTCTCGTCTACTATTCGACGACTTGTGAAATCGATGCTCGTGAATCTTGCTAGTTTCGACCTAAAACGATGTATCCCTTTGTTTTGAGCCAGAATACAAGTTTTCGCGCAGTTCTGAGAGAAAAAGTTTACACCTTTCTCTCGTGTACTCTTCGACGACTTAAAAAACGATGCTCGTGAATCATGCTAGTTTCGATCTAAAACGATGTATCCCGTTGTTTTGAGCCGGAATACAAGTTTTCGCGCAGTTCTGAGAGAAAAAGTTTACACCTTTCTCTCGTCTACTCTTCGACGACTCGTAAAATCGATGCTCATGAATTTTGCTAGTTTCGATCTTCTCTCGTCTACTCTTCAATGACTCGTAAAATCGATGCTCATGAATTTTGCTAGTCTGGATCTAAAACGATATATCCTGTTGTTTTGAGCCGGAATACAAGTTTTCGCGCAGTTCGGAGAGAAAAAGTTTACACATTTCTCTCGTCTACTCTTCGACGACTTGTAATATCGATGCTCGTAAATCTTGCTAGTTTCGATCTAAAACGAGGTAACCCGTTGTTTTGAGCCGGAATACAAGTTTTCGCGCAGTTCTGAGAGAAAAAGTTTACACCTTTCTCTCGTCTACTATTCGACGACTTGTAAAATCGATGCTCGTGAATCTTGCTAGTTTCGACCTAAAACGATGTATCCCGTTGTTTTGAGCCAGAATACACGTTTTCGCGCAGTTCTGAGAGAAAAAGTTCACACCTTTCTCTCGTGAACTCTTCGACGACTTGTAAAATCGATGCTAGTGAATCTTGCTAGTTTCGATCTAAAACGATATATCCTGTTGTTTTGAGCCGGAATAAAAGTTTTCGCGCAGTTCTGAGAAAAAAAGTTTAAACCAATCTCTCGTCTACTCTTCGACGACTCGTAAAATCGATGCTCATGAATTTTGCTAGTTTCGACCTAAAACGATGTATCCTTTTGTTTTGAGCCGGAATACAAGTTTTCGCGCAGTTCTGAGAGAAAAAGTTTACACCTCTCTCTCGTGTACTCTTCGACGACTTGTAAAATCGATGCTCGTGAATCATGCTAGTTTCGATCTAAAACGATGTATCCCGTTGTTTTGAGCCGGAATACAAGTTTTCGCGCAGTTCTGAGAGAAAAGTTTACACCTTTCTCTCGTGAACTCTTCGACGACTTGTAAAATCGATGCTAGTGAATCTTGCTAGTTTCGATCTAAAACGATATATCCTGTTGTTTTGAGCCGGAATACAAGTTTTCGCGCAGTTCTGAGAGAAAAAGTTTACACCAATCTCTCGTCTACTCTTCGACGACTCGTAAAATCGATGCTCATGAATTTTGCTAGTTTCGACCTAAAACGATGTATCCTTTTGTTTTGAGCCGGAATACAAGTTTTCGCGCAGTTCTGAGAGAAAAAGTTTACACCTCTCTCGTGTACTCTTCGACGACTTGTAAAATCGATGCTCGTGAATCATGCTAGTTTCGATCTAAAACGATGTATCCCGTTGTTTTGAGCCGGAATACAAGTTTTCGCGCAGTTCTGAGAGAAAAGTTTACACCTTTCTCTCGTGTACTCTTCGACGACTTGTAAACTCGATGCTCGTGAATCATGCTAGTTTCGATCTAAAACGATGTATCCCGTTGTTTTGAGCCGGAATGCCAAGTTTTCGCGCAGTTCTGAGAAAAAAAGTTCACACATTTCTCTCGTCTACTCTTCGACGACTTGTAATATCGATGCTCGTGAATCTTGCTAGTTTCGATCTAAAACGATGTAACCCGTTGTATTGAGCCGGCATACAAGTTTTCGCGCAGTTCTGAGAGAAAATAGTTTACACCTTTCTCTCGTCTATATTCGACAACTTGTAAAATCGATGCTCGTGAATCTTGCTAGTTTCGATCTAAAACGATGTAACCCGTTGTTTTGAGCCGGAATACAAGTTTTCGCGCAGTTCTGAGAGAAAACGTTTACACCTTTCTCTCGTCTACTCTTCGACGACGTGTAAAATCGATGCTCGTGAATCTTGCTAGTTTCGATCTAAAACGATGTAACCCGTTGTTTTGAGCCGGAATACAAGTTTTCGCGCAGTTCTGAGAGAAAAAGTTTACACCTTTCTCTCGTCTACTCTTCGACGACTCGTAAAATCGATGCTCATGAATTTTGCTAGTTTCGATCTTCTCTCGTCTACTCTTCAATGACTCGTAAAATCGATGCTCATGAATTTTGCTAGTTTGGATTTAAAACGATATATCCTGTTGTTTTGAGCCGGAATACAAGTTTTCGCGCAGTTCGGAGAGAAAAAGTTTACACCTTTCTCTCGTCTACTCTTCGACGACTTGTAAAATCGATGCTCGTGAATCATGCTAGTTTCGATCTACAACGATGTATCCCGTTGTTTTGATCCGGAATACAAGTTTTCGCGCAGTTCTGAGAGAAAAAGTTTACACCTTTCTCTCGTCTACTCTTCGACGACTTGTAATATCGATGCTCGTGAATCTTGCTAGTTTCGATCTAAAACGAGGTAACCCTTTGTTTTGAGCCGGAATACAAGTTTTCGCGCATTTCTGAGAGAAAAAGTTTAAACCTTTCTCTCGTCTACTATTCGACGACTTGTAAAATTGATGCTCGTGAATCTTGCTAGTTTCGACCTAAAACGACGTATCCCGTTGTTTTGAGCCGGAATACACGTTTTCGCGCAGTTCTGAGAGAAAACGTTTACACCTTTCTCTCGTCTACTCTTCGACGACGTGTAAAATCGATGCTCGTGAATCTTGCTAGTTTCGATCTAAAACGATGTAACCCGTTGTTTTGAGCCGGAATACCAAGTTTTCGCGCAGTTCTGAGAGAAAAAGTTTACACCTTTCTCTCGTTTACTCTTCGACGACTTGTAAAATCGATGCTCGTGAATCTTGCTAGTTTCGATCTAAAACGATGTATCCCGTTGTTTTGAGCCGGAATACAAGTTTTCGCACAGTTCTGAGAGAAAAAGTTTACACCTTTCTCTCGTGTACTCTTCGACGACTTGTAAAATCGATGCTCGTGAATCATGCTAGTTTCGATCTAAAACGATGTATCCCGTTGTTTTGAGCCGGAATACAAGTTTTCGCGCAGTTCTGAGAGAAAAAGTTTACACCTTTCTCTCGTGTACTCTTCGTCGACTTGTAAAATTGATGCTCGTGAATCTTGCTAGTTTCGATCTAAAACGATGTAACCCGTTGTTTTGAGCCGGAACACAAGTTTTCGCGCAGTTCTGAGAGTTAAAGTTTACACCTTTCTCTCGTCTACTCTTCGAAGACTTGTGAAATCGAAGCTCGTGAATCTTGCTAGATTCGATCTAAAGCGATGTATCCCGTTGTTTTGAGCCTGAATACAAGTTTTCGCGCAGTTCTGAGAGAAAAAGTTTACACATTTCTCTCGTCTACTCTTCGACGACTTCTAATAACGATGCTCGTGAATCTTGCTAGTTTCGATCTAAAACGAGGTAACCCGTTGTTTTGAGCCGGAATACAAGTTTTCGCGCATTTCTGAGAGAAAAAGTTTACACCTTTCTCTCGTCTATATTCGACAACTTGTAAAATCGATGCTCGTGAATCTTGCTAGTTTCGATCTAAAACGATGTAACCCGTTGTTTTAAGCCGGAATACAAGTTTTCGCGCAGTTCTGAGAGTTAAAGTTTACACCTTTCTCTCGTCTACTCTTCGAAGACTTGTGAAATCGAAGCTCGTGAATCATGCTAGTTTCGATCTAAAACGATGTTTCCCGTTGTTTTGAGCCGGAATACAAGTTTTCGCGCAGTTTTGAGAGAAAAAGTTTACACCTTTCTCTCGTGTACTCGTCGAAGACTTGTAAAATCGATGCTCGTGAATCTTGCTAGTTTCGATCTAAAACGATGTATCCCGTTGTTTTGAGCCGGAATACAAGTTTTCGCGCAGTTCTGAGAGAAAAAGTTTACACCTTTCTCTCGTGTACTCTTCGTCGACTTGTAAAATCGATGCTCGTGAATCTTGCTAGTTTCGATCTAAAACGATGTATCCTGTTGTTTTGAGCCGGAATACAAGTTTTCGCGCAGTTCTGAGAGAAAAAGTTTACACATTTCTCTCGTCTACTCTTCGACGACTTGTAATATCGATGCTCGTGAATCTTGCTAGTTTCGATCTAAAACGAGGTAACCCGTTGTTTTGAGCCGGAATACAAGTTTTCGCGCAGTTCTGAGAGAAAAAGTTTACACCTTTCTCTCGTCTACTATTCGACGACTTGTAAAATCGATGCTCGTGAATCTTGCTAATTTCGACCTAAAACGATGTATCCCGTTGTTTTGAGCCGGAATACACGTTTTCGCGCAGTTCTGAGAGAAAAAGTTCACACCTTTCTCTCGTGAACTCTTCGACGACTTGTAAAATCGATGCTAGTGAATCTTGCTAGTTTCGATCTAAAACGATATATCCTGTTGTTTTGAGCCGGAATACAAGTTTTCGCGCAGTTCTGAGAGAAAAAGTTTACACCAATCTCTCGTGTACTCTTCGACGACTTGTAAAATCGATGCTCGTGAATCATGCTAGTTTCGATCTAAAACGATGTATCCCGTTGTTTTGAGCCGGAATACAAGTTTTCGCGCAGTTCTGAGAGAAAAGTTTACACCTTTCTCTCGTGAACTCTTCGACGACTTGTAAAATCGATGCTAGTGAATCTTGCTAGTTTCGATCTAAAACGATATATCCTGTTGTTTTGAGCCGGAATACAAGTTTTCGCGCAGTTCTGAGAGAAAAAGTTTACACCAATCTCTCGTCTACTCTTCGACGACTCGTAAAATCGATGCTAATGAATTTTGCTAGTTTCGACCTAAAACGATGTATCCTTTTGTTTTGAGCCGGAATACAAGTTTTCGCGCAGTTCTGAGAGAAAAAGTTTACACCTTTCTCTCGTGTACTCTTCGACGACTTGTAAAATCGATGCTCCTGAATCTTGCTAGATTCGATCTAAAGCGATGTATCCCGTTGTTTTGAGCCGGAATACAAGTTTTCGCGCAGTTCTGAGAGAAAAAGTTCACACATTTCTCTCGTCTACTCTTCGACGACTTGTGAAATCGAAGCTCGTGAATCTTGCTAGATTCGATCTAAAGCGATATATCCTGTTGTTTTGAGCCGGAATACAAGTTTTCGTGCAGTTCTGAGAGAAAAAGTTTACAACTTTCTCTCGTCTACTATTCGACGACTTGTGAAATCGATGCTCGTGAATCTTGCTAGTTTCGACCTAAAACGATGTATCCCTTTGTTTTGAGCCAGAATACAAGTTTTCGCGCAGTTCTGAGAGAAAAAGTTTACACCTTTCTCTCGTGTACTCTTCGACGACTTAAAAAACGATGCTCGTGAATCATGCTAGTTTCGATCTAAAACGATGTATCCCGTTGTTTTGAGCCGGAATACAAGTTTTCGCGCAGTTCTGAGAGAAAAAGTTTACACCTTTCTCTCGTCTACTCTTCGACGACTCGTAAAATCGATGCTCATGAATTTTGCTAGTTTCGATCTTCTCTCGTCTACTCTTCAATGACTCGTAAAATCGATGCTCATGAATTTTGCTAGTCTGGATCTAAAACGATATATCCTGTTGTTTTGAGCCGGAATACAAGTTTTCGCGCAGTTCGGAGAGAAAAAGTTTACACATTTCTCTCGTCTACTCTTCGACGACTTGTAATATCGATGCTCGTAAATCTTGCTAGTTTCGATCTAAAACGAGGTAACCCGTTGTTTTGAGCCGGAATACAAGTTTTCGCGCAGTTCTGAGAGAAAAAGTTTACACCTTTCTCTCGTCTACTATTCGACGACTTGTAAAATCGATGCTCGTGAATCTTGCTAGTTTCGACCTAAAACGATGTATCCCGTTGTTTTGAGCCAGAATACACGTTTTCGCGCAGTTCTGAGAGAAAAAGTTCACACCTTTCTCTCGTGAACTCTTCGACGACTTGTAAAATCGATGCTAGTGAATCTTGCTAGTTTCGATCTAAAACGATATATCCTGTTGTTTTGAGCCGGAATAAAAGTTTTCGCGCAGTTCTGAGAAAAAAAGTTTAAACCAATCTCTCGTCTACTCTTCGACGACTCGTAAAATCGATGCTCATGAATTTTGCTAGTTTCGACCTAAAACGATGTATCCTTTTGTTTTGAGCCGGAATACAAGTTTTCGCGCAGTTCTGAGAGAAAAAGTTTACACCTCTCTCTCGTGTACTCTTCGACGACTTGTAAAATCGATGCTCGTGAATCATGCTAGTTTCGATCTAAAACGATGTATCCCGTTGTTTTGAGCCGGAATACAAGTTTTCGCGCAGTTCTGAGAGAAAAGTTTACACCTTTCTCTCGTGAACTCTTCGACGACTTGTAAAATCGATGCTAGTGAATCTTGCTAGTTTCGATCTAAAACGATATATCCTGTTGTTTTGAGCCGGAATACAAGTTTTCGCGCAGTTCTGAGAGAAAAAGTTTACACCAATCTCTCGTCTACTCTTCGACGACTCGTAAAATCGATGCTCATGAATTTTGCTAGTTTCGACCTAAAACGATGTATCCTTTTGTTTTGAGCCGGAATACAAGTTTTCGCGCAGTTCTGAGAGAAAAAGTTTACACCTCTCTCGTGTACTCTTCGACGACTTGTAAAATCGATGCTCGTGAATCATGCTAGTTTCGATCTAAAACGATGTATCCCGTTGTTTTGAGCCGGAATACAAGTTTTCGCGCAGTTCTGAGAGAAAAGTTTACACCTTTCTCTCGTGTACTCTTCGACGACTTGTAAACTCGATGCTCGTGAATCATGCTAGTTTCGATCTAAAACGATGTATCCCGTTGTTTTGAGCCGGAATGCCAAGTTTTCGCGCAGTTCTGAGAAAAAAAGTTCACACATTTCTCTCGTCTACTCTTCGACGACTTGTAATATCGATGCTCGTGAATCTTGCTAGTTTCGATCTAAAACGATGTAACCCGTTGTATTGAGCCGGCATACAAGTTTTCGCGCAGTTCTGAGAGAAAATAGTTTACACCTTTCTCTCGTCTATATTCGACAACTTGTAAAATCGATGCTCGTGAATCTTGCTAGTTTCGATCTAAAACGATGTAACCCGTTGTTTTGAGCCGGAATACAAGTTTTCGCGCAGTTCTGAGAGTTAAAGTTTACACCTTTCTCTCGTCTACTCTTCGAAGACTTGTGAAATCGAAGCTCGTGAATCTTGCTAGATTCGATCTAAAGCGATATATCCTGTTGTTTTGAGCCGGAATACAAGTTTTCGTGCAGTTCTGAGAGAAAAAGTTTACAACTTTCTCTCGTCTACTATTCGACGACTTGTGAAATCGATGCTCGTGAATCTTGCTAGTTTCGACCTAAAACGATGTATCCCTTTGTTTTGAGCCGGAATACAAGTTTTCGCGCAGTTCTGAGAGAAAAAGTTTACACCTTTCTCTCGTGTACTCTTCGACGACTTAAAAAACGATGCTCGTGAATCATGCTAGTTTCGATCTAAAACGATGTATCCCTTTGTTTTGAGCCGGAATACAAGTTTTCGCGCAGTTCTGAGAGAAAACGTTTACACCTTTCTCTCGTCTACTCTTCGACAACGTGTAAAATCGATGCTCGTGAATCTTGCTAGTTTCGATCTAAAACGATGTAACCCGTTGTTTTGAGCCGGAATACAAGTTTTCGCGCAGTTCTGAGAGAAAAAGTTTACACCTTTCTCTCGTCTACTCTTCGACGACTCGTAAAATCGATGCTCATGAATTTTGCTAGTTTCGATCTTCTCTCGTCTACTCTTCAATGACTCGTAAAATCGATGCTCATGAATTTTGCTAGTTTGGATTTAAAACGATATATCCTGTTGTTTTGAGCCGGAATACAAGTTTTCGCGCAGTTCGGAGAGAAAAAGTTTACACCTTTCTCTCGTCTACTCTTCGACGACTTGTAAAATCGATGCTCGTGAATCATGCTAGTTTCGATCTACAACGATGTATCCCGTTGTTTTGATCCGGAATACAAGTTTTCGCGCAGTTCTGAGAGAAAAAGTTTACACCTTTCTCTCGTCTACTCTTCGACGACTTGTAATATCGATGCTCGTGAATCTTGATAGTTTCGATCTAAAACGAGGTAACCCGTTGTTTTGAGCCGGAATACAAGTTTTCGCGCATTTCTGAGAGAAAAAGTTTACACCTTTCTCTCGTCTACTATTCGACGACTTGTAAAATTGATGCTCGTGAATCTTGCTAGTTTCGACCTAAAACGACGTATCCCGTTGTTTTGAGCCGGAATACACGTTTTCGCGCAGTTCTGAGAGAAAACGTTTACACCTTTCTCTCGTCTACTCTTCGACGACGTGTAAAATCGATGCTCGCGAATCTTGCTAGTTTCGATCTAAAACGATGTAACCCGTTGTTTTGAGCCGGAATACCAAGTTTTCGCGCAGTTCTGAGAGAAAAAGTTTACACCTTTCTCTCGTTTACTCTTCGACGACTTGTAAAATCGATGCTCGTGAATCTTGCTAGTTTCGATCTAAAACGATGTATCCCGTTGTTTTGAGCCGGAATACAAGTTTTCGCACAGTTCTGAGAGAAAAAGTTTACACCTTTCTCTCGTGTACTCTTCGACGACTTGTAAAATCGATGCTCGTGAATCATGCTAGTTTCGATCTAAAACGATGTATCCCGTTGTTTTGAGCCGGAATACAAGTTTTCGCGCAGTTCTGAGAGAAAAAGTTTACGCCTTTCTCTCGTGTACTCTTCGTCGACTTGTAAAATTGATGCTCGTGAATCTTGCTAGTTTCGATCTAAAACGATGTAACCCGTTGTTTTGAGCCGGAACACAAGTTTTCGCGCAGTTCTGAGAGTTAAAGTTTACACCTTTCTCTCGTCTACTCTTCGAAGACTTGTGAAATCGAAGCTCGTGAATCTTGCTAGATTCGATCTAAAGCGATGTATCCCGTTGTTTTGAGCCGGAATACAAGTTTTCGCGCAGTTCTGAGAGAAAACGTTTACACCTTTCTCTCGTCTACTCTTCGACAACGTGTAAAATCGATGCTCGTGAATCTTGCTAGTTTCGATCTAAAACGATGTAACCCGTTGTTTTGAGCCGGAATACAAGTTTTCGCGCAGTTCTGAGAGAAAAAGTTTACACCTTTCTCTCGTCTACTCTTCGACGACTCGTAAAATCGATGCTCATGAATTTTGCTAGTTTCGATCTTCTCTCGTCTACTCTTCAATGACTCGTAAAATCGATGCTCATGAATTTTGCTAGTTTGGATTTAAAACGATATATCCTGTTGTTTTGAGCCGGAATACAAGTTTTCGCGCAGTTCGGAGAGAAAAAGTTTACACCTTTCTCTCGTCTACTCTTCGACGACTTGTAAAATCGATGCTCGTGAATCATGCTAGTTTCGATCTACAACGATGTATCCCGTTGTTTTGATCCGGAATACAAGTTTTCGCGCAGTTCTGAGAGAAAAAGTTTACACCTTTCTCTCGTCTACTCTTCGACGACTTGTAATATCGATGCTCGTGAATCATGCTAGTTTCGATCTAAAACGAGGTAACCCGTTGTTTTGAGCCGGAATACAAGTTTTCGCGCATTTCTGAGAGAAAAAGTTTACACCTTTCTCTCGTCTACTATTCGACGACTTGTAAAATTGATGCTCGTGAATCTTGCTAGTTTCGACCTAAAACGACGTATCCCGTTGTTTTGAGCCGGAATACACGTTTTCGCGCAGTTCTGAGAGAAAACGTTTACACCTTTCTCTCGTCTACTCTTCGACGACGTGTAAAATCGATGCTCGCGAATCTTGCTAGTTTCGATCTAAAACGATGTAACCCGTTGTTTTGAGCCGGAATACCAAGTTTTCGCGCAGTTCTGAGAGAAAAAGTTTACACCTTTCTCTCGTTTACTCTTCGACGACTTGTAAAATCGATGCTCGTGAATCTTGCTAGTTTCGATCTAAAACGATGTATCCCGTTGTTTTGAGCCGGAATACAAGTTTTCGCACAGTTCTGAGAGAAAAAGTTTACACCTTTCTCTCGTGTACTCTTCGACGACTTGTAAAATCGATGCTCGTGAATCATGCTAGTTTCGATCTAAAACGATGTATCCCGTTGTTTTGAGCCGGAATACAAGTTTTCGCGCAGTTCTGAGAGAAAAAGTTTACGCCTTTCTCTCGTGTACTCTTCGTCGACTTGTAAAATTGATGCTCGTGAATCTTGCTAGTTTCGATCTAAAACGATGTAACCCGTTGTTTTGAGCCGGAACACAAGTTTTCGCGCAGTTCTGAGAGTTAAAGTTTACACCTTTCTCTCGTCTACTCTTCGAAGACTTGTGAAATCGAAGCTCGTGAATCTTGCTAGATTCGATCTAAAGCGATATATCCTGTTGTTTTGAGCCGGAATACAAGTTTTCGTGCAGTTCTGAGAGAAAAAGTTTACAACTTTCTCTCGTCTACTATTCGACGACTTGTGAAATCGATGCTCGTGAATCTTGCTAGTTTCGACCTAAAACGATGTATCCCTTTGTTTTGAGCCGGAATACAAGTTTTCGCGCAGTTCTGAGAGAAAAAGTTTACACCTTTCTCTCGTGTACTCTTCGACGACTTAAAAAACGATGCTCGTGAATCATGCTAGTTTCGATCTAAAACGATGTATCCCGTTGTTTTGAGCCGGAATACAAGTTTTCGCGCAGTTCTGAGAGAAAAAGTTTACACCTTTCTCTCGTCTACTCTTCGACGACTCGTAAAATCGATGCTCATGAATTTTGCTAGTTTCGATCTTCTCTCGTCTACTCTTCAATGACTCGTAAAATCGATGCTCATGAATTTTGCTAGTCTGGATCTAAAACGATATATCCTGTTGTTTTGAGCCGGAATACAAGTTTTCGCGCAGTTCGGAGAGAAAAAGTTTACACATTTCTCTCGTCTACTCTTCGACGACTCGTAAAATCGATGCTCATGAATTTTGCTAGTTTCGACCTAAAACGATGTATCCTTTTGTTTTGAGCCGGAATACAAGTTTTCGCGCAGTTCTGAGAGAAAAAGTTTACACCTCTCTCTCGTGTACTCTTCGACGACTTGTAAAATCGATGCTCGTGAATCATGCTAGTTTCGATCTAAAACGATGTATCCCGTTGTTTTGAGCCGGAATACAAGTTTTCGCGCAGTTCTGAGAGAAAAGTTTACACCTTTCTCTCGTGAACTCTTCGACGACTTGTAAAATCGATGCTAGTGAATCTTGCTAGTTTCGATCTAAAACGATATATCCTGTTGTTTTGAGCCGGAATACAAGTTTTCGCGCAGTTCTGAGAGAAAAAGTTTACACCAATCTCTCGTCTACTCTTCGACGACTCGTAAAATCGATGCTCATGAATTTTGCTAGTTTCGACCTAAAACGATGTATCCTTTTGTTTTGAGCCGGAATACAAGTTTTCGCGCAGTTCTGAGAGAAAAAGTTTACACCTCTCTCGTGTACTCTTCGACGACTTGTAAAATCGATGCTCGTGAATCATGCTAGTTTCGATCTAAAACGATGTATCCCGTTGTTTTGAGCCGGAATACAAGTTTTCGCGCAGTTCTGAGAGAAAAGTTTACACCTTTCTCTCGTGTACTCTTCGACGACTTGTAAAATCGATGCTCGTGAATCATGCTAGTTTCGATCTAAAACGATGTATCCCGTTGTTTTGAGCCGGAATGCCAAGTTTTCGCGCAGTTCTGAGAAAAAAAGTTCACACATTTCTCTCGTCTACTCTTCGACGACTTGTAATATCGATGCTCGTGAATCTTGCTAGTTTCGATCTAAAACGATGTAACCCGTTGTATTGAGCCGGCATACAAGTTTTCGCGCAGTTCTGAGAGAAAATAGTTTACACCTTTCTCTCGTCTATATTCGACAACTTGTAAAATCGATGCTCGTGAATCTTGCTAGTTTCGATCTAAAACGATGTAACCCGTTGTTTTGAGCCGGAATACAAGTTTTCGCGCAGTTCTGAGAGTTAAAGTTTACACCTTTCTCTCGTCTACTCTTCGAAGACTTGTGAAATCGAAGCTCGTGAATCTTGCTAGATTCGATCTAAAGCGATATATCCTGTTGTTTTGAGCCGGAATACAAGTTTTCGTGCAGTTCTGAGAGAAAAAGTTTACAACTTTCTCTCGTCTACTATTCGACGACTTGTGAAATCGATGCTCGTGAATCTTGCTAGTTTCGACCTAAAACGATGTATCCCTTTGTTTTGAGCCGGAATACAAGTTTTCGCGCAGTTCTGAGAGAAAAAGTTTACACCTTTCTCTCGTGTACTCTTCGACGACTTAAAAAACGATGCTCGTGAATCATGCTAGTTTCGATCTAAAACGATGTATCCCGTTGTTTTGAGCCGGAATACAAGTTTTCGCGCAGTTCTGAGAGAAAACGTTTACACCTTTCTCTCGTCTACTCTTCGACAACGTGTAAAATCGATGCTCGTGAATCTTGCTAGTTTCGATCTAAAACGATGTAACCCGTTGTTTTGAGCCGGAATACAAGTTTTCGCGCAGTTCTGAGAGAAAAAGTTTACACCTTTCTCTCGTCTACTCTTCGACGACTCGTAAAATCGATGCTCATGAATTTTGCTAGTTTCGATCTTCTCTCGTCTACTCTTCAATGACTCGTAAAATCGATGCTCATGAATTTTGCTAGTTTGGATTTAAAACGATATATCCTGTTGTTTTGAGCCGGAATACAAGTTTTCGCGCAGTTCGGAGAGAAAAAGTTTACACCTTTCTCTCGTCTACTCTTCGACGACTTGTAAAATCGATGCTCGTGAATCATGCTAGTTTCGATCTACAACGATGTATCCCGTTGTTTTGATCCGGAATACAAGTTTTCGCGCAGTTCTGAGAGAAAAAGTTTACACCTTTCTCTCGTCTACTCTTCGACGACTTGTAATATCGATGCTCGTGAATCTTGCTAGTTTCGATCTAAAACGAGGTAACCCGTTGTTTTGAGCCGGAATACAAGTTTTCGCGCATTTCTGAGAGAAAAAGTTTACACCTTTCTCTCGTCTACTATTCGACGACTTGTAAAATTGATGCTCGTGAATCTTGCTAGTTTCGACCTAAAACGACGTATCCCGTTGTTTTGAGCCGGAATACACGTTTTCGCGCAGTTCTGAGAGAAAACGTTTACACCTTTCTCTCGTCTACTCTTCGACGACGTGTAAAATCGATGCTCGTGAATCTTGCTAGTTTCGATCTAAAACGATGTAACCCGTTGTTTTGAGCCGGAATACCAAGTTTTCGCGCAGTTCTGAGAGAAAAAGTTTACACCTTTCTCTCGTTTACTCTTCGACGACTTGTAAAATCGATGCTCGTGAATCTTGCTAGTTTCGATCTAAAACGATGTATCCCGTTGTTTTGAGCCGGAATACAAGTTTTCGCACAGTTCTGAGAGAAAAAGTTTACACCTTTCTCTCGTGTACTCTTCGACGACTTGTAAAATCGATGCTCGTGAATCATGCTAGTTTCGATCTAAAACGATGTATCCCGTTGTTTTGAGCCGGAATACAAGTTTTCGCGCAGTTCTGAGAGAAAAAGTTTACACCTTTCTCTCGTGTACTCTTCGTCGACTTGTAAAATTGATGCTCGTGAATCTTGCTAGTTTCGATCTAAAACGATGTAACCCGTTGTTTTGAGCCGGAACACAAGTTTTCGCGCAGTTCTGAGAGTTAAAGTTTACACCTTTCTCTCGTCTACTCTTCGAAGACTTGTGAAATCGAAGCTCGTGAATCTTGCTAGATTCGATCTAAAGCGATGTATCCCGTTGTTTTGAGCCTGAATACAAGTTTTCGCGCAGTTCTGAGAGAAAAAGTTTACACATTTCTCTCGTCTACTCTTCGACGACTTCTAATAACGATGCTCGTGAATCTTGCTAGTTTCGATCTAAAACGAGGTAACCCGTTGTTTTGAGCCGGAATACAAGTTTTCGCGCATTTCTGAGAGAAAACGTTTACACCTTTCTCTCGTCTATATTCGACAACTCGTAAAATCGATGCTCGTGAATCTTGCTAGTTTCGATCTAAAACGATGTAACCCGTTGTTTTGAGCCGGAATACAAGTTTTCGCGCAGTTCTGAGAGTTAAAGTTTACACCTTCCTCTCGTGTACTCTTCGACGACTTGTAAAATCGATGCTCGTGAATCATGCTAGTTTCGATCTAAAACGATGTATCCCGTTGTTTTGAGCCGGAATACAAGTTTTCGCGCAGTTCTGAGAGAAAAGTTTACACCTTTCTCTCGTGTACTATTCGACGACTTGTAAAATCGATGCTCGTGAATCTTGCTAGTTTCGACCTAAAACGATGTATCTCTTTGTTTTGAGCCGGAATACAAGTTTTCGCGCAGTTCTGAGAGAAAAAGTTTACACCAATCTCTCGTCTACTCTTCGACGACTCGTAAAATCGATGCTCATGAATTTTGCTAGTTTCGACCTAAAACGATGTATCCTTTTGTTTTGAGCCGGAATACAAGTTTTCGCGCAGTTCTGAGAGAAAACGTTTACACCTCTCTCTCGTGTACTCTTCGACGACTTGTAAAATCGATGCTCGTGAATCATGCTAGTTTCGATCTAAAACGATGTATCCCGTTGTTTTGAGCCGGAATACAAGTTTTCGCGCAGTTCTGAGAGAAAAGTTTACACCTTTCTCTCGTGTACTCTTCGACGACTTGTAAAATCGATGCTCGTGAATCATGCTAGTTTCGATCTAAAACGATGTATCCCGTTGTTTTGAGCCGGAATGCAAGTTTTCGCGCAGTTCTGAGAGAAAAAGTTTACACCTTTCTCTCGTGTACTCTTCGACGACTTGTAAAATCGATGCTCGTGAGTCTTGCTAGTTTCGATCTGAAACGATGTATCCCGTTGTTTTGAGCCGGAATACAAGTTTTCGCGCAGTTTTGAGAGTTAAAGTTTACACCTTTCTCTCGTCTACTCTTCGAAGACTTGTGAAATCGATGCTCCTGAATCTTGCTAGATTCGATCTAAAGCGATGTATCCCGTTGTTTTGAGCCGGAATACAAGTTTTCGCGCAGTTCTGAGAGAAAAAGTTCACACATTTCTCTCGTCTACTCTTCGACGACTTGTAATATCGATGCTCGTGAATCTTGCTAGTTTCGATCTAAAACGATGTAACCCGTTGTATTGAGCCGGAACACAAGTTTTCGCGCAGTTCTGAGAGAAAAAGTTTACACCTTTCTCTCGTCTACTCTTCGACGACTCGTAAAATCGATGCTCATGAATTTTGCTAGTTTCGATCTTCTCTCGTCTACTCTTCAATGACTCGTAAAATCGATGCTCATGAATTTTGCTAGTTTGGATTTAAAACGATATATCCTGTTGTTTTGAGCCGGAATACAAGTTTTCGCGCAGTTCGGAGAGAAAAAGTTTACACCTTTCTCTCGTCTACTCTTCGACGACTTGTAAAATCGATGCTCGTGAATCATGCTAGTTTCGATCTACAACGATGTATCCCGTTGTTTTGATCCGGAATACAAGTTTTCGCGCAGTTCTGAGAGAAAAAGTTTACACCTTTCTCTCGTCTACTCTTCGACGACTTGTAATATCGATGCTCGTGAATCTTGCTAGTTTCGATCTAAAACGAGGTAACCCGTTGTTTTGAGCCGGAATACAAGTTTTCGCGCATTTCTGAGAGAAAAAGTTTACACCTTTCTCTCGTCTACTATTCGACGACTTGTAAAATTGATGCTCGTGAATCTTGCTAGTTTCGATCTAAAACGATGTAACCCGTTGTTTTGAGCCGGAATACCAAGTTTTCGCGCAGTTCTGAGAGAAAAAGTTTACACCTTTCTCTCGTTTACTCTTCGACGACTTGTAAAATCGATGCTCGTGAATCTTGCTAGTTTCGATCTAAAACGATGTATCCCGTTGTTTTGAGCCGGAATACAAGTTTTCGCACAGTTCTGAGAGAAAAAGTTTACACCTTTCTCTCGTGTACTCTTCGACGACTTGTAAAATCGATGCTCGTGAATCATGCTAGTTTCGATCTAAAACGATGTATCCCGTTGTTTTGAGCCGGAATACAAGTTTTCGCGCAGTTCTGAGAGAAAAAGTTTACACCTTTCTCTCGTGTACTCTTCGTCGACTTGTAAAATTGATGCTCGTGAATCTTGCTAGTTTCGATCTAAAACGATGTAACCCGTTGTTTTGAGCCGGAACACAAGTTTTCGCGCAGTTCTGAGAGTTAAAGTTTACACCTTTCTCTCGTCTACTCTTCGAAGACTTGTGAAATCGAAGCTCGTGAATCTTGCTAGATTCGATCTAAAGCGATGTATCCCGTTGTTTTGAGCCTGAATACAAGTTTTCGCGCAGTTCTGAGAGAAAAAGTTTACACATTTCTCTCGTCTACTCTTCGACGACTTCTAATAACGATGCTCGTGAATCTTGCTAGTTTCGATCTAAAACGAGGTAACCCGTTGTTTTGAGCCGGAATACAAGTTTTCGCGCATTTCTGAGAGAAAACGTTTACACCTTTCTCTCGTCTATATTCGACAACTCGTAAAATCGATGCTCGTGAATCTTGCTAGTTTCGATCTAAAACGATGTAACCCGTTGTTTTGAGCCGGAATACAAGTTTTCGCGCAGTTCTGAGAGTTAAAGTTTACACCTTCCTCTCGTGTACTCTTCGACGACTTGTAAAATCGATGCTCGTGAATCATGCTAGTTTCGATCTAAAACGATGTATCCCGTTGTTTTGAGCCGGAATACAAGTTTTCGCGCAGTTCTGAGAGAAAAGTTTACACCTTTCTCTCGTGTACTATTCGACGACTTGTAAAATCGATGCTCGTGAATCTTGCTAGTTTCGACCTAAAACGATGTATCTCTTTGTTTTGAGCCGGAATACAAGTTTTCGCGCAGTTCTGAGAGAAAAAGTTTACACCAATCTCTCGTCTACTCTTCGACGACTCGTAAAATCGATGCTCATGAATTTTGCTAGTTTCGACCTAAAACGATGTATCCTTTTGTTTTGAGCCGGAATACAAGTTTTCGCGCAGTTCTGAGAGAAAACGTTTACACCTCTCTCTCGTGTACTCTTCGACGACTTGTAAAATCGATGCTCGTGAATCATGCTAGTTTCGATCTAAAACGATGTATCCCGTTGTTTTGAGCCGGAATACAAGTTTTCGCGCAGTTCTGAGAGAAAAGTTTACACCTTTCTCTCGTGTACTCTTCGACGACTTGTAAAATCGATGCTCGTGAATCATGCTAGTTTCGATCTAAAACGATGTATCCCGTTGTTTTGAGCCGGAATGCAAGTTTTCGCGCAGTTCTGAGAGAAAAAGTTTACACCTTTCTCTCGTGTACTCTTCGACGACTTGTAAAATCGATGCTCGTGAGTCTTGCTAGTTTCGATCTGAAACGATGTATCCCGTTGTTTTGAGCCGGAATACAAGTTTTCGCGCAGTTTTGAGAGTTAAAGTTTACACCTTTCTCTCGTCTACTCTTCGAAGACTTGTGAAATCGATGCTCCTGAATCTTGCTAGATTCGATCTAAAGCGATGTATCCCGTTGTTTTGAGCCGGAATACAAGTTTTCGCGCAGTTTTGAGAGAAAAAGTTCACACATTTCTCTCGTCTACTCTTCGACGACTTGTAATATCGATGCTCGTGAATCTTGCTAGTTTCGATCTAAAACGATGTAACCCGTTGTATTGAGCCGGAACACAAGTTTTCGCGCAGTTCTGAGAGAAAAAGTTTACACCTTTCTCTCGTCTATATTCGACAACTTGTAAAATCGATGCTCGTGAATCTTGCTAGTTTCGATCTAAAACGATGTAACCCGTTGTTTTGAGCCGGAATACAAGTTTTCGCGCAGTTCTGAGAGTTAAAGTTTACACCTTTCTCTCGTCTACTCTTCGAAGACTTGTGAAATCGAAGCTCGTAAATCTTGCTAGATTCAATCTAAAGCGATATATCCTGTTGTTTTGAGCCGGAATACAAGTTTTCGTGCAGTTCTGAGAGAAAAAGTTTACAACTTTCTCTCGTCTACTATTCGACGACTTGTGAAATCGATGCTCGTGAATCTTGCTAGTTTCAACCTAAAACGATGTATCCCTTTGTTTTGAGCCGGAATACAAGTTTTCGCGCAGTTCTGAGAGAAAAAGTTTACACCTTTCTCTCGTGTACTCTTCGACGACTTAAAAAACGATGCTCGTGAATCATGCTAGTTTCGATCTAAAACGATGTATCCCGTTGTTTTGAGCCGGAATACAAGTTTTCGCGCAGTTCTGAGAGAAAACGTTTACACCTTTCTCTCGTCTACTCTTCGACGACGTGTAAAATCGATGCTCGTGAATCTTGCTAGTTTCGATCTAAAACGATGTAACCCGTTGTTTTGAGCCGGAATACAAGTTTTCGCGCAGTTCTGAGAGAAAAAGTTTACACCTTTCTCTCGTCTACTCTTCGACGACTCGTAAAATCGATGCTCATGAATTTTGCTAGTTTCGATCTTCTCTCGTCTACTCTTCAATGACTCGTAAAATCGATGCTCATGAATTTTGCTAGTTTGGATCTAAAACGATATATCCTGTTGTTTTGAGCCGGAATACAAGTTTTCGCGCAGTTCGGAGAGAAAAAGTTTACACCTTTCTCTCGTCTACTCTTCGACGACTTGTAAAATCGATGCTCGTGAATCATGCTAGTTTCGATCTAAAACGATGTATCCCGTTGTTTTGATCCGGAATACAAGTTTTCGCGCAGTTCTGAGAGAAAAAGTTTACACCTTTCTCTCGTCTACTCTTCGACGACTTGTAATATCGATGCTCGTGAATCTTGCTAGTTTCGATCTAAAACGATGTAACCAGTTGTTTTGAGCCGGAATACCAAGTTCTCGCGCAGTTCTGAGAGAAAAAGTTTACACCTTTCTCTCGTTTACTCTTCGACGACTTGTAAAATCGATGCTCGTGAATCTTGCTAGTTTCGATCTAAAACGATGTATCCCGTTGTTTTGAGCCGGAATACAAGTTTTCGCACAGTTCTCAGAGAAAAAGTTTACACATTTCTCTCGTGTACTCTTCGACGACTTGTAAAATGGATGCTCGTGAATCTTGCTAGTTTCGATCTAAAACGATGTATCCCGTTGTTTTGAGCCGGAATACAAGTTTTCGCACAGTTCTCAGAGAAAAAGTTTACACCTTTCTCTCGTGTACTCTTCGACGACTTGTAAAATCGATGCTCGTGAATCATGCTAGTTTCGATCTAAAACGATGTATCCCGTTGTTTTGAGCCGGAATACAAGTTTTCGCGCAGTTCTGAGAGAAAAAGTTTACACCTTTCTCTCGTGTACTCTTCGTCGACTTGTAAAATTGATGCTCGTGAATCTTGCTAGTTTCGATCTAAAACGATGTAACCCGTTGTTTTGAGCCGGAACACAAGTTTTCGCGCAGTTCTGAGAGATAAAGTTTACACCTTTCTCTCGTCTACTCTTCGAAGACTTGTGAAATCGAAGCTCGTGAATCTTGCTAGATTCGATCTAAAGCGATGTATCCCGTTGTTTTGAGCCTGAATACAAGTTTTCGCGCAGTTCTGAGAGAAAAAGTTTACACATTTCTCTCGTCTACTCTTCGACGACTTCTAATAACGATGCTCGTGAATCTTGCTAGTTTCGATCTAAAACGAGGTAACCCGTTGTTTTGAGACGGAATACAAGTTTTCGCGCATTTCTGAGAGAAAAAGTTTACACCTTTCTCTCGTCTATATTCGACAACTTGTAAAATCGATGCTCGTGAATCTTGCTAGTTTCGATCTAAAACGATGTAACCCGTTGTTTTGAGCCGGAATACAAGTTTTCGCGCAGTTCTGAGAGTTAAAGTTTACACCTTTCTCTCGTCTACTCTTCGAAGACTTGTGAAATCTAAGCTCGTGAATCTTGCTAGATTCGATCTAAAGCGATATATCCTGTTGTTTTGAGCCGGAATACAAGTTTTCGTGCAGTTCTGAGAGAAAAAGTTTACAACTTTCTCTCGTCTACTATTCGACGACTTGTGAAATCGATGCTCGTGAATCTTGCTAGTTTCGACCTAAAACGATGTATCCCTTTGTTTTGAGCCGGAATACAAGTTTTCGCGCAGTTCTGAGAGAAAAAGTTTACACCTTTCTCTCGTGTACTCTTCGACGACTTAAAAAACGATGCTCGTGAATCATGCTAGTTTCGATCTAAAACGATGTATCCCGTTGTTTTGAGCCGGAATACAAGTTTTCGCGCAGTTCTGAGAGAAAACGTTTACACCTTTCTCTCGTCTACTCTTCGACGACGTGTAAAATCGATGCTCGTGAATCTTGCTAGTTTCGATCTAAAACGATGTAACCCGTTGTTTTGAGCCGGAATACCAAGTTTTCGCGCAGTTCTGAGAGAAAAAGATTACACCTTTCTCTCGTTTACTCTTCGACGACTTGTAAAATGGATGCTCGTGAATCTTGCTAGTTTCGATCTAAAAAGATGTATCCCGTTGTTTTGAGCCGGAATACAAGTTTTCGCACAGTTCTCAGAGAAAAAGTTTACACCTTTCTCTCGTGTACTCTTCGACGACTTGTAAAATCGATGCTCGTGAATCATGCTAGTTTCGATCTAAAACGATGTATCCCGTTGTTTTGAGCCGGAATACAAGTTTTCGCGCAGTTCTGAGAGAAAAAGTTTACACCTTTCTCTCGTCTACTCTTCGACGACTTCTAATAACGATGCTCGTGAATCTTGCTAGTTTCGATCTAAAACGAGGTAACCCGTTGTTTTGAGCCGGAATACAAGTTTTCGCGCATTTCTGAGAGAAAACGTTTACACCTTTCTCTCGTCTATATTCGACAACTCGTAAAATCGATGCTCGTGAATCTTGCTAGTTTCGATCTAAAACGATGTAACCCGTTGTTTTGAGCCGGAATACAAGTTTTCGCGCAGTTCTGAGAGTTAAAGTTTACACCTTCCTCTCGTGTACTCTTCGACGACTTGTAAAATCGATGCTCGTGAATCATGCTAGTTTCGATCTAAAACGATGTATCCCGTTGTTTTGAGCCGGAATACAAGTTTTCGCGCAGTTCTGAGAGAAAAGTTTACACCTTTCTCTCGTGTACTATTCGACGACTTGTAAAATCGATGCTCGTGAATCTTGCTAGTTTCGACCTAAAACGATGTATCTCTTTGTTTTGAGCCGGAATACAAGTTTTCGCGCAGTTCTGAGAGAAAAAGTTTACACCAATCTCTCGTCTACTCTTCGACGACTCGTAAAATCGATGCTCATGAATTTTGCTAGTTTCGACCTAAAACGATGTATCCTTTTGTTTTGAGCCGGAATACAAGTTTTCGCGCAGTTCTGAGAGAAAACGTTTACACCTCTCTCTCGTGTACTCTTCGACGACTTGTAAAATCGATGCTCGTGAATCATGCTAGTTTCGATCTAAAACGATGTATCCCGTTGTTTTGAGCCGGAATACAAGTTTTCGCGCAGTTCTGAGAGAAAAGTTTACACCTTTCTCTCGTGTACTCTTCGACGACTTGTAAAATCGATGCTCGTGAATCATGCTAGTTTCGATCTAAAACGATGTATCCCGTTGTTTTGAGCCGGAATGCAAGTTTTCGCGCAGTTCTGAGAGAAAACGTTTACACCTTTCTCTCGTGTACTCTTCGACGACTTGTAAAATCGATGCTCGTGAGTCTTGCTAGTTTCGATCTGAAACGATGTATCCCGTTGTTTTGAGCCGGAATACAAGTTTTCGCGCAGTTTTGAGAGTTAAAGTTTACACCTTTCTCTCGTCTACTCTTCGAAGACTTGTGAAATCGATGCTCCTGAATCTTGCTAGATTCGATCTAAAGCGATGTATCCCGTTGTTTTGAGCCGGAATACAAGTTTTCGCGCAGTTCTGAGAGAAAAAGTTCACACATTTCTCTCGTCTACTCTTCGACGACTTGTAATATCGATGCTCGTGAATCTTGCTAGTTTCGATCTAAAACGATGTAACCCGTTGTATTGAGCCGGAACACAAGTTTTCGCGCAGTTCTGAGAGAAAAAGTTTACACCTTTCTCTCGTCTATATTCGACAACTTGTAAAATCGATGCTCGTGAATCTTGCTAGTTTCGATCTAAAACGATGTAACCCGTTGTTTTGAGCCGGAATACAAGTTTTCGCGCAGTTCTGAGAGTTAAAGTTTACACCTTTCTCTCGTCTACTCTTCGAAGACTTGTGAAATCGAAGCTCGTAAATCTTGCTAGATTCAATCTAAAGCGATATATCCTGTTGTTTTGAGCCGGAATACAAGTTTTCGTGCAGTTCTGAGAGAAAAAGTTTACAACTTTCTCTCGTCTACTATTCGACGACTTGTGAAATCGATGCTCGTGAATCTTGCTAGTTTCAACCTAAAACGATGTATCCCTTTGTTTTGAGCCGGAATACAAGTTTTCGCGCAGTTCTGAGAGAAAAAGTTTACACCTTTCTCTCGTGTACTCTTCGACGACTTAAAAAACGATGCTCGTGAATCATGCTAGTTTCGATCTAAAACGATGTATCCCGTTGTTTTGAGCCGGAATACAAGTTTTCGCGCAGTTCTGAGAGAAAACGTTTACACCTTTCTCTCGTCTACTCTTCGACGACGTGTAAAATCGATGCTCGTGAATCTTGCTAGTTTCGATCTAAAACGATGTAACCCGTTGTTTTGAGCCGGAATACAAGTTTTCGCGCAGTTCTGAGAGAAAAAGTTTACACCTTTCTCTCGTCTACTCTTCGACGACTCGTAAAATCGATGCTCATGAATTTTGCTAGTTTCGATCTTCTCTCGTCTACTCTTCAATGACTCGTAAAATCGATGCTCATGAATTTTGCTAGTTTGGATCTAAAACGATATATCCTGTTGTTTTGAGCCGGAATACAAGTTTTCGCGCAGTTCGGAGAGAAAAAGTTTACACCTTTCTCTCGTCTACTCTTCGACGACTTGTAAAATCGATGCTCGTGAATCATGCTAGTTTCGATCTAAAACGATGTATCCCGTTGTTTTGATCCGGAATACAAGTTTTCGCGCAGTTCTGAGAGAAAAAGTTTACACCTTTCTCTCGTCTACTCTTCGACGACTTGTAATATCGATGCTCGTGAATCTTGCTAGTTTCGATCTAAAACGATGTAACCAGTTGTTTTGAGCCGGAATACCAAGTTCTCGCGCAGTTCTGAGAGAAAAAGTTTACACCTTTCTCTCGTTTACTCTTCGACGACTTGTAAAATCGATGCTCGTGAATCTTGCTAGTTTCGATCTAAAACGATGTATCCCGTTGTTTTGAGCCGGAATACAAGTTTTCGCACAGTTCTCAGAGAAAAAGTTTACACCTTTCTCTCGTGTACTCTTCGACGACTTGTAAAATGGATGCTCGTGAATCTTGCTAGTTTCGATCTAAAACGATGTATCCCGTTGTTTTGAGCCGGAATACAAGTTTTCGCACAGTTCTCAGAGAAAAAGTTTACACCTTTCTCTCGTGTACTCTTCGACGACTTGTAAAATCGATGCTCGTGAATCATGCTAGTTTCGATCTAAAACGATGTATCCCGTTGTTTTGAGCCGGAATACAAGTTTTCGCGCAGTTCTGAGAGAAAAAGTTTACACCTTTCTCTCGTGTACTCTTCGTCGACTTGTAAAATTGATGCTCGTGAATCTTGCTAGTTTCGATCTAAAACGATGTAACCCGTTGTTTTGAGCCGGAACACAAGTTTTCGCGCAGTTCTGAGAGTTAAAGTTTACACCTTTCTCTCGTCTACTCTTCGAAGACTTGTGAAATCGAAGCTCGTGAATCTTGCTAGATTCGATCTAAAGCGATGTATCCCGTTGTTTTGAGCCTGAATACAAGTTTTCGCGCAGTTCTGAGAGAAAAAGTTTACACATTTCTCTCGTCTACTCTTCGACGACTTCTAATAACGATGCTCGTGAATCTTGCTAGTTTCGATCTAAAACGAGGTAACCCGTTGTTTTGAGCCGGAATACAAGTTTTCGCGCATTTCTGAGAGAAAACGTTTACACCTTTCTCTCGTCTATATTCGACAACTCGTAAAATCGATGCTCGTGAATCTTGCTAGTTTCGATCTAAAACGATGTAACCCGTTGTTTTGAGCCGGAATACAAGTTTTCGCGCAGTTCTGAGAGTTAAAGTTTACACCTTCCTCTCGTGTACTCTTCGACGACTTGTAAAATCGATGCTCGTGAATCATGCTAGTTTCGATCTAAAACGATGTATCCCGTTGTTTTGAGCCGGAATACAAGTTTTCGCGCAGTTCTGAGAGAAAAGTTTACACCTTTCTCTCGTGTACTATTCGACGACTTGTAAAATCGATGCTCGTGAATCTTGCTAGTTTCGACCTAAAACGATGTATCTCTTTGTTTTGAGCCGGAATACAAGTTTTCGCGCAGTTCTGAGAGAAAAAGTTTACACCAATCTCTCGTCTACTCTTCGACGACTCGTAAAATCGATGCTCATGAATTTTGCTAGTTTCGACCTAAAACGATGTATCCTTTTGTTTTGAGCCGGAATACAAGTTTTCGCGCAGTTCTGAGAGAAAACGTTTACACCTCTCTCTCGTGTACTCTTCGACGACTTGTAAAATCGATGCTCGTGAATCATGCTAGTTTCGATCTAAAACGATGTATCCCGTTGTTTTGAGCCGGAATACAAGTTTTCGCGCAGTTCTGAGAGAAAAGTATACACCTTTCTCTCGTGTACTCTTCGACGACTTGTAAAATCGATGCTCGTGAATCATGCTAGTTTCGATCTAAAACGATGTATCCCGTTGTTTTGAGCCGGAATGCAAGTTTTCGCGCAGTTCTGAGAGAAAAAGTTTACACCTTTCTCTCGTGTACTCTTCGACGACTTGTAAAATCGATGCTCGTGAGTCTTGCTAGTTTCGATCTGAAACGATGTATCCCGTTGTTTTGAGCCGGAATACAAGTTTTCGCGCAGTTTTGAGAGTTAAAGTTTACACCTTTCTCTCGTCTACTCTTCGAAGACTTGTGAAATCGATGCTCCTGAATCTTGCTAGATTCGATCTAAAGCGATGTATCCCGTTGTTTTGAGCCGGAATACAAGTTTTCGCGCAGTTCTGAGAGAAAAAGTTCACACATTTCTCTCGTCTACTCTTCGACGACTTGTAATATCGATGCTCGTGAATCTTGCTAGTTTCGATCTAAAACGATGTAACCCGTTGTATTGAGCCGGAACACAAGTTTTCGCGCAGTTCTGAGAGAAAAAGTTTACACCTTTCTCTCGTCTACTCTTCGACGACTCGTAAAATCGATGCTCATGAATTTTGCTAGTTTCGATCTTCTCTCGTCTACTCTTCAATGACTCGTAAAATCGATGCTCATGAATTTTGCTAGTTTGTATTTAAAACGATATATCCTGTTGTTTTGAGCCGGAATACAAGTTTTCGCGCAGTTCGGAGAGAAAAAGTTTACACCTTTCTCTCGTCTACTCTTCGACGACTTGTAAAATCGATGCTCGTGAATCATGCTAGTTTCGATCTACAACGATGTATCCCGTTGTTTTGATCCGGAATACAAGTTTTCGCGCAGTTCTGAGAGAAAAAGTTTACACCTTTCTCTCGTCTACTCTTCGACGACTTGTAATATCGATGCTCGTGAATCTTGCTAGTTTCGATCTAAAACGAGGTAACCCGTTGTTTTGAGCCGGAATACAAGTTTTCGCGCATTTCTGAGAGAAAAAGTTTACACCTTTCTCTCGTCTACTATTCGACGACTTGTAAAATTGATGCTCGTGAATCTTGCTAGTTTCGACCTAAAACGACGTATCCCGTTGTTTTGAGCCGGAATACACGTTTTCGCGCAGTTCTGAGAGAAAACGTTTACACCTTTCTCTCGTCTACTCTTCGACGACGTGTAAAATCGATGCTCGTGAATCTTGCTAGTTTCGATCTAAAACGATGTAACCCGTTGTTTTGAGCCGGAATACCAAGTTTTCGCGCAGTTCTGAGAGAAAAAGTTTACACCTTTCTCTCGTTTACTCTTCGACGACTTGTAAAATCGATGCTCGTGAATCTTGCTAGTTTCGATCTAAAACGATGTATCCCGTTGTTTTGAGCCGGAATACAAGTTTTCGCACAGTTCTGAGAGAAAAAGTTTACACCTTTCTCTCGTGTACTCTTCGACGACTTGTAAAATCGATGCTCGTGAATCATGCTAGTTTCGATCTAAAACGATGTATCCCGTTGTTTTGAGCCGGAATACAAGTTTTCGCGCAGTTCTGAGAGAAAAAGTTTACACCTTTCTCTCGTGTACTCTTCGTCGACTTGTAAAATTGATGCTCGTGAATCTTGCTAGTTTCGATCTAAAACGATGTAACCCGTTGTTTTGAGCCGGAACACAAGTTTTCGCGCAGTTCTGAGAGTTAAAGTTTACACCTTTCTCTCGTCTACTCTTCGAAGACTTGTGAAATCGAAGCTCGTGAATCTTGCTAGATTCGATCTAAAGCGATGTATCCCGTTGTTTTGAGCCTGAATACAAGTTTTCGCGCAGTTCTGAGAGAAAAAGTTTACACATTTCTCTCGTCTACTCTTCGACGACTTCTATTAACGATGCTCGTGAATCTTGCTAGTTTCGATCTAAAACGAGGTAACCCGTTGTTTTGAGCCGGAATACAAGTTTTCGCGCATTTCTGAGAGAAAACGTTTACACCTTTCTCTCGTCTATATTCGACAACTCGTAAAATCGATGCTCGTGAATCTTGCTAGTTTCGATCTAAAACGATGTAACCCGTTGTTTTGAGCCGGAATACAAGTTTTCGCGCAGTTCTGAGAGTTAAAGTTTACACCTTCCTCTCGTGTACTCTTCGACGACTTGTAAAATCGATGCTCGTGAATCATGCTAGTTTCGATCTAAAACGATGTATCCCGTTGTTTTGAGCCGGAATACAAGTTTTCGCGCAGTTCTGAGAGAAAAGTTTACACCTTTCTCTCGTGTACTATTCGACGACTTGTAAAATCGATGCTCGTGAATCTTGCTAGTTTCGACCTAAAACGATGTATCTCTTTGTTTTGAGCCGGAATACAAGTTTTCGCGCAGTTCTGAGAGAAAAAGTTTACACCAATCTCTCGTCTACTCTTCGACGACTCGTAAAATCGATGCTCATGAATTTTGCTAGTTTCGACCTAAAACGATGTATCCTTTTGTTTTGAGCCGGAATACAAGTTTTCGCGCAGTTCTGAGAGAAAACGTTTACACCTCTCTCTCGTGTACTCTTCGACGACTTGTAAAATCGATGCTCGTGAATCATGCTAGTTTCGATCTAAAACGATGTATCCCGTTGTTTTGAGCCGGAATACAAGTTTTCGCGCAGTTCTGAGAGAAAAGTTTACACCTTTCTCTCGTGTACTCTTCGACGACTTGTAAAATCGATGCTCGTGAATCATGCTAGTTTCGATCTAAAACGATGTATCCCGTTGTTTTGAGCCGGAATGCAAGTTTTCGCGCAGTTCTGAGAGAAAAAGTTTACACCTTTCTCTCGTGTACTCTTCGACGACTTGTAAAATCGATGCTCGTGAGTCTTGCTAGTTTCGATCTGAAACGATGTATCCCGTTGTTTTGAGCCGGAATACAAGTTTTCGCGCAGTTTTGAGAGTTAAAGTTTACACCTTTCTCTCGTCTACTCTTCGAAGACTTGTGAAATCGATGCTCCTGAATCTTGCTAGATTCGATCTAAAGCGATGTATCCCGTTGTTTTGAGCCGGAATACAAGTTTTCGCGCAGTTCTGAGAGAAAAAGTTCACACATTTCTCTCGTCTACTCTTCGACGACTTGTAATATCGATGCTCGTGAATCTTGCTAGTTTCGATCTAAAACGATGTAACCCGTTGTATTGAGCCGGAACACAAGTTTTCGCGCAGTTGTGAGAGAAAAAGTTTACACCTTTCTCTCGTCTATATTCGACAACTTGTAAAATCGATGCTCGTGAATCTTGCTAGTTTCGATCTAAAACGATGTAACCCGTTGTTTTGAGCCGGAATACAAGTTTTCGCGCAGTTCTGAGAGTTAAAGTTTACACCTTTCTCTCGTCTACTCTTCGAAGACTTGTGAAATCGAAGCTCGTAAATCTTGCTAGATTCAATCTAAAGCGATATATCCTGTTGTTTTGAGCCGGAATACAAGTTTTCGTGCAGTTCTGAGAGAAAAAGTTTACAACTTTCTCTCGTCTACTATTCGACGACTT
Source organism: Amblyomma americanum (assembly GCF_052857255.1). NCBI lineage: Eukaryota > Metazoa > Arthropoda > Arachnida > Ixodida > Ixodidae > Amblyomma > Amblyomma americanum. Next base: position 52,464 of record NW_027526494.1, read on the forward strand.
GTGAAATCGATGCTCGTGAATCTTGCTAGTTTCAACCTAAAACGATGTATCCCTTTGTTTTGAGCCGGAATACAAGTTTTCGCGCAGTTCTGAGAGAAAAAGTTTACACCTTTCTCTCGTGTACTCTTCGACGACTTAAAAAACGATGCTCGTGAATCATGCTAGTTTCGATCTAAAACGATGTATCCCGTTGTTTTGAGCCGGAATACAAGTTTTCGCGCAGTTCTGAGAGAAAACGTTTACACCTTTCTCTCGTCTACTCTTCGACGACGTGTAAAATCGATGCTCGTGAATCTTGCTAGTTTCGATCTAAAACGATGTAACCCGTTGTTTTGAGCCGGAATACAAGTTTTCGCGCAGTTCTGAGAGAAAAAGTTTACACCTTTCTCTCGTCTACTCTTCGACGACTCGTAAAATCGATGCTCATGAATTTTGCTAGTTTCGATCTTCTCTCGTCTACTCTTCAATGACTCGTAAAATCGATGCTCATGAATTTTGCTAGTTTGGATCTAAAACGATATATCCTGTTGTTTTGAGCCGGAATACAAGTTTTCGCGCAGTTCGGAGAGAAAAAGTTTACACCTTTCTCTCGTCTACTCTTCGACGACTTGTAAAATCGATGCTCGTGAATCATGCTAGTTTCGATCTAAAACGATGTATCCCGTTGTTTTGATCCGGAATACAAGTTTTCGCGCAGTTCTGAGAGAAAAAGTTTACACCTTTCTCTCGTCTACTCTTCGACGACTTGTAATATCGATGCTCGTGAATCTTGCTAGTTTCGATCTAAAACGATGTAACCAGTTGTTTTGAGCCGGAATACCAAGTTCTCGCGCAGTTCTGAGAGAAAAAGTTTACACCTTTCTCTCGTTTACTCTTCGACGACTTGTAAAATCGATGCTCGTGAATCTTGCTAGTTTCGATCTAAAACGATGTATCCCGTTGTTTTGAGCCGGAATACAAGTTTTCGCACAGTTCTCAGAGAAAAAGTTTACACCTTTCTCTCGTGTACTCTTCGACGACTTGTAAAATGGATGCTCGTGAATCTTGCTAGTTTCGATCTAAAACGATGTATCCCGTTGTTTTGAGCCGGAATACAAGTTTTCGCACAGTTCTCAGAGAAAAAGTTTACACCTTTCTCTCGTGTACTCTTCGACGACTTGTAAAATCGATGCTCGTGAATCATGCTAGTTTCGATCTAAAACGATGTATCCCGTTGTTTTGAGCCGGAATACAAGTTTTCGCGCAGTTCTGAGAGAAAAAGTTTACACCTTTCTCTCGTGTACTCTTCGTCGACTTGTAAAATTGATGCTCGTGAATCTTGCTAGTTTCGATCTAAAACGATGTAACCCGTTGTTTTGAGCCGGAACACAAGTTTTCGCGCAGTTCTGAGAGATAAAGTTTACACCTTTCTCTCGTCTACTCTTCGAAGACTTGTGAAATCGAAGCTCGTGAATCTTGCTAGATTCGATCTAAAGCGATGTATCCCGTTGTTTTGAGCCTGAATACAAGTTTTCGCGCAGTTCTGAGAGAAAAAGTTTACACATTTCTCTCGTCTACTCTTCGACGACTTCTAATAACGATGCTCGTGAATCTTGCTAGTTTCGATCTAAAACGAGGTAACCCGTTGTTTTGAGACGGAATACAAGTTTTCGCGCATTTCTGAGAGAAAAAGTTTACACCTTTCTCTCGTCTATATTCGACAACTTGTAAAATCGATGCTCGTGAATCTTGCTAGTTTCGATCTAAAACGATGTAACCCGTTGTTTTGAGCCGGAATACAAGTTTTCGCGCAGTTCTGAGAGTTAAAGTTTACACCTTTCTCTCGTCTACTCTTCGAAGACTTGTGAAATCTAAGCTCGTGAATCTTGCTAGATTCGATCTAAAGCGATATATCCTGTTGTTTTGAGCCGGAATACAAGTTTTCGTGCAGTTCTGAGAGAAAAAGTTTACAACTTTCTCTCGTCTACTATTCGACGACTTGTGAAATCGATGCTCGTGAATCTTGCTAGTTTCGACCTAAAACGATGTATCCCTTTGTTTTGAGCCGGAATACAAGTTTTCGCGCAGTTCTGAGAGAAAAAGTTTACACCTTTCTCTCGTGTACTCTTCGACGACTTAAAAAACGATGCTCGTGAATCATGCTAGTTTCGATCTAAAACGATGTATCCCGTTGTTTTGAGCCGGAATACAAGTTTTCGCGCAGTTCTGAGAGAAAACGTTTACACCTTTCTCTCGTCTACTCTTCGACGACGTGTAAAATCGATGCTCGTGAATCTTGCTAGTTTCGATCTAAAACGATGTAACCCGTTGTTTTGAGCCGGAATACCAAGTTTTCGCGCAGTTCTGAGAGAAAAAGTTTACACCTTTCTCTCGTTTACTCTTCGACGACTTGTAAAATGGATGCTCGTGAATCTTGCTAGTTTCGATCTAAAAAGATGTATCCCGTTGTTTTGAGCCGGAATACAAGTTTTCGCGCAGTTCTGAGAGAAAAAGTTTACACCTTTCTCTCGTCTACTCTTCGACGACTTCTAATAACGATGCTCGTGAATCTTGCTAGTTTCGATCTAAAACGAGGTAACCCGTTGTTTTGAGCCGGAATACAAGTTTTCGCGCATTTCTGAGAGAAAACGTTTACACCTTTCTCTCGTCTATATTCGACAACTCGTAAAATCGATGCTCGTGAATCTTGCTAGTTTCGATCTAAAACGATGTAACCCGTTGTTTTGAGCCGGAATACAAGTTTTCGCGCAGTTCTGAGAGTTAAAGTTTACACCTTCCTCTCGTGTACTCTTCGACGACTTGTAAAATCGATGCTCGTGAATCATGCTAGTTTCGATCTAAAACGATGTATCCCGTTGTTTTGAGCCGGAATACAAGTTTTCGCGCAGTTCTGAGAGAAAAGTTTACACCTTTCTCTCGTGTACTATTCGACGACTTGTAAAATCGATGCTCGTGAATCTTGCTAGTTTCGACCTAAAACGATGTATCTCTTTGTTTTGAGCCGGAATACAAGTTTTCGCGCAGTTCTGAGAGAAAAAGTTTACACCAATCTCTCGTCTACTCTTCGACGACTCGTAAAATCGATGCTCATGAATTTTGCTAGTTTCGACCTAAAACGATGTATCCTTTTGTTTTGAGCCGGAATACAAGTTTTCGCGCAGTTCTGAGAGAAAACGTTTACACCTCTCTCTCGTGTACTCTTCGACGACTTGTAAAATCGATGCTCGTGAATCATGCTAGTTTCGATCTAAAACGATGTATCCCGTTGTTTTGAGCCGGAATACAAGTTTTCGCGCAGTTCTGAGAGAAAAGTTTACACCTTTCTCTCGTGTACTCTTCGACGACTTGTAAAATCGATGCTCGTGAATCATGCTAGTTTCGATCTAAAACGATGTATCCCGTTGTTTTGAGCCGGAATGCAAGTTTTCGCGCAGTTCTGAGAGAAAAAGTTTACACCTTTCTCTCGTGTACTCTTCGACGACTTGTAAAATCGATGCTCGTGAGTCTTGCTAGTTTCGATCTGAAACGATGTATCCCGTTGTTTTGAGCCGGAATACAAGTTTTCGCGCAGTTTTGAGAGTTAAAGTTTACACTTTCTCTCGTCTACTCTTCGAAGACTTGTGAAATCGATGCTCCTGAATCTTGCTAGATTCGATCTAAAGCGATGTATCCCGTTGTTTTGAGCCGGAATACAAGTTTTCGCGCAGTTCTGAGAGAAAAAGTTCACACATTTCTCTCGTCTACTCTTCGACGACTTGTAATATCGATGCTCGTGAATCTTGCTAGTTTCGATCTAAAACGATGTAACCCGTTGTATTGAGCCGGAACACAAGTTTTCGCGCAGTTCTGAGAGAAAAAGTTTACACCTTTCTCTCGTCTATATTCGACAACTTGTAAAATCGATGCTCGTGAATCTTGCTAGTTTCGATCTAAAACGATGTAACCCGTTGTTTTGAGCCGGAATACAAGTTTTCGCGCAGTTCTGAGAGTTAAAGTTTACACCTTTCTCTCGTCTACTCTTCGAAGACTTGTGAAATCGAAGCTCGTAAATCTTGCTAGATTCAATCTAAAGCGATATATCCTGTTGTTTTGAGCCGGAATACAAGTTTTCGTGCAGTTCTGAGAGAAAAAGTTTACAACTTTCTCTCGTCTACTATTCGACGACTTGTGAAATCGATGCTCGTGAATCTTGCTAGTTTCAACCTAAAACGATGTATCCCTTTGTTTTGAGCCGGAATACAAGTTTTCGCGCAGTTCTGAGAGAAAAAGTTTACACCTTTCTCTCGTGTACTCTTCGACGACTTAAAAAACGATGCTCGTGAATCATGCTAGTTTCGATCTAAAACGATGTATCCCGTTGTTTTGAGCCGGAATACAAGTTTTCGCGCAGTTCTGAGAGAAAACGTTTACACCTTTCTCTCGTCTACTCTTCGACGACGTGTAAAATCGATGCTCGTGAATCTTGCTAGTTTCGATCTAAAACGATGTAACCCGTTGTTTTGAGCCGGAATACAAGTTTTCGCGCAGTTCTGAGAGAAAAAGTTTACACCTTTCTCTCGTCTACTCTTCGACGACTCGTAAAATCGATGCTCATGAATTTTGCTAGTTTCGATCTTCTCTCGTCTACTCTTCAATGACTCGTAAAATCGATGCTCATGAATTTTGCTAGTTTGGATCTAAAACGATATATCCTGTTGTTTTGAGCCGGAATACAAGTTTTCGCGCAGTTCGGAGAGAAAAAGTTTACACCTTTCTCTCGTCTACTCTTCGACGACTTGTAAAATCGATGCTCGTGAATCATGCTAGTTTCGATCTAAAACGATGTATCCCGTTGTTTTGATCCGGAATACAAGTTTTCGCGCAGTTCTGAGAGAAAAAGTTTACACCTTTCTCTCGTCTACTCTTCGACGACTTGTAATATCGATGCTCGTGAATCTTGCTAGTTTCGATCTAAAACGATGTAACCAGTTGTTTTGAGCCGGAATACCAAGTTCTCGCGCAGTTCTGAGAGAAAAAGTTTACACCTTTCTCTCGTTTACTCTTCGACGACTTGTAAAATCGATGCTCGTGAATCTTGCTAGTTTCGATCTAAAACGATGTATCCCGTTGTTTTGAGCCGGAATACAAGTTTTCGCACAGTTCTCAGAAAAAAAGTTTACACCTTTCTCTCGTGTACTCTTCGACGACTTGTAAAATGGATGCTCGTGAATCTTGCTAGTTTCGATCTAAAACGATGTATCCCGTTGTTTTGAGCCGGAATACAAGTTTTCGCACAGTTCTCAGAGAAAAAGTTTACACCTTTCTCTCGTGTACTCTTCGACGACTTGTAAAATCGATGCTCGTGAATCATGCTAGTTTCGAACTAAAACGATGTATCCCGTTGTTTTGAGCCGGAATACAAGTTTTCGCGCAGTTCTGAGAGAAAAAGTTTACACCTTTCTCTCGTGTACTCTTCGTCGACTTGTAAAATTGATGCTCGTGAATCTTGCTAGTTTCGATCTAAAACGATGTAACCCGTTGTTTTGAGCCGGAACACAAGTTTTCGCGCAGTTCTGAGAGATAAAGTTTACACCTTTCTCTCGTCTACTCTTCGAAGACTTGTGAAATCGAAGCTCGTGAATCTTGCTAGATTCGATCTAAAGCGATGTATCCCGTTGTTTTGAGCCTGAATACAAGTTTTCGCGCAGTTCTGAGAGAAAAAGTTTACACATTTCTCTCGTCTACTCTTCGACGACTTCTAATAACGATGCTCGTGAATCTTGCTAGTTTCGATCTAAAACGAGGTAACCCGTTGTTTTGAGACGGAATACAAGTTTTCGCGCATTTCTGAGAGAAAAAGTTTACACCTTTCTCTCGTCTATATTCGACAACTTGTAAAATCTATGCTCGTGAATCTTGCTAGTTTCGATCTAAAACGATGTAACCCGTTGTTTTGAGCCGGAATACAAGTTTTCGCGCAGTTCTGAGAGTTAAAGTTTACACCTTTCTCTCGTCTACTCTTCGAAGACTTGTGAAATCTAAGCTCGTGAATCTTGCTAGATTCGATCTAAAGCGATATATCCTGTTGTTTTGAGCCGGAATACAAGTTTTCGTGCAGTTCTGAGAGAAAAAGTTTACAACTTTCTCTCGTCTACTATTCGACGACTTGTGAAATCGATGCTCGTGAATCTTGCTAGTTTCGACCTAAAACGATGTATCCCTTTGTTTTGAGCCGGAATACAAGTTTTCGCGCAGTTCTGAGAGAAAAAGTTTACACCTTTCTCTCGTGTACTCTTCGACGACTTAAAAAACGATGCTCGTGAATCATGCTAGTTTCGATCTAAAACGATGTATCCCGTTGTTTTGAGCCGGAATACAAGTTTCCGCGCAGTTCTGAGAGAAAACGTTTACACCTTTCTCTCGTCTACTCTTCGACGACGTGTAAAATCGATGCTCGTGAATCTTGCTAGTTTCGATCTAAAACGATGTAACCCGTTGTTTTGAGCCGGAATACCAAGTTTTCGCGCAGTTCTGAGAGAAAAAGTTTACACCTTTCTCTCGTTTACTCTTCGACGACTTGTAAAATGGATGCTCGTGAATCTTGCTAGTTTCGATCTAAAAAGATGTATCCCGTTGTTTTGAGCCGGAATACAAGTTTTCGCACAGTTCTCAGAGAAAAAGTTTACACCTTTCTCTCGTGTACTCTTCGACGACTTGTAAAATCGATGCTCGTGAATCATGCTAGTTTCGATCTAAAACGATGTATCCCGTTGTTTTGAGCCGGAATACAAGTTTTCGCGCAGTTCTGAGAGAAAAAGTTTACACCTTTCTCTCGTCTACTCTTCGACGACTTGTAATATCGATGCTCGTGAATCTTGCTAGTTTCGATCTAAAACGAGGTAACCCGTTGTTTTGAGCCGGAATACAAGTTTTCGCGCATTTCTGAGAGAAAAAGTTTACACCTTTCTCTCGTCTACTATTCGACGACTTGTAAAATTGATGCTCGTGAATCTTGCTAGTTTCGACCTAAAACGACGTATCCCGTTGTTTTGAGCCGGAATACACGTTTTCGCGCAGTTCTGAGAGAAAAAGTTTACACCTTTCTCTCGTCTACTCTTCGACGACTTGTAAAATCGATGCTCGTGAATCTTGCTGGTTTCGATCTAAAACGATGTATCCCGTTGTTTTGAGCCGGAATACAAGTTTTCGCGCAGTTCTGAGAGAAAAAGTTTACACCTTTCTCTCGTCTACTCTTCGAAGACTTGTGAAATCGATGCTCGTGAATCTTGCTAGATTAGATCTAAAACGATGTAACCCGTTGATTTTAGCCGGAATACAAGTTTTCGCGCAGTTCTGAGAGAAAACGTTTACACCTTTCTCTCGTCTACTCTTCGAAGACTTGTGAAATCGATGCTCGTGAATCTAGCTACTTTCGATCTAAAACGATGTAACCCGTTGTTTTGAGCCGGAATACAAGTTTTCGCGCAGTTCTGAGAGAAAAAGTTTACACCTTTCTCTCGTCTACTCTTCGAGGACTTGTAAAATCGATGCTCGTGAATCTAGCTAGTTTCGATCTAAAACGATGTAACCCGTTGTTTTGAGCCGGAATACAAGTTTTCGCGCATTTCTGAGAGAAAAAGTTTACACCTTTCTCTCGTCTACTCTTCGAAGACTTGTGAAATCGATGCTCGTGAATCTTGCTAGATTAGATCTAAAACGATGTATCCCGTTGTTTTGAGCCGGAATACAAGTTTTCGCGCAGTTCTGAGAGAAAAAGTTTACACCTTTCTCTCGTCTACTCTTCGAGGACTTGTAAAATCGATGCTCGTGAATCTAGCTAGTTTCGATCTAAAACGATGTAACCCGTTGTTTTTAGCCGAATACAAGTTTTCGCGAAGTTCTGAGAGAAAAAGTTTACACCTTTCTCTCGTCTACTCTTCGAAGACTTGTGAAATCGATGCTCGTGAATCTTGCTAGATTAGATCTAAAACGATGTATCCCGTTGTTTTGAGCCGGAATACATGTTTTCGCGCAGTTCTGAGAGAAAAAGTTTTCACCTTTCTCTCGTCTACTCTTCGAGGACTTGTAAAATCGATGCTCGTAAATCTTGCTAGATTCGATCTAAAGCGATGTATCCCGTTGTTTTGAGCCAAAATACAAGTTTTCGCGCAGTTCTGAGAGAAAAAGTTTACACATTTCTCTAGTCTACTCTTCGACGACTTGTAAAATCGATGCTCGTGAATCTTGCTGGTTTCGATCTAAAACGATGTATCCCGTTGTTTGGAGCCGGAATACAAGTTTTCGCGCAGTTCTGAGAGAAACTTTTACACCTTTCTCTCGTCTACTCCTTGACGACTCGTAAAATCGATGCGCTTGAATCTTGCTAGTTTCGATTTAAAACAATGTATCCCGTTGTTTTGAGCCGAAATACAAGTTTTCGCTCAGTTCTGAGAAAAAAAGTTTACACATTTCTCTCGTCTACTCTTCGACGACTTGTAATATCTATGCTCGTGAATCTTGCTAGTTTTGATCTAAAACGATGTATCCTGTTGTTTTGAGCCGGAATACAAGTTTTCGTGCAGTTCTGAGAGAAAAAGTTTACACCTTTCTCTCGTCTACTCTTCGACGACTTGTAAAATCGATGCTCGTGAATCTTGCTGGTTTCGATCTAAAACAATGTATCCCGTTGTTTTGAGCCGAAATACAAGTTTTCGCGCAGGTCTGAGAGAAAAAGTTTACACCTTTCTGTCGTCTACTCTTCGAAGACTTGTGAAATCGATGCTCGTGAATCTTGCTAGATTAGATCTAAAACGATGTATCCCGTTGTTTTGAGCCGGAATACAAGTTTTCGCGCAGTTCTGAGAGAAAAAGTTTACACATTTCTCTCGTCTACTCTTCGACGACTTGTAATATCGATGCTCGTGAATCTTGCAAGTTTCGATCTAAAGAAATGTAACCCGTTGTTTTGAGCCGGAATACAAGTTTTCGCGCAGTTCTGAGAGAAAAAGTTTACACATTTCTCTCGTCTACTCTTCGACGACTTGTAATATCTATGCTCGTGAATCTTGCTAGTTTTGATCTAAAACGATGTATCCCGTTGTTTTGAGCCGGAATACAAGTTTTCGCGAGGTTCTGAGAGAAAAAGTTTACACCTTTCTCTCGTCTACTCTTCGACGACTTGTAAAATCGATGCTCGTGAATCTTGCTGGTTTCGATCTAAAACGATGTATCCCGTTGTTTTGAGCCGGAATACAAGTTTTCGCGCAGTTCTGAGAGAAAACGTTTACACCTTTCTCTCGTCTACTCTTCGACGACTTGTAATATCTATGCTCGTGAATCTTGCTAGTTTTGATCTAAAACGATGTATCCCGTTGTTTTGAGCCGGAATACAAGTTTTCGCGAGGTTCTGAGAGAAAAAGTTTACACCTTTCTCTCGTCTACTCTTCGACGACTTGTAAAATCGATGCTCGTGAATCTTGCTGGTTTCGATCTAAAACGATGTATCCCGTTGTTTTGAGCCGGAATACAAGTTTTCGCGCAGTTCTGAGAGAAAAAGTTTACACCTTTCTCTCGTCTACTCTTCGAAGACTTGTGAAATCGATGCTCGTGAATCTTGCTAGATTAGATCTAAAACGATGTAACCCGTTGTTTTTAGCCGAAATACAAGTTTTCGCGCAGTTCTGAGAGAAAACGTTTACACCTTTCTCTCGTCTACTCTTCGAAGACTTGTGAAATCGATGCTCGTGAATCTAGCTACTTTCGATCTAAAACGATGTAACCCGTTGTTTTGAGCCGGAATACAAGTTTTCGCGCAGTTCTCAGAGAAAAAGTTTACACCTTTCTCTCGTCTACTCTTCGAGGACTTGTAAAATCGATGCTCGTGAATCTAGCTAGTTTCGATCTAAAACGATGTAACCCGTTGTTTTGAGCCGGAATACAAGTTTTCGCGCATTTCTGAGAGAAAAAGTTTACACCTTTCTCTCGTCTACTCTTCGAAGACTTGTGAAATCGATGCTCGTGAATCTTGCTAGATTAGATCTAAAACGATGTATCCCGTTGTTTTGAGCCGGATTACAAGTTTTCGCGCAGTTCTGAGAGAAAAAGTTTACACCTTTCTCTCGTCTACTCTTCGAGGACTTGTAAAATCGATGCTCGTGAATCTAGCTAGTTTCGATCTAAAACGATGTAACCCGTTGTTTTTAGCCGAATACAAGTTTTCGCGCAGTTCTGAGAGAAAAAGTTTACACCTTTCTCTCGTCTACTCTTCGAAGACTTGTGAAATCGATGCTCGTGAATCTTGCTAGATTAGATCTAAAACGATGTATCCCGTTGTTTTGAGCCGGAATACATGTTTTCGCGCAGTTCTGAGAGAAAAAGTTTTCACCTTTCTCTCGTCTACTCTTCGAGGACTTGTAAAATCGATGCTCGTGAATCTAGCTAGTTTCGATCTAAAACGATGTAACCCGTTGTTTTGAGCCGGAATACAAGTTTTCGCGCAGTTCTGAGAGAAAAAGTTTACACCTTTCTCTCGTCTACTCTTCGACGACTTGTAATATCTATGCTCGTGAATCTTGCTAGTTTTGATCTAAAACGATGTATCCCGTTGTTTTGAGCCGGAATACAAGTTTTCGCGAGGTTCTGAGAGAAAATTTTACACCTTTCTCTCGTCTACTCTTCGACGACTTGTAAAATCGATGCTCGTGAATCTTGCTGGTTTCGATCTAAAACGATGTATCCCGTTGTTTTGAGCCGGAATACAAGTTTTCGCGCAGTTCTGAGAGAAAAAGTTTACACCTTTCTCTCGTCTACTCTTCGAAGACTTGTGAAATCGATGCTCGTGAATCTTGCTAGATTAGATCTAAAACGATGTAACCCGTTGTTTTTAGCCGGAATACATGTTTTCGCGCAGTTCTGAGAGAAAACGTTTACACCTTTCTCTCGTCTACTCTTCGAAGACTTGTGAAATCGATGCTCGTGAATCTAGCTACTTTCGATCTAAAACGATGTAACCCGTTGTTTTGAGCCGGAATACAAGTTTTCGCGCAGTTCTGAGAGAAAAAGTTTACACCTTTCTCTCGTCTACTCTTCGAGGACTTGTAAAATCGATGCTCGTGAATCTAGCTAGTTTCGATCTAAAACGATGTAACCCGTTGTTTTTAGCCGAATACAAGTTTTCGCGCAGTTCTGAGAGAAAAAGTTTACACCTTTCTCTCGTCTACTCTTCGAAGACTTGTGAAATCGATGCTCGTGAATCTTGCTAGATTAGATCTAAAACGATGTATCCCGTTGTTTTGAGCCGGAATACAAGTTTTCGCGCAGTTCTGAGAGAAAAAGTTTACACCTTTCTCTCGTCTACTCTTCGAAGACTTGTGAAATCGATGCTCGTGAATCTTGCTAGATTAGATCTAAAACGATGTATCCCGTTGTTTTGAGCCGGAATACAAGTTTTCGCGCAGTTCTGAGAGAAAAAGTTTACACCTTTCTCTCTTCTACTCTTCGACGACTTGTAAAATCGATGCTCGTGAATCTTGCTAGTTTCGACCTAAAACGATGTATCCCTTTGTTTTGAGCCGGAATACAAGTTTTCGCGCAGTTCTGAGAAAAAAAGTTTACACCTTTCTCTCGTCTACTCCTTGACGACTCGTAAAATCGATGCTCGTGAATCTTGCTAGATTAGATCTAAAACGATGTATCCCGTTGTTTTGAGCCGGAATACAAGTTTTCGCGCAGTTCTGAGAGAAAAAGTTTACACCTTTCTCTCGTCTACTCTTCGAAGACTTGTGAAATCGATGCTCGTGAATCTTGCTAGATTAGATCTAAAACGATGTATCCCGTTGTTTTGAGCCGGAATACAAGTTTTCGCGCAGTTCTGAGAGAAAAAGTTTACACCTTTCTCTCGTCTACTCTTCGAAGACTTGTGAAATCGATGGTTGTGAATCTTGCTAGATTAGATCTAAAACGATGTAACCCGTTGTTTTTAGCCGGAATACAAGTTTTCGCGCAGTTCTGAGAGAAAAAGTTTACACCTTTCTCTCGTCTACTCTTCGAAGACTTGTGAAATCGATGGTTGTGAATCTTGCTAGATTAGATCTAAAACGATGTATCCCGTTGTTTTGAGCCGGAATACAAGTTTTCGCGCAGTTCTGAGAGAAAAAGTTTACACCTTTCTCTCTTCTACTCTTCGACGACTTGTAAAATCGATGCTCGTGAATCTTGCTAGTTTCGACCTAAAACGATGTATCCCTTTGTTTTGAGCCGGAATACAAGTTTTCGCGCAGTTCTGAGAAAAAAAGTTTACACCTTTCTCTCGTCTACTCCTTGACGACTCGTAAAATCGATGCTCGTGAATCTTGCTAGATTAGATCTAAAACGATGTATCCCGTTGTTTTGAGCCGGAATACAAGTTTTCGCGCAGTTCTGAGAGAAAAAGTTTACACCTTTCTCTCGTCTACTCTTCGAAGACTTGTGAAATCGATGCTCGTGAATCTTGCTAGTTTCGACCTAAAACGATGTATCCCTTTGTTTTGAGCCGGAATACAAGTTTTCGCGCAGTTCTGAGAAAAAAAGTTTACACCTTTCTCTCGTCTACTCCTTGACGACTCGTAAAATCGATGCTCGTGAATCTTGCTAGATTAGATCTAAAACGATGTATCCCGTTGTTTTGAGCCGGAATACAAGTTTTCGCGCAGTTCTGAGAGAAAAAGTTTACACCTTTCTCTCGTCTACTCTTCGAAGACTTGTGAAATCGATGCTCGTGAATCTTGCTAGTTTCGATCAAAAACGATGTAACCCGTTGTTTTTAGCCGGAATACAAGTTTTCGCGCAGTTCTGAGAGAAAAAGTTTACACCTTTCTCTCGTCTACTCTTCGAGGACTTGTAAAATCGATGCTCGTGAATCTAGCTAGTTTCGATCTAAAACGATGTAACCCGTTGTTTTGAGCCGGAATACAAGTTTTCGCGCAGTTCTGAGAGAAAAAGTTTACACCTTTCTCTCGTCTACTCTTCGAAGACTTGTGAAATCGATGCTCGTGAATCTTGCTAGTTTCGATCAAAAACGATGTAACCCGTTGTTTTTAGCCGGAATACAAGTTTTCGCGCAGTTCTGAGAGAAAAAGTTTACACCTTTCTCTCGTCTACTCTTCGAGGACTTGTAAAATCGATGCTCGTGAATCTAGCTAGTTTCGATCTAAAACGATGTAACCCGTTGTTTTGAGCCGGAATACAAGTTTTCGCGCAGTTCTTAGAGAAAAAGTTTACACCTTTCTCTCGTCTACTCTTCGAAGACTTGTGAAATCGATGCTCGTGAATCTTGCTAGATTAGATCTAAAACGATGTATCCCGTTGTTTTGAGCCGGAATACAAGTTTTCGCGCAGTTCTGAGAGAAAAAGTTTACACCTTTCTCTCGTCTACTCCTTGACGACTCGTAAAATCGATGCTCGTGAATCTTGCTAGATTAGATCTAAAACGATGTATCCCGTTGTTTTGAGCCGGAATACAAGTTTTCGCGCAGTTCTGAGAGAAAAAGTTTACACCTTTCTCTCGTCTACTCTTCGAGGACTTGTAAAATCAATGTTCGTGAATCTAGCTAGTTTCGATCTAAAACGATGTAACCCGTTGTTTTGAGCCGGAATACAAGTTTTCGCGCAGTTCTGAGAGAAAAAGTTTACACCTTTCTCTCGTCTACTCTTCGAGGACTTGTTAAATCGATGCTCGTGAATCTAGCTAGTTTCGATCTAAAACGATGTAACCCGTTGTTTTGAGCCGGAATACAAGTTTTCGCGCAGTTCTGAGAGAAAAATTTTACACCTTTCTCTCGTCTACTCTTCGAAGACTTGTGAAATCGATGCTCGTGAATCTTGCTAGATTAGATCTAAAACGATGTATCCCGTTGTTTTGAGCCGGAATACAAGTTTTCGCGCAGTTCTGAGAGAAAAAGTTTACACCTTTCTCTCGTCTACTCTTCGACGACTTGTAAAATCGATGCTCGTGAATCTTGCTAGTTTCGACCTAAAACGATGTATCCCTTTGTTTTGAGCCGGAATACAAGTTTTCGCGCAGTTCTGAGAGAAAAAGTTTACACCTTTCTCTCGTCTACTCTTCGAAGACTTGTGAAATCGATGCTCGTGAATCTTGCTAGTTTCGATCAAAAACGATGTAACCCGTTGTTTTTAGCCGGAATACAAGTTTTCGCGCAGTTCTGAGAGAAAAAGTTTACACCTTTCTCTCGTCTACTCTTCGAGGACTTGTAAAATCGATGCTCGTGAATCTAGCTAGTTTCGATCTAAAACGATGTAACCCGTTGTTTTGAGCCGGAATACAAGTTTTCGCGCAGTTCTGAGAGAAAAAGTTTACACCTTTCTCTCGTCTACTCTTCGAAGACTTGTGAAATCGATGCTCGTGAATCTTGCTAGTTTCGATCAAAAACGATGTAACCCGTTGTTTTGAGCCGGAATACAAGTTTTCGCGCAGTTCTTAGAGAAAAAGTTTACACCTTTCTCTCGTCTACTCTTCGAAGACTTGTGAAATCGATGCTCGTGAATCTTGCTAGATTAGATCTAAAACGATGTATCCCGTTGTTTTGAGCCGGAATACAAGTTTTCGCGCAGTTCTGAGAGAAAAAGTTTACACCTTTCTCTCGTCTACTCCTTGACGACTCGTAAAATCGATGCTCGTGAATCTTGCTAGATTAGATCTAAAACGATGTATCCCGTTGTTTTGAGCCGGAATACAAGTTTTCGCGCAGTTCTGAGAGAAAAAGTTTACACCTTTCTCTCGTCTACTCTTCGAGGACTTGTAAAATCAATGTTCGTGAATCTAGCTAGTTTCGATCTAAAACGATGTAACCCGTTGTTTTGAGCCGGAATACAAGTTTTCGCGCAGTTCTGAGAGAAAAAGTTTACACCTTTCTCTCGTCTACTCTTCGAGGACTTGTAAAATCGATGCTCGTGAATCTAGCTAGTTTCGATCTAAAACGATGTAACCCGTTGTTTTGAGCCGGAATACAAGTTTTCGCGCAGTTCTGAGAGAAAAATTTTACACCTTTCTCTCGTCTACTCTTCGAGGACTTGTAAAATCGATGCTCGTGAATCTTGCTAGATTAGATCTAAAACGATGTATCCCGTTGTTTTGAGCCGGAATACAAGTTTTCGCGCAGTTCTGAGAGAAAAAGTTTACACCTTTCTCTCGTCTACTCTTCGACGACTTGTAAAATCGATGCTCGTGAATCTTGCTAGTTTCGACCTAAAACGATGTATCCCTTTGTTTTGAGCCGGAATACAAGTTTTCGCGCAGTTCTGAGAGAAAAAGTTTACACCTTTCTCTCGTCTACTCCTTGACGACTCGTAAAATCGATGCTCGTGAATCTTGCTAGATTAGATCTAAAACGATGTATCCCGTTGTTTTGAGCCGGAATACAAGTTTTCGCGCAGTTCTGAGAGAAAAAGTTTACACCTTTCTCTCGTCTACTCTTCGAGGACTTGTAAAATCGATGCTCGTGAATCTAGCTAGTTTCGATCTAAAACGATGTAACCCGTTGTTTTTAGCCGGAATACAAGTTTTCGCGCAGTTCTGAGAGAAAAAGTTTACACCTTTCTCTCGTCTACTCTTCGAAGACTTGTGAAATCGATGCTCGTGAATCTAGCTAGTTTCGATCTAAAACGATGTAACCCGTTGTTTTGAGCCGGAATACAAGTTTTCGCGCAGTTCTGAGAGAAAAAGTTTACACCTTTCTCTCGTCTACTCTTCGAAGACTTGTGAAATCGATGCTCGTGAATCTTGCTAGATTAGATCTAAAACGATGTATCCCGTTGTTTTGAGCCGGAATACAAGTTTTCGCGCAGTTCTGAGAGAAAAAGTTTACACCTTTCTTACGTCTACTCTTCGAGGACTTGTAAAATCGATGCTCGTGAATCTAGCTAGTTTCGATCTAAAACGATGTAACCTGTTGTTTTGAGCCGGAATACAAGTTTTTGCGCAGTTCTGAGAGAAAAAGTTTACACCTTTCTCTCGTCTACTCTTCGAAGACTTGTAAAATCGATGCTCGTGAATCTAGCTAGTTTCGATCTAAAACGATGTAACCCGTTGTTTTGAGCCGGAATACAAGTTTTCGCGCAGTTCTGAGAGAAAAAGTTTACACCTTTCTCTCGTCTACTCTTCGAAGACTAGTGAAATCGATGCTCGTGAATCTTGCTAGTTTCGATCTAAAACAATGTATCCCGTTGTTTTGAGCCGAAATACAAGTTTTCGCGCAGTTCTGAGAGAAAAGTTTACACATTTCTCTCGTCTACTCTTCGACGACTTGTAATATCGATGCTCGTGAATCTTGCAAGTTTCGATCTAAAACAATGTAACCCGTTGTTTTGAGCCGGAATACAAGTTTTCGCGCAGTTCTGAGAGAAAAAGTTTACACCTTTCTCTCGTCTATATTCGACGACTTGTAAATTCGATGCTCGTGAATCTTGCTAGTTTCGACCTAAAACGATGTATCCCTTTGTTTTGCGCCGGAATACAAGTTTTCGCGCAGTTCTGAGAGAAAAAGTTTACACCTTTCTCTCGTCTACTCCTTGACGACTCGTAAAATCGATGCTCGTGAATCTTGCTAGATTAGATCTAAAACGATGTATCCCGTTGTTTTGAGCCGGAATACAAGTTTTCGCGCAGTTCTGAGAGAAAAAGTTTACACCTTTCTCTCGTCTACTCTTCGAGGACTTGTAAAATCGATGTTTGTGAATCTAGCTAGTTTCGATCTAAAACGATGTAACCCGTTGTTTTTAGCCGGAATACAAGTTTTCGCGCAGTTCTGAGAGAAAACGTTTACACCTTTCTCTCGTCTACTCTTCGAAGACTTGTGAAATCGATGCTCGTGAATCTAGCTACTTTCGATCTAAAACGATGTAACCCGTTGTTTTGAGCCGGAATACAAGTTTTCGCGCAGTTCTGAGAGAAAAAGTTTACACCTTTCTCTCGTCTACTCTTCGAGGACTTGTAAAATCGATGCTCGTGAATCTAGCTAGTTTCGATCTAAAACGATGTAACCCGTTGTTTTGAGCCCGAATACAAGTTTTCGCGCAGTTCTGAGAGAAAAATTTTACACCTTTCTCTCGTCTACTCTTCGAAGACTTGTGAAATCGATGCTCGTGAATCTTGCTAGATTAGATCTAAAACGATGTATCCCGTTGTTTTGAGCCGGAATACAAGTTTTCGCGCAGTTCTGAGAGAAAAAGTTTACACCTTTCTCTCGTCTACTCTTCGACGACTTGTAAAATCGATGCTCGTGAATCTTGCTAGTTTCGACCTAAAACGATGTATCCCTTTGTTTTGAGCCGGAATACAAGTTTTCGCGCAGTTCTGAGAGAAAAAGTTTACACCTTTCTCTCGTCTACTCCTTGACGACTCGTAAAATCGATGCTCGTGAATCTTGCTAGATTAGATCTAAAACGATGTATCCCGTTGTTTTGAGCCGGAATACAAGTTTTCGCGCAGTTCTGAGAGAAAAAGTTTACATCTTTCTCTCGTCTACTCTTCGAGGACTTGTAAAATCGATGCTCGTGAATCTAGCTAGTTTCGATCTAAAACGATGTAACCCGTTGTTTTGAGCCGGAATACAAGTTTTCGCGCAGTTCTGAGAGAAAAAGTTTACACCTTTCTCTCGTCTACTCTTCGAAGACTTGTAAAATCGATGCTCGTGAATCTAGCTAGTTTCGATCTAAAACGATGTAACCCGTTGTTTTGAGCCGGAATACAAGTTTTCGCGCAGTTCTGAGAGAAAAAGTTTACACCTTTCTCTCGTCTACTCTTCGAAGACTTGTGAAATCGATGCTCGTGAATCTTGCTAGATTAGATCTAAAACAATGTATCCCGTTGTTTTGAGCCGGAATACAAGTTTTCGCGCAGTTCTGAGAGAAAAAGTTTACACCTTTCTCTCGTCTACTCCTTGACGACTCGTAAAATCGATGCTCGTGAATCTTGCTAGATTAGATCTAAAACGATGTATCCCGTTGTTTTGAGCCGGAATACAAGTTTTCGCGCAGTTCTGAGAGAAAAAGTTTACACCTTTCTTTCGTCTACTCTTCGAGGACTTGTAAAATCGATGTTCGTGAATCTAGCTAGTTTCGATCTAAAACGATGTAACCCGTTGTTTTTAGCCGGAATACAAGTTTCCGCGCAGTTCTGAAAGAAAACGTTAACACCTTTCTCTCGTCTACTCTTCGAAGACTTTTGAAATCGATGCTCGTGAATCTAGCTACTTTCGATCTAAAACGATGTAACCCGTTGTTTTGAGCCGGAATACAAGTTTTCGCGCAGTTCTGAGAGAAAAAGTTTACACCTTTCTCTCGTCTACTCTTCGGCGACTTGTAAAATCGATGCTCGTGAATCTTGCTAGTTTCGACCTAAAACGATGTATCCCTTTGTTTTGAGCCGGAATACAAGTTTTCGCGCAGTTCTGAGAGAAAAATTTTACACCTTTCTCTCGTCTACTCTTCGAAGACTTGTGAAATCGATGCTCGTGAATCTTGCTAGATTAGATCTAAAACGATGTATCCCGTTGTTTTGAGCCGGAATACAAGTTTTCGCGCAGTTCTGAGAGAAAAAGTTTACACCTTTCTCTCGTCTACTCTTCGACGACTTGTAAAATCGATGCTCGTGAATCTTGCTAGTTTCGACCTAAAACGATGTATCCCTTTGTTTTGAGCCGGAATACAAGTTTTCGCGCAGTTCTGAGAGAAAAAGTTTACACCTTTCTCTCGTCTACTCCTTGACGACTCGTAAAATCGATGCTCGTGAATCTTGCTAGATTAGATCTAAAACGATGTATCCCGTTGTTTTGAGCCGGAATACAAGTTTTCGCGCAGTTCTGAGAGAAAAAGTTTACATCTTTCTCTCGTCTACTCTTCGAGGACTTGTAAAATCGATGCTCGTGAATCTAGCTAGTTTCGATCTAAAACGATGTAACCCGTTGTTTTGAGCCGGAATACAAGTTTTCGCGCAGTTCTGAGAGAAAAAGTTTACACCTTTCTCTCGTCTACTCTTCGAAGACTTGTAAAATCGATGCTCGTGAATCTAGCTAGTTTCGATCTAAAACGATGTAACCCGTTGTTTTGAGCCGGAATACAAGTTTTCGCGCAGTTCTGAGAGAAAAAATTTACACCTTTCTCTCGTCTACTCTTCGAAGACTTGTGAAATCGATGCTCGTGAATCTTGCTAGATTAGATCTAAAACAATGTATCCCGTTGTTTTGAGCCGGAATACAAGTTTTCGCGCAGTTCTGAGAGAAAAAGTTTACACCTTTCTCTCGTCTACTCCTTGACGACTCGTAAAATCGATGCTCGTGAATCTTGCTAGATTAGATCTAAAACGATGTATCCCGTTGTTTTGAGCCGGAATACAAGTTTTCGCGCAGTTCTGAGAGAAAAAGTTTACACCTTTCTTTCGTCTACTCTTCGAGGACTTGTAAAATCGATGTTCGTGAATCTAGCTAGTTTCGATCTAAAACGATGTAACCCGTTGTTTTTAGCCGGAATACAAGTTTCCGCGCAGTTCTGAAAGAAAACGTTAACACCTTTCTCTCGTCTACTCTTCGAAGACTTTTGAAATCGATGCTCGTGAATCTAGCTACTTTCGATCTAAAACGATGTAACCCGTTGTTTTGAGCCGGAATACAAGTTTTCGCGCAGTTCTGAGAGAAAAAGTTTACACCTTTCTCTCGTCTACTCTTCGGCGACTTGTAAAATCGATGCTCGTGAATCTTGCTAGTTTCGACCTAAAACGATGTATCCCTTTGTTTTGAGCCGGAATACAAGTTTTCGCGCAGTTCTGAGAGAAAATTTTTACACCTTTCTCTCGTCTACTCTTCGAAGACTTGTGAAATCGATGCTCGTGAATCTTGCTAGATTAGATCTAAAACGATGTATCCCGTTGTTTTGAGCCGGAATACAAGTTTTCGCGCAGTTCTGAGAGAAAAAGTTTACACCTTTCTCTCGTCTACTCTTCGACGACTTGTAAAATTGATGCTCGTGAATCTTGCTAGTTTCGACCTAAAACGATGTATCCCTTTGTTTTGAGCCGGAATACAAGTTTTCGCGCAGTTCTGAGAGAAAAAGTTTACACCTTTCTCTCGTCTACTCCTTGACGACTCGTAAAATCGATGCTCGTGAATCTTGCTAGATTAGATCTAAAACGTTGTATCCCGTTGTTTTGAGCCGGAATACAAGTTTTCGCGCAGTTCTGAGAGAAAAAGTTTACACCTTTCTCTCGTCTACTCTTCGAGGACTTGTAAAATCGATGCTCGTGAATCTAGCTAGTTTCGATCTAAAACGATGTAACCCGTTGTTTTTAGCCGGAATACAAGTTTTCGCGCAGTTCTGAGAGAAAAAGTTTACACCTTTCTCTCGTCTACTCTTCGAAGACTTGTGAAATCGATGCTCGTGAATCTAGCTAGTTTCGATCTAAAACGATGTAACCCGTTGTTTTGAGCCGGAATACAAGTTTTCGCGCAGTTCTGAGAGAAAAAGTTTACACCTTTCTCTCGTCTACTCTTCGAAGACTTGTAAAATCGATGCTCGTGAATCTAGCTAGTTTCGATCTAAAACGATGTAACCCGTTGTTTTGAGCCGGAATACAAGTTTTCGCGCAGTTCTGAGAGAAAAAGTTTACACCTTTCTCTCGTCTACTCTTCGAAGACTTGTGAAATCGATGCCCGTGAATCTTGCTAGTTTCGATCTAAAACAATGTATCCCGTTGTTTTGAGCCGAAATACAAGTTTTCGCGCAGTTCTGAGAGAAAAGTTTACACATTTCTCTCGTCTACTCTTCGACGACTTGTAATATCGATGCTCGTGAATCTTGCAAGTTTCGATCTAAAACAATGTAACCCGTTGTTTTGAGCCGGAATACAAGTTTTCGCGCAGTTCTGAGAGAAAACGTTTACACCTTTCTCTCGTCTATATTCGACGACTTGTAAATTCGATGCTCGTGAATCTTGCTAGTTTCGACCTAAAACGATGTATCCCTTTGTTTTGAGCCGGAATACAAGTTTTCGCGCAGTTCTGAGAGAAAAAGTTTACACATTTCTCTCGTCTACTCCTTGACGACTCGTAAAATCGATGCTCGTGAATCTTGCTAGATTAGATCTAAAACGATGTATCCCGTTGTTTTGAGCCGGAATACAAGTTTTCGCGCAGTTCTGAGAGAAAAAGTTTACACCTTTCTCTCGTCTACTCTTCGAGGACTTGTAAAATCGATGTTCGTGAATCTAGCTAGTTTCGATCTAAAACGATGTAACCCGTTGTTTTTAGCCGGAATACAAGTTTTCGCGCAGTTCTGAGAGAAAACGTTTACACCTTTCTCTCGTCTACTCTTCGAAGACTTGTGAAATCGATGCTCGTGAATCTAGCTACTTTCGATCTAAAACGATGTAACCCGTTGTTTTGAGCCGGAATACAAGTTTTCGCGCAGTTCTGAGAGAAAAAGTTTACACCTTTCTCTCGTCTACTCTTCGAGGACTTGTAAAATCGATGCTCGTGAATCTAGCTAGTTTCGATCTAAAACGATGTAACCCGTTGTTTTGAGCCCGAATACGAGTTTTCGCGCAGTTCTGAGAGAAAAATTTTACACCTTTCTCTCGTCTACTCTTCGAAGACTTGTGAAATCGATGCTCGTGAATCTTGCTAGATTAGATCTAAAACGATGTATCCCGTTGTTTTGAGCCGGAATACAAGTTTTCGCGCAGTTCTGAGAGAAAAAGTTTACACCTTTCTCTCGTCTACTCTTCGACGACTTGTAAAATCGATGCTCGTGAATCTTGCTAGTTTCGACCTAAAACGATGTATCCCTTTGTTTTGAGCCGGAATACAAGTTTTCGCGCAGTTCTGAGAGAAAAAGTTTACACCTTTCTCTCGTCTACTCCTTGACGACTCGTAAAATCGATGCTCGTGAATCTTGCTAGATTAGATCTAAAACGATGTATCCCGTTGTTTTGAGCCGGAATACAAGTTTTCGCGCAGTCCTGAGAGAAAAAGTTTACATCTTTCTCTCGTCTACTCTTCGAGGACTTGTAAAATCGATGCTCGTGAATCTAGCTAGTTTCGATCTAAAACGATGTAACCCGTTGTTTTGAGCCGGAATACAAGTTTTCGCGCAGTTCTGAGAGAAAAAGTTTACACCTTTCTCTCGTCTACTCTTCGAAGACTTGTAAAATCGATGCTCGTGAATCTAGCTAGTTTTGATCTAAAACGATGTAACCCGTTGTTTTGAGCCGGAATACAAGTTTTCGCGCAGTTCTGAGAGAAAAAGTTTACACCTTTCTCTCGTCTACTCTTCGAAGACTTGTGAAATCGATGCTCGTGAATCTTGCTAGATTAGATCTAAAACGATTTATCCCGTTGTTTTGAGCCGAATACAAGTTTTCGCGCAGTTCTGAGAGAAAAAGTTTACACCTTTCTCTCGTCTACTCCTTGACGACTCGTAAAATCGATGCTCGTGAATCTTGCTAGATTAGATCTAATTTTGAGCCGGAATACAAGTTTTCGCGCAGTTCTGAGAGAAAAAGTTTACACCTTTCTCTCGTCTACTCTTCGAGGACTTGTAAAATCGATGTTCGTGAATCTAGCTAGTTTCGATCTAAAACGATGTAACCCGTTGTTTTTAGCCGGAATACAAGTTTCCGCGCAGTTCTGAGAGAAAACGTTTACACCTTTCTCTCGTCTACTCTTCGAAGACTTTTGAAATCGATGCTCGTGAATCTAGCTACTTTCGATCTAAAACGATGTAACCCGTTGTTTTGAGCCGGAATACAAGTTTTCGCGCAGTTCTGAGAGAAAAAGTTTACACCTTTCTCTCGTCTACTCTTCGACGACTTGTAAAATCGATGCTCGTGAATCTTGCTAGTTTCGACCTAAAACGATTTATCCCTTTGTTTTGAGCCGGAATACAAGTTTTCGCGCAGTTCTGAGAGAAAAAGTTTACACCTTTCTCTCGTCTACTCTTCGACGACTTGTAAAATCGATGCTCGTGAATCTTGCTAGTTTCGACCTAAAACGATGTATCCCTTTTGTTTGAGCCGGAATACAAGTTTTCGCGCAGTTCTGAGAGAAAAAGTTTACACCTTTCTCTCGTCTACTCCTTGACGACTGGTAAAATCGATGCTCGTGAATCTTGCTAGATTAGATCTAAAACGATGTATCCCGTTGTTTTGAGCCGGAATACAAGTTTTCGCGCAGTTCTGAGAGAAAAAGTTTAAACCTTTCTCTCGTCTACTCTTCGAGGACTTGTAAAATCGATGCTCGTGAATCTAGCTAGTTTCGATCTAAAACGATGTCCCCCGTTGTTTTTAGCCGGAATACAAGTTTTCGCGCAGTTCTGAGAGAAAAAGTTTACACCTTTCTCTCGTCTACTCTTCGAAGACTTGTGAAATCGATGCTCATGAATCTAGCTAGTTTCGATCTAAAACGATGTAACCCGTTGTTTTGAGCCGGAATACAAGTTTTCGCGCAGTTCTGAGAGAAAAAGTTTACACCTTTCTCTCGTCTACTCTTCGAAGACTTGTGAAATCGATGCTCGTGAATCTTGCTAGATTAGATCTAAAACGATGTATCCCGTTGTTTTGAGCCGGAATACAAGTTTTCGCGCAGTTCTGAGAGAAAAAGTTTACACCTTTCTCTCGTCTACTCCTTGACGACTCGTAAAATCGATGCTCGTGAATCTTGCTAGATTAGATCTAAAACGATGTATCCCGTTGTTTTGAGCCGGAATACAAGTTTTCGCGCCGTTCTGAGAGAAAAAGTTTACACCTTTCTCTCGTCTACTCTTCGAGGACTTGTAAAATCGATGTTCGTGAATCTAGCTAGTTTCGATCTAAAACGATGTAACCCGTTGTTTTTAGCCGGAATACAAGTTTCCGCGCAGTTCTGAGACAAAACGTTTACACCTTTCTCTCGTCTACTCTTCGAAGACTTTTGAAATCGATGCTCGTGAATCTAGCTACTTTCGATCTAAAACGATGTAACCCGTTGTTTTGAGCCGGAATACAAGTTTTCGCGCAGTTCTGAGAGAAAAAGTTTACACCTTTCTCTCGTCTACTCTTCGACGACTTGTAAAATCGATGCTCGTGAATCTTGCTAGTTTCGACCTAAAACGATGTATCCCTTTGTTTTGAGCCGGAATACAAGTTTTCGCGCAGTTCTGAGAGAAAAATTTTACACCTTTCTCTCGTCTACTCTTCGAAGACTTGTGAAATCGATGCTTGTGAATCTTGCTAGATTAGATCTAAAACGATGTATCCCGTTGTTTTGAGCCGGAATACAAGTTTTCGCGCAGTTCTGAGAGAAAAAGTTTACACCTTTCTCTCGTCTACTCTTCGACGACTTGTAAAATCGATGCTCGTGAATCTTGCTAGTTTCGACCTAAAACGATGTATCCCTTTGTTTTGAGCCGGAATACAAGTTTTCGCGCAGTTCTGAGAGAAAAAGTTTACACCTTTCTCTCGTCTACTCCTTGACGACTCGTAAAATCGATGCTCGTGAATCTTGCTAGATTAGATCTAAAACGATGTATCCCGTTGTTTTGAGCCGGAATACAAGTTTTCGCGCAGTTCTGAGAGAAAAAGTTTACACCTTTCTCTCGTCTACTCTTCGAGGACTTGTAAAATCGATGCTCGTGAATCTAGCTAGTTTCGATCTAAAACGATGTAACCCGTTGTTTTTAGCCGGAATACAAGTTTTCGCGCAGTTCTGAGAGAAAAAGTTTACACCTTTCTCTCGTCTACTCTTCGAAGACTTGTGAAATCGATGCTCGTGAATCTAGCTAGTTTCGATCTAAAACGATGTAACCCGTTGTTTTGAGCCGGAATACAAGTTTTCGCGCAGTTCTGAGAGAAAAAGTTTACACCTTTCTCTCGTCTACTCTTCGAAGACTTGTAAAATCGATGCTCGTGAATCTAGCTAGTTTCGATCTAAAACGATGTAACCCGTTGTTTTGAGCCGGAATACAAGTTTTCGCGCAGTTCTGAGAGAAAAAGTTTACACCTTTCTCTCGTCTACTCTTCGACGACTTGTAAAATCGATGCTCGTGAATCTTGCTAGTTTCGACCTAAAACGATGTATCCCTTTGTTTTGAGCCGGAATACAAGTTTTCGCGCAGTTCTGAGAGAAAAATTTTACACCTTTCTCTCGTCTACTCTTCGAAGACTTGTGAAATCGATGCTCGTGAATCTTGCTAGATTAGATCTAAAACGATGTATCCCGTTGTTTTGAGCCGGAATACAAGTTTTCGCGCAGTTCTGAGAGAAAAAGTTTACACCTTTCTCTCGTCTACTCTTCGACGACTTGTAAAATCGATGCTCGTGAATCTTGCTAGTTTCGACCTAAAACGATGTATCCCTTTGTTTTGAGCCGGAATACAAGTTTTCGCGCAGTTCTGAGAGAAAAAGTTTACACCTTTCTCTCGTCTACTCCTTGACGACTCGTAAAATCGATGCTCGTGAATCTTGCTAGATTAGATCTAAAACGATGTATCCCATTGTTTTGAGCCGGAATACAAGTTTTCGCGCCGTTCGTAGAGAAAAAGTTTACACCTTTCTCTCGTCTACTCTTCGAGGACTTGTAAAATCGATGCTCGTGAATCTAGCTAGTTTCGATCTAAAACGATGTAACCCGTTGTTTTTAGCCGGAATACAAGTTTTCGCGCAGTTCTGAGAGAAAAAGTTTACACCTTTCTCTCGTCTACTCTTCGAAGACTTGTGAAATCGATGCTCGTGAATCTAGCTAGTTTCGATCTAAAACGAGGTAACCCGTTGTTTTGAGCCGGAATACAAGTTTTCGCGCAGTTCTGAGAGAAAAAGTTTACACCTTTCTCTCGTCTACTCTTCGAAGACTTGTAAAATCGATGCTCGTGAATCTAGCTAGTTTCGATCTAAAACGATGTAACCCGTTGTTTTGAGCCGGAATCCAAGTTTTCGCGCAGTTCTGAGAGAAAAAGTTTACACCTTTCTCTCGTCTACTCTTCGAAGACTTGTGAAATCGATGCTCGTGAATCTTGCTAGTTTCGATCTAAAACAATGTATCCCGTTGTTTTGAGCCGAAATACAAGTTTTCGCGCAGTTCTGAGAGAAAAAGTTTACACCTTTCTCTCGTCTACTCCTTGACGACTCGTAAAATCGATGCTCGTGAATCTTGCTAGATTAGATCTGAAACGATGTATCCCGTTGTTTTGAGCCGGAATACAAGTTTTCGCGCAGTTCTGAGAGAAAAAGTTTACACCTTTCTCTCGTCTACTCTTCGAGGACTTGTAAAATCGATGCTCGTGAATCTAGCTAGTTTCGATCTAAAACGATGTAACCCGTTGTTTTTAGCCGGAATACAAGTTTTCGCGCAGTTCTTAGAGAAAAAGTTTACACCTTTCTCTCGTCTACTCTTCGAAGACTTGTGAAATCGATGCTCGTGAATCTAGCTAGTTTCGATCTAAAACGATGTAACCCGTTGTTTTGAGCCGGAATACAAGTTTTCGCGCAGTTCTGAGAGAAAAAGTTTACACCTTTCTCTCGTCTACTCTTCGAAGACTTGTGAAATCGATGCTCGTGAATCTTGCTAGATTAGATCTAAAACGATGTATCCCGTTGTTTTGAGCCGGAATACAAGTTTTCGCGCAGTTCTGAGAGAAAAAGTTTACACCTTTCTCTCGTCTACTCTTCGAGGACTTGTAAAATCGATGCTCGTGAATCTAGCTAGTTTCGATCTAAAACGATGTAACCCGTTGTTTTGAGCCGGAATACAAGTTTTCGCGCAGTTCTGAGAGAAAAAGTTTACACCTTTCTCTCGTCTACTCTTCGAAGACTTGTGAAATCGATGCTCGTGAATCTTGCTAGATTAGATCTAAAACGATGTATCCCGTTGTTTTGAGCCGGAATACAAGTTTTCGCGCAGTTCTGAGAGAAAAAGTTTACACCTTTCTCTCGTCTACTCCTTGACGACTCGTAAAATCGATGCTCGTGAATCTTGCTAGATTAGATCTAAAACGATGTATCCCGTTGTTTTGAGCCGGAATACAAGTTTTCGCGCAGTTCTGAGAGAAAAAGTTTACACCTTTCTCTCGTCTACTCTTCGAGGACTTGTAAAATCGATGTTCGTAAATCTAGCTAGTTTCGATCTAAAACGATGTAACCCGTTGTTTTTAGCCGGAATACAAGTTTCCGCGCAGTTCTGAGAGAAAACGCTTACACCTTTCTCTCGTCTACTCTTCGAAGACTTGTGAAATCGATGCTCGTGAATCTAGCTACTTTCGATCTAAAACGATGTAACCCGTTGTTTTGAGCCGGAATACAAGTTTTCGCGCAGTTCTGAGAGAAAAAGTTTACACCTTTCTCTCGTCTACTCTGCGAGGACTTGTAAAATCGATGCTCGTGAATCTAGCTAGTTTTGGTCTAAAACGATGTAACTCGTTGTTTTGAGCCGGAATACAAGTTTTCGCGCAGTTCTGAGAGAAAAATTTTACACCTTTCTCTCGTCTACTCTTCGAAGACTTGTGAAATCGATGCTCGTGAATCTTGCTAGATTAGATCTAAAACGATGTATCCCGTTGTTTTGAGCCGGAATACAAGTTTTCGCGCAGTTCTGAGAGAAAAAGTTTACACCTTTCTCTCGTCTACTCTTCGACGACTTGTAAAATCGATGCTCGTGAATCTTGCTAGTTTCGACCTAAAACGATGTATCCCTTTGTTTTGAGCCGGAATACAAGTTTTCGCGCAGTTCTGAGAGAAAAAGTTTACACCTTTCTCTCGTCTACTCCTTGACGACTCGTAAAATCGATGCTCGTGAATCTTGCTAGATTAGATCTAAAACGATGTATCCCGTTGTTTTGAGCCGGAATACAAGTTTTCGCGCAGTTCTGAGAGAAAAAGTTTACACCTTTCTCTCGTCTACTCTTCCACGACTTGTAATATTGATGCTCGTGAATCTTGCTAGTTTCGATCTAAAACGTTGTAACCCGTTGTTTTGTGCCGGAATACAAGTTTTCGCGCAGTTCTGAGAGAAAAAGTTTACACCTTTCTCTCTTCTATATTCGACAACTTGTAAAATCGATGCTCGTGAAACTTGCTAGTTTCGACCTAAAACGATATATCCCGTTGTTTTGAGCCGGAATACATGTTTCCGTGCAGATCTCAGAGAAAAAGTTCACACCTTTCTCTCGTGTACTCTTAGACGACTTGTAAAATTGATGCTCGTGAATCTTGCTAGTTTCGATCTAAAACGATGAATCCCGTTGTTTTGAGCCGGAATACAAGTTTTCGCGCAGTTCTGAGAGAAAAAAGTTTACACCTTTCTCTCGTGTACTCTTCGACGACTTGTAAAATCGATGCTCGTGAATCTTGCTAGTTTCGATCTAAAACGATGTATCCCGTTGTTTTGAGCCGGAATACAAGTTTTCGTGCTGTTCTGAGAGTTAAAGTTTACACCTTTCTCTCGTCTACTCTTCGAAGACTTGTGAAATCGATGCTCCTGAATCTTGCTAGATTCGATCTAAAGCGATGTATCTCGTTGTTTTGAGCCGGAATACAAGTTTTCGCGCAGTTCTGAGAGAAAAAGTTCACACATTTCTCTCGTCTACTCTTCCACGACTTGTAATATTGATGCTCGTGAATCTCGCTAGTTTCGATCTAAAACGATGTAACCCGTTGTTTTGAGCCGGAATACAAGTTTTCGCGCAGTTCTGAGAGAAAAAGTTTACACCTTTCTCTCGTCTACTCTTCGTCGACTTGTAAAATCGATGCTCGTGAATCTTGCTAGTTTCGATCTAAAACGATGTATCCCGTTGTTTTGAGCCGGAATACAAGATTTCGCGCAGTTCTGAGAGTTAAAGTTTACACCTTTCTCTCGTCTACTCTTCGAAGACTTGTGAAATCGAAGCTCGTGAATCTTGCTAGATTCGATCTAAAGCGATATATCCCGTTGTTTTGAGCCGGAATACAAGTTTTCGCGCAGTTCTGAGAGAAAAAGTTTACACATTTCTCTCGTCTACTCTTCGACGAATTGTAATATCGATGCTCGTGAATCTTGCTAGTTTCGATCTAAAACGAGGTAACCCGTTGTTTTGAGCCGGAATACAAGTTTTCGCGCAGTTCTGAGAGAAAAAGTTTACACCTTTCTCTCGTCTACTATTCGACGACTTGTAAAATCGATGCTCGTGAATCTTGCTAGTTTCGACCTAAAACGATGTATCCCGTTGTTTTGAGCCGGAATACACGTTTTCTCGCAGTTCTGAGAGAAAAAGTTTACACCTTTTTCTCGTGAACTCTTCGACGACTTGTAAAATCGATGCTAGTGAATCTTGCTAGTTTCGATCTAAAACGATATATCCTGTTGTTTTGAGCCGGAATACAAGTTTTCGCGCAGTTCTGAGAGAAAAAGTTTACACCAATCTCTCGTCTACTCTTCGACGACTCGTAAAATCGATGCTCATGATTTTTGCTAGTTTCGACCTAAAACGATGTATCCTTTTGTTTTGAGCCGGAATACAAGTTTTCGCGCAGTTCTGAGAGAAAAAGTTTACACCTTTCTCTCGTGTACTCTTCGACGACTTGTAATATCGATGCTCGTGAATCTTGCAAGTTTCAATCTAAAACAATGTAACCCGTTGTGTTGAGCCGGAATACAAGTTTTCGCGCAGTTCTGAGAGAAAAAGTTTACACCTTTCTCTCGTCTATATTCGACGACTTGTAAATTCGATGCTCGTGAATCTTACTAGTTTCGACCTAAAACGATGTATCCCGTTCTTTTGAGCCGGAATACAAGTTTTCGCGCAGTTCTGAGAGAAAAAGTTTACACCTTTCTCTCGTGTACTCTTCGACGACTTGTAAAATCGATGCTCGTGAATCTTGCTAGTTTCGATCTAAAACAATGAATCCCGTTGTTTTGAGCCGGAATGCAAGTTTTCGCGCAGTTCTGCGAGAAAAAGTTTACACCTTTCTCTCGTCTACTATTCGACGACTTGTAAAATCGATGCTCGTGAATCTTGCTAGTTTCGACCTAAAACGATGTATCCCGTTGTTTTGAGCAGGAATACAAGTTTTCGCGCAGTTCTGAGAGAATAAGTTTACACCAATTGCTCGTCTACTCTTCGACGACTCGTAAAATCGATGCTCATGAATTTTGCTAGTTTCGACCTAAAACGATGTATCCTTTTGTTTTGAGCCGGAATACAAGTTTTCGCGCAGTTCTGAGAGAAAAAGTTTACACCTTTCTCTCGTGTACTCTTCGACGACTTGTAAAATCGATGCTCGTGAATCATGCTAGTTTCGATCTAAAACGATGTATCCCGTTGTTTTGAGCCGGAATACAAGTTTTCGCGCAGTTCTGAGAGAAAAGTTTACACCTTTCTTTCGTGTACTCTTCGACGACTTGTAAAATCGATGCTCGTGAATTATGCTAGTTTCGATCTAAAACGATGTATCCCGTTGTTTTGATCCGGAATACACGTTTTCGCGCAGTTCTGAGAGTTAAAGTTTACACCTTTCTCTCGTCTACTCTTCGAAGACTTGTAAAATCGATGCTCCTGAATCTTGCTACATTCGATCTAAAGCGATGTATCTCGTTGTTTTGAGCCGGAATACAAGTTTTCGCGCAGTTCTGAGAGAAAAAGTTTACACATTTCTCTCGTCTACTCTTCCACGACTTGTAATATTGATGCTCGTGAATCTTGCTAGTTTCGATCTAAAACGTTGTAACCCGTTGTTTTGAGCCGGAATACAAGTTTTCGCGCAGTTCTGAGAGAAAAAGTTTACACCTTTCTCTCTTCTATATTCGACAACTTGTAAAATCGATGCTCGTGAAACTTGCTAGTTTCGACCTAAAACGATATATCCCGTTGTTTTGAGCCGGAATACATGTTTTCGTGCAGATCTCAGAGAAAAAGTTCACACCTTTCTCTCGTGTACTCTTAGACGACTTGTAAAATTGATGCTCGTGAATCTTGCTAGTTTCGATCTAAAACGATGAATCCCGTTGTTTTGAGCCGGAATACAAGTTTTCGCGCAGTTCTGAGAGAAAAAAGTTTACACCTTTCTCTCGTGTACTCTTCGACGACTTGTAAAATCGATGCTCGTGAATCTTGCTAGTTTCGATCTAAAACGATGTATCCCGTTGTTTTGAGCCGGAATACAAGTTTTCGTGCTGTTCTGAGAGTTAAAGTTTACACCTTTCTCTCGTCTACTCTTCGAAGACTTGTGAAATCGATGCTCCTGAATCTTGCTAGATTCGATCTAAAGCGATGTATCTCGTTGTTTTGAGCCGGAATACAAGTTTTCGCGCAGTTCTGAGAGAAAAAGTTTACACCTTTCTCTCGTGTACTCTTCGACGACTTGTAATATCGATGCTCGTGAATCTTGCAAGTTTCAATCTAAAACAATGTAACCCGTTGTGTTGAGCCGGAATACAAGTTTTCGCGCAGTTCTGAGAGAAAAAGTTTACACCTTTCTCTCGTCTATATTCGACGACTTGTAAATTCGATGCTCGTGAATCTTACTAGTTTCGACCTAAAACGATGTATCCCGTTCTTTTGAGCCGGAATACAAGTTTTCGCGCAGTTCTGAGAGAAAAAGTTTACACCTTTCTCTCGTGTACTCTTCGACGACTTGTAAAATCGATGCTCGTGAATCTTGCTAGTTTCGATCTAAAACAATGAATCCCGTTGTTTTGAGCCGGAATGCAAGTTTTCGCGCAGTTCTGCGAGAAAAAGTTTACACCTTTCTCTCGTCTACTATTCGACGACTTGTAAAATCGATGCTCGTGAATCTTGCTAGTTTCGACCTAAAACGATGTATCCCGTTGTTTTGAGCAGGAATACAAGTTTTCGCGCAGTTCTGAGAGAATAAGTTTACACCAATTGCTCGTCTACTCTTCGACGACTCGTAAAATCGATGCTCATGAATTTTGCTAGTTTCGACCTAAAACGATGTATCCTTTTGTTTTGAGCCGGAATACAAGTTTTCGCGCAGTTCTGAGAGAAAAAGTTTACACCTTTCTCTCGTGTACTCTTCGACGACTTGTAAAATCGATGCTCGTGAATCATGCTAGTTTCGATCTAAAACGATGTATCCCGTTGTTTTGAGCCGGAATACAAGTTTTCGCGCAGTTCTGAGAGAAAAGTTTACACCTTTCTTTCGTGTACTCTTCGACGACTTGTAAAATCGATGCTCGTGAATTATGCTAGTTTCGATCTAAAACGATGTATCCCGTTGTTTTGATCCGGAATACACGTTTTCGCGCAGTTCTGAGAGTTAAAGTTTACACCTTTCTCTCGTCTACTCTTCGAAGACTTGTAAAATCGATGCTCCTGAATCTTGCTACATTCGATCTAAAGCGATGTATCTCGTTGTTTTGAGCCGGAATACAAGTTTTCGCGCAGTTCTGAGAGAAAAAGTTTACACATTTCTCTCGTCTACTCTTCCACGACTTGTAATATTGATGCTCGTGAATCTTGCTAGTTTCGATCTAAAACGTTGTAACCCGTTGTTTTGAGCCGGAATACAAGTTTTCGCGCAGTTCTGAGAGAAAAAGTTTACACCTTTCTCTCTTCTATATTCGACAACTTGTAAAATCGATGCTCGTGAAACTTGCTAGTTTCGACCTAAAACGATATATCCCGTTGTTTTGAGCCGGAATACATGTTTTCGTGCAGATCTCAGAGAAAAAGTTCACACCTTTCTCTCGTGTACTCTTAGACGACTTGTAAAATTGATGCTCGTGAATCTTGCTAGTTTCGATCTAAAACGATGAATCCCGTTGTTTTGAGCCGGAATACAAGTTTTCGCGCAGTTCTGAGAGAAAAAAGTTTACACCTTTCTCTCGTGTACTCTTCGACGACTTGTAAAATCGATGCTCGTGAATCTTGCTAGTTTCGATCTAAAACGATGTATCCCGTTGTTTTGAGCCGGAATACAAGTTTTCGTGCTGTTCTGAGAGTTAAAGTTTACACCTTTCTCTCGTCTACTCTTCGAAGACTTGTGAAATCGATGCTCCTGAATCTTGCTAGATTCGATCTAAAGCGATGTATCTCGTTGTTTTGAGCCGGAATACAAGTTTTCGCGCAGTTCTGAGAGAAAAAGTTTACACATTTCTCTCGTCTACTCTTCCACGACTTGTAATATTGATGCTCGTGAATCTTGCTAGTTTCGATCTAAAACGATGTAACCCGTTGTTTTGAGCCGGAATACAAGTTTTCGCGCAGTTCTGAGAGAAAAAGTTTACACCTTTCTCTCGTCTACTCTTCGTCGACTTGTAAAATCGATGCTCGTGAATCTTGCTAGTTTCGATCTAAAACGATGTATCCCGTTGTTTTGAGCCGGAATACAAGATTTCGCGCAGTTCTGAGAGTTAAAGTTTACACCTTTCTCTCGTCTACTCTTCGAAGACTTGTGAAATCGAAGCTCGTGAATCTTGCTAGATTCGATCTAAAGCGATATATCCCGTTGTTTTGAGCCGGAATACAAGTTTTCGCGCAGTTCTGAGAGAAAAAGTTTACACATTTCTCTCGTCTACTCTTCGACGAATTGTAATATCGATGCTCGTGAATCTTGCTAGTTTCGATCTAAAACGAGGTAACCCGTTGTTTTGAGCCGGAATACAAGTTTTCGCGCAGTTCTGAGAGAAAAAGTTTACACCTTTCTCTCGTCTATATTCGACGACTTGTAAATTCGATGCTCGTGAATCTTACTAGTTTCGACCTAAAACGATGTATCCCGTTCTTTTGAGCCGGAATACAAGTTTTCGCGCAGTTCTGAGAGAAAAAGTTTACACCTTTCTCTCGTGTACTCTTCGACGACTTGTAAAATCGATGCTCGTGAATCTTGCTAGTTTCGATCTAAAACAATGAATCCCGTTGTTTTGAGCCGGAATACAAGTTTTCGCGCAGTTCTGCGAGAAAAAGTTTACACCTTTCTCTCGTTTACTATTCGACGACTTGTAAAATCGATGCTCGTGAATCTTGCTAGTTTCGACCTAAAACGATGTACCCCGTTGTTTTGAGCAGGAATACAAGTTTTCGCGCAGTTCTGAGAGAATAAGTTTACACCAATTGCTCGTCTACTCTTCGACGACTCGTAAAATCGATGCTCATGAATTTTGCTAGTTTCGACCTAAAACGATGTATCCTTTTGTTTTGAGCCGGAATACAAGTTTTCGCGCAGTTCTGAGAGAAAAAGTTTACACCTTTCTCTCGTGTACTCTTCGACGACTTGTAAAATCGATGCTCGTGAATCATGCTAGTTTCGATCTAAAACGATGTATCCCGTTGTTTTGAGCCGGAATACAAGTTTTCGCGCAGTTCTGAGAGAAAAGTTTACACCTTTCTCTCGTGTACTCTTCGACGGCTTGTAAAATCGATGCTCGTGAATTATGCTAGTTTCGATCTAAAACGAAGTATCCCGTTGTTTTGATCCGGAATACACGTTTTCGCGCAGTTCTGAGAGTTAAAGTTTACACCTTTCTCTCGTCTACTCTTCGAAGACTTGTAAAATCGATGCTCCTGAATCTTGCTAGATTCGATCTAAAGCGATGTATCTCGTTGTTTTGAGCCGGAATACAAGTTTTCGCGCAGTTCTGAGAGAAAAAGTTTACACATTTCTCTCGTCTACTCTTCCACGACTTGTAATATTGATGCTCGTGAATCTTGCTAGTTTCGATCTAAAACGTTGTAACCCGTTGTTTTGAGCCGGAATACAAGTTTTCGTGCAGTTCTGAGAGAAAAAGTTTACACCTTTCTCTCTTCTATATTCGACAACTTGTAAAATCGATTCTCGTGAAACTTGCTCGTTTCGACCTAAAACGATATATCCCGTTGTTTTGAGCCGGAATACATGTTTTCGTGCAGATCTCAGAGAAAAAGTTCACACCTTTCTCTCGTGTACTCTTAGACGACTTGTAAAATTGATGCTCGTGAATCTTGCTAGTTTCGATCTAAAACGATGAATCCCGTTGTTTTGAGCCGGAATACAAGTTTTCGCGCAGTTCTGAGAGAAAAAAGTTTACACCTTTCTCTCGTGTACTCTTCGACGACTTGTAAAATCGATGCTCGTGAATCTTGCTAGTTTCGATCTAAAACGATGTATCCCGTTGTTTTGAGCCGGAATACAAGTTTTCGTGCTGTTCTGAGAGTTAAAGTTTACACCTTTCTCTCGTCTACTCTTCGAAGACTTGTGAAATCGATGCTCCTGAATCTTGCTAGATTCGATCTAAAGCGATGTATCTCGTTGTTTTGAGCCGGAATACAAGTTTTCGCGCAGTTCTGAGAGAAAAAGTTTACACATTTCTCTCGTCTACTCTTCCACGACTTGTAATATTGATGCTCGTGAATCTTGCTAGTTTCGATCTAAAACGATGTAACCCGTTGTTTTGAGCCGGAATACAAGTTTTCGCTCAGCTCTGAGAGAAAAAGTTTACACCTTTCTCTCGTCTACTCTTCGAAGACTTGTAAAATCGATGCTCCTGAATCTTGCTAGATTCGATCTAAAGCGATGTATCTCGTTGTATTGAGCCGGAATACAAGTTTTCGCGCAGTTCTGAGAGAAAAAGTTTACACCTTTCTCTCGTGTACTCTTCGACGACTTGTAAAATCGATGCTCGTGAATCATGCTAGTTTCGATCTAAAACGATGTATCCCGTTGTTTTGATCCGGAATACACGTTTTCGCGCAGTTCTGAGAGTTAAAGTTTACACCTTTCTCTCGTCTACTCTTCGAAGACTTGTAAAATCGATGCTCCTGAATCTTGCTAGATTCGATCTAAAACGATGTATCCCGTTGTTTTGAGCCGGAATACAAGTTTTCGCGCAGTTCTGAGAGAAAAGTTTACACCTTTCTCTCGTGTACTCTTCGACGACTTGTAAAATCGATGCTCGTGAATTATGCTAGTTTCGATCTAAAACGATGTATCCCGTTGTTTTGATCCGGAATACACGTTTTCGCGCAGTTCTGAGAGTTAAAGTTTACACCTTTCTCTCGTCTACTCTTCGAAGACTTGTAAAATCGATGCTCCTGAATCTTGCTAGATTCGATCTAAAGCGATGTATCTCGTTGTTTTGAGCCGGAATACAAGTTTTCGCGCAGTTCTGAGAGAAAAAGTTTACACATTTCTCTCGTCTACTCTTCCACGACTTGTAATATTGATGCTCGTGAATCTTGCTAGTTTCGATCTAAAACGTTGTAACCCGTTGTTTTGAGCCGGAATACAAGTTTTCGCGCAGTTCTGAGAGAAAAAGTTTACACCTTTCTCTCTTCTATATTCGACAACTTGTAAAATCGATGCTCGTGAAACTTGCTAGTTTCGACCTAAAACGATATATCCCGTTGTTTTGAGCCGGAATACATGTTTCCGTGCAGATCTCAGAGAAAAAGTTCACACCTTTCTCTCGTGTACTCTTAAACGACTTGTAAAATTGATGCTCGTGAATCTTGCTAGTTTCGATCTAAAACGATGAATCCCGTTGTTTTGAGCCGGAATACAAGTTTTCGCGCAGTTCTGAGAGAAAAAAGTTTACACCTTTCTCTCGTGTACTCTTCGACGACTTGTCAAATCGATGCTCGTGAATCTTGCTAGTTTCGATCTAAAACGATGTATCCCGTTGTTTTGAGCCGGAATACAAGTTTTCGTGCTGTTCTGAGAGTTAAAGTGTACACCTTTCTCTCGTCTACTCTTCGAAGACTTGTGAAATCGATGCTCCTGAATCTTGCTAGATTCGATCTAAAGCGATGTATCTCGTTGTTTTGAGCCGGAATACAAGTTTTCGCGCAGTTCTGAGAGAAAAAGTTTACACATTTCTCTCGTCTACTCTTCCACGACTTGTAATATTGATGCTCGTGAATCTCGCTAGTTTCGATCTAAAACGATGTAACCCGTTGTTTTGAGCCGGAATACAAGTTTTCGCGCAGTTCTGAGAGAAAAAGTTTACACCTTTCTCTCGTCTACTCTTCGTCGACTTGTAAAATCGATGCTCGTGAATCTTGCTAGTTTCGATCTAAAACGATGTATCCCGTTGTTTTGAGCCGGAATACAAGATTTCGCGCAGTTCTGAGAGTTAAAGTTTACACCTTTCTCTCGTCTACTCTTCGAAGAATTGTGAAATCGAAGCTCGTGAATCTTGCTAGATTCGATCTAAAACGATGAATCCCGTTGTTTTGAGCCGGAATACAAGTTTTCGCGCAGTTCTGAGAGAAAAAGTTTACACATTTCTCTCGTCTACTCTTCGACGAATTGTAATATCGATGCTCGTGAATCTTGCTAGTTTCGATCTAAAACGAGGTAACCCGTTGTTTTGAGCCGGAATACAAGTTTTCGCGCAGTTCTGAGAGAAAAAGTTTACACCTTTCTCTCGTCTACTATTCGACGACTTGTAAAATCGATGCTCGTGAATCTTACTAGTTTTGACCTTAAACGATGTATCCCGTTCTTTTGAGCCGGAATACAAGTTTTCGCGCAGTTCTGAGAGAAAAAGTTTACACCTTTCTCTCGAGTACTCTTCGACGACTTGTAATATTGATGCTCGTGAATCTTGCTAGTTTCGATCTAAAACAATGAATCCCGTTGTTTTGAGCCGGAATACAAGTTTTCGCGCAGTTCTGCGAGAAAAAGTTTACACCTTTCTCTCGTTTACTATTCGACGACTTGTAAAATCGATGCTCGTGAATCTTGCTAGTTTCGACCTAAAACGATGTATCCCGTTGTTTTGAGCAGGAATACAAGTTTTCGCGCAGTTCTGAGAGAATAAGTTTACACCAATTGCTCGTCTACTCTTCGACGACTCGTAAAATCGATGCTCATGAATTTTGCTAGTTTCGACCTAAAACGATGTATCCTTTTGTTTTGAGCCGGAATACAAGTTTTCGCGCAGTTCTGAGAGAAAAAGTTTACACCTTTCTCTCGTGTACTCTTCGACGACTTGTAAAATCGATGCTCGTGAATCATGCTAGTTTCGATCTAAAACGATGTATCCCGTTGTTTTGAGCCGGAATACAAGTTTTCGCGCAGTTCTGAGAGAAAAGTTTACACCTTTCTCTCGTGTACTCTTCGACGGCTTGTAAAATCGATGCTCGTGAATTATGCTAGTTTCGATCTAAAACGAAGTATCCCGTTGTTTTGATCCGGAATACACGTTTTCGCGCAGTTCTGAGAGTTAAAGTTTACACCTTTCTCTCGTCTACTCTTCGAAGACTTGTAAAATCGATGCTCCTGAATCTTGCTAGATTCGATCTAAAGCGATGTATCTCGTTGTTTTGAGCCGGAATACAAGTTTTCGCGCAGTTCTGAGAGAAAACGTTTACACATTTCTCTCGTCTACTCTTCCACGACTTGTAATATTGATGCTCGTGAATCTTGCTAGTTTCGATCTAAAACGTTGTATCCCGTTGTTTTGAGCCGGAATACAAGTTTTCGTGCTGTTCTGAGAGTTAAAGTTTACACCTTTCTCTCGTCTACTCTTCGAAGACTTGTGAAATCGATGCTCCTGAATCTTGCTAGATTCGATCTAAAGCGATGTATCTCGTTGTTTTGAGCCGGAATACAAGTTTTCGCGCAGTTCTGAGAGAAAAAGTTTACACCTTTCTCTCTTCTATATTCGACGACTTGTAAAATCGATGCTCGTGAAACTTGCTAGTTTCGACCTAAAACGATATATCCCGTTGTTTTGAGCCGGAATACATGTTTCCGTGCAGATCTCAGAGAAAAAGTTCACACCTTTCTCTCGTGTACTCTTAGACGACTTGTAAAATTGATGCTCGTGAATCTTGCTAGTTTCGATCTAAAACGATGAATCCCGTTGTTTTGAGCCGGAATACAAGTTTTCGCGCAGTTCTGAGAGAAAAAAGTTTACACCTTTCTCTCGTGTACTCTTCGACGACTTGTAAAATCGATGCTCGTGAATCTTGCTAGTTTCGATCTAAAACGATGTATCCCGTTGTTTTGAGCCGGAATACAAGTTTTCGTGCTGTTCTGAGAGTTAAAGTTTACACCTTTCTCTCGTCTACTCTTCGAAGACTTGTGAAATCGATGCTCCTGAATCTTGCTAGATTCGATCTAAAGCGATGTATCTCGTTGTTTTGAGCCGGAATACAAGTTTTCGCGCAGTTCTGAGAGAAAAAGTTTACACATTTCTCTCGTCTACTCTTCCACGACTTGTAATATTGATGCTCGTGAATCTCGCTAGTTTCGATCTAAAACGATGTAACCCGTTGTTTTGAGCCGGAATACAAGTTTTCGCGCAGTTCTGAGAGAAAAAGTTTACACCTTTCTCTCGTCTACTCTTCGTCGACTTGTAAAATCGATGCTCGTGAATCTTGCTAGTTTCGATCTAAAACGATGTATCCCGTTGTTTTGAGCCGGAATACAAGATTTCGCGCAGTTCTGAGAGTTAAAGTTTACACCTTTCTCTCGTCTACTCTTCGAAGACTTGTGAAATCGAAGCTCGTGAATCTTGCTAGATTCGATCTAAAGCGATATATCCCGTTGTTTTGAGCCGGAATACAAGTTTTCGCGCAGTTCTGAGAGAAAAAGTTTACACATTTCTCTCGTCTACTCTTCGACGAATTGTAATATCGATGCTCGTGAATCTTGCTAGTTTCGATCTAAAACGAGGTAACCCGTTGTTTTGAGCCGGAATACAAGTTTTCGCGCAGTTCTGAGAGAAAAAGTTTACACCTTTCTCTCGTCTACTATTCGACGACTTGTAAAATCGATGCTCGTGAATCTTACTAGTTTCGACCTAAAACGATGTATCCCGTTCTTTTGAGCCGGAATACAAGTTTTCGCGCAGTTCTGAGAGAAAAAGTTTACACCTTTCTCTCGTGTACTCTTCGACGACTTGTAAAATCGATGCTCGTGAATCTTGCTAGTTTCGATCTAAAACAATGAATCCCGTTGTTTTGAGCCGGAATACAAGTTTTCGCGCAGTTCTGCGAGAAAACGTTTACACCTTTCTCTCGTTTACTATTCGACGACTTGTAAAATCGATGCTCGTGAATCTTGCTAGTTTCGACCTAAAACGATGTATCCCGTTGTTTTGAGCAGGAATACAAGTTTTCGCGCAGTTCTGAGAGAATAAGTTTACACCAATTGCTCGTCTACTCTTCGACGACTCGTAAAATCGATGCTCCTGAATTTTGCTAGTTTCGACCTAAAACGATGTATCCTTTTGTTTTGAGCCGGAATACAAGTTTTCGCGCAGTTCTGAGAGAAAAAGTTTACACCTTTCTCTCGTGTACTCTTCGACGACTTGTAAAATCGATGCTCGTGAATCATGCTAGTTTCGATCTAAAACGATGTATCCCGTTGTTTTGAGCCGGAATACAAGTTTTCGCGCAGTTCTGAGAGAAAAGTTTACACCTTTCTCTCGTGTACTCTTCGACGACTTGTAAAATCGATGCTCGTGAATTATGCTAGTTTCGATCTAAAACGAAGTATCCCGTTGTTTTGATCCGGAATACACGTTTTCGCGCAGTTCTGAGAGTTAAAGTTTACACCTTTCTCTCGTCTACTCTTCGAAGACTTGTAAAATCGATGCTCCTCAATCTTGCTAGATTCGATCTAAAGCGATGTATCTCGTTGTTTTGAGCCGGAATACAAGTTTTCGCGCAGTTCTGAGAGAAAAAGTTTACACATTTCTCTCGTCTACTCTTCCACGACTTGTAATATTGATGCTCGTGAATCTTGCTAGTTTCGATCTAAAACGTTGTAACCCGTTGTTTTGAGCCGGAATAACAGTTTTCGCGCAGTTCTGAGAGAAAAAGTTTACACATTTCTCTCGTGTACTCTTCGACGACTTGTAATATCGATGCTCGTGAATCTTGCAAGTTTCAATCTAAAACAATGTAAACCGTTGTGTTGAGCCGGAATACAAGTTTTCGCGCAGTTCTGAGAGAAAAAGTTTACACCTTTCTCTCGTCTACTATTCGACGACTTGTAAAATCGATGCTCGTGAATCTTGCTAGTTTCGACCTAAAACGATGTATCCCGTTGTGTTGAGCAGGAATACAAGTTTTCGCGCAGTTCTGAGAGAATAAGTTTACACCAATTGCTCGTCTACTCTTCGACGACTCGTAAAATCGATGCTCATGAATTTTGCTAGTTTCGATCTAAAACGATGTATCCCGTTGTTTTGAGCCGGAATACAAGTTTTCGTGCTGTTCTGAGAGTTAAAGTTTACACCTTTCTCTCGTCTACTCTTCGAAGACTTGTGAAATCGATGCTCCTGAATCTTGCTAGATTCGATCTAAAGCGATGTATCTCGTTGTTTTGAGCCGGAATACAAGTTTTCGCGCAGTTCTGAGAGAAAAAGTTTACACATTTCTCTCGTCTACTCTTCCACGACTTGTAATATTGATGCTCGTGAATCTTGCTAGTTTCGATCTAAAACGATGTAACCCGTTGTTTTGAGCCGGAATACAAGTTTTCGCGCAGTTCTGAGAGAAAAAGTTTACACCTTTCTCTCGTCTACTCTTCGTCGACTTGTAAAATCGATGCTCGTGAATCTTGCTAGTTTCGATCTAAAACGATGTATCCCGTTGTTTTGAGCCGGAATACAAGATTTCGCGCAGTTCTGAGAGTTAAAGTTTACACCTTTCTCTCGTCTACTCTTCGAAGACTTGTGAAATCGAAGCTCGTGAATCTTGCTAGATTAGATCTAAAGCGATATATCCCGTTGTTTTGAGCCGGAATACAAGTTTTCGCGCAGTTCTGAGAGAAAAAGTTTACACATTTCTCTCGTCTACTCTTCGACGAATTGTAATATCGATGCTCGTGAATCTTGCTAGTTTCGATCTAAAACGAGGTAACCCGTTGTTTTGAGCCGGAATACAAGTTTTCGCGCAGTTCTGAGAGAAAAAGTTTACACCTTTCTCTCGTCTATATTCGACGACTTGTAAATTCGATGCTCGTGAATCTTACTAGTTTCGACCTAAAACGATGTATCCCGTTCTTTTGAGCCGGAATACAAGTTTTCGCGCAGTTCTGAGAGAAAAAGTTTACACCTTTCTCTCGTGTACTCTTCGACGACTTGTAAAATCGATGCTCGTGAATCTTGCTAGTTTCGATCTAAAACAATGAATCCCGTTGTTTTGAGCCGGAATACAAGTTTTCGCGCAGTTCTGCGAGAAAAAGTTTACACCTTTCTCTCGTTTACTATTCGACGACTTGTAAAATCGATGCTCGTGAATCTTGCTAGTTTCGACCTAAAACGATGTATCCCGTTGTTTTGAGCAGGAATACAAGTTTTCGCGCAGTTCTGAGAGAATAAGTTTACACCAATTGCTCGTCTACTCTTCGACGACTCGTAAAATCGATGCTCATGAATTTTGCTAGTTTCGACCTCAAACGATGTATCCTTTTGTTTTGAGCCGGAATACAAGTTTTCGCGAGTTCTGAGAGAAAAAGTTTACACCTTTCTCTCGTGTACTCTTCGACGACTTGTAAAATCGATGCTCGTGAATCATGCTAGTTTCGATCTAAAACGATGTATCCCGTTGTTTTGAGCCGGAATACAAGTTTTCGCGCAGTTCTGAGAGAAAAGTTTACACCTTTCTCTCGTGTACTCTTCGACGGCTTGTAAAATCGATGCTCGTGAATTATGCTAGTTTCGATCTAAAACGAAGTATCCCGTTGTTTTGATCCGGAATACACGTTTTCGCGCAGTTCTGAGAGTTAAAGTTTACACCTTTCTCTCGTCTACTCTTCGAAGACTTGTAAAATCGATGCTCCTGAATCTTGCTAGATTCGATCTAAAGCGATGTATCTCGTTGTTTTGAGCCGGAATACAAGTTTTCGCGCAGTTCTGAGAGAAAAAGTTTACACATTTCTCTCGTCTACTCTTCCACGACTTGTAATATTGATGCTCGTGAATCTTGCTAGTTTCGATCTAAAACGTTGTAACCCGTTGTTTTGAGCCGGAATACAAGTTTTCGTGCAGTTCTGAGAGAAAAAGTTTACACCTTTCTCTCTTCTATATTCGACAACTTGTAAAATCGATGCTCGTGAAACTTGCTAGTTTCGACCTAAAACGATATATCCCGTTGTTTTGAGCCGGAATACATGTTTTCGTGCAGATCTCAGAGAAAAAGTTCACACCTTTCTCTCGTGTACTCTTAGACGACTTGTAAAATTGATGCTCGTGAATCTTGCTAGTTTCGATCTAAAACGATGAATCCCGTTGTTTTGAGCCGGAATACAAGTTTTCGCGCAGTTCTGAGAGAAAAACGTTTACACCTTTCTCTCGTGTACTCTTCGACGACTTGTAAAATCGATGCTCGTGAATCTTGCTAGTTTCGATCTAAAACGATGTATCCCGTTGTTTTGAGCCGGAATACAAGTTTTCGTGCTGTTCTGAGAGTTAAAGTTTACACCTTTCTCTCGTCTACTCTTCGAAGACTTGTGGAATCGATGCT
The DNA here is from genome assembly GCF_052857255.1 of Amblyomma americanum. Taxonomy (NCBI): domain Eukaryota; kingdom Metazoa; phylum Arthropoda; class Arachnida; order Ixodida; family Ixodidae; genus Amblyomma; species Amblyomma americanum. The sequence continues at coordinate 95,850 of NW_027526494.1, forward strand.
CCTGAATCTTGCTAGATTCGATCTAAAGCGATGTATCTCGTTGTTTTGAGCCGGAATACAAGTTTTCGCTCAGTTCTGAGAGAAAAAGTTTCCACCTTTCTCTCGTCTACTCTTCGAAGACTTGTAAAATCGATGCTCCTGAATCTTGCTAAATTCGATCTAAAGCGATGTATCTCGTTGTATTGAGCCGGAATAACAGTTTTCGCGCAGTTCTGAGAGAAAAAGTTTACACATTTCTCTCGTGTACTCTTCGACGACTTGTAATATCGATGCTCGTGAATCTTGCAAGTTTCAATCTAAAACAATGTAAACCGTTGTGTTGAGCCGGAATACAAGTTTTCGCGCAGTTCTGAGAGAAAAAGTTTACACCTTTCTCTCGTCTACTATTCGACGACTTGTAAAATCGATGCTCGTGAATCTTGCTAGTTTCGACCTAAAACGATGTATCCCGTTGTTTTGAGCAGGAATACAAGTTTTCGCGCAGTTCTGAGAGAATAAGTTTACACCAATTGCTCGTCTACTCTTCGACGACTCGTAAAATCGATGCTCATGAATTTTGCTAGTTTCGACCTAAAACGATGTATCCTTTTGTTTTGAGCCGGAATACAAGTTTTCGCGCAGTTCTGAGAGAAAACGTTTACACCTTTCTCTCGTGTACTCTTCGACGACTTGTAAAATCGATGCTCGTGAATCATGCTAGTTTCGATCTAAAACGATGTATCCCGTTGTTTTGAGCCGGAATACAAGTTTTCGCGCAGTTCTGAGAGAAAAGTTTACACCTTTCTCTCGTGTACTCTTCGTCGACTTGTAAAATTGATGCTCGTGAATCTTGCTAGTTTCGATCTAAAACGATGAATCCCGTTGTTTTGAGCCGGAATACAAGTTTTCGCGCAGTTCTGAGAGAAAAAAGTTTACACCTTTCTCTCGTGTACTCTTCGACGACTTGTAAAATCGATGCTCGTGAATCTTGCTAGTTTCGATCTAAAACGATGTATCCCGTTGTTTTGAGCCGGAATACAAGTTTTCGTGCTGTTCTGAGAGTTAAAGTTTACACCTTTCTCTCGTCTACTCTTCGAAGACTTGTGAAATCGATGCTCCTGAATCTTGCTAGATTCGATCTAAAGCGATGTATCTCGTTGTTTTGAGCCGGAATACAAGTTTTCGCGCAGTTCTGAGAGAAAAAGTTTACACATTTCTCTCGTCTACTCTTCCACGACTTGTAATATTGATGCTCGTGAATCTCGCTAGTTTCGATCTAAAACGATGTAACCCGTTGTTTTGAGCCGGAATACAAGTTTTCGCGCAGTTCTGAGAGAAAAAGTTTACACCTTTCTCTCGTCTACTCTTCGTCGACTTGTAAAATCGATGCTCGTGAATCTTGCTAGTTTCGATCTAAAACGATGTATCCCGTTGTTTTGAGCCGGAATACAAGATTTCGCGCAGTTCTGAGAGTTAAAGTTTACACCTTTCTCTCGTCTACTCTTCGAAGACTTGTGAAATCGAAGCTCGTGAATCTTGCTAGATTCGATCTAAAGCGATATATCCCGTTGTTTTGAGCCGGAATACAAGTTTTCGCGCAGTTCTGAGAGAAAAGTTTACACCTTTCTCTCGTGTACTCTTCGTCGACTTGTAAAATTGATGCTCGTGAATCTTGCTAGTTTCGATCTAAAACGATGAATCCCGTTGTTTTGAGCCGGAATACAAGTTTTCGCGCAGTTCTGAGAGAAAAAAGTTTACACCTTTCTCTCGTGTACTCTTCGACGACTTGTAAAATCGATGCTCGTGAATCTTGCTAGTTTCGATCTAAAACGATGTATCCCGTTGTTTTGAGCCGGAATACAAGTTTTCGTGCTGTTCTGAGAGTTAAAGTTTACACCTTTCTCTCGTCTACTCTTCGAAGACTTGTGAAATCGATGCTCCTGAATCTTGCTAGATTCGATCTAAAGCGATGTATCTCGTTGTTTTGAGCCGGAATACAAGTTTTCGCGCAGTTCTGAGAGAAAAAGTTTACACATTTCTCTCGTCTACTCTTCCACGACTTTTAATATTGATGCTCGTGAATCTCGCTAGTTTCGATCTAAAACGATGTAACCCGTTGTTTTGAGCCGGAATACAAGTTTTCGCGCAGTTCTGAGAGAAAAAGTTTACACCTTTCTCTCGTCTACTCTTCGTCGACTTGTAAAATCGATGCTCGTGAATCTTGCTAGTTTCGATCTAAAACGATGTATCCCGTTGTTTTGAGCCTGAATACAAGATTTCGCGCAGTTCTGAGAGTTAAAGTTTACACCTTTCTCTCGTCTACTCTTCGAAGACTTGTGAAATCGAAGCTCGTGAATCTTGCTAGATTCGATCTAAAGCGATATATCCCGTTGTTTTGAGCCGGAATACAAGTTTTCGCGCAGTTCTGAGAGAAAAAGTTTACACATTTCTCTCGTCTACTCTTCGACGAATTGTAATATCGATGCTCGTGAATCTTGCTAGTTTCGATCTAAAACGAGGTAACCCGTTGTTTTGAGCCGGAATACAAGTTTTCGCGCAGTTCTGAGAGAAAAAGTTTACACCTTTCTCTCGTCTACTATTCGACGACTTGTAAAATCGATGCTCGTGAATCTTACTAGTTTCGACCTAAAACGATGTATCCCGTTCTTTTGAGCCGGAATACAAGTTTTCGCGCAGTTCTGAGAGAAAAAGTTTACACCTTTCTCTCGTGTACTCTTCGACGACTTGTAAAGTCGATGCTCGTGAATCTTGCTAGTTTCGATCTAAAACAATGAATCCCGTCGTTTTGAGCCGGAATACAAGTTTTCGCGCAGTTCTGCGAGAAAAAGTTTACACCTTTCTCTCGTTTACTATTCGACGACTTGTAAAATCGATGCTCGTGAATCTTGCTAGTTTCGACCTAAAACGATGTATCCCGTTGTTTTGAGCAGGAATACAAGTTTTCGCGCAGTTCTGAGAGAATAAGTTTACACCAATTGCTCGTCTACTCTTCGACGACTCGTAAAATCGATGCTCATGAATTTTGCTAGTTTCGACCTAAAACGATGTATCCTTTTGTTTTGAGCCGGAATACAAGTTTTCGCGCAGTTCTGAGAGAAAAAGTTTACACCTTTCTCTCGTGTACTCTTCGACGACTTGTAAAATCGATGCTCGTGAATCATGCTAGTTTCGATCTAAAACGATGTATCCCGTTGTTTTGAGCCGGAATACAAGTTTTCGCGCAGTTCTGAGAGAAAAGTTTACACCTTTCTCTCGTGTACTCTTCGACGGCTTGTAAAATCGATGCTCGTGAATTATGCTAGTTTCGATCTAAAACGAAGTATCCCGTTGTTTTGATCCGGAATACACGTTTTCGCGCAGTTCTGAGAGTTAAAGTTTACACCTTTCTCTCGTCTACTCTTCGAAGACTTGTAAAATCGATGCTCCTGAATCTTGCTAGATTCGATCTAAAGCGATGTATCTCGTTGTTTTGAGCCGGAATACAAGTTTTCGCGCAGTTCTGAGAGAAAAAGTTTACACATTTCTCTCGTCTACTCTTCCACGACTTGTAATATTGATGCTCGTGAATCTTGCTAGTTTCGATCTAAAACGTTGTATCCCGTTGTTTTGAGCCGGAATACAAGTTTTCGTGCTGTTCTGAGAGTTAAAGTTTACACCTTTCTCTCGTCTACTCTTCGAAGACTTGTGAAATCGATGCTCCTGAATCTTGCTAGATTCGATCTAAAGCGATGTATCTCGTTGTTTTGAGCCGGAATACAAGTTTTCGCGCAGTTCTGAGAGAAAAAGTTTACACCTTTCTCTCTTCTATATTCGACAACTTGTAAAATCGATGCTCGTGAAACTTGCTAGTTTCGACCTAAAACGATATATCCCGTTGTTTTGAGCTGGAATACATGTTTCCGTGCAGATCTCAGAGAAAAAGTTCACACCTTTCTCTCGTGTACTCTTAGACGACTTGTAAAATTGATGCTCGTGAATCTTGCTAGTTTCGATCTAAAACGATGAATCCCGTTGTTTTGAGCCGGAATACAAGTTTTCGCGCAGTTCTGAGAGAAAAAAGTTTACACCTTTCTCTCGTGTACTCTTCGACGACTTGTAAAATCGATGCTCGTGAATCTTGCTAGTTTCGATCTAAAACGATGTATCCCGTTGTTTTGAGCCGGAATACAAGTTTTCGTGCTGTTCTGAGAGTTAAAGTTTACACCTTTCTCTCGTCTACTCTTCGAAGACTTGTGAAATCGATGCTCCTGAATCTTGCTAGATTCGATCTAAAGCGATGTATCTCGTTGTTTTGAGCCGGAATACAAGTTTTCGCGCAGTTCTGAGAGAAAAAGTTTACACATTTCTCTCGTCTACTCTTCCACGACTTGTAATATTGATGCTCGTGAATCTCGCTAGTTTTGATCTAAAACGATGTAACCCGTTGTTTTGAGCCGGAATACAAGTTTTCGCGCAGTTCTGAGAGAAAAAGTTTACACCTTTCTCTCGTCTACTCTTCGTCGACTTGTAAAATCGATGCTCGTGAATCTTGCTAGTTTCGATCTAAAACGATGTATCCCGTTGTTTTGAGCCGGAATACAAGATTTCGCGCAGTTCTGAGAGTTAAAGTTTACACCTTTCTCTCGTCTACTCTTCGAAGACTTGTGAAATCGAAGCTCGTGAATCTTGCTAGATTCGATCTCAAGCGATATATCCCGTTGTTTTGAGCCGGAATACAAGTTTTCGCGCAGTTCTGAGAGAAAAAGTTTACACATTTCTCTCGTCTACTCTTCGACGAATTGTAATATCGATGCTCGTGAATCTTGCTAGTTTCGATCTAAAACGAGGTAACCCGTTGTTTTGAGCCGGAATACAAGTTTTCGCGCAGTTCTGAGAGAAAAAGTTTACACCTTTCTCTCGTCTACTATTCGACGACTTGTAAAATCGATGCTCGTGAATCTTACTAGTTTCGACCTAAAACGATGTATCCCGTTCTTTTGAGCCGGAATACAAGTTTTCGCGCAGTTCTGCGAGAAAAAGTTTACACCTTTCTCTCGTTTACTATTCGACGACTTGTAAAATCGATGCTCGTGAATCTTGCTAGTTTCGACCTAAAACGATGTATCCCGTTGTTTTGAGCAGGAATACAAGTTTTCGCGCAGTTCTGAGAGAATAAGTTTACACCAATTGCTCGTCTACTCTTCGACGACTCGTAAAATCGATGCTCATGAATTTTGCTAGTTTCGACCTAAAACGATGTATCCTTTTGTTTTGAGCCGGAATACAAGTTTTCGCGCAGTTCTGAGAGAAAAAGTTTACACCTTTCTCTCGTGTACTCTTCGACGACTTGTAAAATCGATGCTCGTGAATCATGCTAGTTTCGATCTAAAACGATGTATCCCGTTGTTTTGAGCCGGAATACAAGTTTTCGCGCAGTTCTGAGAGAAGAGTTTACACCTTTCTCTCGTGTACTCTTCGACGGCTTGTAAAATCGATGCTCGTGAATTATGCTAGTTTCGATCTAAAACGAAGTATCCCGTTGTTTTGATCCGGAATACACGTTTTCGCGCAGTTCTGAGAGTTAAAGTTTACACCTTTCTCTCGTCTACTCTTCGAAGACTTGTAAAATCGATGCTCCTGAATCTTGCTAGATTCGATCTAAAGCGACGTATCTCGTTGTTTTGAGCCGGAATACAAGTTTTCGCGCAGTTCTGAGAGAAAAAGTTTACACATTTCTCTCGTCTACTCTTCCACGACTTGTAATATTGATGCTCGTGAATCTTGCTAGTTTCGATCTAAAACGTTGTAACCCGTTGTTTTGAGCCGGAATACAAGTTTTCGTGCAGTTCTGAGAGAAAAAGTTTACACCTTTCTCTCTTCTATATTCGACAACTTGTAAAATCGATGCTCGTGAAACTTGCTCGTTTCGACCTAAAACGATATATCCCGTTGTTTTGAGCCGGAATACATGTTTTCGTGCAGATCTCAGAGAAAAAGTTCACACCTTTCTCTCGTGTACTCTTAGACGACTTGTAAAATTGATGCTCGTGAATCTTGCTAGTTTCGATCTAAAACGATGAATCCCGTTGTTTTGAGCCGGAATACAAGTTTTCGCGCAGTTCTGAGAGAAAAAAGTTTACACCTTTCTCTCGTGTACTCTTCGACGACTTGTAAAATCGATGCTCGTGAATCTTGCTAGTTTCGATCTAAAACGATGTATCCCGTTGTTTTGAGCCGGAATACAAGTTTTCGTGCTGTTATGAGAGTTAAAGTTTACACCTTTCTCTCGTCTACTCTTCGAAGACTTGTGAAATCAATGCTCCTGAATCTTGCTAGATTCGATCTAAAGCGATGTATCTCGTTGTTTTGAGCCGGAATGCAAGTTTTCGCGCAGTTCTGAGAGAAAAAGTTTACACATTTCTCTCGTCTACTCTTCCACGACTTGTAATATTGATGCTCGTGAATCTTGCTAGTTTCGATCTAAAACGATGTAACCCGTTGTTTTGAGCCGGAATACAAGTTTTCGCGCAGTTCTGAGAGAAAAAGTTTACACCTTTCTCTCGTCTACTCTTCGTCGACTTGTAAAATCGATGCTCGTGAATCTTGCTAGTTTCGATCTAAAACGATGTATCCCGTTGTTTTGAGCCGGAATACAAGATTTCGCGCAGTTCTGAGAGTTAAAGTTTACACCTTTCTCTCGTCTACTCTTCGAAGACTTGTGAAATCGAAGCTCGTGAATCTTGCTAGATTCGATCTAAAGCGATATATCCCGTTGTTTTGAGCCGGAATACAAGTTTTCGCGCAGTTCTGAGAGAAAAAGTTTACACATTTCTCTCGTCTACTCTTCGACGAATTGTAATATCGATGCTCGTGAATCTTGCTAGTTTCGATCTAAAACGAGGTAACCCGTTGTTTTGAGCCGGAATACAAGTTTTCGCGCAGTTCTGAGAGAAAAAGTTTACACCTTTCTCTCTTCTATATTCGACAACTTGTAAAATCGATGCTCGTGAAACTTGCTAGTTTCGACCTAAAACGATATATCCCGTTGTTTTGAGCCGGAATACATGTTTCCGTGCAGATCTCAGAGAAAAAGTTCACACCTTTCTCTCGTGTACTCTTAGACGACTTGTAAAATTGATGCTCGTGAATCTTGCTAGTTTCGATCTAAAACGATGAATCCCGTTGTTTTGAGCCGGAATACAAGTTTTCGCGCAGTTCTGAGAGAAAAAAGTTTACACCTTTCTCTCGTGTACTCTTCGACGACTTGTAAAATCGATGCTCGTGAATCTTGCTAGTTTCGATCTAAAACGATGTATCCCGTTGTTTTGAGCCGGAATACAAGTTTTCGTGCTGTTCTGAGAGTTAAAGTTTACACCTTTCTCTCGTCTACTCTTCGAAGACTTGTGAAATCGATGCTCCTGAATCTTGCTAGATTCGATCTAAAGCGATGTATCTCGTTGTTTTGAGCCGGAATACAAGTTTTCGCGCAGTTCTGAGAGAAAAAGTTTACACATTTCTCTCGTCTACTCTTCCACGACTTGTAATATTGATGCTCGTGAATCTCGCTAGTTTCGATCTAAAACGATGTAACCCGTTGTTTTGAGCCGGAATACAAGTTTTCGCGCAGTTCTGAGAGAAAAAGTTTACACCTTTCTCTCGTCTACACTTCGTCGACTTGTAAAATCGATGCTCGTGAATCTTGCTAGTTTCGATCTAAAACGATGTATCCCGTTGTTTTGAGCCGGAATACAAGATTTCGCGCAGTTCTGAGAGTTAAAGTTTACACCTTTCTCTCGTCTACTCTTCGAAGACTTGTGAAATCGAAGCTCGTGAATCTTGCTAGATTCGATCTAAAGCGATATATCCCGTTGTTTTGAGCCGGAATACAAGTTTTCGCGCAGTTCTGAGAGAAAAAGTTTACACATTTCTCTCGTCTACTCTTCGACGAATTGTAATATCGATGCTCGTGAATCTTGCTAGTTTCGATCTAAAACGAGGTAACCCGTTGTTTTGAGCCGGAATACAAGTTTTCGCGCAGTTCTGAGAGAAAAAGTTTACACCTTTCTCTCGTCTACTATTCGACGACTTGTAAAATCGATGCTCGTGAATCTTGCTAGTTTCGACCTAAAACGATGTATCCCGTTGTTTTGAGCCGGAATACACGTTTTCTCGCAGTTCTGAGAGAAAAAGTTTACACCTTTCTCTCGTGAACTCTTCGACGACTTGTAAAATCGATGCTAGTGAATCTTGCTAGTTTCGATCTAAAACGATATATCCTGTTGTTTTGAGCCGGAATACAAGTTTTCGCGCAGTTCTGAGAGAAAAAGTTTACACCAATCTCTCGTCTACTCTTCGACGACTCGTAAAATCGATGCTCATGATTTTTGCTAGTTTCGACCTAAAACGATGTATCCTTTTGTTTTGAGCCGGAATACAAGTTTTCGCGCAGTTCTGAGAGAAAAAGTTTACACCTTTCTCTCGTGTACTCTTCGACGACTTGTAATATCGATGCTCGTGAATCTTGCAAGTTTCAATCTAAAACAATGTAACCCGTTGTGTTGAGCCGGAATACAAGTTTTCGCGCAGTTCTGAGAGAAAAAGTTTACACCTTTCTCTCGTCTATATTCGACGACTTGTAAATTCGATGCTCGTGAATCTTACTAGTTTCGACCTAAAACGATGTATCCCGTTCTTTTGAGCCGGAATACAAGTTTTCGCGCAGTTCTGAGAGAACAAGTTTACACCTTTCTCTCGTGTACTCCTCGACGACTTGTAAAATCGATGCTCGTGAATCTTGCTAGTTTCGATCTAAAACAATGAATCCCGTTGTTTTGAGCCGGAATGCAAGTTTTCGCGCAGTTCTGCGAGAAAAAGTTTACACCTTTCTCTCGTCTACTATTCGACGACTTGTAAAATCGATGCTCGTGAATCTTGCTAGTTTCGACCTAAAACGATGTATCCCGTTGTTTTGAGCAGGAATACAAGTTTTCGCGCAGTTCTGAGAGAATAAGTTTACACCAATTGCTCGTCTACTCTTCGACGACTCGTAAAATCGATGCTCATGAATTTTGCTAGTTTCGACCTAAAACGATGTATCCTTTTGTTTTGAGCCGGAATACAAGTTTTCGCGCAGTTCTGAGAGAAAAAGTTTACACCTTTCTCTCGTGTACTCTTCGACGACTTGTAAAATCGATGCTCGTGAATCATGCTAGTTTCGATCTAAAACGATGTATCCCGTTGTTTTGAGCCGGAATACAAGTTTTCGCGCAGTTCTGAGAGAAAAGTTTACACCTTTCTCTCGTGTACTCTTCGACGACTTGTAAAATCGATGCTCGTGAATTATGCTAGTTTCGATCTAAAACGGTGTATCCCGTTGTTTTGATCCGGAATACACGTTTTCGCGCAGTTCTGAGAGTTAAAGTTTACACCTTTCTCTCGTCTACTCTTCGAAGACTTGTAAAATCGATGCTCCTGAATCTTGCTAGATTCGATCTAAAGCGATGTATCTCGTTGTTTTGAGCCGGAATACAAGTTTTCGCGCAGTTCTGAGAGAAAAAGTTTACACATTTCTCTCGTCTACTCTTCCACGACTTGTAATATTGATGCTCGTGAATCTTGCTAGTTTCGATCTAAAACGTTGTAACCCGTTGTTTTGAGCCGGAATACAAGTTTTCGCGCAGTTCTGAGAGAAAAAGTTTACACCTTTCTCTCTTCTATATTCGACAACTTGTAAAATCGATGCTCGTGAAACTTGCTAGTTTCGACCTAAAACGATATATCCCGTTGTTTTGAGCCGGAATACATGTTTTCGTGCAGATCTCAGAGAAAAAGTTCACACCTTTCTCTCGTGTACTCTTAGACGACTTGTAAAATTGATGCTCGTGAATCTTGCTAGTTTCGATCTAAAACGATGAATCCCGTTGTTTTGAGCCGGAATACAAGTTTTCGCGCAGTTCTGAGAGAAAAAAGTTTACACCTTTCTCTCGTGTACTCTTCGACGACTTGTAAAATCGATGCTCGTGAATCTTGCTAGTTTCGATCTAAAACGATGTATCCCGTTGTTTTGAGCCGGAATACAAGTTTTCGTGCTGTTATGAGAGTTAAAGTTTACACCTTTCTCTCGTCTACTCTTCGAAGACTTGTGAAATCAATGCTCCTGAATCTTGCTAGATTCGATCTAAAGCGATGTATCTCGTTGTTTTGAGCCGGAATGCAAGTTTTCGCGCAGTTCTGAGAGAAAAAGTTTACACATTTCTCTCGTCTACTCTTCCACGACTTGTAATATTGATGCTCGTGAATCTTGCTAGTTTCGATCTAAAACGATGTAACCCGTTGTTTTGAGCCGGAATACAAGTTTTCGCGCAGTTCTGAGAGAAAAAGTTTACACCTTTCTCTCGTCTACTCTTCGTCGACTTGTAAAATCGATGCTCGTGAATCTTGCTAGTTTCGATCTAAAACGATGTATCCCGTTGTTTTGAGCCGGAATACAAGATTTCGCGCAGTTCTGAGAGTTAAAGTTTACACCTTTCTCTCGTCTACTCTTCGAAGACTTGTGAAATCGAAGCTCGTGAATCTTGCTAGATTCGATCTAAAGCGATATATCCCGTTGTTTTGAGCCGGAATACAAGTTTTCGCGCAGTTCTGAGAGAAAAAGTTTACACATTTCTCTCGTCTACTCTTCGACGAATTGTAATATCGATGCTCGTGAATCTTGCTAGTTTCGATCTAAAACGAGGTAACCCGTTGTTTTGAGCCGGAATACAAGTTTTCGCGCAGTTCTGAGAGAAAAAGTTTACACCTTTCTCTCGTCTATATTCGACGACTTGTAAATTCGATGCTCGTGAATCTTACTAGTTTCGACCGAAAACGATGTATCCCGTTCTTTTGAGCCGGAATACAAGTTTTCGCGCAGTTCTGAGAGAAAAAGTTTACACCTTTCTCTCGTGTACTCTTCGACGACTTGTAAAATCGATGCTCGTGAATCTTGCTAGTTTCGATCTAAAACAATGAATCCCGTTGTTTTGAGCCGGAATACAAGTTTTCGCGCAGTTCTGCGAGAAAAAGTTTACACCTTTCTCTCGTTTACTATTCGACGACTTGTAAAATCGATGCTCGTGAATCTTGCTAGTTTCGACCTAAAACGATGTATCCCGTTGTTTTGAGCAGGAATACAAGTTTTCGCGCAGTTCTGAGAGAATAAGTTTACACCAATTGCTCGTCTACTCTTCGACGACTCGTAAAATCGATGCTCATGAATTTTGCTAGTTTCGACCTAAAACGATGTATCCTTTTGTTTTGAGCCGGAATACAAGTTTTCGCGCAGTTCTGAGAGAAAAAGTTTACACCTTTCTCTCGTGTACTCTTCGACGACTTGTAAAATCGATGCTCGTGAATCATGCTAGTTTCGATCTAAAACGATGTATCCCGTTGTTTTGAGCCGGAATACAAGTTTTCGCGCAGTTCTGAGAGAAAAGTTTACACCTTTCTCTCGTGTACTCTTCGACGGCTTGTAAAATCGATGCTCGTGAATTATGCTAGTTTCGATCTAAAACGAAGTATCCCGTTGTTTTGATCCGGAATACACGTTTTCGCGCAGTTCTGAGAGTTAAAGTTTACACCTTTCTCTCGTCTACTCTTCGAAGACTTGTAAAATCGATGCTCCTGAATCTTGCTAGATTCGATCTAAAGCGATGTATCTCGTTGTTTTGAGCCGGAATACAAGTTTTCGCGCAGTTCTGAGAGAAAAAGTTTACACATTTCTCTCGTCTACTCTTCCACGACTTGTAATATTGATGCTCGTGAATCTTGCTAGTTTCGATCTAAAACGTTGTAACCCGTTGTTTTGAGCCGGAATACAAGTTTTCGTGCAGTTCTGAGAGAAAAAGTTTACACCTTTCTCTCTTCTATATTCGACAACTTGTAAAATCGATGCTCGTGAAACTTGCTAGTTTCGACCTAAAACGATATATCCCGTTGTTTTGAGCCGGAATACATGTTTTCGTGCAGATCTCAGAGAAAAAGTTCACACCTTTCTCTCGTGTACTCTTAGACGACTTGTAAAATTGATGCTCGTGAATCTTGCTAGTTTCGATCTAAAACGATGAATCCCGTTGTTTTGAGCCGGAATACAAGTTTTCGCGCAGTTCTGAGAGAAAAAAGTTTACACCTTTCTCTCGTGTACTCTTCGACGACTTGTAAAATCGATGCTCGTGAATCTTGCTAGTTTCGATCTAAAACGATGTATCCCGTTGTTTTGAGCCGGAATACAAGTTTTCGTGCTGTTCTGAGAGTTAAAGTTTACACCTTTCTCTCGTCTACTCTTCGAAGACTTGTGAAATCGATGCTCCTGAATCTTGCTAGATTCGATCTAAAGCGATGTATCTCATTGTTTTGAGCCGGAATACAAGTTTTCGCGCAGTTCTGAGAGAAAAAGTTTACACCTTTCTCTCGTCTACTCTTCGAAGACTTGTAAAATCGATGCTCCTGAATCTTGCTAGATTCGATCTAAAGCGATGTATCTCGTTGTATTGAGCCGGAATAACAGTTTTCGCGCAGTTCTGAGAGAAAAAGTTTACACATTTCTCTCGTGTACTCTTCGACGACTTGTAATATCGATGCTCGTGAATCTTGCAAGTTTCAATCTAAAACAATGTAAACCGTTGTGTTGAGCCGGAATACAAGTTTTCGCGCAGTTCTGAGAGAAAAAGTTTACACCTTTCTCTCGTCTACTATTCGACGACTTGTAAAATCGATGCTCGTGAATCTTGCTAGTTTCGACCTAAAACGATGTATCCCGTTGTTTTGAGCAGGAATACAAGTTTTCGCGCAGTTCTGAGAGAATAAGTTTACACCAATTGCTCGTCTACTCTTCGACGACTCGTAAAATCGATGCTCGTGAATTATGCTAGTTTCGATCTAAAACGATGTATCCCGTTGTTTTGATCCGGAATACACGTTTTCGCGCAGTTCTGAGAGTTAAAGTTTACACCTTTCTCTCGTCTACTCTTCGAAGACTTGTAAAATCGATGCTCCTGAATCTTGCTAGATTCGATCTAAAGCGATGTATCTCGTTGTTTTGAGCCGGAATACAAGTTTTCGCGCAGTTCTGAGAGAAAAAGTTTACACATTTCTCTCGTCTACTCTTCCACGACTTGTAATATTGATGCTCGTGAATCTTGCTAGTTTCGATCTAAAACGTTGTAACCCGTTGTTTTGAGCCGGAATACAAGTTTTCGCGCAGTTCTGAGAGAAAAAGTTTACACCTTTCTCTCTTCTATATTCGACAACTTGTAAAATCGATGCTCGTGAAACTTGCTAGTTTCGACCTAAAACGATATATCCCGTTGTTTTGAGCCGGAATACATGTTTTCGTGCAGATCTCAGAGAAAAAGTTCACACCTTTCTCTCGTGTACTCTTAGACGACTTGTAAAATTGATGCTCGTGAATCTTGCTAGTTTCGATCTAAAACGATGAATCCCGTTGTTTTGAGCCGGAATACAAGTTTTCGCGCAGTTCTGAGAGAAAAAAGTTTACACCTTTCTCTCGTGTACTCTTCGACGACTTGTAAAATCGATGCTCGTGAATCTTGCTAGTTTCGATCTAAAACGATGTATCCCGTTGTTTTGAGCCGGAATACAAGTTTTCGTGCTGTTCTGAGAGTTAAAGTTTACACCTTTCTCTCGTCTACTCTTCGAAGACTTGTGAAATCAATGCTCCTGAATCTTGCTAGATTCGATCTAAAGCGATGTATCTCGTTGTTTTGAGCCGGAATACAAGTTTTCGCGCAGTTCTGAGAGAAAAAGTTTACACATTTCTCTCGTCTACTCTTCCACGACTTGTAATATTGATGCTCGTGAATCTTGCTAGTTTCGATCTAAAACGATGTAACCCGTTGTTTTGAGCCGGAATACAAGTTTTCGCGCAGTTCTGAGAGAAAAAGTTTACACCTTTCTCTCGTCTACTCTTCGTCGACTTGTAAAATCGATGCTCGTGAATCTTGCTAGTTTCGATCTAAAACGATGTATCCCGTTGTTTTGAGCCGGAATACAAGATTTCGCGCAGTTCTGAGAGTTAAAGTTTACACCTTTCTCTCGTCTACTCTTCGAAGACTTGTGAAATCGAAGCTCGTGAATCTTGCTAGATTCGATCTAAAGCGATATATCCCGTTGTTTTGAGCCGGAATACAAGTTTTCGCGCAGTTCTGAGAGAAAAAGTTTACACATTTCTCTCGTCTACTCTTCGACGAATTGTAATATCGATGCTCGTGAATCTTGCTAGTTTCGATCTAAAACGAGGTAACCCGTTGTTTTGAGCCGGAATACAAGTTTTCGCGCAGTTCTGAGAGAAAAAGTTTACACCTTTCTCTCGTCTATATTCGACGACTTGTAAATTCGATGCTCGTGAATCTTACTAGTTTCGACCTAAAACGATGTATCCCGTTCTTTTGAGCCGGAATACAAGTTTTCGCGCAGTTCTGAGAGAAAAAGTTTACACCTTTCTCTCGTGTACTCTTCGACGACTTGTAAAATCGATGCTCGTGAATCTTGCTAGTTTCGATCTAAAACAATGAATCCCGTTGTTTTGAGCCGGAATACAAGTTTTCGCGCAGTTCTGCGAGAAAAAGTTTACACCTTTCTCTCATTTACTATTCGACGACTTGTAAAATCGATGCTCGTGAATCTTGCTAGTTTCGACCTAAAACGATGTATCCCGTTGTTTTGAGCAGGAATACAAGTTTTCGCGCAGTTCTGAGAGAATAAGTTTACACCAATTGCTCGTCTACTCTTCGACGACTCGTAAAATCGATGCTCATGAATTTTGCTAGTTTCGACCTAAAACGATGTATCCTTTTGTTTTGAGCCGGAATACAAGTTTTCGCGCAGTTCTGAGAGAAAAAGTTTACACCTTTCTCTCGTGTACTCTTCGACGACTTGTAAAATCGATGCTCGTGAATCATGCTAGTTTCGATCTAAAACGATGTATCCCGTTGTTTTGAGCCGGAATACAAGTTTTCGCGCAGTTCTGAGAGAAAAGTTTACACCTTTCTCTCGTGTACTCTTCGACGGCTTGTAAAATCGATGCTCGTGAATTATGCTAGTTTCGATCTAAAACGAAGTATCCCGTTGTTTTGATCCGGAATACACGTTTTCGCGCAGTTCTGAGAGTTAAAGTTTACACCTTTCTCTCGTCTACTCTTCGAAGACTTGTAAAATCGTTGCTCCTGAATCTTGCTAGATTCGATCTAAAGCGATGTATCTCGTTGTTTTGAGCCGGAATACAAGTTTTCGCGCAGTTCTGAGAGAAAAAGTTTACACATTTCTCTCGTCTACTCTTCCACGACTTGTAATATTGATGCTCGTGAATCTTGCTAGTTTCGATCTAAAACGTTGTAACCCGTTGTTTTGAGCCGGAATACAAGTTTTCGTGCAGTTCTGAGAGAAAAAGTTTACACCTTTCTCTCTTCTATATTCGACAACTTGTAAAATCGATGCTCGTGAAACTTGCTAGTTTCGACCTAAAACGATATATCCCGTTGTTTTGAGCCGGAATACATGTTTTCGTGCAGATCTCAGAGAAAAAGTTCACACCTTTCTCTCGTGTACTCTTAGACGACTTGTAAAATTGATGCTCGTGAATCTTGCTAGTTTCGATCTAAAACGATGAATCCCGTTGTTTTGAGCCGGAATACAAGTTTTCGTGCTGTTCTGAGAGTTAAAGTTTACACCTTTCTCTCGTCTACTCTTCGAAGACTTGTGAAATCGATGCTCCTGAATCTTGCTAGATTCGATCTAAAGCGATGTATCTCGTTGTTTTGAGCCGGAATACAAGTTTTCGCGCAGTTCTGAGAGAAAAAGTTTACACCTTTCTCTCGTCTACTCTTCGTCGACTTGTAAAATCGATGCTCGTGAATCTTGCTAGTTTCGATCTAAAACGATGTATCCCGTTGTTTTGAGCCGGAATACAAGATTTCGCGCAGTTCTGAGAGTTAAAGTTTACACCTTTCTCTCGTCTACTCTTCGAAGACTTGTGAAATCGAAGCTCGTGAATCTTGCTAGATTCGATCTAAAGCGATATATCCCGTTGTTTTGAGCCGGAATACAAGTTTTCGCGCAGTTCTGAGAGAAAAAGTTTACACATTTCTCTCGTCTACTCTTCGACGAATTGTAATATCGATGCTCGTGAATCTTGCTAGTTTCGATCTAAAACGAGGTAACCCGTTGTTTTGAGCCGGAATACAAGTTTTCGCGCAGTTCTGAGAGAAAAAGTTTACACCTTTCTCTCGTCTATATTCGACGACTTGTAAATTCGATGCTCGTGAATCTTACTAGTTTCGACCTAAAACGATGTATCCCGTTCTTTTGAGCCGGAATACAAGTTTTCGCGCAGTTCTGAGAGAAAAAGTTTACACCTTTCTCTCGTGTACTCTTCGACGACTTGTAAAATCGATGCTCGTGAATCTTGCAAGTTTCAATCTAAAACAATGTAAACCGTTGTGTTGAGCCGGAATACAAGTTTTCGCGCAGTTCTGAGAGAAAAAGTTTACACCTTTCTCTCGTCTACTATTCGACGACTTGTAAAATCGATGCTCGTGAATCTTGCTAGTTTCGACCTAAAACGATGTATCCCGTTGTTTTGAGCAGGAATACAAGTTTTCGCGCAGTTCTGAGAGAATAAGTTTACACCAATTGCTCGTCTACTCTTCGACGACTCGTAAAATCGATGCTCGTGAATTATGCTAGTTTCGATCTAAAACGATGTATCCCGTTGTTTTGATCCGGAATACACGTTTTCGCGCAGTTCTGAGAGTTAAAGTTTACACCTTTCTCTCGTCTACTCTTCGAAGACTTGTAAAATCGATGCTCCTGAATCTTGCTAGATTCGATCTAAAGCGATGTATCTCGTTGTTTTGAGCCGGAATACAAGTTTTCGCGCAGTTCTGAGAGAAAAAGTTTACACATTTCTCTCGTCTACTCTTCCACGACTTGTAATATTGATGCTCGTGAATCTTGCTAGTTTCGATCTAAAACGTTGTAACCCGTTGTTTTGAGCCGGAATACAAGTTTTCGCGCAGTTCTGAGAGAAAAAGTTTACACCTTTCTCTCTTCTATATTCGACAACTTGTAAAATCGATGCTCGTGAAACTTGCTAGTTTCGACCTAAAACGATATATCCCGTTGTTTTGAGCCGGAATACATGTTTTCGTGCAGATCTCAGAGAAAAAGTTCACACCTTTCTCTCGTGTACTCTTAGACGACTTGTAAAATTGATGCTCGTGAATCTTGCTAGTTTCGATCTAAAACGATGAATCCCGTTGTTTTGAGCCGGAATACAAGTTTTCGCGCAGTTCTGAGAGAAAAAAGTTTACACCTTTCTCTCGTGTACTCTTCGACGACTTGTAAAATCGATGCTCGTGAATCTTGCTAGTTTCGATCTAAAACGATGTATCCCGTTGTTTTGAGCCGGAATACAAGTTTTCGTGCTGTTCTGAGAGTTAAAGTTTACACCTTTCTCTCGTCTACTCTTCGAAGACTTGTGAAATCAATGCTCCTGAATCTTGCTAGATTCGATCTAAAGCGATGTATCTCGTTGTTTTGAGCCGGAATACAAGTTTTCGCGCAGTTCTGAGAGAAAAAGTTTACACATTTCTCTCGTCTACTCTTCCACGACTTGTAATATTGATGCTCGTGAATCTTGCTAGTTTCGATCTAAAACGATGTAACCCGTTGTTTTGAGCCGGAATACAAGTTTTCGCGCAGTTCTGAGAGAAAAAGTTTACACCTTTCTCTCGTCTACTCTTCGTCGACTTGTAAAATCGATGCTCGTGAATCTTGCTAGTTTCGATCTAAAACGATGTATCCCGTTGTTTTGAGCCGGAATACAAGATTTCGCGCAGTTCTGAGAGTTAAAGTTTACACCTTTCTCTCGTCTACTCTTCGAAGACTTGTGAAATCGAAGCTCGTGAATCTTGCTAGATTCGATCTAAAGCGATATATCCCGTTGTTTTGAGCCGGAATACAAGTTTTCGCGCAGTTCTGAGAGAAAAAGTTTACACATTTCTCTCGTCTACTCTTCGACGAATTGTAATATCGATGCTCGTGAATCTTGCTAGTTTCGATCTAAAACGAGGTAACCCGTTGTTTTGAGCCGGAATACAAGTTTTCGCGCAGTTCTGAGAGAAAAAGTTTACACCTTTCTCTCGTCTATATTCGACGACTTGTAAATTCGATGCTCGTGAATCTTACTAGTTTCGACCTAAAACGATGTATCCCGTTCTTTTGAGCCGGAATACAAGTTTTCGCGCAGTTCTGAGAGAAAAAGTTTACACCTTTCTCTCGTGTACTCTTCGACGACTTGTAAAATCGATGCTCGTGAATCTTGCTAGTTTCGATCTAAAACAATGAATCCCGTTGTTTTGAGCCGGAATACAAGTTTTCGCGCAGTTCTGCGAGAAAAAGTTTACACCTTTCTCTCATTTACTATTCGACGACTTGTAAAATCGATGCTCGTGAATCTTGCTAGTTTCGACCTAAAACGATGTATCCCGTTGTTTTGAGCAGGAATACAAGTTTTCGCGCAGTTCTGAGAGAATAAGTTTACACCAATTGCTCGTCTACTCTTCGACGACTCGTAAAATCGATGCTCATGAATTTTGCTAGTTTCGACCTAAAACGATGTATCCTTTTGTTTTGAGCCGGAATACAAGTTTTCGCGCAGTTCTGAGAGAAAAAGTTTACA
The DNA here is from genome assembly GCF_052857255.1 of Amblyomma americanum. Taxonomy (NCBI): domain Eukaryota; kingdom Metazoa; phylum Arthropoda; class Arachnida; order Ixodida; family Ixodidae; genus Amblyomma; species Amblyomma americanum. Next base: position 114,565 of record NW_027526494.1, read on the forward strand.
CCTTTCTCTCGTGTACTCTTCGACGACTTGTAAAATCGATGCTCGTGAATCATGCTAGTTTCGATCTAAAACGATGTATCCCGTTGTTTTGAGCCGGAATACAAGTTTTCGCGCAGTTCTGAGAGAAAAGTTTACACCTTTCTCTCGTGTACTCTTCGACGGCTTGTAAAATCGATGCTCGTGAATTATGCTAGTTTCGATCTAAAACGAAGTATCCCGTTGTTTTGATCCGGAATACACGTTTTCGCGCAGTTCTGAGAGTTAAAGTTTACACCTTTCTCTCGTCTACTCTTCGAAGACTTGTAAAATCGTTGCTCCTGAATCTTGCTAGATTCGATCTAAAGCGATGTATCTCGTTGTTTTGAGCCGGAATACAAGTTTTCGCGCAGTTCTGAGAGAAAAAGTTTACACATTTCTCTCGTCTACTCTTCCACGACTTGTAATATTGATGCTCGTGAATCTTGCTAGTTTCGATCTAAAACGTTGTAACCCGTTGTTTTGAGCCGGAATACAAGTTTTCGTGCAGTTCTGAGAGAAAAAGTTTACACCTTTCTCTCTTCTATATTCGACAACTTGTAAAATCGATGCTCGTGAAACTTGCTAGTTTCGACCTAAAACGATATATCCCGTTGTTTTGAGCCGGAATACATGTTTTCGTGCAGATCTCAGAGAAAAAGTTCACACCTTTCTCTCGTGTACTCTTAGACGACTTGTAAAATTGATGCTCGTGAATCTTGCTAGTTTCGATCTAAAACGATGAATCCCGTTGTTTTGAGCCGGAATACAAGTTTTCGTGCTGTTCTGAGAGTTAAAGTTTACACCTTTCTCTCGTCTACTCTTCGAAGACTTGTGAAATCGATGCTCCTGAATCTTGCTAGATTCGATCTAAAGCGATGTATCTCGTTGTTTTGAGCCGGAATACAAGTTTTCGCGCAGTTCTGAGAGAAAAAGTTTACACCTTTCTCTCGTCTACTCTTCGAAGACTTGTAAAATCGATGCTCCTGAATCTTGCTAGATTCGATCTAAAGCGATGTATCTCGTTGTATTGAGCCGGAATAACAGTTTTCGCGCAGTTCTGAGAGAAAAAGTTTACACATTTCTCTCGTGTACTCTTCGACGACTTGTAATATCGATGCTCGTGAATCTTGCAAGTTTCAATCTAAAACAATGTAAACCGTTGTGTTGAGCCGGAATACAAGTTTTCGCGCAGTTCTGAGAGAAAAAGTTTACACCTTTCTCTCGTCTACTATTCGACGACTTGTAAAATCGATGCTCGTGAATCTTGCTAGTTTCGACCTAAAACGATGTATCCCGTTGTTTTGAGCAGGAATACAAGTTTTCGCGCAGTTCTGAGAGAATAAGTTTACACCAATTGCTCGTCTACTCTTCGACGACTCGTAAAATCGATGCTCATGAATTTTGCTAGTTTCGACCTAAAACGATGTATCCTTTTGTTTTGAGCCGGAATACAAGTTTTCGCGCAGTTCTGAGAGAAAACGTTTACACCTTTCTCTCGTGTACTCTTCGACGACTTGTAAAATCGATGCTCGTGAATCATGCTAGTTTCGATCTAAAACGATGTATCTCGTTGTTTTGAGCCGGAATACAAGTTTTCGCGCAGTTCTGAGAGAAAAGTTTACACCTTTCTCTCGTGTACTCTTCGTCGACTTGTAAAATCGATGCTCGTGAATTATGCTAGTTTCGATCTAAAACGAAGTATCCCGTTGTTTTGAGCCGGAATACAAGATTTCGCGCAGTTCTGAGAGTTAAAGTTTACACCTTTCTCTCGTCTACTCTTCGAAGACTTGTAAAATCGATGCTCCTGAATCTTGCTAGATTCGATCTAAAGCGATGTATCTCGTTGTTTTGAGCCGGAATACAAGTTTTCGCGCAGTTCTGAGAGAAGAAGTTTACACATTTCTCTCGTCTACTCTTCCACGACTTGTAATATTGATGCTCGTGAATCTTGCTAGTTTCGATCTAAAACGTTGTAACCCGTTGTTTTGAGCCGGAATACAAGTTTTCGTGCAGTTCTGAGAGAAAAAGTTTACACCTTTCTCTCTTCTATATTCGACAACTTGTAAAATCGATGCTCGTGAAACTTGCTAGTTTCGACCTAAAACGATATATCCCGTTGTTTTGAGCCGGAATACATGTTTTCGTGCAGATCTCAGAGAAAAAATTCACACCTTTCTCTCGTGTACTCTTAGACGACTTGTAAAATTGATGCTCGTGAATCTTGCTAGTTTCGATCTAAAACGATGAATCCCGTTGTTTTGAGCCGGAATACAAGTTTTCGCGCAGTTCTGAGAGAAAAAAGTTTACACCTTTCTCTCGTGTACTCTTCGACGACTTGTAAAATCGATGCTCGTGAATCTTGCTAGTTTCGATCTAAAACGATGTATCCCGTTGTTTTGAGCCGGAATACAAGTTTTCGTGCTGTTCTGAGAGTTAAAGTTTACACCTTTCTCTCGTCTACTCTTCGAAGACTTGTGAAATCGATGCTCCTGAATCTTGCTAGATTCGATCTAAAGCGATGTATCTCGTTGTTTTGAGCCGGAATACAAGTTTTCGCGCAGTTCTGAGAGAAAAAGTTTACACATTTCTCTCGTCTACTCTTCCACGACTTGTAATATTGATGCTCGTGAATCTTGCTAGTTTCGATCTAAAACGATGTAACCCGTTGTTTTGAGCCGGAATACAAGTTTTCGCGCAGTTCTGAGAGAAAAAGTTTACACCTTTCTCTCGTCTACTCTTCGTCGACTTGTAAAATCGATGCTCGTGAATCTTGCTAGTTTCGATCTAAAACGATGTATCCCGTTGTTTTGAGCCGGAATACAAGATTTCGCGCAGTTCTGAGAGTTAAAGTTTACACCTTTCTCTCGTCTACTCTTCGAAGACTTGTGAAATCGAAGCTCGTGAATCTTGCTAGATTCGATCTAAAGCGATATATCCCGTTGTTTTGAGCCGGAATACAAGTTTTCGCGCAGTTCTGAGAGAAAAAGTTTACACATTTCTCTCGTCTACTCTTCGACGAATTGTAATATCGATGCTCGTGAATCTTGCTAGTTTCGATCTAAAACGAGGTAACCCGTTGTTTTGAGCCGGAATACAAGTTTTCGCGCAGTTCTGAGAGAAAAAGTTTACACCTTTCTCTCGTCTATATTCGACGACTTGTAAATTCGATGCTCGTGAATCTTACTAGTTTCGACCTAAAACGATGTATCTCGTTCTTTTGAGCCGGAATACAAGTTTTCGCGCAGTTCTGAGAGAAAAAGTTTACACCTTTCTCTCGTGTACTCTTCGACGACTTGTAAAATCGATGCTCGTGAATCTTGCTAGTTTCGATCTAAAACAATGAATCCCGTTGTTTTGAGCCGGAATACAAGTTTTCGCGCAGTTCTGCGAGAAAAAGTTTACACCTTTCTCTCGTCTACTATTCGACGACTTGTAAAATCGATGCTCGTGAATCTTGCTATTTTCGACCTAAAACGATGTATCCCGTTGTTTTGAGCAGGAATACAAGTTTTCTCGCAGTTCTGAGAGAATAAGTTTACACCAATTGCTCGTCTACTCTTCGACGACTCGTAAAATCGATGCTCATGAATTTTGCTAGTTTCGACCTAAAACGATGTATCCTTTTGTTTTGAGCCGGAATACAAGTTTTCGCGCAGTTCTGAGAGAAAAGTTTACACCTTTCTCTCGTGTACTCTTCGACGACTTGTAAAATCGATGCTCGTGAATTATGCTAGTTTCGATCTAAAACGAAGTATCCCGTTGTTTTGATCCGGAATACACGTTTTCGCGCAGTTCTGAGAGTTAAAGTTTACACCTTTCTCTCGTCTACTCTTCGAAGACTTGTAAAATCGATGCTCCTGAATCTTGCTAGATTCGATCTAAAGCGATGTATCTCGTTGTTTTGAGCCGGAATACAAGTTTTCGCGCAGTTCTGAGAGAAAAAGTTTACACATTTCTCTCGTCTACTCTTCCACGACTTGTAATATTGATGCTCGTGAATCTTGCTAGTTTCGATCTAAAACGATGAATCCCGTTGTTTTGAGCCGGAATACAAGTTTTCGCGCAGTTCTGAGAGAAAAAAGTTTACACCTTTCTCTCGTGTACTCTTCGACGACTTGTAAAATCGATGCTCGTGAATCTTGCTAGTTTCGATCTAAAACGATGTATCCCGTTGTTTTGAGCCGGAATACAAGTTTTCGTGCTGTTCTGAGAGTTAAAGTTTACACCTTTCTCTCGTCTACTCTTCGAAGACTTGTGAAATCGATGCTCCTCAATCTTGCTAGATTCGATCTAAAGCGATGTATCTCGTTGTTTTGAGCCGGAATACAAGTTTTCGCGCAGTTCTGAGAGAAAAAGTTTACACATTTCTCTCGTCTACTCTTCCACGACTTGTAATATTGATGCTCGTGAATCTTGCTAGTTTCGATCTAAAACGATGAATCCCGTTGTTTTGAGCCGGAATACAAGTTTTCGCGCAGTTCTGAGAGAAAAAAGTTTACACCTTTCTCTCGTGTACTCTTCGACGACTTGTAAAATCGATGCTCGTGAATCTTGCTAGTTTCGATCTAAAACGATGTATCCCGTTGTTTTGAGCCGGAATACAAGTTTTCGTGCTGTTCTGAGAGTTAAAGTTTACACCTTTCTCTCGTCTACTCTTCGAAGACTTGTGAAATCGATGCTCCTCAATCTTGCTAGATTCGATCTAAAGCGATGTATCTCGTTGTTTTGAGCCGGAATACAAGTTTTCGCGCAGTTCTGAGAGAAAAAGTTTACACATTTCTCTCGTCTACTCTTCCACGACTTGTAATATTGATGCTCGTGAATCTTGCTAGTTTCGATCTAAAACGATGTAACCCGTTGTTTTGAGACGGAATACAAGTTTTCGCGCAGTTCTGAGAGAAAAAGTTTACACCTTTCTCTCGTCTACTCTTCGAAGACTTGTAAAATCGATGCTCCTGAATCTTGCTAGATTCGATCTAAAGCGATGTATCTCGTTGTTTTGAGCCGGAATACAAGTTTTCGCGCAGTTCTGAGAGAAAAAGTTTACACATTTCTCTCGTGTACTCTTCGACGACTTGTAATATCGATGCTCGTGAATCTTGCAAGTTTCAATCTAAAACAATGTAACCCGTTGTGTTGAGCCGGAATACAAGTTTTCGCGCAGTTCTGAGAGAAAAAGTTTACACCTTTCTCTCGTCTATATTCGACGACTTGTAAATTCGATGCTCGTGAATCTTACTAGTTTCGACCTAAAACGATGTATCCCGTTCTTTTGAGCCGGAATACAAGTTTTCGCGCAGTTCTGAAAGAAAAAGTTTACACCTTTCTCTCGTGTACTCTTCGACGACTTGTAAAATCGATGCTCGTGAATCTTGCTATTTTCGACCTAAAACGATGTATCCCGTTGTTTTGAGCAGGAATACAAGTTTTCTCGCAGTTCTGAGAGAATAAGTTTACACCAATTGCTCGTCTACTCTTCGACGACTCGTAAAATCGATGCTCATGAATTTTGCTAGTTTCGACCTAAAACGATGTATCCTTTTGTTTTGAGCCGGAATACAAGTTTTCGCGCAGTTCTGAGAGAAAAGTTTACACCTTTCTCTCGTGTACTCTTCGACGACTTGTAAAATCGATGCTCGTGAATTATGCTAGTTTCGATCTAAAACGAAGTATCCCGTTGTTTTGATCCGGAATACACGTTTTCGCGCAGTTCTGAGAGTTAAAGTTTACACCTTTCTCTCGTCTACTCTTCGAAGACTTGTAAAATCGATGCTCCTGAATCTTGCTAGATTCGATCTAAAGCGATGTATCTCGTTGTTTTGAGCCGGAATACAAGTTTTCGCGCAGTTCTGAGAGAAAAAGTTTACACATTTCTCTCGTCTACTCTTCCACGACTTGTAATATTGATGCTCGTGAATCTTGCTAGTTTCGATCTAAAACGATGAATCCCGTTGTTTTGAGCCGGAATACAAGTTTTCGCGCAGTTCTGAGAGAAAAAAGTTTACACCTTTCTCTCGTGTACTCTTCGACGACTTGTAAAATCGATGCTCGTGAATCTTGCTAGTTTCGATCTAAAACGATGTATCCCGTTGTTTTGAGCCGGAATACAAGTTTTCGTGCTGTTCTGAGAGTTAAAGTTTACACCTTTCTCTCGTCTACTCTTCGAAGACTTGTGAAATCGATGCTCCTCAATCTTGCTAGATTCGATCTAAAGCGATGTATCTCGTTGTTTTGAGCCGGAATACAAGTTTTCGCGCAGTTCTGAGAGAAAAAGTTTACACATTTCTCTCGTCTACTCTTCCACGACTTGTAATATTGATGCTCGTGAATCTTGCTAGTTTCGATCTAAAACGATGTAACCCGTTGTTTTGAGACGGAATACAAGTTTTCGCGCAGTTCTGAGAGAAAAAGTTTACACCTTTCTCTCGTCTACTCTTCGAAGACTTGTAAAATCGATGCTCCTGAATCTTGCTAGATTCGATCTAAAGCGATGTATCTCGTTGTTTTGAGCCGGAATACAAGTTTTCGCGCAGTTCTGAGAGAAAAAGTTTACACATTTCTCTCGTGTACTCTTCGACGACTTGTAATATCGATGCTCGTGAATCTTGCAAGTTTCAATCTAAAACAATGTAACCCGTTGTGTTGAGCCGGAATACAAGTTTTCGCGCAGTTCTGAGAGAAAAAGTTTACACCTTTCTCTCGTCTATATTCGACGACTTGTAAATTCGATGCTCGTGAATCTTACTAGTTTCGACCTAAAACGATGTATCCCGTTCTTTTGAGCCGGAATACAAGTTTTCGCGCAGTTCTGAAAGAAAAAGTTTACACCTTTCTCTCGTGTACTCTTCGACGACTTGTAAAATCGATGCTCGTGAATCTTGCTAGTTTCGATCTAAAACAATGAATCCCGTTGTTTTGAGCCGGAATACAAGTTTTCGCGCAGTTCTGCGAGAAAAAGTTTACACCTTTCTCTCGTCTACTATTCGACGACTTGTAAAATCGATGCTCGTGAATCTTGCTAGTTTCGACCTAAAACGATGTATCCCGTTGTTTTGAGCAGGAATACAAGTTTTCGCGCAGTTCTGAGAGAATAAGTTTACACCAATTGCTCGTCTACTCTTCGACGACTCGTAAAATCGATGCTCATGAATTTTGCTAGTTTCGACCTAAAACGATGTATCCTTTTGTTTTGAGCCGGAATACAAGTTTTCGCGCAGTTCTGAGAGAAAACGTTTACACCTTTCTCTCGTGTACTCTTCGACGACTTGTAAAATCGATGCTCGTGAATCATGCTAGTTTCGATCTAAAACGATGTATCCCGTTGTTTTGAGCCGGAATACAAGTTTTCGCGCAGTTCTGAGAGAAAAGTTTACACCTTTCTCTCGTGTACTCTTCGACGACTTGTAAAATCGATGCTCGTGAATTATGCTAGTTTCGATCTAAAACGATGTATCCCGCTGTTTTGATCCGGAATACACGTTTTCGCGCAGTTCAGAGAGTTAAAGTTTACACCTTTCTCTCGTCTACTCTTCGAAGACTTGTAAAATCGATGCTCCTGAATCTTGCTAGATTCGATCTAAAGCGATGTATCTCGTTGTTTTGAGCCGGAATACAAGTTTTCGCGCAGTTCTGAGAGAAAAAATTTACACATTTCTCTCGTCTACTCTTCCACGACTTGTAATATTGATGCTCGTGAATCTTGCTAGTTTCGATCTAAAACGTTGTAACCCGTTGTTTTGAGCCGGAATACAAGTTTTCGCGCAGTTCTGAGAGAAAAAGTTTACACCTTTCTCTCTTCTATATTCGACAACTTGTAAAATCGATGCTCGTGAAACTTGCTAGTTTCGACCTAAAACGATATATCCCGTTGTTTTGAGCCGGAATACATGTTTTCGCGCAGATCTCAGAGAAAAAGTTCACACCTTTCTCTCGTGTACTCTTAGACGACTTGTAAAATTGATGCTCGTGAATCTTGCTAGTTTCGATCTAAAACGATGAATCCCGTTGTTTTGAGCCGGAATACAAGTTTTCGCGCAGTTCTGAGAGAAAAAAGTTTACACCTTTCTCTCGTGTACTCTTCGACGACTTGTAAAATCGATGCTCGTGAATCTTGCTAGTTTCGATCTAAAACGATGTATCCCGTTGTTTTGAGCCGGAATACAAGTTTTCGTGCTGTTCTGAGAGTTAAAGTTTACACCTTTCTCTCGTCTACTCTTCGAAGACTTGTGAAATCGATGCTCCTGAATCTTGCTAGATTCGATCTAAAGCGATGTATCTCGTTGTTTTGAGCCGGAATACAAGTTTTCGCGCAGTTCTGAGAGAAAAAGTTTACACATTTCTCTCGTCTACTCTTCCACGACTTGTAATATTGATGCCCGTGAATCTTGCTAGTTTCGATCTAAAACGATGTAACCCGTTGTTTTGAGCCGGAATACAAGTTTTCGCGCAGTTCTGAGAGAAAAAGTTTACACCTTTCTCTCTTCTATATTCGACAACTTGTAAAATCGATGCTCGCGAAACTTGCTAGTTTCGACCTAAAACGATATATCCCGTTGTTTTGAGCCGGAATACATGTTTTCGCGCAGATCTCAGAGAAAAAGTTCACACCTTTCTCTCGTGTACTCTTAGACGACTTGTAAAATTGATGCTCGTGAATCTTGCTAGTTTCGATCTAAACCATGAATCCCGTTGTTTTGAGCCGGAATACAAGTTTTCGCGCAGTTCTGAGAGAAAAAAGTTTACACCTTTCTCTCGTCTAGTATTCGACGACTTGTAAAATCGATGCTCGTGAATCTTGCTAGTTTCGACCTAAAACGATGTACCCCGTTGTTTTGAGCCGGAATACAAGTTTTCGCGCAGTTCTGAGAGAAAAAGTTTACACCTTTCTCTCGTGTACTCTTCGACGACTTGTAAAATCGATGCTCGTGAATCATGCTAGTTTCGATCTAAAACAATGTATCCCGTTGTTTTGAGCCGGAATACAAATTTTTGCACAGTTCTGAGAGAAAAAGTTTACACCTTTCTCTCGTGTACCCTTCGACGACTTGTAAAATCGATGCTCGTGAATCTTGCTAGTTTCGACCTAAAACGATGTACCCCGTTGTTTTGAGCCGGAATACAAGTTTTCGCGCAGTTCTGAGAGAAAAAGTTTACACCTTTCTCTCGTCTACTATTCGACGACTTGTAAAATCGATGCTCGTGAATCTTGCTAGTTTCGACCTAAAACGATGTATCCCGTTGTTTTGAGCCGGAATACAAGTTTTCGCGCAGTTCTGAGAGAAGAAGTTTACACCTTTCTCTCGTGTACTCTTCGTCGACTTGTAAAATCGATGCTCGTGAATCTTGCTAGTTTCGATCTAAAACGATGTATCCCAATGTTTTGAGCCGGAATACAAGTTTTCGCGCAGCTATGAGAGTTAAAGTTTACCTTTCTCTCGTCTACTCTTCGAAGACTTGTGAAATCGAAGCTCTAGAATCTTGCTAGATTCGATCTAAAGCGATGTATCCCGTTGTTTTGAGCCGGAATACAAGTTTTCGCGCAGTTCTGAGAAAAAGTTTACACATTCCTCTCGTCTACTCTTCGACGACTTGTAATATCGATGCTCGTGAATCTTGCTAGATTCGATCTAAAACGAGGTAGCCCGTTGTTTTGAGCCGGAATACAAGTTTTCGCGCAGTTCTGTGAGAAAAAGTTTACACCTTTCTCTCGTCTACTATTCGACGACTTGTAAAATCGATGCTCGTGAATCTTGCTAGTTTCGACCTAAAACAATGTATCCCGTTGTTTTGAGCCGGAATACACGTTTTCGCGCAGTTCTGAGAGAAAAAGTTTACACCTTTCTCTCGTGAACTCTTCGACGACTTGTAAAATCGATGCTAATGAATCTTGCTAGTTTCGATCTAAAACGATATATTCTGTTGTTTTGAGCCGGAATACAAGTTTTCGCGCAGTTCTGAGAGAAAAAGTTTACACCAATCTCTCGTCTACTCTTCGACGACTCGTAAAATCGATGCTCATGAATTTTGCTAGTTTTGACCTAAAACGATGTATCCTTTTGTTTTGAGCCGGAATACAAGTTTTCGCGCAGTTCTGAGAGAAAAAGTTTACTCCTTTCTCTCGTGTACTCTTCGACGACTTGTAAAATCGATGCTCGTGAATCATGCTAGTTTCGATCTAAAACGATGTATCCCGTTGTTTTGAGCCGGAATACAAGTTTTCGCGCAGTTCGGATAGAAAAAGTGTACACCTTTCTCTCGTCTACTCCTCGACGACTCGTAAAATCGATGCTCGTGAATCTAGCTAGTTTTGATCTAAAACGATGTATCCCGTTGTTTTGAGCCGGAATACAAGTTTTCGCACAGTTCTGAGAGAAAAAGTTTACACCTTTCTCTCGTGTACTCTTCGACGACTTGTAAAATCGATGCTCGTGAATCTTGCTAGTTTCGATCTAAAACGATGTATCCCGTTGTTTTGAGCCGGAATACAAGTTTTCGCGCAGTTCTGAGAGTTAAAGTTTACACCTTTCTATCGTCTACTCTTCGAAGACTTGTGAAATCGATGCTCCTGAATCTTGCTAGATTCAATCTAAAGCGATGTATCCCGTTGTTTTGAGCCGGAATATAAGTTTTCGCGCAGTTCTGAGAGAAAAAAGTTTACACCTTTCTCTCGTCTATATTCGACGACTTGTAAAATCGATGCTCGTGAAACTTGCTAGTTTCGACCTAAAACGATGTATCCCGTTGTTTTGAGCCGGAATACAAGTTTTCGCGCAGTTCTGAGAGAAAAAGTTTACACCTTTCTCTCGTGTACTCTTCGACGACTTGTAAACTCTATGCTCGTGAATCATGCTAGCTTCGATCTAAAACGATGTATCCCGTTGTTTTGAGCCGGAATACAAGTTTTCGCGCAGTTCTGAGAGAAAAAGTTTACACCTTTCTCTCGTGTACTCTTCGACGACTTGTAAAATCGATGCACGTGAATCATGCTAGTTTCGATCTAAAACGATGTATCCTGTTGTTTTGAGCCGGAATATAAGTTTTCGCGCAGTTCTGAGAGAAAAAGTTTCCACCTTTCTCTCGTGTACTCTTCGACGACTTGTAAAATCGATGCTCGTGAATCTTGCTAGTTTCCATCTAAAACGATGTATCCCGTTGTTTTGAGCCGGAATACAAGTTTTCGCGCAGTTCTGAGAGAAAAAGTTTACACCTTTCTCTCGTGTACTCTTCGACGACTTGTAAAATCGATGCTCGTGAATCTTACTAGTTTCAATCTAAAACGATGTATCCCGTTGTTTTGAGCCGGAATACAAGTTTTCGCGCAGTTCAGAGAGAAAAAGTTTACACCTTTCTCTCGTCTACTATTCGACGACTTGTAAAATCGATGCTCGTGAATCTTGCTAGTTTTGACCTAAAACGATGTATCCCTTTGTTTTGAGCCGGAATACAAGTTTTCGCGCAGTTCTGAGAGAAAAAGTTTGCACCTTTCTCTCGTGTACTCTTCGACGACTTGTAATATCGATGCTCGTGAATCTTGCTAGTTTCGATCTAAAACGATGTAACCCGTTGTTATGAGCCGGAATACAAGTTTTCGCGCAGTTCGGAGAGAAAAAGTTTACACCTTTCTCTCGTCTATATTCGACAACTTGTAAAATCGATGCTCGTGAAACTTGCTAGTTTCGACCTAAAACGATGTATCCCGTTGTTTTGAGCCGGAATACATGTTTTCGGGCAGATCTCAGAGAAAAAGTTCACACCATTCTCTCGTGTACTCTTAGACGACTTGTAAAATTGATGCTCGTGAATCTTGCTAGTTTCGATCTAAAACGATGAATCCCGTTGTTTTGAGCCGGAATACAAGTTTTCGCGCAGTTCTGAGAGAAAAAGTTTACACCTTTCTCTCGTGTACTCTTCGACGACTTGTAAACTCTATGCTCGTGAATCATGCTAGCTTCGATTTAAAACGATGTATCCCGTTGTTTTGAGCCGGAATACAAGTTTTCGCGCAGTTCTGAGAGAAAAAGTTTACACCTTTCTCTCGTGTACTCTTCGACGACTTGTAAAATCGATGCACGTGAATCATGCTAGTTTCGATCTAAAACGATGTATCCTGTTGTTTTGAGCCGGAATATAAGTTTTCGCGCAGTTCTGAGAGAAAAAGTTTCCACCTTTCTCTCGTGTACTCTTCGACGACTTGTAAAATCGATGCTCGTGAATCTTGCTAGTTTCCATCTAAAACGATGTATCCCGTTGTTTTGAGCCGGAATACAAGTTTTCGCGCAGTTCTGAGAGAAAAAGTTTACACCTTTCTCTCGTCTACTATTCGACGACTTGTAAAATCGATGCTCGTGAATCTTGCTAGTTTTGACCTAAAACGATGTATCCCTTTGTTTTGAGCCGGAATACAAGTTTTCGCGCAGTTCTGAGAGAAAAAGTTTGCACCTTTCTCTCGTGTACTTTTCGACGACTTGTAATATCGATGCTCGTGAATCTTGCTAGTTTCGATCTAAAACGATGTAACCCGTTGTTATGAGCCGGAATACAAGTTTTCGCGCAGTTCGGAGAGAAAAAGTTTACACCTTTCTCTCGTCTATATTCGACAACTTGTAAAATCGATGCTCGTGAAACTTGCTAGTTTCGACCTAAAACGATGTATCCCGTTGTTTTGAGCCGGAATACATGTTTTCGGGCAGATCTCAGAGAAAAAGTTCACACCATTCTCTCGTGTACTCTTAGACGACTTGTAAAATTGATGCTCGTGAATCTTGCTAGTTTCGATCTAAAACGATGAATCCCGTTGTTTTGAGCCGGAATACAAGTTTTCGCGCAGTTCTGAGAGAAAAAGTTTACACCTTTCTCTCGTCTAGTATTCGACGACTTGTAAAATCGATGCTCGTGAATCTTGCTAGTTTCGACCTAAAACGATGTACCCCGTTGTTTTGAGCCGGAATACAAGTTTTCGCGCAGTTCTGAGAGAAAACGTTTACACCTTTCTCTCGTCTACTCTTCGAGGACTTGTAAAATCGATGCTCGTGAATCTAGCTAGTTTTGATCTAAAACGATGTATCCCGTTGTTTTGAGCCGGAATACAAGTTTTCGCGCAGTTCTGAGGGAAAAAGTTTACACCTTTCTCTCGTGTACTCTTCGTCGACTTGTAAAATCGATGCTCGTGAATCTTGCTAGTTTCGATCTATAACGATGTATCCCGTTGTTTTGAGCCGGAATACAAGTTTTCGCGCAGTTCTGAGAGAAAAAGTTTACACATTTCTCTCGTGTACTCTTCCACGACTTGTAATATTGATGCTCGTGAATCTTGCTAGTTTCGATCTAAAACGTTGTAACCCGTTGTTTTGAGCCGGAATACAAGTTTTCGCGCAGTTCTGAGAGAAAAAGTTTACACCTTTCTCTCTTCTATATTCGACAACTTGTACAATCGATGCTCGTGAAACTTGCTAGTTTCGACCTAAAACGATATATCCCGTTGTTTTGAGCCGGAATACATGTTTTCGCGCAGATCTCAGAGAAAAAGTTCACACCTTTCTCTCGTGTACTCTTAGACGACTTGTAAAATTGATGCTCGTGAATCTTGCTAGTTTCAATCTAAAACGATGAATCCCGTTGTTTTGAGCCGGAATACAAGTTTTCGCGCAGTTCTGAGAGAAAAAAGTTTACACCTTTCTCTCGTGTACTCTTCGACGACTTGTAAAATCGATGCTCGTGAATCTTACTAGTTTCAATCTAAAACGATGTATCCCGTTGTTTTGAGCCGGAATACAAGTTTTCGCGCAGTTCAGAGAGAAAAAGTTTACACCTTTCTCTCGTCTACTATTCGACGACTTGTAAAATCGATGCTCGTGAATCTTGCTAGTTTTGACCTAAAACGATGTATCCCTTTGTTTTGAGCCGGAATACAAGTTTTCGCGCAGTTCTGAGAGAAAAAGTTTGCACCTTTCTCTCGTGTACTCTTCGACGACTTGTAATATCGATGCTCGTGAATCTTGCTAGTTTCGATCTAAAACGATGTAACCCGTTGTTATGAGCCGGAATACAAGTTTTCGCGCAGTTCGGAGAGAAAAAGTTTACACCTTTCTCTCGTCTATATTCGACAACTTGTAAAATCGATGCTCGTGAAACTTGCTAGTTTCGACCTAAAACGATGTATCCCGTTGTTTTGAGCCGGAATACATGTTTTCGGGCAGATCTCAGAGAAAAAGTTCACACCATTCTCTCGTGTACTCTTAGACGACTTGTAAAATTGATGCTCGTGAATCTTGCTAGTTTCGATCTAAAACGATGAATCCCGTTGTTTTGAGCCGGAATACAAGTTTTCGCGCAGTTCTGAGAGAAAAAGTTTACACCTTTCTCTCGTCTAGTATTCGACGACTTGTAAAATCGATGCTCGTGAATCTTGCTAGTTTCGACCTAAAACGATGTACCCCGTTGTTTTGAGCCGGAATACAAGTTTTCGCGCAGTTCTGAGAGAAAAAGTTTACACCTTTCTCTCGTCTACTCTTCGAGGACTTGTAAAATCGATGCTCGTGAATCTAGCTAGTTTTGATCTAAAACGATGTATCCCGTTGTTTTGAGCCGGAATACAAGTTTTCGCGCAGTTCTGAGGGAAAAAGTTTACACCTTTCTCTCGTGTACTCTTCGTCGACTTGTAAAATCGATGCTCGTGAATCTTGCTAGTTTCGATCTATAACGATGTATCCCGTTGTTTTGAGCCGGAATACAAGTTTTCGCGCAGTTCTGAGAGAAAACGTTTACACATTTCTCTCGTCTACTCTTCCACGACTTGTCATATTGATGCTCGTGAATCTTGCTAGTTTCGATCTAAAACGTTGTAACCCGTTGTTTTGAGCCGGAATACAAGTTTTCGCGCAGTTCTGAGAGAAAAAGTTTACACCTTTCTCTCTTCTATATTCGACAACTTGTACAATCGATGCTCGTGAAACTTGCTAGTTTCGACCTAAAACGATATATCCCGTTGTTTTGAGCCGGAATACATGTTTTCGCGCAGATCTCAGAGAAAAAGTTCACACCTTTCTCTCGTGTACTCTTAGACGACTTGTAAAATTGATGCTCGTGAATCTTGCTAGTTTCAATCTAAAACGATGAATCCCGTTGTTTTGAGCCGGAATACAAGTTTTCGCGCAGTTCTGAGAGAAAAAAGTTTACACCTTTCTCTCGTGTACTCTTCGACGACTTGTAAAATCGATGCTCGTGAATCTTGCTAGTTTCGATCTAAAACGATGTATCCCGTTGTTTTGAGCCGGAATACAAGTTTTCGCGCTGTTCTGAGAGTTAAAGTTTACACCTTTCTCTCGTGTACTCTTCGAAGACTTGTGAAATCGATGCTCCTGAATCTTGCTAGATTCGATCTAAAGCGATGTATCTCGTTGTTTTGAGCCGGAATACAAGTTTTCGCGCAGTTCTGAGAGAAAAAGTTTACACATTTCTCTCGTCTACTCTTCCACGACTTGTAATACTGATGCTCGTGAATCTTGCTAGTTTCGATCTAAAACGATGTAACCCGTTGTTTTGAGCCGGAATACAAGTTTTCGCGCAGTTCTGAGAGAAAACGTTTACACCTTTCTCTCTTCTATATTCGACAACTTGTAAAACGATGCTAGCGAAACTTGCTAGTTTCGACCTAAAACGATAAATCCCGTTGTTTTGAGCCGGAATACATGTTTTCGCGCAGATCTCAGAGAAAAAGTTCACACCTTTCTCTCGTGTACTCTTAGACGACTTGTAAAATTGATGCTCGTGAATCTTGCTAGTTTCGATCTAAAACGATGAATCCTGTTGTTTTGAGCCGGAATACAAGTTTTCGCGCAGTTCTGAGAGAAAAAAGTTTACACCTTTCTCTCGTCTAGTATTCGACGACTTGTAAAATCGATGCTCGTGAATCTTGCTAGTTTCGACCTAAAACGATGTACCCCGTTGTTTTGAGCCGGAATACACGTTTTCGCGCAGTTCTGATAGAAAAAGTTTACACCTTTCTCTCGTGTACTCTTCGACGACTTGAAAAATCGATGCTCGTGAATCTTGCTAGTTTCGACCTAAAACGATGTATCGTTTTGTTTTGAGCCGGAATACAAGTTTTCGCTCAGTTCTGAGAGAAAAAGTTTACACCTTTCTCTCGTGTACTCTTCGACGACTTGTAAAATCGATGCTCGTGAATCATGCTAGTTTCGATCTAAAACAATGTATCCCGTTGTTTTGAGCCGGAATACAAGTTTTCGCACAGTCCTGAGAGAAAACGTTTACACCTTTCTCTCGTGTACTCTTCGACGACTTGTAAAATCGATGCTCGTGAATCATGCTAGTTTCGATCTAAAACGATGTTTCCCGTTGTTTTGAGCCGGAATACAAGTTTTCGCGCAGTTCTGAGTGAAAAAGTTTACACCTTTCTCTCGTGTACTCTTCGACGACTTGTAAAATCGATGCTCGTGAATCTTGCTAGTTTCGATCTAAAACGATGTATCCCGTTGTTTTGAGCCGGAATACAAGTTTTCGCGCAGTTCTGAGAGTTAAAGTTTACACCTTTCTATCGTCTACTCTTCGAAGACTTGTGAAATCGATGCTCCTGAATCTTGCTAGATTCAATCTAAAGCGATGTATCCCGTTGTTTTGAGCCGGAATATAAGTTTTCGCGCAGTTCTGAGAGAAAAAAGTTTACACCTTTCTCTCGTCTATATTCGACGACTTGTAAAATCGATGCTCGTGAAACTTGCTAGTTTCGACCTAAAACGATGTATCCCGTTGTTTTGAGCCGGAATACAAGTTTTCGCGCAGTTCTGAGAGACAAAGTTTACACCTTTCTCTCGTGTACTCTTCGACGACTTGTAAACTCTATGCTCGTGAATCATGCTAGCTTCGATCTAAAACGATGTATCCCGTTGTTTTGAGCCGGAATACAAGTTTTCGCGCAGTTCTGAGAGAAAAAGTTTACACCTTTCTCTCGTGTACTCTTCGACGACTTGTAAAATCGATGCACGTGAATCATGCTAGTTTCGATCTAAAACGATGTATCCTGTTGTTTTGAGCCGGAATATAAGTTTTCGCGCAGTTCTGAGAGAAAAAGTTTCCACCTTTCTCTCGTGTACTCTTCGACGACTTGTAAAATCGATGCTCGTGAATCTTGCTAGTTTCCATCTAAAACGATGTATCCCGTTGTTTTGAGCCGGAATACAAGTTTTCGCGCAGTTCTGAGAGAAAAAGTTTACACCTTTCTCTCGTGTACTCTTCGACGACTTGTAAAATCGATGCTCGTGAATCTTACTAGTTTAAATCTAAAACGATGTATCCCGTTGTTTTGAGCCGGAATACAAGTTTTCGCGCAGTTCTGAGAGAAAAAGTTTACACCTTTCTCTCGTCTACTATTCGACGACTTGTAAAATCGATGCTCGTGAATCTTGCTAGTTTTGACCTAAAACGATGTATCCCTTTGTTTTGAGCCGGAATACAAGTTTTCGCGCAGTTCTGAGAGAAAAAGTTTGCACCTTTCTCTCGTGTACTCTTCGACGACTTGTAATATCGATGCTCGTGAATCTTGCTAGTTTCGATCTAAAACGATGTAACCCGTTGTTATGAGCCGGAATACAAGTTTTCGCGCAGTTCGGAGAGAAAAAGTTTACACCTTTCTCTCGTCTATATTCGACAACTTGTAAAATCGATGCTCGTGAAACTTGCTAGTTTCGACCTAAAACGATGTATCCCGTTGTTTTGAGCCGGAATACATGTTTTCGGGCAGATCTCAGAGAAAAAGTTCACACCATTCTCTCGTGTACTCTTAGACGACTTGTAAAATTGATGCTCGTGAATCTTGCTAGTTTCGATCTAAAACGATGAATCCCGTTGTTTTGAGCCGGAATACAAGTTTTCGCGCAGTTCTGAGAGAAAAAGTTTACACCTTTCTCTCGTGTACTCTTCGACGACTTGTAAACTCTATGCTCGTGAATCATGCTAGCTTCGATCTAAAACGATGTATCCCGTTGTTTTGAGCCGGAATACAAGTTTTCGCGCAGTTCTGAGAGAAAAAGTTTACACCTTTCTCTCGTGTACTCTTCGACGACTTGTAAAATCGATGCACGTGAATCATGCTAGTTTCGATCTAAAACGATGTATCCTGTTGTTTTGAGCCGGAATATAAGTTTTCGCGCAGTTCTGAGAGAAAAAGTTTCCACCTTTCTCTCGTGTACTCTTCGACGACTTGTAAAATCGATGCTCGTGAATCTTGCTAGTTTCCATCTAAAACGATGTATCCCGTTGTTTTGAGCCGGAATACAAGTTTTCGCGCAGTTCTGAGAGAAAAAGTTTACACCTTTCTCTCGTGTACTCTTCGACGACTTGTAAAATCGATGCTCGTGAATCTTACTAGTTTCAATCTAAAACGATGTATCCCGTTGTTTTGAGCCGGAATACAAGTTTTCGCGCAGTTCAGAGAGAAAAAGTTTACACCTTTCTCTCGTCTACTATTCGACGACTTGTAAAATCGATGCTCGTGAATCTTGCTAGTTTTGACCTAAAACGATGTATCCCTTTGTTTTGAGCCGGAATACAAGTTTTCGCGCAGTTCTGAGAGAAAAAGTTTGCACCTTTCTCTCGTGTACTCTTCGACGACTTGTAATATCGATGCTCGTGAATCTTGCTAGTTTCGATCTAAAACGATGTAACCCGTTGTTATGAGCCGGAATACAAGTTTTCGCGCAGTTCGGAGAGAAAAAGTTTACACCTTTCTCTCGTCTATATTCGACAACTTGTAAAATCGATGCTCGTGAAACTTGCTAGTTTCGACCTAAAACGATGTATCCCGTTGTTTTGAGCCGGAATACATGTTTTCGGGCAGATCTCAGAGAAAAAGTTCACACCATTCTCTCGTGTACTCTTAGACGACTTGTAAAATTGATGCTCGTGAATCTTGCTAGTTTCGATCTAAAACGATGAATCCCGTTGTTTTGAGCCGGAATACAAGTTTTCGCGCAGTTCTGAGAGAAAAAGTTTACACCTTTCTCTCGTCTACTCTTCGAGGACTTGTAAAATCGATGCTCGTGAAACTTGCTAGTTTCGACCTAAAACGATGTATCCCGTTGTTTTGAGCCGGAATACATGTTTTCGCGCAGATCTCAGAGAAAAAGTTCACACCTTTCTCTCGTGTACTCTTAGACGACTTGTAAAATTCATGCTCGTGAATCTTGCTAGTTTCAATCTAAAACGATGAATCCCGTTGTTTTGAGCCGGAATACAAGTTTGTTTTCGCGCAGTTCTGAGAGAAAAAAGTTTACACCTTTCTCTCGTGTACTCTTCGACGACTTGTAAAATCGATGCTCGTGAATCTTGCTAGTTTCGATCTAAAACGATGTATCCCGTTGTTTTGAGCCGGAATACAAGTTTTCGCGCTGTTCTGAGAGTTAAAGTTTACACCTTTCTCTCGTCTACTCTTCGAAGACTTGTGAAATCGATGCTCCTGAATCTTGCTAGATTCGATCTAAAGCGATGTATCTCGTTGTTTTGAGCCGGAATACAAGTTTTCGCGCAGTTCTGAGAGAAAAAGTTTACACATTTCTCTCGTCTACTCTTCCACGACTTGTAATACTGATGCTCGTGAATCTTGCTAGTTTCGATCTAAAACGATGTAACCCGTTGTTTTGAGCCGGAATACATGTTTTCGCGCAGATCTCAGAGAAAAAGTTCACACCTTTCTCTCGTGTACTCTTAGACGACTTGTAAAATTCATGCTCGTGAATCTTGCTAGTTTCAATCTAAAACGATAAATCGCGTTGTTTTGAGCCGGAATACATGTTTTCGCGCAGATCTCAGAGAAAAAGTTCACACCTTTCTCTCGTGTACTCTTAGACGACTTGTAAAATTGATGCTCGTGAATCTTGCTAGTTTCGATCTAAAACGATGAATCCTGTTGTTTTGAGCCGGAATACAAGTTTTCGCGCAGTTCTGAGAGAAAAAAGTTTACACCTTTCTCTCGTCTAGTATTCGACGACTTGTAAAATCGATGCTCGTGAATCTTGCTAGTTTCGACCTAAAACGATGTACCCCGTTGTTTTGAGCCGGAATACACGTTTTCGCGCAGTTCTGATAGAAAAAGTTTACACCTTTCTCTCGTGTACTCTTCGACGACTTGAAAAATCGATGCTCGTGAATCTTGCTAGTTTCGACCTAAAACGATGTATCGTTTTGTTTTGAGCCGGAATACAAGTTTTCGCTCAGTTCTGAGAGAAAAAGTTTACACCTTTCTCTCGTGTACTCTTCGACGACTTGTAAAATCGATGCTCGTGAATCATGCTAGTTTCGATCTAAAACAATGTATCCCGTTGTTTTGAGCCGGAATACAAGTTTTCGCACAGTTCTGAGAGAAAACGTTTACACCTTTCTCTCGTGTACTCTTCGACGACTTGTAAAATCGATGCTCGTGAATCTTGCTAGTTTCGATCTAAAACGATGTTTCCCGTTGTTTTGAGCCGGAATACAAGTTTTCGCGCAGTTCTGAGTGAAAAAGTTTACACCTTTCTCTCGTCTACTCTTCGAAGACTTGTAAAATCGATGCTCGTGAATCTTGCTAGTTTCGATCTAAAACGATGTATCCCGTTGTTTTGAGCCGGAATACAAGTTTTCGCGCAGTTCTGAGGGAAAAAGTTTATACCTTTCTCTCGTGTACTCTTCGTCGACTTGTAAAATCGATGCTCGTGAATCTTGCTAGTTTCGATCTATAACGATGTATCCCGTTGTTTTGAGCCGGAATACAAGTTTTCGCGCAGTTCTGAGAGTTAAAGTTTACCTTTCTCTCGTCTACTCTTCGAAGACTTGTGAAATCGAAGCTCGTGAATCTTGCTAGATTCGATCTAAAGCGATGTATCTCGTTGTTTTGAGCCGGAATACAAGTTTTCGCGCAGTTCTGAGAGAAAAAGTTTACACATTCCTCTCGTCTACTCTTCGACGACTTGTAATATCGATGCTCGTGAATCTTGCTAGTTTCGATCTAAAACGAGGTAACCCGTTGTTTTGAGCCGGAATACAAGTTTTCGCCCAGTTCAGAGAGAAAAAGTTTACACCTTTCTCTCGTCTACTATTCGACGACTTGTAAAATCGATGCTCGTGAATCTTGCTAGTTTTGACCTAAAACGATGTATCCCTTTGTTTTGAGCCGGAATACAAGTTTTCGCGCAGTTCTGAGAGAAAAAGTTTGCACCTTTCTCTCGTGTACTCTTCGACGACTTGTAATATCGATGCTCGTGAATCTTGCTAGTTTCGATCTAAAACGATGTAACCCGTTGTTATGAGCCGGAATACAAGTTTTCGCGCAGTTCGGAGAGAAAAAGTTTACACCTTTCTCTCGTCTATATTCGACAACTTGTAAAATCGATGCTCGTGAAACTTGCTAGTTTCGACCTAAAACGATGTATCCCGTTGTTTTGAGCCGGAATACATGTTTTCGGGCAGATCTCAGAGAAAAAGTTCACACCATTCTCTCGTGTACTCTTAGACGACTTGTAAAATTGATGCTCGTGAATCTTGCTAGTTTCGATCTAAAACGATGAATCCCGTTGTTTTGAGCCGGAATACAAGTTTTCGCGCAGTTCTGAGAGAAAAAGTTTACACCTTTCTCTCGTCTACTCTTCGAGGACTTGTAAAATCGATGCTCGTGAAACTTGCTAGTTTCGACCTAAAACGATGTATCCCGTTGTTTTGAGCCGGAATACATGTTTTCGCGCAGATCTCAGAGAAAAAGTTCACACCTTTCTCTCGTGTACTCTTAGACGACTTGTAAAATTCATGCTCGTGAATCTTGCTAGTTTCAATCTAAAACGATGAATCCCGTTGTTTTGAGCCGGAATACAAGTTTGTTTTCGCGCAGTTCTGAGAGAAAAAAGTTTACACCTTTCTCTCGTGTACTCTTCGACGACTTGTAAAATCGATGCTCGTGAATCTTGCTAGTTTCGATCTAAAACGATGTATCCCGTTGTTTTGAGCCGGAATACAAGTTTTCGCGCTGTTCTGAGAGTTAAAGTTTACACCTTTCTCTCGTCTACTCTTCGAAGACTTGTGAAATCGATGCTCCTGAATCTTGCTAGATTCGATCTAAAGCGATGTATCTCGTTGTTTTGAGCCGGAATACAAGTTTTCGCGCAGTTCTGAGAGAAAAAGTTTACACATTTCTCTCGTCTACTCTTCCACGACTTGTAATACTGATGCTCGTGAATCTTGCTAGTTTCGATCTAAAACGATGTAACCCGTTGTTTTGAGCCGGAATACATGTTTTCGCGCAGATCTCAGAGAAAAAGTTCACACCTTTCTCTCGTGTACTCTTAGACGACTTGTAAAATTCATGCTCGTGAATCTTGCTAGTTTCAATCTAAAACGATAAATCGCGTTGTTTTGAGCCGGAATACATGTTTTCGCGCAGATCTCAGAGAAAAAGTTCACACCTTTCTCTCGTGTACTCTTAGACGACTTGTAAAATTGATGCTCGTGAATCTTGCTAGTTTCGATCTAAAACGATGAATCCTGTTGTTTTGAGCCGGAATACAAGTTTTCGCGCAGTTCTGAGAGAAAAAAGTTTACACCTTTCTCTCGTCTAGTATTCGACGACTTGTAAAATCGATGCTCGTGAATCTTGCTAGTTTCGACCTAAAACGATGTACCCCGTTGTTTTGAGCCGGAATACACGTTTTCGCGCAGTTCTGATAGAAAAAGTTTACACCTTTCTCTCGTGTACTCTTCGACGACTTGAAAAATCGATGCTCGTGAATCTTGCTAGTTTCGACCTAAAACGATGTATCGTTTTGTTTTGAGCCGGAATACAAGTTTTCGCTCAGTTCTGAGAGAAAAAGTTTACACCTTTCTCTCGTGTACTCTTCGACGACTTGTAAAATCGATGCTCGTGAATCATGCTAGTTTCGATCTAAAACAATGTATCCCGTTGTTTTGAGCCGGAATACAAGTTTTCGCACAGTTCTGAGAGAAAACGTTTACACCTTTCTCTCGTGTACTCTTCGACGACTTGTAAAATCGATGCTCGTGAATCTTGCTAGTTTCGATCTAAAACGATGTTTCCCGTTGTTTTGAGCCGGAATACAAGTTTTCGCGCAGTTCTGAGTGAAAAAGTTTACACCTTTCTCTCGTCTACTCTTCGAAGACTTGTAAAATCGATGCTCGTGAATCTTGCTAGTTTCGATCTAAAACGATGTATCCCGTTGTTTTGAGCCGGAATACAAGTTTTCGCGCAGTTCTGAGGGAAAAAGTTTATACCTTTCTCTCGTG
The DNA here is from genome assembly GCF_052857255.1 of Amblyomma americanum. Classification (NCBI taxonomy): domain Eukaryota; kingdom Metazoa; phylum Arthropoda; class Arachnida; order Ixodida; family Ixodidae; genus Amblyomma; species Amblyomma americanum. The sequence continues at coordinate 137,860 of NW_027526494.1, forward strand.
TACTCTTCGTCGACTTGTAAAATCGATGCTCGTGAATCTTGCTAGTTTCGATCTATAACGATGTATCCCGTTGTTTTGAGCCGGAATACAAGTTTTCGCGCAGTTCTGAGAGTTAAAGTTTACCTTTCTCTCGTCTACTCTTCGAAGACTTGTGAAATCGAAGCTCGTGAATCTTGCTAGATTCGATCTAAAGCGATGTATCTCGTTGTTTTGAGCCGGAATACAAGTTTTCGCGCAGTTCTGAGAGAAAAAGTTTACACATTCCTCTCGTCTACTCTTCGACGACTTGTAATATCGATGCTCGTGAATCTTGCTAGTTTCGATCTAAAACGAGGTAACCCGTTGTTTTGAGCCGGAATACAAGTTTTCGCCCAGTTCTGAGAGAAAAAGTTTACACCTTTCTCTCGTCTACTATTCGACGACTTGTAAAATCGATGCTCGTGAATCTTGCTAGTTTCGACCTAAAACGATGTATCCCGTTGTTTTGAGCCGGAATACAAGTTTTCGCGCAGTTCTGAGAGAAAAAGTTTACACCTTTCTCTCGTGTACTCTTCGTCGACTTGTAAAATCGATGCTCGTGAATCTTGCTAGTTTCGATCTAAAACGATGTATCCCGTTGTTTTGAGCCGGAATACAAGTTTTCGCGCAGTTATGAGAGTTAAAGTTTACCTTTCTCTCGTCTACTCTTCGAAGACTTGTGAAATCGAAGCTCTAGAATCTTGCTAGATTCGATCTAAAGCGATGTATCATGTTGTTTTGAGCCGGAATACAAGTTTTCGCGCAGTTCTGAGAGAAAAAGTTTACACATTCCTCTCGTCTACTCTTCGACGACTTGTAATATCGATGCTCGTGAATCTTGCTAGATTCGATCTAAAACGAGGTAACCCGTTGTTTTGAGCCGGAATACAAGTTTTCGCGCAGTTCTGAGAGAAAAAGTTTACACCTTTCTCTCGTCTACTATTCGACGACTTGTAAAATCGATGCTCGTGAATCTTGCTAGTTTCGACCTAAAACGATGTATCCCGTTGTTTTGAGCCGGAATACACGTTTTCGCGCAGTTCTGAGAGAAAAAGTTTACACCTTTCTCTCGTGAACTCTTCGACGACTTGTAAAATCGATGCTAATGAATCTTGCTAGTTTCGATCTAAAACGATATATTCTGTTGTTTTGAGCCGGAATACAAGTTTTCGCGCAGTTCTGAGAGAAAAAGTTTACACCAATCTCTCGTCTACTCTTCGACGACTCGTAAAATCGATGCTCGTGAATCTAGCTAGTTTTGATCTAAAACGATGTATCCCGTTGTTTTGAGCCGGAATACAAGTTTTCGCGCAGTTCTGAGAGAAAAAGTTTACACCTTTCTCTCGTGTACTCTTCGACGACTTGTAAAATCGATGCTCGTGAATCATGCTAGTTTCGATCTAAAACAATGTATCCCGTTGTTTTGAGCCGGAATACAAGTTTTCGCACAGTTCTGAGAGAAAAAGTTTACACCTTTCTCTCGTGTACTCTTCGACGACTTGTAAAATCGATGCTCGTGAATCTTGCTAGTTTCGATCTAAAACGATGTATCCCGTTGTTTTGAGCCGGAATACAAGTTTTCGCGCAGTTCTGAGAGTTAAAGTTTACACCTTTCTCTCGTCTACTCTTCGAAGACTTGTGAAATTGATGCTCCTGAATCTTGCTAGATTCAATCTAAAGCGATGTATCCCGTTGTTTTGAGCCGGAATATAAGTTTTCGCGCAGTTCTGAGAGAAAAAAGTTTACACCTTTCTCTCGTCTATATTCGACGACTTGTAAAATCGATGCTCGTGAAACTTGCTAGTTTTGACCTAAAACGATGTATCCCGTTGTTTTGAGCCGGAATACATGTTTTCGCGCAGATCTCAGAGAAAAAGTTTACACCTTTCTCTCGTCTACTCCTCGACGACTCGTAAAATCGATGCTCCTTAATCTTGCTAGTTTCGATCTAAAACAATGTATCCCGTTGTTTTGAGCCGGAATACAAGTTTTCGCGCAGTTCTGAGAGAAAAAGTTTACACCTTTCTCTCGTGTACTCTTCGTCGACTTGTAAAATCGATGCTCGTGAATCTTGCTAGTTTCGATCTATAACGATGTATCCCGTTGTTTTGAGCCGGAATACAAGTTTTCGCGCAGTTCTGAGAGTTAAAGTTTACACCTTTCTATCGTCTACTCTTCGAAGACTTGTGAAATCGATGCTCCTGAATCTTGCTAGATTCAATCTAAAGCGATGTATCCCGTTGTTTTGAGCCGGAATATAAGTTTTCGCGCAGTTCTGAGAGAAAAAAGTTTACACCTTTCTCTCGTCTATATTCGACGACTTGTAAAATCGATGCTCGTGAAACTTGCTAGTTTCGACCTAAAACGATGTATCCCGTTGTTTTGAGCCGGAATACAAGTTTTCGCGCAGTTCTGAGAGAAAAAGTTTACACCTTTCTCTCGTGTACTCTTCGACGACTTGTAAACTCTATGCTCGTGAATCATGCTAGCTTCGATCTAAAACGATGTATCCCGTTGTTTTGAGCCGGAATACAAGTTTTCGCGCAGTTCTGAGAGAAAAAGTTTACACCTTTCTCTCGTGTACTCTTCGACGACTTGTAAAATCGATGCACGTGAATCATGCTAGTTTCGATCTAAAACGATGTATCCTGTTGTTTTGAGCCGGAATATAAGTTTTCGCGCAGTTCTGAGAGAAAAAGTTTCCACCTTTCTCTCGTGTACTCTTCGACGACTTGTAAAATCGATGCTCGTGAATCTTGCTAGTTTCCATCTAAAACGATGTATCCCGTTGTTTTGAGCCGGAATACAAGTTTTCGCGCAGTTCTGAGAAAAAAGTTTACACCTTTCTCTCGTGTACTCTTCGACGACTTGTAAAATCGATGCTCGTGAATCTTACTAGTTTCAATCTAAAACGATGTATCCCGTTGTTTTGAGCCGGAATACAAGTTTTCGCGCAGTTCAGAGAGAAAAAGTTTACACCTTTCTCTCGTCTACTATTCGACGACTTGTAAAATCGATGCTCGTGAATCTTGCTAGTTTTGACCTAAAACGATGTATCCCTTTGTTTTGAGCCGGAATACAAGTTTTCGCGCAGTTCTGAGAGAAAAAGTTTGCACCTTTCTCTCGTGTACTCTTCGACGACTTGTAATATCGATGCTCGTGAATCTTGCTAGTTTCGATCTAAAACGATGTAACCCGTTGTTATGAGCCGGAATACAAGTTTTCGCGCAGTTCGGAGAGAAAAAGTTTACACCTTTCTCTCGTCTATATTCGACAACTTGTAAAATCGATGCTCGTGAAACTTGCTAGTTTCGACCTAAAACGATGTATCCCGTTGTTTTGAGCCGGAATACATGTTTTCGGGCAGATCTCAGAGAAAAAGTTCACACCATTCTCTCGTGTACTCTTAGACGACTTGTAAAATTGATGCTCGTGAATCTTGCTAGTTTCGATCTAAAACGATGAATCCCGTTGTTTTGAGCCGGAATACAAGTTTTCGCGCAGTTCTGAGAGAAAAAGTTTACACCTTTCTCTCGTCTAGTATTCGACGACTTGTAAAATCGATGCTCGTGAATCTTGCTAGTTTCGACCTAAAACGATGTATCCCGTTGTTTTGAGCCGGAATACACGTTTTCGCGCAGTTCTGAGAGAAAAAGTTTACACCTTTCTCTCGTGTACTGTTCGACGACTTGAAAAATCGATGCTCGTGAATCTTGCTAGTTTCGACCTAAAACGATGTATCGTTTTGTTTTGAGCCGGAATACAAGTTTTCGCGCAGTTCTGAGAGAAAAAGTTTACACCTTTCTCTCGTCTACTCTTCGAAGACTTGTAAAATCGATGCTCGTGAATCTTGTAGTTTCGATCTAAAACGATGTATCCCGTTGTTTTGAGCCGGAATACAAGTTTTCGCGCAGTTCTGAGGGAAAAAGTTTACACCTTTCTCTCGTGTACTCTTCGTCGACTTGTAAAATCGATGCTCGTGAATCTTGCTAGTTTCGATCTATAACGATGTATCCCGTTGTTTTGAGCCGGAATACAAGTTTTCGCGCAGTTCTGAGAGAAAAAGTTTACACATTTCTCTCGTCTACTCTTCCACGACTTGTAATATTGATGCTCGTGAATCTTGCTAGTTTCGATCTAAAACGTTGTAACCCGTTGTTTTGAGCCGGAATACAAGTTTTCGCGCAGTTCTGAGAGAAAAAGTTTACACCTTTCTCTCTTCTATATTCGACAACTTGTACAATCGATGCTCGTGAAACTTGCTAGTTTCGACCTAAAACGATATATCCCGTTGTTTTGAGCCGGAATACATGTTTTCGCGCAGATCTCAGAGAAAAAGTTCACACCTTTCTCTCGTGTACTCTTAGACGACTTGTAAAATTGATGCTCGTGAATCTTGCTAGTTTCAATCTAAAACGATGAATCCCGTTGTTTTGAGCCGGAATACAAGTTTTCGCGCAGTTCTGAGAGAAAAAAGTTTACACCTTTCTCTCGTGTACTCTTCGACGACTTGTAAAATCGATGCTCGTGAATCTTGCTAGTTTCGATCTAAAACAATGTATCCCGTTGTTTTGAGCCGGAATACAAGTTTTCGCGCTGTTCTGAGAGTTAAAGTTTACACCTTTCTCTCGTCTACTCTTCGAAGACTTGTGAAATCGATGCTCCTGAATCTTGCTAGATTCGATCTAAAGCGATGTATCTCGTTGTTTTGAGCCGGAATACAAGTTTTCGCGCAGTTCTGAGAGAAAAAGTTTACACATTTCTCTCGTCTACTCTTCCACGACTTGTAATACTGATGCTCGTGAATCTTGCTAGTTTCGATCTAAAACGATGTAACCCGTTGTTTTGAGCCGGAATACAAGTTTTCGCGCAGTTCTGAGAGAAAAAGTTTACACCTTTCTCTCTTCTATATTCGACAACTTGTAAAACGATGCTCGCGAAACTTGCTAGTTTCGACCTAAAACGATAAATCCCGTTGTTTTGAGCCGGAATACATGTTTTCGCGCAGATCTCAGAGAAAAAGTTCACACCTTTCTCTCGTGTACTCTTAGACGACTTGTAAAATTGATGCTCGTGAGTCTTGCTAGTTTCGATCTAAAACGATGAATCCTGTTGTTTTGAGCCGGAATACAAGTTTTCGCGCAGTTCTGAGAGAAAAAAGTTTACACCTTTCTCTCGTCTAGTATTCGACGACTTGTAAAATCGATGCTCGTGAATCTTGCTAGTTTCGACCTAAAACGATGTACCCCGTTGTTTTGAGCCGGAATACACGTTTTCGCGCAGTTCTGATAGAAAAAGTTTACACCTTTCTCTCGTGTACTCTTCGACGACTTGAAAAATCGATGCTCGTGAATCTTGCTAGTTTCGACCTAAAACGATGTATCGTTTTGTTTTGAGCCGGAATACAAGTTTTCGCTCAGTTCTGAGAGAAAAAGTTTACACCTTTCTCTCGTGTACTCTTCGACGACTTGTAAAATCGATGCTCGTGAATCATGCTAGTTTCGATCTAAAACAATGTATCCCGTTGTTTTGAGCCGGAATACAAGTTTTCGCACAGTTCTGAGAGAAAACGTTTACACCTTTCTCTCGTGTACTCTTCGACGACTTGTAAAATCGATGCTCGTGAATCATGATAGTTTCGATCTAAAACGATGTTTCCCGTTGTTTTGAGCCGGAATACAAGTTTTCGCGCAGTTCTGAGTGAAAAAGTTTACACCTTTCTCTCGTCTACTCTTCGAAGACTTGTAAAATCGATGCTCGTGAATCTTGCTAGTTTCGATCTAAAACGATGTATCCCGTTGTTTTGAGCCGGAATACAAGTTTTCGCGCAGTTCTGAGGGAAAAAGTTTACACCTTTCTCTCGTGTACTCTTCGTCGACTTGTAAAATCGATGCTCGTGAATCTTGCTAGTTTCGATCTATAACGATGTATCCCGTTGTTTTGAGCCGGAATACAAGTTTTCGCGCAGTTCTGAGAGTTAAAGTTTACCTTTCTCTCGTCTACTCTTCGAAGACTTGTGAAATCGAAGCTCGTGAATCTTGCTAGATTCGATCTAAAGCGATGTATCTCGTTGTTTTGAGCCGGAATACAAGTTTTCGCGCAGTTCTGAGAGAAAAAGTTTACACATTCCTCTCGTCTACTCTTCGACGACTTGTAATATCGATGCTCGTGAATCTTGCTAGTTTCGATCTAAAACGAGGTAACCCGTTGTTTTGAGCCGGAATACAAGTTTTCGCCCAGTTCTGAGAGAAAAAGTTTACACCTTTCTCTCGTCTACTATTCGACGACTTGTAAAATCGATGCTCGTGAATCTTGCTAGTTTCGACCTAAAACGATGTATCCCGTTGTTTTGAGCCGGAATACAAGTTTTCGCGCAGTTCTGAGAGAAAAAGTTTACACCTTTCTCTCGTGTACTCTTCGTCGACTTGTAAAATCGATGCTCGTGAATCTTGCTAGTTTCGATCTAAAACGATGTATCCCGTTGTTTTGAGCCGGAATACAAGTTTTCGCGCAGTTATGAGAGTTAAAGTTTACCTTTCTCTCGTCTACTCTTCGAAGACTTGTGAAATCGAAGCTCTAGAATCTTGCTAGATTCGATCTAAAGCGATGTATCATGTTGTTTTGAGCCGGAATACAAGTTTTCGCGCAGTTCTGAGAGAAAAAGTTTACACATTCCTCTCGTCTACTCTTCGACGACTTGTAATATCGATGCTCGTGAATCTTGCTAGATTCGATCTAAAACGAGGTAACCCGTTGTTTTGAGCCGGAATACAAGTTTTCGCGCAGTTCTGAGAGAAAAAGTTTACACCTTTCTCTCGTCTACTATTCGACGACTTGTAAAATCGATGCTCGTGAATCTTGCTAGTTTCGACCTAAAACGATGTATCCCGTTGTTTTGAGCCGGAATACACGTTTTCGCGCAGTTCTGAGAGAAAACGTTTACACCTTTCTCTCGTGAACTCTTCGACGACTTGTAAAATCGATGCTAATGAATCTTGCTAGTTTCGATCTAAAACGATATATTCTGTTGTTTTGAGCCGGAATACAAGTTTTCGCGCAGTTCTGAGAGAAAAAGTTTACACCAATCTCTCGTCTACTCTTCGACGACTCGTAAAATCGATGCTCGTGAATCTAGCTAGTTTTGATCTAAAACGATGTATCCCGTTGTTTTGAGCCGGAATACAAGTTTTCGCGCAGTTCTGAGAGAAAAAGTTTACACCTTTCTCTCGTGTACTCTTCGACGACTTGTAAAATCGATGCTCGTGAATCATGCTAGTTTCGATCTAAAACAATGTATCCCGTTGTTTTGAGCCGGAATACAAGTTTTCGCACAGTTCTGAGAGAAAAAGTTTACACCTTTCTCTCGTGTACTCTTCGACGACTTGTAAAATCGATGCTCGTGAATCTTGCTAGTTTCGATCTAAAACGATGTATCCCGTTGTTTTGAGCCGGAATACAAGTTTTCGCGCAGTTCTGAGAGTTAAAGTTTACACCTTTCTCTCGTCTACTCTTCGAAGACTTGTGAAATTGATGCTCCTGAATCTTGCTAGATTCAATCTAAAGCGATGTATCCCGTTGTTTTGAGCCGGAATATAAGTTTTCGCGCAGTTCTGAGAGAAAAACGTTTACACCTTTCTCTCGTCTATATTCGACGACTTGTAAAATCGATGCTCGTGAAACTTGCTAGTTTTGACCTAAAACGATGTATCCCGTTGTTTTGAGCCGGAATACATGTTTTCGCGCAGATCTCAGAGAAAAAGTTTACACCTTTCTCTCGTCTACTCCTCGACGACTCGTAAAATCGATGCTCCTTAATCTTGCTAGTTTCGATCTAAAACAATGTATCCCGTTGTTTTGAGCCGGAATACAAGTTTTCGCGCAGTTCTGAGAGAAAAAGTTTACACCTTTCTCTCGTGTACTCTTCGTCGACTTGTAAAATCGATGCTCGTGAATCTTGCTAGTTTCGATCTATAACGATGTATCCCGTTGTTTTGAGCCGGAATACAAGTTTTCGCGCAGTTCTGAGAGAAAAAGTTTACACATTTCTCTCGTCTACTCTTCCACGACTTGTAATATTGATGCTCGTGAATCTTGCTAGTTTCGATCTAAAACGTTGTAACCCGTTGTTTTGAGCCGGAATACAAGTTTTCGCGCAGTTCTGAGAGAAAAAGTTTACACCTTTCTCTCTTCTATATTCGACAACTTGTACAATCGATGCTCGTGAAACTTGCTAGTTTCGACCTAAAACGATATATCCCGTTGTTTTGAGCCGGAATACATGTTTTCGCGCAGATCTCAGAGAAAAAGTTCACACCTTTCTCTCGTGTACTCTTAGACGACTTGTAAAATTGATGCTCGTGAATCTTGCTAGTTTCAATCTAAAACGATGAATCCCGTTGTTTTGAGCCGGAATACAAGTTTTCGCGCAGTTCTGAGAGAAAAAAGTTTACACCTTTCTCTCGTGTACTCTTCGACGACTTGTAAAATCGATGCTCGTGAATCTTGCTAGTTTCGATCTAAAACGATGTATCCCGTTGTTTTGAGCCGGAATACAAGTTTTCGCGCTGTTCTGAGAGTTAAAGTTTACACCTTTCTCTCGTCTACTCTTCGAAGACTTGTGAAATCGATGCTCCTGAATCTTGCTAGATTCGATCTAAAGCGATGTATCTCGTTGTTTTGAGCCGGAATACAAGTTTTCGCGCAGTTCTGAGAGAAAAAGTTTACACATTTCTCTCGTCTACTCTTCCACGACTTGTAATACTGATGCTCGTGAATCTTGCTAGTTTCGATCTAAAACGATGTAACCCGTTGTTTTGAGCCGGAATACAAGTTTTCGCGCAGTTCTGAGAGAAAAAGTTTACACCTTTCTCTCTTCTATATTCGACAACTTGTAAAACGATGCTCGCGAAACTTGCTAGTTTCGACCTAAAACGATAAATCCCGTTGTTTTGAGCCGGAATACATGTTTTCGCGCAGATCTCAGAGAAAAAGTTCACACCTTTCTCTCGTGTACTCTTAGACGACTTGTAAAATCGATGCTCGTGAATCATGCTAGCTTCAATCTAAAACGATGTATCCCGTTGTTTTGAGCCGGAATACAAGTTTTCGCGCAGTTCTGAGAGAAAAAGTTTACACCTTTCTCTCGTCTACTCTTCGAAGACTTGTGAAATCGATGCTCCTGAATCTTGCTAGATTCGATCTAAAGCGATGTATCTCGTTGTTTTGAGCCGGAATACAAGTTTTCGCGCAGTTCTGAGAGAAAAAGTTTACACATTTCTCTCGTCTACTCTTCCACGACTTGTAATATTGATGCTCGTGAATCTTGCTAGTTTCGATCTAAAACGATGTAACCCGTTGTTTTGAGCCGGAATACAAGTTTTCGCGCAGTTCTGAGAGAAAACGTTTACACCTTTCTCTATTTTATATTCGACAACTTGTAAAATCGATGCTCGCGAAACTTGCTAGTTTCGACCTAAAACGATATATCCCGTTGTTTTGAGCCGGAATACATGTTTTCGCGCAGATCTCAGAGAAAAATTTCACACCTTTCTCTCGTGTACTCTTAGACGACTTGTAAAATTGATGCTCGTGAATCTTGCTAGTTTCGATCTAAAACGATGAATCCTGTTGTTTTGAGCCGGAATACAAGTTTTCGCGCAGTTCTGAGAGAAAAAAGTTTACACCTTTCTCTCGTCTAGTATTCGACGACTTGTAAAATCGATGCTCGTGAATCTTGCTAGTTTCGACCTAAAACTATGTACCCCGTTGTTTTGAGCCGGAATACACGTTTTCGCGCAGTTCTGAGAGAAAAAGTTTACACCTTTCTCTCGTGTACTCTTCGACGACTTGAAAAATCGATGCTCGTGAATCTTGCTAGTTTCGACCTAAAACGATGTATCGTTTTGTTTTGAGCCGGAATACAAGTTTTCGCTCAGTTCTGAGAGAAAAAGTTTACACCTTTCTCTCGTGTACTCTTCGACGACTTGTAAAATCGATGCTCGTGAATCATGCTAGTTTCGATCTAAAACAATGTATCCCGTTGTTTTGAGCCGGAATACAAGTTTTCGCACAGTTCTGAGAGAAAAAGTTTACACCTTTCTCTCGTGTACTCTTCGACGACTTGTAAAATCGATGCTCGTGAATCATGCTAGTTTCGATCTAAAACGATGTTTCCCGTTGTTTTGAGCCGGAATACAAGTTTTCGCGCAGTTCAGAGTGAAAAAGTTTACACCTTTCTCTCGTCTACTCTTCGAAGACTTGTAAAATCGATGCTCGTGAATCTTGCTAGTTTCGATCTAAAACGATGTATCCCGTTGTTTTGAGCCGGAATACAAGTTTTCGCGCAGTTCTGAGGGAAAAAGTTTACACCTTTCTCTCGTGTACTCTTCGTCGACTTGTAAAATCGATGCTCGCGAATCTTGCTAGTTTCGATCTATAACGATGTATCCCGTTGTTTTGAGCCGGAATACAAGTTTTCGCGCAGTTCTGAGAGTTAAAGTTTACCTTTCTCTCGTCTACTCTTCGAAGACTTGTGAAATCGAAGCTCGTGAATCTTGCTAGATTCGATCTAAAGCGATGTATCCCGTTGTTTTGAGCCGGAATACAAGTTTTCGCGCAGTTCTGAGAGAAAAAGTTTACACATTTCTCTCGTCTACTCTTCCACGACTTGTAATACTGATGCTCGTGAATCTTGCTAGTTTCGATCTACAACGATGTAACCCGTTGTTTTGAGCCGGAATACAAGTTTTCGCGCAGTTCTGAGAGAAAAAGTTTACACCTTTCTCTCTTCTATATTCGACAACTTGTAAAACGATGCTCGCGAAACTTGCTAGTTTCGACCTAAAACGATAAATCCCGTTGTTTTGAGCCGGAATACATGTTTTCGCGCAGATCTCAGAGAAAAAGTTCACACCTTTCTCTCGTGTACTCTTAGACGACTTGTAAAATTGATGCTCGTGAATCTTGCTAGTTTCGATCTAAAACGATGAATCCTGTTGTTTTGAGCCGGAATACAAGTTTTCGCGCAGTTCTGAGAGAAAAAAGTTTACACCTTTCTCTCGTCTAGTATTCGACGACTTGTAAAATCGATGCTCGTGAATCTTGCTAGTTTCGACCTAAAACGATGTACCCCGTTGTTTTGAGCCGGAATACACGTTTTCGCGCAGTTCTGAGAGAAAAAGTTTACACCTTTCTCTCGTGTACTCTTCGACGACTTGAAAAATCGATGCTCGTGAATCTTGCTAGTTTCGACCTAAAACGATGTATCGTTTTGTTTTGAGCCGGAATACAAGTTTTCGCTCAGTTCTGAGAGAAAAAGTTTACACCTTTCTCTCGTGTACTCTTCGACGACTTGTAAAATCGATGCTCGTGAATCTTGTAGTTTCGATCTAAAACGATGTATCCCGTTGTTTTGAGCCGGAATACAAGTTTTCGCGCAGTTCTGAGGGAAAAAGTTTACACCTTTCTCTCGTGTACTCTTCGTCGACTTGTAAAATCGATGCTCGTGAATCTTGCTAGTTTCGATCTAAAACGATGAATCCTGTTGTTTTGAGCCGGAATACAAGTTTTCGCGCAGTTCTGAGAGAAAAAGTTTACACCTTTCTCTCGTCTAGTATTCGACGACTTGTAAAATCGATGCTCGTGAATCTTGCTAGTTTCGACCTAAAACGATGTATCCCGTTGTTTTGAGCCGGAATACACGTTTTCGCGCAGTTCTGAGAGAAAAAGTTTACACCTTTCTCTCGTGTACTGTTCGACGACTTGAAAAATCGATGCTCGTGAATCTTGCTAGTTTCGACCTAAAACGATGTATCGTTTTGTTTTGAGCCGGAATACAAGTTTTCGCGCAGTTCTGAGAGAAAAAGTTTACACCTTTCTCTCGTCTACTCTTCGAAGACTTGTAAAATCGATGCTCGTGAATCTTGTAGTTTCGATCTAAAACGATGTATCCCGTTGTTTTGAGCCGGAATACAAGTTTTCGCGCAGTTCTGAGGGAAAAAGTTTACACCTTTCTCTCGTGTACTCTTCGTCGACTTGTAAAATCGATGCTCGTGAATCTTGCTAGTTTCGATCTATAACGATGTATCCCGTTGTTTTGAGCCGGAATACAAGTTTTCGCGCAGTTCTGAGAGAAAAAGTTTACACATTTCTCTCGTCTACTCTTCCACGACTTGTAATACTGATGCTCGTGAATCTTGCTAGTTTCGATCTAAAACGATGTAACCCGTTGTTTTGAGCCGGAATACAAGTTTTCGCGCAGTTCTGAGAGAAAAAGTTTACACCTTTCTCTCTTCTATATTCGACAACTTGTAAAACGATGCTCGCGAAACTTGCTAGTTTCGACCTAAAACGATAAATCCCGTTGTTTTGAGCCGGAATACATGTTTTCGCGCAGATCTCAGAGAAAAAGTTCACACCTTTCTCTCGTGTACTCTTAGACGACTTGTAAAATTGATGCTCGTGAATCTTGCTAGTTTCGATCTAAAACGATGAATCCTGTTGTTTTGAGCCGGAATACAAGTTTTCGCGCAGTTCTGAGAGAAAAAGTTTACACCTTTCTCTCGTCTAGTATTCGACGACTTGTAAAATCGATGCTCGTGAATCATGCTAGTTTCGACCTAAAACGATGTACCCCGTTGTTTTGAGCCGGAATACACGTTTTCGCGCAGTTCTGAGAGAAAAAGTTTACACCTTTCTCTCGTGTACTCTTCGACGACTTGGAAAATCGATGCTCGTGAATCTTGCTAGTTTCGACCTAAAACGATGTATCGTTTTGTTTTGAGCCGGAATACAAGTTTTCGCTCAGTTCTGAGAGAAAAAGTTTACACCTTTCTCTCGTGTACTCTTCGACGACTTGTAAAATCGATGCTCGTGAATCTTGTAGTTTCGATCTAAAACGATGTATCCCGTTGTTTTGAGCCGGAATACAAGTTTTCGCGCAGTTCTGAGGGAAAAAGTTTACACCTTTCTCTCGTGTACTCTTCGTCGACTTGTAAAATCGATGCTCGTGAATCTTGCTAGTTTCGATCTAAAACGATGAATCCTGTTGTTTTGAGCCGGAATACAAGTTTTCGCGCAGTTCTGAGAGAAAAAGTTTACACCTTTCTCTCGTCTAGTATTCGACGACTTGTAAAATCGATGCTCGTGAATCTTGCTAGTTTCGACCTAAAACGATGTATCCCGTTGTTTTGAGCCGGAATACACGTTTTCGCGCAGTTCTCAGAGAAAAAGTTTACACCTTTCTCTCGTGTACTGTTCGACGACTTGAAAAATCGATGCTCGTGAATCTTGCTAGTTTCGACCTAAAACGATGTATCGTTTTGTTTTGAGCCGGAATACAAGTTTTCGCGCAGTTCTGAGAGAAAAAGTTTACACCTTTCTCTCGTCTACTCTTCGAAGACTTGTAAAATCGATGCTCGTGAATCTTGTAGTTTCGATCTAAAACGATGTATCCCGTTGTTTTGAGCCGGAATACAAGTTTTCGCGCAGTTCTGAGGGAAAAAGTTTACACCTTTCTCTCGTGTACTCTTCGTCGACTTGTAAAATCGATGCTCGTGAATCTTGCTAGTTTCGATCTATAACGATGTATCCCTTGTTTTTGAGCCGGAATACAAGTTTTCGCGCAGTTCTGAGAGAAAAAGTTTACACCTTTTTCTCGTGTACTCTTCGTCGACTTGTAAAATCGATGCTCGTGAATCTTGCTAGTTTCGATCTAAAACGTTGTAACCCGTTGTTTTGAGCCGGAATACAAGTTTTCGCGCAGTTCTGAGAGAAAAAGTTTACACCTTTCTCTCTTCTATATTCGACAACTTGTACAATCGATGCTCGTGAAACTTGCTAGTTTCGACCTAAAACGATATATCCCGTTGTTTTGAGCCGGAATACATGTTTTCGCGCAGATCTCAGAGAAAAAGTTCACACCTTTCTCTCGTGTACTCTTAGACGACTTGTAAAATTGATGCTCGTGAATCTTGCTAGTTTCGATCTAAAACGATGTTTCCCGTTGTTTTGAGCCGGAATACAAGTTTTCGCGCAGTTCTGAGTGAAAAAGTTTACACCTTTCTCTCGTCTACTCTTCGAAGACTTGTAAAATCGATGCTCGTGAATCTTGCTAGTTTCGATCTAAAACGATGTATCCCGTTGTTTTGAGCCGGAATACAAGTTTTCGCGCAGTTCTGAGGGAAAAAGTTTACACCTTTCTCTCGTGTACTCTTCGTCGACTTGTAAAATCGATGCTCGTGAATCTTGCTAGTTTCGATCTATAACGATGTATCCCGTTGTTTTGAGCCGGAATACAAGTTTTCGCGCAGTTCTGAGAGTTAAAGTTTACCTTTCTCTCGTCTACTCTTCGAAGACTTGTGAAATCGAAGCTCGTGAATCTTGCTAGATTCGATCTAAAGCGATGTATCCCGTTGTTTTGAGCCGGAATACAAGTTTTCGCGCAGTTCTGAGAGAAAAAGTTTACACATTTCTCTCGTCTACTCTTCCACGACTTGTAATACTGATGCTCGTGAATCTTGCTAGTTTCGATCTAAGACGATGTAACCCGTTGTTTTGAGCCGGAATACAAGTTTTCGCGCAGTTCTGAGAGAAAAAGTTTACACCTTTCTCTCTTCTATATTCGACAACTTGTAAAACGATGCTCGCGAAACTTGCTAGTTTCGACCTAAAACGATAAATCCCGTTGTTTTGAGCCGGAATACATGTTTTCGCGCAGATCTCAGAGAAAAAGTTCACACCTTTCTCTCGTGTACTCTTAGACGACTTGTAAAATTGATGCTCGTGAATCTTGCTAGTTTCGATCTAAAACGATGAATCCTGTTGTTTTGAGCCGGAATACAAGTTTTCGCGCAGTTCTGAGAGAAAAAAGTTTACACCTTTCTCTCGTCTAGTATTCGACGACTTGTAAAATCGATGCTCGTGAATCTTGCTAGTTTCGACCTAAAACGATGTACCCCGTTGTTTTGAGCCGGAATACACGTTTTCGCGCAGTTCTGAGAGAAAAAGTTTACACCTTTCTCTCGTGTACTCTTCGACGACTTGAAAAATCGATGCTCGTGAATCTTGCTAGTTTCGACCTAAAACGATGTATCGTTTTGTTTTGAGCCGGAATACAAGTTTTCGCTCAGTTCTGAGAGAAAAAGTTTACACCTTTCTCTCGTGTACTCTTCGACGACTTGTAAAATCGATGCTCTTGAATCATGCTAGTTTCGATCTAAAACAATGTATCCCGTTGTTTTGAGCCGGAATACAAGTTTTCGCACAGTTCTGAGAGAAAAAGTTTACACCTTTCTCTCGTGTACTCTTCGACGACTTGTAAAATCGATGCTCGTGAATCATGCTAGTTTCGATCTAAAACGATGTTTCCCGTTGTTTTGAGCCGGAATACAAGTTTTCGCGCAGTTCAGAGTGAAAAAGTTTACACCTTTCTCTCGTCTACTCTTCGAAGACTTGTAAAATCGATGCTCGTGAATCTTGCTAGTTTCGATCTAAAACGATGTATCCCGTTGTTTTGAGCCGGAATACAAGTTTTCGCGCAGTTCTGAGGGAAAAAGTTTACACCTTTCTCTCGTGTACTCTTCGTCGACTTGTAAAATCGATGCTCGTGAATCTTGCTAGTTTCGATCTATAACGATGTATCCCGTTGTTTTGAGCCGGAATACAAGTTTTCGCGCAGTTCTGAGAGTTAAAGTTTACCTTTCTCTCGTCTACTCTTCGAAGACTTGTGAAATCGAAGCTCGTGAATCTTGCTAGATTCGATCTAAAGCGATGTATCCCGTTGTTTTGAGCCGGAATACAAGTTTTCGCGCAGTTCTGAGAGAAAAAGTTTACACATTTCTCTCGTCTACTCTTCCACGACTTGTAATACTGATGCTCGTGAATCTTGCTAGTTTCGATCTAAAACGATGTAACCCGTTGTTTTGAGCCGGAATACAAGTTTTCGCGCAGTTCTGAGAGAAAAAGTTTACACCTTTCTCTCTTCTATATTCGACAACTTGTAAAACGATGCTCGCGAAACTTGCTAGTTTCGACCTAAAACGATAAATCCCGTTGTTTTGAGCCGGAATACATGTTTTCGCGCAGATCTCAGAGAAAAAGTTCACACCTTTCTCTCGTGTACTCTTAGACGACTTGTAAAATTGATGCTCGTGAATCTTGCTAGTTTTGATCTAAAACGATGAATCCTGTTGTTTTGAGCCGGAATACAAGTTTTCGCGCAGTTCTGAGAGAAAAAAGTTTACACCTTTCTCTCGTCTAGTATTCGACGACTTGTAAAATCGATGCTCGTGAATCTTGCTAGTTTCGACCTAAAACGATGTACCCCGTTGTTTTGAGCCGGAATACACGTTTTCGCGCAGTTCTGAGAGAAAAAGTTTACACCTTTCTCTCGTGTACTCTTCGACGACTTGAAAAATCGATGCTCGTGAATCTTGCTAGTTTCGACCTAAAACGATGTATCGTTTTGTTTTGAGCCGGAATACAAGTTTTCGCTCAGTTCTGAGAGAAAAAGTTTACACCTTTCTCTCGTGTACTCTTCGACGACTTGTAAAATCGATGCTCTTGAATCATGCTAGTTTCGATCTAAAACAATGTATCCCGTTGTTTTGAGCCGGAATACAAGTTTTCGCACAGTTCTGAGAGAAAAAGTTTACACCTTTCTCTCGTGTACTCTTCGACGACTTGTAAAATCGATGCTCGTGAATCATGCTAGTTTCGATCTAAAACGATGTTTCCCGTTGTTTTGAGCCGGAATACAAGTTTTCGCGCAGTTCAGAGTGAAAAAGTTTACACCTTTCTCTCGTCTACTCTTCGAAGACTTGTAAAATCGATGCTCGTGAATCTTGCTAGTTTCGATCTAAAACGATGTATCCCGTTGTTTTGAGCCGGAATACAAGTTTTCGCGCAGTTCTGAGGGAAAAAGTTTACACCTTTCTCTCGTGTACTCTTCGTCGACTTGTAAAATCGATGCTCGTGAATCTTGCTAGTTTCGATCTATAACGATGTATCCCGTTGTTTTGAGCCGGAATACAAGTTTTCGCGCAGTTCTGAGAGTTAAAGTTTACCTTTCTCTCGTCTACTCTTCGAAGACTTGTGAAATCGAAGCTCGTGAATCTTGCTAGATTCGATCTAAAGCGATGTATCCCGTTGTTTTGAGCCGGAATACAAGTTTTCGCGCAGTTCTGAGAGAAAAAGTTTACACATTTCTCTCGTCTACTCTTCCACGACTTGTAATACTGATGCTCGTGAATCTTGCTAGTTTCGATCTAAAACGATGTAACCCGTTGTTTTGAGCCGGAATACAAGTTTTCGCGCAGTTCTGAGAGAAAAAGTTTACACCTTTCTCTCTTCTATATTCGACAACTTGTAAAACGATGCTCGCGAAACTTGCTAGTTTCGACCTAAAACGATAAATCCCGTTGTTTTGAGCCGGAATACATGTTTTCGCGCAGATCTCAGAGAAAAAGTTCACACCTTTCTCTCGTGTACTCTTAGACGACTTGTAAAATTGATGCTCGTGAATCTTGCTAGTTTTGATCTAAAACGATGAATCCTGTTGTTTTGAGCCGGAATACAAGTTTTCGCGCAGTTCTGAGAGAAAAAAGTTTACACCTTTCTCTCGTCTAGTATTCGACGACTTGTAAAATCGATGCTCGTGAACCTTGCTAGTTTCGACCTAAAACGATGTACCCCGTTGTTTTGAGCCGGAATACACGTTTTCGCGCAGTTCTGAGAGAAAAAGTTTACACCTTTCTCTCTTCTATATTCGACAACTTGTAAAACGATGCTCGCGAAACTTGCTAGTTTCGACCTAAAACGATAAATCCCGTTGTTTTGAGCCGGAATACATGTTTTCGCGCAGATCTCAGAGAAAAAGTTCACACCTTTCTCTCGTGTACTCTTAGACGACTTGTAAAATTGATGCTCGTGAATCTTGCTAGTTTCGATCTAAAACGATGAATCCTGTTGTTTTGAGTCGGAATACAAGTTTTCGCGCAGTTCTGAGAGAAAAAAGTTTACACCTTTCTCTCGTCTAGTATTCGACGACTTGTAAAATCGATGCTCGTGAATCTTGCTAGTTTCGACCTAAAACGATGTACCCCGTTGTTTTGAGCCGGAATACACGTTTTCGCGCAGTTCTGAGAGAAAAAGTTTACACCTTTCTCTCGTGTACTCTTCGACGACTTGAAAAATCGATGCTCGTGAATCTTGCTAGTTTCGACCTAAAACGATGTATCGTTTTGTTTTGAGCCGGAATACAAGTTTTCGCTCAGTTCTGAGAGAAAAAGTTTACACCTTTCTCTCGTGTACTCTTCGACGACTTGTAAAATCGATGCTCGTGAATCTTGTAGTTTCGATCTAAAACGATGTATCCCGTTGTTTTGAGCCGGAATACAAGTTTTCGCGCAGTTCTGAGGGAAAAAGTTTACACCTTTCTCTCGTGTACTCTTCGTCGACTTGTAAAATCGATGCTCGTGAATCTTGCTAGTTTCGATCTAAAACGATGAATCCTGTTGTTTTGAGCCGGAATACAAGTTTTCGCGCAGTTCTGAGAGAAAAAGTTTACACCTTTCTCTCGTCTAGTATTCGACGACTTGTAAAATCGATGCTCGTGAATCTTGCTAGTTTCGACCTAAAACGATGTATCCCGTTGTTTTGAGCCGGAATACACGTTTTCGCGCAGTTCTGAGAGAAAAAGTTTACACCTTTCTCTCGTGTACTGTTCGACGACTTGAAAAATCGATGCTCGTGAATCTTGCTAGTTTCGACCTAAAACGATGTATCGTTTTGTTTTGAGCCGGAATACAAGTTTTCGCGCAGTTCTGATAGAAAAAGTTTACACCTTTCTCTCGTCTACTCTTCGAAGACTTGTAAAATCGATGCTCGTGAATCTTGTAGTTTCGATCTAAAACGATGTATCCCGTTGTTTTGAGCCGGAATACAAGTTTTCGCGCAGTTCTGAGGGAAAAAGTTTACACCTTTCTCTCGTGTACTCTTCGTCGACTTGTAAAATCGATGCTCGTGAATCTTGCTAGTTTCGATCTATAACGATGTATCCCGTTGTTTTGAGCCGGAATACAAGTTTTCGCGCAGTTCTGAGAGAAAAAGTTTACACCTTTTTCTCGTGTACTCTTCGTCGACTTGTAAAATCGATGCTCGTGAATCTTGCTAGTTTCGATCTAAAACGTTGTAACCCGTTGTTTTGAGCCGGAATACAAGTTTTCGCGCAGTTCTGAGAGAAAAAGTTTACACCTTTCTCTCTTCTATATTCGACAACTTGTACAATCGATGCTCGTGAAACTTGCTAGTTTCGACCTAAAACGATATATCCCGTTGTTTTGAGCCGGAATACATGTTTTCGCGCAGATCTCAGAGAAAAAGTTCACACCTTTCTCTCGTGTACTCTTAGACGACTTGTAAAATTGATGCTCGTGAATCTTGCTAGTTTCGATCTAAAACGATGTTTCCCGTTGTTTTGAGCCGGAATACAAGTTTTCGCGCAGTTCTGAGTGAAAAAGTTTACACCTTTCTCTCGTCTACTCTTCGAAGACTTGTAAAATCGATGCTCGTGAATCTTGCTAGTTTCGATCTAAAACGATGTATCCCGTTGTTTTGAGCCGGAATACAAGTTTTCGCGCAGTTCTGAGGGAAAAAGTTTACACCTTTCTCTCGTGTACTCTTCGTCGACTTGTAAAATCGATGCTCGTGAATCTTGCTAGTTTCGATCTATAACGATGTATCCCGTTGTTCTGAGCCGGAATACAAGTTTTCGCGCAGTTCTGAGAGTTAAAGTTTACCTTTCTCTCGTCTACTCTTCGAAGACTTGTGAAATCGAAGCTCGTGAATCTTGCTAGATTCGATCTAAAGCGATGTATCCCGTTGTTTTGAGCCGGAATACAAGTTTTCGCGCAGTTCTGAGAGAAAAAGTTTACACATTTCTCTCGTCTACTCTTCCACGACTTGTAATACTGATGCTCGTGAATCTTGCTAGTTTCGATCTAAAACGATGTAACCCGTTGTTTTGAGCCGGAATACAAGTTTTCGCGCAGTTCTGAGAGAAAAAGTTTACACCTTTCTCTCTTCTATATTCGACAACTTGTAAAACGATGCTCGCGAAACTTGCTAGTTTCGACCTAAAACGATAAATCCCGTTGTTTTGAGCCGGAATACATGTTTTCGCGCAGATCTCAGAGAAAAAGTTCACACCTTTCTCTCGTGTACTCTTAGACGACTTGTAAAATTGATGCTCGTGAATCTTGCTAGTTTCGATCTAAAACGATGAATCCTGTTGTTTTGAGCCGGAATACAAGTTTTCGCGCAGTTCTGAGAGAAAAAAGTTTACACCTTTCTCTCGTCTAGTATTCGACGACTTGTAAAATCGATGCTCGTGAATCTTGCTAGTTTCGACCTAAAACGATGTACCCCGTTGTTTTGAGCCGGAATACACGTTTTCGCGCAGTTCTGAGAGAAAAAGTTTACACCTTTCTCTCGTGTACTCTTGACGACTTGAAAAATCGATGCTCGTGAATCTTGCTAGTTTCGACCTAAAACGATGTATCGTTTTGTTTTGAGCCGAAATACAAGTTTTCGCTCAGTTCTGAGAGAAAAAGTTTACACCTTTCTCTCGTGTACTCTTCGACGACTTGTAAAATCGATGCTCGTGAATCTTGTAGTTTCGATCTAAAACGATGTATCCCGTTGTTTTGAGCCGGAATACAAGTTTTCGCGCAGTTCTGAGGGAAAAAGTTTACACCTTTCTCTCGTGTACTCTTCGTCGACTTGTAAAATCGATGCTCGTGAATCTTGCTAGTTTCGATCTATAACGATGTATCCCGTTGTTTTGAGCCGGAATACAAGTTTTCGCGCAGTTCTGAGAGAAAAAGTTTACACCTTTCTCTCGTGTACTCTTCGTCGACTTGTAAAATCGATGCTCGTGAATCTTGCTAGTTTCGATCTAAAACGTTGTAACCCGTTGTTTTGAGCCGGAATACAAGTTTTCGCGCAGTTCTGAGAGAAAAAGTTTACACCTTTCTCTCTTCTATATTCGACAACTTGTACAATCGATGCTCGTGAAACTTGCTAGTTTCGACCTAAAACGATATATCCCGTTGTTTTGAGCCGGAATACATGTTTTCGCGCAGATCTCAGAGAAAAAGTTCACACCTTTCTCTCGTGTACTCTTAGACGACTTGTAAAATTGATGCTCGTGAATCTTGCTAGTTTCAATCTAAAACGATGAATCCCGTTGTTTTGAGCCGGAATACAAGTTTTCGCGCAGTTCTGAGAGAAAAAAGTTTACACCTTTCTCTCGTGTACTCTTCGACGACTTGTAAAATCGATGCTCGTGAATCTTGCTAGTTTCGATCTAAAACGATGTATCCCGTTGTTTTGAGCCGGAATACAAGTTTTCGCGCAGTTCTGAGAGAAAAAGTTTACACCTTTCTCTCGTGTACTCTTCGTCGACTTGTAAAATCGATGCTCGTGAATCTTGCTAGTTTCGATCTAAAACGTTGTAACCCGTTGTTTTGAGCCGGAATACAAGTTTTCGCGCAGTTCTGAGAGAAAAAGTTTACACCTTTCTCTCTTCTATATTCGACAACTTGTACAATCGATGCTCGTGAAACTTGCTAGTTTCGACCTAAAACGATATATCCCGTTGTTTTGAGCCGGAATACATGTTTTCGCGCAGATCTCAGAGAAAAAGTTCACACCTTTCTCTCGTGTACTCTTAGACGACTTGTAAAATTGATGCTCGTGAATCTTGCTAGTTTCAATCTAAAACGATGAATCCCGTTGTTTTGAGCCGGAATACAAGTTTTCGCGCAGTTCTGAGAGAAAAAAGTTTACACCTTTCTCTCGTGTACTCTTCGACGACTTGTAAAATCGATGCTCGTGAATCTTGCTAGTTTCGATCTAAAACGATGTATCCCGTTGTTTTGAGCCGGAATACAAGTTTTCGCGCTGTTCTGAGAGTTAAAGTTTACACCTTTCTCTCGTCTACTCTTCGAAGACTTGTGAAATCGATGCTCCTGAATCTTGCTAGATTCGATCTAAAGCGATGTATCTCGTTGTTTTGAGCCGGAATACAAGTTTTCGCGCAGTTCTGAGAGAAAAAGTTTACACATTTCTCTCGTCTACTCTTCCACGACTTGTAATACTGATGCTCGTGAATCTTGCTAGTTTCGATCTAAAACGATGTAACCCGTTGTTTTGAGCCGGAATACAAGTTTTCGCGCAGTTCTGAGAGAAAAAGTTTACACCTTTCTCTCTTCTATATTCGACAACTTGTAAAACGATGCTCGCGAAACTTGCTAGTTTCGACCTAAAACGATAAATCCCGTTGTTTTGAGCCGGAATACATGTTTTCGCGCAGATCTCAGAGAAAAAGTTCACACCTTTCTCTCGTGTACTCTTAGACGACTTGTAAAATTGATGCTCGTGAATCTTGCTAGTTTCGATCTAAAACGATGAATCCTGTTGTTTTGAGCCGGAATACAAGTTTTCGCGCAGTTCTGAGAGAAAAAAGTTTACACCTTTCTCTCGTCTAGTATTCGACGACTTGTAAAATCGATGCTCGTGAATCTTGCTAGTTTCGACCTAAAACGATGTACCCCGTTGTTTTGAGCCGGAATACACGTTTTCGCGCAGTTCTGATAGAAAAAGTTTACACCTTTCTCTCGTGTACTCTTCGGCGACTTGAAAAATCGATGCTCGTGAATCTTGCTAGTT
Source organism: Amblyomma americanum (assembly GCF_052857255.1). Lineage (NCBI taxonomy): Eukaryota > Metazoa > Arthropoda > Arachnida > Ixodida > Ixodidae > Amblyomma > Amblyomma americanum. Next base: position 160,606 of record NW_027526494.1, read on the forward strand.
TCGACCTAAAACGATGTATCGTTTTGTTTTGAGCCGGAATACAAGTTTTCGCTCAGTTCTGAGAGAAAAAGTTTACACCTTTCTCTCGTGTACTCTTCGACGACTTGTAAAATCGATGCTCGTGAATCATGCTAGTTTCGATCTAAAACAATGTATCCCGTTGTTTTGAGCCGGAATACAAGTTTTCGCACAGTTCTGAGAGAAAACGTTTACACCTTTCTCTCGTGTACTCTTCGACGACTTGTAAAATCGATGCTCGTGAATCATGCTAGTTTCGATCTAAAACGATGTTTCCCGTTGTTTTGAGCCGGAATACAAGTTTTCGCGCAGTTCTGAGTGAAAAAGTTTACACCTTTCTCTCGTCTACTCTTCGAAGACTTGTAAAATCGATGCTCGTGAATCTTGCTAGTTTCGATCTAAAACGATGTATCCCGTTGTTTTGAGCCGGAATACAAGTTTTCGCGCAGTTCTGAGGGAAAATGTTTACACCTTTCTCTCGTGTACTCTTCGTCGACTTGTAAAATCGATGCTCGTGAATCTTGCTAGTTTCGATCTATAACGATGTATCCCGTTGTTTTGAGCCGGAATACAAGTTTTCGCGCAGTTCTGAGAGTTAAAGTTTACCTTTCTCTCGTCTACTCTTCGAAGACTTGTGAAATCGAAGCTCGTGAATCTTGCTAGATTCGATCTAAAGCGATGTATCTCGTTGTTTTGAGCCGGAATACAAGTTTTCGCGCAGTTCTGAGAGAAAAAGTTTGCACCTTTCTCTCGTCTACTCTTCGACGACTTGTAATATCGATGCTCGTGAATCTTGCTAGTTTCGATCTAAAACGAGGTAACCCGTTGTTTTGAGCCGGAATACAAGTTTTCGCCCAGTTCTGAGAGAAAAAGTTTACACCTTTCTCTCGTCTACTATTCGACGACTTGTAAAATCGATGCTCGTGAATCTTGCTAGTTTCGACCTAAAACGATGTATCCCGTTGTTTTGAGCCGGAATACAAGTTTTCGCGCAGTTCTGAGAGAAAAAGTTTACACCTTTCTCTCGTGTACTCTTCGTCGACTTGTAAAATCGATGCTCGTGAATCTTGCTAGTTTCGATCTAAAACGATGTATCCCGTTGTTTTGAGCCGGAATACAAGTTTTCGCGCAGTTATGAGAGTTAAAGTTTACCTTTCTCTCGTCTACTCTTCGAAGACTTGTGAAATCGAAGCTCTAGAATCTTGCTAGATTCGATCTAAAGCGATGTATCATGTTGTTTTGAGCCGGAATACAAGTTTTCGCGCAGTTCTGAGAGAAAAAGTTTACACATTCCTCTCGTCTACTCTTCGACGACAAGTAATATCGATGCTCGTGAATCTTGCTAGATTCGATCTAAAACGAGGTAACCCGTTGTTTTGAGCCGGAATACAAGTTTTCGCGCAGTTCTGAGAGAAAAAGTTTACACCTTTCTCTCGTCTACTATTCGACGACTTGTGAAATCGATGCTCGTGAATCTTAGTAGTTTCGACCTAAAACGATGTATCCCGTTGTTTTGAGCCGGAATACACGTTTTCGCGCAGTTCTGAGAGAAAAAGTTTACACCTTTCTCTCGTGAACTCTTCGACGACTTGTAAAATCGATGCTAATGAATCTTGCTAGTTTCGATCTAAAACGATATATTCTGTTGTTTTGAGCCGGAATACAAGTTTTCGCGCAGTTCTGAGAGAAAAAGTTTACACCAATCTCTCGTCTACTCTTCGACGACTCGTAAAATCGATGCTCGTGAATCTAGCTAGTTTTGATCTAAAACGATGTATCCCGTTGTTTTGAGCCGGAATACAAGTTTTCGCGCAGTTCTGAGAGAAAAAGTTTACACCTTTCTCTCGTGTACTCTTCGACGACTTGTAAAATCGATGCTCGTGAATCATGCTAGTTTCGATCTAAAACAATGTATCCCGTTGTTTTGAGCCGGAATACAAGTTTTCGCACAGTTCTGAGAGAAAAAGTTTACACCTTTCTCTCGTGTACTCTTCGACGACTTGTAAAATTGATGCTCGTGAATCTTGCTAGTTTCGATCTAAAACGATGTATCCCGTTGTTTTGAGCCGGAATACAAGTTTTCGCGCAGTTCTGAGAGTTAAAGTTTACACCTTTCTCTCGTCTACTCTTCGAAGACTTGTGAAATTGATGCTCCTGAATCTTGCTAGATTCAATCTAAAGCGATGTATCCCGTTGTTTTGAGCCGGAATATAAGTTTTCGCGCAGTTCTGAGAGAAAAAAGTTTACACCTTTCTCTCGTCTATATTCGACGACTTGTAAAATCGATGCTCGTGAAACTTGCTAGTTTTGACCTAAAACGATGTATCCCGTTGTTTTGAGCCGGAATACATGTTTTCGCGCAGATCTCAGAGAAAAAGTTTACACCTTTCTCTCGTCTACTCCTCGACGACTCGTAAAATCGATGCTCCTTAATCTTGCTAGTTTCGATCTAAAACAATGTATCCCGTTGTTTTGAGCCGGAATACAAGTTTTCGCGCAGTTCTGAGAGAAAAAGTTTACACCTTTCTCTCGTCTGCTATTCGACGACTTGTAAAATCGATGCTCGTGAATCTTGCTAGTTTCGACCTAAAACGATGTATCCCTTTGTTTTGAGCCGGAATACAAGTTTTCGCGCAGTTCTGAGAGAAAAAGTTTACACCTTTCTCTCGTGTACTCTTCGACGACTTGTAAAATCGATGCTCGTGAATCATGCTAGCTTCAATCTAAAACGATGTATCCCGTTGTTTTGAGCCGGAATACAAGTTTTCGCGCAGTTCTGAGAGAAAAAGTTTACACCTTTCTCTCGTGTACTCTTCGACGACTTGTAAAATCGATGCTCGTGAATCATGCTAGTTTCGATCTAAAACGATGTATCCCGTTGTTTTGAGCCGGAATACAAGTTTTCGCGCAGTTCTGAGAGTTAAAGTTTACACCTTTCTCTCGTCTACTCTTCGAAGACTTGTGAAATCGATGCTCCTGAATCTTGCTAGATTCGATCTAAAGCGATGTATCTCGTTGTTTTGAGCCGGAATACAAGTTTTCGCGCAGTTCTGAGAGAAAAAGTTTACACATTTCTCTCGTCTACTCTTCCACGACTTGTAATATTGATGCTCGTGAATCTTGCTAGTTTCGATCTAAAACGATGTAACCCGTTGTTTTGAGCCGGAATACAAGTTTTCGCGCAGTTCTGAGAGAAAACGTTTACACCTTTCTCTATTTTATATTCGACAACTTGTAAAATCGATGCTCGCGAAACTTGCTAGTTTCGACCTAAAACGATATATCCCGTTGTTTTGAGCCGGAATACATGTTTTCGCGCAGATCTCAGAGAAAAAGTTCACACCTTTCTCTCGTGTACTCTTAGACGACTTGTAAAATTGATGCTCGTGAATCTTGCTAGTTTCGATCTAAAACGATGAATCCTGTTGTTTTGAGCCGGAATACAAGTTTTCGCGCAGTTCTGAGAGAAAAAAGTTTACACCTTTCTCTCGTCTAGTATTCGACGACTTGTAAAATCGATGCTCGTGAATCTTGCTAGTTTCGACCTAAAACTATGTACCCCGTTGTTTTGAGCCGGAATACACGTTTTCGCGCAGTTCTGAGAGAAAAAGTTTACACCTTTCTCTCGTGTACTCTTCGACGACTTGAAAAATCGATGCTCGTGAATCTTGCTAGTTTCGACCTAAAACGATGTATCGTTTTGTTTTGAGCCGGAATACAAGTTTTCGCTCAGTTCTGAGAGAAAAAGTTTACACCTTTCTCTCGTGTACTCTTCGACGACTTGTAAAATCGATGCTCGTGAATCATGCTAGTTTCGATCTAAAACAATGTATCCCGTTGTTTTGAGCCGGAATACAAGTTTTCGCACAGTTCTGAGAGAAAAAGTTTACACCTTTCTCTCGTGTACTCTTCGACGACTTGTAAAATCGATGCTCGTGAATCATGCTAGTTTCGATCTAAAACGATGTTTCCCGTTGTTTTGAGCCGGAATACAAGTTTTCGCGCAGTTCTGAGTGAAAAAGTTTACACCTTTCTCTCGTCTACTCTTCGAAGACTTGTAAAATCGATGCTCGTGAATCTTGCTAGTTTCGATCTAAAACGATGTATCCCGTTGTTTTGAGCCGGAATACAAGTTTTCGCGCAGTTCTGAGGGAAAAAGTTTACACCTTTCTCTCGTGTACTCTTCGTCGACTTGTAAAATCGATGCTCGTGAATCTTGCTAGTTTCGATCTATAACGATGTATCCCGTTGTTTTGAGCCGGAATACAAGTTTTCGCGCAGTTCTGAGAGTTAAAGTTTACCTTTCTCTCGTCTACTCTTCGAAGACTTGTGAAATCGAAGCTCGTGAATCTTGCTAGATTCGATCTAAAGCGATGTATCCCGTTGTTTTGAGCCGGAATACAAGTTTTCGCGCAGTTCTGAGAGAAAAAGTTTACACATTTCTCTCGTCTACTCTTCCACGACTTGTAATACTGATGCTCGTGAATCTTGCTAGTTTCGATCTAAAACGATGTAACCCGTTGTTTTGAGCCGGAATACAAGTTTTCGCGCAGTTCTGAGAGAAAAAGTTTACACCTTTCTCTCTTCTATATTCGACAACTTGTAAAACGATGCTCGCGAAACTTGCTAGTTTCGACCTAAAACGATAAATCCCGTTGTTTTGAGCCGGAATACATGTTTTCGCGCAGATCTCAGAGAAAAAGTTCACACCTTTCTCTCGTGTACTCTTAGACGACTTGTAAAATTGATGCTCGTGAATCTTGCTAGTTTCGATCTAAAACGATGAATCCTGTTGTTTTGAGCCGGAATACAAGTTTTCGCGCAGTTCTGAGAGAAAAAAGTTTACACCTTTCTCTCGTCTAGTATTCGACGACTTGTAAAATCGATGCTCGTGAATCTTGCTAGTTTCGACCTAAAACGATGTACCCCGTTCTTTTGAGCCGGAATACACGTTTTCGCGCAGTTCTGAGAGAAAAAGTTTACACCTTTCTCTCGTGTACTCTTCGACGACTTGAAAAATCGATGCTCGTGAATCTTGCTAGTTTCGACCTAAAACGATGTATCGTTTTGTTTTGAGCCGGAATACAAGTTTTCGCTCAGTTCTGAGAGAAAAAGTTTACACCTTTCTCTCGTGTACTCTTCGACGACTTGTAAAATCGATGCTCGTGAATCATGCTAGTTTCGATCTAAAACAATGTATCCCGTTGTTTTGAGCCGGAATACAAGTTTTCGCACAGTTCTGAGAGAAAACGTTTACACCTTTCTCTCGTGTACTCTTCGACGACTTGTAAAATCGATGCTCGTGAATCATGCTAGTTTCGATCTAAAACGATGTTTCCCGTTGTTTTGAGCCGGAATACAAGTTTTCGCGCAGTTCTGAGTGAAAAAGTTTACACCTTTCTCTCGTCTACTCTTCGAAGACTTGTAAAATCGATGCTCGTGAATCTTGCTAGTTTCGATCTAAAACGATGTATCCCGTTGTTTTGAGCCGGAATACAAGTTTTCGCGCAGTTCTGAGGGAAAAAGTTTACACCTTTCTCTCGTGTACTCTTCGTCGACTTGTAAAATCGATGCTCGTGAATCTTGCTAGTTTCGATCTATAACGATGTATCCCGTTGTTTTGAGCCGGAATACAAGTTTTCGCGCAGTTCTGAGAGTTAAAGTTTACCTTTCTCTCGTCTACTCTTCGAAGACTTGTGAAATCGAAGCTCGTGAATCTTGCTAGATTCGATCTAAAGCGATGTATCTCGTTGTTTTGAGCCGGAATACAAGTTTTCGCGCAGTTCTGAGAGAAAAAGTTTACACATTCCTCTCGTCTACTCTTCGACGACTTGTAATATCGATGCTCGTGAATCTTGCTAGTTTCGATCTAAAATGATGTATCCCGTTGTTTTGAGCCGGAATACAAGTTTTCGCGCAGTTCTGAGAGTTAAAGTTTACACCTTTCTCTCGTCTACTATTCGACGACTTGTAAAATCGATGCTCGTGAATCTTGCTAGTTTCGACCTAAAACGATGTATCCCGTTGTTTTGAGCCGGAATACAAGTTTTCGCGCAGTTCTGAGAGAAAAAGTTTACACATTTCTCTCGTCTACTCTTCCACGACTTGTAATATCGATGCTCGTGAATCTTGCTAGTTTCGATCTAAAACGATGTATCCCGTTGTTTTGAGCCGGAATACAAGTTTTCGCGCAGTTCTGAGAGTTAAAGTTTACACCTTTCTCTCGTCTACTATTCGACGACTTGTAAAATCGATGCTCGTGAATCTTGCTAGTTTCGACCTAAAACGATGTATCCCGTTGTTTTGATCCGGAATACAAGTTTTCGCGCAGTTCTGAGAGAAAAAGTTTACACATTTCTCTCGTCTACTCTTCCACGACTTGTAATATCAATGCTCGTGAAACTTACTAGTTTCGACCTAAAACGATATATCCCATTGTTATGAGCCGGAATACAAGTTTTCGCGCAGTTCTCAGAGAAAAGTTTACACCTTTCTCTCGTCTACTCTTCGACGACTCGTAAAATCGATGCTCATGAATATTGCTAGTTTCGATCTTCTCTCGTCTACTCTTCGATGACTCGTAAAATCGATGCTCATGAATTTTGCTAGTTTCGATCTAAAACGATATATCCTGTTGTTTTGAGCCGGAATACAAATTTTCGCGCAGTTCTGAGAGAAAAAGTTTACACCTTTCTCTCGTGTACTCTTCGACGACTTGTAAAATCGATGCTCGTGAATCATGTTAGTTTCGATCTAAAACAATGTATCCCGTTGTTTTGAGCCGGAATACAAGTTTTCGCGCAGTTCTGAGAGAAAAAGTTTACACCTTTCTCTCGTGTACTCTTCGTCGACTTGTAAAATCGATGCTCGTGAATCTTGCTAGTTTCGATCTAAAATGATGTATCCCGTTGTTTTGAGCCGGAATACAAGTTTTCGCGCAGTTCTGAGAGTTAAAGTTTACACCTTTCTCTCGTCTACTCTTCGAAGACTTGTGAAATCGAAGCTCGTGAATCTTGCTAGATTCGATCTAAAGCGATGTATCCCGTTGTTTTGATCCGGAATACACGTTTTCGCGCAGTTCTGAGAGACAAAGTTTACACCTTTCTCTCGTGTACTCTTCGACGACTTGTAAAATCGATGCTCGTGAATCTTGCTAGTTTCGATCTAAAACGATGTATCCCGTTGTTTTGAGCCGGAATACAAGTTTTCGCGCTGTTCTGAGAGTTAAAGTTTCCACCTTTCTCTCGTCTACTCTTCGAAGACTTGTGAAATCGATGCTCCTGAATCTTGCTAGATTCGATCTAAAGCGATGTATCTTGTTGTTTTGAGCCGGAATACAAGTTTTCGCGCAGTTCTGAGAGAAAAAGTTTACACATTTCTCTCGTCTACTCTTCCACGACTTGTAATATCGATGCTCGTGAATCTTGCTAGTTTCGATCTAAAACGATGTAACCCGTTGTTTTGAGCCGGAATACAAGTTTTCGCGCAGTTCTGAGAGAAAAAGTTTACACCTTTCTCTCGTCTACTCTTCGAAGACTTGTGAAATCGAAGCTCGTGAATCTTGCTAGATTCGATCTAAAGCGATGTATCCCGTTGTTTTGATCCGGAATACACGTTTTCGCGCAGTTCTGAGAGAAAAAGTTTACACCTTTCTCTCGTGTACTCTTCGACGACTTGTAAAATCGATGCTCGTGAGTCTTGCTAGTTTCGATCTAAAACGATGTATCCCGTTGTTTTGAGCCGGAATACAAGTTTTCGCGCTGTTCTGAGAGTTAAAGTTTACACCTTTCTCTCGTCTACTCTTCGAAGACTTGTGAAATCGATGCTCCTGAATCTTGCTAGATTCGATCTAAAGCGATGTATCTCGTTGTTTTGAGCCGGAATACAAGTTTTCGCGCAGTTCTGAGAGAAAAAGTTTACACATTTCTCTCGTCTACTCTTCCACGACTTGTAATATCGATGCTCGTGAATCTTGCTAGTTTCGATCTAAAACGATGTAACCCGTTGTTTTGAGCCGGAATACAAGTTTTCGCGCAGTTCTGAGAGAAAAAGTTTACACCTTTCTCTCGTCTACTATTCGACGACTTGTAAAATCGATGCTCGTGAATCTTGCTAGTTTCGACCTAAAACGATGTATCCCGTTGTTTTGAGCCGGAATACAAGTTTTCGCGCAGTTCTGAGAGAAAAAGTTTACACATTTCTCTCGTCTACTCTTCCACGACTTGTAATATCAATGCTCGTGAAACTTACTAGTTTCGACCTAAAACGATATATCCCATTGTTATGAGCCGGAATACAAGTTTTCGCGCAGTTCTCAGAGAAAAGTTTACACCTTTCTCTCGTCTACTCTTCGACGACTCGTAAAATCGATGCTCATGAATATTGCTAGTTTCGATCTTCTCTCGTCTACTCTTCGATGACTCGTAAAATCGATGCTCATGAATTTTGCTAGTTTCGATCTAAAACGATATATCCTGTTGTTTTGAGCCGGAATACAAATTTTCGCGCAGTTCTGAGAGAAAAAGTTTACACCTTTCTCTCGTGTACTCTTCGACGACTTGTAAAATCGATGCTCGTGAATCATGTTAGTTTCGATCTAAAACAATGTATCCCGTTGTTTTGAGCCGGAATACAAGTTTTCGCGCAGTTCTGAGAGAAAAAGTTTACACCTTTCTCTCGTGTACTCTTCGTCGACTTGTAAAATCGATGCTCGTGAATCTTGCTAGTTTCGATCTAAAATGATGTATCCCGTTGTTTTGAGCCGGAATACAAGTTTTCGCGCAGTTCTGAGAGTTAAAGTTTACACCTTTCTCTCGTCTACTCTTCGAAGACTTGTGAAATCGAAGCTCGTGAATCTTGCTAGATTCGATCTAAAGCGATGTATCCCGTTGTTTTGATCCGGAATACACGTTTTCGCGCAGTTCTGAGAGACAAAGTTTACACCTTTCTCTCGTGTACTCTTCGACGACTTGTAAAATCGATGCTCGTGAATCTTGCTAGTTTCGATCTAAAACGATGTATCCCGTTGTTTTGAGCCGGAATACAAGTTTTCGCGCTGTTCTGAGAGTTAAAGTTTACACCTTTCTCTCGTCTACTCTTCGAAGACTTGTGAAATCGATGCTCCTGAATCTTGCTAGATTCGATCTAAAGCGATGTATCTTGTTGTTTTGAGCCGGAATACAAGTTTTCGCGCAGTTCTGAGAGAAAAAGTTTACACATTTCTCTCGTCTACTCTTCCACGACTTGTAATATCGATGCTCGTGAATCTTGCTAGTTTCGATCTAAAACGATGTAACCCGTTGTTTTGAGCCGGAATACAAGTTTTCGCGCAGTTCTGAGAGAAAAAGTTTACACCTTTCTCTCGTCTACTCTTCGAAGACTTGTGAAATCGAAGCTCGTGAATCTTGCTAGATTCGATCTAAAGCGATGTATCCCGTTGTTTTGATCCGGAATACACGTTTTCGCGCAGTTCTGAGAGAAAAAGTTTACACCTTTCTCTCGTGTACTCTTCGACGACTTGTAAAATCGATGCTCGTGAGTCTTGCTAGTTTCGATCTAAAACGATGTATCCCGTTGTTTTGAGCCGGAATACAAGTTTTCGCGCTGTTCTGAGAGTTAAAGTTTACACCTTTCTCTCGTCTACTCTTCGAAGACTTGTGAAATCGATGCTCCTGAATCTTGCTAGATTCGATCTAAAGCGATGTATCTCGTTGTTTTGAGCCGGAATACAAGTTTTCGCGCAGTTCTGAGAGAAAAAGTTTACACCTTTCTCTCGTGTACTCTTCGACGACTTGTAAAATCGATGCTCGTGAATCATGTTAGTTTCGATCTAAAACAATGTATCCCGTTGTTTTGAGCCGGAATACAAGTTTTCGCGCAGTTCTGAGAGAAAAAGTTTACACCTTTCTCTCGTGTACTCTTCGTCGACTTGTAAAATCGATGCTCGTGAATCTTGCTAGTTTCGATCTAAAATGATGTATCCCGTTGTTTTGAGCCGGAATACAAGTTTTCGCGCAGTTCTGAGAGTTAAAGTTTACACCTTTCTCTCGTCTACTCTTCGAAGACTTGTGAAATCGAAGCTCGTGAATCTTGCTAGATTCGATCTAAAGCGATGTATCCCGTTGTTTTGATCCGGAATACACGTTTTCGCGCAGTTCTGAGAGACAAAGTTTACACCTTTCTCTCGTGTACTCTTCGACGACTTGTAAAATCGATGCTCGTGAATCTTGCTAGTTTCGATCTAAAACGATGTATCCCGTTGTTTTGAGCCGGAATACAAGTTTTCGCGCTGTTCTGAGAGTTAAAGTTTACACCTTTCTCTCGTCTACTCTTCGAAGACTTGTGAAATCGATGCTCCTGAATCTTGCTAGATTCGATCTAAAGCGATGTATCTTGTTGTTTTGAGCCGGAATACAAGTTTTCGCGCAGTTCTGAGAGAAAAAGTTTACACATTTCTCTCGTCTACTCTTCCACGACTTGTAATATCGATGCTCGTGAATCTTGCTAGTTTCGATCTAAAACGATGTAACCCGTTGTTTTGAGCCGGAATACAAGTTTTCGCGCAGTTCTGAGAGAAAAAGTTTACACCTTTCTCTCGTCTACTCTTCGAAGACTTGTGAAATCGAAGCTCGTGAATCTTGCTAGATTCGATCTAAAGCGATGTATCCCGTTGTTTTGATCCGGAATACACGTTTTCGCGCAGTTCTGAGAGAAAAAGTTTACACCTTTCTCTCGTGTACTCTTCGACGACTTGTAAAATCGATGCTCGTGAGTCTTGCTAGTTTCGATCTAAAACGATGTATCCCGTTGTTTTGAGCCGGAATACAAGTTTTCGCGCTGTTCTGAGAGTTAAAGTTTACACCTTTCTCTCGTCTACTCTTCGAAGACTTGTGAAATCGATGCTCCTGAATCTTGCTAGATTCGATCTAAAGCGATGTATCTCGTTGTTTTGAGCCGGAATACAAGTTTTCGCGCAGTTCTGAGAGAAAAAGTTTACACATTTCTCTCGTCTACTCTTCCACGACTTGTAATATCGATGCTCGTGAATCTTGCTAGTTTCGATCTAAAACGATGTAACCCGTTGTTTTGAGCCGGAATACAAGTTTTCGCGCAGTTCTGAGAGAAAAAGTTTACACCTTTCTCTCTTCTATATTCGACAACTTGTAAAATCGATGCTCGTGAAACTTGCTAGTTTCGACCTAAAACGATGTATCCCGTTGTTTTGAGCAGGAATACAAGTTTTCGCGCAGTTCTGAGAGAATAAGTTTACACCTTTCTCTCGTGTACTCTTCGACGACTTGTAAAATCGATGCTCGTGAATCATGCTAGTTTCGATCTAAAACGATGTATCCCGTTGTTTTGAGCCGGAATTCAAGTTTCCGCGCAGTTCTGAGAGAAAAGTTTACACCTTTCTCTCGTGAACTCTTCGACGACTTGTAAAATCGATGCTCGTGAATCATGCTAGTTTCGATCTAAAACGATGTATCCCGTTGTTTTGATCCGGAATACACGTTTTCGCGCAGTTCTGAGAGAAAAGTTTACACCTTTCTCTCGCGTACTCTTCGAAGACTTGTGAAATCGATGCTCCTGAATCTTGCTAGATTCGATCTAAAGCGATGTATCTCGTTGTTTTGAGCCGGAATACAAGTTTTCGCGCAGTTCTGAGAGAAAAAGTTTACACATTTCTCTCGTCTACTCTTCCACGACTTGTAATATCGATGCTCGTGAATCTTGCTAGTTTCGATCTAAAACGATGTAACCCGTTGTTTTGAGCCGGAATACAAGTTTTCGCGCAGTTCTGAGAGAAAAAGTTTACACCTTTCTCTCTTCTATATTCGACAACTTGTAAAATCGATGCTCGTGAAACTTGCTAGTTTCGACCTAAAACGATCTATCCCATTGTTATGAGCCGGAATACAAGTTTTCGCGCAGTTTTGAGAGAAACGTTTACACCTTTCTCTCGTCTACTCTTCGACGACTCGTAAAATCGATGCTCATGAATATTGCTAGTTTCGATCTTCTCTCGTCTACTCTTCGATGACTCGTAAAATCGATGCTCATGAATTTTGCTAGTTTCGATCTAAAACGATGTATCTCGTTGTTTTGAGCCGGAATACAAGTTTTCGCGCAGTTCTGAGAGAACATTTTACACATTTCTCTCGTATACTCTTCCACGACTTGTAATATCGATGCTCGTGAATCTTGCTAGTTTCGATCTAAAACGATGTAACCCGTTGTTTTGAGCCGGAATACAAGTTTTCGCGCAGTTCTGAGAGAAAAAGTTTACACCTTTCTCTCTTCTATATTCGACAACTTGTAAAATCGATGCTCGTGAAACTTGCTAGTTTCGACCTAAAACGATGTATCCCGTTGTTTTGAGCAGGAATACAAGTTTTCGCGCAGTTCTGAGAGAAAAAGTTTACACCTTTCTCTCGTGTACTCTTCGACGACTTGTAAAATCGATGCTCGTGAATCTTGCTAGTTTTGATCTAAAACGATGTATCCCGTTGTTTTGAGCCGGAATACAAGTTTTCGCGCAGTTCTGAGAGAAAAAGTTTACACCTTTCTCTCGTGTACTCTTCGTCGACTTGTAAAATCGATGCTCGTGAATCTTGCTAGTTTCGATCTAAAATGATGTATCCCGTTGTTTTGAGCCGGAATACAAGTTTTCGCGCAGTTCTGAGAGTTAAAGTTTACACCTTTCTCTCGTCTACTCTTCGAAGACTTGTGAAATCGAAGCTCGTGAATCTTGCTAGATTCGATCTAAAGCGATGTATCCCGTTGTTTTGATCCGGAATACACGTTTTCGCGCAGTTCTGAGAGACAAAGTTTACACCTTTCTCTCGTGTACTCTTCGACGACTTGTAAAATCGATGCTCGTGAATCTTGCTAGTTTCGATCTAAAACGATGTATCCCGTTGTTTTGAGCCGGAATACAAGTTTTCGCGCTGTTCTGAGAGTTAAAGTTTACACCTTTCTCTCGTCTACTCTTCGAAGACTTGTGAAATCGATGCTCCTGAATCTTGCTAGATTCGATCTAAAGCGATGTATCTTGTTGTTTTGAGCCGGAATACAAGTTTTCGCGCAGTTCTGAGAGAAAAAGTTTACACCTTTCTCTCTTCTATATTCGACAACTTGTAAAATCGATGCTCGTGAAACTTACTAGTTTCGACCTAAAACGATATATCCCATTGTTATGAGCCGGAATACAAGTTTTCGCGCAGTTCTGAGAGAAAAGTTTACACCTTTCTCTCGTCTACTCTTCGACGACTCGTAAAATCGATGCTCATGAATATTGCTAGTTTCGATCTTCTCTCGTCTACTCTTCGATGACTCGTAAAATCGATGCTCATGAATTTTGCTAGTTTCGATCTAAAACGATATATCCTGTTGTTTTGAGCCGGAATACAAATTTTCGCGCAGTTCTGAGAGAAAAAGTTTACACCTTTCTCTCGTGTACTCTTCGACGACTTGTAAAATCGATGCTCGTGAATCATGCTAGTTTCGATCTAAAACAATGTATCCCGTTGTTTTGAGCCGGAATACAAGTTTTCGCGCAGTTCTGAGAGAAAAAGTTTACACCTTTCTCTCGTGTACTCTTCGTCGACTTGTAAAATCGATGCTCGTGAATCTTGCTAGTTTCGATCTAAAATGATGTATCCCGTTGTTTTGAGCCGGAATACAAGTTTTCGCGCAGTTCTGAGAGTTAAAGTTTACACCTTTCTCTCGTCTACTCTTCGAAGACTTGTGAAATCGAAGCTCGTGAATCTTGCTAGATTCGATCTAAAGCGATGTATCCCGTTGTTTTGATCCGGAATACACGTTTTCGCGCAGTTCTGAGAGACAAAGTTTACACCTTTCTCTCGTGTACTCTTCGACGACTTGTAAAATCGATGCTCGTGAATCTTGCTAGTTTCGATCTAAAACGATGTATCCCGTTGTTTTGAGCCGGAATACAAGTTTTCGCGCTGTTCTGAGAGACAAAGTTTACACCTTTCTCTCGTCTACTCTTCGAAGACTTGTGAAATCGATGCTCCTGAATCTTGCTAGATTCGATCTAAAGCGATGTATCTTGTTGTTTTGAGCCGGAATACAAGTTTTCGCGCAGTTCTGAGAGAAAAAGTTTACACATTTCTCTCGTCTACTCTTCCACGACTTGTAATATCGATGCTCGTGAATCTTGCTAGTTTCGATCTAAAACGATGTAACCCGTTGTTTTGAGCCGGAATACAAGTTTTCGCGCAGTTCTGAGAGAAAAAGTTTACACCTTTCTCTCGTCTACTCTTCGAAGACTTGTGAAATCGAAGCTCGTGAATCTTGCTAGATTCGATCTAAAGCGATGTATCCCGTTGTTTTGATCCGGAATACACGTTTTCGCGCAGTTCTGAGAGAAAAAGTTTACACCTTTCTCTCGTGTACTCTTCGACGACTTGTAAAATCGATGCTCGTGAGTCTTGCTAGTTTCGATCTAAAACGATGTATCTCGTTGTTTTGAGCCGGAATACAAGTTTTCGCGCTGTTCTGAGAGTTAAAGTTTACACCTTTCTCTCGTCTACTCTTCGAAGACTTGTGAAATCGATGCTCCTGAATCTTGCTAGATTCGATCTAAAGCGATGTATCTCGTTGTTTTGAGCCGGAATACAAGTTTTCGCGCAGTTCTGAGAGAAAAAGTTTACACATTTCTCTCGTCTACTCTTCCACGACTTGTAATATCGATGCTCGTGAATCTTGCTAGTTTCGATCTAAAACGATGTAACCCGTTGTTTTGAGCCGGAATACAAGTTTTCGCGCAGTTCTGAGAGAAAAAGTTTACACCTTTCTCTCTTCTATATTCGACAACTTGTAAAATCGATGCTCGTGAAACTTGCTAGTTTCGACCTAAAACGATGTATCCCGTTGTTTTGAGCAGGAATACAAGTTTTCGCGCAGTTCTGAGAGAATAAGTTTACACCTTTCTCTCGTGTACTCTTCGACGACTTGTAAAATCGATGCTCGTGAATCATGCTAGTTTCGATCTAAAACGATGTATCCCGTTGTTTTGAGCCGGAATTCAAGTTTTCGCGCAGTTCTGAGAGAAAAGTTTACACCTTTCTCTCGTGAACTCTTCGACGACTTGTAAAATCGATGCTCGTGAATCATGCTAGTTTCGATCTAAAACGATGTATCCCGTTGTTTTGATCCGGAATACACGTTTTCGCGCAGTTCTGAGAGAAAAGTTTACACCTTTCTCTCGCGTACTCTTCGAAGACTTGTGAAATTGATGCTCCTGAATCTTGCTAGATTCGATCTAAAGCGATGTATCTCGTTGTTTTGAGCCGGAATACAAGTTTTCGCGCAGTTCTGAGAGAAAAAGTTTACACATTTCTCTCGTCTACTCTTCCACGACTTGTAATATCGATGCTCGTGAATCTTGCTAGTTTCGATCTAAAACGATGTAACCCGTTGTTTTGAGCCGGAATACAAGTTTTCGCGCAGTTCTGAGAGAAAACGTTTACACCTTTCTCTCTTCTATATTCGACAACTTGTAAAATCGATGCTCGTGAAACTTGCTAGTTTCGACCTAAAACGATATATCCCATTGTTATGAGCCGGAATACAAGTTTTCGCGCAGTTTTGAGAGAAAAGTTTACACCTTTCTCTCGTCTACTCTTCGACGACTCGTAAAATCGATGCTCATGAATATTGCTAGTTTCGATCTTCTCTCGTCTAGTCTTCGATGACTCGTAAAATCGATGCTCATGAATTTTGCTAGTTTCGATCTAAAACGATGTATCTCGTTGATTTGAGCCGGAATACAAGTTTTCGCGCAGTTCTGAGAGAAAAAGTTTACACATTTCTCTCGTCTACTCTTCCACGACTTGTAATATCGATGCTCGTGAATCTTGCTAGTTTCGATCTAAAACGATGAATCCTGTTGTTTTGAGTCGGAATACAAGTTTTCGCGCAGTTCTGAGAGAAAAAAGTTTACACCTTTCTCTCGTCTAGTATTCGACGACTTGTAAAATCGATGCTCGTGAATCTTGCTAGTTTCGACCTAAAACGATGTACCCCGTTGTTTTGAGCCGGAATACACGTTTTCGCGCAGTTCTGAGAGAAAAAGTTTACACCTTTCTCTCGTGTACTCTTCGACGACTTGAAAAATCGATGCTCGTGAATCTTGCTAGTTTCGACCTAAAACGATGTATCGTTTTGTTTTGAGCCGGAATACAAGTTTTCGCTCAGTTCTGAGAGAAAAAGTTTACACCTTTCTCTCGTGTACTCTTCGACGACTTGTAAAATCGATGCTCGTGAATCTTGTAGTTTCGATCTAAAACGATGTATCCCGTTGTTTTGAGCCGGAATACAAGTTTTCGCGCAGTTCTGAGGGAAAAAGTTTACACCTTTCTCTCGTGTACTCTTCGTCGACTTGTAAAATCGATGCTCGTGAATCTTGCTAGTTTCGATCTAAAACGATGAATCCTGTTGTTTTGAGCCGGAATACAAGTTTTCGCGCAGTTCTGAGAGAAAAAGTTTACACCTTTCTCTCGTCTAGTATTCGACGACTTGTAAAATCGATGCTCGTGAATCTTGCTAGTTTCGACCTAAAACGATGTATCCCGTTGTTTTGAGCCGGAATACACGTTTTCGCGCAGTTCTGAGAGAAAAAGTTTACACCTTTCTCTCGTGTACTGTTCGACGACTTGAAAAATCGATGCTCGTGAATCTTGCTAGTTTCGACCTAAAACGATGTATCGTTTTGTTTTGAGCCGGAATACAAGTTTTCGCGCAGTTCTGAGAGAAAAATTTACACCTTTCTCTCGTCTACTCTTCGAAGACTTGTAAAATCGATGCTCGTGAATCTTGTAGTTTCGATCTAAAACGATGTATCCCGTTGTTTTGAGCCGGAATACAAGTTTTCGCGCAGTTCTGAGGGAAAAAGTTTACACCTTTCTCTCGTGTACTCTTCGTCGACTTGTAAAATCGATGCTCGTGAATCTTGCTAGTTTCGATCTATAACGATGTATCCCGTTGTTTTGAGCCGGAATACAAGTTTTCGCGCAGTTCTGAGAGAAAAAGTTTACACCTTTTTCTCGTGTACTCTTCGTCGACTTGTAAAATCGATGCTCGTGAATCTTGCTAGTTTCGATCTAAAACGTTGTAACCCGTTGTTTTGAGCCGGAATACAAGTTTTCGCGCAGTTCTGAGAGAAAAAGTTTACACCTTTCTCTCTTCTATATTCGACAACTTGTACAATCGATGCTCGTGAAACTTGCTAGTTTCGACCTAAAACGATATATCCCGTTGTTTTGAGCCGGAATACATGTTTTCGCGCAGATCTCAGAGAAAAAGTTCACACCTTTCTCTCGTGTACTCTTAGACGACTTGTAAAATTGATGCTCGTGAATCTTGCTAGTTTCGATCTAAAACGATGTTTCCCGTTGTTTTGAGCCGGAATACAAGTTTTCGCGCAGTTCTGAGTGAAAAAGTTTACACCTTTCTCTCGTCTACTCTTCGAAGACTTGTAAAATCGATGCTCGTGAATCTTGCTAGTTTCGATCTAAAACGATGTATCCCGTTGTTTTGAGCCGGAATACAAGTTTTCGCGCAGTTCTGAGGGAAAAAGTTTACACCTTTCTCTCGTGTACTCTTCGTCGACTTGTAAAATCGATGCTCGTGAATCTTGCTAGTTTCGATCTATAACGATGTATCCCGTTGTTTTGAGCCGGAATACAAGTTTTCGCGCAGTTCTGAGAGTTAAAGTTTACCTTTCTCTCGTCTACTCTTCGAAGACTTGTGAAATCGAAGCTCGTGAATCTTGCTAGATTCGATCTAAAGCGATGTATCCCGTTGTTTTGAGCCGGAATACAAGTTTTCGCGCAGTTCTGAGAGAAAAAGTTTACACATTTCTCTCGTCTACTCTTCCACGACTTGTAATACTGATGCTCGTGAATCTTGCTAGTTTCGATCTAAAACGATGTAACCCGTTGTTTTGAGCCGGAATACAAGTTTTCGCGCAGTTCTGAGAGAAAAAGTTTACACCTTTCTCTCTTCTATATTCGACAACTTGTAAAACGATGCTCGCGAAACTTGCTAGTTTCGACCTAAAACGATAAATCCCGTTGTTTTGAGCCGGAATACATGTTTTCGCGCAGATCTCAGAGAAAAAGTTCACACCTTTCTCTCGTGTACTCTTAGACGACTTGTAAAATTGATGCTCGTGAATCTTGCTAGTTTCGATCTAAAACGATGAATCCTGTTGTTTTGAGCCGGAATACAAGTTTTCGCGCAGTTCTGAGAGAAAAAAGTTTACACCTTTCTCTCGTCTAGTATTCGACGACTTGTAAAATCGATGCTCGTGAATCTTGCTAGTTTCGACCTAAAACGATGTACCCCGTTGTTTTGAGCCGGAATACACGTTTTCGCGCAGTTCTGAGAGAAAAAGTTTACACCTTTCTCTCGTGTACTCTTGACGACTTGAAAAATCGATGCTCGTGAATCTTGCTAGTTTCGACCTAAAACGATGTATCGTTTTGTTTTGAGCCGAAATACAAGTTTTCGCTCAGTTCTGAGAGAAAAAGTTTACACCTTTCTCTCGTGTACTCTTCGACGACTTGTAAAATCGATGCTCGTGAATCTTGTAGTTTCGATCTAAAACGATGTATCCCGTTGTTTTGAGCCGGAATACAAGTTTTCGCGCAGTTCTGAGGGAAAAAGTTTACACCTTTCTCTCGTGTACTCTTCGTCGACTTGTAAAATCGATGCTCGTGAATCTTGCTAGTTTCGATCTATAACGATGTATCCCGTTGTTTTGAGCCGGAATACAAGTTTTCGCGCAGTTCTGAGAGAAAAAGTTTACAGCTTTCTCTCGTGTACTCTTCGTCGACTTGTAAAATCGATGCTCGTGAATCTTGCTAGTTTCGATCTAAAACGTTGTAACCCGTTGTTTTGAGCCGGAATACAAGTTTTCGCGCAGTTCTGAGAGAAAACGTTTACACCTTTCTCTCTTCTATATTCGACAACTTGTACAATCGATGCTCGTGAAACTTGCTAGTTTCGACCTAAAACGATATATCCCGTTGTTTTGAGCCGGAATACATGTTTTCGCGCAGATCTCAGAGAAAAAGTTCACACCTTTCTCTCGTGTACTCTTAGACGACTTGTAAAATTGATGCTCGTGAATCTTGCTAGTTTCGATCTAAAACGATGTTTCCCGTTGTTTTGAGCCGGAATACAAGTTTTCGCGCAGTTCTGAGTGAAAAAGTTTACACCTTTCTCTCGTCTACTCTTCGAAGACTTGTAAAATCGATGCTCGTGAATCTTGCTAGTTTCGATCTAAAACGATGTATCCCGTTGTTTTGAGCCGGAATACAAGTTTTCGCGCAGTTCTGAGGGAAAAAGTTTACACCTTTCTCTCGTGTACTCTTCGTCGACTTGTAAAATCGATGCTCGTGAATCTTGCTAGTTTCGATCTATAACGATGTATCCCGTTGTTTTGAGCCGGAATACAAGTTTTCGCGCAGTTCTGAGAGTTAAAGTTTACCTTTCTCTCGTCTACTCTTCGAAGACTTGTGAAATCGAAGCTCGTGAATCTTGCTAGATTCGATCTAAAGCGATGTATCCCGTTGTTTTGAGCCGGAATACAAGTTTTCGCGCAGTTCTGAGAGAAAAAGTTTACACATTTCTCTCGTCTACTCTTCCACGACTTGTAATACTGATGCTCGTGAATCTTGCTAGTTTCGATCTAAAACGATGTAACCCGTTGTTTTGAGCCGGAATACAAGTTTTCGCGCAGTTCTGAGAGAAAAAGTTTACACCTTTCTCTCTTCTATATTCGACAACTTGTAAAACGATGCTCGCGAAACTTGCTAGTTTCGACCTAAAACGATAAATCCCGTTGTTTTGAGCCGGAATACATGTTTTCGCGCAGATCTCAGAGAAAAAGTTCACACCTTTCTCTCGTGTACTCTTAGACGACTTGTAAAATTGATGCTCGTGAATCTTGCTAGTTTCGATCTAAAACGATGAATCCTGTTGTTTTGAGCCGGAATACAAGTTTTCGCGCAGTTCTGAGAGAAAAAAGTTTACACCTTTCTCTCGTCTAGTATTCGACGACTTGTAAAATCGATGCTCGTGAATCTTGCTAGTTTCGACCTAAAACGATGTACCCCGTTGTTTTGAGCCGGAATACACGTTTTCGCGCAGTTCTGAGAGAAAAAGTTTACACCTTTCTCTCGTGTACTCTTGACGACTTGAAAAATCGATGCTCGTGAATCTTGCTAGTTTCGACCTAAAACGATGTATCGTTTTGTTTTGAGCCGAAATACAAGTTTTCGCTCAGTTCTGAGAGAAAAAGTTTACACCTTTCTCTCGTGTACTCTTCGACGACTTGTAAAATCGATGCTCGTGAATCTTGTAGTTTCGATCTAAAACGATGTATCCCGTTGTTTTGAGCCGGAATACAAGTTTTCGCGCAGTTCTGAGGGAAAAAGTTTACACCTTTCTCTCGTGTACTCTTCGTCGACTTGTAAAATCGATGCTCGTGAATCTTGCTAGTTTCGATCTATAACGATGTATCCCGTTGTTTTGAGCCGGAATACAAGTTTTCGCGCAGTTCTGAGAGAAAAAGTTTACACCTTTCTCTCGTGTACTCTTCGTCGACTTGTAAAATCGATGCTCGTGAATCTTGCTAGTTTCGATCTAAAACGTTGTAACCCGTTGTTTTGAGCCGGAATACAAGTTTTCGCGCAGTTCTGAGAGAAAACGTTTACACCTTTCTCTCTTCTATATTCGACAACTTGTACAATCGATGCTCGTGAAACTTGCTAGTTTCGACCTAAAACGATATATCCCGTTGTTTTGAGCCGGAATACATGTTTTCGCGCAGATCTCAGAGAAAAAGTTCACACCTTTCTCTCGTGTACTCTTAGACGACTTGTAAAATTGATGCTCGTGAATCTTGCTAGTTTCAATCTAAAACGATGAATCCCGTTGTTTTGAGCCGGAATACAAGTTTTCGCGCAGTTCTGAGAGAAAAAAGTTTACACCTTTCTCTCGTGTACTCTTCGACGACTTGTAAAATCGATGCTCGTGAATCTTGCTAGTTTCGATCTAAAACGATGTATCCCGTTGTTTTGAGCCGGAATACAAGTTTTCGCGCAGTTCTGAGAGAAAAAGTTTACACCTTTCTCTCGTGTACTCTTCGTCGACTTGTAAAATCGATGCTCGTGAATCTTGCTAGTTTCGATCTAAAACGTTGTAACCCGTTGTTTTGAGCCGGAATACAAGTTTTCGCGCAGTTCTGAGAGAAAAAGTTTACACCTTTCTCTCTTCTATATTCGACAACTTGTACAATCGATGCTCGTGAAACTTGCTAGTTTCGACCTAAAACGATATATCCCGTTGTTTTGAGCCGGAATACATGTTTTCGCGCAGATCTCAGAGAAAAAGTTCACACCTTTCTCTCGTGTACTCTTAGACGACTTGTAAAATTGATGCTCGTGAATCTTGCTAGTTTCAATCTAAAACGATGAATCCCGTTGTTTTGAGCCGGAATACAAGTTTTCGCGCAGTTCTGAGAGAAAAAAGTTTACACCTTTCTCTCGTGTACTCTTCGACGACTTGTAAAATCGATGCTCGTGAATCTTGCTAGTTTCGATCTAAAACGATGTATCCCGTTGTTTTGAGCCGGAATACAAGTTTTCGCGCTGTTCTGAGAGTTAAAGTTTACACCTTTCTCTCGTCTACTCTTCGAAGACTTGTGAAATCGATGCTCCTGAATCTTGCTAGATTCGATCTAAAGCGATGTATCTCGTTGTTTTGAGCCGGAATACAAGTTTTCGCGCAGTTCTGAGAGAAAAAGTTTACACATTTCTCTCGTCTACTCTTCCACGACTTGTAATACTGATGCTCGTGAATCTTGCTAGTTTCGATCTAAAACGATGTAACCCGTTGTTTTGAGCCGGAATACAAGTTTTCGCGCAGTTCTGAGAGAAAAAGTTTACACCTTTCTCTCTTCTATATTCGACAACTTGTAAAACGATGCTCGCGAAACTTGCTAGTTTCGACCTAAAACGATAAATCCCGTTGTTTTGAGCCGGAATACATGTTTTCGCGCAGATCTCAGAGAAAAAGTTCACACCTTTCTCTCGTGTACTCTTAGACGACTTGTAAAATTGATGCTCGTGAATCTTGCTAGTTTCGATCTAAAACGATGAATCCTGTTGTTTTGAGCCGGAATACAAGTTTTCGCGCAGTTCTGAGAGAAAAAAGTTTACACCTTTCTCTCGTCTAGTATTCGACGACTTGTAAAATCGATGCTCGTGAATCTTGCTAGTTTCGACCTAAAACGATGTACCCCGTTGTTTTGAGCCGGAATACACGTTTTCGCGCAGTTCTGATAGAAAAAGTTTACACCTTTCTCTCGTGTACTCTTCGACGACTTGAAAAATCGATGCTCGTGAATCTTGCTAGTTTCGACCTAAAACGATGTATCGTTTTGTTTTGAGCCGGAATACAAGTTTTCGCTCAGTTCTGAGAGAAAAAGTTTACACCTTTCTCTCGTGTACTCTTCGACGACTTGTAAAATCGATGCTCGTGAATCATGCTAGTTTCGATCTAAAACAATGTATCCCGTTGTTTTGAGCCGGAATACAAGTTTTCGCACAGTTCTGAGAGAAAACGTTTACACCTTTCTCTCGTGTACTCTTCGACGACTTGTAAAATCGATGCTCGTGAATCATGCTAGTTTCGATCTAAAACGATGTTTCCCGTTGTTTTGAGCCGGAATACAAGTTTTCGCGCAGTTCTGAGTGAAAAAGTTTACACCTTTCTCTCGTCTACTCTTCGAAGACTTGTAAAATCGATGCTCGTGAATCTTGCTAGTTTCGATCTAAAACGATGTATCCCGTTGTTTTGAGCCGGAATACAAGTTTTCGCGCAGTTCTGAGGGAAAATGTTTACACCTTTCTCTCGTGTACTCTTCGTCGACTTGTAAAATCGATGCTCGTGAATCTTGCTAGTTTCGATCTATAACGATGTATCCCGTTGTTTTGAGCCGGAATACAAGTTTTCGCGCAGTTCTGAGAGTTAAAGTTTACCTTTCTCTCGTCTACTCTTCGAAGACTTGTGAAATCGAAGCTCGTGAATCTTGCTAGATTCGATCTAAAGCGATGTATCTCGTTGTTTTGAGCCGGAATACAAGTTTTCGCGCAGTTCTGAGAGAAAAAGTTTGCACCTTTCTCTCGTCTACTCTTCGACGACTTGTAATATCGATGCTCGTGAATCTTGCTAGTTTCGATCTAAAACGAGGTAACCCGTTGTTTTGAGCCGGAATACAAGTTTTCGCCCAGTTCTGAGAGAAAAAGTTTACACCTTTCTCTCGTCTACTATTCGACGACTTGTAAAATCGATGCTCGTGAATCTTGCTAGTTTCGACCTAAAACGATGTATCCCGTTGTTTTGAGCCGGAATACAAGTTTTCGCGCAGTTCTGAGAGAAAAAGTTTACACCTTTCTCTCGTGTACTCTTCGTCGACTTGTAAAATCGATGCTCGTGAATCTTGCTAGTTTCGATCTAAAACGATGTATCCCGTTGTTTTGAGCCGGAATACAAGTTTTCGCGCAGTTATGAGAGTTAAAGTTTACCTTTCTCTCGTCTACTCTTCGAAGACTTGTGAAATCGAAGCTCTAGAATCTTGCTAGATTCGATCTAAAGCGATGTATCATGTTGTTTTGAGCCGGAATACAAGTTTTCGCGCAGTTCTGAGAGAAAAAGTTTACACATTCCTCTCGTCTACTCTTCGACGACTAGTAATATCGATGCTCGTGAATCTTGCTAGATTCGATCTAAAACGAGGTAACCCGTTGTTTTGAGCCGGAATACAAGTTTTCGCGCAGTTCTGAGAGAAAAAGTTTACACCTTTCTCTCGTCTACTATTCGACGACTTGTGAAATCGATGCTCGTGAATCTTGCTAGTTTCGACCTAAAACGATGTATCCCGTTGTTTTGAGCCGGAATACACGTTTTCGCGCAGTTCTGAGAGAAAAAGTTTACACCTTTCTCTCGTGAACTCTTCGACGACTTGTAAAATCGATGCTAATGAATCTTGCTAGTTTCGATCTAAAACGATATATTCTGTTGTTTTGAGCCGGAATACAAGTTTTCGCGCAGTTCTGAGAGAAAAAGTTTACACCAATCTCTCGTCTACTCTTCGACGACTCGTAAAATCGATGCTCGTGAATCTAGCTAGTTTTGATCTAAAACGATGTATCCCGTTGTTTTGAGCCGGAATACAAGTTTTCGCGCAGTTCTGAGAGAAAAAGTTTACACCTTTCTCTCGTGTACTCTTCGACGACTTGTAAAATCGATGCTCGTGAATCATGCTAGTTTCGATCTAAAACAATGTATCCCGTTGTTTTGAGCCGGAATACAAGTTTTCGCACAGTTCTGAGAGAAAAAGTTTACACCTTTCTCTCGTGTACTCTTCGACGACTTGTAAAATTGATGCTCGTGAATCTTGCTAGTTTCGATCTAAAACGATGTATCCCGTTGTTTTGAGCCGGAATACAAGTTTTCGCGCAGTTCTGAGAGTTAAAGTTTACACCTTTCTCTCGTCTACTCTTCGAAGACTTGTGAAATTGATGCTCCTGAATCTTGCTAGATTCAATCTAAAGCGATGTATCCCGTTGTTTTGAGCCGGAATATAAGTTTTCGCGCAGTTCTGAGAGAAAAAAGTTTACACCTTTCTCTCGTCTATATTCGACGACTTGTAAAATCGATGCTCGTGAAACTTGCTAGTTTTGACCTAAAACGATGTATCCCGTTGTTTTGAGCCGGAATACATGTTTTCGCGCAGATCTCAGAGAAAAAGTTTACACCTTTCTCTCGTCTACTCCTCGACGACTCGTAAAATCGATGCTCCTTAATCTTGCTAGTTTCGATCTAAAACAATGTATCCCGTTGTTTTGAGCCGGAATACAAGTTTTCGCGCAGTTCTGAGAGAAAAAGTTTACACCTTTCTCTCGTCTGCTATTCGACGACTTGTAAAATCGATGCTCGTGAATCTTGCTAGTTTCGACCTAAAACGATGTATCCCTTTGTTTTGAGCCGGAATACAAGTTTTCGCGCAGTTCTGAGAGAAAAAGTTTACACCTTTCTCTCGTGTACTCTTCGACGACTTGTAAAATCGATGCTCGTGAATCATGCTAGCTTCAATCTAAAACGATGTATCCCGTTGTTTTGAGCCGGAATACAAGTTTTCGCGCAGTTCTGAGAGAAAAAGTTTACACCTTTCTCTCGTGTACTCTTCGACGACTTGTAAAATCGATGCTCGTGAATCATGCTAGTTTCGATCTAAAACGATGTATCCCGTTGTTTTGAGCCGGAATACAAGTTTTCGCGCAGTTCTGAGAGTTAAAGTTTACACCTTTCTCTCGTCTACTCTTCGAAGACTTGTGAAATCGATGCTCCTGAATCTTGCTAGATTCGATCTAAAGCGATGTATCTCGTTGTTTTGAGCCGGAATACAAGTTTTCGCGCAGTTCTGAGAGAAAAAGTTTACACATTTCTCTCGTCTACTCTTCCACGACTTGTAATATTGATGCTCGTGAATCTTGCTAGTTTCGATCTAAAACGATGTAACCCGTTGTTTTGAGCCGGAATACAAGTTTTCGCGCAGTTCTGAGAGAAAACGTTTACACCTTTCTCTATTTTATATTCGACAACTTGTAAAATCGATGCTCGCGAAACTTGCTAGTTTCGACCTAAAACGATATATCCCGTTGTTTTGAGCCGGAATACATGTTTTCGCGCAGATCTCAGAGAAAAAGTTCACACCTTTCTCTCGTGTACTCTTAGACGACTTGTAAAATTGATGCTCGTGAATCTTGCTAGTTTCGATCTAAAACGATGAATCCTGTTGTTTTGAGCCGGAATACAAGTTTTCGCGCAGTTCTGAGAGAAAAAAGTTTACACCTTTCTCTCGTCTAGTATTCGACGACTTGTAAAATCGATGCTCGTGAATCTTGCTAGTTTCGACCTAAAACTATGTACCCCGTTGTTTTGAGCCGGAATACACGTTTTCGCGCAGTTCTGAGAGAAAAAGTTTACACCTTTCTCTCGTGTACTCTTCGACGACTTGAAAAATCGATGCTCGTGAATCTTGCTAGTTTCGACCTAAAACGATGTATCGTTTTGTTTTGAGCCGGAATACAAGTTTTCGCTCAGTTCTGAGAGAAAAAGTTTACACCTTTCTCTCGTGTACTCTTCGACGACTTGTAAAATCGATGCTCGTGAATCATGCTAGTTTCGATCTAAAACAATGTATCCCGTTGTTTTGAGCCGGAATACAAGTTTTCGCACAGTTCTGAGAGAAAAAGTTTACACCTTTCTCTCGTGTACTCTTCGACGACTTGTAAAATCGATGCTCGTGAATCATGCTAGTTTCGATCTAAAACGATGTTTCCCGTTGTTTTGAGCCGGAATACAAGTTTTCGCGCAGTTCTGAGTGAAAAAGTTTACACCTTTCTCTCGTCTACTCTTCGAAGACTTGTAAAATCGATGCTCGTGAATCTTGCTAGTTTCGATCTAAAACGATGTATCCCGTTGTTTTGAGCCGGAATACAAGTTTTCGCGCAGTTCTGAGGGAAAAAGTTTACACCTTTCTCTCGTGTACTCTTCGTCGACTTGTAAAATCGATGCTCGTGAATCTTGCTAGTTTCGATCTATAACGATGTATCCCGTTGTTTTGAGCCGGAATACAAGTTTTCGCGCAGTTCTGAGAGTTAAAGTTTACCTTTCTCTCGTCTACTCTTCGAAGACTTGTGAAATCGAAGCTCGTGAATCTTGCTAGATTCGATCTAAAGCGATGTATCCCGTTGTTTTGAGCCGGAATACAAGTTTTCGCGCAGTTCTGAGAGAAAAAGTTTACACATTTCTCTCGTCTACTCTTCCACGACTTGTAATACTGATGCTCGTGAATCTTGCTAGTTTCGATCTAAAACGATGTAACCCGTTGTTTTGAGCCGGAATACAAGTTTTCGCGCAGTTCTGAGAGAAAAAGTTTACACCTTTCTCTCTTCTATATTCGACAACTTGTAAAACGATGCTCGCGAAACTTGCTAGTTTCGACCTAAAACGATAAATCCCGTTGTTTTGAGCCGGAATACATGTTTTCGCGCAGATCTCAGAGAAAAAGTTCACACCTTTCTCTCGTGTACTCTTAGACGACTTGTAAAATTGATGCTCGTGAATCTTGCTAGTTTCGATCTAAAACGATGAATCCTGTTGTTTTGAGCCGGAATACAAGTTTTCGCGCAGTTCTGAGAGAAAAAAGTTTACACCTTTCTCTCGTCTAGTATTCGACGACTTGTAAAATCGATGCTCGTGAATCTTGCTAGTTTCGACCTAAAACGATGTACCCCGTTGTTTTGAGCCGGAATACACGTTTTCGCGCAGTTCTGAGAGAAAAAGTTTACACCTTTCTCTCGTGTACTCTTCGACGACTTGAAAAATCGATGCTCGTGAATCTTGCTAGTTTCGACCTAAAACGATGTATCGTTTTGTTTTGAGCCGGAATACAAGTTTTCGCTCAGTTCTGAGAGAAAAAGTTTACACCTTTCTCTCGTGTACTCTTCGACGACTTGTAAAATCGATGCTCGTGAATCATGCTAGTTTCGATCTAAAACAATGTATCCCGTTGTTTTGAGCCGGAATACAAGTTTTCGCACAGTTCTGAGAGAAAACGTTTACACCTTTCTCTCGTGTACTCTTCGACGACTTGTAAAATCGATGCTCGTGAATCATGCTAGTTTCGATCTAAAACGATGTTTCCCGTTGTTTTGAGCCGGAATACAAGTTTTCGCGCAGTTCTGAGTGAAAAAGTTTACACCTTTCTCTCGTCTACTCTTCGAAGACTTGTAAAATCGATGCTCGTGAATCTTGCTAGTTTCGATCTAAAACGATGTATCCCGTTGTTTTGAGCCGGAATACAAGTTTTCGCGCAGTTCTGAGGGAAAAAGTTTACACCTTTCTCTCGTGTACTCTTCGTCGACTTGTAAAATCGATGCTCGTGAATCTTGCTAGTTTCGATCTATAACGATGTATCCCGTTGTTTTGAGCCGGAATACAAGTTTTCGCGCAGTTCTGAGAGTTAAAGTTTACCTTTCTCTCGTCTACTCTTCGAAGACTTGTGAAATCGAAGCTCGTGAATCTTGCTAGATTCGATCTAAAGCGATGTATCTCGTTGTTTTGAGCCGGAATACAAGTTTTCGCGCAGTTCTGAGAGAAAAAGTTTACACATTCCTCTCGTCTACTCTTCGACGACTTGTAATATCGATGCTCGTGAATCTTGCTAGTTTCGATCTAAAATGATGTATCCCGTTGTTTTGAGCCGGAATACAAGTTTTCGCGCAGTTCTGAGAGTTAAAGTTTACACCTTTCTCTCGTCTACTATTCGACGACTTGTAAAATCGATGCTCGTGAATCTTGCTAGTTTCGACCTAAAACGATGTATCCCGTTGTTTTGAGCCGGAATACAAGTTTTCGCGCAGTTCTGAGAGAAAAAGTTTACACATTTCTCTCGTCTACTCTTCCACGACTTGTAATATCGATGCTCGTGAATCTTGCTAGTTTCGATCTAAAACGATGTATCCCGTTGTTTTGAGCCGGAATACAAGTTTTCGCGCAGTTCTGAGAGTTAAAGTTTACACCTTTCTCTCGTCTACTATTCGACGACTTGTAAAATCGATGCTCGTGAATCTTGCTAGTTTCGACCTAAAACGATGTATCCCGTTGTTTTGATCCGGAATACAAGTTTTCGCGCAGTTCTCAGAGAAAAGTTTACACCTTTCTCTCGTCTACTCTTCGACGACTCGTAAAATCGATGCTCATGAATATTGCTAGTTTCGATCTTCTCTCGTCTACTCTTCGATGACTCGTAAAATCGATGCTCATGAATTTTGCTAGTTTCGATCTAAAACGATATATCCTGTTGTTTTGAGCCGGAATACAAATTTTCGCGCAGTTCTGAGAGAAAAAGTTTACACCTTTCTCTCGTGTACTCTTCGACGACTTGTAAAATCGATGCTCGTGAATCATGTTAGTTTCGATCTAAAACAATGTATCCCGTTGTTTTGAGCCGGAATACAAGTTTTCGCGCAGTTCTGAGAGAAAAAGTTTACACCTTTCTCTCGTGTACTCTTCGTCGACTTGTAAAATCGATGCTCGTGAATCTTGCTAGTTTCGATCTAAAATGATGTATCCCGTTGTTTTGAGCCGGAATACAAGTTTTCGCGCAGTTCTGAGAGTTAAAGTTTACACCTTTCTCTCGTCTACTCTTCGAAGACTTGTGAAATCGAAGCTCGTGAATCTTGCTAGATTCGATCTAAAGCGATGTATCCCGTTGTTTTGATCCGGAATACACGTTTTCGCGCAGTTCTGAGAGACAAAGTTTACACCTTTCTCTCGTGTACTCTTCGACGACTTGTAAAATCGATGCTCGTGAATCTTGCTAGTTTCGATCTAAAACGATGTATCCCGTTGTTTTGAGCCGGAATACAAGTTTTCGCGCTGTTCTGAGAGTTAAAGTTTACACCTTTCTCTCGTCTACTCTTCGAAGACTTGTGAAATCGATGCTCCTGAATCTTGCTAGATTCGATCTAAAGCGATGTATCTTGTTGTTTTGAGCCGGAATACAAGTTTTCGCGCAGTTCTGAGAGAAAAAGTTTACACATTTCTCTCGTCTACTCTTCCACGACTTGTAATATCGATGCTCGTGAATCTTGCTAGTTTCGATCTAAAACGATGTAACCCGTTGTTTTGAGCCGGAATACAAGTTTTCGCGCAGTTCTGAGAGAAAAAGTTTACACCTTTCTCTCGTCTACTCTTCGAAGACTTGTGAAATCGAAGCTCGTGAATCTTGCTAGATTCGATCTAAAGCGATGTATCCCGTTGTTTTGATCCGGAATACACGTTTTCGCGCAGTTCTGAGAGAAAAAGTTTACACCTTTCTCTCGTGTACTCTTCGACGACTTGTAAAATCGATGCTCGTGAGTCTTGCTAGTTTCGATCTAAAACGATGTATCCCGTTGTTTTGAGCCGGAATACAAGTTTTCGCGCTGTTCTGAGAGTTAAAGTTTACACCTTTCTCTCGTCTACTCTTCGAAGACTTGTGAAATCGATGCTCCTGAATCTTGCTAGATTCGATCTAAAGCGATGTATCTCGTTGTTTTGAGCCGGAATACAAGTTTTCGCGCAGTTCTGAGAGAAAAAGTTTACACATTTCTCTCGTCTACTCTTCCACGACTTGTAATATCGATGCTCGTGAATCTTGCTAGTTTCGATCTAAAACGATGTAACCCGTTGTTTTGAGCCGGAATACAAGTTTTCGCGCAGTTCTGAGAGAAAAAGTTTACACCTTTCTCTCGTCTACTATTCGACGACTTGTAAAATCGATGCTCGTGAATCTTGCTAGTTTCGACCTAAAACGATGTATCCCGTTGTTTTGAGCCGGAATACAAGTTTTCGCGCAGTTCTGAGAGAAAAAGTTTACACATTTCTCTCGTCTACTCTTCCACGACTTGTAATATCAATGCTCGTGAAACTTACTAGTTTCGACCTAAAACGATATATCCCATTGTTATGAGCCGGAATACAAGTTTTCGCGCAGTTCTCAGAGAAAAGTTTACACCTTTCTCTCGTCTACTCTTCGACGACTCGTAAAATCGATGCTCATGAATATTGCTAGTTTCGATCTTCTCTCGTCTACTCTTCGATGACTCGTAAAATCGATGCTCATGAATTTTGCTAGTTTCGATCTAAAACGATATATCCTGTTGTTTTGAGCCGGAATACAAATTTTCGCGCAGTTCTGAGAGAAAAAGTTTACACCTTTCTCTCGTGTACTCTTCGACGACTTGTAAAATCGATGCTCGTGAATCATGTTAGTTTCGATCTAAAACAATGTATCCCGTTGTTTTGAGCCGGAATACAAGTTTTCGCGCAGTTCTGAGAGAAAAAGTTTACACCTTTCTCTCGTGTACTCTTCGTCGACTTGTAAAATCGATGCTCGTGAATCTTGCTAGTTTCGATCTAAAATGATGTATCCCGTTGTTTTGAGCCGGAATACAAGTTTTCGCGCAGTTCTGAGAGTTAAAGTTTACACCTTTCTCTCGTCTACTCTTCGAAGACTTGTGAAATCGAAGCTCGTGAATCTTGCTAGATTCGATCTAAAGCGATGTATCCCGTTGTTTTGATCCGGAATACACGTTTTCGCGCAGTTCTGAGAGACAAAGTTTACACCTTTCTCTCGTGTACTCTTCGACGACTTGTAAAATCGATGCTCGTGAATCTTGCTAGTTTCGATCTAAAACGATGTATCCCGTTGTTTTGAGCCGGAATACAAGTTTTCGCGCTGTTCTGAGAGTTAAAGTTTACACCTTTCTCTCGTCTACTCTTCGAAGACTTGTGAAATCGATGCTCCTGAATCTTGCTAGATTCGATCTAAAGCGATGTATCTTGTTGTTTTGAGCCGGAATACAAGTTTTCGCGCAGTTTTGAGAGAAAAAGTTTACACATTTCTCTCGTCTACTCTTCCACGACTTGTAATATCGATGCTCGTGAATCTTGCTAGTTTCGATCTAAAACGATGTAACCCGTTGTTTTGAGCCGGAATACAAGTTTTCGCGCAGTTCTGAGAGAAAAAGTTTACACCTTTCTCTCGTCTACTCTTCGAAGACTTGTGAAATCGAAGCTCGTGAATCTTGCTAGATTCGATCTAAAGCGATGTATCCCGTTGTTTTGATCCGGAATACACGTTTTCGCGCAGTTCTGAGAGAAAAAGTTTACACCTTTCTCTCGTGTACTCTTCGACGACTTGTAAAATCGATGCTCGTGAGTCTTGCTAGTTTCGATCTAAAACGATGTATCCCGTTGTTTTGAGCCGGAATACAAGTTTTCGCGCTGTTCTGAGAGTTAAAGTTTACACCTTTCTCTCGTCTACTCTTCGAAGACTTGTGAAATCGATGCTCCTGAATCTTGCTAGATTCGATCTAAAGCGATGTATCTCGTTGTTTTGAGCCGGAATACAAGTTTTCGCGCAGTTCTGAGAGAAAAAGTTTACACCTTTCTCTCGTGTACTCTTCGACGACTTGTAAAATCGATGCTCGTGAATCATGTTAGTTTCGATCTAAAACAATGTATCCCGTTGTTTTGAGCCGGAATACAAGTTTTCGCGCAGTTCTGAGAGAAAAAGTTTACACCTTTCTCTCGTGTACTCTTCGTCGACTTGTAAAATCGATGCTCGTGAATCTTGCTAGTTTCGATCTAAAATGATGTATCCCGTTGTTTTGAGCCGGAATACAAGTTTTCGCGCAGTTCTGAGAGTTAAAGTTTACACCTTTCTCTCGTCTACTCTTCGAAGACTTGTGAAATCGAAGCTCGTGAATCTTGCTAGATTCGATCTAAAGCGATGTATCCCGTTGTTTTGATCCGGAATACACGTTTTCGCGCAGTTCTGAGAGACAAAGTTTACACCTTTCTCTCGTGTACTCTTCGACGACTTGTAAAATCGATGCTCGTGAATCTTGCTAGTTTCGATCTAAAACGATGTATCCCGTTGTTTTGAGCCGGAATACAAGTTTTCGCGCTGTTCTGAGAGTTAAAGTTTACACCTTTCTCTCGTCTACTCTTCGAAGACTTGTGAAATCGATGCTCCTGAATCTTGCTAGATTCGATCTAAAGCGATGTATCTTGTTGTTTTGAGCCGGAATACAAGTTTTCGCGCAGTTCTGAGAGAAAAAGTTTACACATTTCTCTCGTCTACTCTTCCACGACTTGTAATATCGATGCTCGTGAATCTTGCTAGTTTCGATCTAAAACGATGTAACCCGTTGTTTTGAGCCGGAATACAAGTTTTCGCGCAGTTCTGAGAGAAAAAGTTTACACCTTTCTCTCGTCTACTATTCGACGACTTGTAAAATCGATGCTCGTGAATCTTGCTAGTTTCGACCTAAAACGATGTATCCCGTTGTTTTGAGCCGGAATACAAGTTTTCGCGCAGTTCTGAGAGAAAAAGTTTACACATTTCTCTCGTCTACTCTTCCACGACTTGTAATATCAATGCTCGTGAAACTTACTAGTTTCGACCTAAAACGATATATCCCATTGTTATGAGCCGGAATACAAGTTTTCGCGCAGTTCTCAGAGAAAAGTTTACACCTTTCTCTCGTCTACTCTTCGACGACTCGTAAAATCGATGCTCATGAATATTGCTAGTTTCGATCTTCTCTCGTCTACTCTTCGATGACTCGTAAAATCGATGCTCATGAATTTTGCTAGTTTCGATCTAAAACGATATATCCTGTTGTTTTGAGCCGGAATACAAATTTTCGCGCAGTTCTGAGAGAAAAAGTTTACACCTTTCTCTCGTGTACTCTTCGACGACTTGTAAAATCGATGCTCGTGAATCATGTTAGTTTCGATCTAAAACAATGTATCCCGTTGTTTTGAGCCGGAATACAAGTTTTCGCGCAGTTCTGAGAGAAAAAGTTTACACCTTTCTCTCGTGTACTCTTCGTCGACTTGTAAAATCGATGCTCGTGAATCTTGCTAGTTTCGATCTAAAATGATGTATCCCGTTGTTTTGAGCCGGAATACAAGTTTTCGCGCAGTTCTGAGAGTTAAAGTTTACACCTTTCTCTCGTCTACTCTTCGAAGACTTGTGAAATCGAAGCTCGTGAATCTTGCTAGATTCGATCTAAAGCGATGTATCCCGTTGTTTTGATCCGGAATACACGTTTTCGCGCAGTTCTGAGAGACAAAGTTTACACCTTTCTCTCGTGTACTCTTCGACGACTTGTAAAATCGATGCTCGTGAATCTTGCTAGTTTCGATCTAAAACGATGTATCCCGTTGTTTTGAGCCGGAATACAAGTTTTCGCGCTGTTCTGAGAGTTAAAGTTTACACCTTTCTCTCGTCTACTCTTCGAAGACTTGTGAAATCGATGCTCCTGAATCTTGCTAGATTCGATCTAAAGCGATGTATCTTGTTGTTTTGAGCCGGAATACAAGTTTTCGCGCAGTTTTGAGAGAAAAAGTTTACACATTTCTCTCGTCTACTCTTCCACGACTTGTAATATCGATGCTCGTGAATCTTGCTAGTTTCGATCTAAAACGATGTAACCCGTTGTTTTGAGCCGGAATACAAGTTTTCGCGCAGTTCTGAGAGAAAAAGTTTACACCTTTCTCTCGTCTACTCTTCGAAGACTTGTGAAATCGAAGCTCGTGAATCTTGCTAGATTCGATCTAAAGCGATGTATCCCGTTGTTTTGATCCGGAATACACGTTTTCGCGCAGTTCTGAGAGAAAAAGTTTACACCTTTCTCTCGTGTACTCTTCGACGACTTGTAAAATCGATGCTCGTGAGTCTTGCTAGTTTCGATCTAAAACGATGTATCCCGTTGTTTTGAGCCGGAATACAAGTTTTCGCGCTGTTCTGAGAGTTAAAGTTTACACCTTTCTCTCGTCTACTCTTCGAAGACTTGTGAAATCGATGCTCCTGAATCTTGCTAGATTCGATCTAAAGCGATGTATCTCGTTGTTTTGAGCCGGAATACAAGTTTTCGCGCAGTTCTGAGAGAAAAAGTTTACACCTTTCTCTCGTGTACTCTTCGACGACTTGTAAAATCGATGCTCGTGAATCATGTTAGTTTCGATCTAAAACAATGTATCCCGTTGTTTTGAGCCGGAATACAAGTTTTCGCGCAGTTCTGAGAGAAAAAGTTTACACCTTTCTCTCGTGTACTCTTCGTCGACTTGTAAAATCGATGCTCGTGAATCTTGCTAGTTTCGATCTAAAATGATGTATCCCGTTGTTTTGAGCCGGAATACAAGTTTTCGCGCAGTTCTGAGAGTTAAAGTTTACACCTTTCTCTCGTCTACTCTTCGAAGACTTGTGAAATCGAAGCTCGTGAATCTTGCTAGATTCGATCTAAAGCGATGTATCCCGTTGTTTTGATCCGGAATACACGTTTTCGCGCAGTTCTGAGAGACAAAGTTTACACCTTTCTCTCGTGTACTCTTCGACGACTTGTAAAATCGATGCTCGTGAATCTTGCTAGTTTCGATCTAAAACGATGTATCCCGTTGTTTTGAGCCGGAATACAAGTTTTCGCGCTGTTCTGAGAGTTAAAGTTTACACCTTTCTCTCGTCTACTCTTCGAAGACTTGTGAAATCGATGCTCCTGAATCTTGCTAGATTCGATCTAAAGCGATGTATCTTGTTGTTTTGAGCCGGAATACAAGTTTTCGCGCAGTTCTGAGAGAAAAAGTTTACACATTTCTCTCGTCTACTCTTCCACGACTTGTAATATCGATGCTCGTGAATCTTGCTAGTTTCGATCTAAAACGATGTAACCCGTTGTTTTGAGCCGGAATACAAGTTTTCGCGCAGTTCTGAGAGAAAAAGTTTACACCTTTCTCTCGTCTACTCTTCGAAGACTTGTGAAATCGAAGCTCGTGAATCTTGCTAGATTCGATCTAAAGCGATGTATCCCGTTGTTTTGATCCGGAATACACGTTTTCGCGCAGTTCTGAGAGAAAAAGTTTACACCTTTCTCTCGTGTACTCTTCGACGACTTGTAAAATCGATGCTCGTGAGTCTTGCTAGTTTCGATCTAAAACGATGTATCCCGTTGTTTTGAGCCGGAATACAAGTTTTCGCGCTGTTCTGAGAGTTAAAGTTTACACCTTTCTCTCGTCTACTCTTCGAAGACTTGTGAAATCGATGCTCCTGAATCTTGCTAGATTCGATCTAAAGCGATGTATCTCGTTGTTTTGAGCCGGAATACAAGTTTTCGCGCAGTTCAAAAAGTTTACACATTTCTCTCGTCTACTCTTCCACGACTTGTAATATCGATGCTCGTGAATCTTGCTAGTTTCGATCTAAAACGATGTAACCCGTTGTTTTGAGCCGGAATACAAGTTTTCGCGCAGTTCTGAGAGAAAAAGTTTACACCTTTCTCTCTTCTATATTCGACAACTTGTAAAATCGATGCTCGTGAAACTTGCTAGTTTCGACCTAAAACGATGTATCCCGTTGTTTTGAGCAGGAATACAAGTTTTCGCGCAGTTCTGAGAGAATAAGTTTACACCTTTCTCTCGTGTACTCTTCGACGACTTGTAAAATCGATGCTCGTGAATCATGCTAGTTTCGATCTAAAACGATGTATCCCGTTGTTTTGAGCCGGAATTCAAGTTTCCGCGCAGTTCTGAGAGAAAAGTTTACACCTTTCTCTCGTGAACTCTTCGACGACTTGTAAAATCGATGCTCGTGAATCATGCTAGTTTCGATCTAAAACGATGTATCCCGTTGTTTTGATCCGGAATACACGTTTTCGCGCAGTTCTGAGAGAAAAGTTTACACCTTTCTCTCGCGTACTCTTCGAAGACTTGTGAAATCGATGCTCCTGAATCTTGCTAGATTCGATCTAAAGCGATGTATCTCGTTGTTTTGAGCCGGAATACAAGTTTTCGCGCAGTTCTGAGAGAAAAAGTTTACACATTTCTCTCGTCTACTCTTCCACGACTTGTAATATCGATGCTCGTGAATCTTGCTAGTTTCGATCTAAAACGATGTAACC
Organism: Amblyomma americanum; assembly: GCF_052857255.1. Classification (NCBI taxonomy): domain Eukaryota; kingdom Metazoa; phylum Arthropoda; class Arachnida; order Ixodida; family Ixodidae; genus Amblyomma; species Amblyomma americanum. The sequence goes on from NW_027526494.1 coordinate 197,238, forward strand.
CGTTGTTTTGAGCCGGAATACAAGTTTTCGCGCAGTTCTGAGAGAAAAAGTTTACACCTTTCTCTCTTCTATATTCGACAACTTGTAAAATCGATGCTCGTGAAACTTGCTAGTTTCGACCTAAAACGATCTATCCCATTGTTATGAGCCGGAATACAAGTTTTCGCGCAGTTTTGAGAGAAACGTTTACACCTTTCTCTCGTCTACTCTTCGACGACTCGTAAAATCGATGCTCATGAATATTGCTAGTTTCGATCTTCTCTCGTCTACTCTTCGATGACTCGTAAAATCGATGCTCATGAATTTTGCTAGTTTCGATCTAAAACGATGTATCTCGTTGTTTTGAGCCGGAATACAAGTTTTCGCGCAGTTCTGAGAGAACATTTTACACATTTCTCTCGTATACTCTTCCACGACTTGTAATATCGATGCTCGTGAATCTGGCTAGTTTCGATCTAAAACGATGTAACCCGTTGTTTTGAGCCGGAATACAAGTTTTCGCGCAGTTCTGAGAGAAAAAGTTTACACCTTTCTCTCTTCTATATTCGACAACTTGTAAAATCGATGCTCGTGAAACTTGCTAGTTTCGACCTAAAACGATGTATCCCGTTGTTTTGAGCAGGAATACAAGTTTTCGCGCAGTTCTGAGAGAAAAAGTTGACACCTTTCTCTCGTGTACTCTTCGACGACTTGTAAAATCGATGCTCGTGAATCTTGCTAGTTTTGATCTAAAACGATGTATCCCGTTGTTTTGAGCCGGAATACAAGTTTTCGCGCAGTTCTGAGAGAAAAAGTTTACACCTTTCTCTCGTGTACTCTTCGTCGACTTGTAAAATCGATGCTCGTGAATCTTGCTAGTTTCAATCTAAAATGATGTATCCCGTTGTTTTGAGCCGGAATACAAGTTTTCGCGCAGTTCTGAGAGTTAAAGTTTACACCTTTCTCTCGTCTACTCTTCGAAGACTTGTGAAATCGAAGCTCGTGAATCTTGCTAGATTCGATCTAAAGCGATGTATCCCGTTGTTTTGATCCGGAATACACGTTTTCGCGCAGTTCTGAGAGACAAAGTTTACACCTTTCTCTCGTGTACTCTTCGACGACTTGTAAAATCGATGCTCGTGAATCTTGCTAGTTTCGATCTAAAACGATGTATCCCGTTGTTATGAGCCGGAATACAAGTTTTCGCGCAGTTTTGAGAGAAAAGTTTACACCTTTCTCTCGTCTACTCTTCGACGACTCGTAAAATCGATGCTCATGAATATTGCTAGTTTCGATCTTCTCTCGTCTAGTCTTCGATGACTCGTAAAATCGATGCTCATGAATTTTGCTAGTTTCGATCTAAAACGATGTATCTCGTTGATTTGAGCCGGAATACAAGTTTTCGCGCAGTTCTGAGAGAAAAAGTTTACACATTTCTCTCGTCTACTCTTCCACGACTTGTAATATCGATGCTCGTGAATCTTGCTAGTTTCGATCTAAAACGATGTAACCCGTTGTTTTGAGCCGGAATACAAGTTTTCGCGCAGTTCTGAGAGAAAAAGTTTACACCTTTCTCTCTTCTATATTCGACAACTTGTAAAATCGATGCTCGTGAAACTTGCTAGTTTCGACCTAAAACGATGTATCCCGTTGTTTTGAGCAGGAATACAAGTTTTCGCGCAGTTCTGAGAGAAAAAGTTGACACCTTTCTCTCGTGTACTCTTCGACGACTTGTAAAATCGATGCTCGTGAATCTTGCTAGTTTTGATCTAAAACGATGTATCCCGTTGTTTTGAGCCGGAATACAAGTTTTCGCGCAGTTCTGAGAGAAAAAGTTTACACCTTTCTCTCGTGTACTCATCGTCGACTTGTAAAATCGATGCTCGTGAATCTTGCTAGTTTCAATCTAAAATGATGTATCCCGTTGTTTTGAGCCGGAATACAAGTTTTCGCGCAGTTCTGAGAGTTAAAGTTTACACCTTTCTCTCGTCTACTCTTCGAAGACTTGTGAAATCGAAGCTCGTGAATCTTGCTAGATTCGATCTAAAGCGATGTATCCCGTTGTTTTGATCCGGAATACACGTTTTCGCGCAGTTCTGAGAGACAAAGTTTACACCTTTCTCTCGTGTACTCTTCGACGACTTGTAAAATCGATGCTCGTGAATCTTGCTAGTTTCGATCTAAAACGATGTATCCCGTTGTTTTGAGCCGGAATACAAGTTTTCGCGCTGTTCTGAGAGTTAAAGTTTACACCTTTCTCTCGTCTACTCTTCGAAGACTTGTGAAATCGATGCTCCTGAATCTTGCCAGATTCGATCTAAAGCGATGTATCTCGTTGTTTTGAGCCGGAATACAAGTTTTCGCGCAGTTCTGAGAGAAAAAGTTTACACATTTCTCTCGTCTACTCTTCCACGACTTGTAATATCGATGCTCGTGAATCTTGCTAGTTTCGATCTAAAACGATGTAACCCGTTGTTTTGAGCCGGAATACAAGTTTTCGCGCAGTTCTGAGAGAAAAAGTTTACACCTTTCTCTCTTCTATATTCGACAACTTGTAAAATCGATGCTCGTGAAACTTGCTAGTTTCGACCTAAAACGATGTATCCCGTTGTTTTGAGCAGGAATACAAGTTTTCGCGCAGTTCTGAGAGAATATGTTTACACCTTTCTCTCGTGTACTCTTCGACGACTTGTAAAATCGATGCTCGTGAATCATGCTAGTTTCGATCTAAAACGATGTATCCCGTTGTTTTGAGCCGGAATACAAGTTTTCGCGCAGTTCTGAGAGAAAAGTTTACACCTTTCTCTCGTGAACTCTTCGACGACTTGTAAAATCGATGCTCGTGAATCATGCTAGTTTCGATCTAAAACGATGTATCCCGTTGTTTTGATCCGGAATACACGTTTTCGCGAAGTTCTGAGAGAAAAAGTTTACACCTTTCTCTCGCGTACTCTTCGAAGACTTGTGAAATCGATGCTCCTGAATCTTGCTAGATTCGATCTAAAGCGATGTATCTCGTTGTTTTGAGCCGGAATACAAGTTTTCGCGCAGTTCTGAGAGAAAAGTTTACACCTTTCTCTCGTGAACTCTTCGACGACTTGTAAAATCGATGCTCGTGAATCATGCTAGTTTCGATCTAAAACGATGTATCCCGTTGTTTTGAGCCGGAATACAAGTTTTCGCGCAGTTCTGAGAGAAAAAGTTTACACCTTTCTCTCGTGTACTCTTCGTCGACTTGTAAAATCGATGCTCGTGAATCTTGCTAGTTTCAATCTAAAACGATGTAACCCGTTGTTTTTAGCCGGAATACAAGTTTTCGCGCAGTTCTGAGAGAAAAAGTTTACACCTTTCTCTCTTCTATATTCGACAACTTGTAAAATCGATGCTCGTGAAACTTGCTAGTTTCGACCTAAAACGATATATCCCATTGTTATGAGCCGGAATACAAGTTTTCGCGCAGTTTTGAGAGAAAAGTTTACACCTTTCTCTCGTCTACTCTTCGACGACTCGTAAAATCGATGCTCATGAATATTGCTAGTTTCGATCTTCTCTCGTCTACTCTTCGATGACTCGTAAAATCGATGCTCATGAATTTTGCTAGTTTCGATCTAAAACGATGTATCTCGTTGTTTTGAGCCGGAATACAAGTTTTCGCGCAGTTCTGAGAGAAAAAGTTTACACATTTCTCTCGTCTACTCTTCCACGACTTGTAATATCGATGCTCGTGAATCTTGCTAGTTTCGATCTAAAACGATGTAACCCGTTGTTTTGAGCCGGAATACAAGTTTTCGCGCAGTTCTGAGAGAAAAAGTTTACACCTTTCTCTCTTCTATATTCGACAACTTGTAAAATCGATGCTCGTGAAACTTGCTAGTTTCGACCTAAAACGATGTATCCCGTTGTTTTGAGCAGGAATACAAGTTTTCGCGCAGTTCTGAGAGAAAAAGTTTACACCTTTCTCTCGTGTACTCTTCGACGACTTGTAAAATCGATGCTCGTGAATCTTGCTAGTTTTGATCTAAAACGATGTATCCCGTTGTTTTGAGCCGGAATACAAGTTTTCACGCAGTTCTGAGAGAAAAAGTTTACACCTTTCTCTCGTGTACTCTTCGTCGACTTGTAAAATCGATGCTCGTGAATCTTGCTAGTTTCGATCTAAAATGATGTATCCCGTTGTTTTGAGCCGGAATACAAGTTTTCGCGCAGTTCTGAGAGTTAAAGTTTACACCTTTCTCTCGTCTACTCTTCGAAGACTTGTGAAATCGAAGCTCGTGAATCTTGCTAGATTCGATCTAAAGCGATGTATCCCGTTGTTTTGATCCGGAATACACGTTTTCGCGCAGTTCTGAGAGACAAAGTTTACACCTTTCTCTCGTGTACTCTTCGACGACTTGTAAAATCGATGCTCGTGAATCTTGCTAGTTTCGATCTAAAACGATGTATCCCGTTGTTTTGAGCCGGAATAGAAGTTTTCGCGCTGTTCTGAGAGTTAAAGTTTACACCTTTCTCTCGTCTACTCTTCGAAGACTTGTGAAATCGATGCTCCTGAATCTTGCTAGATTCGATCTAAAGCGATGTATCTTGTTGTTTTGAGCCGGAATACAAGTTTTCGCGCAGTTCTGAGAGAAAAAGTTTACACATTTCTCTCGTCTACTCTTCCACGACTTGTAATATCGATGCTCGTGAATCTTGCTAGTTTCGATCTAAAACGATGTAACCCGTTGTTTTGAGCCGGAATACAAGTTTTCGCGCAGTTCTGAGAGAAAAAGTTTACACCTTTCTCTCTTCTATATTCGGCAACTTGTAAAATCGATGCTCGTGAAACTTGCTAGTTTCGACCTAAAACGATATATCCCATTGTTATGAGCCGGAATACAAGTTTTCGCGCAGTTCTGAGATAAAAGTTTACACCTTTCTCTCGTCTACTCTTCGACGACTCGTAAAATCGATGCTCATGAATTTTGCTAGTTTCGATCTTCTCTCGTCTACTCTTCGATGACTCGTAAAATCGATGCTCAAGAATTTTGCTAGTTTCGATCTAAAACGATATATCCTGTTGTTTTGAGCCGGAATACAAGTTTTCGCGCAGTTCTGAGAGAAAAAGTTTACACCTTTCTCTCGTGTACTCTTCGACGACTTGTAAAATCGATGCTCGTGAATCATGCTAGTTTCGATCTAAAACAATGTATCCCGTTGTTTTGAGCCGGAATACAAGTTTTCGCATAGTTCTGAGAGAAAAAGTTTACACCTTTCTCTCGTGTACTCTTCGACGACTTGTAAAATCGATGCTCGTGAATCATGCTAGTTTCGATCTAAAACGATGTTTCCCGTTGTTTTGAGCCGGAATACAAGTTTTCGCGCAGTTCTGAGAGAAAATTTTACACCTTTCTCTCGTCTACTCGTCGAAGACTTGTAAAATTGATGCTCGTGAATCTTGCTAGTTTCGATCTAAAACGATGTATCCCGTTGTTTTGAGCCGGAATACAAGTTTTCGCGCAGTTCTGAGAGAAAAAGTTTACACCTTTCTCTCGTGTACTCTTCGTCGACTTGTAAAATCGATGCTCGTGAATCTTGCTAGTTTCGATCTAAAACGATGTATCCCGTTGTTTTGAGCCGGAATACAAGTTTTCGCGCAGTCCTGAGAGAAAAAGTTTACACCTTTCTCTCGTGTACTCTTCGACGACTTGTAAAATTGATGCTCGTGAATCATGCTAGTTTCGATCTAAAACGATGTATCCCGTTGTTTTGAGCCGGAATACAAGTTTTCGCACAGTTCTGAGAGAAAAAGTTTACACCTTTCTCTCGTGTACTCTTCGACGACTTGTAAAATCGGTGCTCGTGAATCATGCTAGTTTCGACCTAAAACGATGTATCCCTTTGTTTTCAGCCGGAATACAAGTTTTCGCGCAGTTCTGAGAGAAAAAGTTTACACCTTTCTCTCGTCTACTCTTCGAAGACTTGTAAAATCGATGCTCGTGAATCTTGCTAGTTTCGATCTAAAACGATGTATCCTGTTGTTTTGAGCCGGAATACAAGTTTTCGCGCAGTTCTGAGAGAAAAAGTTTACACCTTTCTCTCGTGTACTCTTCGAAGACTTGTGAAATCGAAGCTCGTGAATCTTGCTAGATTCGATCTAAAGCGATGTATCCCGTTGTTTTGAGCCGGAATACAAGTTTTCGCGCAGTTCTGAGAGAAAAAGTTTACACTTTTCTCTTGTCTACTATTCGACGACGTGTAAAATCGATGCTCGTGAATCGTTCTAGTTTCGACCTAAAACGATGTATCCCGTTGTTTTGAGCCGGAATACACGTTTTCGCGCAGTTCTGAGAGAAAAAGTTTACACATTTCTCTCGTCTACTCTTCGACGACTTGTAATATCGATGCTCGTGAATCTTGCAAGTTTCAATCTAAAACAATGTAACCCGTTGTTTTGAGCCGGAATACAAAATTTCGCGCAGTTCTGAGAGAAAAGTTTACACCTTTCTCTCGTGAACTCTTCGACGACTTGTAAAATCGATGCTCGTGAATCATGCTAGTTTCGATCTAAAACGATGTATCCCGTTGTTTTGATCCGGAATACACGTTTTCGCGCAGTTCTGAGAGAAAAAGTTTACACCTTTCTCTCGCGTACTCTTCGAAGACTTGTGAAATCGATGCTCCTGAATCTTGCTAGATTCGATCTAAAGCGATGTATCTCGTTGTTTTGAGCCGGAATACAAGTTTTCGCGCAGTTCTGAGAGAAAAAGTTTACACCTTTCTCTCTTTTATATTGGACAACTTGTAAAATCGATGCTCGTGAAACTTGCTAGTTTCGACCTAAAACGATATATCCCATTGTTATGAGCCGGAATACAAGTTTTCGCGCAGTTTTGAGAGAAAAGTTTACACCTTTCTCTCGTCTACTCTTCGACGACTCGTAAAATCGATGCTCATGAATATTGCTAGTTTCGATCTTCTCTCGTCTACTCTTCGATGACTCGTAAAATCGATGCTCATGAATTTTGCTAGTTTCGATCTAAAACGATATATCCTGTTGTTTTGAGCCGGAATACAAGTTTTCGCGCAGTTCTGAGAGAAAAAGTTTACACCTTTCTCTCGTGTACTCTTCGACGACTTGTAAAATCGATGCTCGTGAATCATGCTAGTTTCGATCTAAAACAATGTATCCCGTTGTTTTGAGCCGGAATACAAGTTTTCGCACAGTTCTGAGAGAAAAAGTTTACACCTTTCTCTCGTGTACTCTTCGACGACTTGTAAAATCGATGCTCGTGAATCATGCTAGTTTCGATCTAAAACGATGTTTCCCGTTGTTTTGAGCCGGAATACAAGTTTTCGCGCAGTTCTGGGAGAAAAATTTACACCTTTCTCTCGTCTACTCGTCGAAGACTTGTAAAATCGATGCTCGTGAATCTTGCTAGTTTTGATCTAAAACGATGTATCCCGTTGTTTTGAGCCGGAATACAAGTTTTCGCTCAGTTCTGAGAGTTAAAGTTTACACCTTTCTCTCGTCTACTCTTCGAAGACTTGTGAAATCGATGCTCCTGAATCTTGCTAGATTCGATCTAAAGCGATGTATCTTGTTGTTTTGAGCCGGAATACAAGTTTTCGCGCAGTTCTGAGAGAAAAAGTTTACACATTTCTCTCGTCTACTCTTCCACGACTTGTAATATCGATGCTCGTGAATCTTGCTAGTTTCGATCTAAAATGATGTAACCCATTGTTTTGAGCCGGAATACAAGTTTTCGCGCAGTTCTGAGAGAAAAAATTTACACCTTTCTCTCTTCTATATTCGACAACTTGTAAAATCGATGCTCGTGAAACTTGCTATTTTCGACCTAAAACGATATATCCCATTGTTATGAGCCGGAATACAAGTTTTTGCGCAGTTCTGAGAGTTAAAGTTTACACCTTTCTCTCGTCTACTCTTCGAAGACTTGTGAAATCGAAGCTCGTGAATCTTGCTAGATTCGATCTAAAGCGATGTATCCCGTTGTTTTGATCCGGAATACACGTTTTCGCGCAGTTCTGAGAGACAAAGTTTACACCTTTCTCTCGTGTACTCTTCGACGACTTGTAAAATCGATGCTCGTGAATCTTGCTAGTTTCGATCTAAAACGATGTATCCCCTTGTTTTGAGCCGGAATACAAGTTTTCGCGCTGTTCTGAGAGTTAAAGTTTACACCTTTCTCTCGTCTACTCTTCGAAGACTTGTGAAATCGATGCTCCTGAATCTTGCTAGATTCGATCTAAAGCGATGTATCTTGTTGTTTTGAGCCGGAATACAAGTTTTCGCGCAGTTCTGAGAGAAAAAGTTTACACATTTCTCTCGTCTACTCTTCCACGACTTGTAATATCGATGCTCGTGAATCTTGCTAGTTTCGATCTAAAACGATGTAACCCGTTGTTTTGAGCCGGAATACAAGTTTTCGCGCAGTTCTGAGAGAAAAAGTTTACACCTTTCTCTCTTCTATATTCGACAACTTGTAAAATCGATGCTCGTGAAACTTGCTAGTTTCGACCTGAAACGATATATCCCATTGTTATGAGCCGGAATACAAGTTTTCGCGCAGTTCTGAGATAAAAGTTTACACCTTTCTCTCGTCTACTCTTCGACGACTCGTAAAATCGATGCTCATGAATTTTGCTAGTTTCGATCTTCTCTCGTCTACTCTTCGATGACTCGTAAAATCGATGCTCAAGAATTTTGCTAGTTTCGATCTAAAACGATATATCCTGTTGTTTTGAGCCGGAATACAAGTTTTCGCGCAGTTCTGAGAGAAAAAGTTTACACCTTTCTCTCGTGTACTCTTCGACGACTTGTAAAATCGATGCTCGTGAATCATGCTAGTTTCGATCTAAAACAATGTATCCCGTTGTTTTGAGCCGGAATACAAGTTTTCGCATAGTTCTGAGAGAAAAAGTTTACACCTTTCTCTCGTGTACTCTTCGACGACTTGTAAAATCGATGCTCGTGAATCATGCTAGTTTCGATCTAAAACGATGTTTCCCGTTGTTTTGAGCCGGAATACAAGTTTTCGCGCAGTTCTGAGAGAAAATTTTACACCTTTCTCTCGTCTACTCGTCGAAGACTTGTAAAATCGATGCTCGTGAATCTTGCTAGTTTCGATCTAAAACGATGTATCCCGTTGTTTTGAGCCGGAATACAAGTTTTCGCGCAGTTCTGAGAGAAAACGTTTACACCTTTCTCTCGTGTACTCTTCGTCGACTTGTAAAATCGATGCTCGTGAATCTTGCTAGTTTCGATCTAAAACGATGTATCCCGTTGTTTTGAGCCGGAATACAAGTTTTCGCGCAGTCCTGAGAGAAAAAGTTTACACCTTTCTCTCGTGTACTCTTCGACGACTTGTAATATTGACGCTCGTGAATCATGCTAGTTTCGATCTAAAACGATGTATCCCGTTGTTTTGAGCCGGAATACAAGTTTTCGCACAGTTCTAAGAGAAAAAGTTTACACCTTTCTCTAGTGTACTCTTCGACGACTTGTAAAATCGATGCTTGTGAATCATGCTAGTTTCGATCTAAAACGATGTTTCCCGTTGTTTTGAGCCGGAATACAAGTTTTCGCGCAGTTCTGAGAGAAAATTTTACACCTTTCTCTCGTCTACTTGTCGAAGACTTGTAAAATCGATGCTCGTGAATCTTGCTAGTTTCGATCTAAAACGATGTATCCCGTTGTTTTGAGCCGGAATACAAGTTTTCGCGCAGTTCTGAGAGAAAAAGTTTACACCTTTCTCTCGTGTACTCTTCGTCGACTTGTAAAATCGATGCTCGTGAATCTTGCTAGTTTCGATCTAAAACGATGTATCCCGTTGTTTTGAGCCGGAATACAAGTTTTCGCGCAGTCCTGAGAGAAAAAGTTTACACCTTTCTCTCGTGTACTCTTCGACGACTTGTAAAATTGATGCTCGTGAATCATGCTAGTTTCGATCTAAAACGATGTATCCCGTTGTTTTGAGCCGGAATACAAGTTTTCGCACAGTTCTGAGAGAAAAAGTTTACACCTTTCTCTCGTGTACTCTTCGACGACTTGTAAAATCGGTGCTCGTGAATCATGCTAGTTTCGACCTAAAACGATGTATCCCTTTGTTTTCAGCCGGAATACAAGTTTTCGCGCAGTTCTGAGAGAAAAAGTTTACACCTTTCTCTCGTCTACTCTTCGAAGTCTTGTAAAATCGATGCTCGTGAATCTTGCTAGTTTCGATCTAAAACGATGTATCCTGTTGTTTTGAGCCGGAATACAAGTTTTCGCGCAGTTCTGAGAGAAAAAGTTTACACCTTTCTCTCGTGTACTCTTCGAAGACTTGTGAAATCGAAGCTCGTGAATCTTGCTAGATTCGATCTAAAGCGATGTATCCCGTTGTTTTGAGCCGGAATACAAGTTTTCGCGCAGTTCTGAGAGAAAAAGTTTACACTTTTCTCTCGTCTACTATTCGACGACGTGTAAAATCGATGCTCGTGAATCGTTCTAGTTTCGACCTAAAACGATGTATCCCGTTGTTTTGAGCCGGAATACACGTTTTCGCGCAGTTCTGAGAGAAAAAGTTTACACATTTCTCTCGTCTACTCTTCGACGACTTGTAATATCGATGCTCGTGAATCTTGCAAGTTTCAATCTAAAACAATGTAACCCGTTGTTTTGAGCCGGAATACAAGATTTCGCGCAGTTCTGAGAGAAAAGTTTACACCTTTCTCTCGTGAACTCTTCGACGACTTGTAAAATCGATGCTCGTGAATCATGCTAGTTTCGATCTAAAACGATGTATCCCGTTGTTTTGATCCGGAATACACGTTTTCGCGCAGTTCTGAGAGAAAAAGTTTACACCTTTCTCTCGCGTACTCTTCGAAGACTTGTGAAATCGATGCTCCTGAATCTTGCTAGATTCGATCTAAAGCGATGTATCTCGTTGTTTTGAGCCGGAATACAAGTTTTCGCGCAGTTCTAAGAGAAAAAGTTTACACCTTTCTCTCTTATATATTCGACAACTTGTAAAATCGATGCTCGTGAAACTTGCTAGTTTCGACCTAAAACGATATATCCCATTGTTATGAGCCGGAATACAAGTTTTCGCGCAGTTTTGAGAGAAAAGTTTACACCTTTCTCTCGTCTACTCTTCGACGACTCGTAAAATCGATGCTCATGAATATTGCTAGTTTCGATCTTCTCTCGTCTACTCTTCGATGACTCGTAAAATCGATGCTCATGAATTTTGCTAGTTTCGATCTAAAACGATATATCCTGTTGTTTTGAGCCGGAATACAAGTTTTCGCGCAGTTCTGAGAGAAAAAGTTTACACCTTTCTCTCGTGTACTCTTCGACGACTTGTAAAATCGATGCTCGTGAATCATGCTAGTTTCGATCTAAAACAATGTATCCCGTTGTTTTGAGCCGGAATACAAGTTTTCGCACAGTTCTGAGAGAAAAAGTTTACACCTTTCTCTCGTGTACTCTTCGACGACTTGTAAAATCGATGCTCGTGAATCATGCTAGTTTCGATCTAAAACGATGTTTCCCGTTGTTTTGAGCCGGAATACAAGTTTTCGCGCAGTTCTGAGAGAAAAAGTTTACACCTTTCTCTCGTGTACTCTTCGACGACTTGTAAAATCGATGCTCGTGAATCATGCTAGTTTCGATCTAAAACAATGTATCCCGTTGTTTTGAGCCGGAATACAAGTTTTCGCGCAGTTCTGAGAGAAAAAGTTTATACCTTTCTCTCGTGTACTCTTCGTCGACTTGTAAAATCGATGCTCGTGAATCTTGCTAGTTTCGATCTAAAATGATGTATCCCGTTGTTTTGAGCCGGAATACAAGTTTTCGCGCAGTTCTGAGAGTTAAAGTTTACACCTTTCTCTCGTCTACTCTTCGAAGACTTGTGAAATCGAAGCTCGTGAATCTTGCTAGATTCGATCTAAAGCGATGTATCCCGTTGTTTTGATCCGGAATACACGTTTTCGCGCAGTTCTGAGAGACAAAGTTTACACCTTTCTCTCGTGTACTCTTCGACGACTTGTAAAATCGATGCTCGTGAATCTTGCTAGTTTCGATCTAAAACGATGTATCCCGTTGTTTTGAGCCGGAATACAAGTTTTCGCGCTGTTCTGAGAGTTAAAGTTTACACCTTTCTCTCGTCTACTCTTCGAAGACTTGTGAAATCGATGCTCCTGAATCTTGCTAGATTCGATCTAAAGCGATGTATCTTGTTGTTTTGAGCCGGAATACAAGTTTTCGCGCAGGTCTGAGAGAAAAAGTTTACACATTTCTCTCGTCTACTCTTCCACGACTTGTAATATCGATGCTCGTGAATCTTGCTAGTTTCGATCTAAAACGATGTAACCCGTTGTTTTGAGCCGGAATACAAGTTTTCGCGCAGTTCTGAGAGAAAAAGTTTACACCTTTCTCTCTTCTATATTCGGCAACTTGTAAAATCGATGCTCGTGAAACTTGCTAGTTTCGACCTAAAACGATATATCCCATTGTTATGAGCCGGAATACAAGTTTTCGCGCAGTTCTGAGATAAAAGTTTACACCTTTCTCTCGTCTACTCTTCGACGACTCGTAAAATCGATGCTCATGAATTTTGCTAGTTTCGATCTTCTCTCGTCTACTCTTCGATGACTCGTAAAATCGATGCTCAAGAATTTTGCTAGTTTCGATCTAAAACGATATATCCTGTTGTTTTGAGCCGGAATACAAGTTTTCGCGCAGTTCTGAGAGAAAACGATTACACCTTTCTCTCGTGTACTCTTCGACGACTTGTAAAATCGATGCTCGTGAATCATGCTAGTTTCGATCTAAAACAATGTATCCCGTTGTTTTGAGCCGGAATACAAGTTTTCGCATAGTTCTGAGAGAAAAAGTTTACACCTTTCTCTCGTGTACTCTTCGACGACTTGTAAAATCGATGCTCGTGAATCATGCTAGGTTCAATCTAAAACGATGTTTCCCGTTGTTTTGAGCCGGAATACAAGTTTTCGCGCAGTTCTGAGAGAAAATTTTACACCTTTCTCTCGTCTACTCGTCGAAGACTTGTAAAATCAATGCTCGTGAATCTTGCTAGTTTCGATCTAAAACGATGTATCCCGTTGTTTTGAGCCGGAATACAAGTTTTCGCGCAGTTCTGAGAGAAAAAGTTTACACATTTCTCTCGTCTACTCTTCCACGACTTGTAATATCGATGCTCGTGAATCTTGCTAGTTTCGATCTAAAACGATGTAACCCGTTGTTTTGAGCCGGAATACAAGTTTTCGCGCAGTTCTGAGAGAAAAAGTTTACACCTTTCTCTCTTCTATATTCGACAACTTGTAAAATCGATGCTCGTGAAACTTGCTAGTTTCGACCTAAAACGATGTATCCCGTTGTTTTGAGCAGGAATACAAGTTTTCGCGCAGTTCTGAGAGAAAAAGTTTACACCTTTCTCTCGTGTACTCTTCGACGACTTGTAAAATCGATGCTCGTGAATCTTGCTAGTTTTGATCTAAAACGATGTATCCCGTTGTTTTGAGCCGGAATACAAGTTTTCGCGCAGTTCTGAGAGAAAAAGTTTACACCTTTCTCTCGTGTACTCTTCGTCGACTTGTAAAATCGATGCTCGTGAATCTTGCTAGTTTCGATCTAAAATGATGTATCCCGTTGTTTTGAGCCGGAATACAAGTTTTCGCGCAGTTCTGAGAGTTAAAGTTTACACCTTTCTCTCGTCTACTCTTCGAAGACTTGTGAAATCGAAGCTCGTGAATCTTGCTAGATTCGATCTAAAGCGATGTATCCCGTTGTTTTGATCCGGAATACACGTTTTCGCGCAGTTCTGAGAGACAAAGTTTACACCTTTCTCTCGTGTACTCTTCGACGACTTGTAAAATCGATGCTCGTGAATCTTGCTAGTTTCGATCTAAAACGATGTATCCCGTTGTTTTGAGCCGGAATACAAGTTTTCGCGCTGTTCTGAGAGTTAAAGTTTACACCTTTCTCTCGTCTACTCTTCGAAGACTTGTGAAATCGATGCTCCTGAATCTTGCTAGATTCGATCTAAAGCGATGTATCTTGTTGTTTTGAGCCGGAATACAAGTTTTCGCGCAGGTCTGAGAGAAAAAGTTTACACATTTCTCTCGTCTACTCTTCCACGACTTGTAATATCGATGCTCGTGAATCTTGCTAGTTTCGATCTAAAACGATGTAACCCGTTGTTTTGAGCCGGAATACAAGTTTTCGCGCAGTTCTGAGAGAAAAAGTTTACACCTTTCTCTCTTCTATATTCGGCAACTTGTAAAATCGATGCTCGTGAAACTTGCTAGTTTCGACCTAAAACGATATATCCCATTGTTATGAGCCGGAATACAAGTTTTCGCGCAGTTCTGAGATAAAAGTTTACACCTTTCTCTCGTCTACTCTTCGACGACTCGTAAAATCGGTGCTCATGAATTTTGCTAGTTTCGATCTTCTCTCGTCTACTCTTCGATGACTCGTAAAATCGATGCTCAAGAATTTTGCTAGTTTCGATCTAAAACGATATATCCTGTTGTTTTGAGCCGGAATACAAGTTTTCGCGCAGTTCTGAGAGAAAACGATTACACCTTTCTCTCGTGTACTCTTCGACGACTTGTAAAATCGATGCTCGTGAATCATGCTAGTTTCGATCTAAAACAATGTATCCCGTTGTTTTGAGCCGGAATACAAGTTTTCGCATAGTTCTGAGAGAAAAAGTTTACACCTTTCTCTCGTGTACTCTTCGACGACTTGTAAAATCGATGCTCGTGAATCATGCTAGGTTCAATCTAAAACGATGTTTCCCGTTGTTTTGAGCCGGAATACAAGTTTTCGCGCAGTTCTGAGAGAAAATTTTACACCTTTCTCTCGTCTACTCGTCGAAGACTTGTAAAATCAATGCTCGTGAATCTTGCTAGTTTCGATCTAAAACGATGTATCCCGTTGTTTTGAGCCGGAATACAAGTTTTCGCGCAGTTCTGAGAGAAAAAGTTTACACATTTCTCTCGTCTACTCTTCCACGACTTGTAATATCGATGCTCGTGAATCTTGCTAGTTTCGATCTAAAACGATGTAACCCGTTGTTTTGAGCCGGAATACAAGTTTTCGCGCAGTTCTGAGAGAAAAAGTTTACACCTTTCTCTCTTCTATATTCGACAACTTGTAAAATCGATGCTCGTGAAACTTGCTAGTTTCGACCTAAAACGATGTATCCCGTTGTTTTGAGCAGGAATACAAGTTTTCGCGCAGTTCTGAGAGAAAAAGTTTACACCTTTCTCTCGTGTACTCTTCGACGACTTGTAAAATCGATGCTCGTGAATCTTGCTAGTTTTGATCTAAAACGATGTATCCCGTTGTTTTGAGCCGGAATACAAGTTTTCGCGCAGTTCTGAGAGAAAAAGTTTACACCTTTCTCTCGTGTACTCTTCGTCGACTTGTAAAATCGATGCTCGTGAATCTTGCTAGTTTCGATCTAAAATGATGTATCCCGTTGTTTTGAGCCGGAATACAAGTTTTCGCGCAGTTCTGAGAGTTAAAGTTTACACCTTTCTCTCGTCTACTCTTCGAAGACTTGTGAAATCGAAGCTCGTGAATCTTGCTAGATTCGATCTAAAGCGATGTATCCCGTTGTTTTGATCCGGAATACACGTTTTCGCGCAGTTCTGAGAGACAAAGTTTACACCTTTCTCTCGTGTACTCTTCGACGACTTGTAAAATCGATGCTCGTGAATCTTGCTAGTTTCGATCTAAAACGATGTATCTCGTTGTTTTGAGCCGGAATACAAGTTTTCGCGCTGTTCTGAGAGTTAAAGTTTACACCTTTCTCTCGTCTACTCTTCGAAGACTTGTGAAATCGATGTTCCTGAATCTTGCTAGATTCGATCTAAAGCGATGTATCTTGTTGTTTTGAGCCGGAATACAAGTTTTCGCGCAGTTCTGAGAGAAAAAGTTTACACCTTTCTCTCTTCTATATTCGACAACTTGTAAAATCGATGCTCGTGAAACTTACTAGTTTCGACCTAAAACGATATATCCCATTGTTATGAGCCGGAATACAAGTTTTCGCGCAGTTCTGAGAGAAAAGTTTACACCTTTCTCTCGTCTACTCTTCGACGACTCGTAAAATCGATGCTCATGAATATTGCTAGTTTCGATCTTCTCTCGTCTACTCTTCGATGACTCGTAAAATCGATGCTCATGAATTTTGCTAGTTTCGATCTAAAACGATATATCCTGTTGTTTTGAGCCGGAATACAAATTTTCGCGCAGTTCTGAGAGAAAAAGTTTACACCTTTCTCTCGTGTACTCTTCGACGACTTGTAAAATCGATGCTCGTGAATCATGCTAGTTTCGATCTAAAACAATGTATCCCGTTGTTTTGAGCCGGAATACAAGTTTTCGCGCAGTTCTGAGAGAAAAAGTTTATACCTTTCTCTCGTGTACTCTTCGTCGACTTGTAAAATCGATGCTCGTGAATCTTGCTAGTTTCGATCTAAAATGATGTATCCCGTTGTTTTGAGCCGGAATACAAGTTTTCGCGCAGTTCTGAGAGTTAAAGTTTACACCTTTCTCTCGTCTACTCTTCGAAGACTTGTGAAATCGAAGCTCGTGAATCTTGCTAGATTCGATCTAAAGCGATGTATCCCGTTGTTTTGATCCGGAATACACGTTTTCGCGCAGTTCTGAGAGACAAAGTTTACACCTTTCTCTCGTGTACTCTTCGACGACTTGTAAAATCGATGCTCGTGAATCTTGCTAGTTTCGATCTAAAACGATGTATCCCGTTGTTTTGAGCCGGAATACAAGTTTTCGCGCTGTTCTGAGAGTTAAAGTTTACACCTTTCTCTCGTCTACTCTTCGAAGACTTGTAATATCGATGCTCGTGAATCTTGCTAGTTTCGATCTTCTCTCGTCTACTCTTCGATGACTCGTAAAATCGATGCTCAAGAATTTTGCTAGTTTCGATCTAAAACGATATATCCTGTTGTTTTGAGCCGGAATACAAGTTTTCGCGCAGTTCTGAGAGAAAAAGTTTACACCTTTCTCTCGTGTACTCTTCGACGACTTGTAAAATCGATGCTCGTGAATCATGCTAGTTTCGATCTAAAACAATGTATCCCGTTGTTTTGAGCCGGAATACAAGTTTTCGCATAGTTCTGAGAGAAAAAGTTTACACCTTTCTCTCGTGCACTCTTCGACGACTTGTAAAATCGATGCTCGTGAATCATGCTAGTTTCGATCTAAAACGATGTTTCCCGTTGTTTTGAGCCGGAATACAAGTTTTCGCGCAGTTCTGAGAGAAAATTTTACACCTTTCTCTCGTCTACTCGTCGAAGACTTGTAAAATTGATGCTCGTGAATCTTGCTAGTTTCGATCTAAAACGATGTATCCCGTTGTTTTGAGCCGGAATACAAGTTTTCGCGCAGTTCTGAGAGAAAAA
Organism: Amblyomma americanum; assembly: GCF_052857255.1. Classification (NCBI taxonomy): domain Eukaryota; kingdom Metazoa; phylum Arthropoda; class Arachnida; order Ixodida; family Ixodidae; genus Amblyomma; species Amblyomma americanum. The sequence goes on from NW_027526494.1 coordinate 214,656, forward strand.
GTTTACACCTTTCTCTCGTGTACTCTTCGTCGACTTGTAAAATCGATGCTCGTGAATCTTGCTAGTTTCGATCTAAAACGATGTATCCCGTTGTTTTGAGCCGGAATACAAGTTTTCGCGCAGTCCTGAGAGAAAAAGTTTACACCTTTCTCTCGTGTACTCTTCGACGACTTGTAAAATTGATGCTCGTGAATCATGCTAGTTTCGATCTAAAACGATGTATCCCGTTGTTTTGAGCCGGAATACAAGTTTTCGCACAGTTCTGAGAGAAAAAGTTTACACCTTTCTCTCGTGTACTCTTCGACGACTTGTAAAATCGGTGCTCGTGAATCATGCTAGTTTCGACCTAAAACGATGTATCCCTTTGTTTTCAGCCGGAATACAAGTTTTCGCGCAGTTCTGAGAGAAAAAGTTTACACCTTTCTCTCGTCTACTCTTCGAAGACTTGTAAAATCGATGCTCGTGAATCTTGCTAGTTTCGATCTAAAACGATGTATCCTGTTGTTTTGAGCCGGAATACAAGTTTTCGCGCAGTTCTGAGAGAAAAAGTTTACACCTTTCTCTCGTGTACTCTTCGAAGACTTGTGAAATCGAAGCTCGTGAATCTTGCTAGATTCGATCTAAAGCGATGTATCCCGTTGTTTTGAGCCGGAATACAAGTTTTCGCGCAGTTCTGAGAGAAAAAGTTTACACTTTTCTCTTGTCTACTATTCGACGACGTGTAAAATCGATGCTCGTGAATCGTTCTAGTTTCGACCTAAAACGATGTATCCCGTTGTTTTGAGCCGGAATACACGTTTTCGCGCAGTTCTGAGAGAAAAAGTTTACACATTTCTCTCGTCTACTCTTCGACGACTTGTAAAATCGATGCTCGTGAATCATGCTAGTTTCGATCTAAAACGATGTATCCCGTTGTTTTGATCCGGAATACACGTTTTCGCGCAGTTCTGAGAGAAAAAGTTTACACCTTTCTCTCTTCTATATTGGACAACTTGTAAAATCGATGCTCGTGAAACTTGCTAGTTTCGACCTAAAACGATATATCCCATTGTTATGAGCCGGAATACAAGTTTTCGCGCAGTTTTGAGAGAAAAGTTTACACCTTTCTCTCGTCTACTCTTCGACGACTCGTAAAATCGATGCTCATGAATATTGCTAGTTTCGATCTTCTCTCGTCTACTCTTCGATGACTCGTAAAATCGATGCTCATGAATTTTGCTAGTTTCGATCTAAAACGATATATCCTGTTGTTTTGAGCCGGAATACAAGTTTTCGCGCAGTTCTGAGAGAAAAAGTTTACACCTTTCTCTCGTGTACTCTTCGACGACTTGTAAAATCGATGCTCGTGAATCATGCTAGTTTCGATCTAAAACAATGTATCCCGTTGTTTTGAGCCGGAATACAAGTTTTCGCACAGTTCTGAGAGAAAAAGTTTACACCTTTCTCTCGTGTACTCTTCGACGACTTGTAAAATCGATGCTCGTGAATCATGCTAGTTTCGATCTAAAACGATGTTTCCCGTTGTTTTGAGCCGGAATACAAGTTTTCGCGCAGTTCTGAGAGTTAAAGTTTACACCTTTCTCTCGTCTACTCTTCGAAGACTTGTGAAATCGATGCTCCTGAATCTTGCTAGATTCGATCTAAAGCGATGTATCTTGTTGTTTTGAGCCGGAATACAAGTTTTCGCGCAGTTCTGAGAGAAAAAGTTTACACATTTCTCTCGTCTACTCTTCCACGACTTGTAATATCGATGCTCGTGAATCTTGCTAGTTTCGATCTAAAACGATGTAACCCATTGTTTTGAGCCGGAATACAAGTTTTCGCGCAGTTCTGAGAGAAAAAATTTACACCTTTCTCTCTTCTATATTCGACAACTTGTAAAATCGATGCTCGTGAAACTTGCTATTTTCGACCTAAAACGATATATCCCATTGTTATGAGCCGGAATACAAGTTTTTGCGCAGTTCTGAGAGTTAAAGTTTACACCTTTCTCTCGTCTACTCTTCGAAGACTTGTGAAATCGAAGCTCGTGAATCTTGCTAGATTCGATCTAAAGCGATGTATCCCGTTGTTTTGATCCGGAATACACGTTTTCGCGCAGTTCTGAGAGACAAAGTTTACACCTTTCTCTCGTGTACTCTTCGACGACTTGTAAAATCGATGCTCGTGAATCTTGCTAGTTTCGATCTAAAACGATGTATCCCCTTGTTTTGAGCCGGAATACAAGTTTTCGCGCTGTTCTGAGAGTTAAAGTTTACACCTTTCTCTCGTCTACTCTTCGAAGACTTCTGAAATCGATGCTCCTGAATCTTGCTAGATTCGATCTAAAGCGATGTATCTTGTTGTTTTGAGCCGGAATACAAGTTTTCGCGCAGTTCTGAGAGAAAAAGTTTACACATTTCTCTCGTCTACTCTTCCACGACTTGTAATATCGATGCTCGTGAATCTTGCTAGTTTCGATCTAAAACGATGTAACCCGTTGTTTTGAGCCGGAATACAAGTTTTCGCGCAGTTCTGAGAGAAAAAGTTTACACCTTTCTCTCTTCTATATTCGACAACTTGTAAAATCGATGCTCGTGAAACTTGCTAGTTTCGACCTAAAACGATATATCCCATTGTTATGAGCCGGAATACAAGTTTTCGCGCAGTTCTGAGATAAAAGTTTACACCTTTCTCTCGTCTACTCTTCGACGACTCGTAAAATCGATGCTCATGAATTTTGCTAGTTTCGATCTTCTCTCGTCTACTCTTCGATGACTCGTAAAATCGATGCTCAAGAATTTTGCTAGTTTCGATCTAAAACGATATATCCTGTTGTTTTGAGCCGGAATACAAGTTTTCGCGCAGTTCTGAGAGAAAAAGTTTACACCTTTCTCTCGTGTACTCTTCGACGACTTGTAAAATCGATGCTCGTGAATCATGCTAGTTTCGATCTAAAACAATGTATCCCGTTGTTTTGAGCCGGAATACAAGTTTTCGCATAGTTCTGAGAGAAAAAGTTTACACCTTTCTCTCGTGTACTCTTCGACGACTTGTAAAATTGATGCTCGTGAATCATGCTAGTTTCGATCTAAAACGATGTTTCCCGTTGTTTTGAGCCGGAATACAAGTTTTCGCGCAGTTCTGAGAGAAAATTTTACACCTTTCTCTCGTCTACTCGTCGAAGACTTGTAAAATCGATGCTCGTGAATCTTGCTAGTTTCGATCTAAAACGATGTATCCCGTTGTTTTGAGCCGGAATACAAGTTTTCGCGCAGTTCTGAGAGAAAACGTTCACACCTTTCTCTCGTGTACTCTTCGTCGACTTGTAAAATCGATGCTCGTGAATCTTGCTAGTTTCGATCTAAAACGATGTATCCCGTTGTTTTGAGCCGGAATACAAGTTTTCGCGCAGTCCTGAGAGAAAAAGTTTACACCTTTCTCTCGTGTACTCTTCGACGACTTGTAAAATTGACGCTCGTGAATCATGCTAGTTTCGATCTAAAACGATGTATCCCGTTGTTTTGAGCCGGAATACAAGTTTTCGCACAGTTCTAAGAGAAAAAGTTTACACCTTTCTCTAGTGTACTCTTCGACGACTTGTAAAATCGATGCTTGTGAATCATGCTAGTTTCTATCTAAAACGATGTTTCCCGTTGTTTTGAGCCGGAATACAAGTTTTCGCGCAGTTATGAAAGACAATTTTACACCTTTCTCTCGTCTACTTGTCGAAGATTTGTAAAATCGATGCTCGTGAATCTTGCTAGTTTCGATCTAAAACGATGTATCCCGTTGTTTTGAGCCGGAATACAAGTTTTCGCACAGTTCTGAGAGAAAAAGTTTACACCTTTCTCTCGTGTACTCTTCGACGACTTGTAAAATCGGTGCTCGTGAATCATGCTAGTTTCGACCTAAAACGATGTATCCCTTTGTTTTCAGCCGGAATACAAGTTTTCGCGCAGTTCTGAGAGAAAAAGTTTACACCTTTCTCTCGTCTACTCTTCGAAGTCTTGTAAAATCGATGCTCGTGAATCTTGCTAGTTTCGATCTAAAACGATGTATCCTGTTGTTTTGAGCCGGAATACAAGTTTTCGCGCAGTTCTGAGAGAAAAAGTTTACACCTTTCTCTCGTGTACTCTTCGAAGACTTGTGAAATCGAAGCTCGTGAATCTTGCTAGATTCGATCTAAAGCGATGTATCCCGTTGTTTTGAGCCGGAATACAAGTTTTCGCGCAGTTCTGAGAGAAAAAGTTTACACTTTTCTCTCGTCTACTATTCGACGACGTGTAAAATCGATGCTCGTGAATCGTTCTAGTTTCGACCTAAAACGATGTATCCCGTTGTTTTGAGCCGGAATACACGTTTTCGCGCAGTTCTGAGAGAAAAAGTTTACACATTTCTCTCGTCTACTCTTCGACGACTTGTAATATCGATGCTCGTGAATCTTGCAAGTTTCAATCTAAAACAATGTAACCCGTTGTTTTGAGCCGGAATACAAGATTTCGCGCAGTTCTGAGAGAAAAGTTTACACCTTTCTCTCGTGAACTCTTCGACGACTTGTAAAATCGATGCTCGTGAATCATGCTAGTTTCGATCTAAAACGATGTATCCCGTTGTTTTGATCCGGAATACACGTTTTCGCGCAGTTCTGAGAGAAAAAGTTTACACCTTTCTCTCGCGTACTCTTCGAAGACTTGTGAAATCGATGCTCCTGAATCTTGCTAGATTCGATCTAAAGCGATGTATCTCGTTGTTTTGAGCCGGAATACAAGTTTTCGCGCAGTTCTGAGAGAAAAAGTTTACACCTTTCTCTCCTATATATTCGACAACTTGTAAAATCGATGCTCGTGAAACTTGCTAGTTTCGACCTAAAACGATATATCCCATTGTTATGAGCCGGAATACAAGTTTTCGCGCAGTTTTGAGAGAAAAGTTTACACCTTTCTTTCGTCTACTCTTCGACGACTCGTAAAATCGATGCTCATGAATATTGCTAGTTTCGATCTTCTCTCGTCTACTCTTCGATGACTCGTAAAATCGATGCTCATGAATTTTGCTAGTTTCGATCTAAAGCGATATATCCTGTTGTTTTGAGCCGGAATACAAGTTTTCGCGCAGTTCTGAGAGAAAAAGTTTACACATTTCTCTCGTGTACTCTTCGACGACTTGTAAAATCGATGCTCGTGAATCATGCTAGTTTCGATCTAAAACAATGTATCCCGTTGTTTTGAGCCGGAATACAAGTTTTCGCACAGTTCTGAGAGAAAAAGTTTACACCTTTCTCTCGTGTACTCTTCGACGACTTGTAAAATCGATGCTCGTGAATCATGCTAGTTTCGATCTAAAACGATGTTTCCCGTTGTTTTGAGCCGGAATACAAGTTTTCGCGCAGTTCTGAGAGAAAAATTTACACCTTTCTCTCGTCTACTCGTCGAAGACTTGTAAAATCGATGCTCGTGAATCTTGCTAGTTTTGATCTAAAACGATGTATCCCGTTGTTTTGAGCCGGAATACAAGTTTTCGCGCAGTTCTGAGAGTTAAAGTTTACACCTTTCTCTCGTCTACTCTTCGAAGACTTGTGAAATCGATGCTCCTGCATCTTGCTAGATTCGATCTAAAGCGATGTATCTTGTTGTTTTGAGCCGGAATACAAGAGTTCGCGCAGTTCTGAGAGAAAAAGTTTACACATTTCTCTCGTCTACTCTTCCACGACTTGTAATATCGATGCTCGTGAATCTTGCTAGTTTCGATCTAAAACGATGTAACCCGTTGTTTTGAGCCGGAATACAAGTTTTCGCGCAGTTCTGAGAGAAAAAATTTACACCTTTCTCTCTTCTATATTCGACAACTTGTAAAATCGATGCTCGTGAAACTTGCTAGTTTCGACCTAAAACGATATATCCCATTGTTATGAGCCGGAATACAAGTTTTCGCGCAGTTCTGAGAGTTAAAGTTTACACCTTTCTCTCGTCTACTCTTCGAAGACTTGTGAAATCGAAGCTCGTGAATCTTGCTAGATTCGATCTAAAGCGATGTATCCCGTTGTTTTGATCCGGAATACACGTTTTCGCGCAGTTCTGAGAGACAAAGTTTACACCTTTCTCTCGTGTACTCTTCGACGACTTGTAAAATCGATGCTCGTGAATCTTGCTAGTTTCGATCTAAAACGACGTATCCCGTTGTTTTGAGCCGGAATACAAGTTTTCGCGCTGTTCTGAGAGTTAAAGTTTACACCTTTCTCTCGTCTACTCTTCGAAGACTTGTGAAATCGATGCTCCTGAATCTTGCTAGATTCGATCTAAAGCGATATATCTTGTTGTTTTGAGCCGGAATACAAGTTTTCGCGCAGTTCTGAGAGAAAAAGTTTACACATTTCTCTCGTCTACTCTTCCACGACTTGTAATATCGATGCTCGTGAATCTTGCTAGTTTCGATCTAAAACGATGTAACCCGTTGTTTTGAGCCGGAATACAAGTTTTCGCGCAGTTCTGAGAGAAAAAGTTTACACCTTTCTCTCTTCTATATTCGACAACTTGTAAAATCGATGCTCGTGAAACTTGCTAGTTTCGACCTAAAACGATATATCCCATTGTTATGAGCCGGAATACAAGTTTTCGCGCAGTTCTGAGATAAAAGTTTACACCTTTCTCTCGTCTACTCTTCGACGACTCGTAAAATCGATGCTCATGAATTTTGCTAGTTTCGATCTTCTCTCGTCTACTCTTCGATGACTCGTAAAATCGATGCTCAAGAATTTTGCTAGTTTCGATCTAAAACGATATATCCTGTTGTTTTGAGCCGGAATACAAGTTTTCGCGCAGTTCTGAGAGAAAAAGTTTACACCTTTCTCTCGTGTACTCTTCGACGACTTGTAAAATCGATGCTCGTGAATCATGCTAGTTTCGATCTAAAACAATGTATCCCGTTGTTTTGAGCCGGAATACAAGTTTTCGCATAGTTCTGAGAGAAAAAGTTTACACCTTTCTCTCGTGTACTCTTCGACGACTTGTAAAATCGATGCTCGTGAATCATGCTAGTTTCAATCTAAAACGATGTTTCCCGTTGTTTTGAGCCGGAATACAAGTTTTCGCGCAGTTCTGAGAGAAAATTTTACACCTTTCTCTCGTCTACTCGTCGAAGACTTGTAAAATCAATGCTCGTGAATCTTGCTAGTTTCGATCTAAAACGATGTATCCCGTTGTTTTGAGCCGGAATACAAGTTTTCGCGCAGTTCTGAGAGAAAACGTTTACACCTTTCTCTCGTGTACTCTTCGTCGACTTGTAAAATCGATGCTCGTGAATCTTGCTAGTTTCGATCTAAAACGATGTATCCCGTTGTTTTGAGCCGGAATACAAGTTTTCGCGCAGTCCTGAGAGAAAAAGTTTACACCTTTCTCTCGTGTACTCTTCGACGACTTGTAAAATTGATGCTCGTGAATCATGCTAGTTTCGATCTAAAACGATGTATCCCGTTGTTTTGAGCCGGAATACAAGCTTTCGCACAGTTCTGAGAGAAAAAGTTTACACCTTTCTCTCGTGTACTCTTCGACGACTTGTAAAATCGATGCTCGTGAATCATGCTAGTTTTGATCTAAAACGATGTATCCCTTTGTTTTCAGCCGGAATACAAGTTTTCGCGCAGTTCTGAGAGAAAAAGTTTACACCTTTCTCTCGTCTACTCTTCGAAGACTTGTAAAATCGATGCTCGTGAATCTTGCTAGTTTCGATCTAAAACGATGTATCCTGTTGTTTTGAGCCGGAATACAAGTTTTCGCGCAGTTCTGAGAGAAAAAGTTTACACCTTTCTCTCGTGTACTCTTCGACGACTTGTAAAATCGATGCTCGTGAATCATGCTAGTTTCGATTTAAAACAATGTATCCCGTTGTTTTGAGCCGGAATACAAGTTTTCGCATAGTTCTGAGAGAAAAAGTTTACACCTTTCTCTCGTGTACTCTTCGACGACTTGTAAAATCGATGCTCGTGAATCATGCTAGTTTCAATCTAAAACGATGTTTCCCGTTGTTTTGAGCCGGAATACAAGTTTTCGCGCAGTTCTGAGAGAAAATTTTACACCTTTCTCTCGTCTACTCGTCGAAGACTTGTAAAATCGATGCTCGTGAATCTTGCTAGTTTCGATCTAAAACGATGTATCCCGTTGTTTTGAGCCGGAATACAAGTTTTCGCGCAGTTCTGAGAGAAAACGTTTACACCTTTCTCTCGTGTACTCTTCGTCGACTTGTAAAATCGATGCTCGTGAATCTTGCTAGTTTCGATCTAAAACGATGTATCCTGTTGTTTTGAGCCGGAATACAAGTTTTCGCGCAGTCCTGAGAGAAAAAGTTTACACCTTTCTCTCGTGTACTCTTCGACGACTTGTAAAATTGATGCTCGTGAATCATGCTAGTTTCGATCTAAAACGATGTATCCCGTTGTTTTGAGCCGGAATACAAGTTTTCGCACAGTTCTGAGAGAAAAAGTTTACACCTTTCTCTCGTGTACTCTTCGACGACTTGTAAAATCGATGCTCGTGAATCATGCTAGTTTTGATCTAAAACGATGTATCCCTTTGTTTTCAGCCGGAATACAAGTTTTCGCGCAGTTCTGAGAGAAAAAGTTTACACCTTTCTCTCGTCTACTCTTCGAAGACTTGTAAAATCGATGCTCGTGAATCTTGGTAGTTTCGATCTAAAACGATGTATCCTGTTGTTTTGAGCCGGAATACAAGTTTTCGCGCAGTTCTGAGAGAAAAAGTTTACACCTTTCTCTCGTGTACTCTTCGAAGACTTGTGAAATCGAAGCTCGTGAATCTTGCTAGATTCGATCTAAAGCGATGTATCCCGTTGTTTTGAGCCGGAATACAAGTTTTCGCGCAGTTCTGAGAGAAAAAGTTTACACTTTTCTCTCGTCTACTATTCGACGACTTGTAAAATCGATGCTCGTGAATCGTTCTAGTTTCGACCTAAAACGATGTATCCCGTTGTTTTGAGCCGGAATACACGTTTTCGCGCAGTTCTGAGAGAAAAAGTTTACACATTTCTCTCGTCTACTCTTCGACGACTTGTAATATCGATGCTCGTGAATCTTGCAAGTTTCAATCTAAAACAATGTAACCCGTTGTTTTGAGCCGGAATACAAGATTTCGCGCAGTTCTGAGAGAAAAGTTTACACCTTTCTCTCGTGAACTCTTCGACGACTTGTAAAATCGATGCTCGTGAATCATGCTAGTTTCGATCTAAAACGATGTATCCCGTTGTTTTGATCCGGAATACACGTTTTCGCGCAGTTATGAGAGAAAAAGTTTACACCTTTCTCTCGCGTACTCTTCGAAGACTTGTGAAATCGATGCTCCTGAATCTTGCTAGATTCGATCTAAAGCGATGCATCTCGTTGTTTTGAGCCGGAATACAAGTTTTCGCGCAGTTCTGAGAGAAAAAGTTTACACCTTTCTCTCTTCTATATTCGACAACTTGTAAAATCGATGCTCGTGAAACTTGCTAGTTTCGACCTAAAACGATATATCCCATTGTTATGAGCCGGAATACAAGTTTTCGCGCAGTTTTGAGAGAAAAGTTTACACCTTTCTCTCGTCTACTCTTCGACGACTCGTAAAATCAATGCTCATGAATATTGCTAGTTTCGATCTTCTCTCGTCAACTCTTCGATGACTCGTAAAATCGATGCTCATGAATTTTGCTAGTTTCGATCTAAAACGATATATCCTGTTGTTTTGAGCCGGAATACAAGTTTTCGCGCAGTTCTGAGAGAAAAAGTTTACACCTTTCTCTCGTGTACTCTTCGACGACTTGTAAAATCGATGCTCGTGAATCATGCTAGTTTCGATCTAAAACAATGTATCCCGTTGTTTTGAGCCGGAATACAAGTTTTCGCACAGTTCTGAGAGAAAAAGTTTACACCTTTCTCTCGTGTACTCTTCGACGACTTGTAAAATCGATGCTCGTGAATCATGCTAGTTTCGATCTAAAACGATGTTTCCCGTTGTTTTGAGCCGGAATACAAGTTTTCGCGCAGTTCTGAGAGAAAAATTTACACCTTTCTCTCGTCTACTCGTCGAAGACTTGTAAAATCGATGCTCGTGAATCTTGCTAGTTTTGATCTAAAACGATGTATCCCGTTGTTTTGAGCCGGAATACAAGTTTTCGCGCAGTTCTGAGAGAAAAAGTTAACACCTTTCTCTCGTGTACTCTTCGTCGACTTGTAAAATCGATGCTCGTGAATCTTGCTAGTTTCGATCTAAAATGATGTATCCCGTTGTTTTGAGCCGGAATACAAGTTTTCGCGCAGTTCTGAGAGTTAAAGTTTACACCTTTCTCTCGTCTACTCTTCGAAGACTTGTGAAATCGAAGCTCGTGAATCTTGCTAGATTCGATCTAAAGCGATGTATCCCGTTGTTTTGATCCGGAATACACGTTTTCGCGCAGTTCTGAGAGACAAAGTTTACACCTTTCTCTCGTGTACTCTTCGACGACTTGTAAAATCGATGCTCGTGAATCTTGCTAGTTTCGATCTAAAACGATGTATCCCGTTGTTTTGAGCCGGAATACAAGTTTTCGCGCTGTTCTGAGAGTTAAAGTTTACACCTTTCTCTCGTCTACTCTTCGAAGACTTGTGAAATCGATGCTCCTGAATCTTGCTAGATTCGATCTAAAGCGATGTATCATGTTGTTTTGAGCCGTAATACAAGTTTTCGCGCAGTTCTGAGAGAAAAAGTTTACACCTTTCTCTCTTCTATATTCGACAACTTGTAAAATCGATGCTCGTGAAACTTGCTAGTTTCGACCTAAAACGATATATCCCATTGTTATGAGCCGGAATACAAGTTTTCGCGCAGTTTTGAGAGAAAAGTTTACACCTTTCTCTCGTCTACTTTCGACGACTCGTAAAATCGATGCTCATGAATATTGCTAGTTTCGATCTTCTCTCGTCTACTCTTCGATGACTCGTAAAATCGATGCTCATGAATTTTGCTAGTTTTAATCTAAAACGATATATCCTGTTGTTTTGAGCCGGAATACAAGTTTTCGCGCAGTTCTGAGAGAAAAAGTTTACACCTTTCTCTCGTGTACTCTTCGACGACTTGTAAAATCGATGCTCGTGAATCATGCTAGTTTCGATCTAAAACAATGTATCCCGTTGTTTTGAGCCGGAATACAAGTTTTCGCACAGTTCTGAGAGAAAAAGTTTACACCTTTCTCTCGTGTACTCTTCGACGACTTGTAAAATCGATGCTCGTGAATCTTGCTAGTTTTGATCTAAAATGATGTATCCCGTTGTTTCGAGCCGGAATACAAGTTTTGGCGCAGTTCTGAGAGTTAAAGTTTACAACTTTCTCTCGTCTACTCTTCGAAGACGTGAAATCGAAGCTCGTGAATCTTGCTAGATTCGATCGAAAGCGATGTATCCCGTTGTTTTGATCCGGAATACACGTTTTCGCGCAGTTCTGAGAGACAAAGTTTACACCTTTCTCTCGTGTACTCTTCGACGACTTGTAAAATCGATGCTCGTGAATCTTGCTAGTTTCGATCTAAAACGATGTATCCCGTTGTTTTGAGCCGGAATACAAGTTTTCGCGCTGTTCTGAGAGTTAAAGTTTACACCTTTCTCTCGTCTACACTTCGAAGACTTGTGAAATCGATGCTCCTGAATCTTGCTAGATTCGATCTAAAGCGATGTATCTTGTTGTTTTGAGCCGGAATACAAGTTTTCGCGCAGTTCTGAGAGAAAAAGTTTACACCTTTCTCTCTTCTATATTCGACAACTTGTAAAATCGATGCTCGTGAAACTTGCTAGTTTCGACCTAAAACGATATATCCCATTGTTATGAGCCGGAATACAAGTTTTTGCGCAGTTCTGAGAGAAAAGTTTACACCTTTCTCTCGTCTACTCTTCGACGACTCGTAAAATCGATGCTCATGAATTTTGCTAGTTTCGATCTTCTCTCGTCTACTCTTCGATGACTCGTAAAATCGATGCTCAAGAATTTTGCTAGTTTCGATCTAAAACGATATATCCTGTTGTTTTGAGCCGGAATACAAGTTTTCGCGCAGTTCTGAGAGAAAAAGTTTACACTTTTCTCTTGTCTACTATTCGACGACGTGTAAAATCGATGCTCGTGAATCGTTCTAGTTTCGACCTAAAACGATGTATCCCGTTGTTTTGAGCCGGAATACACGTTTTCGCGCAGTTCTGAGAGAAAAAGTTTACACATTTCTCTCGTCTACTCTTCGACGACTTGTAATATTGATGCTCGTGAATCTTGCAAGTTTCAATCTAAAACAATGTAACCCGTTGTTTTGAGCCGGAATACAAGATTTCGCGCAGTTCTGAGAGAAAAGTTTACACCTTTCTCTCGTGAACTCTTCGACGACTTGTAAAATCGATGCTCGTGAATCATGCTAGTTTCGATCTAAAACGATGTATCCCGTTGTTTTGATCCGGAATACACGTTTTCGCGCAGTTATGAGAGAAAAAGTTTACACCTTTCTCTCGCGTACTCTTCGAAGACTTGTGAAATCGATGCTCCTGAATCTTGCTAGATTCGATCTAAAGCGATGCATCTCGTTGTTTTGAGCCGGAATACAAGTTTTCGCGCAGTTCTGAGAGAAAAAGTTTACACCTTTCTCTCTTCTATATTCGACAACTTGTAAAATCGATGCTCGTGAAACTTGCAAGTTTCGACCTAAAACGATATATCCCATTGTTATGAGCCGGAATACAAGTTTTTGCGCAGTTCTGAGAGAAAAGTTTACACCTTTCTCTCGTCTACTCTTCGACGACTCGTAAAATCGATGCTCATGAATTTTGCTAGTTTCGATCTTCTCTCGTCTACTCTTCGATGACTCGTAAAATCGATGCTCAAGAATTTTGCTAGTTTCGATCTAAAACGATATATCCTGTTGTTTTGAGCCGGAATACAAGTTTTCGCGCAGTTCTGAGAGAAAAAGTTTACACTTTTCTCTTGTCTACTATTCGACGACGTGTAAAATCGATGCTCGTGAATCGTTCTAGTTTCGACCTAAAACGATGTATCCCGTTGTTTTGAGCCGGAATACACGTTTTCGCGCAGTTCTGAGAGAAAAAGTTTACACATTTCTCTCGTCTACTCTTCGACGACTTGTAATATCGATGCTCGTGAATCTTGCAAGTTTCAATCTAAAACAATGTAACCCGTTGTTTTGAGCCGGAATACAAGATTTCGCGCAGTTCTGAGAGAAAAGTTTACACCTTTCTCTCTTGAACTCTTCGACGACTTGTAAAATCGATGCTCGTGAATCATGCTAGTTTCGATCTAAAACGATGTATCCCGTTGTTTTGATCCGGAATACACGTTTTCGCGCAGTTATGAGAGAAAAAGTTTACACCTTTCTCTCGCGTACTCTTCGAAGACTTGTGAAATCGATGCTCCTGAATCTTGCTAGATTCGATCTAAAGCGATGCATCTCGTTGTTTTGAGCCGGAATACAAGTTTTCGCGCAGTTCTGAGAGAAAAAGTTTACACCTTTCTCTCTTCTATATTCGACAACTTGTAAAATCGATGCTCGTGAAACTTGCTAGTTTTGACCTAAAACGATATATCCCATTGTTATGAGCCGGAATACAAGTTTTCGCGCAGTTTTGAGAGAAAAGTTTACACCTTTCTCTCGTCTACTCTTCGACGACTCGTAAAATCGATGCTCATGAATATTGCTAGTTTCGATCTTCTCTCGTCTACTCTTCGATGACTCGTAAAATCGATGCTCATGAATTTTGCTAGTTTCGATCTAAAACGATATATCCTGTTGTTTTGAGCCGGAATACAAGTTTTCGCGCAGTTCTGAGAGAAAAAGTTTACACCTTTCTCTCGTGTACTCTTCGACGACTTGTAAAATCGATGCTCGTGAATCATGCTAGTTTCGATCTAAAACAATGTATCCCGTTGTTTTGAGCCGGAATACAAGTTTTCGCACAGTTCTGAGAGAAAAAGTTTACACCTTTCTCTCGTGTACTCTTCGACGACTTGTAAAATCGATGCTCGTGAATCATGCTAGTTTCGATCTAAAACGATGTTTCCCGTTGTTTTGAGCCGGAATACAAGTTTTCGCGCAGTTCTGAGAGAAAAATTTACACCTTTCTCTCGTCTACTCGTCGAAGACTTGTGAAATCGATGCTCCTGAATCTTGCTAGATTCGATCTAAAGCGATGTATCTTGTTGTTTTGAGCCGGAATACAAGTTTTCGCGCAGTTCTGAGAGAAAACGTTTACACCTTTCTCTCTTCTATATTCGACAACTTGTAAAATCGATGCTCGTGAAACTTGCTAGTTTCGACCTAAAACGATATATCCCATTGTTATGAGCCGGAATACAAGTTTTCGCGCAGTTTTGAGAGAAAAGTTTACACCTTTCTCTCGTCTACTCTTCGACGACTCGTAAAATCGATGCTCATGAATATTGCTAGTTTCGATCTTCTCTCGTCTACTCTTCGATGACTCGTAAAATCGATGCTCATGAATTTTGCTAGTTTCGATCTAAAACGATATATCCTGTTGTTTTGAGCCGGAATACAAGTTTTCGCGCAGTTCTGAGAGAAAAAGTTTACACCTTTCTCTCGTGTACTCTTCGACGACTTGTAAAATCGATGCTCGCGAATCATGCTAGTTTCGATCTAAAACAATGTATCCCGTTGTTTTGAGCCGGAATACAAGTTTTCGCACAGTTCTGAGAGAAAAAGTTTACACCTTTCTCTCGTGTACTCTTCGACGACTTGTAAAATCGATGCTCGTGAATCTTGCTAGTTTCGATCTAAAATGATGTATCCCGTTGTTTTGAGCCGGAATACAAGTTTTGGCGCAGTTCTGAGAGTTAAAGTTTACACCTTTCTCTCGTCTACTCTTCGAAGACGTGAAATCGAAGCTCGTGAATCTTGCTAGATTCGATCTAAAGCGATGTATCCCGTTGTTTTGATCCCGAATACACGTTTTCGCGCAGTTCTGAGAGACAAAGTTTACACCTTTCTCTCGTGTACTCTTCGACGACTTGTAAAATCGATGCTCGTGAATCTTGCTAGTTTCGATCTAAAACGATGTATCCCGTTGTTTTGAGCCGGAATACAAGTTTTCGCGCTGTTCTGAGAGTTAAAGTTTACACCTTTCTCTCGTCTACTCTTCGAAGACTTGTGAAATCGATGCTCCTGAATCTTGCTAGATTCGATCTAAAGCGATGTATCTTGTTGTTTTGAGCCGGAATACAAGTTTTCGCGCAGTTCTGAGAGAAAAAGTTTACACCTTTCTCTCTTCTATATTCGACAACTTGTAAAATCGATGCTCGTGAAACTTGCTAGTTTCGACCTAAAACGATATATCCCATTGTTATGAGCCGGAATACAAGTTTTTGCGCAGTTCTGAGAGAAAAGTTTACACCTTTCTCTCGTCTACTCTTCGACGACTCGTAAAATCGATGCTCATGAATTTTGCTAGTTTCGATCTTCTCTCGTCTACTCTTCGATGACTCGTAAAATCGATGCTCAAGAATTTTGCTAGTTTCGATCTAAAACGATATATCCTGTTGTTTTGAGCCGGAATACAAGTTTTCGCGCAGTTCTGAGAGAAAAAGTTTACACTTTTCTCTTGTCTACTATTCGACGACGTGTAAAATCGATGCTCGTGAATCGTTCTAGTTTCGACCTAAAACGATGTATCCCGTTGTTTTGAGCCGGAATACACGTTTTCGCGCAGTTCTGAGAGAAAAAGTTTACACATTTCTCTCGTCTACTCTTCGACGACTTGTAATATCGATGCTCGTGAATCTTGCAAGTTTCAATCTAAAACAATGTAACCCGTTGTTTTGAGCCGGAATACAAGATTTCGCGCAGTTCTGAGAGAAAAGTTTACACCTTTCTCTCTTGAACTCTTCGACGACTTGTAAAATCGATGCTCGTGAATCATGCTAGTTTCGATCTAAAACGATGTATCCCGTTGTTTTGATCCGGAATACACGTTTTCGCGCAGTTATGAGAGAAAAAGTTTACACCTTTCTCTCGCGTACTCTTCGAAGACTTGTGAAATCGATGCTCCTGAATCTTGCTAGATTCGATCTAAAGCGATGCATCTCGTTGTTTTGAGCCGGAATACAAGTTTTCGCGCAGTTCTGAGAGAAAAAGTTTACACCTTTCTCTCTTCTATATTCGACAACTTGTAAAATCGATGCTCGTGAAACTTGCTAGTTTTGACCTAAAACGATATATCCCATTGTTATGAGCCGGAATACAAGTTTTCGCGCAGTTTTGAGAGAAAAGTTTACACCTTTCTCTCGTCTACTCTTCGACGACTCGTAAAATCGATGCTCATGAATATTGCTAGTTTCGATCTTCTCTCGTCTACTCTTCGATGACTCGTAAAATCGATGCTCATGAATTTTGCTAGTTTCGATCTAAAACGATATATCCTGTTGTTTTGAGCCGGAATACAAGTTTTCGCGCAGTTCTGAGAGAAAAAGTTTACACCTTTCTCTCGTGTACTCTTCGACGACTTGTAAAATCGATGCTCGTGAATCATGCTAGTTTCGATCTAAAACAATGTATCCCGTTGTTTTGAGCCGGAATACAAGTTTTCGCACAGTTCTGAGAGAAAAAGTTTACACCTTTCTCTCGTGTACTCTTCGACGACTTGTAAAATCGATGCTCGTGAATCATGCTAGTTTCGATCTAAAACGATGTTTCCCGTTGTTTTGAGCCGGAATACAAGTTTTCGCGCAGTTCTGAGAGAAAAATTTACACCTTTCTCTCGTCTACTCGTCGAAGACTTGTGAAATCGATGCTCCTGAATCTTGCTAGATTCGATCTAAAGCGATGTATCTTGTTGTTTTGAGCCGGAATACAAGTTTTCGCGCAGTTCTGAGAGAAAACGTTTACACCTTTCTCTCTTCTATATTCGACAACTTGTAAAATCGATGCTCGTGAAACTTGCTAGTTTCGACCTAAAACGATATATCCCATTGTTATGAGCCGGAATACAAGTTTTCGCGCAGTTTTGAGAGAAAAGTTTACACCTTTCTCTCGTCTACTCTTCGACGACTCGTAAAATCGATGCTCATGAATATTGCTAGTTTCGATCTTCTCTCGTCTACTCTTCGATGACTCGTAAAATCGATGCTCATGAATTTTGCTAGTTTCGATCTAAAACGATATATCCTGTTGTTTTGAGCCGGAATACAAGTTTTCGCGCAGTTCTGAGAGAAAAAGTTTACACCTTTCTCTCGTGTACTCTTCGACGACTTGTAAAATCGATGCTCGCGAATCATGCTAGTTTCGATCTAAAACAATGTATCCCGTTGTTTTGAGCCGGAATACAAGTTTTCGCACAGTTCTGAGAGAAAAAGTTTACACCTTTCTCTCGTGTACTCTTCGACGACTTGTAAAATCGATGCTCGTGAATCTTGCTAGTTTCGATCTAAAATGATGTATCCCGTTGTTTTGAGCCGGAATACAAGTTTTGGCGCAGTTCTGAGAGTTAAAGTTTACACCTTTCTCTCGTCTACTCTTCGAAGACGTGAAATCGAAGCTCGTGAATCTTGCTAGATTCGATCTAAAGCGATGTATCCCGTTGTTTTGATCCCGAATACACGTTTTCGCGCAGTTCTGAGAGACAAAGTTTACACCTTTCTCTCGTGTACTCTTCGACGACTTGTAAAATCGATGCTCGTGAATCTTGCTAGTTTCGATCTAAAACGATGTATCCCGTTGTTTTGAGCCGGAATACAAGTTTTCGCGCTGTTCTGAGAGTTAAAGTTTACACCTTTCTCTCGTCTACTCTTCGAAGACTTGTGAAATCGATGCTCCTGAATCTTGCTAGATTCGATCTAAAGCGATGTATCTTGTTGTTTTGAGCCGGAATACAAGTTTTCGCGCAGTTCTGAGAGAAAAAGTTTACACCTTTCTCTCTTCTATATTCGACAACTTGTAAAATCGATGCTCGTGAAACTTGCTAGTTTCGACCTAAAACGATATATCCCATTGTTATGAGCCGGAATACAAGTTTTTGCGCAGTTCTGAGAGAAAAGTTTACACCTTTCTCTCGTCTACTCTTCGACGACTCGTAAAATCGATGCTCATGAATTTTGCTAGTTTCGATCTTCTCTCGTCTACTCTTCGATGACTCGTAAAATCGATGCTCAAGAATTTTGCTAGTTTCGATCTAAAACGATATATCCTGTTGTTTTGAGCCGGAATACAAGTTTTCGCGCAGTTCTGAGAGAAAAAGTTTACACCTTTCTCTCGTGTACTCTTCGACGACTTGTAAAATCGATGCTCGTGAATCATGCTAGTTTCGATCTAAAACAATGTACAATGTATCCCGTTGTTTTGAGCCGGAATACAAGTTTTCGCATAGTTCTGAGAGAAAAAGTTTACACCTTTCTCTCGTGTACTCTTCGACGACTTGTAAAATCGATGCTCGTGAATCTTGCTAGTTTCGATCTAAAACGATGTATCCCGTTGTTTTGAGCCGGAATACAAGTTTTCGCGCAGTCCTGAGAGAAAAAGTTTACACCTTTCTCTCGTGTACTCTTCGACGACTTGTAAAATTGATGCTCGTGAATCATGCTAGTTTCGATCTAAAACGATGTATCCCGTTGTTTTGAGCCGGAATACAAGTTTTCGCACAGTTCTGAGAGAAAAAGTTTACACCTTTCTCTCGTGTACTCTTCGACGACTTGTAAAATCGATGCTCGTGAATCATGCTAGTTTTGATCTAAAACGATGTATCCCTTTGTTTTCAGCCGGAATACAAGTTTTCGCGCAGTTCTGAGAGAAAAAGTTTACACCTTTCTCTCGTCTACTCTTCGAAGACTTGTAAAATCGATGCTCGTGAATCTTGCTAGTTTCGATCTAAAACGATGTATCCTGTTGTTTTGAGCCGGAATACAAGTTTTCGCGCAGTTCTGAGAGAAAAAGTTTACACCTTTCTCTCGTGTACTCTTCGTCGACTTGTAAAATCGATGCTCGTGAATCTTGCTAGTTTCGATCTAAAACGATGTATCCGTTTGTTTTGAGCCGGAATACAAGTTTTCGCGCAGTTCTGAGAGTTAAAGTTTACACCTTTCTCTCGTCTACTCTTCGAAGACTTGTGAAATCGAAGCTCGTGAATCTTGCTAGATTCGATCTAAAGCGATGTATCCCGTTGTTTTGAGCCGGAATACAAGTTTTCGCGCAGTTCTGCGAGAAAAAGTTTACACCTTTCTCTCTTGAACTCTTCGACGACTTGTAAAATCGATGCTCGTGAATCATGCTAGTTTCGATCTAAAACGATGTATCCCGTTGTTTTGATCCGGAATACACGTTTTCGCGCAGTTATGAGAGAAAAAGTTTACACCTTTCTCTCGCGTACTCTTCGAAGACTTGTGAAATCGATGCTCCTGAATCTTGCTAGATTCGATCTAAAGCGATGCATCTCGTTGTTTTGAGCCGGAATACAAGTTTTCGCGCAGTTCTGAGAGAAAAAGTTTACACCTTTCTCTCTTCTATATTCGACAACTTGTAAAATCGATGCTCGTGAAACTTGCTAGTTTTGACCTAAAACGATATATCCCATTGTTATGAGCCGGAATACAAGTTTTCGCGCAGTTTTGAGAGAAAAGTTTACACCTTTCTCTCGTCTACTCTTCGACGACTCGTAAAATCGATGCTCATGAATATTGCTAGTTTCGATCTTCTCTCGTCTACTCTTCGATGACTCGTAAAATCGATGCTCATGAATTTTGCTAGTTTCGATCTAAAACGATATATCCTGTTGTTTTGAGCCGGAATACAAGTTTTCGCGCAGTTCTGAGAGAAAAAGTTTACACCTTTCTCTCGTGTACTCTTCGACGACTTGTAAAATCGATGCTCGTGAATCATGCTAGTTTCGATCTAAAACAATGTATCCCGTTGTTTTGAGCCGGAATACAAGTTTTCGCACAGTTCTGAGAGAAAAAGTTTACACCTTTCTCTCGTGTACTCTTCGACGACTTGTAAAATCGATGCTCGTGAATCATGCTAGTTTCGATCTAAAACGATGTTTCCCGTTGTTTTGAGCCGGAATACAAGTTTTCGCGCAGTTCTGAGAGAAAAATTTACACCTTTCTCTCGTCTACTCGTCGAAGACTTGTGAAATCGATGCTCCTGAATCTTGCTAGATTCGATCTAAAGCGATGTATCTTGTTGTTTTGAGCCGGAATACAAGTTTTCGCGCAGTTCTGAGAGAAAACGTTTACACCTTTCTCTCTTCTATATTCGACAACTTGTAAAATCGATGCTCGTGAAACTTGCTAGTTTCGACCTAAAACGATATATCCCATTGTTATGAGCCGGAATACAAGTTTTCGCGCAGTTTTGAGAGAAAAGTTTACACCTTTCTCTCGTCTACTCTTCGACGACTCGTAAAATCGATGCTCATGAATATTGCTAGTTTCGATCTTCTCTCGTCTACTCTTCGATGACTCGTAAAATCGATGCTCATGAATTTTGCTAGTTTCGATCTAAAACGATATATCCTGTTGTTTTGAGCCGGAATACAAGTTTTCGCGCAGTTCTGAGAGAAAAAGTTTACACCTTTCTCTCGTGTACTCTTCGACGACTTGTAAAATCGATGCTCGCGAATCATGCTAGTTTCGATCTAAAACAATGTATCCCGTTGTTTTGAGCCGGAATACAAGTTTTCGCACAGTTCTGAGAGAAAAAGTTTACACCTTTCTCTCGTGTACTCTTCGACGACTTGTAAAATCGATGCTCGTGAATCTTGCTAGTTTCGATCTAAAATGATGTATCCCGTTGTTTTGAGCCGGAATACAAGTTTTGGCGCAGTTCTGAGAGTTAAAGTTTACACCTTTCTCTCGTCTACTCTTCGAAGACGTGAAATCGAAGCTCGTGAATCTTGCTAGATTCGATCTAAAGCGATGTATCCCGTTGTTTTGATCCCGAATACACGTTTTCGCGCAGTTCTGAGAGACAAAGTTTACACCTTTCTCTCGTGTACTCTTCGACGACTTGTAAAATCGATGCTCGTAAATCTTGCTAGTTTCGATCTAAAACGATGTATCCCGTTGTTTTGAGCCGGAATACAAGTTTTCGCGCTGTTCTGAGAGTTAAAGTTTACACCTTTCTCTCGTCTACTCTTCGAAGACTTGTGAAATCGATGCTCCTGAATCTTGCTAGATTCGATCTAAAGCGATGTATCTTGTTGTTTTGAGCCGGAATACAAGTTTTCGCGCAGTTCTGAGAGAAAAAGTTTACACCTTTCTCTCTTCTATATTCGACAACTTGTAAAATCGATGCTCGTGAAACTTGCTAGTTTCGACCTAAAACGATACATCCCATTGTTATGAGCCGGAATACAAGTTTTTGCGCAGTTCTGAGAGAAAAGTTTACACCTTTCTCTCGTCTACTCTTCGACGACTCGTAAAATCGATGCTCATGAATTTTGCTAGTTTCGATCTTCTCTCGTCTACTCTTCGATGACTCGTAAAATCGATGCTCAAGAATTTTGCTAGTTTCGATCTAAAACGATATATCCTGTTGTTTTGAGCCGGAATACAAGTTTTCGCGCAGTTCTGAGAGAAAAAGTTTACACCTTTCTCTCGTGTACTCTTCGACGACTTGTAAAATCGATGCTCGTGAATCATGCTAGTTTCGATCTAAAACAATGTACAATGTATCCCGTTGTTTTGAGCCGGAATACAAGTTTTCGCATAGTTCTGAGAGAAAAAGTTTACACCTTTCTCTCGTGTACTCTTCGACGACTTGTAAAATCGATGCTCGTGAATCTTGCTAGTTTCGATCTAAAACGATGTATCCCGTTGTTTTGAGCCGGAATACAAGTTTTCGCGCAGTCCTGAGAGAAAAAGTTTACACCTTTCTCTCGTGTACTCTTCGACGACTTGTAAAATTGATGCTCGTGAATCATGCTAGTTTCGATCTAAAACGATGTATCCCGTTGTTTTGAGCCGGAATACAAGTTTTCGCACAGTTCTGAGAGAAAAAGTTTACACCTTTCTCTCGTGTACTCTTCGACGACTTGTAAAATCGATGCTCGTGAATCATGCTAGTTTTGATCTAAAACGATGTATCCCTTTGTTTTCAGCCGGAATACAAGTTTTCGCGCAGTTCTGAGAGAAAAAGTTTACACCTTTCTCTCGTCTACTCTTCGAAGACTTGTAAAATCGATGCTCGTGAATCTTGCTAGTTTCGATCTAAAACGATGTATCCTGTTGTTTTGAGCCGGAATACAAGTTTTCGCGCAGTTCTGAGAGAAAAAGTTTACACCTTTCTCTCGTGTACTCTTCGTCGACTTGTAAAATCGATGCTCGTGAATCTTGCTAGTTTCGATCTAAAACGATGTATCCGTTTGTTTTGAGCCGGAATACAAGTTTTCGCGCAGTTCTGAGAGTTAAAGTTTACACCTTTCTCTCGTCTACTCTTCGAAGACTTGTGAAATCGAAGCTCGTGAATCTTGCTAGATTCGATTTAAAGCGATGTATCCCGTTGTTTTGAGCCGGAATACAAGTTTTCGCGCAGTTCTGCGAGAAAAAGTTTACACCTTTCTCTCGTCTACTATTCGACGACTTGTAAAATCGATGCTCGTGAATCTTGCTAGTTTCGACCTAAAACGATGTATCCCGTTGTTTTGAGCAGGAATACAAGCTATCGCGCAGTTCTGAGAGAATAAGTTTACACCTTTCTCTCGTGTACTCTTCGACGACTTGTAAAATCGATGCTCGTGAATCATGCTAGTTTCGATCTAAAACGATGTATCCCGTTGTTTTGAGCCGGAATACAAGTTTTCGCGCAGTTCTGAGAGAAAAGTTTACACCTTTCTCTCGTGTACTCTTCGACGACTTGTAAAATCGATGCTCGTGAATCATGCTAGCTTCGATCTAAAACGATGTATCCCGTTGTTTTGATCCGGAATACACGTTTTCGCGCAGTTCTGAGAGAAAAAGTTTACACCTTTCTCTCGTGTACTCTTCGAAGACTTGTGAAATCGATGCTCCTGAATCTTGCTAGATTCGATCTAAAGCGATGTATCTCGTTGTTTTGAGCCGGAATACAAGTTTTCGCGCAGTTCTGAGAGAAAAAGTTTACACATCTCTCTCGTCTACTCTTCCACGACTTGTAATATCGATGCTCGTGAATCTTGCTATTTTCGATCTAAAACGATGTAACCCGTTGTTTTGAGCCGGAATACAAGTTTTCGCGCAGTTCTGAGAGAAAACGTTTACACCTTTCTCTCTTCTATATTCGACTACTTGTAAAATCGATGCTCGTGAAACTTGCTAGTTTCGACCTAAAACGATATATCCCATTGTTATGAGCCGGAATACAAGTTTTCGCGCAGTTCTGAGAGAAAAGTTTACACCTTTCTCTCGTCTACTCTTCGACGACTCGTAAAATCGATGCTCATGAATTTTGCTAGTTTCGATCTTCTCTCGTGTACTCTTCGATGACTCGTAAAATCGATGCTCATGAATTTTGCTAGTTTCGATCTAAAACGATATATCCTGTTGTTTTGAGCCGGAATACAAGTTTTCGCGCAGTTCTGAGAGAAAAAGTTTACACCTTTCTCTCGTGTACTCTTCGACGACTTGTAAAATCGATGCTCGTGAATCATGCTAGTTTCGATCTAAAACAATGTATCCCGTTGTTTTGAGCCGGAATACAAGTTTTCGCGCAGTTCTGAGAGAAAAAGTTTACACCTTTCTCTCGTCTATATTCGACGACTTGTAAATTCGATGGTCGTGAATCTTACTAGTTTCGACCTAAAACGATGTATCCCGTTCTTTTGAGCCGGAATACAAGTTTTCGCGCAGTCCTGAGAGAAAAAGTTTACACCTTTCTCTCGTGTACTCTTCGACGACTTGTAAAATTGATGCTCGTGAATCATGCTAGTTTCGATCTAAAACGATGTATCCCGTTGTTTTGAGCCGGAATACAAGTTTTCGCACAGTTCTGAGAGAAAAAGTTTACACCTTTCTCTCGTGTACTCTTCGACGACTTGTAAAATCGATGCTCGTGAATCATGCTAGTTTTGATCTAAAACGATGTATCCCTTTGTTTTCAGCCGGAATACAAGTATTCGCGCAGTTCTGAGAGAAAAAGTTTACACCTTTCTCTCGTCTACTCTTCGAAGACTTGTAAAATCGATGCTCGTGAATCTTGCTAGTTTCGATCTAAAACGATGTATCCTGTTGTTTTGAGCCGGAATACAAGTTTTCGCGCAGT
The DNA here is from genome assembly GCF_052857255.1 of Amblyomma americanum. Lineage (NCBI taxonomy): Eukaryota > Metazoa > Arthropoda > Arachnida > Ixodida > Ixodidae > Amblyomma > Amblyomma americanum. The sequence continues at coordinate 238,881 of NW_027526494.1, forward strand.
TCTGAGAGAAAAAGTTTACACCTTTCTCTCGTGTACTCTTCGTCGACTTGTAAAATCGATGCTCGTGAATCTTGCTAGTTTCGATCTAAAACGATGTATCCGTTTGTTTTGAGCCGGAATACAAGTTTTCGCGCAGTTCTGAGAGAAAAAGTTTACACCTTTCTCTCGTGTACTCTTCGACGACTTGTAAAATCGATGCTCGTGAATCATGCTAGTTTTGATCTAAAACGATGTATCCCTTTGTTTTCAGCCGGAATACAAGTTTTCGCGCAGTTCTGAGAGAAAAAGTTTACACCTTTCTCTCGTCTACTCTTCGAAGACTTGTAAAATCGATGCTCGTGAATCTTGCTAGTTTCGATCTAAAACGATGTATCCTGTTGTTTTGAGCCGGAATACAAGTTTTCGCGCAGTTCTGAGAGAAAAAGTTTACACCTTTCTCTCGTGTACTCTTCGTCGACTTGTAAAATCGATGCTCGTGAATCTTGCTAGTTTCGATCTAAAACGATGTATCCGTTTGTTTTGAGCCGGAATACAAGTTTTCGCGCAGTTCTGAGAGTTAAACTTTACACCTTTCTCTCGTCTACTCTTCGAAGACTTGTGAAATCGAAGCTCGTGAATCTTGCTAGATTCGATCTAAAGCGATGTATCCCGTTGTTTTGAGCCGGAATACAAGTTTTCGCGCAGTTCTGAGAGAAAAAGTTTACACCTTTCTCTCTTCTATATTCGACAACTTGTAAAATCGATGCTCGTGAAACTTGCTAGTTTCGACCTAAAACGATATATCCCATTGTTATGAGCCGGAATACAAGTTTTCGCGCAGTTCTGAGAGAAAAGTTTACACCTTTCTCTCGTCTACTCTTCGACGACTCGTAAAATCGATGCTCATGAATTTTGCTAGTTTCGATCTTCTCTCGTCTACTCTTCGATGACTCGTAAAATCGATGCTCAAGAATTTTGCTAGTTTCGATCTAAAACGATATATCCTGTTGTTTTGAGCCGGAATACAAGTTTTCGCGCAGTTCTGAGAGAAAAAGTTTACACCTTTCTCTCGTGTACTCTTCGACGACTTGTAAAATCGATGCTCGTGAATCATGCTAGTTTCGATCTAAAACAATGTATCCCGTTGTTTTGAGCCGGAATACAAGTTTTCGCACAGTTCTGAGAGAAAAATTTTACACCTTTCTCTCGTGTACTCTTCGACGACTTGTAAAATCGATGCTCGTGAATCATGCTAGTTTCGATCTAAAACGATGTTTCCCGTTGTTTTGAGCCGGAATACAAGTTTTCGCGCAGTTCTGAGAGAAACTTTTACACCTTTCTCTCGTCTACTCGTCGAAGACTTGTAAAATCGATGCTGGCGAATCTTGCTAGTTTCGATCTAAAACGATGTATCCCGTTGTTTTGAGCCGGAATACAAGTTTTCGCGCAGTTCTGAGAGAAAAAGTTTACACCTTTCTCTCGTGTACTCTTCGACGACTTGTAAAATTGATGCTCGTGAATCATGCTAGTTTCGATCTAAAACGATGTATCCCGTTGTTTTGAGCCGGAATACAAGTTTTCGCACAGTTCTGAGAGAAAAAGTTTACACCTTTCTCTCGTGTACTCTTCGACGACTTGTAAAATCGATGCTCGTGAATCATGCTAGTTTTGATCTAAAACGATGTATCCCTTTGTTTTCAGCCGGAATACAAGTATTCGCGCAGTTCTGAGAGAAAAAGTTTACACCTTTCTCTCGTCTACTCTTCGAAGACTTGTAAAATCGATGCTCGTGAATCTTGCTAGTTTCGATCTAAAACGATGTATCCTGTTGTTTTGAGCCGGAATACAAGTTTTCGCGCAGTTCTGAGAGAAAAAGTTTACACCTTTCTCTCGTGTACTCTTCGTCGACTTGTAAAATCGATGCTCGTGAATCTTGCTAGTTTCGATCTAAAACGATGTATCCGTTTGTTTTGAGCCGGAATACAAGTTTTCGCGCAGTTCTGAGAGAAAAAGTTTACACCTTTCTCTCGTGTACTCTTCGACGACTTGTAAAATCGATGCTCGTGAATCATGCTAGTTTTGATCTAAAACGATGTATCCCTTTGTTTTCAGCCGGAATACAAGTTTTCGCGCAGTTCTGAGAGAAAAAGTTTACACCTTTCTCTCGTGTACTCTTCGTCGACTTGTAAAATCGATGCTCGTGAATCTTGCTAGTTTCGATCTAAAACGATGTATCCGTTTGTTTTGAGCCGGAATACAAGTTTTCGCGCAGTTCTGAGAGTTAAACTTTACACCTTTCTCTCGTCTACTCTTCGAAGACTTGTGAAATCGAAGCTCGTGAATCTTGCTAGATTCGATCTAAAGCGATGTATCCCGTTGTTTTGAGCCGGAATACAAGTTTTCGCGCAGTTCTGAGAGAAAAAGTTTACACCTTTCTCTCTTCTATATTCGACAACTTGTAAAATCGATGCTCGTGAAACTTGCTAGTTTCGACCTAAAACGATATATCCCATTGTTATGAGCCGGAATACAAGTTTTCGCGCAGTTCTGAGAGAAAAGTTTACACCTTTCTCTCGTCTACTCTTCGACGACTCGTAAAATCGATGCTCATGAATTTTGCTAGTTTCGATCTTCTCTCGTCTACTCTTCGATGACTCGTAAAATCGATGCTCAAGAATTTTGCTAGTTTCGATCTAAAACGATATATCCTGTTGTTTTGAGCCGGAATACAAGTTTTCGCGCAGTTCTGAGAGAAAAAGTTTACACCTTTCTCTCGTGTACTCTTCGACGACTTGTAAAATCGATGCTCGTGAATCATGCTAGTTTCGATCTAAAACAATGTATCCCGTTGTTTTGAGCCGGAATACAAGTTTTCGCACAGTTCTGAGAGAAAAATTTTACACCTTTCTCTCGTGTACTCTTCGACGACTTGTAAAATCGATGCTCGTGAATCATGCTAGTTTCGATCTAAAACGATGTTTCCCGTTGTTTTGAGCCGGAATACAAGTTTTCGCGCAGTTCTGAGAGAAACTTTTACACCTTTCTCTCGTCTACTCGTCGAAGACTTGTAAAATCGATGCTGGCGAATCTTGCTAGTTTCGATCTAAAACGATGTATCCCGTTGTTTTGAGCCGGAATACAAGTTTTCGCGCAGTTCTGAGAGAAAAAGTTTACACCTTGCTCTCGTGTACTCTTCGACGACTTGTAAAATCGATGCTCGTGAATCATGCTAGTTTCGATCTAAAACGATGTTTCCCGTTGTTTTGAGCCGGAATACAAGTTTTCGCGCAGTTCTGAGAGAAAATTTTACTCCTTTCTCTCGTCTACTCGTCGAAGACTTGTAAAATCGATGCTCGTGAATCTTGCTAGTTTCGATCTAATACGATGTATCCCGTTGTTTTGAGCCGGAATACAAGTTTTCGCGCAGTTCTGAGAGAAAAAGTTTACAACTTTCTCTCGTGTACTCTTCGACGACTTGTAAAATCGATGCTCGTGAATCATGCTAGTTTCGATCTAAAACGATGTTTCCCGTTGTTTTGAGCCGGAATACAAGTTTTCGCGCAGTTCTGAGAGAAAATTTTACACCTTTCTCTCGTCTACTCGTCGAAGACTTGTAAAATCGATGCTCGTGAATCATGCTAGTTTCGATCTAAAACGATGTTTCCCGTTGTTTTGAGCCGGAATACAAGTTTTCGCGCAGTTCTGAGAGAAAAGTTTACACCTTTCTCTCGTCTACTCTTCGACGACTCGTAAAATCGATGCTCATGAATTTTGCTAGTTTCGATCTTGTCTCGTCTACTCTTCAACGACTTGTAAAATCGACGCTCGTGAATCATGCTAGTTTCGATCTAAAACAATGTTTCCCGTTGTTTTGAGCCGGAATACAAGTTTTCGCGCAGTTCTGAGAGAAAATTTTACACCTTTCTCTCGTCTACTCGTCGAAGACTTGTAAAATCGATGCTCGTGAATCTTGCTAGTTTCGATCTAAAACGATGTATCCCGTTGTTTTGAGCCGGAATACAAGTTTTCGCGCAGTTCTGAGAGAAAAAGTTTACACCTTTCTCTCGTGTACTCTTCGTCGACTTGTAAAATCGATGCTCGTGAATCTTGCTAGTTTCGATCTAAAACGATGTATCCCGTTGTTTTGAGCCGGAATACAAGTTTTCGCGCAGTTCTGAGAGAAAAAGTTTACACCTTTCTCTCGTGTACTCTTCGACGACTTGTAAAATTGATGCTCGTGAATCATGCTAGTTTCGATCTAAAACGATGTATCCCGTTGTTTTGAGCCGGAATACAAGTTTTCGCACAGTTCTGAGAGAAAAAGTTTACACCTTTCTCTCGTGTACTCTTCGACGACTTGTAAAATCGATGCTCGTGAATCATGCTAGTTTTGATCTAAAACAATGTATCCCTTTGTTTTCAGCCGGAATACAAGTTTTCGCGCAGTTCTGAGAGAAAAAGTTTACACCTTTCTCTCGTCTACTCTTCGAAGACTTGTAAAATCGATGCTCGTGAATCTTGCTAGTTTCGATCTAAAACGATGTATTCTGTTGTTTTGAGCCGGAATACAAGTTTTCGCGCAGTTCTGAGAGAAAAAGTTTACACCTTTCTCTCGTGTACTCTTCGTCGACTTGTAAAATCGATGCTCGTGAATCTTGCTAGTTTCGATCTAAAACGATGTATCCGTTTGTTTTGAGCCGGAATACAACTTTTCGCGCAGTTCTGAGAGTTAAAGTTTACACCTTTCTCTCGTCTACTCTTCGAAGACTTGTGAAATCGAAGCTCGTGAATCTTGCTAGATTCGATCTAAAGCGATGTATCCCGTTGTTTTGAGCCGGAATACAAGTTTTCGCGCAGTTCTGAGAGAAAACGTTTACACCTTTCTCTCTTCTATATTCGACAACTTGTAAAATCGATGCTCGTGAAACTTGCTAGTTTCGACCTAAAACGATATATCCCATTGTTATGAGCCGGAATACAAGTTTTCGCGCAGTTCTGAGAGAAAAGTTTACACCTTTCTCTCGTCTACTCTTCGACGACTCGTAAAATCGATGCTCATGAATTTTGCTAGTTTCGATCTTCTCTCGTCTACTCTTCGATGACTCGTAAAATCGATGCTCAAGAATTTTGCTAGTTTCGATCTAAAACGATATATCCTGTTGTTTTGAGCCGGAATACAAGTTTTCGCGCAGTTCTGAGAGAAAAAGTTTACACCTTTCTCTCGTGTACTCTTCGACGACTTGTAAAATCGATGCTCGTGAATCATGCTAGTTTCGATCTAAAACAATGTATCCCGTTGTTTTGAGCCGGAATACAAGTTTTCGCACAGTTCTGAGAGAAAAATTTTACACCTTTCTCTCGTGTACTCTTCGACGACTTGTAAAATCGATGCTCGTGAATCATGCTAGTTTCGATCTAAAACGATGTTTCCCGTTGTTTTGAGCCGGAATACAAGTTTTCGCGCAGTTCTGAGAGAAACGTTTACACCTTTCTCTCGTCTACTCGTCGAAGACTTGTAAAATCGATGCTCGTGAATCTTGCTAGTTTCGATCTAAAACGATGTATCCCGTTGTTTTGAGCCGGAATACAAGTTTTCGCGCAGTTCTGAGAGAAAAAGTTTACACCTTTCTCTCGTGTACTCTTCGACGACTTGTAAAATTGATGCTCGTGAATCATGCTAGTTTCGATCTAAAACGATGTATCCCGTTGTTTTGAGCCGGAATACAAGTTTTCGCACAGTTCTGAGAGAAAAAGTTTACACCTTTCTCTCGTGTACTCTTCGACGACTTGTAAAATCGATGCTCGTCAATCATGCTAGTTTCGATCTAAAACGATGTTTCCCGTTGTTTTGAGCCGGAATACAAGTTTTCGCGCAGTTCTGAGAGAAAATTTTACACCTTTCTCTCGTCTACTCGTCGAAGACTTGTAAAATCGATGCTCGTGAATCTTGCTAGTTTCGATCTAATACGATGTATCCCGTTGTTTTGAGCCGGAATACAAGTTTTCGCGCAGTTCTGAGAGAAAAAGTTTACACCTTTCTCTCGTGTACTCTTCGACGACTTGTAAAATCGATGCTCGTGAATCATGCTAGTTTCGATCTAAAACGATGTTTCCCGTTGTTTTGAGCCGGAATACAAGTTTTCGCGCAGTTCTGAGAGAAAAAGTTTACACCTTTCTCTCGTGTACTCTTCGACGACTTGTAAAATCGATGCTCGTGAATCATGCTAGTTTTGATCTAAAACGATGTATCCCTTTGTTTTGAGCCGGAATACAAGTTTTCGCGCAGTTCTGAGAGAAACTTTTACACCTTTCTCTCGTCTACTCGTCGAAGACTTGTAAAATCGATGCTGGCGAATCTTGCTAGTTTCGATCTAAAACGATGTATCCCGTTGTTTTGAGCCGGAATACAAGTTTTCGCGCAGTTCTGAGAGAAAAAGTTTACACCTTTCTCTCGTGTACTCTTCGACGACTTGTAAAATTGATGCTCGTGAATCATGCTAGTTTCGATCTAAAACGATGTATCCCGTTGTTTTGAGCCGGAATACAAGTTTTCGCACAGTTCTGAGAGAAAAAGTTTACACCTTTCTCTCGTGTACTCTTCGACGACTTGTAAAATCGATGCTCGTGAATCATGCTAGTTTTGATCTAAAACGATGTATCCCGTTGTTTTCAGCCGGAATACAAGTTTTCGCGCAGTTCTGAGAGAAAAAGTTTACACCTTTCTCTCGTGTACTCTTCGTCGACTTGTAAAATCGATGCTCGTGAATCTTGCTAGTTTCGATCTAAAACGATGTATCCGTTTGTTTTGAGCCGGAATACAAGTTTTCGCGCAGTTCTGAGAGTTAAACTTTACACCTTTCTCTCGTCTACTCTTCGAAGACTTGTGAAATCGAAGCTCGTGAATCTTGCTAGATTCGATCTAAAGCGATGTATCCCGTTGTTTTGAGCCGGAATACAAGTTTTCGCGCAGTTCTGAGAGAAAAAGTTTACACCTTTCTCTCTTCTATATTCGACAACTTGTAAAATCGATGCTCGTGAAACTTGCTAGTTTCGACCTAAAACGATATATCCCATTGTTATGAGCCGGAATACAAGTTTTCGCGCAGTTCTGAGAGAAAAGTTTACACCTTTCTCTCGTCTACTCTTCGACGACTCGTAAAATCGATGCTCATGAATTTTGCTAGTTTCGATCTTCTCTCGTCTACTCTTCGATGACTCGTAAAATCGATGCTCAAGAATTTTGCTAGTTTCGATCTAAAACGATATATCCTGTTGTTTTGAGCCGGAATACAAGTTTTCGCGCAGTTCTGAGAGAAAAAGTTTACACCTTTCTCTCGTGTACTCTTCGACGACTTGTAAAATCGATGCTCGTGAATCATGCTAGTTTCGATCTAAAACAATGTATCCCGTTGTTTTGAGCCGGAATACAAGTTTTCGCACAGTTCTGAGAGAAAAATTTTACACCTTTCTCTCGTGTACTCTTCGACGACTTGTAAAATCGATGCTCGTGAATCATGCTAGTTTCGATCTAAAACGATGTTTCCCGTTGTTTTGAGCCGGAATACAAGTTTTCGCGCAGTTCTGAGAGAAACTTTTACACCTTTCTCTCGTCTACTCGTCGAAGACTTGTAAAATCGATGCTGGCGAATCTTGCTAGTTTCGATCTAAAACGATGTATCCCGTTGTTTTGAGCCGGAATACAAGTTTTCGCGCAGTTCTGAGAGAAAAAGTTTACACCTTGCTCTCGTGTACTCTTCGACGACTTGTAAAATCGATGCTCGTGAATCATGCTAGTTTCGATCTAAAACGATGTTTCCCGTTGTTTTGAGCCGGAATACAAGTTTTCGCGCAGTTCTGAGAGAAAATTTTACACCTTTCTCTCGTCTACTCGTCGAAGACTTGTAAAATCGATGCTCGTGAATCTTGCTAGTTTCGATCTAATACGATGTATCCCGTTGTTTTGAGCCGGAATACAAGTTTTCGCGCAGTTCTGAGAGAAAAAGTTTACAACTTTCTCTCGTGTACTCTTCGACGACTTGTAAAATCGATGCTCGTGAATCATGCTAGTTTCGATCTAAAACGATGTTTCCCGTTGTTTTGAGCCGGAATACAAGTTTTCGCGCAGTTCTGAGAGAAAATTTTACACCTTTCTCTCGTCTACTCGTCGAAGACTTGTAAAATCGATGCTCGTGAATCATGCTAGTTTCGATCTAAAACGATGTTTCCCGTTGTTTTGAGCCGGAATACAAGTTTTCGCGCAGTTCTGAGAGAAAAGTTTACACCTTTCTCTCGTCTACTCTTCGACGACTCGTAAAATCGATGCTCATGAATTTTGCTAGTTTCGATCTTGTCTCGTCTACTCTTCAACGACTTGTAAAATCGATGCTCGTGAATCATGCTAGTTTCGATCTAAAACAATGTTTCCCGTTGTTTTGAGCCGGAATACAAGTTTTCGCGCAGTTCTGAGAGAAAATTTTACACCTTTCTCTCGTCTACTCGTCGAAGACTTGTAAAATCGATGCTCGTGAATCTTGCTAGTTTCGATCTAAAACGATGTATCCCGTTGTTTTGAGCCGGAATACAAGTTTTCGCGCAGTTCTGAGAGAAAAAGTTTACACCTTTCTCTCGTGTACTCTTCGTCGACTTGTAAAATCGATGCTCGTGAATCTTGCTAGTTTCGATCTAAAACGATGTATCCCGTTGTTTTGAGCCGGAATACAAGTTTTCGCGCAGTTCTGAGAGAAAAAGTTTACACCTTTCTCTCGTGTACTCTTCGACGACTTGTAAAATTGATGCTCGTGAATCATGCTAGTTTCGATCTAAAACGATGTATCCCGTTGTTTTGAGCCGGAATACAAGTTTTCGCACAGTTCTGAGAGAAAAAGTTTACACCTTTCTCTCGTGTACTCTTCGACGACTTGTAAAATCGATGCTCGTGAATCATGCTAGTTTTGATCTAAAACAATGTATCCCTTTGTTTTCAGCCGGAATACAAGTTTTCGCGCAGTTCTGAGAGAAAAAGTTTACACCTTTCTCTCGTCTACTCTTCGAAGACTTGTAAAATCGATGCTCGTGAATCTTGCTAGTTTCGATCTAAAACGATGTATTCTGTTGTTTTGAGCCGGAATACAAGTTTTCGCGCAGTTCTGAGAGAAAAAGTTTACACCTTTCTCTCGTGTACTCTTCGTCGACTTGTAAAATCGATGCTCGTGAATCTTGCTAGTTTCGATCTAAAACGATGTATCCGTTTGTTTTGAGCCGGAATACAACTTTTCGCGCAGTTCTGAGAGTTAAAGTTTACACCTTTCTCTCGTCTACTCTTCGAAGACTTGTGAAATCGAAGCTCGTGAATCTTGCTAGATTCGATCTAAAGCGATGTATCCCGTTGTTTTGAGCCGGAATACAAGTTTTCGCGCAGTTCTGAGAGAAAACGTTTACACCTTTCTCTCTTCTATATTCGACAACTTGTAAAATCGATGCTCGTGAAACTTGCTAGTTTCGACCTAAAACGATATATCCCATTGTTATGAGCCGGAATACAAGTTTTCGCGCAGTTCTGAGAGAAAAGTTTACACCTTTCTCTCGTCTACTCTTCGACGACTCGTAAAATCGATGCTCATGAATTTTGCTAGTTTCGATCTTCTCTCGTCTACTCTTCGATGACTCGTAAAATCGATGCTCAAGAATTTTGCTAGTTTCGATCTAAAACGATATATCCTGTTGTTTTGAGCCGGAATACAAGTTTTCGCGCAGTTCTGAGAGAAAAAGTTTACACCTTTCTCTCGTGTACTCTTCGACGACTTGTAAAATCGATGCTCGTGAATCATGCTAGTTTCGATCTAAAACAATGTATCCCGTTGTTTTGAGCCGGAATACAAGTTTTCGCACAGTTCTGAGAGAAAAATTTTACACCTTTCTCTCGTGTACTCTTCGACGACTTGTAAAATCGATGCTCGTGAATCATGCTAGTTTCGATCTAAAACGATGTTTCCCGTTGTTTTGAGCCGGAATACAAGTTTTCGCGCAGTTCTGAGAGAAACTTTTACACCTTTCTCTCGTCTACTCGTCGAAGACTTGTAAAATCGATGCTCGTGAATCTTGCTAGTTTCGATCTAAAACGATGTATCCCGTTGTTTTGAGCCGGAATACAAGTTTTCGCGCAGTTCTGAGAGAAAAAGTTTACACCTTTCTCTCGTGTACTCTTCGACGACTTGTAAAATTGATGCTCGTGAATCATGCTAGTTTCGATCTAAAACGATGTATCCCGTTGTTTTGAGCCGGAATACAAGTTTTCGCACAGTTCTGAGAGAAAAAGTTTACACCTTTCTCTCGTGTACTCTTCGACGACTTGTAAAATCGATGCTCGTCAATCATGCTAGTTTCGATCTAAAACGATGTTTCCCGTTGTTTTGAGCCGGAATACAAGTTTTCGCGCAGTTCTGAGAGAAAATTTTACACCTTTCTCTCGTCTACTCGTCGAAGACTTGTAAAATCGATGCTCGTGAATCTTGCTAGTTTCGATCTAATACGATGTATCCCGTTGTTTTGAGCCGGAATACAAGTTTTCGCGCAGTTCTGAGAGAAAAAGTTTACACCTTTCTCTCGTGTACTCTTCGACGACTTGTAAAATCGATGCTCGTGAATCATGCTAGTTTCGATCTAAAACGATGTTTCCCGTTGTTTTGAGCCGGAATACAAGTTTTCGCGCAGTTCTGAGAGAAAAGTTTACACCTTTCTCTCGTCTACTCTTCGACGACTCGTAAAATCGATGCTCATGAATTTTGCTAGTTTCGATCTTGTCTCGTCTACTCTTCGACGACTTGTAAAATCGATGCTCGTGAATCATGCTAGTTTCGATCTAAAACAATGTATCCCGTTGTTTTGAGCCGGAATACAAGTTTTCGCACAGTTCTGAGAGAAAAAGTTTACACCTTTCTCTCGTGTACTCTTCGACGACTTGTAAAATCGATGCTCGTGAATCATGCTAGTTTCGATCTAAAACAATGTTTCCCGTTGTTTTGAGCCGGAATACAAGTTTTCGCGCAGTTTTGAGAGAAAATTTTACACCTTTCTCTCGTCTACTCGTCGAAGACTTGTAAAATCGATGCTCGTGAATCTTGCTAGTTTCGATCTAAAACGATGTATCCCGTTGTGTTGAGCCGGAATACAAGTTTTCGCGCAGTTCTGAGAGAAAAAGTTTACACCTTTCTCTCGTGTACTCTTCGACGACTTGTAAAATTGATGCTCGTGAATCATGCTAGTTTCGATCTAAAACGATGTATCCCGTTGTTTTGAGCCGGAATACAAGTTTTCGCACAGTTCTGAGAGAAAAAGTTTACACCTTTCTCTCGTGTACTCTTCGACGACTTGTAAAATCGATGCTCGTGAATCATGCTAGTTTTGATCTAAAACGATGTATCCCTTTGTTTTCAGCCGGAATACAAGTTTTCGCGCAGTTCTGAGAGAAAAAGTTTACACCTTTCTCTCGTCTACTCTTCGAAGACTTGTAAAATCGATGCTCGTGAATCTTGCTAGTTTCAATCTAAAACGATGTATCCTGTTGTTTTGAGCCGGAATACAAGTTTTCGCGCAGTTCTGAGAGAAAAAGTTTACACCTTTCTCTCGTGTACTCTTCGTCGACTTGTAAAATCGATGCTCGTGAATCTTGCTAGTTTCGATCTAAAACGATGTATCCGTTTGTTTTGAGCCGGAATACAAGTTTTCGCGCAGTTCTGAGAGTTAAAGTTTACACCTTTCTCTCGTGTACTCTTCGACGACTTGTAAAATCGATGCTCGTGAATCATGCTAGTTTTGATCTAAAACGATGTATCCCTTTGTTTTCAGCCGGAATACAAGTTTTCGCGCAGTTCTGAGAGAAAAAGTTTACACCTTTCTCTCGTCTACTCTTCGAAGACTTGTAAAATCGATGCTCGTGAATCTTGCTAGTTTCAATCTAAAACGATGTATCCTGTTGTTTTGAGCCGGAATACAAGTTTTCGCGCAGTTCTGAGAGAAAAAGTTTACACCTTTCTCTCGTGTACTCTTCGTCGACTTGTAAAATCGATGCTCGTGAATCTTGCTAGTTTCGATCTAAAACGATGTATCCGTTTGTTTTGAGCCGGAATACAAGTTTTCGCGCAGTTCTGAGAGTTAAAGTTTACACCTTTCTCTCGTCTACTCTTCGAAGACTTGTGAAATCGAAGCTCGTGAATCTTGCTAGATTCGATCTAAAGCGATGTATCCCGTTGTTTTGAGCCGGAATACAAGTTTTCGCGCAGTTCTGAGAGAAAACGTTTACACCTTTCTCTCTTCTATATTCGACAACTTGTAAAATCGATGCTCGTGAAACTTGCTAGTTTCGACCTAAAACGATATATCCCATTGTTATGAGCCGGAATACAAGTTTTCGCGCAGTTCTGAGAGAAAAGTTTACACCTTTCTCTCGTCTACTCTTCGACGACTCGTAAAATCGATGCTCACGAATTTTGCTAGTTTCGATCTTCTCTCGTCTACTCTTCGATGACTCGTAAAATCGATGCTCAAGAATTTTGCTAGTTTCGATCTAAAACGATATATCCTGTTGTTTTGAGCCGGAATACAAGTTTTCGCGCAGTTCTGAGAGAAAAAGTTTACACCTTTCTCTCGTGTACTCTTCGACGACTTGTGAAATCGATGCTCGTGAATCATGCTAGTTTCGATCTAAAACAATGTATCCCGTTGTTTTGAGCCGGAATACAAGTTTTCGCACAGTTCTGAGCGAAAAATTTTACACCTTTCTCTCGTGTACTCTTCGACGACTTGTAAAATCGATGCTCGTGAATCATGCTAGTTTCGATCTAAAACGATGTTTCCCGTTGTTTTGAGCCGGAATACAAGTTTTCGCGCAGTTCTGAGAGAAAAAGTTTACACCTTTCTCTCGTGTACTCTTCGACGACTTGTAAAATCGATGCTCGTGAATCATGCTAGTTTCGATCTAAAACAATGTATCCCGTTGTTTTGAGCCGGAATACAAGTTTTCGCACAGTTCTGAGAGAAAAATTTTACACCTTTCTCTCGTGTACTCTTCGACGACTTGTAAAATCGATGCTCGTGAATCATGCTAGTTTCGATCTAAAACGATGTTTCCCGTTGTTTTGAGCCGGAATACAAGTTTTCGCGCAGTTCTGAGAGAAACTTTTACACCTTTCTCTCGTCTACTCGTCGAAGACTTGTAAAATCGATGCTCGTGAATCTTGCTGGTTTCGATATAAAACGATGTATCCCTTGTTTTGAGCCGGAATACAAGTTTTCGCGCAGTTCTGAGAGAAAAAGTTTACACCTTTCTCTCGTGTACTCTTCGACGACTTGTAAAATTGATGCTCGTGAATCATGCTAGTTTCGATTTAAAACGATGTATCCCGTTGTTTTGAGCCGGAATACAAGTTTTCGCACAGTTCTGAGAGAAAAAGTTTACACCTTTCTCTCGTGTACTCTTCGACGACTTGTAAAATCGATGCTCGTGAATCATGCTAGTTTTGATCTAAAACGATGTATCCCTTTGTTTTCAGCCGGAATACAAGTTTTCGCGCAGTTCTGAGAGAAAAAGTTTACACCTTTCTCTCGTCTACTCTTCGAAGACTTGTGAAATCGAAGCTCGTGAATCTTGCTAGATTTGATCTAAAGCGATGTATCTCGTTGTTTTGAGCCGGAATACAAGTTTTCGCGCAGTTCTGAGAGAAAAAGTTTACACTTTTCTCTCGTCTACTATTCGACGACTTGTAAAATCGATGCTCGTGAATCGTTCTAGTTTCGACCTAAAACGATGTATCCCGTTGTTTTGAGCCGGAATACACGTTTTCGCGCAGTTCTGAGAGAAAAAGTTTACACATTTCTCTCGTCTACTCTTCGACGACTTGTAATATCGATGCTCGTGAATCTTGCAAGTTTCAATCTAAAACAATGTAACCCGTTGTTTTGAGCCGGAATACAAGTTTTCGCGCAGTTCTGAGAGAAAAGGTTTACACCTTTCTCTCGTCTATATTCGACGACTTGTAAATTCGATGGTCGTGAATCTTACTAGTTTCGACCTAAAACGATGTATCCCGTTCTTTTGAGCCGGAATACAAGTTTTCGCGCAGTTCTGAGAGAAAAAGTTTACACCTTTCTCTCGTGTACTCTTCGACGACTTGTAAAATCGATGCTCGTGAATCTTGCTAGTTTCGATCTAAAACGATGAATCCCGTTGTTTTGAGCCGGAATACAAGTTTTCGCGCAGTTCTGCGAGAAAAAGTTTACACCTTTCTCTTGTCTACTATTCGACGACTTGTAAAATCGATGCTCGTGAGTCTTGCTAGTTTCGACCTAAAACGATGTATCCCGTTGTTTTGAGCAGGAATACAAGTTTTCGCGCAGTTCTGAGAGAATAAGTTTACACCTTTCTCTCGTGTACTCTTCGACGACTTGTAAAATCGATGCTCGTGAATCATGCTAGTTTCGATCTAAAACGATGTATCCCGTTGTTTTGAGCCGGAATACAAGTTTTCGCGCAGTTCTGAGAGAAAAGTTTACACCTTTCTCTCGTGTACTCTTCGACGACTTGTAAAATCGATGCTCGTGAATCATGCTAGCTTCGATCTAAAACGATGTATCCCGTTGTTTTGATCCGGAATACACGTTTTCGCGCAGTTCTGAGAGAAAAAGTTTACACCTTTCTCTCGTGTACTCTTCGAAGACTTGTGAAATCGATGCTCCTGAATCTTGCTAGATTCGATCTAAAGCGATGTATCTCGTTGTTTTGAGCCGGAATACAAGTTTTCGCGCAGTTCTGAGAGAAAAAGTTTACACCTTTCTCTCTTCTATATTCGACAACTTGTAAAATCGATGCTCGTGAAACTTGCTAGTATCGACCTAAAACGATATATCCCATTGTTATGAGCCGGAATACAAGTTTTCGCGCAGTTATGAGAGAAAAAGTTTACACTTTTCTCTCCTCCACTCTTCGACGAGTCGTAAAATTGATGCTCATGAATTTTGCTAGTTTCGATCTTCTCTCGTCTACTCTTCGATGACTCGTAAAATCGATGCTCATGAATTTTGCTAGTTTCGATCTAAAACGATATATCCTGTTGTTTTGAGCCGGAATACAAGTTTTCGCGCAGTTCTGAGAGAAAAAGTTTACACCTTTCTCTCGTGTACTCTTCGACGACTTGTAAAATCGATGCTCGTGAATCATGCTAGTTTCGATCTAAAACAATGTATCCCGTTGTTTTGAGCCGGAATACAAGTTTTCGCACAGTTCTGAGAGAAAAAGTTTACACCTTTCTCTCGTGTACTCTTCGACGACTTGTAAAATCGATGCTCGTGAATCATGCTAGTTTCGATCTAAAACGATGTTTCCCGTTGTTTTGAGCCGGAATACAAGTTTTCGCGCAGTTCTGAGAGAAAATTTTACACCTTTCTCTCGTCTACTCGTCGAAGACTTGTAAAATCGATGCTCGTGAATCTTGCTAGTTTCGACCTAAAACGATGTATCGTTTTGTTTTGAGCCGGAATACAAGTTTTCCCGCAGTTCTGAGAGAAAAAGTTTACACCTTTCTCTCGTCTACTCTTCGACGACTCGTAAAATCGATGCTCATGAATTTTGCTAGTTTCGATCTTCTCTCGTCTACTCTTCGATGACTCGTAAAATCGATGCTCATGAATTTTGCTAGTTTCGAGCTAAAACGATATATCCTGTTGTTTTGAGCCGGAATACAAGTTTTCGCGCAGTTCGGAGAGAAAAAATTTACACCTTTCTCTCGTCTACTCCTCGACGACTCGTAAAATCGATGCTCGTGAATCTTGCTAGTTTCGATCTAAAACAATGTATTCCGTTGTTTTGAGCCGAGATACAAGTTTTCGCGCAGTTCTGAGAGAAAAAGTTTACACCTTTCTCTCGTTTACTCTTCGAGGACTTTTAAAATCGATGCTCGTGAATCTAGCTAGTTTTGATCTAAAACGATGCATCCCGTTGTTTTGAGCCGGAATACAAGTTTTCGCGCAGTTCTGAGAGAAAAAGTTTACACCTTTCTCTCGTGTACTCTTCGACGACTTGTAAAATTGATGCTCGTGAATCATGCTAGTTTCGATCTAAAACGATGTATCCCGTTGTTTTGAGCCGTAATACAAGTTTTCGCACAGTTCTGAGAGAAAAAGTTTACACCTTTCTCTCGTGTACTCTTCGACGACTTGTAAAATCGATGCTCGTGAATCATGCTAGTTTTGATCTAAAACGATGTATCCCTTTGTTTTCAGCCGGAATACAAGTTTTCGCGCAGTTCTGAGAGAAAAAGTTTACACCTTTCTCTCGTCTACTCTTCGAAGACTTGTAAAATCGATGCTCGTGAATCTTGCTAGTTTCGATCTAAAACGATGTATCCTGTTGTTTTGAGCCGGAATACAAGTTTTTGCGCAGTTCTGAGAGAAAAAGTTTACACCTTTTTCTCGTGTACTCTTCGTCGACTTGTAAAATCGATGCTCGTGAATCGTTCTAGTTTCGACCTAAAACGATGTATCCCGTTGTTTTGAGCCGGAATACACGTTTTCGCGCAGTTCTGAGAGAAAAAGTTTACACATTTCTCTCGTCTACTCTTCGACGACTTGTAATATCGATGCTCGTGAATCTTGCAAGTTTCAATCTAAAACAATGTAACCCGTTGTTTTGAGCCGGAATACAAGTTTTCGCGCAGTTCTGAGAGAAAAAGTTTACACCTTTCTCTCGTGTACTCTTCGACGACTTGTAAAATCGATGCTCGTGAATCATGCTAGTTTCGATCTAAAACAATGTATCCCGTTGTTTTGAGCCGGAATACAAGCTTTCGCGCAGTTCTGAGAGTTAAAGTTTACACCTTTCTCTCGTCTACTCTTCGAAGACTTGTGAAATCGAAGCTCGTGAATCTTGCTAGATTCGATCTAAAGCGATGTATCCCGTTGTTTTGAGCCGGAATACAAGTTTTCGCGCAGTTCTGAGAGAAAAAGTTTACACTTTTCTCTCGTCTACTATTCGACGACTTGTAAAATCGATGCTCGTGAATCGTTCTAGTTTCGACCTAAAACGATGTATCCCGTTGTTTTGAGCCGGAATACACGTTTTCGCGCAGTTCTGAGAGAAAAAGTTTACACATTTCTCTCGTGTACTCTTCGACGACTTGTAATATCGATGCTCGTGAATCTTGCAAGTTTCAATCTAAAACAATGTAACCCGTTGTTTTGAGCCGGAATACAAGTTTTCGCGCAGTTCTGAGAGAAAAAGTTTACACCTTTCTCTCGTCTATATTCGACGACTTGTAAAATCGATGGTCGTGAATCTTACTAGTTTCGACCTAAAACGATGTATCCCGTTCTTTTGAGCCGGAATACAAGTTTTCGCGCAGTTCTGAGAGAAAAAGTTTACACCTTTCTCTCGTGTACTCTTCGACGACTTGTAAAATCGATGCTCGTGAATCTTGCTAGTTTCGATCTAAAACGATGAATCCCGTTGTTTTGAGCCGGAATACAAGTTTTCGCGCAGTTCTGCGAGAAAAAGTGTACACCTTTCTCTCGTCTACTATTCGACGACTTGTAAAATCGATGCTCGTGAATCTTGCTAGTTTCGATCTAAAACGATGTATCCTGTTGTTTTGAGCCGGAATACAAGTTTTCGCGCAGTTCTGAGAGAAAAAGTTTACACCTTTCTCTCGTGTACTCTTCGTCGACTTGTAAAATCGATGCTCGTGAATCTTGCTAGTTTCGATCTAAAACGATGTATCCGTTTGTTTTGAGCCGGAATACAAGTTTTCGCGCAGTTCTGAGAGGTAAAGTTTACACCTTTCTCTCGTCTACTCTTCGAAGACTTGTGAAATCGAAGCTCGTGAATCTTGCTAGATTCGATCCAAAGCGACGTATCCCGTTGTTTTGAGCCGGAATACAAGTTTTCGCGCAGTTCTGAGAGAAAAAGTTTACACTTTTCTCTCGTCTACTATTCGACGACTTGTAAAATCGATGCTCGTGAATCGTTCTAGTTTCGACCTAAAACGATGTATCCCGTTGTTTTGAGCCGGAATACAAGTTTTCGCGCAGTTCTGAGAGAAAAAGTTTACACCTTTCTCTCTTCTATATTCGACAACTTGTAAAATCGATGCTCGTGAAACTTGCTAGTTTCGACCTAAAACGATATATCCCATTGTTATGAGCCGGAATACAAGTTTTCGCGCAGTTCTGAGAGAAAAAGTTTACACTTTTCTCTCGTCTACTCTTCGACGACTCGTAAAATTGATGCTCATGAATTTTGCTAGTTTCGATCTTCTCTCGTCTACTCTTCGATGACTCGTAAAATCGATGCTCGTGAATCATGCTAGTTTCGATCTAAAACAATGTATCCCGTTGTTTGAGCCGGAATACAAGTTTTCGCACAGTTCTGAGAGAAAAAGTTTACACCTTTCTCTCGTGTACTCTTCGACGACTTGTAAAATCGATGCTCGTGAATCATGCTAGTTTCGATCTAAAACGATGTTTCCCGTTGTTTTGAGCCGGAATACAAGTTTTCGCGCAGTTCTGAGAGAAAAAGTTTACACCTTTCTCTCGTGTACTCTTCGACGACTTGTAAAATCGATGCTCGTGAATCATGCTAGTTTCGATCTAAAACGATGTTTCCCGTTGTTTTGAGCCGGAATACAAGTTTTCGCGCAGTTCTGAGAGAAAATTTTACACCTTTCTCTCGTCTACTCGTCGAAGACTTGTAAAATCGATGCTCGTGAATCTTGCTAGTTTCGACCTAAAACGATGTATCGTTTTGTTTTGAGCCGGAATACAAGTTTTCCCGCAGTTCTGAGAGAAAAAGTTTACACCTTTCTCTCGTCTACTCATCGACGACTCGTAAAATCGATGCTCATGAATTTTGCTAGTTTCGATCTTCTCTCGTCTACTCTTCGATGACTCGTAAAATCGATGCTCATGAATTTTGCTAGTTTCGAGCTAAAACGATATATCCTGTTGTTTTGAGCCGGAATACAAGTTTTCGCGCGGTTCGGAGAGAAAAAATTTACACCTTTCTCTCGTCTACTCCTCGACGACTCGTAAAATCGATGCTCGTGAATCTTGCTAGTTTCGATCTAAAACAATGTATTCCGTTGTTTTGAGCCGGAATACAAGTTTTCGCGCAGTTCTGAGAGAAAAAGTTTACACCTTTCTCTCGTGTACTCTTCGACGACTTGTAAAATTGATGCTCGTGAATCATGCTAGTTTCGATCTAAAACGATGTATCCCGTTGTTTTGAGCCGTAATACAAGTTTTCGCACAGTTCTGAGAGAAAAAGTTTACACCTTTCTCTCGTGTACTCTTCGACGACTTGTAAAATCGATGCTCGTGAATCATGCTAGTTTTGATCTAAAACGATGTATCCCTTTGTTTTCAGCCGGAATACAAGTTTTCGCGAAGTTCTGAGAGAAAAAGTTTACACCTTTCTCTCGTCTACTCTTCGAAGACTTGTAAAATCGATGCTCGTGAATCTTGCTAGTTTCGATCTAAAACGATGTATCCTGTTGTTTTGAGCCGGAATACAAGTTTTCGCGCAGTTCTGAGAGAAAAAGTTTACACCTTTTTCTCGTGTACTCTTCGTCGACTTGTAAAATCGATGCTCGTGAATCGTTCTAGTTTCGACCTAAAACGATGTATCCCGTTGTTTTGAGCCGGAATACACGTTTTCGCGCAGTTCTGAGAGAAAAAGTTTACATATTTCTCTCGTCTACTCTTCGACGACTTGTAATATCGATGCTCGTGAATCTTGCAAGTTTCAATCTAAAACAATGTAACCCGTTGTTTTGAGCCGGAATACACGTTTTCGCGCAGTTCTGAGAGAAAAAGTTTACACATTTCTCTCGTCTACTCTTCGACGACTTGTAATATCGATGCTCGTGAATCTTGCAAGTTTCAATCTAAAACAATGTAACCCGTTGTTTTGAGCCGGAATACAAGTTTTCGCGCAGTTCTGAGAGAAAAAGTTTACACCTTTCTCTCGTGTACTCTTCGACGACTTGTAAAATCGATGCTCGTGAATCATGCTAGTTTCGATCTAAAACAATGTATCCCGTTGTTTTGAGCCGGAATACAAGCTTTCGCGCAGTTCTGAGAGTTAAAGTTTACACCTTTCTCTCGTCTACTCTTCGAAGACTTGTGAAATCGAAGCTCGTGAATCTTGCTAGATTCGATCTAAAGCGATGTATCCCGTTGTTTTGAGCCGGAATACAAGTTTTCGCGCAGTTCTGAGAGAAAAAGTTTACACTTTTCTCTCGTCTACTATTCGACGACTTGTAAAATCGATGCTCGTGAATCGTTCTAGTTTCGACCTAAAACGATGTATCCCGTTGTTTTGAGCCGGAATACACGTTTTCGCGCAGTTCTGAGAGAAAAAGTTTACACATTTCTCTCGTGTACTCTTCGACGACTTGTAATATCGATGCTCGTGAATCTTGCAAGTTTCAATCTAAAACAATGCAACCCGTTGTTTTGAGCCGGAATACAAGTTTTCGCGCAGTTCTGAGAGAAAAAGTTTACACCTTTCTCTCGTCTATATTCGACGACTTGTAAAATCGATGGTCGTGAATCTTACTAGTTTCGGCCTAAAACGATGTATCCCGTTCTTTTGAGCCGGAATACAAGTTTTCGCGCAGTTCTGAGAGAAAAAGTTTACACTTTTCTCTCGTCTACTATTCGACGACTTGTAAAATCGATGCTCGTGAATCGTTCTAGTTTCGACCTAAAACGATGTATCCCGTTGTTTTGAGCCGGAATACAAGTTTTCGCGCAGTTCTGAGAGAAAAAGTTTACACCTTTCTCTCTTCTATATTCGACAACTTGTAAAATCGATGCTCGTGAAACTTGCTAGTTTCGACCTAAAACGATATATCCCATTGTTATGAGCCGGAATACAAGTTTTCGCGCAGTTCTGAGAGAAAAAGTTTACACTTTTCTCTCGTCTACTCTTCGACGACTCGTAAAATTGATGCTCATGAATTTTGCTAGTTTCGATCTTCTCTCGTCTACTCTTCGATGACTCGTAAAATCGATGCTCGTGAATCATGCTAGTTTCGATCTAAAACAATGTATCCCGTTGTTTGAGCCGGAATACAAGTTTTCGCACAGTTCTGAGAGAAAAAGTTTACACCTTTCTCTCGTGTACTCTTCGACGACTTGTAAAATCGATGCTCGTGAATCATGCTAGTTTCGATCTAAAACGATGTTTCCCGTTGTTTTGAGCCGGAATACAAGTTTTCGCGCAGTTCTGAGAGAAAAAGTTTACACCTTTCTCTCGTGTACTCTTCGACGACTTGTAAAATCGATGCTCGTGAATCATGCTAGTTTCGATCTAAAACGATGTTTCCCGTTGTTTTGAGCCGGAATACAAGTTTTCGCGCAGTTCTGAGAGAAAATTTTACACCTTTCTCTCGTCTACTCGTCGAAGACTTGTAAAATCGATGCTCGTGAATCTTGCTAGTTTCGACCTAAAACGATGTATCGTTTTGTTTTGAGCCGGAATACAAGTTTTCCCGCAGTTCTGAGAGAAAAAGTTTACACCTTTCTCTCGTCTACTCATCGACGACTCGTAAAATCGATGCTCATGAATTTTGCTAGTTTCGATCTTCTCTCGTCTACTCTTCGATGACTCGTAAAATCGATGCTCATGAATTTTGCTAGTTTCGAGCTAAAACGATATATCCTGTTGTTTTGAGCCGGAATACAAGTTTTCGCGCGGTTCGGAGAGAAAAAATTTACACCTTTCTCTCGTCTACTCCTCGACGACTCGTAAAATCGATGCTCGTGAATCTTGCTAGTTTCGATCTAAAACAATGTATTCCGTTGTTTTGAGCCGAAATACAAGTTTTCGCGCAGTTCTGAGAGAAAAAGTTTACACCTTTCTCTCGTTTACTCTTCGAGGACTTTTAAAATCGATGCTCGTGAATCTAGCTAGTTTTCATCTAAAACGATGTATCCCGTTGTTTTGAGCCGGAATACAAGTTTTCGCGCAGTTCTGAGAGAAAAAGTTTACACCTTTCTCTCGTGTACTCTTCGACGACTTGTAAAATTGATGCTCGTGAATCATGCTAGTTTCGATCTAAAACGATGTATCCCGTTGTTTTGAGCCGTAATACAAGTTTTCGCACAGTTCTGAGAGAAAAAGTTTACACCTTTCTCTCGTGTACTCTTCGACGACTTGTAAAATCGATGCTCGTGAATCATGCTAGTTTTGATCTAAAACGATGTATCCCTTTGTTTTCAGCCGGAATACAAGTTTTCGCGAAGTTCTGAGAGAAAAAGTTTACACCTTTCTCTCGTCTACTCTTCGAAGACTTGTAAAATCGATGCTCGTGAATCTTGCTAGTTTCGATCTAAAACGATGTATCCTGTTGTTTTGAGCCGGAATACAAGTTTTCGCGCAGTTCTGAGAGAAAAAGTTTACACCTTTTTCTCGTGTACTCTTCGTCGACTTGTAAAATCGATGCTCGTGAATCGTTCTAGTTTCGACCTAAAACGATGTATCCCGTTGTTTTGAGCCGGAATACACGTTTTCGCGCAGTTCTGAGAGAAAAAGTTTACATATTTCTCTCGTCTACTCTTCGACGACTTGTAATATCGATGCTCGTGAATCTTGCAAGTTTCAATCTAAAACAATGTAACCCGTTGTTTTGAGCCGGAATACACGTTTTCGCGCAGTTCTGAGAGAAAAAGTTTACACATTTCTCTCGTCTACTCTTCGACGACTTGTAATATCGATGCTCGTGAATCTTGCAAGTTTCAATCTAAAACAATGTAACCCGTTGTTTTGAGCCGGAATACAAGTTTTCGCGCAGTTCTGAGAGAAAAAGTTTACACCTTTCTCTCGTGTACTCTTCGACGACTTGTAAAATCGATGCTCGTGAATCATGCTAGTTTCGATCTAAAACAATGTATCCCGTTGTTTTGAGCCGGAATACAAGCTTTCGCGCAGTTCTGAGAGTTAAAGTTTACACCTTTCTCTCGTCTACTCTTCGAAGACTTGTGAAATCGAAGCTCGTGAATCTTGCTAGATTCGATCTAAAGCGATGTATCCCGTTGTTTTGAGCCGGAATACAAGTTTTCGCGCAGTTCTGAGAGAAAAAGTTTACACTTTTCTCTCGTCTACTATTCGACGACTTGTAAAATCGATGCTCGTGAATCGTTCTAGTTTCGACCTAAAACGATGTATCCCGTTGTTTTGAGCCGGAATACACGTTTTCGCGCAGTTCTGAGAGAAAAAGTTTACACATTTCTCTCGTGTACTCTTCGACGACTTGTAATATCGATGCTCGTGAATCTTGCAAGTTTCAATCTAAAACAATGCAACCCGTTGTTTTGAGCCGGAATACAAGTTTTCGCGCAGTTCTGAGAGAAAAAGTTTACACCTTTCTCTCGTCTATATTCGACGACTTGTAAAATCGATGGTCGTGAATCTTACTAGTTTCGACCTAAAACGATGTATCCCGTTCTTTTGAGCCGGAATACAAGTTTTCGCGCAGTTCTGAGAGAAAAAGTTTACACCTTTCTCTCGTGTACTCTTCGACGACTTGTAAAATCGATGCTCGTGAATCATGCTAGTTTTGATCTAAAACGATGTATCCCTTTGTTTTCAGCCGGAATACAAGTTTCCGCGCAGTTCTGAGAGAAAAAGTTTACACCTTTCTCTCGTCTTCTCTTCGAAGACTTGTAAAATCGATGCTCGTGAATCTTGCTAGTTTCGATCTAAAACGATGTATCCTTTTGTTTTGAGCCGGAATACAAGTTTTCGCGCAGTTCTGAGAGAAAAAGTTTACACCTTTTTCTCGTGTACTCTTCGTCGACTTGTAAAATCGATGCTCGTGAATCGTTCTAGTTTCGAACTAAAACGATGTATCCCGTTGTTTTGAGCCGGAATACACGTTTTCGCGCAGTTCTGAGAGAAAAAGTTTACACATTTCTCTCGTCTACTCTTCGACGACTTGTAATATCGATGCTCGTGAATCTTGCAAGTTTCAATCTAAAACAATGTAACCCGTTGTTTTGAGCCGGAATACACGTTTTCGCGCAGTTCTGAGAGAAAAAGTTTACACATTTCTCTCGTCTACTCTTCGACGACTTGTAATATCGATGCTCGTGAATCTTGCAAGTTTCAATCTAAAACAATGTTACCCGTTGTTTTGAGCCGGAATACAAGTTTTCGCGCAGTTCTGAGAGAAAAAGTTTACACCTTTCTCTCGTGTACTCTTCGACGACTTGTAAAATCGATGCTCGTGAATCATGCTAGTTTCGATCTAAAACAATGTATCCCGTTGTTTTGAGCCGGAATACAAGCTTTCGCGCAGTTCTGAGAGTTAAAGTTTACACCTTTCTCTCGTCTACTCTTCGAAGACTTGTGAAATCGAAGCTCGTGAATCTTGCTAGATTCGATCTAAAGCGATGTATCCCGTTGTTTTGAGCCGGAATACAAGTTTTCGCGCAGTTCTGAGAGAAAAAGTTTACACTTTTCTCTCGTCTACTATTCGACGACTTGTAAAATCGATGCTCGTGAATCGTTCTAGTTTCGACCTAAAACGATGTATCCCGTTGTTTTGAGCCGGAATACACGTTTTCGCGCAGTTCTGAGAGAAAAAGTTTACACATTTCTCTCGTGTACTCTTCGACGACTTGTAATATCGATGCTCGTGAATCTTGCAAGTTTCAATCTAAAACAATGTAACCCGTTGTTTTGAGCCGGAATACAAGTTTTCGCGCAGTTCTGAGAGAAAAAGTTTACACCTTTCTCTCGTCTATATTCGACGACTTGTAAAATCGATGGTCGTGAATCTTACTAGTTTCGACCTAAAACGATGTATCCCGTTCTTTTGAGCCGGAATACAAGTTTTCGCGCAGTTCTGAGAGAAAAAGTTTACACCTTTCTCTCGTGTACTCTTCGACGACTTGTAAAATCGATGCTCGTGAACCTTGCTAGTTTCGATCTAAAACGATGATTCCCGTTGTTTTGAGCCGGAATACAAGTTTTCGCGCAGTTCTGCGAGAAAAAGTGTACACCTTTCTCTCGTCTACTATTCGACGACTTGTAAAATCGATGCTCGTGAATCTTGCTACTTTCGATCTAAAACGATGTATCCTGTTGTTTTGAGCCGGAATACAAGTTTTCGCGCAGTTCTGAGAGAAAAAGTTTACACCTTTCTCTCGTGTACTCTTCGTCGACTTGTAAAATCGATGCTCGTGAATCTTGCTAGTTTCGATCTAAAACGATGTATCCGTTTGTTTTGAGCCGGAATACAAGTTTTCGCGCAGTTCTGAGAGTTAAAGTTTACACCTTTCTCTCGTCTACTCTTCGAAGACTTGTGAAATCGAAGCTCGTGAATCTTGCTAGATTCGATCCAAAGCGATGTATCCCGTTGTTTTGAGCCGGAATACAAGTTTTCGCGCAGTTCTGAGAGAAAAAGTTTACACTTTTCTCTCGTCTACTATTCGACGACTTGTAAAATCGATGCTCGTGAATCGTTCTAGTTTCGACCTAAAACGATGTATCCCGTTGTTTTGAGCCGGAATACAAGTTTTCGCGCAGTTCTGAGAGAAAAAGTTTACACCTTTCTCTCTTCTATATTCGACAACTTGTAAAATCGATGCTAGTGAAACTTGCTAGTTTCGACCTAAAACGATATATCCCATTGTTATGAGCCGGAATACAAGTTTTCGCGCAGTTCTGAGAGAAAAAGTTTACACTTTTCTCTCGTCTACTCTTCGACGACTCGTAAAATTGATGCTCATGAATTTTGCTAGTTTCGATTTTCTCTCGTCTACTCTTCGATGACTCGTAAAATCGATGCTCATGAATTTTGCTAGTTTCGATCTAAAACGATATATTCTGTTGTTTTGAGCCGGAATACAAGTTTTCGCGCAGTTCTGAGAGAAAAAGTTTACACCTTTCTCTCGTGTACTCTTCGACGACTTGTAAAATCGATGCTCGTGAATCATGCTAGTTTCGATCTAAAACAATGTATCCCGTTGTTTGAGCCGGAATACAAGTTTTCGCACAGTTCTGAGAGAAAAAGTTTACACCTTTCTCTCGTGTACTCTTCGACGACTTGTAAAATCGATGCTCGTGAATCATGCTAGTTTCGATCTAAAACGATGTTTCCCGTTGTTTTGAGCCGGAATACAAGTTTTCGCGCAGTTCTGAGAGAAAATTTTACACCTTTCTCTCGTCTACTCGTCGAAGACTTGTAAAATCGATGCTCGTGAATCTTGCTAGTTTCGACCTAAAACGATGTATCGTTTTGTTTTGAGCCGGAATACAAGTTTTCCCGCAGTTCTGAGAGAAAAAGTTTACACCTTTCTCTCGTCTACTCATCGACGACTCGTAAAATCGATGCTCATGAATTTTGCTAGTTTCGATCTTCTCTCGTCTACTCTTCGATGACTCGTAAAATCGATGCTCATGAATTTTGCTAGTTTCGAGCTAAAACGATATATCCTGTTGTTTTGAGCTGGAATACAAGTTTTCGCGCAGTTCGGAGAGAAAAAATTTACACCTTTCACTCGTCTACTCCTCGACGACTCGTAAAATCGATGCTCGTGAATCTTGCTAGTTTCGATCTAAAACAATGTATTCCGTTGTTTTGAGCCGAAATACAAGTTTTCGCGCAGTTCTGAGAGAAAAAGTTTACACCTTTCTCTCGTTTACTCTTCGAGGACTTTTAAAATCGATGCTCGTGAATCTAGCTAGTTTTGATCTAAAACGATGTATCCCGTTGTTTTGAGCCGGAATACAAGTTTTCGCGCAGTTCTGAGAGAAAAAGTTTACACCTTTCTCTCGTGTACTCTTCGACGACTTGTAAAATTGATGCTCGTGAATCATGCTAGTTTCGATCTAAAACGATGTATCCCGTTGTTTTGAGCCGTAATACAAGTTTTCGCACAGTTCTGAGAGAAAAAGTTTACACCTTTCTCTCGTGTACTCTTCGACGACTTGTAAAATCGATGCTCGTGAATCATGCTAGTTTTGATCTAAAACGATGTATCTCTGTTTTCAGCCGGAATACAAGTTTTCGCGCAGTTCTGAGAGAAAAAGTTTACACCTTTCTCTCGTCTACTCTTCGAAGACTTGTAAAATCGATGCTCGTGAATCTTGCTAGTTTCGATCTAAAACGATGTATCCTGTTGTTTTGAGCCGGAATACAAGTTTTCGCGCAGTTCTGAGAGAAAAAGTTTACACCTTTTTCTCGTGTACTCTTCGTCGACTTGTAAAATCGATGCTCGTGAATCGTTCTAGTTTCGACCTAAAACGATGTATCCCGTTGTTTTGAGCCGGAATACACGTTTTCGCGCAGTTCTGAGAGAAAAAGTTTACACATTTCTCTCGTCTACTCTTCGACGACTTGTAATATCGATGCTCGTGAATCTTGCAAGTTTCAATCTAAAACAATGTAACCCGTTGTTTTGAGCCGGAATACAAGTTTTCGCGCAGTTCTGAGAGAAAAAGTTTACACCTTTCTCTCGTGTACTCTTCGACGACCTGTAAAATCGATGCTCGTGAATCATGCTAGTTTCGATCTAAAACAATGTATCCCGTTGTTTTGAGCCGGAATACAAGTTTTCCCACAGTTCTGAGAGAAAAAGTTTACACCTTTCTCTCGTGTACTCTTCGACGACTTGTAAAATCGATGCTCGTGAATCATGCTAGTTTCGATCTAAAACGATGTTTCCCGTTGTTTTGAGCCGGAATACAAGTTTTCGCGCAGTTCTGAGAGAAAATTTTACACCTTTCTCTCGTCTACTCGTCGAAGACTTGTAAAATCGATGCTCGTGAATCTTGCTAGTTTCGACCTAAAACGATGTATCGTTTTGTTTTGAGCCGGAATACAAGTTTTCCCGCAGTTCTGAGAGAAAAAGTTTACACCTTTCTCTCGTCTACTCTTCGACGACTCGTAAAATCGATGCTCATAAATTTTACTAGTTTCGATCTTCTCTCGTCTACTCTTCGATGACTCGTAAAATCGATGCTCATGAATTTTGCTAGTTTCGAGCTAAAACGATATATCCTGTTGTTTTGAGCCGGAATACAAGTTTTCGCGCAGTTCGGAGAGAAAAAATTTACACCTTTCTCTCGTCTACTCCTCGACGACTCGTAAAATCGATGCTCGTGAATCTTGCTAGTTTCGATCTAAAACAATGTATTCCGTTGTTTTGAGCCGAAATACAAGTTTTCGCGCAGTTCTGAGAGAAAAAGTTTACACCTTTCTCTCGTTTACTCTTCGAGGACTTTTAAAATCGATGCTCGTGAATCTAGCTAGTTTTGATCTAAAACGATGTATCCCGTTGTTTTGAGCCGGAATACAAGTTTTCGCGCAGTTCGGAGAGAAAAAGTTTACACCTTTCTCTCGTGTACTCTTCGACGACTTGTAAAATTGATGCTCGTGAATCATGCTAGTTTCGATCTAAAACGATGTATCCCGTTGTTTTGAGCCGTAATACAAGTTTTCGCACAGTTCTGAGAGAAAAAGTTTACACCTTTCTCTCGTGTACTCTTCGACGACTTGTAAAATCGATGCTCGTGAATCATGCTAGTTTTGATCTAAAACGATGTATCCCTTTGTTTTCAGCCGGAATACAAGTTTTCGCGCAGTTCTGAGAGAAAAAGTTTACACCTTTCTCTCGTCTACTCTTCGAAGACTTGTAAAATCGACGCTCGTGAATCTTGCTAGTTTCGATCTAAAACGATGTATCCCGTTGTTTTGAGCCGGAATACAAGTTTTCGCGCAGTTCTGAGAGAAAAAGTTTACACCTTTCTCTCGTCTATATTCGACGACTTGTAAATTCGATGGTCGTGAATCTTACTAGTTTCGACCTAAAACGATGTATCCCGTTCTTTTGAGCCGGAATACAAGTTTTCGCGCAGTTCTGCGAGAAAAAGTTTACACCTTTCTCTCGTCTACTTATTCGACGACTTGTAAAATCGATGCTCGTGAATCTTGCTAGTTTCGACCTAAAACGATGTATCCCGTTGTTTTGAGCAGGAATACAAGTTTTCGCGCAGTTCTGAGAGAATAAGTTTACACCTTTCTCTCGTGTACTCTTCGACGACTTGTAAAATCGATGCTCGTGAATCATGCTAGTTTCGATCTAAATCGATGTATCCCGTTGTTTTGAGCCGGAATACAAGTTTTCGCGCAGTTCTGAGAGAAAAGTTTACACCTTTCTCTCGTGTACTCTTCGACGACTTGTAAAATCGATGCTCGTGAATCATGCTAGTTTCGATCTAAAACGATGTATCCCGTTGTTTTGATCCGGAATACACGTCTTCGAGCAGTTCTGAGAGAAAAAGTTTACACCTTTCTCTCGTGTACTCTTCGAAGACTTGTGAAATTGATGCTCCTGAATCTTGCTAGATTCAATCTAAAGCGATGTATCTCGTTGTTTTGAGCCGGAATACAAGTTTTCGCGCGGTTCTGAGAGAAAAAGTTTACACATTTCTCTCGTCTACTCTTCCACGACTTGTAATATCGATGCTCGTGAAACTTGCTAGTTTCGACCTAAAACGATATATCCCATTGTTATGAGCCGGAATACAAGTTTTCGCGCAGTTCTGAGAGAAAAGTTTACACCTTTCTCTCGTCTACTCTTCGACGACTCGTAAAATCGATGCTCATGAATTTTGCTAGTTTCGATCTTCTCTCGTCTACTCCTCGATGACTCGTAAAATGGATGCTCATATATTTTGCTAGTTTCGATCTAAAACGATATATCCTGTTGTTTTGAGCCGGAATACAAGTTTTCGCGCAGTTCTGAGAGAAAAAGTTTACACCTTTCTCTCGTGTACTCTTCGACGACTTGTAAAATCGATGCTCGTGAATCATGCTAGTTTCGATCGAAAACAATGTATCCCGTTGTTTTGAGCCGGAATACAAGTTTTCGCACAGTTCTGAGAGAAAAAGTTTACACCTTTCTCTCGTGTACTCTTCGACGACTTGTAAAATCGATGCTCGTGAATCATGCTAGTTTCGATCTAAAACGATGTTTCCCGTTGTTTTGAGCCGGAATACAAGTTTTCGCGCAGTTCTGAGAGAAAATTTTACACCTTTCTCTCGTCTACTCGTCGAAGACTTGTAAAATCGATGCTCGTGAATCTTGCTAGTTTCGATCTAAAACGATGTAACCCGTTGTTTTGAGCCGGAATACAAGTTTTCGCGCAGTTCTGAGAGAAAAAGTTTACACCTTTCTCTCGTGTACTCTTCGTCGACTAGTAAAATCGATGCTCGTGAATCTTGCTAGTTTCGATCTAAAACGATGTATCCCGTTGTTTTGAGCCGGAATACAAGTTTTCGCGCAGTTCTGAGAGTTAAAGTTTACACCTTTTTCTCGTCTACTCTTCGAAGACTTGTGAAATCGAAGCTCGTGAATCTTGCTAGATTCGATCTAAAGCGATGTATCGCGTTGTTTTGAGCCGGAATACAAGTTTTCGCGCAGTTCTGAGAGAAAAAGTTTACACTTTTCTCTCGTCTACTATTCGACGACTTGTAAAATCGATGGTCGTGAATCGTTCTAGTTTCGACCTAAAACGATGTATCCTGTTGTTTTGAGCCGGAATACACGTTTTCGCGCAGTTCTGAGAGAAAAAGTTTACACATTTCTCTTGTCTACTCTTCGACGACTTGTAATATCGATGCTCGTGAATCTTGCAAGTTTCAATCTAAAACAATGTAACCCGTTGTTTTGAGCCGGAATACAAGTTTTCGCGCAGTTCTGAGAGAAAACGTTTACACTTTTCTCTCGTCTATATTCGACGACTTGTAAATTCGATGGTCGTGAATCTTACTAGTTTCGACCTAAAACGATGTATCCCGTTGTTTTGAGCCGGAATACAAGTTTTCGCGCAGTTCTGAGAGAAAAAGTTTACACCTTTCTCTCGTGTACTCTTCGACGACTTGTAAAATCGATGCTCGTGAATCTTGCTAGTTTCGATCTAAAACGATGAATCCCGTTGTTTTGAGCCGGAATACAAGTTTTCGCGCAGTTCTGCGAGAAAAAGTTTACACCTTTCTCTCGTCTACTATTCGACGACTTGTAAAATCGATGCTCGTGAATCTTGCTAGTTTCGACCTAAAACGATGTATCCCGTTGTTTTGAGCAGGAATACAAGTTTTCGCGCAGTTCTGAGAGAATAAGTTTACACCTTTCTCTCGTGTACTCTTCGACGACTTGTAAAATCGATGCTCGTGAATCATGCTAGTTTCGATCTAAAACGATGTATCCCGTTGTTTTGAGCCGGAATACAAGTTTTCGCGCAGTTCTGAGAGAAAACTTTACAGCTTTCTCTCGTGAACTCTTATACGACTTGTAAAATCGATGCTCGTGAATCATGCTAGTTTCGATCTAAAACGATGTATCCCGTTGTTTTGATCCGGAATACACGTTTTCGCGCAGTTCTGAGAGAAAAAGTTTACACCTTTCTCTCGCGTACTCTTCGAAGACTTGTGGAATCGATGCTCCTGAATCTTGCTAGATTCGATCTAAAGCGATGTATCTCGTTGTTTTGAGCCGGAATACAAGTTTTCGCGCAGTTCTGAGAGAAAAAGTTTACACATTTCTCTCGTCTACTCTTCCGCGACTTGTAATATGGATGCTCGTGAATCTTGCTAGTTTCGATCTAAAACGATGTAACCCGTTGTTTTGAGCCGGAATACAAGTTTTCGCGCAGTTCTGAGAGAAAAAGTTTACACCTTTCTCTCTTCTATATTCGACAACTTGTAAAATCGATGCTCGTGAAACTTGCTAGTTTCGACCTAAAACGATATATCCCATTGTTATGAGCCGGAATACAAGTTTTCGCGCTGTTCTGAGAGAAAAGTTTACACCTTTCTTTCGTCTACTCTTCGACGACTCGTAAAATCGATGCTCATGAATATTGCCAGTTTCGATCTTCTCTCGTCTACTCTTCGATGACTCGTAAAATCGATGCTCATGAATTTTGCTAGTTTCGATCTAAAACGATATATCCTGTTGTTTTTTAGCCGGAATACAAGCTTTCGCGCCGTTCTGAGAGAAAAAGTTTACACCTTTCTCTCGTGTACTCTTCGACGACTTGTAAAATCGATGCTCGTGAATCATGCTAGTTTCGATCAAAAACAATGTATCCCGTTGTTTTGAGCCGGAATACAAGTTTTCGCACAGTTCTGAGAGAAAAAGTTTACACCTTTCTCTCGTGTACTCTTCGACGACTTGTAAAATCGATGCTCGTGAATCATGCTAGTTTCGATCTAAAACGATGTTTTCCGTTGTTTTGAGCCGGAATACAAGTTTTCGCGCAGTTCTGAGAGAAAATTTTACACCTTTCTCTCGTCTACTCGTCGAAGACTTGTAAAATCGATGCTCGTGAATCTTGCTAGTTTCGATCTAAAACGATGTATCCCGTTGTTTTGAGCCGGAATACAAGTTTTCGCGCAGTTCTGAGAGAAAAAGTTTACACCTTTCTCTCGTGTACTCTTCGTCGACATGTAAAATCGATGCTCGTGAATCTTGCTAGTTTCGATCTAAAACGATGTATCCCGTTGTTTTGAGCCGGAATACAAGTTTTCGCGCAGTTCTGAGAGTTAAAGTTTACACCTTTCTCTCGTCTACTCTTCGAAGACTTGTGAAATCGAAGCTCGTGAATCTTGCTAGATTCGATCTAAAGCGATGTATCCCGTTGTTTTGATCCGGAATACACGTTTTCGCGCAGTTCTGAGAGAAAAAGTTTACACATTTCTCTCGTCTACTCTTCCACGACTTGTAATATCGATGCTCGTGAATCTTGCTAGTTTCGATCTAAAACGATGTAACCCGTTGTTTTGAGCCGGAATACAAGTTTTCGCGCAGTTCTGAGAGAAAAAGTTTACACCTTTCTCTCTTCTATATTCGACAACTTGTAAAATCGATGCTCGTGAAACTTGCTAGTTTCGACCTTAAACGATATATCCCATTGTTATGAGCCGGAATACAAGTTTTCGCGCAGTTCTGAGAGAAAAGTTTACACCTTTCTCTCGTCTACTCTTCGACGACTCGTAAAATCGATGCTCATGAATATTGCTAGTTTCGATCTTCTCTCGTCTACTCTTCGATGACTCGTAAAATCGATGCTCATGAATTTTGCTAGTTTCGATCTAAAACGATATATCCTGTTGTTTTGAGCCGGAATACAAGTTTTCGCGCAGTTCTGAGAGAAAAAGTTTACACCTTTCTCTCGTGTACTCTTCGACGACTTGTAAAATCGATGCTCGTGAATCATGCTAGTTTCGATCTAAAACGATGTTTCCCGTTGTTTTGAGCCGGAATACAAGTTTTCGCGCAGTTCTGAGAGAAAATTTTACACCTTTCCCTCGTCTACTCGTCGAAGACTTGTAAAATCGATGCTCGTGAATCTTGCTAGTTTCGATCTAAAACGATGTATCCCGTTGTTTTGAGCCGGAATACAAGTTTTCGCGCAGTTCTGAGAGAAAAAGTTTACACCTTTCTCTCGTGTACTCTTCGTCGACTTGTAAAATCGATGCTCGTGAATCTTGCTAGTTTCGATCTAAAACAATGTATCCCGTTGGTTGTAGCCGGAATACAAGTTTTCGCGCAGTTCTGAGAGTTAAAGTTTACACCTTTCTCTCGTCTACTCTTCGAAGACTTGTGAAATCGAAGCTCGTGAATCTTGCTAGATTCGATCTAAAGCGATGTATCCCGTTGTTTTGAGCCGGAATACAAGTTTTCGCGCAGTTCTGAGAGAAAAAGTTTACACTTTTCTCTCGTCTACTATTCGACGACTTGTAAAATCGATTCTCGTGAATCGTTCTAGTTTCGACCTAAAACGATGTATCCCGTTGTTTTGAGCCGGAATACACGTTTTCGCGCAGTTCTGAGAGAAAAAGTTTACACATTTCTCTCGTCTACTCTTCGACGACTTGTAATATCGATGCTCGTGAATCTTGCAAGTTTCAATCTAAAACAATGTAACCCGTTGTTTTGAGCCGGAATACAAGTTTTCGCGCAGTTCTGAGAGAAAAAGTTTACACTTTTCTCTCGTCTATATTCGACGACTTGTAAATTCGATGGTCGTGAATCTTACTAGT
Organism: Amblyomma americanum; assembly: GCF_052857255.1. Taxonomy (NCBI): domain Eukaryota; kingdom Metazoa; phylum Arthropoda; class Arachnida; order Ixodida; family Ixodidae; genus Amblyomma; species Amblyomma americanum. The sequence continues at coordinate 272,963 of NW_027526494.1, forward strand.
TTCGACCTAAAACGATGTATCCCGTTCTTTTGAGCCGGAATACAAGTTTTCGCGCAGTTCTGAGAGAAAAAGTTTACACCTTTCTCTCGTGTACTCTTCGACGACTTGTAAAATCGATGCTCGTGAATCTTGCTAGTTTTGATCTAAAACGATGAATCGCGTTGTTTTGAGCCGGAATACAAGTTTTCGCGCAGTTCTGCGAGAAAAAGTTTACACCTTTCTCTCGTCTACTCTTCGAAGACTTGTGAAATCGAAGCTCGTGAATCTTGCTAGATTCGATCTAAAGCGATGTATCCCGTTGTTTTGATCCGGAATACACGTTTTCGCGCAGTTCTGAGAGAAAAAGTTTACACATTTCTCTCGTCTACTCTTCCACGACTTGTAATATCGATGCTCGTGAATCTTGCTAGTTTCGATCTAAAACGATGTAACCCGTTGTTTTGAGCCGGAATACAAGTTTTCGCGCAGTTCTGAGAGAAAAAGTTTACACCTTTCTCTCTTCTATATTCGACAACTTGTAAAATCGATGCTCGTGAAACTTGCTAGTTTCGACCTTAAACGATATATCCCATTGTTATGAGCCGGAATACAAGTTTTCGCGCAGTTCTGAGAGAAAAGTTTACACCTTTCTCTCGTCTACTCTTCGACGACTCGTAAAATCGATGCTCATGAATATTGCTAGTTTCGATCTTCTCTCGTCTACTCTTCGATGACTCGTAAAATCGATGCTCATGAATTTTGCTAGTTTCGATCTAAAACGATATATCCTGTTGTTTTGAGCCGGAATACAAGTTTTCGCGCAGTTCTGAGAGAAAAAGTTTACACCTTTCTCTCGTGTACTCTTCGACGACTTGTAAAATCGATGCTCGTGAATCATGCTAGTTTCGATCTAAAACGATGTTTCCCGTTGTTTTGAGCCGGAATACAAGTTTTCGCGCAGTTCTGAGAGAAAATTTTACACCTTTCCCTCGTCTACTCGTCGAAGACTTGTAAAATCGATGCTCGTGAATCTTGCTAGTTTCGATCTAAAACGATGTATCCCGTTGTTTTGAGCCGGAATACAAGTTTTCGCGCAGTTCTGAGAGAAAAAGTTTACACCTTTCTCTCGTGTACTCTTCGTCGACTTGTAAAATCGATGCTCGTGAATCTTGCTAGTTTCGATCTAAAACAATGTATCCCGTTGGTTTTAGCCGGAATACAAGTTTTCGCGCAGTTCTGAGAGTTAAAGTTTACACCTTTCTCTCGTCTACTCTTCGAAGACTTGTGAAATCGAAGCTCGTGAATCTTGCTAGATTCGATCTAAAGCGATGTATCCCGTTGTTTTGAGCCGGAATACAAGTTTTCGCGCAGTTCTGAGAGAAAAAGTTTACACTTTTCTCTCGTCTACTATTCGACGACTTGTAAAATCGATTCTCGTGAATCGTTCTAGTTTCGACCTAAAACGATGTATCCCGTTGTTTTGAGCCGGAATACACGTTTTCGCGCAGTTCTGAGAGAAAAAGTTTACACATTTCTCTCGTCTACTCTTCGACGACTTGTAATATCGATGCTCGTGAATCTTGCAAGTTTCAATCTAAAACAATGTAACCCGTTGTTTTGAGCCGGAATACAAGTTTTCGCGCAGTTCTGAGAGAAAAAGTTTACACTTTTCTCTCGTCTATATTCGACGACTTGTAAATTCGATGGTCGTGAATCTTACTAGTTTCGACCTAAAACGATGTATCCCGTTCTTTTGAGCCGGAATACAAGTTTTCGCGCAGTTCTGAGAGAAAAAGTTTACACCTTTCTCTCGTGTACTCTTCGACGACTTGTAAAATCGATGCTCGTGAATCTTGCTAGTTTTGATCTAAAACGATGAATCGCGTTGTTTTGAGCCGGAATACAAGTTTTCGCGCAGTTCTGCGAGAAAAAGTTTACACCTTTCTCTCGTCTACTATTCGACGACTTGTAAAATCGATGCTCGTGAATCTTGCTAGTTTCGACCTAAAACGATGTATCCCGTTGTTTTGAGCAGGAATACAAGTTTTCGCGCAGTTCTGAGAGAATAAGTTTACACCTTTCTCTCGTGTACTCTTCGACGACTTGTAAAATCGATGCTCGTGAATCATGCTAGTTTCGATCTAAAACGATGTATCCCGTTGTTTTGAGCCGGAATACAAGTTTTCGCGCAGTTCTGAGAGAAAACTTTACACCTTTCTCTCGTGAACTCTTCGACGACTTGTAAAATCGATGCTCGTGAATCATGCAAGTTTCGATCTAAAACGATGTATCCCGTTGTTTTGATCCTGAATACACGTTTTCGCGCAGTTCTGAGAGAAAAAGTTTACACCTTTCTCTCGCGTACTCTTCGAAGACTTGTGGAATCGATGCTCCTGAATCTTGCTAGATTCGATCTAAAGCGATGTATCTCGTTGTTTTGAGCCGGAATACAAGTTTTCGCGCAGTTCTGAGAGAAAAAGTTTACACATTTCTCTCGTCTACTCTTCCACGACTTGTAATATCGATGCTCGTGAATCTTGCTAGTTTCGATCTAAAACGATGTAACCCGTTGTTTTGAGCCGGAATACAAGTTTTCGCGCAGTTCTGAGAGAAAAAGTTAACACCTTTCTCTCTTCTATATTCGACAACTTGTAAAATCGATGCTCGTGAAACTTGCTAGTTTCGACCTAAAACGATATATCCCATTGTTATGAGCCGGAATACAAGTTTTCGCGCAGTTCTGAGAGAAAAGTTTACACCTTTCTCTCGTCTACTCTTCGACGACTCGTAAAATCGATGCTCATGAATATTGCCAGTTTCGATCTTCTCTCGTCTACTCTTCGATGACTCGTAAAATCGATGCTCATGAATTTTGCTAGTTTCGATCTAAAACGATGTTTCCCGTTGTTTTGAGCCGGAATACAAGTTTTCGCGCAGTTCTGAGAGAAAATTTTACACCTTTCTCTCGTCTACTCGTCGAAGACTTGTAAAATCGATGCTCGTGAATCTTGCTAGTTTCGATCTAAAACGATGTATCCCGTTGTTTTGAGCCGGAATACAAGTTTTCGCGCAGTTCTGAGAGAAAATGTTTGCACCTTTCTCTCGTGTACTCTTCGTCGACATGTAAAATCGATGCTCGTGAATCTTGCTAGTTTCGATCTAAAACGATGTGTCCCGTTGTTTTGAGCCGGAATACAAGTTTTCGCGCAGTTCTGAGAGTTAAAGTTTACACCTTTCTCTCGTCTACTCTTCGAAGACTTGTGAAATCGAAGCTCGTGAATCTTGCTAGATTCGATCTAAAGCGATGTATCCCGTTGTTTTGATCCGGAATGCACGTTTTCGCGCAGTTCTGAGAGAAAAAGTTTACACCTTTCTCTCGTGTACTCTTCGGCGAGTTGTAAAATCGATGCTCGTGAATCTCGCTAGTTTCGATCTACAACGATGTATCCCGTTGTTTTGATCCGGAATACACGTTTTCGCGCAGTTCTGAGAGAAAAAGTTTACACCTTTCTCTCGCGTACTCTTCGAAGACTTGTGGAATCGATGCTCCTGAATCTTGCTAGATTCAATCTAAAGCGATGTATCTCGTTGTTTTGAGCCGGAATACAAGTTTTCGCGCAGTTCTGAGAGAAAAAGTTTACACATTTCTCTCGTCTACTCTTCCACGACATGTAATATCGATGCTCGTGAATCTTGCTAGTTTCGATCTAAAACGATGTAACCCGTTGTTTTGAGCCGGAATTCAAGTTATCGCGCAGTTCTGAGAGAAAAGTTTACACCTTTCTCTCGTCTACTCTTCGACGACTTGTAAAATCGATGCTCATGAATATTGCTAGTTTCGATCATCTCTCGTCTACTCTTCGATGACTCGTAAAATCGATGCTCATGAATTTTCCTAGTTTCGATCTAAAACGATATATCCTGTTGTTTTGAGCCGGAATACAAGTTTTCGCGCAGTTCTGAGAGAAAAAAGTTTACACCTTTCTCTCGTGTACTCTTCGACGACTTGTGAAATCGATGCTCGTGAATCATGCTAGTTTGGATCTAAAACAATGTATCCCGTTGTTTTGAGCCGGAATACAAGTTTTCGCACAGTTCTGAGAGAAAAAGTTTACACCTTTCTCTCGTGTACTCTTCGACGACTTGTAAAATCGATGCTCGTGAATCATGCTAGTTTCGATCTAAAACGATGTTTCCCGTTGTTTTGAGCCGGAATACAAGTTTTCGCGCAGTTCTGAGAGAAAATTTTACACCTTTCTCTCGTCTACTCGTCGAAGACTTGTAAAATCGATGCTCGTGAATCTTGCTAGTTTCGATCTAAAACGATGTATCCCGTTGTTTTGAGCCGGAATACAAGTTTTCGCGCAGTTCAGAGAGAAAAAGTTTACACCTTCTCTCGTGTACTCTTCGTCGACATGTAAAATCGATGCTCGTGAATCTTGCTAGTTTCGATCTAAAACGATGTATCCCGTTGTTTTGAGCCGGAATACAAGTTTTCGCGCAGTTCTGAGAGTTAAAGTTTACACCTTTCTCTCGTCTACTCTTCGAAGACTTGTGAAATCGAAGCTCGTGAATCTTGCTAGATTCGATCTAAAGCGATGTATCCCGTTGTTTTGATCCGGAATACACGTTTTCGCGCAGTTCTGAGAGAAAAAGTTTACACCTTTCTCTCGTGTACTCTTCGACGACTTGTAAAATCGATGCTCGTGAATCTTGCTAGTTTCGATCTAAAACGATGTATCCCGTTGTTTTGATCCGGAATACACGTTTTCGCGCAGTTCTGAGAGAAAAAGTTTACACCTTTCTCTCGCCTACTCTTCGAAGACTTGTGGAATCGATGCTCCTGAATCTTGCTAGATTCGATCTAAAGCGATGTATCTCGTTGTTTTGAGCCGGAATACAAGTTTTCGCGCAGTTCTGAGAGAAAAAGTTTACACATTTCTCACGTCTACTCTTCCACGACTTGTAATATCGATGCTCGTGAATCTTGCTAGTTTCGATCTAAAACGATGTAACCCGTTGTTTTGAGCCGGAATTCAAGTTTTCGCGCAGTTCTGAGAGAAAAAGTTTACACCTTTCTCTCTTCTATATTCGACAACTTGTAAAATCGATGCTCGTGAAACTTGCTAGTTTCGACCTAAAACGATATATCCCATTGTTATGAGCCGGAATACAAGTTTTCGCGCAGTTCTGAGAGAAAAGTTTACACCTTTCTCTCGTCTACTCTTCGACGACTCGTAAAATCGATGCTCATGAATATTGCTAGTTTCGATCTTCTCTCGTCTACTCTTCCATGACTCGTAAAATCGATGCTCATGAATTTTGCTAGTTTCGATCTAAAACGATATATCCTGTTGTTTTGAGCCGGAATACAAGTTTTCGCGCAGTTCTGAGAGAAAAAGTTTACACCTTTCTCTCGTGTACTCTTCGACGACTTGTAAAATCGATGCTCGTGAATCATGCTAGTTTGGATCTAAAACAATGTATCCCGTTGTTTTGAGCCGGAATACAAGTTTTCGCACAGTTCTGAGAGAAAAAGTTTACACCTTTCTCTCGTGTACTCTTCAAAGACTTGTAAAATCGATGCTCGTGAATCATGCTAGTTTCGATCTAAAACGATGTTTCCCGTTGTTTTGAGCCGGAATACAAGTTTTCGCGCAGTTCTGAGAGAAAATTTTACACCTTTCTCTCGTCTACTCGTCGAAGACTTGTAAAATCGATGCTCGTGAATCTTGCTAGTTTCGATCTAAAACGATGTATCCCGTTGTTTTGAGCCGGAATACAAGTTTTCGCGCAGTTCTGAGAGAAAAAGTTTACACCTTTCTCTCGTGTACTCTTCGTCGACATGTAAAATCGATGCTCTTGAATCTTGCTAGTTTCGATCTAAAACGATGCATCCCGTTGTTTTGAGCCGGAATACAAGTTTTCGCGTAGTTCTGAGAGTTAAAGTTTACACCTTTCTCTCGTCTACTCTTCGAAGACTTGTGAAATCGAAGCTCGTGAATCATGCTAGATTCGATCTAAAGCGATGTATCCCGTTGTTTTGATCCGGAATACACGTTTTCGCGCAGTTCTGAGAGAAAAAGTTTACACCTTTCTCTCGTGTACTCTTCGACGACTTGTAAAATCGATGCTCGTGAATCTTGCTAGTTTCGATCTAAAACGATGTATCCCGTTGTTTTGAGCCGGAATACAAGTTTTCGCGCTGTTCTGAGAGTTAAAGTTTACACCTTTCTCTCGTCTACTCTTCGAAGACTTGTGAAATCGATGCTCCTGAATCTTGCTAGATTCGATCTAAAGCGATGTATCTCGTTGTTTTGAGCCGGAATACAAGTTTTCGCGCAGTTCTGAGAGAAAAAGTTTACACATTTCTCTCGTCTACTCTTCCACGACTTGTAATATCGATGCTCGTGAATCTTGCTAGTTTCGATCTAAAACGATGTAACCCGTTTTTTTGAGCCGGAATACAAGTTTTCGCGCAGTTCTGAGAGAAAAAGTTTACACCTTTCTCTCTTCTATATTCGACAACTTGTAAAATCGATGCTCGTGAAACTTGCTAGTTTCAACCTAAAACGATGTATCCCGTTGTTTTGAGCAGGAATACAAGTTTTCGCGCAGTTCTGAGAGAATAAGTTTACACCTTTCTCTCGTGTACTCTTCGACGACTTGTAAAATCGATGCTCGTGAATCATGCTAGTTTCGATCTAAAACGATGTATCCCGTTGTTTTGAGCCGGAATACAAGTTTTCGCGCAGTTCTGAGAGAAAAGTTTACACCTTTCTCTCGTGAACTCTTCGACGACTTGTAAAATCGATGCTCGTGAATCATGCTAGTTTCGATCTAAAACGATGTATCCCGTTGTTTTGATCCGGAATACACGTTTTCGCGCAGTTCTGAGAGAAAAAGTTTACACCTTTCTCTCGCGTACTCTTCGAAGACTTGTGAAATCGATGCTCCTGAATCTTGCTAGATTCGATCTAAAGCGATGTATCTCGTTGTTTTGAGCCGGAATACAAGTTTTCGCGCAGTTCTGAGAGAAAAAGTTTACACCTTTCTCTCGTGTACTCTTCGACGACTTGTAAAATCGATGCTCGTGAATCTTGCTAGTTTCGATCTAAAACGATGAATCCCGTTGTTTTGAGCCGGAATACAAGTTTTCGCGCAGTTCTGCGAGAAAAAGTTTACACCTTTCTCTCGTCTACTATTCGACGACTTGTAAAAACGATGCTCGTGAATCTTGCTAGTTTCGACCTAAAACGATGTATCCCGTTGTTTTGAGCAGGAATACAAGTTTTCGCGCAGTCCTGAGAGAATAAGTTTACACCTTTCTCTCGTGTACTCTTCGACGACTTGTAAAATCGATGCTCGTGAATCATGCTAGTTTCGATCTAAAACGATGTATCCCGTTGTTTTGAGCCGGAATACAAGTTTTCGCGCAGTTCTGAGAGAAAACTTAACACCTTTCTCTCGTGAACTCTTCGACGACTTGTAAAATCGATGCTCGTGAATCATGCTAGTTTCGATCTAAAACAATGTATCCCGTTGTTTTGATCCGGAATACACGTTTTCGCGCAGTTCTGAGAGAAAAAGTTTACACCTTTCTCTCGCGTACTCTTCGAAGACTTGTGGAATCGATGCTCCTGAATCTTGCTAGATTCGATCTAAAGCGATGTATCTCGTTGTTTTGAGCCGGAATACAAGTTTTCGCGCAGTTCTGAGAGAAAAAGTTTACACATTTCTCTCGTCTACTCTTCCACTACTTGTAATATCGATGCTCGTGAATTTGCTAGTTTCGATCTAAAACGATGTAACCCGTTGTTTTGAGCCGGAATACAAGTTTTCGCGCAGTTCTGAGAGAAAAAGTTTACACCTTTCTCTCTTCTATATTCGACAACTTGTAAAATCGATGCTCGTGAAACTTGCTAGTTTCAACCTAAAACGATATATCCCATTGTTATGAGCCGGAATACAAGTTTTCGCGCAGTTCTGAGAGAAAAGTTTACACCTTTCTCTCGTCTACTCTTCGACGACTCGTAAAATCGATGCTCATGAATATTGCCAGTTTCGATCTTCTCTCGTCTACTTTTCGATGACTCGTAAAATCGATGCTCATGAATTTTGCTAGTTTCGATCTAAAACGATATATCCTGTTGTTTTGAGCTGGAATACAAGTTTTCGCGCCGTTCTGAGAGAAAAAGTTTACACCTTTCTCTCGTGTACTCTTCGACGACTTGTAAAATCGATGCTCGTGAATCATGCTAGTTTCGATCTAAAACAATGTATCCCGTTGTTTTGAGCCGGAATACAAGTTTTCGCACAGTTCTGAGAGAAAAAGTTTACACCTTTCTCTCGTGTACTCTTCGACGACTTGTAAAATCGATGCTCGTGAATCATGCTAGTTTCGATCTAAAACGATGTTTCCCGTTGTTTTGAGCCGGAATACAAGTTTTCGCGCAGTTCTGAGAGTTAAAGTTTACACCTTTCTCTCGTCTACTCTTCGAAGACTTGTGAAATCGAAGCTCGTGAATCTTGCTAGATTCGATCTAAAGCGATGTATCCCGTTGTTTTGATCCGGAATACACGTTTTCGCGCAGTTCTGAGAGAAAAAGTTTACACCTTTCTCTCGTGTACTCTTCGACGACTTGTAAAATCGATGCTCGTGAATCTTGCTAGTTTCGATCTAAAACGATGTATCCCGTTGGTTTGATCCAGAATACACGTTTTCGCGCAGTTCTGAGAGAAAAAGTTTACACCTTTCTCTCGCGTACTCTTCGAAGACTTGTGGAATCGATGCTCCTGAATCTTGCTAGATTCGATCTAAAGCGATGTATCTCGTTGTTTTGAGCCGGAATACAAGTTTTCGCGCAGTTCTGAGAGAAAAAGTTTACACATTTCTCTCGTCTACTCTTCCACGACTTGTAATATCGATGCTCGTGAATCTTGCTAGTTTCGATCTAAAACGATGTAACCCGTTGTTTTGAGCCGGAATACAAGTTTTCGCGCAGTTCTGAGAGAAAAAGTTTACACCTTTCTCTCTTCTATATTCGACAACTTGTAAAATCGATGCTCGTGAAACTTGCTAGTTTTGACCTAAAACGATATATCCCATTGTTATGAGCCGGAATACAAGTTTTCGCGCAGTTCTGAGAGAAAAGTTTACACCTTTCTCTCGTCTACTCTTCGACGACTCGTAAAATCGATGCTCATGAATATTGCTAGTTTCGATCTTCCCTCGTCTACTCTTCGATGACTCGTAAAATCGATGCTCATGAATTTTGCTAGTTTCGATCTAAAACGATATATCCTGTTGTTTTGAGCCGGAATACAAGTTTTCGCGCAGTTCTGAGAGAAAAAGTTTACACCTTTCTCTCGTGTACTCTTCGTCGACTTGTAAAATCGATGCTCGTGAATAATGCTAGTTTCGATCTAAAACAATGTATCCCGTTGTTTTGAGGCGGAATACAAGTTTTCGCACAGTTCTGAGAGAAGAAGTTTACACCTTTCTCTCGTCTACTCTTCGACGATTTGTAAAATCGATGTACGTGAATCTCGCTAGTTTCGATCTATAACAATGTATGCCGCTGTTTTGAGCCGGAATACAAGTTTTCGCGCCGTTCTGAAAGAAAGTTTACACCTTTCTCTCGTCTACTCATCGACGACATGTATAATCGATGTTCGTGAATCTCGCTAGTTTCGATCTAAAACGATATATACCGTGTTTTTGAGCTGCAATACAAGTTTTCGCGCAGTTCTGAGAGAAAACGTTTACGCCTTTCTCTCGTCTACTCATCGACAACTTGTAAAATCGATGTTCGTGAATCTCGCTAGTTTCAATCTAAAACGATGTATCCCGTTGTTTTGAGCTGGAATACAAGCTTTCGCGCAGTTATGAGCGAAAAAGTTTACACCTTTCTCTTGTCTACTCATCGACGACTTGTAAACTCGATGTTCTTGAATCTCCCTAGTTTTGATCTAAAACGATATATCCCGTTGTTTTGAGCTGGAATACAAGTTCTCGCGCAGTTATGAGAGAAAAAGTTTACACCTTTCTCTCGTCTTCTCTTCGAGGACTTGTAAAATCGAAGTGCATGAATCTCGCTAGTTTCGTTCTAAAACGATGTATCCCGTTGTTTTGAGCTGGAATACAAGTTTTCGCGCAGTTCTGAAAGAAAAAGTTTACACCTTTCTCTCGTCTACTCATCGACAACTTGTAAAATCGATGTTCGTGAATCTCGCTAGTTTCGATCTAAAACGATGTATCCCGTTGTATTGAGCTGGAATACAAGTTTTCGCGCAGTTATGAGCGAAAAAGTTTACACCTTTCTCTTGTCTACTCATCGACGACTTGTAAAATCGATGTTCGTGAATCTCGCTAGTTTCGATCTAAAACGATGTATCTCGTTGTTTTGAGCTGGAATACAAGTTCTCGCGCAGTTCTGAGAGAAAAAGTTTACACCTTTCGTCTACTCTTCGACGACTTGTAAAATCGATGTTCGTAAATCTCGCTAGTTTCGATCTAAAACGATGTATCCCGTTGTTTCGAGCTAGAATACAAGTTTTCGCGCAGTTCTGAGAGAAAAAGCTTACACCTTTCTCTCGTCTACTCATCGACGACTTGTAAAATCGATGTTCGTGAATCTCCCTAGTTTGATCTAAAACGATGTATCCCGTTGTTTTGAGCTGGTATACAAGTTCTCGCGCAGCTCTGAGAGAAAAAGTTTACACCTTTATCTCGTCTACTCATCGACAACTTGTAAAATCGATGTTCGTGAATCTCGCTAGTTTCGATCTAAAACGATGTATCCCGTTGTTTTGAGCTGGAATACAAGTTTTCGCGCAGTTCTGAGAGAAAAAGTTTACACCTTTTTCTCGTCTACTCTTCGACGATTTGTAAAATCGATGTACGTGAATCTTGCTAGTTTCGATCTATAACGATGTATGCCGTTGTTCTGAGCCGGAATACAAGTTTTCGCGCAGTTCTGAAAGAAAAAGTTTACACCTTTCTCTAGTCTACTCATCGACGACTTGTACAATCGATGTTCGTGAATCTCGCTAGTTTCCATCTAAAACGATATATACCGTGTTTTTGAGCTGGAATACAAGTTTTCGCGCAGTTCTGAGAGAAAACGTTTACACCTTTCTCTCGTCTACTCATCGACAACTTGTAAAATCGATTTTCGTGAATCTCGCTAGTTTCGATCTAAAACGATGTATCCCGTTGTTTTGAGCTGGAATACAAGTTTTCGCGCAGTTATGAGCGAAAAAGTTTACACCTTTCTCTTGTCTACTCATCGACGACTTGTAAAATCGATGTTCATGAATCTTCCTAGTTTTGATCTAAAACGATGTATCCCGTTGTTTTGAGCTGGAATACAAGTTTTCGCGCAGTTCTGAGAGAATGTTTACACCTTTCTCTCGTCTACTCTTCGACGATTTGTAAAATCGATATTCGTGAATCTTGCTAGTTTCGATCTATAACGATGTATGCCGTTGTTTTGTGCCGGAATACAAGTTTTCGCGCAGTTCTGAAACAGAAAGTTTACACCTTTCTCTCGTCTACTCATCGACGACTTGTAAAATCGATGTTCATGAATCTCCCTAGTTTTGATCTAAAACGATGTATCCCGTTGTTTTGAGCTGGAATACAAGTTCTCGCGCAGTTCTGAGAGAAAAAGTTTACACCTTTCTCTCGTCTACTAATCGACGACTTGTAAAATCGATGTTCGTGAATCTCGCTAGTTTCGATCTAAAACGATGTATCCCGTTGTTTTGAGCTGGAATACAAGTTTTCGCGCATTTCTGAAAGAAAAAGTTTACACCTTTCTCTCGTCTACTCATCGACGACTTGTATAATCGATGTTCGTGAATCTCGCTAGTTTCGATCTAAAACGATGTATACCGTGTTTTTGAGCTGGAATACAAGTTTTCGCGCAGTTATGAGCGAAAACGTTTACACCTTTCTCTTGTCTACTCATCGACGACTTGTAAAATCGATGTTCTTGAATCTCCCTAGTTTTGATCTAAAACGATGTATCCCGTTGTTTCGAGCTGGAATACAAGTTTTCGCGCAGTTCTGAGAGAAAAAGTTTACACCTTTCTCTCGTCTACTCATCGACGACTTGTAAAACCGATGTTCGTGAATCTCCCTAGTTTTGATCTAAAACCATGTATCCCGTTGTTTTGAGCTGGAATACAAGTTCTCGCGCAGCTCTGAGAGAAAAAGTTTACACCTTTGTCTCGTCTACTCATCGACAACTTGTAAAATCGATGTTCGTGAATCTCGCTAGTTTCAATCTAAAACGATGTATCCCGTTGTTTTGAGCTGGAATACAAGTTTTCGCGCAGTTCTGAGAGAAAACGTTTACACCTTTCTCTCGTCTACTCATCGACGACTTGTAAAATCGATGTGCGTGAATCTCGCTAGTTTCAATCTAAAACGATGTATCTCGTTGTTTTGAGCTGTAATACAAGTTTTCGCGCAGTTTTGAGAGAAAAAGTTTACACCTTTATCTCGTCTACTCATCGACAACTTGTAAAATCGATGTTCGTGAATCTCGCTAGTTTCGATCTAAAACGATGTATCCCGTTGTTTTGAGCTGGAATACAAGTTTTCGCGCAGTTCTGAGAGAAAAAGTTTACACCTTTCTCTCGTCTACTCTTCGACGATTTGTAAAATCGATGTACGTGAATCTTGCTAGTTTCGATCTATAACAATGTATGCCGTTGTTTTGAGCCGGAATACAAGTTTTCGCGCCTTTCTGAAAGAAAGTTTTCACCTTTCTCTCGTCTACTCATCGACGACTTGTATAATCGATGTTCGTGAATCTCGCTAGTTTCGATCTAAAACGATATATACCGTGTTTTTGAGCTGCAATACAAGTTTTCGCGAAGTTCTGAGAGAAAACGTTTACGCCTTTCTCTCGTCTACTCATCGACAACTTGTAAAATCGATGTTCGTGAATCTCGCTAGTTTCAATCTAAAACGATGTATCCCGTTGTTTTGAGCTGGAATACAAGCTTTCGCGCAGATATGAGCGAAAAAGTTTACACCTTTCTCTTGTCTACTCATCGACGACTTGTAAACTCGATGTTCTTGAATCTCCCTAGTTTTGATCTAAAACGATATATCCCGTTGTTTTGAGCTGGAATACAAGTTCTCGCGCAGTTATGAGAGAAAAAGTTTACACCTTTCTCTCGTCTTCTCTTCGAGGACTTGTAAAATCGAAGTGCATGAATCTCGCTAGTTTCGTTCTAAAACGATGTATCCCGTTGTTTTGAGCTGGAATACAAGTTTTCGCGCAGTTCTGAAAGAAAAAGTTTACACCTTTCTCTCGTCTACTCATCGACAACTTGTAAAATCGATGTTCGTGAATCTCGCTAGTTTCGATCTAAAACGATGTATCCCGTTGTATTGAGCTGGAATACAAGTTTTCGCGCAGTTATGAGCGAAAAAGTTTACACCTTTCTCTTGTCTACTCATCGACGACTTGTAAAATCGATGTTCGTGAATCTCGCTAGTTTCGATCTAAAACGATGTATCTCGTTGTTTTGAGCTGGAATACAAGTTCTCGCGCAGTTCTGAGAGAAAAAGTTTACACCTTTCGTCTACTCTTCGACGACTTGTAAAATCGATGTTCGTAAATCTCGCTAGTTTCGATCTAAAACGATGTATCCCGTTGTTTCGAGCTAGAATACAAGTTTTCGCGCAGTTCTGAGAGAAAAAGCTTACACCTTTCTCTCGTCTACTCATCGACGACTTGTAAAATCGATGTTCGTGAATCTCCCTAGTTTGATCTAAAACGATGTATCCCGTTGTTTTGAGCTGGTATACAAGTTCTCGCGCAGCTCTGAGAGAAAAAGTTTACACCTTTATCTCGTCTACTCATCGACAACTTGTAAAATCGATGTTCGTGAATCTCGCTAGTTTCGATCTAAAACGATGTATCCCGTTGTTTTGAGCTGGAATACAAGTTTTCGCGCAGTTCTGAGAGAAAAAGTTTACACCTTTCTCTCGTCTACTCTTCGACGATTTGTAAAATCGATGTACGTGAATCTTGCTAGTTTCGATCTATAACGATGTATGCCGTTGTTCTGAGCCGGAATACAAGTTTTCGCGCAGTTCTGAAAGAAAAAGTTTACACCTTTCTCTAGTCTACTCATCGACGACTTGTACAATCGATGTTCGTGAATCTCGCTAGTTTCGATCTAAAACGATATATACCGTGTTTTTGAGCTGGAATACAAGTTTTAGCGCAGTTCTGAGAGAAAATGTTTACACCTTTCTCTCGTCTACTCATCGACAACTTGTAAAATCGATTTTCGTGAATCTCGCTAGTTTCGATCTAAAACGATGTATCCCGTTGTTTTGAGCTGGAATACAAGTTTTCGCGCAGTTATGAGCGAAAAAGTTTACACCTTTCTCTTGTCTACTCATGGACGACTTGTAAAATCGATGTTCATGAATCTTCCTAGTTTTGATCTAAAACGATGTATCCCGTTGTTTTGAGCTGGAATACAAGTTTTCGCGCAGTTCTGAGAGAAAGTTTACACCTTTCTCTTGTCTACTCTTCGACGATTTGTAAAATCGATATTCGTGAATCTTGCTAGTTTCGATCTATAACGATGTATGCCGTTGTTTTGTGCCGGAATACAAGTTTTCGCGCAGTTCTGAAAGAAAAAGTTTACACCTTTCTCTCGTCTACTCATCGACGACTTGTAAAATCGATGTTCATGAATCTCCCTAGTTTTGATCTAAAACGATGTATCCCGTTGTTTTGAGCTGGAATACAAGTTCTCGCGCAGTTCTGAGAGAAAAAGTTTACACCTTTCTCTCGTCTACTCATCGACAACTTGTAAAATCGATTTTCGTGAATCTCGCTAGTTTCGATCTAAAACGATGTATCCCGTTGTTTTGAGCTGGAATACAAGTTTTCGCGCAGTTATGAGCGAAAAAGTTTACACCTTTCTCTTGTCTACTCATCGACGACTTGTAAAATCGATGTTCATGAATCTTCCTAGTTTTGATCTAAAACGATGTATCCCGTTGTTTTGAGCTGGAATACAAGTTTTCGCGCAGTTCTGAGAGAATGTTTACACCTTTCTCTCGTCTACTCTTCGACGATTTGTAAAATCGATATTCGTGAATCTTGCTAGTTTCGATCTATAACGATGTATGCCGTTGTTTTGTGCCGGAATACAAGTTTTCGCGCAGTTCTGAAACAGAAAGTTTACACCTTTCTCTCGTCTACTCATCGACGACTTGTAAAATCGATGTTCATGAATCTCCCTAGTTTTGATCTAAAACGATGTATCCCGTTGTTTTGAGCTGGAATACAAGTTCTCGCGCAGTTCTGAGAGAAAAAGTTTACACCTTTCTCTCGTCTACTAATCGACGACTTGTAAAATCGATGTTCGTGAATCTCGCTAGTTTCGATCTAAAACGATGTATCCCGTTGTTTTGAGCTGGAATACAAGTTTTCGCGCATTTCTGAAAGAAAAAGTTTACACCTTTCTCTCGTCTACTCATCGACGACTTGTATAATCGATGTTCGTGAATCTCGCTAGTTTCGATCTAAAACGATGTATACCGTGTTTTTGAGCTGGAATACAAGTTTTCGCGCAGTTATGAGCGAAAACGTTTACACCTTTCTCTTGTCTACTCATCGACGACTTGTAAAATCGATGTTCTTGAATCTCCCTAGTTTTGATCTAAAACGATGTATCCCGTTGTTTTGAGATGGATTACAAGTTCTCGCGCAGTTCTGAGAGAAAAAGTTTACACCTTTCTCTCGTCTACTCTTCGACGACTTGTAAAATCGATGTTCGTAAATCTCGCTAGTTTGGATCTAAAACGATGTATCCCGTTGTTTCGAGCTGGAATACAAGTTTTCGCGCAGTTCTGAGAGAAAAAGTTTACACCTTTCTCTCGTCTACTCATCGACGACTTGTAAAACCGATGTTCGTGAATCTCCCTAGTTTTGATCTAAAACCATGTATCCCGTTGTTTTGAGCTGGAATACAAGTTCTCGCGCAGCTCTGAGAGAAAAAGTTTACACCTTTGTCTCGTCTACTCATCGACAACTTGTAAAATCGATGTTCGTGAATCTCGCTAGTTTCAATCTAAAACGATGTATCCCGTTGTTTTGAGCTGGAATACAAGTTTTCGCGCAGTTCTGAGAGAAAACGTTTACACCTTTCTCTCGTCTACTCATCGACGACTTGTAAAATCGATGTGCGTGAATCTCGCTAGTTTCAATCTAAAACGATGTATCTCGTTGTTTTGAGCTGTAATACAAGTTTTCGCGCAGTTCTGAGAGAAAAAGTTTACACCTTTATCTCGTCTACTCATCGACAACTTGTAAAATCGATGTTCGTGAATCTCGCTAGTTTCGATCTAAAACGATGTATCCCGTTGTTTTGAGCTGGAATACAAGTTTTCGCGCAGTTCTGAGAGAAAAAGTTTACACCTTTCTCTCGTCTACTCTTCGACGATTTGTAAAATCGATGTACGTGAATCTTGCTAGTTTCGATCTATAACAATGTATGCCGTTGTTTTGAGCCGGAATACAAGTTTTCGCGCCTTTCTGAAAGAAAGTTTTCACCTTTCTCTCGTCTACTCATCGACGACTTGTATAATCGATGTTCGTGAATCTCGCTAGTTTCGATCTAAAACGATATATACCGTGTTTTTGAGCTGCAATACAAGTTTTCGCGAAGTTCTGAGAGAAAACGTTTACGCCTTTCTCTCGTCTACTCATC
Source organism: Amblyomma americanum (assembly GCF_052857255.1). Lineage (NCBI taxonomy): Eukaryota > Metazoa > Arthropoda > Arachnida > Ixodida > Ixodidae > Amblyomma > Amblyomma americanum. Next base: position 289,700 of record NW_027526494.1, read on the forward strand.
GACAACTTGTAAAATCGATGTTCGTGAATCTCGCTAGTTTCAATCTAAAACGATGTATCCCGTTGTTTTGAGCTGGAATACAAGCTTTCGCGCAGATATGAGCGAAAAAGTTTACACCTTTCTCTTGTCTACTCATCGACGACTTGTAAACTCGATGTTCTTGAATCTCCCTAGTTTTGATCTAAAACGATATATCCCGTTGTTTTGAGCTGGAATACAAGTTCTCGCGCAGTTATGAGAGAAAAAGTTTACACCTTTCTCTCGTCTTCTCTTCGAGGACTTGTAAAATCGAAGTGCATGAATCTCGCTAGTTTCGTTCTAAAACGATGTATCCCGTTGTTTTGAGCTGGAATACAAGTTTTCGCGCAGTTCTGAAAGAAAAAGTTTACACCTTTCTCTCGTCTACTCATCGACAACTTGTAAAATCGATGTTCGTGAATCTCGCTAGTTTCGATCTAAAACGATGTATCCCGTTGTATTGAGCTGGAATACAAGTTTTCGCGCAGTTATGAGCGAAAAAGTTTACACCTTTCTCTTGTCTACTCATCGACGACTTGTAAAATCGATGTTCGTGAATCTCGCTAGTTTCGATCTAAAACGATGTATCTCGTTGTTTTGAGCTGGAATACAAGTTCTCGCGCAGTTCTGAGAGAAAAAGTTTACACCTTTCGTCTACTCTTCGACGACTTGTAAAATCGATGTTCGTAAATCTCGCTAGTTTCGATCTAAAACGATGTATCCCGTTGTTTCGAGCTAGAATACAAGTTTTCGCGCAGTTCTGAGAGAAAAAGCTTACACCTTTCTCTCGTCTACTCATCGACGACTTGTAAAATCGATGTTCGTGAATCTCCCTAGTTTGATCTAAAACGATGTATCCCGTTGTTTTGAGCTGGTATACAAGTTCTCGCGCAGCTCTGAGAGAAAAAGTTTACACCTTTATCTCGTCTACTCATCGACAACTTGTAAAATCGATGTTCGTGAATCTCGCTAGTTTCGATCTAAAACGATGTATCCCGTTGTTTTGAGCTGGAATACAAGTTTTCGCGCAGTTCTGAGAGAAAAAGTTTACACCTTTCTCTCGTCTACTCTTCGACGATTTGTAAATCGATGTACGTGAATCTTGCTAGTTTCGATCTATAACGATGTATGCCGTTGTTCTGAGCCGGAATACAAGTTTTCGCGCAGTTCTGAAAGAAAAAGTTTACACCTTTCTCTAGTCTACTCATCGACGACTTGTACAATCGATGTTCGTGAATCTCGCTAGTTTCGATCTAAAACGATATATACCGTGTTTTTGAGCTGGAATACAAGTTTTCGCGCAGTTCTGAGAGAAAATGTTTACACCTTTCTCTCGTCTACTCATCGACAACTTGTAAAATCGATTTTCGTGAATCTCGCTAGTTTCGATCTAAAACGATGTATCCCGTTGTTTTGAGCTGGAATACAAGTTTTCGCGCAGTTATGAGCGAAAAAGTTTACACCTTTCTCTTGTCTACTCATGGACGACTTGTAAAATCGATGTTCATGAATCTTCCTAGTTTTGATCTAAAACGATGTATCCCGTTGTTTTGAGCTGGAATACAAGTTTTCGCGCAGTTCTGAGAGAAAGTTTACACCTTTCTCTTGTCTACTCTTCGACGATTTGTAAAATCGATATTCGTGAATCTTGCTAGTTTCGATCTATAACGATGTATGCCGTTGTTTTGTGCCGGAATACAAGTTTTCGTGCAGTTCTGAAAGAAAAAGTTTACACCTTTCTCTCGTCTACTCATCGACGACTTGTAAAATCGATGTTCATGAATCTCCCTAGTTTTGATCTAAAACGATGTATCCCGTTGTTTTGAGCTGGAATACAAGTTCTCGCGCAGTTCTGAGAGAAAAAGTTTACACCTTTCTCTCGTCTACTCATCGACGACTTGTAAAATCGATGTTCGTGAATCTCGCTAGTTTCGATCTAAAACGATGTATCCCGTTGTTTTGAGCTGGAATACAAGTTTTCGCGCATTTCTGAAAGAAAAAGTTTACACCTTTCTCTCGTCTACTCATCGACGACTTGTATAATCGATGTTCGTGAATCTCGCTAGTTTCGATCTAAAACGATGTATACCGTGTTTTTGAGCTGGAATACAAGTTTTCGCGCAGTTATGAGCGAAAACGTTTACACCTTTCTCTTGTCTACTCATCGACGACTTGTAAAATCGATGTTCTTGAATCTCCCTAGTTTTGATCTAAAACGATGTATCCCGTTGTTTTGAGCTGGATTACAAGTTCTCGCGCAGTTCTGAGAGAAAAAGTTTACACCTTTCTCTCGTCTACTCTTCGACGACTTGTAAAATCGATGTTCGTAAATCTCGCTAGTTTGGATCTAAAACGATGTATCCCGTTGTTTCGAGCTGGAATACAAGTTTTCGCGCAGTTCTGAGAGAAAAAGTTTACACCTTTCTCTCGTCTACTCATCGACGACTTGTAAAATCGATGTTCGTGAATCTCCCTAGTTTTGATCTAAAACGATGTATCCCGTTGTTTTGAGCTGGAATACAAGTTCTCGCGCTGCTCTGAGAGAAAAAGGTTACACCTTTGTCTCGTCTACTCATCGACAACTTGTAAAATCGATGTTCGTGAATCTCGCTAGTTTCAATCTAAAACGATGTATCCCGTTGTTTTGAGCTGGAATACAAGTTTTCGCGCAGTTCTGAGAGAAAAAGTTTACACCTTTCTCTCGTCTACTCTTCGACGATTTGTAAAATCGATGTACGTGAATCTTCTAGTTTCGATCTATAACGATGTATGCCGTTGTTTTGAGCCGGAATACAAGTTTCGGCGCAGTTCAGAAAGAAAAAGTTTACACCTTTCTCTCGTCCACTCTTCGACGATTTGTAAAATCGATGTACGTGAATCTTGCTAGTTTCGATCTATAACGATGTATGCCGTTGTTTTGAGCTGGAATACAAGTTTTCGCGCAGTTCTGAGAGAAAAAGTTTACACCTTTCTCTCGTCTACTCTTCGACGATTTTTAAAATCGATGTTCATGAATCTCGCTAGTTTCAATCTAAAACGATGTATCCCGTTGTTTTGAGCTGGAATACAAGTTTTCGCGCAGTTCTGAGAGAAAAGTTTACACCTTTCTCTCGTCTACTCATCGACAACTTGTAAAATCGATGTTCATGAATCTCGCTAGTTTCAATCTAAAACGATGTATCCCGTTGTTTTGAGCTGGAATACAAGTTTTCGCGCAGTTCTGAGAGAAAAAGTTTACACCTTTCTCTCGTCTACTCTTCGACGATTTGTAAAATCGATGTACGTGAATCTTGCTAGTTTCGATCTATAACGATGTATGCCGTTGTTTTGAGCCGGAATACAAGTTTTCGCGCAGTTATGAGCGAAAAAGTTTACACCTTTCTCTTGTCTACTCATCGACGACTTGTAAAATCGATGTTCATGAATCTTCCTAGTTTTGATCTAAAACGATGTATCCCGTTGTTTTGAGCTGGAATACAAGTTTTCGCGCAGTTCTGAGAGAAAGTTTACACATTTCTCTCGTCTACTCTTCGACGATTTGTAAAATCGATATTCGTGAATCTTGCTAGTTTCGATCTATAACGATGTATGCCGTTGTTTTGTGCCGGAATACAAGTTTTCGCGCAGTTCTGAAAGAAAAAGTTTACACCTTTCTCTCGTCTACTCATCGACGACTTGTAAAATCGATGTTCATGAATCTCCCTAGTTTTGATCTAAAACAATGTATCCCGTTGTTTTGAGCTGGAATACAAGTTCTCGCGCAGTTCTGAGAGAAAAAGTTTACACCTTTCTCTCGTCTACTCATCGACGACTTGTAAAATCGATGTTCGTGAATCTCGCTAGTTTCGATCTAAAACGATGTATCCCGTTGTTTTGAGCTGGAATACAAGTTTTCGCGCATTTCTGAAAGAAAAAGTTTACACCTTTCTCTCGTCTACTCATCGACGACTTGTATAATCGATGTTCGTGAATCTCGCTAGTTTTGATCTAAAACGATGTATACCGTGTTTTTGAGCTGGAATACAAGTTTTCGCGCAGTTATGAGCGAAAACGTTTACACCTTTCTCTTGTCTACTCATCGACGACTTGTAAAATCGATGTTCTTGAATCTCCCTAGTTTTGATCTAAAACGATGTATCCCGTTGTTTTGAGCTGGATTACAAGTTCTCGCGCAGTTCTGAGAGAAAAAGTTTACACCTTTCTCTCGTCTACTCTTCGACGACTTGTAAAATCGATGTTCGTAAATCTCGCTAGTTTGGATCTAAAACGATGTATCCCGTTGTTTCGAGCTGGAATACAAGTTTTCGCGCAGTTCTGAGAGAAAAAGTTTACACCTTTCTCTCGTCTACTCATCGACGACTTGTAAAATCGATGTTCGTGAATCTCCCTAGTTTTGATCTAAAACGATGTATCCCGTTGTTTTGAGCTGGAATACAAGTTCGCGCGCAGCTCTGAGAGAAAAAGTTTACACCTTTGTCTCGTCTACTCATCGACAACTTGTAAAATCGATGTTCTTGAATCTCCCTAGTTTTGATCTAAAACGATGTATCCCGTTGTTTTGAGCTGGATTACAAGTTCTCGCGCAGTTCTGAGAGAAAAAGTTTACACCTTTCTCTCGTCTACTCTTCGACGACTTGTAAAATCGATGTTCGTAAATCTCGCTAGTTTGGATCTAAAACGATGTATCCCGTTGTTTCGAGCTGGAATACAAGTTTTCGCGCAGTTCTGAGAGAAAAAGTTTACACCTTTCTCTCGTCTACTCATCGACGACTTGTAAAATCGATGTTCGTGAATCTCCCTAGTTTTGATCTAAAACGATGTATCCCGTTGTTTTGAGCTGGAATACAAGTTCGCGCGCAGCTCTGAGAGAAAAAGTTTACACCTTTGTCTCGTCTACTCATCGACAACTTGTAAAATCGATGTTCGTGAATCTCGCTAGTTTCAATCTAAAACGATGTATCCCGTTGTTTTGAGCTGGAATACAAGTTTTCGCGCAGTTCTGAGAGAAAAAGTTTACACCTTTCTCTCGTCTACTCTTCGACGATTTGTAAAATCGATGTACGTGAATCTTCTAGTTTCGATCTATAACGATGTATGCCGTTGTTTTGAGCCGGAATACAAGTTTTCGCGCAGTTCTGAAAGAAAAAGTTTACACCTTTCTCTCGTCTACTCTTCGACGATTTGTAAAATCGATGTACGTGAATCTTGCTAGTTTCGATCTATAACGATGTATGCCGTTGTTTTGAGCTGGAATACAAGTTCTCGCGCAGTTCTGAGAGAAAAAGTTTACACCTTTCTCTCGTCTACTCATCGACGACTTGTAAAATCGATGTTCGTGAATCTCGCTAGTTTCGATCTAAAACGATGTATCCCGTTGTTTTGAGCTGGAATACAAGTTTTCGCGCATTTCTGAAAGAAAAAGTTTACACCTTTCTCTCGTCTACTCATCGACGACTTGTATAATCGATGTTCGTGAATCTCGCTAGTTTCGATCTAAAACGATGTATACCGTGTTTTTGAGCTGGAATACAAGTTTTCGCGCAGTTATGAGCGAAAACGTTTACACCTTTCTCTTGTCTACTCATCGACGACTTGTAAAATCGATGTTCTTGAATCTCCCTAGTTTTGATCTAAAACGATGTATCCCGTTGTTTTGAGCTGGATTACAAGTTCTCGCGCAGTTCTGAGAGAAAAAGTTTACACCTTTCTCTCGTCTACTCTTCGACGACTTGTAAAATCGATGTTCGTAAATCTCGCTAGTTTGGATCTAAAACGATGTATCCCGTTGTTTCGAGCTGGAATACAAGTTTTCGCGCAGTTCTGAGAGAAAAAGTTTACACCTTTCTCTCGTCTACTCATCGACGACTTGTAAAATCGATGTTCGTGAATCTCCCTAGTTTTGATCTAAAACGATGTATCCCGTTGTTTTGAGCTGGAATACAAGTTCGCGCGCAGCTCTGAGAGAAAAAGTTTACACCTTTGTCTCGTCTACTCATCGACAACTTGTAAAATCGATGTTCTTGAATCTCCCTAGTTTTGATCTAAAACGATGTATCCCGTTGTTTTGAGCTGGATTACAAGTTCTCGCGCAGTTCTGAGAGAAAAAGTTTACACCTTTCTCTCGTCTACTCTTCGACGACTTGTAAAATCGATGTTCGTAAATCTCGCTAGTTTGGATCTAAAACGATGTATCCCGTTGTTTCGAGCTGGAATACAAGTTTTCGCGCAGTTCTGAGAGAAAAAGTTTACACCTTTCTCTCGTCTACTCATCGACGACTTGTAAAATCGATGTTCGTGAATCTCCCTAGTTTTGATCTAAAACGATGTATCCCGTTGTTTTGAGCTGGAATACAAGTTCGCGCGCAGCTCTGAGAGAAAAAGTTTACACCTTTGTCTCGTCTACTCATCGACAACTTGTAAAATCGATGTTCGTGAATCTCGCTAGTTTCAATCTAAAACGATGTATCCCGTTGTTTTGAGCTGGAATACAAGTTTTCGCGCAGTTCTGAGAGAAAAAGTTTACACCTTTCTCTCGTCTACTCTTCGACGATTTGTAAAATCGATGTACGTGAATCTTCTAGTTTCGATCTATAACGATGTATGCCGTTGTTTTGAGCCGGAATACAAGTTTTCGCGCAGTTCTGAAAGAAAAAGTTTACACCTTTCTCTCGTCTACTCTTCGACGATTTGTAAAATCGATGTACGTGAATCTTGCTAGTTTCGATCTATAACGATGTATGCCGTTGTTTTGAGCTGGAATACAAGTTCTCGCGCAGTTCTGAGAGAAAAAGTTTACACCTTTCTCTCGTCTACTCATCGACGACTTGTAAAATCGATGTTCGTGAATCTCGCTAGTTTCGATCTAAAACGATGTATCCCGTTGTTTTGAGCTGGAATACAAGTTTTCGCGCATTTCTGAAAGAAAAAGTTTACACCTTTCTCTCGTCTACTCATCGACGACTTGTATAATCGATGTTCGTGAATCTCGCTAGTTTCGATCTAAAACGATGTATACCGTGTTTTTGAGCTGGAATACAAGTTTTCGCGCAGTTATGAGCGAAAACGTTTACACCTTTCTCTTGTCTACTCATCGACGACTTGTAAAATCGATGTTCTTGAATCTCCCTAGTTTTGATCTAAAACGATGTATCCCGTTGTTTTGAGCTGGATTACAAGTTCTCGCGCAGTTCTGAGAGAAAAAGTTTACACCTTTCTCTCGTCTACTCTTCGACGACTTGTAAAATCGATGTTCGTAAATCTCGCTAGTTTGGATCTAAAACGATGTATCCCGTTGTTTCGAGCTGGAATACAAGTTTTCGCGCAGTTCTGAGAGAAAAAGTTTACACCTTTCTCTCGTCTACTCATCGACGACTTGTAAAATCGATGTTCGTGAATCTCCCTAGTTTTGATCTAAAACGATGTATCCCGTTGTTTTGAGCTGGAATACAAGTTCGCGCGCAGCTCTGAGAGAAAAAGTTTACACCTTTGTCTCGTCTACTCATCGACAACTTGTAAAATCGAAGTTCTTGAATCTCCCTAGTTTTGATCTAAAACGATGTATCCCGTTGTTTTGAGCTGGATTACAAGTTCTCGCGCAGTTCTGAGAGAAAAAGTTTACACCTTTCTCTCGTCTACTCTTCGACGACTTGTAAAATCGATGTTCGTAAATCTCGCTAGTTTGGATCTAAAACGATGTATCCCGTTGTTTCGAGCTGGAATACAAGTTTTCGCGCAGTTCTGAGAGAAAAAGTTTACACCTTTCTCTCGTCTACTCATCGACGACTTGTAAAATCGATGTTCGTGAATCTCCCTAGTTTTGATCTAAAACGATGTATCGCGTTGTTTTGAGCTGGAATACAAGTTCGCGCGCAGCTCTGAGAGAAAAAGTTTACACCTTTGTCTCGTCTACTCATCGACAACTTGTAAAATCGATGTTCGTGAATCTCGCTAGTTTCAATCTAAAACGATGTATCCCGTTGTTTTGAGCTGGAATACAAGTTTTCGCGCAGTTCTGAGAGAAAAAGTTTACACCTTTCTCTCGTCTACTCTTCGACGATTTGTAAAATCGATGTACGTGAATCTTCTAGTTTCGATCTATAACGATGTATGCCGTTGTTTTGAGCCGGAATACAAGTTTTCGCGCAGTTCTGAGAGAAAAGTTTACACCTTTCTCTCGTCTACTCATCGACAACTTGTAAAATCGATGTTCATGAATCTCGCTAGTTTCAATCTAAAACGATGTATCCCGTTGTTTTGAGCTGGAATACAAGTTTTCGCGCAGTTCTGAGAGAAAAAGTTTACACCTTTCTCTCGTCTACTCTTCGACGATTTGTAAAATCGATGTACGTGAATCTTGCTAGTTTCGATCTATAACGATGTATGCCGTTGTTTTGAGCCGGAATACAAGTTTTCGCGCAGTTATGAGCGAAAAAGATTACACCTTTCTCTTGTCTACTCAACGACGACTTGTAAAATCGATGTTCTTGAATCTCGCTAGTTTCGTTCTAAAACGATGTATCCCGTTGTTTTGAGCCGGAGTACAAGTTTTCGCGCAGTCTACTCTTCGACGACTTGTAAAATCAAAGTGCGTAAATCTCGCTAGTTTCGATCTAAAATGATGTATACCGTCTTTTGAGCTGGAATACAAGTTACCGCGCAGTTCTGAGACAAAAAGTTTACACCTTTCTCTCGTCTACTCATCGACAAATTGTAAAATCGATATTCGTGAATCTCGCTAGTTTCGTGCTAAAACGATGTATTCCCTTGTTTTGAGCTGGAATACAAGTTTTCGCGCAGTTCTGAGAGAAAAAGTTTACACCTTTCTCTCGTCTACTCTTCGACTTGTAAAATCGATGTACGTGAATGTTCTAGTTTCGATCTATAACGATGTATGCCGTTGTTTTGAGCCGGAATACAAGTTTTCGCGCAGTTCTGAAAGGAAAAGTTTACACCTTTCTCTCGTCTACTCTTCGACGATTTGTAAAATCGATGTACGTGAATCTTGCTAGTTTCGATCTATAACGATGTATGCCGTTGTTTTGAGCTGGAATACAAGTTTTCGCGCAGTTCTGAGAGAAAAAGTTTACACCTTTCTCTCGTCTACTCTTCGACGATTTTTAAAATCGATGTTCGTGAATCTCGCTAGTTTCAATCTAAAACGATGTATCCCGTTGTTATGAGCTGGAATACAAGTTTTCGCGCAGTTCTGAGAGAAAAAGTTTACACCTTTCTCTCGTCTACTCTTCGACGATTTGTAAAATCGATGTACGTGAATCTTGCTAGTTTCGATCTATAACGATGTATGCCGTTGTTTTGAGCCGGAATACAAGTTTTCGCGCAGTTCTGAGAGAAAAAGTTTCACCTTTCTCTCGTCTACTCATCGACGACTTGTAAAATCGATGTTCATGAATCTCCCTAGTTTTGATCTAAAACGACGTATCACGTTGTTTTGAGCTGGAATACAAGTTCTCGCGCAGTTCTGAGAGAAAAAGTTTACACCTTTCTCTCGTCTACTCTTCGACGATTTGTAAAATCGAAGTGCATGAATCTCGCTAGTTTCGTTCTAACACGATGTATCCCGTTGTTTTGAGCCGGAGTACAAGTTTTCGCGCAGTCTACTCTTCGACGACTTGTAAAATCAAAGTGCGTAAATCTCGCTAGTTTCGATCTAAAATGATGTATACCGTCTTTTGAGCTGGAATACAAGTTTCCGCGCAGTTCTGAGACAAAAAGTTTACACCTTTCTCTCGTCTACTCATCGACAAATTGTAAAATCGATATTCGTGAATCTCGCTAGTTTCGTGCTAAAACGATGTATCCCCTTGTTTTGAGCTGGAATACAAGTTTTCGCGCAGTTATGAGCGAAAAAGTTTACACCTTTCTCTTGTCTACTCAACGACGACTTGTAAAATCGATGTTCTTGAATCTCGCTAGTTTCGTTCTAAAACGATGTATCCCGTTGTTTTGAACCGGAGTACAAGTTTTCGCGCAGTTCTGAAATAAAGTTTACACCTTTCTCTCGTCTACTCATCGACGACTTGTATAATCGATGTTCGTGAATCTCGCTAGTTTCGATCTAAAACGATATATACCGTGTTTTTGAGCTGCAATACAAGTTTTCGCGCAGTTCTGAGAGAAAACGTTTACGCCTTTTTCTCGTCTACTCATCGACAACTTGTAAAATCGATGTTCGTGAATCTCGCTAGTTTCGTGCTAAAACGATGTATCCCCTTGTTTTGAGCTGGAATACAAGTTTTCGCGCAGTTATGAGCGAAAAAGTTTACACCTTTCTCTTGTCTACTCAACGACGACTTGTAAAATCGATGTTCTTGAATCTCGCTAGTTTCGATCTAAAACGATGTATCCAGTTGTTTTGAGCCGGAGTACAAGTTTTCGCGCAGTCTACTCTTCGACGACTTGTAAAATCAAAGTGCGTAAATCTCGCTAGTTTCGATCTAAAATGATGTATACCGTCTTTTGAGCTGGAATACAAGTTTCCGCGCAGTTCTGAGACAAAAAGTTTACACCTTTCTCTCGTCTACTCATCGACAAATTGTAAAATCGATATTCGTGAATCTCGCTAGTTTCGTGCTAAAACGATGTATCCCCTTGTTTTGAGCTGGAATACAAGTTTTCGCGCAGTTCTGAGAGAAAAAGTTTACACCTTTCTCTCGTCTACTCTTCGACGACTTGTAAAATCTATGTACGTGAATCTTCTAGTTTCGATCTATAACGATGTATGCCGTTGTTTTGAGCCGGAATACAAGTTTTCGCGCAGTTCTGAAAGGAAAAGTTTACACCTTTCTCTCGTCTACTCTTCGACGATTTGTAAAATCGATGTACGTGAATCTTGCTAGTTTCGATCTATAACGATGTATGCCGTTGTTTTGAGCTGGAATACAAGTTTTCGCGCAGTTCTGAGAGAAAAAGTTTACACCTTTCTCTCGTCTACTCTTCGACGATTTTTAAAATCGATGTTCGTGAATCTCGCTAGTTTCAATCTAAAACGATGTATCCCGTTGTTTTGAGCTGGAATACAAGTTTTCGCGCAGTTCTGAGAGAAAAAGTTTACACCTTTCTCTCGTCTACTCTTCGACGATTTGTAAAATCGATGTACGTGAATCTTGCTAGTTTCGATCTATAATGATGTATGCCGTTGTTTTGAGCCGGAATACAAGTTTTCGCGCAGTTCTGAGAGAAAAAGTTTCACCTTTCTCTCGTCTACTCATCGACGACTTGTAAAATCGATGTTCATGAACCTCCCTAGTTTTGATCTAAAACGACGTATCACGTTGTTTTGAGCTGGAATACAAGTTCTCGCGCAGTTCTGAGAGAAAAAGTTTACACCTTTCTCTCGTCTACTCTTCGACGACTTGTAAAATCGAAGTGCATGAATCTCGCTAGTTTCGTTCTAACACGATGTATCCCGTTGTTTTGAGCCGGAGTACAAGTTTTCGCGCAGTCTACTCTTCGACGACTTGTAAAATCAAAGTGCGTAAATCTCGCTAGTTTCGATCTAAAATGATGTATACCGTCTTTTGAGCTGGAATACAAGTTTCCGCGCAGTTTTGAGACAAAAAGTTTACACCTTTCTCTCGTCTACTCATCGACAAATTGTAAAATCGATATTCGTGAATCTCGCTAGTTTCGTGCTAAAACGATGTATCCCCTTGTTTTGAGCTGGAATACAAGTTTTCGCGCAGTTATGAGCGAAAAAGTTTACACCTTTCTCTTGTCTACTCAACGACGACTTGTAAAATCGATGTTCTTGAATCTCGCTAGTTTCGTTCTAAAACGATGTATCCCGTTGTTTTGAACCGGAGTACAAGTTTTCGCGCAGTCTACTCTTCGACGACTTGTAAAATCAAAGTGCGTAAATCTCGCTAGTTTCGATCTAAAATGATGTATACCGTCTTTTGAGCTGGAATACAAGTTTTCGCGCAGTTCTGAGAGAAAAAGTTTACACCTTTCTCTCGTCTACTCATCGACAAATTGTAAAATCGATACTCGTGAATCTCGCTAGTTTCGATCTAAAACGATGTATCCCGTTGTTTTGAGCTGGAATACAAGTTTTCGCGCAGTTCTGAAAGGAAAAGTTTACACCTTTCTCTCGTCTACTCTTCGACGATTTGTAAAATCGATGTACGTGAATCTTGCTAGTTTCGATCTATAACGATGTATGCCGTTGTTTTGAGCTGGAATACAAGTTTTCGCGCAGTTCTGAGAGAAAAAGTTTACACCTTTCTCTCGTCTACTCTTCGACGATTTTTAAAATCGATGTTCGTGAATCTCGCTAGTTTCAATCTAAAACGATGTATCCCGTTGTTTTGAGCTGGAATACAAGTTTTCGCGCAGTTATGAGAGAAAAGTTTACACCTTTCTCTCGTCTACTCATCGACAACTGGTAAAATCGATGTTCATGAATCTCGCTAGTTTCAATCTAAAACGATGTATCCCGTTGTTTTGAGCTGGAATACAAGTTTTCGCGCAGTTCTGAGAGAAAAAGTTTACACCTTTCTCTCGTCTACTCTTCGACGATTTGTATAATCGATGTACGTGAATCTTGCTAGTTTCAATCTATAACGATGTATGCCGTTGTTTTGAGCCGGAATACAAGTTTTCGCGCAGTTATGAGCGAAAAAGTTTACACCTTTCTCTTGTCTACTCAACGACGACTTGTAAAATCGATGTTCTTGAATCTCGCTAGTTTCGTTCTAAAACGATGTATCCCGTTGTTTTGAGCCGGAGTACAAGTTTTCGCGCAGTCTACTCTTCGACGACTTGTAAAATCAAAGTGCGTAAATCTCGCTAGTTTCGATCTAAAATGATGTATACCGTCTTTTGAGCTGGAATACAAGTTTCCGCGCAGTTCTGAGACAAAAAGTTTACACCTTTCTCTCGTCTACTCATCGACAAATTGTAAAATCGATATTCGTGAATCTCGCTAGTTTCGTGCTAAAACGATGTATCCCCTTGTTTTGAGCTGGAATACAAGTTTTCGCGCAGTTCTGAGAGAAAAAGTTTACACCTTTCTCTCGTCTACTCTTCGACGACTTGTAAAATCGATGTACGTGAATGTTCTAGTTTCGATCTATAACGATGTATGCCGTTGTTTTGAGCCGGAATACAAGTTTTCGCGCAGTTCTGAAAGGAAAAGTTTACACCTTTCTCTCGTCTACTCTTCGACGATTTGTAAAATCGATGTACGTGAATCTTGCTAGTTTCGATCTATAACGATGTATGCCGTTGTTTTGAGCTGGAATACAAGTTTTCGCGCAGTTCTGAGAGAAAAAGTTTACACCTTTCTCTCGTCTACTCTTCGACGATTTTTAAAATCGATGTTCGTGAATCTCGCTAGTTTCAATCTAAAACGATGTATCCCGTTGTTTTGAGCTGGAATACAAGTTTTCGCGCAGTTCTGAGAGAAAAAGTTTACACCTTTCTCTCGTCTACTCTTCGACGATTTGTAAAATCGATGTACGTGAATCTTGCTAGTTTCGATCTATAACGATGTATGCCGTTGTTTTGAGCCGGAATACAAGTTTTCGCGCAGTTCTGAGAGAAAAAGTTTCACCTTTCTCTCGTCTACTCATCGACGACTTGCAAAATCGATGTTCATGAATCTCCCTAGTTTTGATCTAAAACGACGTATCACGTTGTTTTGAGCTGGAATACAAGTTCTCGCGCAGTTCTGAGAGAAAAAGTTTACACCTTTCTCTCGTCTACTCTTCGACGACTTGTAAAATCTTAGTGCATGAATCTCGCTAGTTTCGTTCTAACACGATGTATCCCGTTGTTTTGAGCCGGAGTACAAGTTTTCGCGCAGTCTACTCTTCAACGACTTGTAAAATCAAAGTGCGTAAATCTCGCTAGTTTCGATCTAAAATGATGTATACCGTCTTTTGAGCTGGAATACAAGTTTCCGCGCAGTTCTGAGACAAAAAGTTTACACCTTTCTCTCGTCTACTCATCGACAAATTGTAAAATCGATATTCGTGAATCTCGCTAGTTTCGTGCTAAAACGATGTATCCCCTTGTTTTGAGCTGGAATACAAGTTTTCGCGCAGTTATGAGCGAAAAAGTTTACACCTTTCTCTTGTCTACTCAACGACGACTTGTAAAATCGATGTTCTTGAATCTCGCTAGTTTCGTTCTAAAACGATGTATCCCGTTGTTTTGAACCGGAGTACAAGTTTTCGCGCAGTCTACTCTTCGACGACTTGTAAAATCAAAGTGCGTAAATCTCGCTAGTTTCGGTCTAAAATGATGTATACCGTCTTTTGAGCTGGAATACAAGTTTTCGCGCAGTTCTGAGAGAAAAAGTTTACACCTTTCTCTCGTCTACTCATCGACAAATTGTAAAATCGATACTCGTGAATCTCGCTAGTTTCGATCTAAAACGATGTATCCCGTTGTTTTGAGCTGGAATACAAGTTTTCGCGCAGTTCTGAGAAAAAGTTTACACCTTTCTCTCGTCTACTCATCGACGACTTGTAAAATCGATGTTCGTGAATCTCGCTAGTTTCGATCTAAAACGATGTATCCCGTTGTTTTGAGCCGGAATACAAGTTTTCGCGCAGTTCTGAAATAAAGTTTACACCTTTCTCTCGTCTACTCATCGATGACTTGTATAATCGATGTTCGTGAATCTCGCTAGTTTCGATCTAAAACGATATATACCGTGTTTTTGAGCTGCAATACAAGTTTTCGCGCAGTTCTGAGAGAAAACGTTTACGCCTTTCTCTCGTCTACTCATCGACAACTTGTAAAATCGATGTTCGTGAATCTCGCTAGTTTCGTGCTAAAACGATGTATCCCCTTGTTTTGAGCTGGAATACAAGTTTTCGCGCAGTTATGAGCGAAAAAGTTTACACCTTTCTCTTGTCTACTCATCGACGACTTGTAAAATCGATGTTCATGAATCTCCCTAGTTTTGATCTAAAACGACGTATCACGTTGTTTTGAGCTGGAATACAAGTTCTCGCGCAGTTCTGAGAGAAAAAGTTTACACCTTTCTCTCGTCTACTCTTCGACGACTTGTAAAATCGAAGTGCATGAATCTCGCTAGTTTCGTTCTAACACGATGTATCCCGTTGTTTTGAGCCGGAGTACAAGTTTTCGCGCAGTCTACTCTTCGACGACTTGTAAAATCAAAGTGCGTAAATCTCGCTAGTTTCGATCTAAAACGATGTATACCGTCTTTTGAGCTGGAATACAAGTTTCCGCGCAGTTCTGAGACAAAAAGTTTACACCTTTCTCTCGTCTACTCATCGACAAATTGTAAAATCGATATTCGTGAATCTCGCTAGTTTCGTGCTAAAACGATGTATCCCCTTGTTTTGAGCTGGAATACAAGTTTTCGCGCAGTTATGAGCGAAAAAGTTTACACCTTTCTCTTGTCTACTCATCGACGACTTGTAAAATCGATGTTCTTGAATCTCCCTAGTTTTGATCTAAAAAGATGTATCCCGTTGTTTTGAGCTGGAATAAAAGTTCTCGCGCAGTTCTGAGAGAAAAAGTTTACACGTTTCTCTCGTCTACTCTTCGACGATTTGTAAAATCGATGTTCGTGAATCTTGCTAGTTTCGATCTATAACGATGTATGCCGTTGTTTTGAGCCGGAATACAAGTTTTCGCGCAGTTCTGAAAGAAAAAGTTTACACCTTTCTCTCGTCTACTCATCGACGACTTGTATAATCGATGTTCGTGAATCTCGCTAGTTTCGATCTAAAACGATATATACCGTGTTTTTGAGCTGCAATACAAGTTTTCGCGCAGTTCTGAGAGAAAACGTTTACGCCTTTCTCTCGTCTACTCATCGACAACTTGTAAAATCAAAGTGCGTAAATCTCGCTAGTTTCAATCTAAAACGATGTATCCCGTTGTTTTGAGCTGGAATACAAGCTTTCGCGCAGTTATGAGCGAAAACGTTTACACCTTTCTCTTGTCTACTCATCGACGACTTGTAAACTCGATGTTCTTGAATCTCCCTAGTTTTGATCTAAAACGATATATCCCGTTGTTTTGAGCTGGAATACAAGTTCTCGCGCAGTTATGAGAGAAAAAGTTTACACCTTTCTCTCGTCTTCTCTTCGAGGACTTGTAAAATCGAAGTGCATGAATCTCGCTAGTTTCGTTCTAAAACGATGTATCCCGTTGTTTTGAGCTGGAATACAAGTTTTCGCGCAGTTCTGAAAGAAAAAGTTTACACCTTTCTCTCGTCTACTCATCGACGACTTGTATAATCGATGTTCGTGAATCTCGCTAGTTTCGATCTAAAACGATGTATACCGTGTTTTTGAGCTGGAATACAAGTTTTCGCGTAGTTATGAGCGAAAAAGTTTACACCTTTCTCTTGTCTACTCATCGACGACTTGTAAAATCAATGTTCATGAATCTCCCTAGTTTTGATCTAAAACGATGTATCTCGTTGTTTTGAGCTGGAATACAAGTTCTCGCGCAGTTCTGAGAGAAAAAGTTTACACCTTTCGTCTACTCTTCGACGACTTGTAAAATCGATGTTCGTAAATCTCGCTAGTTTCGATCTAAAACGATGTATCCCGTTGTTTCGAGCTAGAATACAAGTTTTCGCGCAGTTCTGAGAGAAAACGTTTACACCTTTCTCTTGTCTACTCAACGACGACTTGTAAAATCGATGTTCTTGAATCTCGCTAGTTTCGTTCTAAAACGATGTATCCCGTTGTTTTGAGCCGGAGTACAAGTTTTCGCGCAGTCTACTCTTCGACGACTTGTAAAATCAAAGTGCGTAAATCTCGCTAGTTTCGATCTAAAATGATGTATACCGTCTTTTGAGCTGGAATACAAGTTTCCGCGCAGTTCTGAGACAAAAAGTTTACACCTTTCTCTCGTCTACTCATCGACAAATTGTAAAATCGATATTCGTGAATCTCGCTAGTTTCGTGCTAAAACGATGTATCCCCTTGTTTTGAGCTGGAATACAAGTTTTCGCGCAGTTCTGAGAGAAAAAGTTTACACCTTTCTCTCGTCTACTCTTCGACGACTTGTAAAATCGATGTACGTGAATGTTCTAGTTTCGATCTATAACGATGTATGCCGTTGTTTTGAGCCGGAATACAAGTTTTCGCGCAGTTCTGAAAGGAAAAGTTTACACCTTTCTCTCGTCTACTCTTCGACGATTTGTAAAATCGATGTACGTGAATCTTGCTAGTTTCGATCTATAACGATGTATGCCGTTGTTTTGAGCTGGAATACAAGCTTTCGCGCAGTTCTGAGAGAAAAAGTTTACACCTTTCTCTCGTCTACTCTTCGACGATTTTTAAAATCGATGTTCGTGAATCTCGCTAGTTTCAATCTAAAACGATGTATCCCGTTGTTTTGAGCTGGAATACAAGTTTTCGCGCAGTTCTGAGAGAAAAAGTTTACACCTTTCTCTCGTCTACTCTTCGACGATTTGTAAAATCGATGTACGTGAATCTTGCTAGTTTCGATCTATAACGATGTATGCCGTTGTTTTGAGCCGGAATACAAGTTTTCGCGCAGTTCTGAGAGAAAAAGTTTCACCTTTCTCTCGTCTACTCATCGACGACTTGCAAAATCGATGTTCATGAATCTCCCTAGTTTTGATCTAAAACGACGTATCACGTTGTTTTGAGCTGGAATACAAGTTCTCGCGCAGTTCTGAGAGAAAAAGTTTACACCTTTCTCTCGTCTACTCTTCGACGACTTGTAAAATCGAAGTGCATGAATCTCGCTAGTTTCGTTCTAACACGATGTATCCCGTTGTTTTGAGCCGGAGTACAAGTTTTCGCGCAGTCTACTCTTCAACGACTTGTAAAATCAAAGTGCGTAAATCTCGCTAGTTTCGATCTAAAATGATGTATACCGTCTTTTGAGCTGGAATACAAGTTTCCGCGCAGTTCTGAGACAAAAAGTTTACACCTTTCTCTCGTCTACTCATCGACAAATTGTAAAATCGATATTCGTGAATCTCGCTAGTTTCGTGCTAAAACGATGTATCCCCTTGTTTTGAGCTGGAATACAAGTTTTCGCGCAGTTATGAGCGAAAAAGTTTACACCTTTCTCTTGTCTACTCAACGACGACTTGTAAAATCGATGTTCTTGAATCTCGCTAGTTTCGTTCTAAAACGATGTATCCCGTTGTTTTGAACCGGAGTACAAGTTTTCGCGCAGTCTACTCTTCGACGAGTTGTAAAATCAAAGTGCGTAAATCTCGCTAGTTTCGGTCTAAAATGATGTATACCGTCTTTTGAGCTGGAATACAAGTTTTCGCGCAGTTCTGAGAGAAAAAGTTTACACCTTTCTCTCGTCTACTCATCGACAAATTGTAAAATCGATACTCGTGAATCTCGCTAGTTTCGATCTAAAACGATGTATCCCGTTGTTTTGAGCTGGAATACAAGTTTTCGCGCAGTTCTGAGAAAAAGTTTACACCTTTCTCTCGTCTACTCATCGACGACTTGTAAAATCGATGTTCGTGAATCTCGCTAGTTTCGATCTAAAACGATGTATCCCGTTGTTTTGAGCCGGAATACAAGTTTTCGCGCAGTTCTGAAATAAAGTTTACACCTTTCTCTCGTCTACTCATCGATGACTTGTATAATCGATGTTCGTGAATCTCGCTAGTTTCGATCTAAAACGATATATACCGTGTTTTTGAGCTGCAATACAAGTTTTCGCGCAGTTCTGAGAGAAAACGTTTACGCCTTTCTCTCGTCTACTCATCGACAACTTGTAAAATCGATGTTCGTGAATCTCGCTAGTTTCGTGCTAAAACGATGTATCCCCTTGTTTTGAGCTGGAATACAAGTTTTCGCGCAGTTATGAGCGAAAAAGTTTACACCTTTTTCTTGTCTACTCATCGACGACTTGTAAAATCGATGTTCATGAATCTCCCTAGTTTTGATCTAAAACGACGTATCACGTTGTTTTGAGCTGGAATACAAGTTCTCGCGCAGTTCTGAGAGAAAAAGTTTACACCTTTCTCTCGTCTACTCTTCGACGACTTGTAAAATCGAAGTGCATGAATCTCGCTAGTTTCGTTCTAACACGATGTATCCCGTTGTTTTGAGCCGGAGTACAAGTTTTCGCGCAGTCTACTCTTCGACGACTTGTAAAATCAAAGTGCGTAAATCTCGCTAGTTTCGATCTAAAACGATGTATACCGTCTTTTGAGCTGGAATACAAGTTTCCGCGCAGTTCTGAGACAAAAAGTTTACACCTTTCTCTCGTCTACTCATCGACAAATTGTAAAATCGATATTCGTGAATCTCGCTAGTTTCGTGCTAAAACGATGTATCCCCTTGTTTTGAGCTGGAATACAAGTTTTCGCGCAGTTATGAGCGAAAAAGTTTACACCTTTCTCTTGTCTACTCATCGACGACTTGTAAAATCGATGTTCTTGAATCTCCCTAGTTTTGATCTAAAAAGATGTATCCCGTTGTTTTGAGCTGGAATAAAAGTTCTCGCGCAGTTCTGAGAGAAAAAGTTTACACCTTTCTCTCGTCTACTCTTCGACGATTTGTAAAATCGATGTTCGTGAATCTTGCTAGTTTCGATCTATAACGATGTATGCCGTTGTTTTGAGCCGGAATACAAGTTTTCGCGCAGTTCTGAAAGAAAAAGTTTACACCTTTCTCTCGTCTACTCATCGACGACTTGTATAATCGATGTTCGTGAATCTCGCTAGTTTCGATCTAAAACGATATATACCGTGTTTTTGAGCTGCAATACAAGTTTTCGCGCAGTTCTGAGAGAAAACGTTTACGCCTTTCTCTCGTCTACTCATCGACAACTTGTAAAATCAAAGTGCGTAAATCTCGCTAGTTTCAATCTAAAACGATGTATCCCGTTGTTTTGAGCTGGAATACAAGCTTTCGCGCAGTTATGAGCGAAAACGTTTACACCTTTCTCTTGTCTACTCATCGACGACTTGTAAACTCGATGTTCTTGAATCTCCCTAGTTTTGATCTAAAACGATATATCCCGTTGTTTTGAGCTGGAATACAAGTTCTCGCGCAGTTATGAGAGAAAAAGTTTACACCTTTCTCTCGTCTTCTCTTCGAGGACTTGTAAAATCGAAGTGCATGAATCTCGCTAGTTTCGTTCTAAAACGATGTATCCCGTTGTTTTGAGCTGGAATACAAGTTTTCGCGCAGTTCTGAAAGAAAAAGTTTACACCTTTCTCTCGTCTACTCATCGACGACTTGTATAATCGATGTTCGTGAATCTCGCTAGTTTCGATCTAAAACGATGTATACCGTGTTTTTGAGCTGGAATACAAGTTTTCGCGTAGTTATGAGCGAAAAAGTTTACACCTTTCTCTTGTCTACTCATCGACGACTTGTAAAATCAATGTTCATGAATCTCCCTAGTTTTGATCTAAAACGATGTATCTCGTTGTTTTGAGCTGGAATACAAGTTCTCGCGCAGTTCTGAGAGAAAAAGTTTACACCTTTCGTCTACTCTTCGACGACTTGTAAAATCGATGTTCGTAAATCTCGCTAGTTTCGATCTAAAACGATGTATCCCGTTGTTTCGAGCTAGAATACAAGTTTTCGCGCAGTTCTGAGAGAAAAAGCTTACACCTTTCTCTCGTCTACTCATCGACGACTTGTAAAATCGATGTTCGTGAATCTCCCTAGTTTGATCTAAAACGATGTATCCCGTTGCTTTGAGCTGGTATACAAGTTCTCGCGCAGCTCTGAGTGAAAAAGTTTACACCTTTATCTCGTCTACTCATCGACGACTTGTAAAATCGATGTTCGTGAATCTCGCTAGTTTCGATCTAAAACAATGTATCCCGTTGTTTTGAGCTGGAATACAAGTTTTCGCGCATTTCTGAAAGAAAAAGTTTACACCTTTCTCTCGTCTACTCATCGACGACTTGTATAATCGATGTTCGTGAATCTCGCTAGTTTCGATCTAAAACGATGTATACCTTGTTTTTGAGCTGGAATACAAGTTTTCGCGCAGTTCTGAGAGAAAGTTTACACCTTTCTCTCGTCTACTCATCGACGACTTGTATAATCGATGTTCGTGAATCTCGCTAGTTTCGATCTAAAACGATGTATACCTTGTTTTTGAGCTGGAATACAAGTTTTCGCGCAGTTCTGAGAGAAAGTTTACACCTTTCTCTCGTCTACTCTTCGACGATTTGTAAACTCGATATTCGTGAATCTTGCTAGTTTCGATCTATAACGATGTATGCCGTTGTTTTGAGCCGGAATACAAGTTTTCGCGCAGTTCTGAAAGAAAAAGTTTACACCTGTCTCTCGTCTACTCATCGACGACTTGTAAAATCGATGTTCATGAATCTCCCTAGTTTTGATCTAAAACGATGTATCCCGTTGTTTTGAGCTGGAATACAAGTTCTCGCGCAGTTCTGAGAGAATAAGTTTACACCTTTCTCTCGTCTACTCATCGACGACTTGTAAAATCGATGTTCGTGAATCTCGCTAGTTTCGATCTAAAACGATGTATCCCGTTGTTTTGAGCTGGAATACAAGTTTTCGCGCATTTCTGAAAGAAAAAGTTTACACCTTTCTCTCGTCTACTCATCGACGACTTGTATAATCGATGTTCGTGAATCTCGCTAGTTTCGATCTAAAACGATGTATACCGTGTTTTTGAGCTGGAATACAAGTTTTCGCGCAGTTATGAGCGAAAACGTTTACATCTTTTTCTTGTCTTCTCATCGGCGACTTGTAAAATCGATGTTCTTGAATCTCCCTAGTTTTTATCTAAAACGATGTATCCCGTTGTTTTGAGCTGGATTACAAGTTCTCGCGCAGTTCTGAGAGAAAAAGTTTACACCTTTCTCTCGTCTACTCTTCGACGACTTGTAAAATCGATGTTCGTAAATCTCGCTAGTTTGGATCTAAAACGATGTATCCCGTTGTTTCGAGCTGGAATACAAGTTTTCGCGCAGTTCTGAGAGAAAACGTTTACACCTTTCTCTCGTCTACTCATCGACGACTTGTAAAATCGATGTTCGTGAATCTCCCTAGTTTTGATCTAAAACGATGTATCCCGTTGTTTTGAGCTGGAATACAAGTTCTCGCGCAGCTCTGAGAGAAAAAGTTTACACCTTTGTCTCGTCTACTCATCGACAACTTGTAAAATCGATGTTCGTGAATCTCGCTAGTTTCAATCTAAAACGATGTATCCCGTTGTTTTGAGCTGGAATACAAGTTTTCGCGCAGTTCTGAGAGAAAAAGTTTACACCTTTCTCTCGTCTACTCTTCGACGATTTGTAAAATCGATGTACGTGAATCTTCTAGTTTCGATCTATAACGATGTATGCCGTTGTTTTGAGCCGGAATACAAGTTTTCGCGCAGTTCTGAAAGAAATAGTTTACACCTTTCTCTCGTCTACTCTTCGACGATTTGTAAAATCGATGTACGTGAATCTTGCTAGTTTCGATCTATAACGATGTATGCCGTTGTTTTGAGCTGGAATACAAGTTTTCGCGCAGTTCTGAGAGTAAAGTTTACACCTTTCTCTCGTCTACTCATCGACAACTTGTAAAATCGATGTTCATGAATCTCGCTAGTTTCAATCTAAAACGATGTATCCCGTTGTTTTGAGCTGGAATACAAGTTTTCGCGCAGTTCTGAGAGAAAAAGTTTACACCTTTCTCTCGTCTACTCTTCGACGATTTGTAAAATCGATGTACGTGAATCTTGCTAGTTTCGATCTATAACGATGTATGCCGTTGTTTTGAGCCGGAATACAAGTTTTCGCGCAGTTATGAGCGAAAAAGTTTACACCTTTCTCTTGTCTACTCAACGACGACTTGTAAAATCGATGTTCTTGAATCTCGCTAGTTTCGTGCTAAAACGATGTATCCCCTTGTTTTGAGCTGGAATACAAGTTTTCGCGCAGTTATGAGCGAAAAAGTTTACACCTTTCTCTTGTCTACTCAACGACGACTTGTAAAATCGATGTTCTTGAATCTCGCTAGTTTCGTTCTAAAACGATGTATCCCGTTGTTTTGAACCGGAGTACAAGTTTTCGCGCAGTCTACTCTTCGACGACTTGTAAAATCAAAGTGCGTAAATCTCGCTAGTTTCGGTCTAAAATGATGTATACCGTCTTTTGAGCTGGAATACAAGTTTTCGCGCAGTTCTGAGAGAAAAAGTTTACACCTTTCTCTCGTCTACTCATCGACAAATTGTAAAATCGATACTCGTGAATCTCGCTAGTTTCGATCTAAAACGATGTATCCCGTTGTTTTGAGCTGGAATACAAGTTTTCGCGCAGTTCTGAGAAAAAGTTTACACCTTTCTCTCGTCTACTCATCGACGACTTGTAAAATCGATGTTCGTGAATCTCGCTAGTTTCGATCTAAAACGATGTATCCCGTTGTTTTGAGCCGGAATACAAGTTTTCGCGCAGTTCTGAAATAAAGTTTACACCTTTCTCTCGTCTACTCATCGATGACTTGTATAATCGATGTTCGTGAATCTCGCTAGTTTCGATCTAAAACGATATATACCGTGTTTTTGAGCTGCAATACAAGTTTTCGCGCAGTTCTGAGAGAAAACGTTTACGCCTTTCTCTCGTCTACTCATCGACAACTTGTAAAATCGATGTTCGTGAATCTCGCTAGTTTCGTGCTAAAACGATGTATCCCCTTGTTTTGAGCTGGAATACAAGTTTTCGCGCAGTTATGAGCGAAAAAGTTTACACCTTTCTCTTGTCTACTCATCGACGACTTGTAAAATCGATGTTCATGAATCTCCCTAGTTTTGATCTAAAACGACGTATCACGTTGTTTTGAGCTGGAATACAAGTTCTCGCGCAGTTCTGAGAGAAAAAGTTTACACCTTTCTCTCGTCTACTCTTCGACGACTTGTAAAATCGAAGTGCATGAATCTCGCTAGTTTCGTTCTAACACGATGTATCCCGTTGTTTTGAGCCGGAGTACAAGTTTTCGCGCAGTCTACTCTTCGACGACTTGTAAAATCAAAGTGCGTAAATCTCGCTAGTTTCGATCTAAAACGATGTATACCGTCTTTTGAGCTGGAATACAAGTTTCCGCGCAGTTCTGAGACAAAAAGTTTACACCTTTCTCTCGTCTACTCATCGACAAATTGTAAAATCGATATTCGTGAATCTCGCTAGTTTCGTGCTAAAACGATGTATCCCCTTGTTTTGAGCTGGAATACAAGTTTTCGCGCAGTTATGAGCGAAAAAGTTTACACCTTTCTCTTGTCTACTCATCGACGACTTGTAAAATCGATGTTCTTGAATCTCCCTAGTTTTGATCTAAAAAGATGTATCCCGTTGTTTTGAGCTGGAATAAAAGTTCTCGCGCAGTTCTGAGAGAAAAAGTTTACACCTTTCTCTCGTCTACTCTTCGACGATTTGTAAAATCGATGTTCGTGAATCTTGCTAGTTTCGATCTATAACGATGTATGCCGTTGTTTTGAGCCGGAATACAAGTTTTCGCGCAGTTCTGAAAGAAAAAGTTTACACCTTTCTCTCGTCTACTCATCGACGACTTGTATAATCGATGTTCGTGAATCTCGCTAGTTTCGATCTAAAACGATATATACCGTGTTTTTGAGCTGCAATACAAGTTTTCGCGCAGTTCTGAGAGAAAACGTTTACGCCTTTCTCTCGTCTACTCATCGACAACTTGTAAAATCAAAGTGCGTAAATCTCGCTAGTTTCAATCTAAAACGATGTATCCCGTTGTTTTGAGCTGGAATACAAGCTTTCGCGCAGTTATGAGCGAAAACGTTTACACCTTTCTCTTGTCTACTCATCGACGACTTGTAAACTCGATGTTCTTGAATCTCCCTAGTTTTGATCTAAAACGATATATCCCGTTGTTTTGAGCTGGAATACAAGTTCTCGCGCAGTTATGAGAGAAAAAGTTTACACCTTTCTCTCGTCTTCTCTTCGAGGACTTGTAAAATCGAAGTGCATGAATCTCGCTAGTTTCGTTCTAAAACGATGTATCCCGTTGTTTTGAGCTGGAATACAAGTTTTCGCGCAGTTCTGAAAGAAAAAGTTTACACCTTTCTCTTGTCTACTCATCGACGACTTGTAAAATCGATGTTCATGAATCTCCCTAGTTTTGATCTAAAACGACGTATCACGTTGTTTTGAGCTGGAATACAAGTTCTCGCGCAGTTCTGAGAGAAAAAGTTTACACCTTTCTCTCGTCTACTCTTCGACGACTTGTAAAATCGAAGTGCATGAATCTCGCTAGTTTCGTTCTAACACGATGTATCCCGTTGTTTTGAGCCGGAGTACAAGTTTTCGCGCAGTCTACTCTTCGACGACTTGTAAAATCAAAGTGCGTAAATCTCGCTAGTTTCGATCTAAAACGATGTATACCGTCTTTTGAGCTGGAATACAAGTTTCCGCGCAGTTCTGAGACAAAAAGTTTACACCTTTCTCTCGTCTACTCATCGACAAATTGTAAAATCGATATTCGTGAATCTCGCTAGTTTCGTGCTAAAACGATGTATCCCCTTGTTTTGAGCTGGAATACAAGTTTTCGCGCAGTTATGAGCGAAAAAGTTTACACCTTTCTCTTGTCTACTCATCGACGACTTGTAAAATCGATGTTCTTGAATCTCCCTAGTTTTGATCTAAAAAGATGTATCCCGTTGTTTTGAGCTGGAATAAAAGTTCTCGCGCAGTTCTGAGAGAAAAAGTTTACACCTTTCTCTCGTCTACTCTTCGACGATTTGTAAAATCGATGTTCGTGAATCTTGCTAGTTTCGATCTATAACGATGTATGCCGTTGTTTTGAGCCGGAATACAAGTTTTCGCGCAGTTCTGAAAGAAAAAGTTTACACCTTTCTCTCGTCTACTCATCGACGACTTGTATAATCGATGTTCGTGAATCTCGCTAGTTTCGATCTAAAACGATATATACCGTGTTTTTGAGCTGCAATACAAGTTTTCGCGCAGTTCTGAGAGAAAACGTTTACGCCTTTCTCTCGTCTACTCATCGACAACTTGTAAAATCAAAGTGCGTAAATCTCGCTAGTTTCAATCTAAAACGATGTATCCCGTTGTTTTGAGCTGGAATACAAGCTTTCGCGCAGTTATGAGCGAAAACGTTTACACCTTTCTCTTGTCTACTCATCGACGACTTGTAAACTCGATGTTCTTGAATCTCCCTAGTTTTGATCTAAAACGATATATCCCGTTGTTTTGAGCTGGAATACAAGTTCTCGCGCAGTTATGAGAGAAAAAGTTTACACCTTTCTCTCGTCTTCTCTTCGAGGACTTGTAAAATCGAAGTGCATGAATCTCGCTAGTTTCGTTCTAAAACGATGTATCCCGTTGTTTTGAGCTGGAATACAAGTTTTCGCGCAGTTCTGAAAGAAAAAGTTTACACCTTTCTCTCGTCTACTCATCGACGACTTGTATAATCGATGTTCGTGAATCTCGCTAGTTTCGATCTAAAACGATGTATACCGTGTTTTTGAGCTGGAATACAAGTTTTCGCGTAGTTATGAGCGAAAAAGTTTACACCTTTCTCTTGTCTACTCATCGACGACTTGTAAAATCAATGTTCATGAATCTCCCTAGTTTTGATCTAAAACGATGTATCTCGTTGTTTTGAGCTGGAATACAAGTTCTCGCGCAGTTCTGAGAGAAAAAGTTTACACCTTTCGTCTACTCTTCGACGACTTGTAAAATCGATGTTCGTAAATCTCGCTAGTTTCGATCTAAAACGATGTATCCCGTTGTTTCGAGCTAGAATACAAGTTTTCGCGCAGTTCTGAGAGAAAAAGCTTACACCTTTCTCTCGTCTACTCATCGACGACTTGTAAAATCGATGTTCGTGAATCTCCCTAGTTTGATCTAAAACGATGTATCCCGTTGCTTTGAGCTGGTATACAAGTTCTCGCGCAGCTCTGAGTGAAAAAGTTTACACCTTTATCTCGTCTACTCATCGACGACTTGTAAAATCGATGTTCGTGAATCTCGCTAGTTTCGATCTAAAACAATGTATCCCGTTGTTTTGAGCTGGAATACAAGTTTTCGCGCATTTCTGAAAGAAAAAGTTTACACCTTTCTCTCGTCTACTCATCGACGACTTGTATAATCGATGTTCGTGAATCTCGCTAGTTTCGATCTAAAACGATGTATACCTTGTTTTTGAGCTGGAATACAAGTTTTCGCGCAGTTCTGAGAGAAAGTTTACACCTTTCTCTCGTCTACTCATCGACGACTTGTATAATCGATGTTCGTGAATCTCGCTAGTTTCGATCTAAAACGATGTATACCTTGTTTTTGAGCTGGAATACAAGTTTTCGCGCAGTTCTGAGAGAAAGTTTACACCTTTCTCTCGTCTACTCTTCGACGATTTGTAAACTCGATATTCGTGAATCTTGCTAGTTTCGATCTATAACGATGTATGCCGTTGTTTTGAGCCGGAATACAAGTTTTCGCGCAGTTCTGAAAGAAAAAGTTTACACCTGTCTCTCGTCTACTCATCGACGACTTGTAAAATCGATGTTCATGAATCTCCCTAGTTTTGATCTAAAACGATGTATCCCGTTGTTTTGAGCTGGAATACAAGTTCTCGCGCAGTTCTGAGAGAATAAGTTTACACCTTTCTCTCGTCTACTCATCGACGACTTGTAAAATCGATGTTCGTGAATCTCGCTAGTTTCGATCTAAAACGATGTATCCCGTTGTTTTGAGCTGGAATACAAGTTTTCGCGCATTTCTGAAAGAAAAAGTTTACACCTTTCTCTCGTCTACTCATCGACGACTTGTATAATCGATGTTCGTGAATCTCGCTAGTTTCGATCTAAAACGATGTATACCGTGTTTTTGAGCTGGAATACAAGTTTTCGCGCAGTTATGAGCGAAAACGTTTACATCTTTCTCTTGTCTTCTCATCGGCGACTTGTAAAATCGATGTTCTTGAATCTCCCTAGTTTTTATCTAAAACGATGTATCCCGTTGTTTTGAGCTGGATTACAAGTTCTCGCGCAGTTCTGAGAGAAAAAGTTTACACCTTTCTCTCGTCTACTCTTCGACGACTTGTAAAATCGATGTTCGTAAATCTCGCTAGTTTGGATCTAAAACGATGTATCCCGTTGTTTCGAGCTGGAATACAAGTTTTCGCGCAGTTCTGAGAGAAAACGTTTACACCTTTCTCTCGTCTACTCATCGACGACTTGTAAAATCGATGTTCGTGAATCTCCCTAGTTTTGATCTAAAACGATGTATCCCGTTGTTTTGAGCTGGAATACAAGTTCTCGCGCAGCTCTGAGAGAAAAAGTTTACACCTTTGTCTCGTCTACTCATCGACAACTTGTAAAATCGATGTTCGTGAATCTCGCTAGTTTCAATCTAAAACGATGTATCCCGTTGTTTTGAGCTGGAATACAAGTTTTCGCGCAGTTCTGAGAGAAAAAGTTTACACCTTTCTCTCGTCTACTCTTCGACGATTTGTAAAATCGATGTACGTGAATCTTCTAGTTTCGATCTATAACGATGTATGCCGTTGTTTTGAGCCGGAATACAAGTTTTCGCGCAGTTCTGAAAGAAATAGTTTACACCTTTCTCTCGTCTACTCTTCGACGATTTGTAAAATCGATGTACGTGAATCTTGCTAGTTTCGATCTATAACGATGTATGCCGTTGTTTTGAGCTGGAATACAAGTTTTCGCGCAGTTCTGAGAGAAAAGTTTACACCTTTCTCTCGTCTACTCATCGACAACTTGTAAAATCGATGTTCATGAATCTCGCTAGTTTCAATCTAAAACGATGTATCCCGTTGTTTTGAGCTGGAATACAAGTTTTCGCGCAGTTCTGAGAGAAAAAGTTTACACCTTTCTCTCGTCTACTCTTCGACGATTTGTAAAATCGATGTACGTGAATCTTGCTAGTTTCGATCTATAACGATGTATGCCGTTGTTTTGAGCCGGAATACAAGTTTTCGCGCAGTTATGAGCGAAAAAGTTTACACCTTTCTCTTGTCTACTCAACGACGACTTGTAAAATCGATGTTCTTGAATCTCGCTAGTTTCGTTCTAAAACGATGTATCCCGTTGTTTTGAGCCGGAGTACAAGTTTTCGCGCAGTCTACTCTTCGACGACTTGTAAAATCAAAGTGCGTAAATCTCGCTAGTTTCGATCTAAAATGATGTATACCGTCTTTTGAGCTGGAATACAAGTTTCCGCGCAGTTCTGAGACAAAAAGTTTACACCTTTCTCTCGTCTACTCATCGACAAATTGTAAAATCGATATTCGTGAATCTCGCTAGTTTCGTGCTAAAACGATGTATCCCCTTGTTTTGAGCTGGAATACAAGTTTTCGCGCAGTTATGAGCGAAAAAGTTTACACCTTTCTCTTGTCTACTCAACGACGACTTGTAAAATCGATGTTCTTGAATCTCGCTAGTTTCGATCTAAAACGATGTATACCGTGTTTTTGAGCTGGAATACAAGTTTTCGCGCAGTTATGAGCGAAAACGTTTACACCTTTCTCTTGTCTTCTCATCGGCGACTTGTAAAATCGATGTTCTTGAATCTCCCTAGTTTTTATCTAAAACGATGTATCCCGTTGTTTTGAGCTGGATTACAAGTTCTCGCGCAGTTCTGAGAGAAAAAGTTTACACCTTTCTCTCGTCTACTCTTCGACGACTTGTAAAATCGATGTTCGTAAATCTCGCTAGTTTGGATCTAAAACGATGTATCCCGTTGTTTCGAGCTGGAATACAAGTTTTCGCGCAGTTCTGAGAGAAAACGTTTACACCTTTCTCTCGTCTACTCATCGACGACTTGTAAAATCGATGTTCGTGAATCTCCCTAGTTTTGATCTAAAACGATGTATCCCGTTGTTTTGAGCTGGAATACAAGTTCTCGCGCAGCTCTGAGAGAAAAAGTTTACACCTTTGTCTCGTCTACTCATCGACAACTTGTAAAATCGATGTTCGTGAATCTCGCTAGTCTCAATCTAAAACGATGTATCCCGTTGTTTTGAGCTGGAATACAAGTTTTCGCGCAGTTCTGAGAGAAAAAGTTTACACCTTTCTCTCGTCTACTCTTCGACGATTTGTAAAATCGATGTACGTGAATCTTCTAGTTTCGATCTATAACGATGTATGCCGTTGTTTTGAGCCGGAATACAAGTTTTCGCGCAGTTCTGAAAGAAATAGTTTACACCTTTCTCTCGTCTACTCTTCGACGATTTGTAAAATCGATGTACGTGAATCTTGCTAGTTTCGATCTATAACGATGTATGCCGTTGTTTTGAGCTGGAATACAAGTTTTCGCGCAGTTCTGAGAGAAAAGTTTACACCTTTCTCTCGTCTACTCATCGACAACTTGTAAAATCGATGTTCATGAATCTCGCTAGTTTCAATCTAAAACGATGTATCCCGTTGTTTTGAGCTGGAATACAAGTTTTCGCGCAGTTCTGAGAGAAAAAGTTTACACCTTTCTCTCGTCTACTCTTCGACGATTTGTAAAATCGATGTACGTGAATCTTGCTAGTTTCGATCTATAACGATGTATGCCGTTGTTTTGAGCCGGAATACAAGTTTTCGCGCAGTTATGAGCGAAAAAGTTTACACCTTTCTCTTGTCTACTCAACGACGACTTGTAAAATCGATGTTCTTGAATCTCGCTAGTTTCGTTCTAAAACGATGTATCCCGTTGTTTTGAGCCGGAGTACAAGTTTTCGCGCAGTCTACTCTTCGACGACTTGTAAAATCAAAGTGCGTAAATCTCGCTAGTTTCGATCTAAAATGATGTATACCGTCTTTTGAGCTGGAATACAAGTTTCCGCGCAGTTCTGAGACAAAAAGTTTACACCTTTCTCTCGTCTACTCATCGACAAATTGTAAAATCGATATTCGTGAATCTCGCTAGTTTCGTGCTAAAACGATGTATCCCCTTGTTTTGAGCTGGAATACAAGTTTTCGCGCAGTTATGAGCGAAAAAGTTTACACCTTTCTCTTGTCTACTCAACGACGACTTGTAAAATCGATGTTCTTGAATCTCGCTAGTTTCGATCTAAAACGATGTATACCGTGTTTTTGAGCTGGAATACAAGTTTTCGCGCAGTTATGAGCGAAAACGTTTACACCTTTCTCTTGTCTTCTCATCGGCGACTTGTAAAATCGATGTTCTTGAATCTCCCTAGTTTTTATCTAAAACGATGTATCCCGTTGTTTTGAGCTGGATTACAAGTTCTCGCGCAGTTCTGAGAGAAAAAGTTTACACCTTTCTCTCGTCTACTCTTCGACGACTTGTAAAATCGATGTTCGTAAATCTCGCTAGTTTGGATCTAAAACGATGTATCCCGTTGTTTCGAGCTGGAATACAAGTTTTCGCGCAGTTCTGAGAGAAAACGTTTACACCTTTCTCTCGTCTACTCATCGACGACTTGTAAAATCGATGTTCGTGAATCTCCCTAGTTTTGATCTAAAACGATGTATCCCGTTGTTTTGAGCTGGAATACAAGTTCTCGCGCAGCTCTGAGAGAAAAAGTTTACACCTTTGTCTCGTCTACTCATCGACAACTTGTAAAATCGATGTTCGTGAATCTCGCTAGTTTCAATCTAAAACGATGTATCCCGTTGTTTTGAGCTGGAATACAAGTTTTCGCGCAGTTCTGAGAGAAAAAGTGTACACCTTTCTCTCGTCTACTCTTCGACGATTTGTAAAATCGATGTACGTGAATCTTCTAGTTTCGATCTATAACGATGTATGCCGTTGTTTTGAGCCGGAATACAAGTTTTCGCGCAGTTCTGAAAGAAATAGTTTACACCTTTCTCTCGTCTACTCTTCGACGATTTGTAAAATCGATGTACGTGAATCTTGCTAGTTTCGATCTATAACGATGTATGCCGTTGTTTTGAGCTGGAATACAAGTTTTCGCGCAGTTCTGAGAGAAAAGTTTACACCTTTCTCTCGTCTACTCATCGACAACTTGTAAAATCGATGTTCATGAATCTCGCTAGTTTCAATCTAAAACGATGTATCCCGTTGTTTTGAGCTGGAATACAAGTTTTCGCGCAGTTCTGAGAGAAAAAGTTTACACCTTTCTCTCGTCTACTCTTCGACGATTTGTAAAATCGATGTACGTGAATCTTGCTAGTTTCGATCTATAACGATGTATGCCGTTGTTTTGAGCCGGAATACAAGTTTTCGCGCAGTTATGAGCGAAAAAGTTTACACCTTTCTCTTGTCTACTCAACGACGACTTGTAAAATCGATGTTCTTGAATCTCGCTAGTTTCGTTCTAAAACGATGTATCCCGTTGTTTTGAGCCGGAGTACAAGTTTTCGCGCAGTCTACTCTTCGACGACTTGTAAAATCAAAGTGCGTAAATCTCGCTAGTTTCGATCTAAAATGATGTATACCGTCTTTTGAGCTGGAATACAAGTTTCCGCGCAGTTCTGAGACAAAAAGTTTACACCTTTCTCTCGTCTACTCATCGACAAATTGTAAAATCGATATTCGTGAATCTCGCTAGTTTCGTGCTAAAACGATGTATCCCCTTGTTTTGAGCTGGAATACAAGTTTTCGCGCAGTTATGAGCGAAAAAGTTTACACCTTTCTCTTGTCTACTCAACGACGACTTGTAAAATCGATGTTCTTGAATCTCGCTAGTTTCGTTCTAAAACGATGTATCCCGTTGTTTTGAACCGGAGTACAAGTTTTCGCGCAGTCTACTCTTCGACGACTTGTAAAATCAAAGTGCGTAAATCTCGCTAGTTTCGATCTAAAATGATGTATACCGTCTTTTGAGCTGGAATACAAGTTTTCGCGCAGTTCTGAGAGAAAAAGTTTACACCTTTCTCTCGTCTACTCATCGACAAATTGTAAAATCGATACTCGTGAATCTCGCTAGTTTCGATCTAAAACGATGTATCCCGTTGTTTTGAGCTGGAATACAAGTTTTCGCGCAGTTCTGAGAGAAAACGTTTACACCTTTCTCTCGTCTACTCTTCGACGACTTGTAAAATCGATGTACGTGAATCTTCTAGTTTCGATCTATAACGATGTATGCCGTTGTTTTGAGCCGGAATACAAGTTTTCGCGCAGTTCTGAAAGGAAAAGTTTACACCTTTCTCTCGTCTACTCTTCGACGATTTGTAAAATCGATGTACGTGAATCTTGCTAGTTTCGATCTATAACGATGTATGCCGTTGTTTTGAGCTGGAATACAAGTTTTCGCGCAGTTCTGAGAGAAAAAGTTTACACCTTTCTCTCGCCTACTCTTCGACGATTTTTAAAATCGATGTTCGTGAATCTCGCTAGTTTCAATCTAAAACGATGTATCCCGTTGTTTTGAGCTGGAATACAAGTTTTCGCGCAGTTCTGAGAGAAAAAGCTTACACCTTTCTCTCGTCTACTCTTCGACGATTTGTAAAATCGATGTACGTGAATCTTGCTAGTTTCAATCTATAACGATGTATGCCGTTGTTTTGAGCCGGAATACAAGTTTTCGCGCAGTTATGAGCGAAAAAATTTACACCTTTCTCTTGTCTACTCAACGACGACTTGTAAAATCGATGTTCTTGAATCTCGCTAGTTTCGTTCTAAAACGATGTATCCCGTTGTTTTGAGCCGGAGTACAAGTTTTCGCGCAGTCTACTCTTCGACGACTTGTAAAATCAAAGTGCGTAAATCTCGCTAGTTTCGATCTAAAATGATGTATACCGTCTTTTGAGCTGGAATACAAGTTTCCGCGCAGTTCTGAGACAAAAAGTTTACACCTTTCTCTCGTCTACTCATCGACAAATTGTAAAATCGATATTCGTGAATCTCGCTAGTTTCGTGCTAAAACGATGTATCCCCTTGTTTTGAGCTGGAATACAAGTTTTCGCGCAGTTATGAGCGAAAAAGTTTACACCTTTCTCTTGTCTACTCAACGACGACTTGTAAAATCGATGTTCTTGAATCTCGCTAGTTTCGTTCTAAAACGATGTATCCCGTTGTTTTGAACCGGAGTACAAGTTTTCGCGCAGTCTACTCTTCGACGACTTGTAAAATCAAAGTGCGTAAATCTCGCTAGTTTCAATCTAAAATGATGTATACCGTCTTTTGAGCTGGAATACAAGTTTTCGCGCAGTTCTGAGAGAAAAAGTTTACACCTTTCTCTCGTCTACTCATCGACAAATTGTAAAATCGATACTCGTGAATCTCGCTAGTTTCGATCTAAAACGATGTATCCCGTTGTTTTGAGCTGGAATACAAGTTTTCGCGCAGTTCTGAGAAAACGTTTACACCTTTCTCTCGTCTACTCATCGACGACTTGTAAAATCGATGTTCGTGAATCTCGCTAGTTTCGATCTAAAACGATGTATCCCGTTGTTTTGAGCCGGAATACAAGTTTTCGCGCAGTACTGAAAGAAAGTTTACACCTTTCTCTCGTCTACTCATCGACGACTTGTATAATCGATGTTCGTGAATCTCGCTAGTTTCGATCTAAAACGATATATACCGTGTTTTTGAGCTGCAATACAAGTTTTCGCGCAGTTCTGAGAGAAAACGTTTACGCCTTTCTCTCGTCTACTCATCGACAACTTGTAAAATCGATGTTCGTGAATCTCGCTAGTTTCGTGCTAAAACGATGTATCCCCTTGTTTTGAGCTGGAATACAAGTTTTCGCGCAGTTATGAGCGAAAAAGTTTACACCTTTCTCTTGTCTACTCATCGACGAATTGTAAAATCGATGTTCATGAATCTCCCTAGTTTTGATCTAAAACGACGTATCACGTTGTTTTGACCTGGAATACAAGTTCTCGCGCAGTTCTGAGAGAAAAAGTTTACACCTTTCTCTCGTCTACTCTTCGACGACTTGTAAAATCGAAGTGCATGAATCTCGCTAGTTTCGTTCTAACACGATGTATCCCGTTGTTTTGAGCCGGAGTACAAGTTTTCGCGCAGTTATGAGCGAAAAAGTTTACACCTTTCTCTTGTCTACTCAACGACGACTTGTAAAATCGATGTTCTTGAATCTCGCTAGTTTCGTTCTAAAACGATGTATCCCGTTGTTTTGAGCCGGAGTACAAGTGTTCGCGCAGTCTACTCTTCGACGACTTGTAAAATCAAAGTGCGTAAATCTCGCTAGTTTCGATCTAAAATGATGTATACCGTCTTTTGAGCTGGAATACAAGTTTCCGCGCAGTTCTGCGACAAAAAGTTTACACCTTTCTCACGTCTACTCATCGACAAATTGTAAAATCGATATTCGTGAATCTCGCTAGTTTCGTGCTAAAACGATGTATCCCCTTGTTTTGAGCTGGAATACAAGTTTTCGCGCAGTTATGAGCGAAAAAGTTTACACCTTTCTCTTGTCTACTCAACGACGACTTGTAAAATCGATGTTCTTGAATCTCGCTAGTTTCGTTCTAAAACGATGTATCCCGTTGTTTTGAACCGGAGTACAAGTTTTCGCGCAGTCTACTCTTCGACGACTTGTAAAATCAAAGTGCGTAAATCTCGCTAGTTTCGATCTAAAATGATGTATACCGTCTTTTGAGCTGGAATACAAGTTTTCGCGCAGTTCTGAGAGAAAAAGTTTACACCTTTCTCTCGTCTACTCATCGACAAATTGTAAAATCGATACTCGTGAATCTCGCTAGTTTCGATCTAAAACGATGTATCCCGTTGTTTTGAGCTGGAATACAAGTTTTCGCGCAGTTCTGAGAGAAAAAGTTTACACCTTTCTCTCGTCTACTCTTCGACGACTTGTAAAATCGATGTACGTGAATCTTCTAGTTTCGATCTATAACGATGTATGCCGTTGTTTTGAGCCGGAATACAAGTTTTCGCGCAGTTCTGAAGGGAAAAGTTTACACCTTTCTCTCGTCTACTCTTCGACGATTTGTAAAATCGATGTACGTGAATCTTGCTAGTTTCGATCTATAACGATGTATGCCGTTGTTTTGAGCTGGAATACAAGTTTTCGCGCAGTTCTGAGAGAAAAAGTTTACACCTTTCTCTCGTCTACTCTTCGACGATTTTT
This sequence comes from Amblyomma americanum, assembly GCF_052857255.1. Lineage (NCBI taxonomy): Eukaryota > Metazoa > Arthropoda > Arachnida > Ixodida > Ixodidae > Amblyomma > Amblyomma americanum. The sequence goes on from NW_027526494.1 coordinate 325,693, forward strand.
AAAATCGATGTTCGTGAATCTCGCTAGTTTCAATCTAAAACGATGTATCCCGTTGTTTTGAGCTGGAATACAAGTTTTCGCGCAGTTCTGAGAGAAAAAGTTTACACCTTTCTCTCGTCTACTCTTCGACGATTTGTAAAATCGATGTACGTGAATCTTGCTAGTTTCGATCTATAACGATGTATGCCGTTGTTTTGAGCCGGAATACAAGTTTTCGCGCAGTTCTGAGAGAAAAAGTTTACACCTTTCTCTCGTCTACTCATCGACGACTTGTAAAATCGATGTTCATGTATCTCCCTAGTTTTGATCTAAAACGACGTATCACGTTGTTTTGAGCTGGAATACAAGTTCTCGCGCAGTTCTGAGAGAAAAAGTTTACACCTTTCTCTCGTCTACTCTTCGACGACTTGTAAAATCAAAGTGCATGAATCTCGCTAGTTTCGTTCTAACACGATGTATCCCGTTGTTTTGAGCCGGAGTACAAGTTTTCGCGCAGTCTACTCTTCGACGACTTGTAAAATCAAAGTGCGTAAATCTCGCTAGTTTCGATCTAAAATGATGTATACCGTCTTTTGAGCTGGAATACAAGTTTCCGCGCAGTTCTGAGACAAAACGTTTACACCTTTCTCTCGTCTACTCATCGACAAATTGTAAAATCGATATTCGTGAATCTCGCTAGTTTCGTGCTAAAACGATGTATCCCCTTGTTTTGAGCTGGAATACAAGTTTTCGCGCAGTTATGAGCGAAAAAGTTTACACCTTTCTCTTGTCTACTCAACGACGACTTGTAAAATCGATGTTCTTGAATCTCGCTAGTTTCGTTCTAAAACGATCTATCCCGTTGTTTTGAACCGGAGTACAAGTTTTCGCGCAGTCTACTCTTCGACGACTTGTAAAATCAAAGTGCGTAAATCTCGCTAGTTTCGATCTAAAATGATGTATACCGTCTTTTGAGCTGGAATACAAGTTTTCGCGCAGTTCTGAGAGAAAAAGTTTACACCTTTCTCTCGTCTACTCATCGACAAATTGTAAAATCGATACTCGTGAATCTCGCTAGTTTCGATCTAAAACGATGTATCCCGTTGTTTTGAGCTGGAATACAAGTTTTCGCGCAGTTCTGAAAAAAAGTTTACACCTTTCTCTCGTCTACTCATCGACGACTTGTAAAATCGATGTTCGTGAATCTCGCTAGTTTCGATCTAAAACGATGTATCCCGTTGTTTTGAGCCGGAATACAAGTTTTCGCGCAGTACTGAAAGAAAGTTTACACCTTTCTCTCGTCTACTCATCGACGACTTGTATAATCGATGTTCGTGAATCTCGCTAGTTTCGATCTAAAACGATATATACCGTGTTTTTGAGCTGCAATACAAGTTTTCGCGCAGTTCTGAGAGAAAGCGTTTACGCCTTTCTCTCGTCTACTCATCGACAACTTGTAAAATCGATGTTTGTGAATCTCGCTAGTTTCGTGCTAAAACGATGTATCCCCTTGTTTTGAGCTGGAATACAAGTTTTCGCGCAGTTATGAGCGAAAAAGTTTACACCTTTCTCTTGTCTACTCATCGACGACTTGTAAAATCGATGTTCATGAATCTCCCTAGTTTTGATCTAAAACGACGTATCACGTTGTTTTGACCTGGAATACAAGTTCTCGCGCAGTTCTGAGAGAAAAAGTTTACACCTTTCTCTCGTCTACTCTTCGACGACTTGTAAAATCGAAGTGCATGAATCTCGCTAGTTTCGTTCTAACACGATGTATCCCTTTGTTTTGAGCCGGAGTACAAGTTTTCGCGCAGTCTACTCTTCGACGACTTGTAAAATCAAAGTGCGTAAATCTCGCTAGTTTCGATCTAAAATGATGTATACCGTATTTTGAGCTGGAATACAAGTTTCCGCGCAGTTCTGAGACAAAAAGTTTACACCTTTCTCTCGTCTACTCATCGACAAATTGTAAAATCGATATTCGTGAATCTCGCTAGTTTCGTGCTAAAACGATGTATCCCCTTGTTTTGAGCTGGAATACAAGTTTTCGCGCAGTTATGAGCGAAAAAGTTTACACCTTTCTCTTGTCTACTCATGGACGACTTGTAAAATCGATGTTCTTGAATCTCCCTAGTTTTGATCTAAAACGATGTATCCCGTTGTTTTGAGCTGGAATAAAAGTTCTCGCGCAGTTCTGAGAGAAAAAGTTTACACCTTTCTCTCGTCTACTCTTCGACGACTTGTAAAATCGATGTTCGTAAATCTCGCTAGTTTCGATCTAAAACGATGTATCCCGTTGTTTTGAGCTGGAATACAAGTTTTCGCGCAATTCTGAGAGAAAGTTTACACCTTTCTCTCGTCTACTCATCGACGACTTGTATAATCGATGTTCGTGAATCTCGCTAGTTTCGATCTAAAACGATATATACCGTGTTTTTGAGCTGCAGTACAAGTTTTCGCGCAGTTCTGAGAGAAAACGTTTACGCCTTTCTCTCGTCTACTCATCGACAACTTGTAAAATCGATGTTCGTGAATCTGGCTAGTTTCAATCTAAAACGATGTATCCCGTTGTTTTGAGCTGGAATACAAGCTTTCGCGCAGTTATGAGCGAAAACGTTTACACCTTTCTCTTGTCTACTCATCGACGACTTGTAAACTCGATGTTCTTGAATCTCCCTAGTTTTGATCTAAAACGATATATCCCGTTGTTTTGAGCTGGAATACAAGTTCTCGCGCAGTTATGAGAGAAAAAGTTTACACCTTTCTCTTGTCTTCTCTTCGAGGACTTGTAAAATCGAAGTGCATGAATCTCGCTAGTTTCGTTCTAAAACGATGTATCCCGTTGTTTTGAGCTGGAATACAAGTTTTCGCGCAGTTCTGAAAGAAAAAGTTTACACCTTTCTCTCGTCTACTCATCGACGACTTGTATAATCGATGTTCGTGAATCTCGCTAGTTTCGATCTAAAACGATGTATGCCGTTGTTCTGAGCCGGAATACAAGTTTTCGCGCAGTTCTGAAAGAAAAAGTTTACACCTTTCTCTAGTCTACTCATCGACGACTTGTACAATCGATGTTCGTGAATCTCGCTAGTTTCGATCTAAAACGATATATACCGTGTTTTTGAGCTGGAATACAAGTTTTCGGGCAGTTCTGAGAGAAAAAGTTTACACCTTTCTCTCGTCTACTCATCGACAACTTGTAAAATCGATTTTCGTGAATCTCGCTAGTTTCGATCTAAAACGATGTATCCCGTTGTTTTGAGCTGGAATACAAGTTTTCGCGCAGTTATGAGCGAAAAAGTTTACACCTTTCTCTTGTCTACTCATCGACGACTTGTAAAATCGATGTTCTTGAATCTTCCTAGTTTTGATCTAAAACGATGTATCCCGTTGTTTTGAGCTGGAATACAAGTTTTCGCGCAGTTCTGAGAGAAAGTTTACACCTTTCTCTCGTCTACTCTTCGACGATTTGTAAAATCGATATTCGTGAATCTTGCTAGTTTCGATCTATAACGATGTATGCCGTTGTTTTGAGCCGGAATACCAGTTTTCGCGCAGTTCTGAAAGAAAAAGTTTACACCTTTCTCTCGTCTACTCATCGACGACTTGTAAAATCGATGTTCATGAACCTCCCTAGTTTTGATCTAAAACGAGGTATCCCGTTGTTTTGAGCTGGAATACAAGTTCTCGCGCAGTTCTGGGAGAAAAAGTTTACACCTTTCTCTCGTCTACTCATCGACGACTTGTATAATCGATGTTCGTGAATCTCGCTAGTTTCGATCTAAAACGATATATACCGTGTTTTTGAGCTGCAATACAAGTTTTCGCGCAGTTCTGAGAGAAAGCGTTTACGCCTTTCTCTCGTCTACTCATCGACAACTTGTAAAATCGATGTTTGTGAATCTCGCTAGTTTCGTGCTAAAACGATGTATCCCCTTGTTTTGAGCTGGAATACAAGTTTTCGCGCAGTTATGAGCGAAAAAGTTTACACCTTTCTCTTGTCTACTCATCGACGACTTGTAAAATCGATGTTCATGAATCTCCCTAGTTTTGATCTAAAACGACGTATCACGTTGTTTTGACCTGGAATACAAGTTCTCGCGCAGTTCTGAGAGAAAAAGTTTACACCTTTCTCTCGTCTACTCTTCGACGACTTGTAAAATCGAAGTGCATGAATCTCGCTAGTTTCGTTCTAACACGATGTATCCCGTTGTTTTGAGCCGGAGTACAAGTTTTCGCGCAGTCTACTCTTCGACGACTTGTAAAATCAAAGTGCGTAAATCTCGCTAGTTTCGATCTAAAATGATGTATACCGTATTTTGAGCTGGAATACAAGTTTCCGCGCAGTTCTGAGACAAAAAGTTTACACCTTTCTCTCGTCTACTCATCGACAAATTGTAAAATCGATATTCGTGAATCTCGCTAGTTTCGTGCTAAAACGATGTATCCCCTTGTTTTGAGCTGGAATACAAGTTTTCGCGCAGTTATGAGCGAAAAAGTTTACACCTTTCTCTTGTCTACTCATGGACGACTTGTAAAATCGATGTTCTTGAATCTCCCTAGTTTTGATCTAAAACGATGTATCCCGTTGTTTTGAGCTGGAATAAAAGTTCTCGCGCAGTTCTGAGAGAAAAAGTTTACACCTTTCTCTCGTCTACTCTTCGACGACTTGTAAAATCGATGTTCGTAAATCTCGCTAGTTTCGATCTAAAACGATGTATCCCGTTGTTTTGAGCTGGAATACAAGTTTTCGCGCAATTCTGAGAGAAAGTTTACACCTTTCTCTCGTCTACTCATCGACGACTTGTATAATCGATGTTCGTGAATCTCGCTAGTTTCGATCTAAAACGATATATACCGTGTTTTTGAGCTGCAGTACAAGTTTTCGCGCAGTTCTGAGAGAAAACGTTTACGCCTTTCTCTCGTCTACTCATCGACAACTTGTAAAATCGATGTTCGTGAATCTGGCTAGTTTCAATCTAAAACGATGTATCCCGTTGTTTTGAGCTGGAATACAAGCTTTCGCGCAGTTATGAGCGAAAACGTTTACACCTTTCTCTTGTCTACTCATCGACGACTTGTAAACTCGATGTTCTTGAATCTCCCTAGTTTTGATCTAAAACGATATATCCCGTTGTTTTGAGCTGGAATACAAGTTCTCGCGCAGTTATGAGAGAAAAAGTTTACACCTTTCTCTTGTCTTCTCTTCGAGGACTTGTAAAATCGAAGTGCATGAATCTCGCTAGTTTCGTTCTAAAACGATGTATCCCGTTGTTTTGAGCTGGAATACAAGTTTTCGCGCAGTTCTGAAAGAAAAAGTTTACACCTTTCTCTCGTCTACTCATCGACGACTTGTATAATCGATGTTCGTGAATCTCGCTAGTTTCGATCTAAAACGATGTATGCCGTTGTTCTGAGCCGGAATACAAGTTTTCGCGCAGTTCTGAAAGAAAAAGTTTACACCTTTCTCTAGTCTACTCATCGACGACTTGTACAATCGATGTTCGTGAATCTCGCTAGTTTCGATCTAAAACGATATATACCGTGTTTTTGAGCTGGAATACAAGTTTTCGGGCAGTTCTGAGAGAAAAAGTTTACACCTTTCTCTCGTCTACTCATCGACAACTTGTAAAATCGATTTTCGTGAATCTCGCTAGTTTCGATCTAAAACGATGTATCCCGTTGTTTTGAGCTGGAATACAAGTTTTCGCGCAGTTATGAGCGAAAAAGTTTACACCTTTCTCTTGTCTACTCATCGACGACTTGTAAAATCGATGTTCTTGAATCTTCCTAGTTTTGATCTAAAACGATGTATCCCGTTGTTTTGAGCTGGAATACAAGTTTTCGCGCAGTTCTGAGAGAAAGTTTACACCTTTCTCTCGTCTACTCTTCGACGATTTGTAAAATCGATATTCGTGAATCTTGCTAGTTTCGATCTATAACGATGTATGCCGTTGTTTTGAGCCGGAATACCAGTTTTCGCGCAGTTCTGAAAGAAAAAGTTTACACCTTTCTCTCGTCTACTCATCGACGACTTGTAAAATCGATGTTCATGAACCTCCCTAGTTTTGATCTAAAACGAGGTATCCCGTTGTTTTGAGCTGGAATACAAGTTCTCGCGCAGTTCTGGGAGAAAAAGTTTACACCTTTCTCTCGTCTACTCATCGACGACTTGTAAAATCGATGTTCGTGAATCTCGCTAGTTTCGATCTAAAACGATGTATCCCGTTGTTTTGAGCTGGAATACAAGTTTTCGCGCATTTCTGAAAGAAAAAGTTTACACCTTTCTCTCGTCTACTCATCGACGACTTGTATAATCCATGTTCGTGAATCTCGCTAGTTTCGATCTAAAACGATGTATACCGTGTTTTTGAGCTGGAATACAAGTTTTCGCGCAGTTCTGAGAGAAAGTTTACACCTTTCTCTCGTCTACTCTTCGACGATTTGTAAAATCGATATTCGTGAATCTTGCTAGTTTCGATCTATAACGATGTATGCCGTTGTTTTGAGCCGGAATACAAGTTTTCGCGCAGTTCTGAAAGAAAAAGTTTACACCTTTCTCTCGTCTACTCATCGACGACTTGTAAAATCGATGTTCGTGAATCTCGCTAGTTTCGATCTAAAACGATGTATCCCGTTGTTTTGAGCTGGATTACAAGTTCTCGCGCAGTTCTGAGAGAAAAAGTTTACACCTTTCTCTCGTCTACTCTTCGACGACTTGTAAAATCGATGTTCGTGAATCTCGCTAGTTTCGATCTAAAACGATGTATACCGTGTTTTTGAGCTGGAATACAAGTTTTCGCGTAGTTATGAGCGAAAAAGTTTACACCTTTCTCTTGTCTACTCATCGACGACTTGTAAAATCGATGTTCATGAATCTCCCTAGTTTTGATCTAAAACGATGTATCCCGTTGTTTTCAGCTGGAATACAAGTTCTCGCGCAGTTCTGAGAGAAAAAGCTTACACCTTTCTCTCGTCTACTCATCGACGACTTGTAAAATCGATGTTCGTGAATCTCCCTAGTTTGATCTAAAACGATGTATCCCGTTGTTTTGAGCTGGTATACAAGTTCTCGCGCAGCTCTGAGAGAAAAAGTTTACACCTTTATCTCGTCTACTCATCGACAACTTGTAAAATCGATGTTCGTGAATCTCGCTAGTTTCGATCTAAAACGATGTATCCCGTTGTTCTGAGCTGGAATACAAGTTTTCGCGCAGTTCTGAGAGAAAAAGTTTACACCTTTCTCTCGTCTACTCATCGACAACTTCGTGAATCTCGTGAATCTCGTGAACTTCGTGAATTTTCGTGAATCTCGCTAGTTTCGATCTAAAACGATGTATCCCGTTGTTTTGAGCTGGATTACAAGTTCTCGCGCAGTTCTGAGAGAAAAAGTTTACACCTTTCTCTCGTCTACTCTTCGACGACTTGTAAAATCGATGTTCGTGAATCTCGCTAGTTTCGATCTAAAACGATGTATACCGTGTTTTTGAGCTGGAATACAAGTTTTCGCGTAGTTATGAGCGAAAACGTTTACACCTTTCTCTTGTCTACTCATCGACGACTTGTAAAATCGATGTTCATGAATCTCCCTAGTTTTGATCTAAAACGATGTATCCCGTTGTTTTGAGCTGGAATACAAGTTCTCGCGCAGTTCTGAGAGAAAAAGTTTACACCTTTCGTCTACTCTTCGACGACTTGTAAAATCGATGTTCGTAAATCTCGCTAGTTTCGATCTAAAACGATGTATCCCGTTGTTTCGAGCTAGAATACAAGTTTTCGCGCAGTTCTGAGAGAAAAAGCTTACACCTTTCTCTCGTCTACTCATCGACGACTTGTAAAATCGATGTTCGTGAATCTCCCTAGTTCATCTAAAACGATGTATCCCGTTGTTTTGAGCTGGTATACAAGTTCTCGCGCAGCTCTGAGAGAAAAAGTTTACACCTTTATCTCGTCTACTCATCGACAACTTGTAAAATCGATGTTCGTGAATCTCGCTAGTTTCGATCTAAAACGATGTATCCCGTTGTTTTGAGCTGGAATACAAGTTTTCGCGCAGTTCTGAGAGAAAAAGTTTACACCTTTCTCTCGTCTACTCATCGACAACTTGTAAAATCGATTTTCGTGAATCTCGCTAGTTTCGATCTAAAACGATGTATCCCGTTGTTTTGAGCTGGAATACAAGTTTTCGCGCAGTTCTGAGAGAAAAAGTTTACACCTTTCTCTCGTCTACTCATCGACAAATTGTAAAATCGATACTCGTGAATCTCGCTAGTTTCGATCTAAAACGATGTATCCCGTTGTTTTGAGCTGGAATACAAGTTTTCGCGCAGTTCTGAGAAAAAGTTTACACCTTTCTCTCGTCTACTCATCGACGACTTGTAAAATCGATGTTCGTGAATCTCGCTAGTTTCGATCTAAAACGATATATACCGTGTTTTTGAGCTGCAATACAAGTTTTCGCGCAGTTCTGAGAGAAAACGTTTACGCCTTTCTCTCGTCTACTCATCGACAACTTGTAAAATCGATGTTCGTGAATCTCGCTAGTTTCGTGCTAAAACGATGTATCCCCTTGTTTTGAGCTGGAATACAAGTTTTCGCGCAGTTATGAGCGAAAAAGTTTACACCTTTCTCTTGTCTACTCATCGACGACTTGTAAAATCGATGTTCTTGAATCTCCCTAGTTTTGATCTAAAACGATGTATCCCGTTGTTTTGAGCTGGAATAAAAGTTCTCGCGCAGTTCTGAGAGAAAAAGTTTACACCTTTCTCTCGTCTACTCTTCGACGACTTGTAAAATCGATGTTCGTAAATCTCGCTAGTTTCGATCTATAACGATGTATGCCGTTGTTTTGAGCCGGAATACAAGTTTTCGCGCAGTTCTGAAAGAAAAAGTTTACACCTTTCTCTCGTCTACTCATCGACGACTTGTAAAATCGATGTTCATGAATCTCCCTAGTTTTGATCTAAAACGATGTATCCCGTTGTTTTGAGCTGGAATACAAGTTCTCGCGCAGTTCTGAGAGAAAAAGTTTACACCTTTCTCTCGTCTACTCATCGACGACTTGTAAAATCGATGTTCGTAAATCTCGCTAGTTTCGATCTAAAACGATGTATCCCGTTGTTTTGAGCTGGAATACAAGTTTTCGCGCATTTCTGAAAGAAAAAGTTTACACCTTTCTCTTGTCTACTCATCGACGACTTGTAAAATCGATGTTCTTGAATCTCCCTAGTTTTGATCTAAAACGATGTATCCCGTTGTTTTGAGCTGGATTACAAGTTCTCGCGCAGTTCTGAGAGAAAATGTTTACACCTTTCTCTTGTCTACTCTTCGACGACTTGTAAAATCGATGTTCGTAAATCTCGCTAGTTTGGATCTAAAACGATGTATCCCGTTGTTTCGAGCTGGAATACAAGTTTTCGCGCAGTTCTGAGAGAAAAAGTTTACACCTTTCTCTCGTCTACTCATCGACGACTTGTAAAATCGATGTTCGTGAATCTCCCTAGTTTTGATCTAAAACGATGTATCCCGTTGTTTTGAGCTGGAATACAAGTTCTCGCGCAGCTCTGAGAGAAAAAGTTTACACCTTTGTCTCGTCTACTCATCGACAACTTGTAAAATCGATGTTCGTGAATCTCGCTAGTTTCAATCTAAAACGATGTATCCCGTTGTTTTGAGCTGGAATACAAGTTTTCGCGCAGTTCTGAGAGAAAAGTTTACAACTTTCTCTCGTCTACTCTTCGACGATTTGTAAAATCGATGTACGTGAATCTTCTAGTTTCGATCTATAACGATGTATGCCGTTCTTTTGAGCCGGAATACAAGTTTTCGCGCAGTTCTGAAAGGAAAAGTTTACACCATTCTCTCGTCTACTCTTCGACGATTTGTAAAATCGATGTACGTGAATCTCCCTAGTTTTGATCTAAAACGACGTATCACGTTGTTTTGAGCTGGAATACAAGTTTTCGCGCAGTTCTGAGAGAAAAAGTTTACACCTTTCTCTCGTCTACTCATCGACAACTTGTAAAATCGATTTTCGTGAATCTCGCTAGTTTCGATCTAAAACGATGTATCCCGTTGTTTTGAGCTGGAATACAAGTTTTCGCGCAGTTCTGAGAGAAAAAGTTTACACCTTTCTCTCGTCTACTCATCGACAAATTGTAAAATCGATACTCGTGAATCTCGCTAGTTTCGATCTAAAACGATGTATTCCGTTGTTTTGAGCTGGAATACAAGTTTTCGCGCAGTTCTGAGAAAAAGTTTACACCTTTCTCTCGTCTACTCATCGACGACTTGTAAAATCGATGTTCGTGAATCTCGCTAGTTTCGATCTAAAACGATATATACCGTGTTTTTGAGCTGCAATACAAGTTTTCGCGCAGTTCTGAGAGAAAACGTTTACGCCTTTCTCTCGTCTACTCATCGACAACTTGTAAAATCGATGTTCGTGAATCTCGCTAGTTTCGTGCTAAAACGATGTATCCCCTTGTTTTGAGCTGGAATACAAGTTTTCGCGCAGTTATGAGCGAAAAAGTTTACACCTTTCTCTTGTCTACTCATCGACGACTTGTAAAATCGATGTTCTTGAATCTCCCTAGTTTTGATCTAAAACGATGTATCCCGTTGTTTTGAGCTGGAATAAAAGTTCTCGCGCAGTTCTGAGAGAAAAAGTTTACACCTTTCTCTCGTCTACTCTTCGACGACTTGTAAAATCGATGTTCGTAAATCTCGCTAGTTTCGATCTATAACGATGTATGCCGTTGTTTTGAGCCGGAATACAAGTTTTCGCGCAGTTCTGAAAGAAAAAGTTTACACCTTTCTCTCGTCTACTCATTGACGACTTGTAAAATCGATGTTCATGAATCTCCCTAGTTTTGATCTAAAACGATGTATCCCGTTGTTTTGAGCTGGAATACAAGTTCTCGCGCAGTTCTGAGAGAAAAAGTTTACACCTTTCTCTCGTCTACTCATCGACGACTTGTAAAATCGATGTTCGTAAATCTCGCTAGTTTCGATCTAAAACGATGTATCCCGTTGTTTTGAGCTGGAATACAAGTTTTCGCGCATTTCTGAAAGAAAAAGTTTACACCTTTCTCTTGTCTACTCATCGACGACTTGTAAAATCGATGTTCTTGAATCTCCCTAGTTTTGATCTAAAACGATGTATCCCGTTGTTTTGAGCTGGATTACAAGTTCTCGCGCAGTTCTGAGAGAAAATGTTTACACCTTTCTCTTGTCTACTCTTCGACGACTTGTAAAATCGATGTTCGTAAATCTCGCTAGTTTGAATCTAAAACGATGTATCCCGTTGTTTCGAGCTGGAATACAAGTTTTCGCGCAGTTCTGAGAGAAAAAGTTTACACCTTTCTCTCGTCTACTCATCGACGACTTGTAAAATCGATGTTCGTGAATCTCCCTAGTTTTGATCTAAAACGATGTATCCCGTTGTTTTGAGCTGGAATACAAGTTCTCGCGCAGCTCTGAGAGAAAAAGTTTACACCTTTGAATCGTCTACTCATCGACAACTTGTAAAATCGATGTTCGTGAATCTCGCTAGTTTCAATCTAAAACGATGTATCCCGTTGTTTTGAGCTGGAATACAAGTTTTCGCGCAGTTCTGAGAGAAAAGTTTACAACTTTCTCTCGTCTACTCTTCGACGATTTGTAAAATCGATGTACGTGAATCTTCTAGTTTCGATCTATAACGATGTATGCCGTTCTTTTGAGCCGGAATACAAGTTTTCGCGCAGTTCTGAAAGGAAAAGTTTACACCATTCTCTCGTCTACTCTTCGACGATTTGTAAAATCGATGTACGTGAATCTCCCTAGTTTTGATCTAAAACGACGTATCACGTTGTTTTGAGCTAGAATACAAGTTTTCGCGCAGTTATGAGCGAAAAAGTTTACACCTTTCTCTTGTCTACTCATCGACGACTTGTAAAATCGATGTTCTTGAATCTTCCTAGTTTTGATCTAAAACGATGAATCCCGTTGTTTTGAGCTGGAATACAAGTATTCGCGCAGTTCTGAGAGAAAGTTTACACCTTTCTCTCGTCTACTCTTCGACGATTTGTAAAATCGATATTCGTGAATCTTGCTAGTTTCGATCTATAACGATGTATGCCGTTGTTTTGAGCCGGAATACAAGTTTTCGCGCAGTTCTGAAAGAAAAAGTTTACACCTTTCTCTCGTCTACTCATCGACGACTTGTAAAATCGATGTTCATGAATCTCGCTAGTTTCGATCTAAAACGATATATACCGTGTTTTTGAGCTGGAATACAAGTTTTCGCGCAGTTCTGAGAGAAAAAGTTTACACCTTTCTCTCGTCTACTCATCGACAACTTGTAAAATCGATTTTCGTGAATCTCGCTAGTTTCGATCTAAAACGATGTATCCCGTTGTTTTGAGCTGGAATACAAGTTTTCGCGCAGTTATGAGCGAAAAAGTTTACACCTTTCTCTTGTCTTCTCATCGACGACTTGTAAAATCGATGTTCTTGAATCTTCCTAGTTTTGATCTAAAACGATGTATCCCGTTGTTTTGAGCTGGATTACAAGTTCTCGCGCAGTTCTGAGAGAAAAAGTTTACACCTTTCTCTCGTCTACTCTTCGACGACTTGTAAAATCGATGTTCGTAAATCTCGCTAGTTTGGATCTAAAACGATGTATCCCGTTGTTTCGAGCTGGAATACAAGTTTTCGCGCAGTTCTGAGAGAAAAAGTTTACACCTTTTTCTCGTCTACTCATCGACGACTTGTAAAATCGATGTTCGTGAATCTCCCTAGTTTTGATCTAAAACGATGTATCCCGTTGTTTTGAGCTGGAATACAAGTTCTCGCGCAGCTCTGAGAGAAAAAGTTTACACCTTTGTCTCGTCTACTCATCGACAACTTGTAAAATCGATGTTCGTGAATCTCGCTAGTTTCAATCTAAAACGATGTATCCCGTTGTTTTGAGCTGGAATACAAGTTTTCGCGCAGTTCTGAGAGAAAAGTTTACAACTTTCTCTCGTCTACTCTTCGACGATTTGTAAAATCGATGTACGTGAATCTTCTAGTTTCGATCTATAACGATGTATGCCGTTGTTTTGAGCCGGAATACAAGTTTTCGCGCAGTTCTGAAAGGAAAAGTTTACACCTTTCTCTCGTCTACTCTTCGACGATTTGTAAAATCAATGTACGTGAATCTTGCTAGTTTCGATCTAAAACGATGTATCCCGTTGTTTTGAGCTGGAATACAAGTTTTCGCGCAGTTCTGAGAGAAAAAGTTTACACCTTTCTCTCGTCTACTCTTCGACGATTTGTAAAATCGATGTTCGTGAATCTCGCTAGTTTCAATCTAAAACGATGTATCCCGTTGTTTTGAGCTGGATTACGTTTTCGCGCAGTTCTGAGAGAAAAAGTTTACACCTTTCTCTCGTCTACTCATCGACAACTTGTAAAATCGATGTTCATGAATCTCGCTAGTTTCAATCTAAAACGATGTATCCCGTTGTTTTGAGCTGGAATACAAGTTTTCGCGCAGTTCTGAGAGAAAAAGTTTACACCTTTCTCTCGTCTACTCTTCGACGATTTGTAAAATCGATGTACGTGAATCTTGCTAGTTTCGATCTATAACGATGTATGCCGTTGTTTTGAGCCGGAATACAAGTTTTCGCGCAGTTCTGAGAGAAAAAGTTTACACCTTTCTCTCGTCTACTCATCGACGACTTGTAAAATCGATGTTCATGAATCTCCCTAGTTTTGATCTAAAACGACGTATCAGGTTGTTTTGAGCTGGAATACAAGTTCTCGCGCAGTTCTGAGAGAAAAAGTTTACACCTTTCTCTCGTCTACTCTTCGACGACTTGTAAAATCGAAGTGCATGAATCTCGCTAGTTTCGTTCTAACACGATGTATCCCGTTGTTTTGAGCCGGAGTACAAGTTTTCGCGCAGTCTACTCTTCGACGACTTGTAAAATCAAAGTGCGTAAATCTCGCTAGTTTCGATCTAAAATGATGTATACCGTCTTTTGAGCTGGAATACAAGTTTTCGCGCAGTTCTGAGAGAAAAAGTTTACACCTTTCTCTCGTCTACTCATCGACAAACTGTAAAATCGATATTCGTGAATCTCGCTAGTTTCGTGCTAAAACGATGTATCCCCTTGTTTTGAGCTGGAATACAAGTTTTCGCGCAGTTATGAGCGAAAAAGTTTACACATTTCTCTTGTCTACTCAACGACGACTTGTAAAATCGATGTTCTTGAATCTCCCTAGTTTTGATCTAAAACGATGTATCCCGTTGTTTTGAGCTGGATTACAAGTTCTCGCGCAGTTCTGAGAGAAAAAGTTTACACCTTTCTCTCGTCTACTCTTCGACGACTTGTAAAATCGATGTTCGTAAATCTCGCTAGTTTGGATCTAAAACGATGTATCCCGTTGTTTCGAGCTGGAATACAAGTTTTCGCGCAGTTCTGAGAGAAAACGTTTACACCTTTCTCTCGTCTACTCATCGACGACTTGTAAAATCGATGTTCGTGAATCTCCCTAGTTTTGATCTAAAGCGATGTATCCCGTTCTTTTGAGCTGGAATACAAGTTCTCGCGCAGCTCTGAGAGAAAAAGTTTACACCTTTGTCTCGTCAACTCATCGACAACTTGTAAAATCGATGTTCGTGAATCTCGCTAGTTTCAATCTAAAACGATGTATCCCGTTGTTTTGAGCTGGAATACAAGTTTTCGCGCAGTTCTGAGAGAAAAGTTTACAACTTTCTCTCGTCTACTCTTCGACGATTTGTAAAATCGATGTACGTGAATCTTCTAGTTTCGATCTATAACGATGTATGCCGTTGTTTTGAGCCGGAATACAAGTTTTCGCGCAGTTCTGAAAGGAAAAGTTTACACCTTTCTCTCGTCTACTCTTCGACGATTTGTAAAATCGATGTACGTGAATCTCCCTAGTTTTGATCTAAAACGACGTATCACGTTGTTTTGAGCTGGAATACAATATTTCGCGCAGTTATGAGCGAAAAAGTTTACACCTTTCTCTTGTCTACTCATCGACGACTTGTAAAATCGATGTTCTTGAATCTTCCTAGTTTTGATCTAAAACGATGTATCCCGTTGTTTTGAGCTGGAATACAAGTTTTCGCGCAGTTCTGAGAGAAAGTTTACACCTTTCTCTCGTCTACTCTTCGACGATTTGTAAAATCGATATTCGTGAATCTTGCTAGTTTCGATCTATAACGATGTATGCCGTTGTTTTGAGCCGGAATACAAGTTTTCGCGCAGTTCTGAAAGAAAAAGTTTACACCTTTCTCTCGTCTACTCATCGACGACTTGTAAAATCGATGTTCATGAATCTCCCTAGTTTTGATCTAAAACGATGTATCCCGTTGTTTTGAGCTGGAATACAAGTTCTCGCGCAGTTCTGAGAGAAAAAGTTTACACCTTTCTCTCGTCTACTCATCGACGACTTGTAAAATCGATGTTCGTGAATCTCGCTAGTTTCGATCTAAAACGATGTATCCCGTTGTTTTGAGCTGGAATACAAGTTTTCGCGCATTTCTGAAAGAAAAAGTTTACACCTTTCTCTCGTCTACTCATCGACGACTTGTATAATCGATGTTCGTGAATCTCGCTAGTTTCGATCTAAAACGATGTATACCGTGTTTTTGAGCTGGAATACAAGTTTTCGCGCAGTTCTGAGAGAAAAAGTTTACACCTTTCTCTCGTCTACTCTTCGACGACTTGTAAAATCGATGTACGTGAATCTTCTAGTTTCGATCTATAACGATGTATGCCGTTGTTTTGAGCCGGAATACAAGTTTTCGCGCAGTTCTGAAAGGAAAAGTTTACACCTTTCTCTCGTCTACTCTTCGACGATTTGTAAAATCGATGTACGTGAATCTTGCTAGTTTCGATCTATAACGATGTATGCCGTTGTTTTGAGCTGGAATACAAGTTTTCGCGCAGTTCTGAGAGAAAAAGTTTACACCTTTCTCTCGTCTACTCTTCGACGATTTGTAAAATCGATGTTCGTGAATCTCGCTAGTTTCAATCTAAAACGATGTATCCCGTTGTTTTGAGCTGGAATACAAGTTTTCGCGCAGTTCTGAGAGAAAAAGTTTACACCTTTCTCTCGTCTACTCATCGACAACTTGTAAAATCGATGTTCATGAATCTCGCTAGTTTCAATCTAAAACGATGTATCCCGTTGTTTTGAGCTGGAATACAAGTTTTCGCGCAGTTCTGAGAGAAAAAGTTTACACCTTTCTCTCGTCTACTCTTCGACGATTTGCAAAATCGATGTACGTGAATCTTGCTAGTTTCGATCTATAACGATGTATGCCGTTGTTTTGAGCCGGAATACAAGTTTTCGCGCAGTTCTGAGAGAAAAAGTTTACACCTTTCTCTCGTCTACTCATCGACGACTTGTAAAATCGATGTTCATGAATCTCCCTAGTTTTGATCTAAAACGACGTATCACGTTGTTTTGAGCTGGAATACAAGTTCTCGCGCAGTTCTGAGAGAAAAAGTTTACACCTTTCTCTTGTCTTCTCTTCGACGACTTGTAAAATCGAAGTGCATGAATCTCGCTAGTTTCGTTCTAACACGATGTATCCCGTTGTTTTGAGCCGGAGTACAAGTTTTCGCGCAGTCTACTCTTCGACGACTAGTAAAATCAAAGTGCGTAAATCTCGCTAGTTTCGATCTAAAATGATGTATACCGTCTTTTGAGCTGGAATACAAGTTTCCGCGCAGTTCTGAGAGAAAAAGTTTACACCTTTCTCTCGTCTACTCATCGACAAATTGTAAAATCGATATTCGTGAATCTCGCTAGTTTCGTGCTAAAACAATGTATCCCCTTGTTTTGAGCTGGAATACAAGTTTTCGCGCAGTTATGAGCGAAAAAGTTTACACATTTCTCTTGTCTACTCAACGACGACTTGTAAAATCGATGTTCTTGAATCTCGCTAGTTTCGTTCTAAAACGATGTATCCCGTTGTTTTGAACCGGAGTGCAAGTTTTCGCGCAGTCTACCCTTCGACGACTTGTAAAATCAAAGTGCGTAAATCTCGCTAGTTTCGATCTAAAATGATGTATACCGTCTTTTGAGCTGGAATACAAGTTTTCGCGCAGTTCTGAGAGAAAAAGTTTACACCTTTCTCTCGTCTACTCATCGACAAATTGTAAAATCGATACTCGTGAATCTCGCTAGTTTCGATCTAAAACGATGTATCCCGTTGTTTTGAGCTGGAATACAAGTTTTCGCGCAGTTCTGAGAAAAAGTTTACACCTTTCTCTCGTCTACTCATCGACGACTTGTAAAATCGATGTTCGTGAATCTCGCTAGTTTCGATCTAAAACGATGTATCCCGTTGTTTTGAGCCGGAATACAAGTTTTCGCGCAGTTCTGAAAGAAAGTTTACACCTTTCTCTCGTCTACTCATCGACAACTTGTATAATCGATGTTCGTGAATCTCGCTAGTTTCGATCTAAAACGATATATACCGTGTTTTTGAGCTGCAATACAAGTTTTCGCGCAGTTCTGAGAGAAAACGTTTACGCCTTTCTCTCGTCTACTCATCGACAACTTGTAAAATCGATGTTCGTGAATCTCGCTAGTTTCGTGCTAAAACGATGTATCCCCTTGTTTTGAGCTGGAATACAAGTTTTCGCGCAGTTATGAGCGAAAAAGTTTACACCTTTCTCTTGTCTACTCATCGACGACTTGTAAAATCGATGTTCTTGAATCTCCCTAGTTTTGATCTAAAACGATGTATCCCGTTGTTTTGAGCTGGAATAAAAGTTCTCGCGCAGTTCTGAGAGAAAAAGTTTACACCTTTCTCTCGTCTACTCTTCGACGACTTGTAAAATCGATGTTCGTAAATCTCGCTAGTTTCGATCTAAAACGATGTATCCCGTTGTTTTGAGCTGGAATACAAGTTTTCGCGCAGTTCTGAGAGAAAGTTTACACCTTTCTCTCGTCTACTCTTCGACGATTTGTAAAATCGATGTTCGTGAATCTTGCTAGTTTCGATCTATAACGATGTATGCCGTTGTTTTGAGCCGGAATACAAGTTTTCGCGCAGTTCTGAAAGAAAAAGTTTACACCTTTCTCTCGTCTACTCATCGACGACTTGTAAAATCGATGTTCATGAATCTCCCTAGTTTTGATCTAAAACGACGTATCACGTTGTTTTGAGCTGGAATACAAGTTCTCGCGCAGTTCTGAGAGAAAAAGTTTACACCTTTCTCTCGTCTACTCATCGACGACTTGTAAAATCGATGTTCTTGAATCTCCCTAGTTTTGATCTAAAACGATGTATCCCGTTGTTTTGAGCTGGAATACAAGTTTTCGCGCAGTTCTGAGAGAAAAAGTTTACACCTTTCTCTCGTCTACTCTTCGACGATTTGCAAAATCGATGTACGTGAATCTTGCTAGTTTCGATCTATAACGATGTATGCCGTTGTTTTGAGCCGGAATACAAGTTTTCGCGCAGTTCTGAGAGAAAAAGTTTACACCTTTCTCTCGTCTACTCATCGACGACTTGTAAAATCGATGTTCATGAATCTCCCTAGTTTTGATCTAAAACGACGTATCACGTTGTTTTGAGCTGGAATACAAGTTCTCGCGCAGTTCTGAGAGAAAAAGTTTACACCTTTCTCTCGTCTTCTCTTCGACGACTTGTAAAATCGAAGTGCATGAATCTCGATAGTTTCGTTCTAACACGATGTATCCCGTTGTTTTGAGCCGGAGTACAAGTTTTCGCGCAGTCTACTCTTCGACGACTTGTAAAATCAAAGTGCGTAAATCTCGCTAGTTTCGATCTAAAATGATGTATACCGTCTTTTGAGCTGGAATACAAGTTTTCGCGCAGTTCTGAGAGAAAAAGTTTACACCTTTCTCTCGTCTACTCATCGACGACTTGTAAAATTGATGTTCATGAATCTCCCTAGTTTTGATCTAAAACGACGTATCACGTTGTTTTGAGCTGGAATACAAGTTTTCGCGCAGTTATGAGCGAAAAAGTTTACACATTTCTCTTGTCTACTCAACGACGACTTGTAAAATCGATGTTCTTGAATCTCGCTAGTTTCGTTCTAAAACGATGTATCCCGTTGTTTTGAACCGGAGTACAAGTTTTCGCGCAGTCTACCCTTCGACGACTTGTAAAATCAAAGTGCGTAAATCTCGCTAGTTTCGATCTAAAATGATGTATACCGTCTTTTGAGCTGGAATACAAGTTTTCGCGCAGTTCTGAGAGAAAAAGTTTACACCTTTCTCTCGTCTACTCATCGACAAATTGTAAAATCGATACTCGTGAATCTCGCTAGTTTCGATCTAAAACGATGTATCCCGTTGTTTTGAGCTGGAATACAAGTTTTCGCGCAGTTCTGAAAAGTTTACACCTTTCTCTCGTCTACTCATCGACGACTTGTAAAATCGATGTTCGTGAATCTCGCTAGTTTCGATCTAAAACGATGTATCCCGTTGTTTTGAGCCGGAATACAAGTTTTCGCGCAGTTCTGAAAGAAAGTTTACACCTTTCTCTCGTCTACTCATCGACAACTTGTATAATCGATGTTCGTGAATCTCGCTAGTTTCGATCTAAAACGATATATACCGTGTTTTTGAGCTGCAATACAAGTTTTCGCGCAGTTCTGAGAGAAAACGTTTACGCCTTTCTCTCGTCTACTCATCGACAACTTGTAAAATCGATGTTCGTGAATCTCGCTAGTTTCGTGCTAAAACGATGTATCCCCTTGTTTTGAGCTGGAATACAAGTTTTCGCGCAGTTATGAGCGAAAAAGTTTACACCTTTCTCTTGTCTACTCATCGACGACTTGTAAAATCGATGTTCTTGAATCTCCCTAGTTTTGATCTAAAACGATGTATCCCGTTGTTTTGAGCTGGAATAAAAGTTCTCGCGCAGTTCTGAGAGAAAAAGTTTACACCTTTCTCTCGTCTACTCTTCGACGACTTGTAAAATCGATGTTCGTAAATCTCGCTAGTTTCGATCTAAAACGATGTATCCCGTTGTTTTGAGCTGGAATACAAGTTTTCGCGCAGTTCTGAGAGAACGTTTACACCTTTCTCTCGTCTACTCTTCGACGATTTGTAAAATCGATGTTCGTGAATCTTGCTAGTTTCGATCTATAACGATGTATGCCGTTGTTTTGAGCCGGAATACAAGTTTTCGCGCAGTTCTGAAAGAAAAAGTTTACACCTTTCTCTCGTCTACTCATCGACGACTTGTAAAATCGATGTTCATGAATCTCCCTAGTTTTGATCTAAAACGACGTATCACGTTGTTTTGAGCTGGAATACAAGTTCTCGCGCAGTTCTGAGAGAAAAAGTTTACACCTTTCTCTCGTCTACTCATCGACGACTTGTAAAATCGATGTTCTTGAATCTCCCTAGTTTTGATCTAAAACGATGTATCCCGTTGTTTTGAGCTGGAATACAAGTTTTCGCGCAGTTCTGAGAGAAAAAGTTTACACCTTTATCTCGTCTACTCATCGACAACTTGTAAAATCGATGTTCATGAATCTCGCTAGTTTCAATCTAAAACGATGTATCCCGTTGTTTTGAGCTGGAATACAAGTTCTCGCGCAGCTCTGCGAGAAAAAGTTTACACCTTTCTCTCGTCTACTCTTCGACGACTTGTAAAATCGAAGTGCATGAATCTCGCTAGTTTCGTTCTAACACGATGTATCCCGTTGTTTTGAGCCGGAGTACAAGTTTTCGCGCAGTCTACTCTTCGACGACTTGTAAAATCAAAGTGCGTAAATCTCGCTAGTTTCGATCTAAAATGATGTATACCGTCTTTTGAGCTGGAATACAAGTTTCCGCGCAGTTCTGAGACAAAAAGTTTACACCTTTCTCTCGTCTACTCATCGACAAATTGTAAAATCGATATTCGTGAATCTCGCTAGTTTCGTGCTAAAACGATGTATCCCCTTGTTTTGAGCTGGAATACAAGTTTTCGCGCAGTTATGAGCGAAAAAGTTTACACATTTCTCTTGTCTACTCAACGACGACTTGTAAAATCGATGTTCTTGAATCTCGCTAGTTTCGTTCTAAAACGATGTATCCCGTTGTTTTGAACCGGAGTACAAGTTTTCGCGCAGTCTACCCTTCGACGACTTGTAAAATCAAAGTGCGTAAATCTCGCTAGTTTCGATCTAAAATGATGTATACCGTCTTTTGAGCTGGAATACAAGTTTTCGCGCAGTTCTGAGAGAAAAAGTTTACACCTTTCTCTCGTCTACTCATCGACAAATTGTAAAATCGATACTCGTGAATCTCGCTAGTTTCAATCTAAAACGATGTATCCCGTTGTTTTGAGCTAGAATACAAGTTTTCGCGCAGTTCTGAGAAAAAGTTTACACCTTTTTCTCGTCTACTCATCGACGACTTGTAAAATCGATGTTCGTGAATCTCGCTAGTTTCGATCTAAAACGATGTATCCCGTTGTTTTGAGCCGGAATACAAGTTTTCGCGCAGTTCTGAAAGAAAGTTTACACCTTTCTCTCGTCTACTCATCGACAACTTGTATAATCGATGTTCGTGAATCTCGCTAGTTTCGATCTAAAACGATATATACCGTGTTTTTGAGCTGCAATACAAGTTTTCGCGCAGTTCTGAGAGAAAACGTTTACGCCTTTCTCTCGTCTACTCATCGACAACTTGTAAAATCGATGTTCGTGAATCTCGCTAGTTTCGTGCTAAAACGATGTATCCCCTTGTTTTGAGCTGGAATACAAGTTTTCGCGCAGTTATGAGCGAAAAAGTTTACACCTTTCTCTTGTCTACTCATCGACGACTTGTAAAATCGATGTTCTTGAATCTCCCTAGTTTTGATCTAAAACGATGTATCCCGTTGTTTTGAGCTGGAATAAAAGTTCTCGCGCAGTTCTGAGAGAAAAAGTTTAAACCTTTCTCTCGTCTACTCTTCGACGACTTGTTAAATCGATGTTCGTAAATCTCGCTAGTTTCGATCTAAAACGATGTATCCCGTTGTTTTGAGCTGGAATACAAGTTTTCGCGCAGTTCTGAGAGAAAGTTTACACCTTTCTCTTGTTTACTCATCGACGACTTGTAAAATCGATGTTCTTGAATCTCCCTAGTTTTGATCTAAAACGATGTATCCCGTGTTTTGAGCTGGAATAAAAGTTCTCGCGCAGTTCTGAGAGAAAAAGTTTACACCTTTCTCTCGTCTACTCTTCGACGACTTGTAAAATCGATGTTCGTAAATCTCGCTAGTTTCAATCTAAAACGATGTATCCCGTTGTTTTGAGCTGGAATACAAGTTTTCGCGCAGTTCTGAGAGAAAAAGTTTACACCTTTCTCTCGTCTACTCATCGACAACTTGTAAAATCGATGTTCATGAATCTCGCTAGTTTCAATCTAAAACGATGTATCCCGTTGTTTTGAGCTGGAATACAAGTTTTCGCGCAGTTCTGAGAGAAAAAGTTTACACCTTTCTCTCGTCTACTCTTCGACGATTTGCAAAATCGATGTACGTGAATCTTGCTAGTTTCGATCTATAACGATGTATGCCGTTGTTTTGAGCCGGAATACAAGTTTTCGCGCAGTTCTGAGAGAAAAAGTTTACACCTTTCTCTCGTCTACTCATCGACGACTTGTAAAATCGATGTTCATGAATCTCCCTAGTTTTGATCTAAAACGACGTATCACGTTGTTTTGAGCTGGAATACAAGTTCTCGCGCAGTTCTGAGAGAAAAAGTTTACACCTTTCTCTCGTCTTCTCTTCGACGACTTGTAAAATCGAAGTGCATGAATCTCGCTAGTTTCGTTCTAACACGATGTATCCCGTTGTTTTGAGCCGGAGTACAAGTTTTCGCGCAGTCTACTCTTCGACGACTTGTAAAATCAAAGTGCGTAAATCTCGCTAGTTTCGATCTAAAATGATGTATACCGTCTTTTGAGCTGGAATACAAGTTTCCGCGCAGTTCTGAGAGAAAAAGTTTACACCTTTCTCTCGTCTACTCATCGACAAATTGTAAAATCGATATTCGTGAATCTCGCTAGTTTCGTGCTAAAACGATGTATCCCCTTGTTTTGAGCTGGAATACAAGTTTTCGCGCAGTTATGAGCGAAAAAGTTTACACATTTCTCTTGTCTACTCAACGACGACTTGTAAAATCGATGTTCTTGAATCTCGCTAGTTTCGTTCTAAAACGATGTATCCCGTTGTTTTGAACCGGAGTACAAGTTTTCGCGCAGTCTACCCTTCGACGACTTGTAAAATCAAAGTGCGTAAATCTCGCTAGTTTCGATCTAAAATGATGTATACCGTCTTTTGAGCTGGAATACAAGTTTTCGCGCAGTTCTGAGAGAAAAAGTTTACACCTTTCTCTCGTCTACTCATCGACAAATTGTAAAATCGATACTCGTGAATCTCGCTAGTTTCGATCTAAAACGATGTATCCCGTTGTTTTGAGCTGGAATACAAGTTTTCGCGCAGTTCTGAGAAAAAGTTTACACCTTTCTCTCGTCTACTCATCGACGACTTGTAAAATCGATGTTCGTGAATCTCGCTAGTTTTGATCTAAAACGATGTATCCCGTTGTTTTGAGCCGGAATACAAGTTTTCGCGCAGTTCTGAAAGAAAGTTTACACCTTTCTCTCGTCTACTCATCGACAACTTGTATAATCGATGTTCGTGAATCTCGCTAGTTTCGATCTAAAACGATATATACCGTGTTTTTGAGCTGCAATACAAGTTTTCGCGCAGTTCTGAGAGAAAACGTTTACGCCTTTCTCTCGTCTACTCATCGACAACTTGTAAAATCGATGTTCGTGAATCTCGCTAGTTTCGTGCTAAAACGATGTATCCCCTTGTTTTGAGCTGGAATACAAGTTTTCGCGCAGTTATGAGCGAAAAAGTTTACACCTTTCTCTTGTCTACTCATCGACGACTTGTAAAATCGATGTTCTTGAATCTCCCTAGTTTTGATCTAAAACGATGTATCCCGTTGTTTTGAGCTGGAATAAAAGTTCTCGCGCAGTTCTGAGAGAAAAAGTTTACACCTTTCTCTCGTCTACTCTTCGACGACTTGTAAAATCGATGTTCGTAAATCTCGCTAGTTTCGATCTAAAACGATGTATCCCGTTGTTTTGAGCTGGAATACAAGTTTTCGCGCAGTTCTGAGAGAAAGTTTACACCTTTCTCTCGTCTACTCTTCGACGATTTGTAAAATCGATGTTCGTGAATCTTGCTAGTTTCGATCTATAACGATGTATGCCGTTGTTTTGAGCCGGAATACAAGTTTTCGCGCAGTTCTGAAAGAAAAAGTTTACACCTTTCTCTCGTCTACTCATCGACGACTTGTAAAATCGATGTTCATGAATCTCCCTAGTTTTGATCTAAAACGACGTATCACGTTGTTTTGAGCTGGAATACAAGTTCTCGCGCAGTTCTGAGAGAAAAAGTTTACACCTTTCTCTCGTCTACTCATCGACGACTTGTAAAATCGATGTTCTTGAATCTCCCTAGTTTTGATCTAAAACGATGTATCCCGTTGTTTTGAGCTGGAATACAAGTTTTCGCGCAGTTCTGAGAGAAAAAGTTTACACCTTTCTCTCGTCTACTCATCGACAACTTGTAAAATCGATGTTCATGAATCTCGCTAGTTTCAATCTAAAACGATGTATCCCGTTGTTTTGAGCTGGAATACAAGTTCTCGCGCAGTTCTGAGAGAAAAAGTTTACACCTTTCTCTCGTCTACTCTTCGACGACTTGTAAAATCGAAGTGCATGAATCTCGCTAGTTTCGTTCTAACACGATGTATCCCGTTGTTTTGAGCCGGAGTACAAGTTTTCGCGCAGTCTACTCTTCGACGACTTGTAAAATCAAAGTGCGTAAATCTCGCTAGTTTCGATCTAAAATGATGTATACCGTCTTTTGAGCTGGAATACAAGTTTCCGCGCAGTTCTGAGACAAAAAGTTTACACCTTTCTCTCGTCTACTCATCGACAAATTGTAAAATCGATATTCGTGAATCTCGCTAGTTTCGTGCTAAAACGATGTATCCCCTTGTTTTGAGCTGGAATACAAGTTTTCGCGCAGTTATGAGCGAAAAAGTTTACACATTTCTCTTGTCTACTCAACGACGACTTGTAAAATCGATGTTCTTGAATCTCGCTAGTTTCGTTCTAAAACGATGTATCCCGTTGTTTTGAACCGGAGTACAAGTTTTCGCGCAGTCTACCCTTCGACGACTTGTAAAATCAAAGTGCGTAAATCTCGCTAGTTTCGATCTAAAATGATGTATACCGTCTTTTGAGCTGGAATACAAGTTTTCGCGCAGTTCTGAGAGAAAAAGTTTACACCTTTCTCTCGTCTACTCATCGACAAATTGTAAAATCGATACTCGTGAATCTCGCTAGTTTCGATCTAAAACGATGTATCCCGTTGTTTTGAGCTGGAATACAAGTTTTCGCGCAGTTCTGAGAAAAAGTTTACACCTTTCTCTCGTCTACTCATCGACGACTTGTAAAATCGATGTTCGTGAATCTCGCTAGTTTCGATCTAAAACGATGTATCCCGTTGTTTTGAGCCGGAATACAAGTTTTCGCGCAGTTCTGAAAGAAAGTTTACACCTTTCTCTCGTCTACTCATCGACAACTTGTATAATCGATGTTCGTGAATCTCGCTAGTTTCGATCTAAAACGATATATACCGTGTTTTTGAGCTGCAATACAAGTTTTCGCGCAGTTCTGAGAGAAAACGTTTACGCCTTTCTCTCGTCTACTCATCGACAACTTGTAAAATCGATGTTCGTGAATCTCGCTAGTTTCGTGCTAAAACGATGTATCCCCTTGTTTTGAGCTGGAATACAAGTTTTCGCGCAGTTATGAGCGAAAAAGTTTACACCTTTCTCTTGTCTACTCATCGACGACTTGTAAAATCGATGTTCTTGAATCTCCCTAGTTTTGATCTAAAACGATGTATCCCGTTGTTTTGAGCTGGAATACAAGTTCTCGCGCAGTTCTGAGAGAAAAAGTTTACACCTTTATCTCGTCTACTCTTCGACGACTTGTAAAATCGAAGTGCATGAATCTCGCTAGTTTCGTTCTAACACGATGTATCCCGTTGTTTTGAGCCGGAGTACAAGTTTTCGCGCAGTCTACTCTTCGACGACTTGTAAAATCAAAGTGCGTAAATCTCGCTAGTTTCGATCTAAAATGATGTATACCGTCTTTTGAGCTGGAATACAAGTTTCCGCGCAGTTCTGAGACAAAAAGTTTACACCTTTCTCTCGTCTACTCATCGACAAATTGTAAAATCGATATTCGTGAATCTCGCTAGTTTCGTGCTAAAACGATGTATCTCCTTGTTTTGAGCTGGAATACAAGTTTTCGCGCAGTTATGAGCGAAAAAGTTTACACATTTCTCTTGTCTACTCAACGACGACTTGTAAAATCGATGTTCTTGAATCTCGCTAGTTTCGTTCTAAAACGATGTATCCCGTTGTTTTGAACCGGAGTACAAGTTTTCGCGCAGTCTACCCTTCGACGACTTGTAAAATCAAAGTGCGTAAATCTCGCTAGTTTCGATCTAAAATGATGTATACCGTCTTTTGAGCTGGAATACAAGTTTTCGCGCAGTTCTGAGAGAAAAAGTTTACACCTTTATCTCGTCTACTCTTCGACGACTTGTAAAATCGAAGTGCATGAATCTCGCTAGTTTCGTTCTAACACGATGTATCCCGTTGTTTTGAGCCGGAGTACAAGTTTGCGCGCAGTCTACTCTTCGACGACTTGTAAAATCAAAGTGCGTAAATCTCGCTAGTTTCGATCTAAAATGATGTATACCGTCTTTTGAGCTGGAATACAAGTTTCCGCGCAGTTCTGAGACAAAAAGTTTACACCTTTCTCTCGTCTACTCATCGACAAATTGTAAAATCGATATTCGTGAATCTCGCTAGTTTCGTGCTAAAACGATGTATCCCCTTGTTTTGAGCTGGAATACAAGTTTTCGCGCAGTTATGAGCGAAAAAGTTTACACATTTCTCTTGTCTACTCAACGACGACTTGTAAAATCGATGTTCTTGAATCTCGCTAGTTTCGTTCTAAAACGATGTATCCCGTTGTTTTGAACCGGAGTACAAGTTTTCGCGCAGTCTACCCTTCGACGACTTGTAAAATCAAAGTGCGTAAATCTCGCTAGTTTCGATCTAAAATGATGTATACCGTCTTTTGAGCTGGAATACAAGTTTTCGCGCAGTTCTGAGAGAAAAAGTTTACACCTTTCTCTCGTCTACTCATCGACAAATTGTAAAATCGATACTCGTGAATCTCGCTAGTTTCAATCTAAAACGATGTATCCCGTTGTTTTGAGCTGAAATACAAGTTTTCGCGCAGTTCTGAGAAAAAGTTTACACCTTTCTCTCGTCTACTCATCGACGACTTGTAAAATCGATGTTCGTGAATCTCGCTAGTTTCGATCTAAAACGATGTATCCCGTTGTTTTGAGCCGGAATACAAGTTTTCGCGCAGTTCTGAAAGAAAGTTTACACCTTTCTCTCGTCTACTCATCGACAACTTGTATAATCGATGTTCGTGAATCTCCCTAGTTTCGATCTAAAACGATATATACCGTGTTTTTGAGCTGCAATACAAGTTTTCGCGCAGTTCTGAGAGAAAACGTTTACGCCTTTCTCTCGTCTACTCATCGACAACTTGTAAAATCGATGTTCGTGAATCTCGCTAGTTTCCTGCTAAAACGATGTATCCCCTTGTTTTGAGCTGGAATACAAGTTTTCGCGCAGTTATGAGCGAAAAAGTTTACACCTTTCTCTTGTCTACTCATCGACGACTTGTAAAATCGATTTTCTTGAATCTCCCTAGTTTTGATCTAAAACGATGTATCCCGTTGTTTTGAGCTGGAATACAAGTTCTCGCGCAGTTCTGAGAGAAAAAGTTTACACCTTTATCTCGTCTACTCTTCGACGACTTGTAAAATCGAAGTGCATGAATCTCGCTAGTTTCGTTCTAACACGATGTATCCCGTTGTTTTGAGCCGGAGTACAAGTTTTCGCGCAGTCTACTCTTCGACGACTTGTAAAATCAAAGTGCGTAAATCTCGCTAGTTTCGATCTAAAATGATGTATACCGTCTTTTGAGCTGGAATACAAGTTTCCGCGCAGTTCTGAGACAAAAAGTTTACACCTTTCTCTCGTCTACTCATCGACAAATTGTAAAATCGATATTCGTGAATCTCGCTAGTTTCGTGCTAAAACGATGTATCTCCTTGTTTTGAGCTGGAATACAAGTTTTCGCGCAGTTATGAGCGAAAAAGTTTACACATTTCTCTTGTCTACTCAACGACGACTTGTAAAATCGATGTTCTTGAATCTCGCTAGTTTCGTTCTAAAACGATGTATCCCGTTGTTTTGAACCGGAGTACAAGTTTTCGCGCAGTCTACCCTTCGACGACTTGTAAAATCAAAGTGCGTAAATCTCGCTAGTTTCGATCTAAAATGATGTATACCGTCTTTTGAGCTGGAATACAAGTTTTCGCGCAGTTCTGAGAGAAAAAGTTTACACCTTTATCTCGTCTACTCTTCGACGACTTGTAAAATCGAAGTGCATGAATCTCGCTAGTTTCGTTCTAACACGATGTATCCCGTTGTTTTGAGCCGGAGTACAAGTTTGCGCGCAGTCTACTCTTCGACGACTTGTAAAATCAAAGTGCGTAAATCTCGCTAGTTTCGATCTAAAATGATGTATACCGTCTTTTGAGCTGGAATACAAGTTTCCGCGCAGTTCTGAGACAAAAAGTTTACACCTTTCTCTCGTCTACTCATCGACAAATTGTAAAATCGATATTCGTGAATCTCGCTAGTTTCGTGCTAAAACGATGTATCCCCTTGTTTTGAGCTGGAATACAAGTTTTCGCGCAGTTATGAGCGAAAAAGTTTACACATTTCTCTTGTCTACTCAACGACGACTTGTAAAATCGATGTTCTTGAATCTCGCTAGTTTCGTTCTAAAACGATGTATCCCGTTGTTTTGAACCGGAGTACAAGTTTTCGCGCAGTCTACCCTTCGACGACTTGTAAAATCAAAGTGCGTAAATCTCGCTAGTTTCGATCTAAAATGATGTATACCGTCTTTTGAGCTGGAATACAAGTTTTCGCGCAGTTCTGAGAGAAAAAGTTTACACCTTTCTCTCGTCTACTCATCGACAAATTGTAAAATCGATACTCGTGAATCTCGCTAGTTTCAATCTAAAACGATGTATCCCGTTGTTTTGAGCTGGAATACAAGTTTTCGCGCAGTTCTGAGAAAAAGTTTACACCTTTCTCTCGTCTACTCATCGACGACTTGTAAAATCGATGTTCGTGAATCTCGCTAGTTTCGATTTAAAACGATGTATCCCGTTGTTTTGAGCCGGAATACAAGTTTTCGCGCAGTTCTGAAAGAAAGTTTACACCTTTCTCTCGTCTACTCATCGACAACTTGTATAATCGATGTTCGTGAATCTCGCTAGTTTCGATCTAAAACGATATATACCGTGTTTTTGAGCTGCAATACAAGTTTTCGCGCAGTTCTGAGAGAAAACGTTTACGCCTTTCTCTCGTCTACTCATCGACAACTTGTAAAATCGATGTTCGTGAATCTCGCTAGTTTCCTGCTAAAACGATGTATCCCCTTGTTTTGAGCTGGAATACAAGTTTTCGCGCAGTTATGAGCGAAAAAGTTTACACCTTTCTCTTGTCTACTCATCGACGACTTGTAAAATCGATGTTCTTGAATCTCCCTAGTTTTGATCTAAAACGATGTATCCCGTTGTTTTGAGCTGGAATACAAGTTCTCGCGCAGTTCTGAGAGAAAAAGTTTACACCTTTATCTCGTCTACTCTTCGACGACTTGTAAAATCGAAGTGCATGAATCTCGCTAGTTTCGTTCTAACACGATGTATCCCGTTGTTTTGAGCCGGAGTACAAGTTTTCGCGCAGTCTACTCTTCGACGACTTGTAAAATCAAAGTGCGTAAATCTCGCTAGTTTCGATCTAAAATGATGTATACCGTCTTTTGAGCTGGAATACAAGTTTCCGCGCAGTTCTGAGACAAAAAGTTTACACCTTTCTCTCGTCTACTCATCGACAAATTGTAAAATCGATATTCGTGAATCTCGCTAGTTTCGTGCTAAAACGATGTATCCCCTTGTTTTGAGCTGGAATACAAGTTTTCGCGCAGTTATGAGCGAAAAAGTTTACACATTTCTCTTGTCTACTCAACGACGACTTGTAAAATCGATGTTCTTGAATCTCGCTAGTTTCGTTCTAAAACGATGTATCCCGTTGTTTTGAACCGGAGTACAAGTTTTCGCGCAGTCTACCCTTCGACGACTTGTAAAATCAAAGTGCGTAAATCTCGCTAGTTTCGATCTAAAATGATGTATACCGTCTTTTGAGCTGGAATACAAGTTTTCGCGCAGTTCTGAGAGAAAAAGTTTACACCTTTCTCTCGTCTACTCATCGACAAATTGTAAAATCGATACTCGTGAATCTCGCTAGTTTCAATCTAAAACGATGTATCCCGTTGTTTTGAGCTGGAATACAAGTTTTCGCGCAGTTCTGAGAAAAAGTTTACACCTTTCTCTCGTCTACTCATCGACGACTTGTAAAATCGATGTTCGTGAATCTCGCTAGTTTCGATCTAAAACGATGTATCCCGTTGTTTTGAGCCGGAATACAAGTTTTCGCGCAGTTCTGAAAGAAAGTTTACACCTTTCTCTCGTCTACTCATCGACAACTTGTATAATCGATGTTCGTGAATCTCGCTAGTTTCGATCTAAAACGATATATACCGTGTTTTTGAGCTGCAATACAAGCTTTCGCGCAGTTCTGAGAGAAAACGTTTACGCCTTTCTCTCGTCTACTCATCGACAACTTGTAAAATCGATGTTCGTGAATCTCGCTAGTTTCGTGCTAAAACGATGTATCCCCTTGTTTTGAGCTGGAATACAAGTTTTCGCGCAGTTATGAGCGAAAAAGTTTACACCTTTCTCTTGTCTACTCATCGACGACTTGTAAAATCGATGTTCTTGAATCTCCCTAGTTTTGATCTAAAACGATGTATCCCGTTGTTTTGAGCTGGAATAAAAGTTCTCGCGCAGTTCTGAGAGAAAAAGTTTACACCTTTCTCTCGTCTACTCTTCGACGACTTGTAAAATTGATGTTCGTAAATCTCGCTAGTTTCGATCTAAAACGATGTATCCCGTTGTTTTGAGCTGGAATACAAGTTTTCGCGCAGTTCTGAGAGAAAGTTTACACCTTTCTCTCGTCTACTCTTCGACGATTTGTAAAATCGATGTTCGTGAATCTTGCTAGTTTCGATCTATAACGATGTATGCCGTTGTTTTGAGCCGGAATACAAGTTTTCGCGCAGTCTGAAAGAAAAAGTTTACACCTTTCTCTCGTCTACTCATCGACGACTTGTAAAATCGATGTTCATGAATCTCCCTAGTTTTGGTCTAAAACGACGTATCACGTTGTTTTGAGCTGGAATACAAGTTTTCGCGCAGTTATGAGCGAAAAAGTTTACACCTTTCTCTTGTCTACTCAACGACGACTTGTAAAATCGATGTTCTTGAATCTCGATAGTTTCGCTCTAAAACGATGTATCCCGTTGTTTTGAGCCGGAGTACAAGTTTTCGCGCAGTCTACTCTTCGACGACTTGTAAAATCAAAGTGCGTAAATCTCGCTAGTTTCGATCTAAAATGATGTATACCGTCTTTTGAGCTGGAATACAAGTTTTCGCGCAGTTCTGAGAGAAAACGTTTACACCTTTCTCTCGTCTACTCATCGACAAATTGTAAAATCGATACTCGTGAATCTCGCTAGTTTCGATCTAAAACGATGTATCCCGTTGTTTTGAGCTGGAATACAAGTTTTCGCGCAGTTCTGAGAGAAAAAGTTTACACCTTTCTCTCGTCTACTCATCGACGACTTGTAAAATCGATGTTCGTGAATCTCGCTAGTTTCGATCTAAAACGATGTAACCCGTTGTTTTGAGCTGGAATACAAGTTTTCGCGCATTTCTGAAAGAAAAAGTTTACACCTTTCGCTCGTCTACTCATCGACGACTTGTATAAATCGATGTTCGTGAATCTCGCTAGTTTCGATCTAAAACGATGTACACCGTGTTTTTGAGCTGGAATACAAGTTCTCGCGCTGTTCTGAGAGAAAAAGTTTACACCTTTCTTTCGTCTACTCTTCGACGACTTGTAAAATCGAAGTGCATGAATCTCGATAGTTTCGTTCTAAAACGATGTATCCCGTTGTTTTGAGCTGGAATACAAGTTTTCGTGCAGTTCTGAAAGAAAAAGTTTACACCTTTCTCTCGTCTACTCATCGACGACTTGTATAATCGATGTTTGTGAATCTCGCTAGTTTCGATCTAAAACGATGTATACCGTGTTTTTGAGCTGGAATACAAGTTTTTGCGCAGTTATGAGCGAAAAAGTTTACACCTTTCTCTCGTCTACTCATCGACAACTTGTAAAATCGATGTTCATGAATCTCCCTAGTTTTGATCTAAAACGATGTATCCCGTTGTTTTGAGCTTGAATACAAGTTCTCGCGCAGTTCTGAGAGAAAAAGTTTACACCTTTTTCTCGTCTACTCTTCGACGACTTGTAAAATCGAAGTGCATGAATCTCGCTAGTTTCGTTCTAAAACGATGTATCGCTTTGTTTTGAGCCGGAGTACAAGTTTTCGCGCAGTCTACTCTCCGACGACTTGTAAAATCAAAGTGCGTAAATCTCGCTAGTTTCGTTCTAAAATGATGTATACCGTCTTTTGAGCTGGAATACAAGTTCTCGCGCAGTTCTGAGAGAAAAAGTTTACACCTTTCTCTCGTCTACTCTTCGACGACTTGTAAAATCGAAGTGCATGAATCTCGCTAGTTTCGTTCTAACACGATGTATCCGTTGTTTTGAGCCGGAGTACAAGTTTTCGCGCAGTCTACTCATCGACAAATTGTAAAATCGATATTCGTGAATCTCGCTAGTTTCGTGCTAAAACGATGTATCCCCTTGTTTTGAGCTGGAATACAAGTTTTCGCGCAGTTATGAGCGAAAAAGTTTACACCTTTCTCTTGTCTACTCAACGACGACTTGTAAAATCGATGTTCTTGAATCTCGATAGTTTCGTTCTAAAACGATGTATCCCGTTGTTTTGAGCCGGAGTACAAGTTTTCGCGCAGTCTACTCTTCGACGACTTGTAAAATCAAAGTGCGTAAATCTCGCTAGTTTCGATATAAAATGATGTATACCGTCTTTTGAGCTGGAATACAAGTTTTCGCGCAGTTCTGAGAGAAAACGTTTACACCTTTCTCTCGTCTACTCATCGACAAATTGTAAAATCGATACTCGTGAATCTCGCTAGTTTCGATCTAAAACGATGTATCCCGTTGTTTTGAGCTGGAATACAAGTTTTCGCGCAGTTCTGAGAGAAAAAGTTTACACCTTTCTCTCGTCTACTCATCGACGACTTGTAAAATCGATGTTCGTGAATCTCGCTAGTTTCGATCTAAAACGATGTATCCCGTTGTTTTGAGCCGGAGTACAAGTTTTCGCGCAGTCTACTCTTCGACGACTTGTAAAATCAAAGTGCGTAAATCTCGCTAGTTTCGATATAAAATGATGTATACCGTCTTTTGAGCTGGAATACAAGTTTTCGCGCAGTTCTGAGAGAAAACGTTTACAGCTTTCTCTCGTCTACTCATCGACAAATTGTAAAATCGATACTCGTGAATCTCGCTAGTTTCGATCTAAAACGATGTATCCCGTTGTTTTGAGCTGGAATACAAGTTTTCGCGCAGTTCTGAGAGAAAAAGTTTACACCTTTCTCTCGTCTACTCATCGACGACTTGTAAAATCGATGTTCGTGAATCTCGCTAGTTTCGATCTAAAACGATGTATCCCGTTGTTTTGAGCTGGAATACAAGTTTTCGCGCATTTCTGAAAGAAAACGTTTACACCTTTCGCTCGTCTACTCATCGACGACTTGTATAAATCGATGTTCGTGAATCTCGCTAGTTTCGATCTAAAACGATGTACACCGTGTTTTTGAGCTGGAATACAAGTTCTCGCGCTGTTCTGAGAGAAAAAGTTTACACCTTTCTTTCGTCTACTCTTCGACGACTTGTAAAATCGAAGTGCATGAATCTCGCTAGTTTCGTTCTAAAACGATGTATCCCCTTGTTTTGAGCTGGAATACAAGTTTTCGCGCAGTTATGAGCGAAAAAGTTTACACCTTTCTCTTGTCTACTCATCGACGACTTGTAAAATCGATGTTCTTGAATCTCCCTAGTTTTGATCTAAAACGATGTATCCCGTTGTTTTGAGCTGGAATAAAAGTTCTCGCGCAGTTCTGAGAGAAAAAGTTTACACCTTTCTCTCGTCTACTCTTCGACGACTTGTAAAATCGATGTTCGTAAATCTCGCTAGTTTCGATCTAAAACGATGTATCCCGTTGTTTTGAGCTGGAATACAAGTTTTCGCGCAGTTCTGAGAGAAAGTTTACACCTTTCTCTCGTCTACTCTTCGACGATTTGTAAAATCGATGTTCGTGAATCTTGCTAGTTTCGATCTATAACGATGTATGCCGTTGTTTTGAGCCGGAATACAAGTTTTCGCGCAGTTCTGAAAGAAAAAGTTTACACCTTTCTCTCGTCTACTCATCGACGACTTGTAAAATCGATGTTCATGAATCTCCCTAGTTTTGATCTAAAACGACGTATCACGTTGTTTTGAGCTGGAATACAAGTTCTCGCGCAGTTCTGAGAGAAAAAGTTTACACCTTTCTCTCGTCTACTCTTCGACGACTTGTAAAATCGAAGTGCATGAATCTCGCTAGTTTCGTTCTAACACGATGTATCCCGTTGTTTTGAGCCGGAGTACAAGTTTTCGCGCAGTCTACTCATCGACAAATTGTAAAATCGATATTCGTGAATCTCGCTAGTTTCGTGCTAAAACGATGTATCCCCTTGTTTTGAGCTGGAATACAAGTTTTCGCGCAGTTATGAGCGAAAAAGTTTACACCTTTCTCTTGTCTACTCAACGACGACTTGTAAAATCGATGTTCTTTAATCTCGATAGTTTCGCTCTAAAACGATGTATCCCGTTGTTTTGAGCCGGAGTACAAGTTTTCGCGCAGTCTACTCTTCGACGACTTGTAAAATCAAAGTGCGTAAATCTCGCTAGTTTCGATCTAAAATCATGTATACCGTCTTTTGAGCTGGAATACAAGTTTTCGCGCAGTTCTGAGAGAAAACGTTTACACCTTTCTCTCGTCTACTCATCGACAAATTGTAAAATCGATACTCGTGAATCTCGCTAGTTTCGATCTAAAACGATGTATCCCGTTGTTTTGAGCTGGAATACAAGTTTTCGCGCAGTTCTGAGAGAAAAAGTTTACACCTTTCTCTCGTCTACTCATCGACGACTTGTAAAATCGATGTTCGTGAATCTCGCTAGTTTCGATCTAAAACGATGTATCCCGTTGTTTTGAGCTGGAATACAAGTTTTCGCGCATTTCTGAAAGAAAACGTTTACACCTTTTGCTCGTCTACTCATCGACGACTTGTATAAATCGATGTTCGTGAATCTCGCTAGTTTCGATCTAAAACGATGTACACCGTGTTTTTGAGCTGGAATACAAGTTCTCGCGCTGTTCTGAGAGAAAAAGTTTACACCTTTCTTTCGTCTACTCTTCGACGACTTGTAAAATCGAAGTGCATGAATCTCGCTAGTTTCGTTCTAAAACGATGTATCCCCTTGTTTTGAGCTGGAATACAAGTTTTCGCGCAGTTATGAGCGAAAAAGTTTACACCTTTCTCTTGTCTACTCATCGACGACTTGTAAAATCGATGTTCTTGAATCTCCCTAGTTTTGATCTAAAACGATGTATCCCGTTGTTTTGAGCTGGAATAAAAGTTCTCGCGCAGTTCTGAGAGAAAAAGTTTACACCTTTCTCTCGTCTACTCATCGACGACTTGTAAAATCGATGTTCGTGAATCTCGCTAGTTTCGATCTAAAACGATGTATCCCGTCGTTTTGAGCTGGAATACAAGTTTTCGCGCATTTCTGAAAGAAAACGTTTACACCTTTCGCTCGTCTACTCATCGACGACTTGTATAAATCGATGTTCGTGAATCTCGCTAGTTTCGATCTAAAACGATGTACACCGTGTTTTTGAGCTGGAATACAAGTTCTCGCGCTGTTCTGAGAGAAAAAGTTTACACCTTTCTTTCGTCTACTCTTCGACGACTTGTAAAATCGAAGTGCATGAATCTCGCTAGTTTCGTTCTAAAACGATGTATCCCCTTGTTTTGAGCTGGAATACAAGTTTTCGCGCAGTTATGAGCGAAAAAGTTTACACCTTTCTCTTGTCTACTCATCGACGACTTGTAAAATCGATGTTCGTAAATCTCGCTAGTTTCGATCTAAAACGATGTATCCCGTTGTTTTGAGCTGGAATACAAGTTTTCGCGCAGTTCTGAGAGAAAGTTTACACCTTTCTCTCGTCTACTCTTCGATGATTTGTAAAATCGATGTTCGTGAATCTTGCTAGTTTCGATCTATAACGATGTATGCCGTTGTTTTGAGCCGGAATACAAGTTTTCGCGCAGTTCTGAGAGAAAAAGTTTACACCTTTCTCTCGTCTACTCATCGACGACTTGTAAAATCGATGTTCGTGAATCTCGCTAGTTTCGATCTAAAACGATGTATCCCGTTGTTTTGAGCCGGAGTACAAGTTTTCGCGCAGGCTACTCTTCGACGACTTGTAAAATCAAAGTGCGTAAATCTCGCTAGTTTCGATATAAAATGATGTATACCGTCTTTTGAGCTGGAATACAAGTTTTCGCGCAGTTCTGAGAGAAAACGTTTACACCTTTCTCTCGTCTACTCATCGACAAATTGTAAAATCGATACTCGTGAATCTCGCTAGTTTCGATCTAAAACGATGTATCCCGTTGTTTTGAGCTGGAATACAAGTTTTCGCGCAGTTCTGAGAGAAAAAGTTTACACCTTTCTCTCGTCTACTCATCGACGACTTGTAAAATCGATGTTCGTGAATCTCGCTAGTTTCGATCTAAAACGATGTATCCCGTTGTTTTGAGCTGGAATACAAGTTTTCGCGCATTTCTGAAAGAAAACGTTTACACCTTTCGCTCGTCTACTCATCGACGACTTGTATAAATCGATGTTCGTGAATCTCGCTAGTTTCGATCTAAAACGATGTACACCGTGTTTTTGAGCTGGAATACAAGTTCTCGCGCTGTTCTGAGAGAAAAAGTTTACACCTTTCTTTCGTCTACTCTTCGACGACTTGTAAAATCGAAGTGCATGAATCTCGCTAGTTTCGTTCTAAAACGATGTATCCCCTTGTTTTGAGCTGGAATACAAGTTATCGCGCAGTTATGAGCGAAAAAGTTTACACCTTTCTCTTGTCTACTCATCGACGACTTGTAAAATCGATGTTCTTGAATCTCCCTAGTTTTGATCTAAAACGATGTATCCCGTTGTTTTGAGCTGGAATAAAAGTTCTCGCGCAGTTCTGAGAGAAAAAGTTTACACCTTTCTCTCGTCTACTCTTCGACGACTTGTAAAATCGATGTTCGTAAATCTCGCTAGTTTCGATCTAAAACGATGTATCCCGTTGTTTTGAGCTGGAATACAAGTTTTCGCGCAGTTCTGAGAGAAAGTTTACACCTTTCTCTCGTCTACTCTTCGACGATTTGTAAAATCGATGTTCGTGAATCTTGCTAGTTTCGATCTATAACGATGTATGCCGTTGTTTTGAGCCGGAATACAAGTTTTCGCGCAGTTCTGCAAGAAAAAGTTTACACCTTTCTCTCGTCTACTCATCGACGACTTGTAAAATCGATGTTCATGAATCTCCCTAGTTTTGATCTAAAACGACGTATCACGTTGTTTTGAGCTGGAATACAAGTTCTCGCGCAGTTCTGAGAGAAAAAGTTTACACCTTTCTCTCGTCTACTCTTCGACGACTTGTAAAATCGAAGTGCATGAATCTCGCTAGTTTCGTTCTAACACGATGTATTCCGTTGTTTTGAGCCGGAGTACAAGTTTTCGCGCAGTCTACTCATCGACAAATTGTAAAATCGATATTCGTGAATCTCGCTAGTTTCGTGCTAAAACGATGTATCCCCTTGTTTTGAGCTGGAATACAAGTTTTCGCGCAGTTATGAGCGAAAAAGTTTACACCTTTCTCTTGTCTACTCAACGACGACTTGTAAAATCGATGTTCTTGAATCTCGATAGTTTCGCTCTAAAACGATGTATCCCGTTGTTTTGAGCCGGAGTACAAGTTTTCGCGCAGTCTACTCTTCGACGACTTGTAAAATCAAAGTACGTAAATCTCGCTAGTTTCGATCTAAAATCATGTATACCGTCTTTTGAGCTGGAATACAAGTTTTCGCGCAGTTCTGAGAGAAAACGTTTACACCTTTCTCTCGTCTACTCATCGACAAATTGTAAAATCGATACTCGTGAATCTCGCTAGTTTCGATCTAAAACGATGTATCCCGTTGTTTTGAGCTGGAATACAAGTTTTCGCGCAGTTCTGAGAGAAAAAGTTTACACCTTTCTCTCGTCTACTCATCGACGACTTGTAAAATCGATGTTCGTGAATCTCGCTAGTTTCGATCTAAAACGATGTATCCCGTTGTTTTGAGCTGGAATACAAGTTTTCGCGCATTTCTGAAAGAAAACGTTTACACCTTTCGCTCGTCTACTCATCGACGACTTGTATAAATCGATGTTCGTGAATCTCGCTAGTTTCGATCTAAAACGATGTACACCGTATTTTTGAGCTGGAATACAAGTTCTCGCGCTGTTCTGAGAGAAAAAGTTTACACCTTTCTTTCGTCTACTCTTCGACGACTTGTAAAATCGAAGTGCATGAATCTCGCTAGTTTCGTTCTAAAACGATGCATCCCTTTGTTTTGAGCTGGAATACAAGTTTTCGCGCAGTTATGAGCGAAAAAGTTTACACCTTTCTCTTGTCTACTCATCGACGACTTGTAAAATCGATGTTCGTGAATCTCGCTAGTTTCGATCTAAAACGATGTATCCCGTTGTTTTGAGCTGGAATACAAGTTTTCGCGCAGTTCTGAGAGAAAAAGTTTACACCTTTCTCTCGTCTACTCATCGACGACTTGTAAAATCGATGTTCGTGAATCTCGCTAGTTTCGATCTAAAACGATGTATCCCGTTGTTTTGAGCTGGAATACAAGTTTTCGCGCATTTCTGAAAGAAAAAGTTTACACCTTTCGCTCGTCTACTCATCGACGACTTGTATAAATCGATGTTCGTGAATCTCGCTAGTTTCGATCTAAAACGATGTACACCGTGTTTTTGAGCTGGAATACAAGTTCTCGCGCTGTTCTGAGAGAAAAAGTTTACACCTTTCTTTCGTCTACTCTTCGACGACTTGTAAAATCGAAGTGCATGAATCTCGCTAGTTTCGTTCTAAAACGATGTATCCCGTTGTTTAGAGCTGGAATACAAGTTTTCGTGCAGTTCTGAAAGAAAAAGTTTACACCTTTCTCTCGTCTACTCATCGACGACTTGTATAATCGATGTTCGTGAATCTCGCTAGTTTCGATCTAAAACGATGTATACCGTGTTTTTGAGCTGGAATACAAGTTTTGCGCAGTTATGAGCGAAAAAGTTTACACCTTTCTCTCGTCTACTCATCGACAACTTGTAAAATCGATGTTCATGAATCTCCCTAGTTTTGATCTAAAACGATGTATCCCGTTGTTTTGAGCTTGAATACAAGTTCTCGCGCAGTTCTGAGAGAAAAAGTTTACACCTTTCTCTCGTCTACTCTTCGACGACTTGTAAAATCGAAGTGCATGAATCTCGCTAGTTTCGTTCTAAAACGATGTATCGCTTTGTTTTGAGCCGGAGTACAAGTTTTCGCGCAGTCTACTCTCCGACGACTTGTAAAATCAAAGTGCGTAAATCTCGCTAGTTTCGTTCTAAAATGATGTATACCGTCTTTTGAGCTGGAATACAAGTTTTCGCGCAGTTCTGAGAGAAACAGTTTACACCTTTCTCTCATGTACTCATCGACAAATTGTAAAATCGATATTCGTGAATCTCGCTAGTTTTGATCTAAAACGATGTATCCCGTTGTTTTGAGCTGGAATACAAGTTTTCGCGCAGTTCTGAGAGAAAAAGTTTACACCTTTCTCTCGTCTACTCATCGACGACTTGTAAAGTCGATGTTCGTGAATCTCGCTAGTTTCGCTCTAAAACGATGTATCCCGTTGTTTTGAGCCGGAGTACAAGTTTTCGCGCAGTCTACTCTTCGACGACTTGTAAAATCAAAGTGCGTAAATCTCGCTAGTTTCGATCTAAAATCATGTATACCGTCTTTTGAGCTGGAATACAAGTTTTCGCGCAGTTCTGAGAGAAAACGTTTACACCTTTCTCTCGTCTACTCATCGACAAATTGTAAAATCGATACTCGTGAATCTCGCTAGTTTCGATCTAAAACGATGTATCCCGTTGTTTTGAGCTAGAATACAAGTTTTCGCGCAGTTCTGAGAGAAAAAGTTTACACCTTTCTCTCGTCTACTCATCGACGACTTGTAAAATCGATGTTCGTGAATCTCGCTAGTTTCGATCTAAAACGATGTATCCCGTAGTTTTGAGCTGGAATACAAGTTTTCGCGCATTTCTGAAAGAAAACGTTTACACCTTTCGCTCGTCTACTCATCGACGACTTGTATAAATCGATGTTCGTGAATCTCGCTAGTTTCGATCTAAAACGATGTACACCGTGTTTTTGAGCTGGAATACAAGTTCTCGCGCTGTTCTGAGAGAAAAAGTTTACACCTTTCTTTCGTCTACTCTTCGACGACTTGTAAAATCGAAGTGCATGAATCTCGCTAGTTTCGTTCTAAAACGATGCATCCCCTTGTTTTGAGCTGGAATACAAGTTTTCGCGCAGTTCTGAGAGAAAACGTTTACACCTTTCTCTCGTCTACTCATCGACAAATTGTAAAATCGATACTCGTGAATCTCGCTAGTTTCGATCTAAAACGATGTATCCCGTTGTTTTGAGCTGGAATACAAGTTTTCGCGCAGTTCTGAGAGAAAAAGTTTACACCTTTCTCTCGTCTACTCATCGACGACTTGTAAAATCGATGTTCGTGAATCTCGCTAGTTTCGATCTAAAACGATGTATCCCGTTGTTTTGAGCTGGAATACAAGTTTTCGCGCATTTCTGAAAGAAAAAGTTTACACCTTTCGCTCGTCTACTCATCGACGACTTGTATAAATCGATGTTCGTGAATCTCGCTAGTTTCGATCTAAAACGATGTACACCGTGTTTTTGAGCTGGAATACAAGTTCTCGCGCTGTTCTGAGAGAAAAAGTTTACACCTTTCTTTCGTCTACTCTTCGACGACTTGTAAAATCGAAGTGCATGAATCTCGCTAGTTTCGTTCTAAAACGATGTATCCCGTTGTTTTGAGCTGGAATACAAGTTTTCGTGCAGTTCTGAAAGAAAAAGTTTACACCTTTCTCTCGTCTACTCATCGACGACTTGTATAATCGATGTTCGTGAATCTCGCTAGTTTCGATCTAAAACGATGTATACCGTGTTTTTGAGCTGGAATACAAGTTTTTGCGCAGTTATGAGCGAAAAAGTTTACACCTTTCTCTCGTCTACTCATCGACAACTTGTAAAATCGATGTTCATGAATCTCCCTAGTTTTGATCTAAAACGATGTATCCCGTTGTTTTGAGCTTGAATACAAGTTCTCGCGCAGTTCTGAGAGAAAAAGTTTACACCTTTCTCTCGTCTACTCTTCGACGACTTGTAAAATCGAAGTGCATGAATCTCGCTAGTTTCGTTCTAAAACGATGTATCGCTTTGTTTTGAGCCGGAGTACAAGTTTTCGCGCAGTCTACTCTCCGACGACTTGTAAAATCAAAGTGCGTAAATCTCGCTAGTTTCGTTCTAAAATGATGTATACCGTCTTTTGTGCTGGTATACAAGTTCTCGCGCAGTTCTGAGAGAAAAAGTTTACACCTTTCTCTCGTCTACTCTTCGACGACTTGTAAAATCGAAGTGCATGAATCTCGCTAGTTTCGTTCTAACACGATGTATCCCGTTGTTTTGAGCCGGAGTACAAGTTTTCGCGCAGTCTACTCATCGACAAATTGTAAAATCGATATTCGTGAATCTCGCTAGTTTCGTGCTAAAACGATGTATCCCCTTGTTTTGAGCTGGAATACAAGTTTTCGCGCAGTTATGAGCGAAAAAGTTTACACCTTTCTCTTGTCTACTCAACGACGACTTGTAAAATCGATGTTCTTGAATCTCGATAGTTTCGCTCTAAAACGATGTATCCCGTTGTTTTGAGCCGGAGTACAAGTTTTCGCGCAGTCTACTCTTCGACGACTTGTAAAATCAAAGTGCGTAAATCTCGCTAGTTTCGATCTAAAATGATGTATACCGTCTTTTGAGCTGGAATACAAGTTTTCGCGCAGTTCTGAGAGAAAACGTTTACACCTTTCTCTCGTCTACTCATCGACAAATTGTAAAATCGATACTCGTGAATCTCGCTAGTTTCGATCTAAAACGATGTATCCCGTTGTTTTGAGCTGGAATACAAGTTTTCGCGCAGTTCTGAGAGAAAACGTTTACAGCTTTCTCTCGTCTACTCATCGACGACTTGTAAAATCGATGTTCGTGAATCTCGCTAGATTCGATCTAAAACGATGTATCCCGTTGTTTTGAGCTGGAATACAAGTTTTCGCGCATTTCTGAAAGAAAAAGTTTACACCTTTCGCTCGTCTACTCATCGACGACTTGTATAAATCGATGTTCGTGAATCTCGCTAGTTTCGATCTAAAACGATGTACACCGTGTTTTTGAGCTGGAATACAAGTTCTCGCGCTGTTCTGAGAGAAAAAGTTTACACCTTTCTTTCGTCTACTCTTCGACGACTTGTAAAATCGAAGTGCATGAATCTCGCTAGTTTCGTTCTAAA
The DNA here is from genome assembly GCF_052857255.1 of Amblyomma americanum. NCBI lineage: Eukaryota > Metazoa > Arthropoda > Arachnida > Ixodida > Ixodidae > Amblyomma > Amblyomma americanum. Next base: position 368,742 of record NW_027526494.1, read on the forward strand.
ACGATGTATCCCGTTGTTTTGAGCTGGAATACAAGTTTTCGTGCAGTTCTGAAAGAAAAAGTTTACACCTTTCTCTCGTCTACTCATCGACGACTTGTATAATCGATGTTCGTGAATCTCGCTAGTTTCGATCTAAAACGATGTATACCGTGTTTTTGAGCTGGAATACAAGTTTTTGCGCAGTTATGAGCGAAAAAGTTTACACCTTTCTCTCGTCTACTCATCGACAACTTGTAAAATCGATGTTCATGAATCTCCCTAGTTTTGATCTAAAACGATGTATCCCGTTGTTTTGAGCTTGAATACAAGTTCTCGCGCAGTTCTGGGAGAAAAAGTTTACACCTTTCTCTCGTCTACTCTTCGACGACTTGTAAAATCGAAGTGCATGAATCTCGCTAGTTTCGTTCTAAAACGATGTATCGCTTTGTTTTGAGCCGGAGTACAAGTTTTCGCGCAGTCTACTCTCCGACGACTTGTAAAATCAAAGTGCGTAAATCTCGCTAGTTTCGTTCTAAAATGATGTATACCGTCTTTTGAGCTGGAATACAAGTTTTCGCGCAGTTCTGAGAGAAACAGTTTACACCTTTCTCTCATGTACTCATCGACAAATTGTAAAATCGATATTCGTGAATCTCGCTAGTTTTGATCTAAAACGATGTATCCCGTTGTTTTGAGCTGGAATACAAGTTTTCGCGCAGTTCTGAGAGAAAAAGTTTACACCTTTCTCTCGTCTACTCATCGACGACTTGTAAAGTCGATGTTCGTGAATCTCGCTAGTTTCGATCTAAAACAATGTATCCCGTTGTTTTGAGCTGGAATACAATTTTCCCGCAGTTATGAGCGAAAAAGTTTACACCTTTTTCTCGTCTACTCATCGACGACTTGTAAAATCGATGTTCATAAATCTCCCTAGTTTTGATCTAAAACGATGTATCCCGTTGTTTTGAGCTGGAATACAAGTTCTCGCGCAGTTCTGAGAGAAAAAGTATACTCCTTTCTCTCGTCTACTCTTCGACGACTTGTAAAATTGAAGTGCATGAATCTCGCTAGTTTCGTTCTAAAACGATGTATCCCGTTGATTTGAGCCGGAGTACAAGTTTTCGCGCAGTCTACTCTTCGACGACTTGTAAAATCAAAGTGCGTAAATCTCGCTAGTTTCGATCTAAAATGATGTATACCGTCTTTTGAGCTGGAATACAAGTTTCCGCGCAGTTCTGAGAGAAAAAGTTTACACCTTTCTCTCGTCTACTCATCGACAAATTGTAAAATCGATATTCGCGAATCTCGCTAGTTTCGTGCTAAAACGATGTATCCCCTTGTTTTGAGCTGGAATACAAGTTTTCGCGCAGTTATGAGCGAAAAAGTTTACACATTTCTCTTGTCTACTCAACGACGACTTGTAAAATCGATGTTCTTGAATCTCGCTAGTTTCGTTCTAAAACGATGTATCCCGTTGTTTTGCACCGGAGTACAAGTTTTCGCGCAGTCTACTCTTCGACGACTTGTAAAATCAAAGTGCGTAAATCTCGCTAGTTTCGATCTAAAATGATGTATACCGTCTTTTGAGCTGGAATACAAGTTTTCGCGCAGTTCTGAGAGAAAAAGTTTACACCTTTCTCTCGTCTACTCATCGACAAATTGTAAAATCGAAACTCGTGAATCTCGCTAGTTTCGATCTAAAACGATGTATCCCGTTGTTTTGAGCTGGAATACAAGTTTTCGCGCAGTTCTGAGAAAAAGTTTACACCTTTCTCTCGTCTACTCATCGACGACTTGTAAAATCGATGTTCGTGAATCTCGCTAGTTTCGATCTAAAACGATGTATCCCGTTGTTTTGAGCCGGAATACAAGTTTTCGCGCAGTTCTGAAAGAAAGTTTACACCTTTCTCTCGTCTACTCATCGACGACTTGTATAATCGATGTTCGTGAATCTCGCTAGTTTCGATCTAAAACGATATATACCGTGTTTTTGAGCTGCAATACAAGTTTTCGCGCAGTTCTGAGAGAAAACGATTACGCCTTTCTCTCGTCTACTCATCGACAACTTGTAAAATCGATGTTCGTGAATCTCGCTAGTTTCGTGCTAGAACGATGTATCCCCTTGTTTTGAGCTGGAATACAAGTTTTCTCGCGCAGTTATGAGCGAAAAAGTTTACACCTTTCTCTTGTCTACTCATCGACGACTTGTAAAATCGATGTTCTTGAATCTCCCTAGTTTTGATCTAAAACGATGTATCCCGTTGTTTTGAGCTGGAATAAAAGTTCTCGCGCAGTTCTGAGAGAAAAAGTTTACACCTTTCTCTCGTCTACTCTTCGACGACTTGTAAAATCGATGTTCGTAAATCTCGCTAGTTTCGATCAAAACGATGTATCCCGTTGTTTTGAGCTGGAATACAAATTTTCGCGCAGTTCTGAGAGAAAGTTTACACCTTTCTATCGTCTACTCTTCGACGATTTGTAAAATCGATGTTCGTGAATCTTGCTAGTTTCGATCTATAACGATGTATGCCGTTGTTTTGAGCCGGAATACAAGTTTTCGCGCAGTTCTGAAAGAAAAAGTTTACACCTTTCTCTCGTCTACTCATCGACGACTTGTAAAATCGATGTTCATGAATCTCCCTAGTTTTGATCTAAAACGACGTATCACGTTGTTTTGAGCTGGAATACAAGTTCTCGCGCAGTTCTGAGAGAAAACGTTTACACCTTTCTCTCGTCTACTCATCGACAAATTGTAAAATCGATACTCGTGAATCTCGCTAGTTTCGATCTAAAACGATGTATCCCGTTGTTTTGAGCTGGAATACAAGTTTTCGCGCAGTTCTGACAAAACGTTTACACCTTTCTCTCGTCTACTCATCGACGACTTGTAAAATCGATGTTCGTGAATCTCGCTAGTTTCGATCTAAAACGATGTATCCCGTTGTTTTGAGCCGGAATACAAGTTTTCGCGCAGTTCTGAAAGAAAGTTTACACCTTTCTCTCGTCTACTCATCGACGACTTGTATAATCGATGTTCGTGAATCTCGCTAGTTTCGATCTAAAACGATATATACCGTGTTTTTGAGCTGCAATACAAGTTTTCGCGCAGTTCTGAGAGAAAACGTTTACGCCTTTCTCTCGTCTACTCATCGACAACTTGTAAAATTGATGTTCGTGAATCTCGCTAGTTTCGTGCTAAAACGATGTATCCCCTTGTTTTGAGCTGGAATACAAGTTTTCGCGCAGTTATGAGCGAAAAAGTTTACACCTTTCTCTTGTCTTCTCATCGACGACTTGTAAAATCGATGTTCTTGAATCTCCCTAGTTTTGATCTAAAACAATGTATCCCGTTGTTTTGAGCTGGAATAAAAGTTCTCGCGCAGTTCTGAGAGAAAATGTGTACACCTTTCTCTCGTCTACTCTTCGACGACTTGTAAAATCGATGTTCGTAAATCTCGCTAGTTTCGATCAAAACGATGTATCCCGTTGTTTTGAGCTGGAATACAAATTTTCGCGCAGTTCTGAGAGAAAGTTTACACCTTTCTCTCGTCTACTCTTCGACGATTTGTAAAATCGATGTTCGTGAATCTTGCTAGTTTCGATCTATAACGATGTGTGCCGTTGTTGTGAGCCGGAATACAAGTTTTCGCGCAGTTCTGAAAGAAAAAGTTTACACCTTTCTCTCGTATACTCATCGACGACTTGTAAAATCGATGTTCATGAATCTCCCTAGTTTTGATCTAAAACAACGTATCACGTTGTTTTGAGCTGGAATACAAGTTCTCGCGCAGTTCTGAGAGAAAAAGTTTACACCTTTCTCTCGTCTACTCTTCGACGACTTGTAAAATCGAAGTGCATGAATATCGCTAGTTTCGTTCTAACACGATGTATCCCGTTGTTTTGAGCCCGAGTACAAGTTTTCGCGCAGTCTACTCTTCGACGACTTGTAAAATCAAAGTGCGTAAATCTCGCTAGTTTCGTTCTAAAATGATGTATACCGTCTTTTGAGCTGGAATACAAGTTTTCGCGCAGTTCTGAGAGAAACAGTTTACACCTTTCTCTCGTGTACTCATCGACAAATTGTAAAATCGATATTCGTGAATCTCGCTAGTTTTGATCTAAAACGATGTATCCCGTTGTTTTGAGCTGGAATACAAGTTTTCGCGCAGTTCTGAGAGAAAAAGTTTACACCTTTCTCTCGTCTACTCATCGACGACTTGTAAAGTCGATGTTCGTGAATCTCGCTAGTTTCGATCTAAAACGATGTATCCCGTTGTTTTGAGCTGGAATACAAGTTTTCGCGCATTTCTGAAAGAAAAAGTTTACACCTTTCTCTCGTCAACTCATCGACGACTTGTATAATCGATGTTCGTGAATCTCGCTAGTTTCGATCTAAAACGATGTATACCATGTTTTTGAGCTGGAATACAATTTTCCCGCAGTTATGAGCGAAAAAGTTTACACCTTTTTTTCGTGTACTCATCGACGACTTGTAAAATCGATGTTCATAAATCTCCCTAGTTTTGATCTAAAACGATGTATCCCGTTGTTTTGAGCTGGAATACAAGTTCTCGCGCAGTTCTGAGAGAAAAAGTATACTCCTTTCTCTCGTCTACTCTTCGACGACTTGTAAAATTGAAGTGCATGAATCTCGCTAGTTTCGTTCTAAAACGATGTATTCCGTTTTTTTGAGCCGGAGTACAAGTTTTCGCGCAGTCTACTCTTCGACGACTTGTAAAATCAAAGTGCGTAAATCTCGCTAGTTTCGATATAAAATGATGTATACCGTCTTTTGAGCTGGAATACATGTTTCCGCGCAGTTCTGAGAGAAAAAGTTTACACCTTTCTCTCGTCTACTCATCGACAAATTGTAAAATCGATATTCGTGAATCTCGCTAGTTTCGTGCTAAAACGATGTATCCCCTTGTTTTGAGCTGGAATACAAGTTTTCGCGCAGTTATGAGCGAAAAAGTTTACACATTTCTCTTGTCTACTCAACGACTACTTGTAAAATCGATGTTCTTGAATCTCGCTAGTTTCGTTCTAAAACGATGTATCCCGTTGTTTTGAACCGGAGTACAAGTTTTCGCGCATTCTACTCTTCGACGACTTGTAAAATCAAAGTGCGTAAATCTCGCTAGTTTCGATCTAAAATGATGTATACCGTCTTTTGAGCTGGAATACAAGTTTTCGCGCAGTTCTGAGAGAAAAAGTTTACACCTTTCTCTCGTCTACTCATCGACAAATTGTAAAATCGATACTCGTGAATCTCGCTAGTTTCGATCTAAAACGATGTATCCCGTTGTTTTGAGCTGGAATACAAGTTTTCGCGCAGTTCTGAGAAAAAGTTTACACCTTTCTCTCGTCTACTCATCGATGACTTGTAAAATCGATGTTCGTGAATCTCGCTAGTTTTGATCTAAAACGATGTATCCCGTTGTTTTGAGCCGGAATACAAGTTTTCGCGCATTTCTGAAAGAAAACGTTTACACCTTTCTCTCGTCTACTCATCGAGGACTTGTATAATCGATGTTCGTGAATCTCGCTAGTTTCGATCTAAAACGATGTATACCGTGTTTTTGAGCAGGAATACAAGTTTTCGCGCAGTTCTGAGAGAAAAAGTTTACACCTTACTCTCGTCTACTCATCGACGACTTGTAAAATCAATGTTCTTGAATCTCCCTAGTTTTGATCTAAAACGATGTATCCCGTTGTTTTGAGCTGGAATACAAGTTCTCGCGCAGTTCTGAGAGAAAAAGTTTACACCCTTCTCTCGTCTACTCTTCGACAACTTGTAAAATCGATGTTCGTAAATCTCGCTAGTTTCAATCTAAAACGATGTATCCCGTTGTTTCGAGCTGGAATACAAGTTTTCGCGCAGTTCTGAGAGAAAAAGTTTACACCTTACTCTCGTCTACTCATCGACGACTTGTAAAATCAATGTTCTTGAATCTCCCTAGTTTTGATCTAAAACGATGTATCCCGTTGTTTTGAGCTGGAATACAAGTTCTCGCGCAGTTCTGAGAGAAAAAGTTTACACCCTTCTCTCGTCTACTCATCGACAACTTGTAAAATCGATGTTCGTGAATCTCGCTAGTTTCGATCTAAAACGATGTATCCCGTTGTTTTGAGCTGGAATACAAGTTTTCGCGCAGTTCTGAGAGAAAAAGTTTACACCTTTCTCTCGTCTACTCTTCGACGATTTGTAAAATCGATGTACGTGAATCTTGCTAGTTTCGATCTATAACGATGTATGCCGTTGTTTTGAGCCGGAATACAAGTTTTCGCGCAGTTCTGAGAGAAAACGTTTACGCCTTTCTCTCGTTTACTCATCGACAACTTGTAAAATCGATGTTCGTGAATCTCGCTAGTTTCAATCTAAAACGATGTATCCCGTTGTTTTGAGCTGGAATACAAGCTTTCGCGCAGTTATGAGCGAAAAAGTTTACACCTTTCTCTTGTCTACTCATCGACGACTTGTAAACTCGATGTTCTTGAATCTCCCTAGTTTTGATCTAAAAGGATATATCCCGTTGTTTTGAGCTGGAATACAAGTTCTCGCGCAGTTCTGAGAGAAAAAGTTTAGACCTTTCTCTCGTCTACTCTTCGACGACTTGTAAAATCGAAGTGCATGAATCTCGCTAGTTTCGTTCTAAAACGATGTATCCCGTTGTTTTGAGCTGGAATACAAGTTTTCGCGCAGTTCTGAAAGAAAAAGTTTACACCTTTCTCTCGTCTACTCATCGACGACTTGTATAATCGATGTTCGTGAATCTCGCTAGTTTCGATCTAAAACGATGTATACCGTGTTTTTGAGCTGGAATACAACTTTTCGCGTAGTTATGAGCGAAAAAGTTTACACCTTTCTCTTGTCTACTCATCGACGACTTGTAAAATCGATGTTCATGAATCTCCCTAGTTTTGATCTAAAACGATGTATCCCGTTGTTTTGAGCTGGAATACAAGTTCTCGCGCAGCTCTGAGAGAAAAAGTTTACACCTTTATCTCGTCTACTCATCGACAACTTGTAAAATCGATGTTCGTGAATCTCGCTAGTTTCGATCTAAAACGATGTATCCCGTTGTTTTGAGCTGGAATACAAGTTTTCGCGCAGTTCTGAGAGAAACAGTTTACACCTTTCTCTCGTGTACTCATCGACAAATTGTAAAATCGATATTCGTGAATCTCGCTAGTTTTGATCTAAAACGATGTATCCCGTTGTTTTGAGCTGGAATACAAGTTTTCGCGCAGTTCTGAGAGAAAAAGTTTACACCTTTCTCTCGTCTACTCATCGACGACTTGTAAAGTCGATGTTCGTGAATCTCGCTAGTTTCGATCTAAAACGATGTATCCCGTTGTTTTGAGCTGGAATACAAGTTTTCGCGCATTTCTGAAAGAAAAAGTTTACACCTTTCTCTCGTCAACTCATCGACGACTTGTATAATCGATGTTCGTGAATCTCGCTAGTTTCGATCTAAAACGATGTATACCATGTTTTTGAGCTGGAATACAATTTTCCCGCAGTTATGAGCGAAAAAGTTTACACCTTTTTTTCGTGTACTCATCGACGACTTGTAAAATCGATGTTCATAAATCTCCCTAGTTTTGATCTAAAACGATGTATCCCGTTGTTTTGAGCTGGAATACAAGTTCTCGCGCAGTTCTGAGAGAAAAAGTATACTCCTTTCTCTCGTCTACTCTTCGACGACTTGTAAAATTGAAGTGCATGAATCTCGCTAGTTTCGTTCTAAAACGATGTATTCCGTTTTTTTGAGCCGGAGTACAAGTTTTCGCGCAGTCTACTCTTCGACGACTTGTAAAATCAAAGTGCGTAAATCTCGCTAGTTTCGATATAAAATGATGTATACCGTCTTTTGAGCTGGAATACATGTTTCCGCGCAGTTCTTGAGAGAAAAAGTTTACACCTTTCTCTCGTCTACTCATCGACAAATTGTAAAATCGATATTCGTGAATCTCGCTAGTTTCGTGCTAAAACGATGTATCCCCTTGTTTTGAGCTGGAATACAAGTTTTCGCGCAGTTATGAGCGAAAAAGTTTACACATTTCTCTTGTCTACTCAACGACTACTTGTAAAATCGATGTTCTTGAATCTCGCTAGTTTCGTTCTAAAACGATGTATCCCGTTGTTTTGAACCGGAGTACAAGTTTTCGCGCATTCTACTCTTCGACGACTTGTAAAATCAAAGTGCGTAAATCTCGCTAGTTTCGATCTAAAATGATGTATACCGTCTTTTGAGCTGGAATACAAGTTTTCGCGCAGTTCTGAGAGAAAAAGTTTACACCTTTCTCTCGTCTACTCATCGACAAATTGTAAAATCGATACTCGTGAATCTCGCTAGTTTCGATCTAAAACGATGTATCCCGTTGTTTTGAGCTGGAATACAAGTTTTCGCGCAGTTCTGAGAAAAAGTTTACACCTTTCTCTCGTCTACTCATCGATGACTTGTAAAATCGATGTTCGTGAATCTCGCTAGTTTTGATCTAAAACGATGTATCCCGTTGTTTTGAGCCGGAATACAAGTTTTCGCGCATTTCTGAAAGAAAACGTTTACACCTTTCTCTCGTCTACTCATCGAGGACTTGTATAATCGATGTTCGTGAATCTCGCTAGTTTCGATCTAAAACGATGTATACCGTGTTTTTGAGCAGGAATACAAGTTTTCGCGCAGTTCTGAGAGAAAAAGTTTACACCTTACTCTCGTCTACTCATCGACGACTTGTAAAATCAATGTTCTTGAATCTCCCTAGTTTTGATCTAAAACGATGTATCCCGTTGTTTTGAGCTGGAATACAAGTTCTCGCGCAGTTCTGAGAGAAAAAGTTTACACCCTTCTCTCGTCTACTCTTCGACAACTTGTAAAATCGATGTTCGTAAATCTCGCTAGTTTCAATCTAAAACGATGTATCCCGTTGTTTCGAGCTGGAATACAAGTTTTCGCGCAGTTCTGAGAGAAAAAGTTTACACCTTACTCTCGTCTACTCATCGACGACTTGTAAAATCAATGTTCTTGAATCTCCCTAGTTTTGATCTAAAACGATGTATCCCGTTGTTTTGAGCTGGAATACAAGTTCTCGCGCAGTTCTGAGAGAAAAAGTTTACACCCTTCTCTCGTCTACTCATCGACAACTTGTAAAATCGATGTTCGTGAATCTCGCTAGTTTCGATCTAAAACGATGTATCCCGTTGTTTTGAGCTGGAATACAAGTTTTCGCGCAGTTCTGAGAGAAAAAGTTTACACCTTTCTCTCGTCTACTCTTCGACGATTTGTAAAATCGATGTACGTGAATCTTGCTAGTTTCGATCTATAACGATGTATGCCGTTGTTTTGAGCCGGAATACAAGTTTTCGCGCAGTTCTGAGAGAAAACGTTTACGCCTTTCTCTCGTTTACTCATCGACAACTTGTAAAATCGATGTTCGTGGATCTCGCTAGTTTCAATCTAAAACGATGTATCCCGTTGTTTTGAGCTGGAATACAAGCTTTCGCGCAGTTATGAGCGAAAAAGTTTACACCTTTCTCTTGTCTACTCATCGACGACTTGTAAACTCGATGTTCTTGAATCTCCCTAGTTTTGATCTAAACGGATATATCCCGTTGTTTTGAGCTGGAATACAAGTTCTCGCGCAGTTCTGAGAGAAAAAGTTTAGACCTTTCTCTCGTCTACTCTTCGACGACTTGTAAAATCGAAGTGCATGAATCTCGCTAGTTTCGTTCTAAAACGATGTATCCCGTTGTTTTGAGCTGGAATACAAGTTTTCGCGCAGTTCTGAAAGAAAAAGTTTACACCTTTCTCTCGTCTACTCATCGACGACTTGTATAATCGATGTTCGTGAATCTCGCTAGTTTCGATCTAAAACGATGTATACCGTGTTTTTGAGCTGGAATACAACTTTTCGCGTAGTTATGAGCGAAAAAGTTTACACCTTTCTCTTGTCTACTCATCGACGACTTGTAAAATCGATGTTCATGAATCTCCCTAGTTTTGATCTAAAACGATGTATCCCGTTGTTTTGAGCTGGAATACAAGTTCTCGCGCAGCTCTGAGAGAAAAAGTTTACACCTTTATCTCGTCTACTCATCGACAACTTGTAAAATCGATGTTCGTGAATCTCGCTAGTTTCGATCTAAAACGATGTATCCCGTTGTTTTGAGCTGGAATACAAGTTTTCGCGCAGTTCTGAGAGAAAAAGTTTACACCTTTCTCTCGTTTACTCTTCGACGATTTGTAAAATCGATGTACGTGAATCTTGCTAGTTTCGATCTAAAACGATGTATCACGTTGTTTTGAGCTGGAATACAAGTTCTCGCGCAGTTCTGAGAGAAATAGTTTACACCTTTCTCTCGTCTACTCATCGACGACTTGTAAAATCGATGTTCTTGAATCTCCCTAGTTTTGATCTAAAACGATGTATCCCGTTGTTTTGAGCTGGAATACAAGTTTTCGCGCAGTTCTGAGAGAAAAAGTTTACACCTTTCTCTCGTCTACTCATCGACAACTTGTAAAATCGATGTTCATGAATCTCGCTAGTTTCAATCTAAAACGATGTATCCCGTTGTTTTGAGCTGGAATACAAGTTCTCGCGCAGCTCTGCGAGAAAAAGTTTACACCTTTCTCTCGTCTACTCTTCGACGACTTGTAAAATCGAAGTGCATGAATCTCGCTAGTTTCGTTCTATCACGATGTATCCCGTTGTTTTGAGCCGGAGTACAAGTTTTCGCGCAGTCTACTCTTCGACGACTTGTAAAATCAAAGTGCGTAAATCTCGCTAGTTTCGATCTAAAATGATGTATACCGTCTTTTGAGCTGGAATACAAGTTTCCGCGCAGTTCTGAGACAAAAAGTTTACACCTTTCTCTCGTCTACTCATCGACAAATTGTAAAATCGATATTCGTGAATCTCGCTAGTTTCGTGCTAAAACGATGTATCCCCTTGTTTTGAGCTGGAATACAAGTTTTCGCGCAGTTATGAGCGAAAAAGTTTACACATTTCTCTTGTCTACTCAACGACGACTTGTAAAATCGTTCTTGAATCTCGCTAGTTTCGTTCTAAAACGATGTATCCCGTTGTTTTGAACCGGAGTACAAGTTTTCGCGCAGTCTACCCTTCGACGACTTGTAAAATCAAAGTGCGTAAATCTCGCCAGTTTCGATCTAAAATGATGTATACCGTCTTTTGAGCTGGAATACAAGTTTTCGCGCAGTTCTGAGAGAAAAAGTTTACACCTTTCTCTCGTCTACTCATCGACAAATTGTAAAATCGATACTCGTGAATCTCGCTAGTTTCAATCTAAAACGATGTATCCCGTTGTTTTGAGCTGGAATACAAGTTTTCGCGCAGTTCTGAGAAAAAGTTTACACCTTTCTCTCGTCTACTCATCGACGACTTGTAAAATCGATGTTCGTGAATCTCGCTAGTTTCGATCTAAAACGATGTATCCCGTTGTTTTGAGCCGGAATACAAGTTTTCGCGCAGTTCTGAAAGAAAGTTTACACCTTTCTCTCGTCTACTCATCGACAACTTGTATAATCGATGTTCGTGAATCTCGCTAGTTTCGATCTAAAACGATATATACCGTGTTTTTGAGCTGCAATACAAGTTTTCGCGCAGTTCTGAGAGAAAACGTTTACGCCTTTCTCTCGTCTACTCATCGACAACTTGTAAAATCGATGTTCGTGAATCTCGCTAGTTTCGTGCTAAAACGATGTATCCCCTTGTTTTGAGCTGGAATACAAGTTTTCGCGCAGTTATGAGCGAAAAAGTTTACACCTTTCTCTTGTCTACTCATCGACGACTTGTAAAATCGATGTTCTTGAATCTCCCTAGTTTTGATCTAAAACGATGTATCTCGTTGTTTTGAGCTGGAATAAAAGTTCTCGCGCAGTTCTGAGAGAAAAAGTTTACACCTTTCTCTCGTCTACTCTTCGACGACTTGTAAAATCGATGTTCGTAAATCTCGCTAGTTTCGATCTAAAACGATGTATCCCGTTGTTTTGAGCTGGAATACAAGTTTTCGCGCAGTTCTGAGAGAAAGTTTACACCTTTCTCTTGTCTACTCATCGACGACTTGTAAAATCGATGTTCTTGAATCTCCCTAGTTTTGATCTAAAACAATGTATCCCGTTGTTTTGAGCTGGAATAAAAGTTCTCGCGCAGTTCTGAGAGAAAAAGTTTACACCTTTCTCTCGTCTACTCTTCGACGACTTGTAAAATCGATGTTCGTAAATCTCGCTAGTTTCAATCTAAAACGATGTATCCCGTTGTTTTGAGCTGGAATACAAGTTTTCGCGCAGTTCTGAGAGAAAAAGTTTACACCTTTCTCTCGTCTACTCATCGACAACTTGTAAAATCGATGTTCATGAATCTCGCTAGTTTCAATCTAAAACGATGTATCCCGTTGTTTTGAGCTGGAATACAAGTTTTCGCGCAGTTCTGAGAGAAAAAGTTTACACCTTTCTCTCGTCTACTCTTCGACGATTTGCAAAATCGATGTACGTGAATCTTGCTAGTTTCGATCTATAACGATGTATGCCGCTGTTTTGAGCCGGAATACAAGTTTTCGCGCAGTTCTGAGAGAAAAAGTTTACACCTTTCTCTCGTCTACTCATCGACGACTTGTAAAATCGATGTTCATGAATCTCCCTAGTTTTGATCTAAAACGACGTATCACGTTGTTTTGAGCTGGAATACAAGTTCTCGCGCAGTTCTGAGAGAAAAAGTTTACACCTTTCTCTCGTCTTCTCTTCGACGACTTGTAAAATCGAAGTGCATGAATCTCGCTAGTTTCGTTCTAACACGATGTATCCCGTTGTTTTGAGCCGGAGTACAAGTTTTCGCGCAGTCTACTCTTCGACGACTTGTAAAATCAAAGTGCGTAAATCTCGCTAGTTTCGATCTAAAATGATGTATACCGCCTTTTGAGCTGGAATACAAGTTTCCGCGCAGTTCTGAGAGAAAAAGTTTACACCTTTCTCTCGTCTACTCATCGACAAATTGTAAAATCGATATTCGTGAATCTCGCTAGTTTCGTGCTAAAACGATGTATCCCCTTGTTTTGAGCTGGAATACAAGTTTTCGCGCAGTTATGAGCGAAAAAGTTTACACATTTCTCTTGTCTACTCAACGACGACTTGTAAAATCGATGTTCTTGAATCTCGCTAGTTTCGTTCTAAAACGATGTATCCCGTTGTTTTGAACCGGAGTACAAGTTTTCGCGCAGTCTACCCTTCGACGACTTGTAAAATCAAAGTGCGTAAATCTCGCTAGTTTCGATCTAAAATGATGTATACCGTCTTTTGAGCTGGAATACAAGTTTTCGCGCAGTTCTGAGAGAAAAAGTTTACACCTTCCTCTCGTCTACTCATCGACAAATTGTAAAATCGATACTCGTGAATCTCGCTAGTTTCGATCTAAAACGATGTATCCCGTTGTTTTGAGCTGGAATACAAGTTTTCGCGCAGTTCTGAGAAAAAGTTTACACCTTTCTCTCGTCTACTCATCGACGACTTGTAAAATCGATGTTCGTGAATCTCGCTAGTTTCGATCTAAAACGATGTATCCCGTTGTTTTGAGCCGGAATACAAGTTTTCGCGCAGTTCTGAAAGAAAGTTTACACCTTTCTCTCGTCTACTCATCGACAACTTGTATAATCGATGTTCGTGAATCTCGCTAGTTTCGATCTAAAATGATATATACCGTGTTTTTGAGCTGCAATACAAGTTTTCGCGCAGTTCTGAGAGAAAACGTTTACGCCTTTCTCTCGTCTACTCATCGACAACTTGTAAAATCGATGTTCGTGAATCTCGCTAGTTTCGTGCTAAAACGATGTATCCCCTTGTTTTGAGCTGGAATACAAGTTTTCGCGCAGTTATGAGCGAAAAAGTTTACACCTTTCTCTTGTCTACTCATCGACGACTTGTAAAATCGATGTTCTTGAATCTCCCTAGTTTTGATCTAAAACGATGTATCCCGTTGTTTTGAGCTGGAATAAAAGTTCTCGCGCAGTTCTGAGAGAAAAAGTTTACACCTTTCTCTCGTCTACTCTTCGACGACTTGTAAAATCGATGTTCGTAAATCTCGCTAGTTTCGATCTAAAACGATGTATCCCGTTGTTTTGAGCTGGAATACAAGTTTTCGCGCAGTTCTGAGAGAAAGTTTACACCTTTCTCTCGTCTACTCTTCGACGATTTGTAAAACCGATGTTCGTGAATCTTGCTAGTTTCGATCTATAACGATGTATGCCGTTGTTTTGAGCCGGAATACAAGTTTTCGCGCAGTTCTGAAAGAAAAAGTTTACACCTTTCTCTCGTATACTCATCGACGACTTGTAAAATCGATGTTCATGAATCTCCCTAGTTTTGATCTAAAACAACGTATCACGTTGTTTTGAGCTGGAATACAAGTTCTCGCGCAGTTCTGAGAGAAAAAGTTTACACCTTTCTCTCGTCTACTCTTCGACGACTTGTAAAATCGAAGTGCATGAATATCGCTAGTTTCGTTCTAACACGATGTATCCCGTTGTTTTGAGCCCGAGTACAAGTTTTCGCGCAGTCTACTCTTCGACGACTTGTAAAATCAAAGTGCGTAAATCTCGCTAGTTTCGTTCTAAAATGATGTATACCGTCTTTTGAGCTGGAATACAAGTTTTCGCGCAGTTCTGAGAGAAACAGTTTACACCTTTCTCTCGTGTACTCATCGACAAATTGTAAAATCGATATTCGTGAATCTCGCTAGTTTTGATCTAAAACGATGTATCCCGTTGTTTTGAGCTGGAATACAAGTTTTCGCGCAGTTCTGAGAGAAAAAGTTTACACCTTTCTCTCGTCTACTCATCGACGACTTGTAAAGTCGATGTTCGTGAATCTCGCTAGTTTCGATCTAAAACGATGTATCCCGTTGTTTTGAGCTGGAATACAAGTTTTCGCGCATTTCTGAAAGAAAAAGTTTACACCTTTCTCTCGTCAACTCATCGACGACTTGTATAATCGATGTTCGTGAATCTCGCTAGTTTCGATCTAAAACGATGTATACCATGTTTTTGAGCTGGAATACAATTTTCCCGCAGTTATGAGCGAAAAAGTTTACACCTTTTTTTCGTGTACTCATCGACGACTTGTAAAATCGATGTTCATAAATCTCCCTAGTTTTGATCTAAAACGATGTATCCCGTTGTTTTGAGCTGGAATACAAGTTCTCGCGCAGTTCTGAGAGAAAAAGTATACTCCTTTCTCTCGTCTACTCTTCGACGACTTGTAAAATTGAAGTGCATGAATCTCGCTAGTTTCGTTCTAAAACGATGTATTCCGTTTTTTTGAGCCGGAGTACAAGTTTTCGCGCAGTCTACTCTTCGACGACTTGTAAAATCAAAGTGCGTAAATCTCGCTAGTTTCGATATAAAATGATGTATACCGTCTTTTGAGCTGGAATACATGTTTCCGCGCAGTTCTGAGAGAAAAAGTTTACACCTTTCTCTCGTCTACTCATCGACAAATTGTAAAATCGATATTCGTGAATCTCGCTAGTTTCGTGCTAAAACGATGTATCCCCTTGTTTTGAGCTGGAATACAAGTTTTCGCGCAGTTATGAGCGAAAAAGTTTACACATTTCTCTTGTCTACTCAACGACTACTTGTAAAATCGATGTTCTTGAATCTCGCTAGTTTCGTTCTAAAACGATGTATCCCGTTGTTTTGAACCGGAGTACAAGTTTTCGCGCATTCTACTCTTCGACGACTTGTAAAATCAAAGTGCGTAAATCTCGCTAGTTTCGATCTAAAATGATGTATACCGTCTTTTGAGCTGGAATACAAGTTTTCGCGCAGTTCTGAGAGAAAAAGTTTACACCTTTCTCTCGTCTACTCATCGACAAATTGTAAAATCGATACTCGTGAATCTCGCTAGTTTCGATCTAAAACGATGTATCCTGTTGTTTTGAGCTGGAATACAAGTTTTCGCGCAGTTCTGAGAAAAAGTTTACACCTTTCTCTCGTCTACTCATCGATGACTTGTAAAATCGATGTTCGTGAATCTCGCTAGTTTTGATCTAAAACGATGTATCCCGTTGTTTTGAGCCGGAATACAAGTTTTCGCGCATTTCTGAAAGAAAACGTTTACACCTTTCTCTCGTCTACTCATCGAGGACTTGTATAATCGATGTTCGTGAATCTCGCTAGTTTCGATCTAAAACGATGTATACCGTGTTTTTGAGCAGGAATACAAGTTTTCGCGCAGTTCTGAGAGAAAAAGTTTACACCTTACTCTCGTCTACTCATCGACGACTTGTAAAATCAATGTTCTTGAATCTCCCTAGTTTTGATCTAAAACGATGTATCCCGTTGTTTTGAGCTGGAATACAAGTTCTCGCGCAGTTCTGAGAGAAAAAGTTTACACCCTTCTCTCGTCTACTCTTCGACAACTTGTAAAATCGATGTTCGTAAATCTCGCTAGTTTCAATCTAAAACGATGTATCCCGTTGTTTCGAGCTGGAATACAAGTTTTCGCGCAGTTCTGAAAGAAAAAGTTTACACCTTTCTCTCATCTACTCATCGACGACTTGTAAAATCGATGTTCGTGAATCTCCCTAGTTTTGATCTAAAACGATGTATCCCGTTGTTTTGAGCTGGAATACAAGTTCTCGCGCAGCTCTGAGAGAAAAAACTTACACCTTTATCTCGTCTACTCATCGACAACTTGTAAAATCGATGTTCGTGAATCTCGCTAGTTTCGATCTAAAACGATGTATCCCGTTGTTTTGAGCTGGAATACAAGTTTTCGCGCAGTTCTGAGAGAAAAAGTTTACACCTTTCTCTCGTCTACTCTTCGACGATTTGTAAAATCGATGTACGTGAATCTTGCTAGTTTCGATCTATAACGATGTATGCCGTTGTTTTGAGCCGGAATACAAGTTTTCGCGCAGTTCTGAGAGAAAACGTTTACGCCTTTCTCTCGTTTACTCATCGACAACTTGTAAAATCGATGTTCGTGAATCTCGCTAGTTTCAATCTAAAACGATGTATCCCGTTGTTTTGAGCTGGAATACAAGCTTTCGCGCAGTTATGAGCGAAAAAGTTTACACCTTTCTCTTGTCTACTCATCGACGACTTGTAAACTCGATGTTCTTGAATCTCCCTAGTTTTGATCTAAAAGGATATATCCCGTTGTTTTGAGCTGGAATACAAGTTCTCGCGCAGTTCTGAGAGAAAAAGTTTAGACCTTTCTCTCGTCTACTCTTCGACGACTTGTAAAATCGAAGTGCATGAATCTCGCTAGTTTCGTTCTAAAACGATGTATCCCGTTGTTTTGAGCTGGAATACAAGTTTTCGCGCAGTTCTGAAAGAAAAAGTTTACACCTTTCTCTCGTCTACTCATCGACGACTTGTATAATCGATGTTCGTGAATCTCGCTAGTTTCGATCTAAAACGATGTATACCGTGTTTTTGAGCTGGAATACAACTTTTCGCGTAGTTATGAGCGAAAAAGTTTACACCTTTCTCTTGTCTACTCATCGACGACTTGTAAAATCGATGTTCATGAATCTCCCTAGTTTTGATCTAAAACGATGTATCCCGTTGTTTTGAGCTGGAATACAAGTTCTCGCGCAGCTCTGAGAGAAAAAGTTTACACCTTTATCTCGTCTACTCATCGACAACTTGTAAAATCGATGTTCGTGAATCTCGCTAGTTTCGATCTAAAACGATGTATCCCGTTGTTTTGAGCTGGAATACAAGTTTTCGCGCAGATCTGAGAGAAAAAGTTTACACCTTTCTCTCGTTTACTCTTCGACGATTTGTAAAATCGATGTACGTGAATCTTGCTAGTTTCGATCTAAAACGATGTATCACGTTGTTTTGAGCTGGAATACAAGTTCTCGCGCAGTTCTGAGAGAAATAGTTTACACCTTTCTCTCGTCTACTCATCGACGACTTGTAAAATCGATGTTCTTGAATCTCCCTAGTTTTGATCTAAAACGATGTATCCCGTTGTTTTGAGCTGGAATACAAGTTTTCGCGCAGTTCTGAGAGAAAAAGTTTACACCTTTCTCTCGTCTACTCATCGACAACTTGTAAAATCGATGTTCATGAATCTCGCTAGTTTCAATCTAAAACGATGTATCCCGTTGTTTTGAGCTGGAATACAAGTTCTCGCGCAGCTCTGCGAGAAAAAGTTTACACCTTTCTCTCGTCTACTCTTCGACGACTTGTAAAATCGAAGTGCATGAATCTCGCTAGTTTCGTTCTATCACGATGTATCCCGTTGTTTTGAGCCGGAGTACAAGTTTTCGCGCAGTCTACTCTTCGACGACTTGTAAAATCAAAGTGCGTAAATCTCGCTAGTTTCGATCTAAAATGATGTATACCGTCTTTTGAGCTGGAATACAAGTTTCCGCGCAGTTCTGAGACAAAAAGTTTACACCTTTCTCTCGTCTACTCATCGACAAATTGTAAAATCGATATTCGTGAATCTCGCTAGTTTCGTGCTAAAACGATGTATCCCCTTGTTTTGAGCTGGAATACAAGTTTTCGCGCAGTTATGAGCGAAAAAGTTTACACATTTCTCTTGTCTACTCAACGACGACTTGTAAAATCGTTCTTGAATCTCGCTAGTTTCGTTCTAAAACGATGTATCCCGTTGTTTTGAACCGGAGTACAAGTTTTCGCGCAGTCTACCCTTCGACGACTTGTAAAATCAAAGTGCGTAAATCTCGCCAGTTTCGATCTAAAATGATGTATACCGTCTTTT
This sequence comes from Amblyomma americanum, assembly GCF_052857255.1. NCBI lineage: Eukaryota > Metazoa > Arthropoda > Arachnida > Ixodida > Ixodidae > Amblyomma > Amblyomma americanum. The sequence continues at coordinate 387,479 of NW_027526494.1, forward strand.
GAGCTGGAATACAAGTTTTCGCGCAGTTCTGAGAGAAAAAGTTTACACCTTTCTCTCGTCTACTCATCGACAAATTGTAAAATCGATACTCGTGAATCTCGCTAGTTTCAATCTAAAACGATGTATCCCGTTGTTTTGAGCTGGAATACAAGTTTTCGCGCAGTTCTGAGAAAAAGTTTACACCTTTCTCTCGTCTACTCATCGACGACTTGTAAAATCGATGTTCGTGAATCTCGCTAGTTTCGATCTAAAACGATGTATCCCGTTGTTTTGAGCCGGAATACAAGTTTTCGCGCAGTTCTGAAAGAAAGTTTACACCTTTCTCTCGTCTACTCATCGACAACTTGTATAATCGATGTTCGTGAATCTCGCTAGTTTCGATCTAAAACGATATATACCGTGTTTTTGAGCTGCAATACAAGTTTTCGCGCAGTTCTGAGAGAAAACGTTTACGCCTTTCTCTCGTCTACTCATCGACAACTTGTAAAATCGATGTTCGTGAATCTCGCTAGTTTCGTGCTAAAACGATGTATCCCCTTGTTTTGAGCTGGAATACAAGTTTTCGCGCAGTTATGAGCGAAAAAGTTTACACCTTTCTCTTGTCTACTCATCGACGACTTGTAAAATCGATGTTCTTGAATCTCCCTAGTTTTGATCTAAAACGATGTATCTCGTTGTTTTGAGCTGGAATAAAAGTTCTCGCGCAGTTCTGAGAGAAAAAGTTTACACCTTTCTCTCGTCTACTCTTCGACGACTTGTAAAATCGATGTTCGTAAATCTCGCTAGTTTCGATCTAAAACGATGTATCCCGTTGTTTTGAGCTGGAATACAAGTTTTCGCGCAGTTCTGAGAGAAAGTTTACACCTTTCTCTTGTCTACTCATCGACGACTTGTAAAATCGATGTTCTTGAATCTCCCTAGTTTTGATCTAAAACAATGTATCCCGTTGTTTTGAGCTGGAATAAAAGTTCTCGCGCAGTTCTGAGAGAAAAAGTTTACACCTTTCTCTCGTCTACTCTTCGACGACTTGTAAAATCGATGTTCGTAAATCTCGCTAGTTTCAATCTAAAACGATGTATCCCGTTGTTTTGAGCTGGAATACAAGTTTTCGCGCAGTTCTGAGAGAAAAAGTTTACACCTTTCTCTCGTCTACTCATCGACAACTTGTAAAATCGATGTTCATGAATCTCGCTAGTTTCAATCTAAAACGATGTATCCCGTTGTTTTGAGCTGGAATACAAGTTTTCGCGCAGTTCTGAGAGAAAAAGTTTACACCTTTCTCTCGTCTACTCTTCGACGATTTGCAAAATCGATGTACGTGAATCTCGCTAGTTTCGATCAAAACGATGTATCCCGTTGTTTTGAGCTGGAATACAAATTTTCGCGCAGTTCTGAGAGAAAGTTTACACCTTTCTATCGTCTACTCTTCGACGATTTGTAAAATCGATGTTCGTGAATCTTGCTAGTTTCGATCTATAACGATGTATGCCGTTGTTTTGAGCCGGAATACAAGTTTTCGCGCAGTTCTGAAAGAAAAAGTTTACACCTTTCTCTCGTCTACTCATCGACGACTTGTAAAATCGATGTTCATGAATCTCCCTAGTTTTGATCTAAAACGACGTATCACGTTGTTTTGAGCTGGAATACAAGTTCTCGCGCAGTTCTGAGAGAAAACGTTTACACCTTTCTCTCGTCTACTCATCGACAAATTGTAAAATCGATACTCGTGAATCTCGCTAGTTTCGATCTAAAACGATGTATCCGTTGTTTTGAGCTGGAATACAAGTTTTCGCGCAGTTCTGACAAAACGTTTACACCTTTCTCTCGTCTACTCATCGACGACTTGTAAAATCGATGTTCGTGAATCTCGCTAGTTTCGATCTAAAACGATGTATCCCGTTGTTTTGAGCCGGAATACAAGTTTTCGCGCAGTTCTGAAAGAAAGTTTACACCTTTCTCTCGTCTACTCATCGACGACTTGTATAATCGATGTTCGTGAATCTCGCTAGTTTCGATCTAAAACGATATATACCGTGTTTTTGAGCTGCAATACAAGTTTTCGCGCAGTTCTGAGAGAAAACGTTTACGCCTTTCTCTCGTCTACTCATCGACAACTTGTAAAATTGATGTTCGTGAATCTCGCTAGTTTCGTGCTAAAACGATGTATCCCCTTGTTTTGAGCTGGAATACAAGTTTTCGCGCAGTTATGAGCGAAAAAGTTTACACCTTTCTCTTGTCTTCTCATCGACGACTTGTAAAATCGATGTTCTTGAATCTCCCTAGTTTTGATCTAAAACAATGTATCCCGTTGTTTTGAGCTGGAATAAAAGTTCTCGCGCAGTTCTGAGAGAAAATGTGTACACCTTTCTCTCGTCTACTCTTCGACGACTTGTAAAATCGATGTTCGTAAATCTCGCTAGTTTCGATCAAAACGATGTATCCCGTTGTTTTGAGCTGGAATACAAATTTTCGCGCAGTTCTGAGAGAAAGTTTACACCTTTCTCTCGTCTACTCTTCGACGATTTGTAAAATCGATGTTCGTGAATCTTGCTAGTTTCGATCTATAACGATGTGTGCCGTTGTTGTGAGCCGGAATACAAGTTTTCGCGCAGTTCTGAAAGAAAAAGTTTACACCTTTCTCTCGTATACTCATCGACGACTTGTAAAATCGATGTTCATGAATCTCCCTAGTTTTGATCTAAAACAACGTATCACGTTGTTTTGAGCTGGAATACAAGTTCTCGCGCAGTTCTGAGAGAAAAAGTTTACACCTTTCTCTCGTCTACTCTTCGACGACTTGTAAAATCGAAGTGCATGAATATCGCTAGTTTCGTTCTAACACGATGTATCCCGTTGTTTTGAGCCCGAGTACAAGTTTTCGCGCAGTGTACTCTTCGACGACTTGTAAAATCAAAGTGCGTAAATCTCGCTAGTTTCGTTCTAAAATGATGTATACCGTCTTTTGAGCTGGAATACAAGTTTTCGCGCAGTTCTGAGAGAAACAGTTTACACCTTTCTCTCGTGTACTCATCGACAAATTGTAAAATCGATATTCGTGAATCTCGCTAGTTTTGATCTAAAACGATGTATCCCGTTGTTTTGAGCTGGAATACAAGTTTTCGCGCAGTTCTGAGAGAAAAAGTTTACACCTTTCTCTCGTCTACTCATCGACGACTTGTAAAGTCGATGTTCGTGAATCTCGCTAGTTTCGATCTAAAACGATGTATCCCGTTGTTTTGAGCTGGAATACAAGTTTTCGCGCATTTCTGAAAGAAAAAGTTTACACCTTTCTCTCGTCAACTCATCGACGACTTGTATAATCGATGTTCGTGAATCTCGCTAGTTTCGATCTAAAACGATGTATACCATGTTTTTGAGCTGGAATACAATTTTCCCGCAGTTATGAGCGAAAAAGTTTACACCTTTTTTTCGTGTACTCATCGACGACTTGTAAAATCGATGTTCATAAATCTCCCTAGTTTTGATCTAAAACGATGTATCCCGTTGTTTTGAGCTGGAATACAAGTTCTCGCGCAGTTCTGAGAGAAAAAGTATACTCCTTTCTCTCGTCTACTCTTCGACGACTTGTAAAATTGAAGTGCATGAATCTCGCTAGTTTCGTTCTAAAACGATGTATTCCGTTTTTTTGAGCCGGAGTACAAGTTTTCGCGCAGTCTACTCTTCGACGACTTGTAAAATCAAAGTGCGTAAATCTCGCTAGTTTCGATATAAAATGATGTATACCGTCTTTTGAGCTGGAATACATGTTTCCGCGCAGTTCTGAGAGAAAAAGTTTACACCTTTCTCTCGTCTACTCATCGACAAATTGTAAAATCGATATTCGTGAATCTCGCTAGTTTCGTGCTAAAACGATGTATCCCCTTGTTTTGAGCTGGAATACAAGTTTTCGCGCAGTTATGAGCGAAAAAGTTTACACATTTCTCTTGTCTACTCAACGACTACTTGTAAAATCGATGTTCTTGAATCTCGCTAGTTTCGTTCTAAAACGATGTATCCCGTTGTTTTGAACCGGAGTACAAGTTTTCGCGCATTCTACTCTTCGACGACTTGTAAAATCAAAGTGCGTAAATCTCGCTAGTTTCGATCTAAAATGATGTATACCGTCTTTTGAGCTGGAATACAAGTTTTCGCGCAGTTCTGAGAGAAAAAGTTTACACCTTTCTCTCGTCTACTCATCGACAAATTGTAAAATCGATACTCGTGAATCTCGCTAGTTTCGATCTAAAACGATGTATCCCGTTGTTTTGAGCTGGAATACAAGTTTTCGCGCAGTTCTGAGAAAAAGTTTACACCTTTCTCTCGTCTACTCATCGATGACTTGTAAAATCGATGTTCGTGAATCTCGCTAGTTTTGATCTAAAACGATGTATCCCGTTGTTTTGAGCCGGAATACAAGTTTTCGCGCATTTCTGAAAGAAAACGTTTACACCTTTCTCTCGTCTACTCATCGAGGACTTGTATAATCGATGTTCGTGAATCTCGCTAGTTTCGATCTAAAACGATGTATACCGTGTTTTTGAGCAGGAATACAAGTTTTCGCGCAGTTCTGAGAGAAAAAGTTTACACCTTACTCTCGTCTACTCATCGACGACTTGTAAAATCAATGTTCTTGAATCTCCCTAGTTTTGATCTAAAACGATGTATCCCGTTGTTTTGAGCTGGAATACAAGTTCTCGCGCAGTTCTGAGAGAAAAAGTTTACACCCTTCTCTCGTCTACTCTTCGACAACTTGTAAAATCGATGTTCGTAAATCTCGCTAGTTTCAATCTAAAACGATGTATCCCGTTGTTTCGAGCTGGAATACAAGTTTTCGCGCAGTTCTGAGAGAAAAAGTTTACACCTTACTCTCGTCTACTCATCGACGACTTGTAAAATCGATGTTCTTGAATCTCCCTAGTTTTGATCTAAAACGATGTATCCCGTTGTTTTGAGCTGGAATACAAGTTCTCGCGCAGTTCTGAGAGAAAAAGTTTACACCCTTCTCTCGTCTACTCATCGACAACTTGTAAAATCGATGTTCGTGAATCTCGCTAGTTTCGATCTAAAACGATGTATCCCGTTGTTTTGAGCTGGAATACAAGTTTTCGCGCAGTTCTGAGAGAAAAAGTTTACACCTTTCTCTCGTCTACTCTTCGACGATTTGTAAAATCGATGTACGTGAATCTTGCTAGTTTCGATCTATAACGATGTATGCCGTTGTTTTGAGCCGGAATACAAGTTTTCGCGCAGTTCTGAGAGAAAACGTTTACGCCTTTCTCTCGTTTACTCATCGACAACTTGTAAAATCGATGTTCGTGAATCTCGCTAGTTTCAATCTAAAACGATGTATCCCGTTGTTTTGAGCTGGAATACAAGCTTTCGCGCAGTTATGAGCGAAAAAGTTTACACCTTTCTCTTGTCTACTCATCGACGACTTGTAAACTCGATGTTCTTGAATCTCCCTAGTTTTGATCTAAAAGGATATATCCCGTTGTTTTGAGCTGGAATACAAGTTCTCGCGCAGTTCTGAGAGAAAAAGTTTAGACCTTTCTCTCGTCTACTCTTCGACGACTTGTAAAATCGAAGTGCATGAATCTCGCTAGTTTCGTTCTAAAACGATGTATCCCGTTGTTTTGAGCTGGAATACAAGTTTTCGCGCAGTTCTGAAAGAAAAAGTTTACACCTTTCTCTCGTCTACTCATCGACGACTTGTATAATCGATGTTCGTGAATCTCGCTAGTTTCGATCTAAAACGATGTATACCGTGTTTTTGAGCTGGAATACAACTTTTCGCGTAGTTATGAGCGAAAAAGTTTACACCTTTCTCTTGTCTACTCATCGACGACTTGTAAAATCGATGTTCATGAATCTCCCTAGTTTTGATCTAAAACGATGTATCCCGTTGTTTTGAGCTGGAATACAAGTTCTCGCGCAGCTCTGAGAGAAAAAGTTTACACCTTTATCTCGTCTACTCATCGACAACTTGTAAAATCGATGTTCGTGAATCTCGCTAGTTTCGATCTAAAACGATGTATCCCGTTGTTTTGAGCTGGAATACAAGTTTTCGCGCAGTTCTGAGAGAAAAAGTTTACACCTTTCTCTCGTTTACTCTTCGACGATTTGTAAAATCGATGTACGTGAATCTTGCTAGTTTCGATCTAAAACGATGTATCACGTTGTTTTGAGCTGGAATACAAGTTCTCGCGCAGTTCTGAGAGAAATAGTTTACACCTTTCTCTCGTCTACTCATCGACGACTTGTAAAATCGATGTTCTTGAATCTCCCTAGTTTTGATCTAAAACGATGTATCCCGTTGTTTTGAGCTGGAATACAAGTTTTCGCGCAGTTCTGAGAGAAGAAGTTTACACCTTTCTCTCGTCTACTCATCGACAACTTGTAAAATCGATGTTCATGAATCTCGCTAGTTTCAATCTAAAACGATGTATCCCGTTGTTTTGAGCTGGAATACAAGTTCTCGCGCAGCTCTGCGAGAAAAAGTTTACACCTTTCTCTCGTCTACTCTTCGACGACTTGTAAAATCGAAGTGCATGAATCTCGCTAGTTTCGTTCTATCACGATGTATCCCGTTGTTTTGAGCCGGAGTACAAGTTTTCGCGCAGTCTACTCTTCGACGACTTGTAAAATCAAAGTGCGTAAATCTCGCTAGTTTCGATCTAAAATGATGTATACCGTCTTTTGAGCTGGAATACAAGTTTCCGCGCAGTTCTGAGACAAAAAGTTTACACCTTTCTCTCGTCTACTCATCGACAAATTGTAAAATCGATATTCGTGAATCTCGCTAGTTTCGTGCTAAAACGATGTATCCCCTTGTTTTGAGCTGGAATACAAGTTTTCGCGCAGTTATGAGCGAAAAAGTTTACACATTTCTCTTGTCTACTCAACGACGACTTGTAAAATCGTTCTTGAATCTCGCTAGTTTCGTTCTAAAACGATGTATCCCGTTGTTTTGAACCGGAGTACAAGTTTTCGCGCAGTCTACCCTTCGACGACTTGTAAAATCAAAGTGCGTAAATCTCGCCAGTTTCGATCTAAAATGATGTATACCGTCTTTTGAGCTGGAATACAAGTTTTCGCGCAGTTCTGAGAGAAAAAGTTTACACCTTTCTCTCGTCTACTCATCGACAAATTGTAAAATCGATACTCGTGAATCTCGCTAGTTTCAATCTAAAACGATGTATCCCGTTGTTTTGAGCTGGAATACAAGTTTTCGCGCAGTTCTGAGAAAAAGTTTACACCTTTCTCTCGTCTACTCATCGACGACTTGTAAAATCGATGTTCGTGAATCTCGCTAGTTTCGATCTAAAACGATGTATCCCGTTGTTTTGAGCCGGAATACAAGTTTTCGCGCAGTTCTGAAAGAAAGTTTACACCTTTCTCTCGTCTACTCATCGACAACTTGTATAATCGATGTTCGTGAATCTCGCTAGTTTCGATCTAAAACGATATATACCGTGTTTTTGAGCTGCAATACAAGTTTTCGCGCAGTTCTGAGAGAAAACGTTTACGCCTTTCTCTCGTCTACTCATCGACAACTTGTAAAATCGATGTTCGTGAATCTCGCTAGTTTCGTGCTAAAACGATGTATCCCCTTGTTTTGAGCTGGAATACAAGTTTTCGCGCAGTTATGAGCGAAAAAGTTTACACCTTTCTCTTGTCTACTCATCGACGACTTGTAAAATCGATGTTCTTGAATCTCCCTAGTTTTGATCTAAAACGATGTATCTCGTTGTTTTGAGCTGGAATACAAGTTCTCGCGCAGTTCTGAGAGAAAAAGTTTAGACCTTTCTCTCGTCTACTCTTCGACGACTTGTAAAATCGAAGTGCATGAATCTCGCTAGTTTCGTTCTAAAACGATGTATCCCGTTGTTTTGAGCTGGAATACAAGTTTTCGCGCAGTTCTGAAAGAAAAAGTTTACACCTTTCTCTCGTCTACTCATCGACGACTTGTATAATCGATGTTCGTGAATCTCGCTAGTTTCGATCTAAAACGATGTATACCGTGTTTTTGAGCTGGAATACAACTTTTCGCGTAGTTATGAGCGAAAAAGTTTACACCTTTCTCTTGTCTACTCATCGACGACTTGTAAAATCGATGTTCATGAATCTCCCTAGTTTTGATCTAAAACGACGTATCACGTTGTTTTGAGCTGGAATACAAGTTCTCGCGCAGTTCTGAGAGAAAACGTTTACACCTTTCTCTCGTCTACTCATCGACGACTTGTAAAATCGATGTTCTTGAATCTCCCTAGTTTTGATCTAAAACGATGTATCCCGTTGTTTTGAGCTGGAATACAAGTTCTCGCGCAGTTCTGAGAGAAAAAGTTTACACCTTTCTCTCGTCTACTCTTCGACGACTTGTAAAATCGAAGTGCATGAATCTCGCTAGTTTCGTTCTAACACGATGTATCCCGTTGTTTTGAGCCGGAGTACAAGTTTTCGCGCAGTCTACTCTTCGACGACTTGTAAAATCAAAGTGCGTAAATCTCGCTAGTTTCGATCTAAAATGATGTATACCGTCTTTTGAGCTGGAATACAGGTTTCCGCGCAGTTCTGAGACAAAAAGTTTACACCTTTCTCTCGTCTACTCATCGACAAATTGTAAAATCGATATTCGTGAATCTCGCTAGTTTCGTGCTAAAACGATGTATCCCCTTGTTTTGAGCTGGAATACAAGTTTTCGCGCAGTTATGAGCGAAAAAGTTTACACATTTCTCTTGTCTACTCAACGACGACTTGTAAAATCGATGTTCTTGAATCTCGCTAGTTTCGTTCTAAAACGATGTATCCCGTTGTTTTGAACCGGAGTACAAGTTTTCGCGCAGTCTACCCTTCGACGACTTGTAAAATCAAAGTGCGTAAATCTCGCTAGTTTCGATCTAAAATGATGTATACCGTCTTTTGAGCTGGAATACAAGTTTTCGCGCAGTTCTGAGAGAAAAAGTTTACACCTTTCTCTCGTCTACTCATCGACAAATTGTAAAATCGATACTCGTGAATCTCGCTAGTTTCAATCTAAAACGATGTATCCCGTTGTTTTGAGCTGGAATACAAGTTCTCGCGCAGTTCTGAGAGAAAAAGTTTACACCTTTCTCTCGTCTACTCATCGAAGACTTGTAAAATCGATGTTCTTGAATCTCCCTAGTTTTGATCTAAAACGATGTATCCCGTTGTTTTGAGCTGGAATACAAGTTTTCGCGCAGTTCTGAGAGAAAAAGTTTACACCTTTCTCTCGTCTACTCATCGACAACTTGTAAAATCGATGTTCATGAATCTCGCTAGTTTCAATCTAAAACGATGTATCCCGTTGTTTTGAGCTGGAATACAAGTTCTCGCGCAGTTCTGAGAGAAAAAGTTTACACCTTTCTCTCGTCTACTCTTCGACGACTTGTAAAATCGAAGTGCATGAATCTCGCTAGTTTCGTTCTAACACGATGTATCCCGTTGTTTTGAGCCGGAGTACAAGTTTTCGCGCAGTCTACTCTTCGACGACTTCTAAAATCAAAGTGCGTAAATCTCGCTAGTTTCGATCTAAAATGATGTATACCGTCTTTTGAGCTGGAATACAAGTTTCCGCGCAGTTCTGAGACAAAAAGTTTACACCTTTCTCTCGTCTACTCATCGACAAATTGTAAAATCGATATTCGTGAATCTCGCTAGTTTCGTGCTAAAACGATGTATCCCCTTGTTTTGAGCTGGAATACAAGTTTTCGCGCAGTTATGAGCGAAAAAGTTTACACATTTCTCTTGTCTACTCAACGACGACTTGTAAAATCGATGTTCTTGAATCTCGCTAGTTTCGTTCTAAAACGATGTATCCCGTTGTTTTGAACCGGAGTACAAGTTTTCGCGCAGTCTACCCTTCGACGACTTGTAAAATCAAAGTGCGTAAATCTCGCTAGTTTCGATCTAAAATGATGTATACCGTCTTTTGAGCTGGAATACAAGTTTTCGCGCAGTTCTGAGAGAAAAAGTTTACACCTTTCTCTCGTCTACTCATCGACAAATTGTAAAATCGATACTCGTGAATCTCGCTAGTTTCAATCTAAAACGATGTATCCCGTTGTTTTGAGCTGAAATACAAGTTTTCGCGCAGTTCTGAGAAAAAGTTTACACCTTTCTCTCGTCTACTCATCGACGACTTGTAAAATCGATGTTCGTGAATCTCGCTAGTTTCGATCTAAAACGATGTATCCCGTTGTTTTGAGCCGGAATACAAGTTTTCGCGCAGTTCTGAAAGAAAGTTTACACCTTTCTCTCGTCTACTCATCGACAACTTGTATAATCGATGTTCGTGAATCTCGCTAGTTTCGATCTAAAACGATATATACCGTGTTTTTGAGCTGCAATACAAGTTTTCGCGCAGTTCTGAGAGAAAACGTTTACGCCTTTCTCTCGTCTACTCATCGACAACTTGTAAAATCGATGTTCGTGAATCTCGCTAGTTTCGTGCTAAAACGATGTATCCCCTTGTTTTGAGCTGGAATACAAGTTTTCGCGCAGTTATGAGCGAAAAAGTTTACACCTTTCTCTTGTCTACTCATCGACGACTTGTAAAATCGATGTTCTTGAATCTCCCTAGTTTTGATCTAAAACGATGTATCCCGTTGTTTTGAGCTGGAATACAAGTTCTCGCGCAGTTCTGAGAGAAAAAGTTTACACCTTTATCTCGTCTACTCTTCGACGACTTGTAAAATCGAAGTGCATGAATCTCGCTAGTTTCGTTCTAACACGATGTATCCCGTTGTTTTGAGCCGGAGTACAAGTTTTCGCGCAGTCTACTCTTCGACGACTTGTAAAATCAAAGTGCGTAAATCTCGCTAGTTTCGATCTAAAATGATGTATACCGTCTTTTGAGCTGGAATACAAGTTTCCGCGCAGTTCTGAGACAAAAAGTTTACACCTTTCTCTCGTCTACTCATCGACAAATTGTAAAATCGATATTCGTGAATCTCGCTAGTTTCGTGCTAAAACGATGTATTCCCTTGTTTTGAGCTGGAATACAAGTTTTCGCGCAGTTATGAGCGAAAAAGTTTACACATTTCTCTTGTCTACTCAACGACGACTTGTAAAATCGATGTTCTTGAATCTCGCTAGTTTCGTTCTAAAACGATGTATCCCGTTGTTTTGAACCGGAGTACAAGTTTTCGCGCAGTCTACCCTTCGACGACTTGTAAAATCAAAGTGCGTAAATCTCGCTAGTTTCGATCTAAAATGATGTATACCGTCTTTTGATCTGGAATACAAGTTTTCGCGCAGTTCTGAGAGAAAAAGTTTACACCTTTCTCTCGTCTACTCATCGACAAATTGTAAAATCGATACTCGTGAATCTCGCTAGTTTCAATCTAAAACGATGTATCCCGTTGTTTTGAGCTGGAATACAAGTTTTCGCGCAGTTCTGAGAAAAAGTTTACACCTTTCTCTCGTCTACTCATCGACGACTTGTAAAATCGATGTTCGTGAATCTCGCTAGTTTCGATCTAAAACGATGTATCCCGTTGTTTTGAGCCGGAATACAAGTTTTCGCGCAGTTCTGAAAGAAAGTTTACACCTTTCTCTCGTCTACTCATCGACAACTTGTATAATCGATGTTCGTGAATCTCGCTAGTTTCGATCTAAAACGATATATACCGTGTTTTTGAGCTGCAATACAAGTTTTCGCGCAGTTCTGAGAGAAAACGTTTACGCCTTTCTCTCGTCTACTCATCGACAACTTGTAAAATCGATGTTCGTGAATCTCGCTAGTTTCGTGCTAAAACGATGTATCCCCTTGTTTTGAGCTGGAATACAAGTTTTCGCGCAGTTATGAGCGAAAAAGTTTACACCTTTCTCTTGTCTACTCTTCGACGACTTGTAAAATCGATGTTCGTAAATCTCGCTAGTTTCGATCTAAAACGATGTATCCCGTTGTTTTGAGCAGGAATACAAGTTTTCGCGCAGTTCTGAGAGAAAGTTTACACCTTTCTCTCGTCTACTCTTCGACGATTTGTAAAATCGATGTTCGTGAATCTTGCTAGTTTCGATCTATAACGATGTATGCCGTTGTTTTGAGCCGGAATACAAGTTTTCGCGCAGTTCTGAAAGAAAAAGTTTACACCTTTCTCTCGTCTACTCATCGACGACTTGTAAAATCGATGTTCATGAATCTCCCTAGTTTTGATCTAAAACGACGTATCACGTTGTTTTGAGCTGGAATACAAGTTCTCGCGCAGTTCTGAGAGAAAAAGTTTACACCTTTCTCTCGTCTACTCTTCGACGACTTGTAAAATCGAAGTGCATGAATCTCGCTAGTTTCGTTCTAACACGATGTATCCCGTTGTTTTGAGCCGGAGTACAAGTTTTCGCGCAGTCTACTCATCGACAAATTGTAAAATCGATATTCGTGAATCTCGCTAGTTTCGTGCTAAAACGATGTATCCCCTTGTTTTGAGCTGGAATACAAGTTTTCGCGCAGTTATGAGCGAAAAAGTTTACACCTTTCCCTTGTCTACACAACGACGACTTGTAAAATCGATGTTCTTGAATCTCGATAGTTTCGTTCTAAAACGATGTATCCCGTTGTTTTGAGCCGGAGTACAAGTTTTCGCGCAGTCTACTCTTCGACGACTTGTAAAATCAAAGTGCGTAAATCTCGCTAGTTTCGATATAAAATGATGTATACCGTCTTTTGAGCTGGAATACAAGTTTTCGCGCATTTCTGAAAGAAAAAGTTTACACCTTTCGCTCGTCTACTCATCGACGACTTGTATAAATCGATGTTCGTGAATCTCGCTAGTTTCGATCTAAAACGATGTACACCGTGTTTTTGAGCTGGAATACAAGTTCTCGCGCTGTTCTGAGAGAAAAAGTTTACACCTTTCTTTCGTCTACTCTTCGACGACTTGTAAAATCGAAGTGCATGAATCTCGCTAGTTTCGTTCTAAAACGATGTATCCCCTTGTTTTGAGCTGGAATACAAGTTTTTGCGCAGTTATGAGCGAAAAAGTTTACACCTTTCTCTTGTCTACTCATCGACGACTTGTAAAATCGATGTTCTTGAATCTCCCTAGTTTTGATCTAAAACGATGTATCCCGTTGTTTTGAGCTGGAATAAAAGTTCTCGCGCAGTTCTGAGAGAAAAAGTTTACACCTTTCTCTCGTCTACTCTTCGACGACTTGTAAAATCGATGTTCGTAAATCTCGCTAGTTTCGATCTAAAACGATGTATCCCGTTGTTTTGAGCTGGAATACAAGTTTTCGCGCAGTTCTGAGAGAAAGTTTACACCTTTCTCTCGTCTACTCTTCGACGATTTGTAAAATCGATGTTCGTGAATCTTGCTAGTTTCGATCTATAACGATGTATGCCGTTGTTTTGAGCCGGAATACAAGTTTTCGCGCAGTTCTGAAAGAAAAAGTTTACACCTTTCTCTCGTCTACTTATCGACGACTTGTAAAATCGATGTTCATGAATCTCCCTAGTTTTGATCTAAAACGACGTATCACGTTGTTTTGAGCTGGAATACAAGTTCTCGCGCAGTTCTGAGAGAAAAACTTTACACCTTTCTCTCGTCTACTCTTCGACGACTTGTAAAATCGAAGTGCATGAATCTCGCTAGTTTCGTTCTAACACGATGTATCCCGTTGTATTGAGCCGGAGTACAAGTTTTCGCGCAGTCTACTCATCGACAAATTGTAAAATCGATATTCGTGAATCTCGCTAGTTTCGTGCTAAAACGATGTATCCCCTTGTTTTGAGCTGGAATACAAGTTTACGCGCAGTTATGAGCGAAAAAGTTTACACCTTTCTCTTGTCTACTCAACGACGACTTGTAAAATCGATGTTCTTGAATCTCGATAGTTTCGCTCTAAAACGATGTATCCCGTTGTTTTGAGCCGGAGTACAAGTTTTCGCGCAGTCTACTCTTCGACGACTTGTAAAATCAAAGTGCGTAAATCTCGCTAGTTTCGATCTAAAAGGATGTATACCGTCTTTTGAGCTGGAATACAAGTTTTCGCGCAGTTCTGAGAGAAAACGTTTACACCTTTCTCTCGTCTACTCATCGACAAATTGTAAAATCGATACTCGTGAATCTCGCTAGTTTCGACCTAAAACGATGTATCCCGTTGTTTTGAGCTGGAATACAAGTTTTCGCGCAGTTCTGAGAGAAAAAGTTTACACCTTTCTCTCGTCTACTCATCGACGACTTGTAAAATCGTTGTTCGTGAATCTCGCTAGTTTCGATCTAAAACGATGTATCCCGTTGTTTTGAGCTGGAATACAAGTTTTCGCGCATTTCTGAAAGAAAAAGTTTACACCTTTCGCTCGTCTACTCATCGACGACTTGTATAAATCGATGTTCGTGAATCTCGCTAGTTTCGATCTAAAACGATGTACACCGTGTTTTTGAGCTGGAATACAAGTTCTCGCGCTGTTCTGAGAGAAAAAGTTTACACCTTTCTTTCGTCTACTCTTCGACGACTTGTAAAATCGAAGTGCATGAATCTCGCTAGTTTCGTTCTAAAACGATGTATCCCGTTGTTTTGAGCTGGAATACAAGTTTTCGTGCAGTTCTGAAAGAAAAAGTTTACACCTTTCTCTCGTCTACTCATCGACGACTTGTATAATCGATGTTCGTGAATCTCGCTAGTTTCGATCTAAAACGATGTATACCGTGTTTTTGAGCTGGAATACAAGCTTTTGCGCAGTTATGAGCGAAAAAGTTTACACCTTTCTCTCGTCTACTCATCGACAACTTGTAAAATCGATGTTCATGAATCTCCCTAGTTTTGATCTAAAACGATGTATCCCGTTGTTTTGAGCTTGAATACAAGTTCTCGCGCAGTTCTGAGAGAAAAAGTTTACACCTTTCTCTCGTCTACTCTTCGACGACTTGTAAAATCGAAGTGCATGAATCTCGCTAGTTTCGTTCTAAAACGATGTATCGCTTTGTTTTGAGCCGGAGTACAAGTTTTCGCGCAGTCTACTCTCCGACGACTTGTAAAATCAAAGTGCGTAAATCTCGCTAGTTTCGTTCTAAAATGATGTATACCGTCTTTTGAGCTGGAATACAAGTTCTCGCGCAGTTCTGAGAGAAAAAGTTTACACCTTTCTCTCGTCTACTCTTCGACGACTTGTAAAATCGAAGTGCATGAATCTCGCTAGTTTCGTGCTAAAACGATGTATCCCCTTGTTTTGAGCTGGAATACAAGTTTTCGCGCAGTTATGAGCGAAAAAGTTTACACCTTTCTCTTGTCTACTCAACGACGACTTGTAAAATTGATGTTCTTGAATCTCGATAGTTTCGTTCTAAAACGATGTATCCCGTTGTTTTGAGCCGGAGTACAAGTTTTCGCGCAGTCTACTCTTCGACGACTTGTAAAATCAAAGTGCGTAAATCTCGCTAGTTTCGATATAAAATGATGTATACCGTCTTTTGAGCTGGAATACAAGTTTTCGCGCAGTTCTGAGAGAAAACGTTTACACCTTTCTCTCGTCTACTCATCGACAAATTGTAAAATCGATACTCGTGAATCTCGCTAGTTTCGATCTAAAACGATGTATCCCGTTGTTTTGAGCTGGAATACAAGTTTTCGCGCAGTTCTGAGAGAAAAAGTTTACACCTTTCTCTCGTCTACTCATCGACGACTTGTAAAATCGATGTTCGTGAATCTCGCTAGTTTCGATCTAAAACGATGTATCCCGTTGTTTTGAGCTGGAATACAAGTTTTCGCGCATTTCTGAAAGAAAACGTTTACACCTTTCGCTCGTCTACTCATCGACGACTTGTATAAATCGATGTTCGTGAATCTCGCTAGTTTCGATCTAAAACGATGTACACCGTGTTTTTGAGCTGGAATACAAGTTCTCGCGCTGTTCTGAGAGAAAAAGTTTACACCTTTCTTTCGTCTACTCTTCGACGACTTGTAAAATCGAAGTGCATGAATCTCGCTAGTTTCGTTCTAAAACGATGTATCCCCTTGTTTTGAGCTGGAATACAAGTTTTCGCGCCGTTATGAGCGAAAAAGTTTACACCTTTCTCTTGTCTACTCATCGACGACTTGTAAAATCGATGTTCTTGAATCTCCCTAGTTTTGATCTAAAACGATGTATCCCGTTGTTTTGAGCTGGAATAAAAGTTCTCGCGCAGTTCTGAGAGAAAAAGTTTACACCTTTCTCTCGTCTACTCTTCGACGACTTGTAAAATCGATGTTCGTAAATCTCGCTAGTTTCGATCTAAAACGATGTATCCCGTTGTTTTGAGCTGAAATACAAGTTTTCGCGCAGTTCTGAGAGAAAGTTTACACCTTTCTCTCGTCTACTCTTCGACGATTTGTAAAATCGATGTTCGTGAATCTTGCTAGTTTCGATCTATAACGATGTATGCCGTTGTTTTGAGCCGGAATACAAGTTTTCGCGCAGTTCTGAAAGAAAAAGTTTACACCTTTCTCTCGTCTACTCATCGACGACTTGTAAAATCGATGTTCATGAATCTCCCTAGTTTTGATCTAAAACGACGTATCACGTTGTTTTGAGCTGGAATACAAGTTCTCGCGCAGTTCTGAGAGAAAAAGTTTACACCTTTCTCTCGTCTACTCTTCGACGACTTGTAAAATCGAAGTGCATGAATCTCGCTAGTTTCGTTCTAACACGATGTATCCCGTTGTATTGAGCCGGAGTACAAGTTTTCGCGCAGTCTACTCATCGACAAATTGTAAAATCGATATTCGTGAATCTCGCTAGTTTCGTGCTAAAACGATGTATCCCCTTGTTTTGAGCTGGAATACAAGTTTACGCGCAGTTATGAGCGAAAAAGTTTACACCTTTCTCTTGTCTACTCAACGACGACTTGTAAAATCGATGTTCTTGAATCTCGATAGTTTCGCTCTAAAACGATGTATCCCGTTGTCTTGAGCCGGAGTACAAGTTTTCGCGCAGTCTACTCTTCGACGACTTGTAAAATCAAAGTGCGTAAATCTCGCTAGTTTCGATCTAAAAGGATGTATACCGTCTTTTGAGCTGGAATACAAGTTTTCGCGCAGTTCTGAGAGAAAACGTTTACACCTTTCTCTCGTCTACTCATCGACAAATTGTAAAATCGATACTCGTGAATCTCGCTAGTTTCGATCTAAAACGATGTATCCCGTTGTTTTGAGCTGGAATACAAGTTTTCGCGCAGTTCTGAGAGAAAAAGTTTACACCTTTCTCTCGTCTACTCATCGACGACTTGTAAAATCGATGTTCGTGAATCTCGCTAGTTTCGATCTAAAACGATGTATCCCGTTGTTTTGAGCTGGAATACAAGTTTTCGCGCATTTCTGAAAGAAAAAGTTTACACCTTTCGCTCGTCTACTCATCGACGACTTGTATAAATCGATGTTCGTGAATCTCGCTAGTTTCGATCTAAAACGATGTACACCGTGTTTTTGAGCTGGAATACAAGTTCTCGCGCTGTTCTGAGAGAAAAAGTTTACACCTTTCTTTCGTCTACTCTTCGACGACTTGTAAAATCGAAGTGCATGAATCTCGCTAGTTTCGTTCTAAAACGATGTATCCCGTTGTTTTGAGCTGGAATACAAGTTTTTGCGCAGTTATGAGCGAAAAAGTTTACACCTTTCTCTCGTCTACTCATAGACGACTTGTAAAATCGATGTTCATGAATCTCCCTAGTTTTGATCTAAAACGACGTATCACGTTGTTTTGAGCTGGAATACAAGTTCTCGCGCAGTTCTGAGAGAAAAAGTTTACACCTTTCTCTCGCCTACTCATCGACGACTTGTAAAATCGATGTTCTTGAATCTCCCTAGTTTTGATCTAAAACGATGTATCCCGTTGTTTTGAGCTGGAATACAAGTTTTCGCGCAGTTCTGAGAGAAAAAGTTTACACCTTTCTCTCGTCTACTCATCGACAACTTGTAAAATCGATGTTCATGAATCTCGCTAGTTTCAATCTAAAACGATGTATCCCGTTGTTTTGAGCTGGAATACAAGTTCTCGCGCAGTTCTGAGAGAAAAAGTTTACACCTTTCTCTCGTCTACTCTTCGACGACTTGTAAAATCGAAGTGCATGAATCTCGCTAGTTTCGTTCTAACACGATGTATCCCGTTGTTTTGAGCCGGAGTACAAGTTTTCGCGCAGTCTACTCTTCGACGACTTGTAAAATCAAAGTGCGTAAATCTCGCTAGTTTCGATCTAAAATGATGTATACCGTCTTTTGAGCTGGAATACAGGTTTCCGCGCAGTTCTGAGACAAAAAGTTTACACCTTTCTCTCGTCTACTCATCGACAAATTGTAAAATCGATATTCGTGAATCTCGCTAGTTTCGTGCTAAAACGATGTATCCCCTTGTTTTGAGCTGGAATACAAGTTTTCGCGCAGTTATGAGCGAAAAAGTTTACACATTTCTCTTGTCTACTCAACGACGACTTGTAAAATCGATGTTCTTGAATCTCGCTAGTTTCGTTCTAAAACGATGTATCCCGTTGTTTTGAACCGGAGTACAAGTTTTCGCGCAGTCTACCCTTCGACGACTTGTAAAATCAAAGTGCGTAAATCTCGCTAGTTTCGATCTAAAATGATGTATACCGTCTTTTGAGCTGGAATACAAGTTTTCGCGCAGTTCTGAGAGAAAAAGTTTACACCTTTCTCTCGTCTACTCATCGACAAATTGTAAAATCGATACTCGTGAATCTCGCTAGTTTCAATCTAAAACGATGTATCCCGTTGTTTTGAGCTGGAATACAAGTTCTCGCGCAGTTCTGAGAGAAAAAGTTTACACCTTTCTCTCGTCTACTCATCGAAGACTTGTAAAATCGATGTTCTTGAATCTCCCTAGTTTTGATCTAAAACGATGTATCCCGTTGTTTTGAGCTGGAATACAAGTTTTCGCGCAGTTCTGAGAGAAAAAGTTTACACCTTTCTCTCGTCTACTCATCGACAACTTGTAAAATCGATGTTCATGAATCTCGCTAGTTTCAATCTAAAACGATGTATCCCGTTGTTTTGAGCTGGAATACAAGTTCTCGCGCAGTTCTGAGAGAAAAAGTTTACACCTTTCTCTCGTCTACTCTTCGACGACTTGTAAAATCGAAGTGCATGAATCTCGCTAGTTTCGTTCTAACACGATGTATCCCGTTGTTTTGAGCCGGAGTACAAGTTTTCGCGCAGTCTACTCTTCGACGACTTCTAAAATCAAAGTGCGTAAATCTCGCTAGTTTCGATCTAAAATGATGTATACCGTCTTTTGAGCTGGAATACAAGTTTCCGCGCAGTTCTGAGACAAAAAGTTTACACCTTTCTCTCGTCTACTCATCGACAAATTGTAAAATCGATATTCGTGAATCTCGCTAGTTTCGTGCTAAAACGATGTATCCCCTTGTTTTGAGCTGGAATACAAGTTTTCGCGCAGTTATGAGCGAAAAAGTTTACACATTTCTCTTGTCTACTCAACGAAGACTTGTAAAATCGATGTTCTTGAATCTCGCTAGTTTCGTTCTAAAACGATGTATCCCGTTGTTTTGAACCGGAGTACAAGTTTTCGCGCAGTCTACCCTTCGACGACTTGTAAAATCAAAGTGCGTAAATCTCGCTAGTTTCGATCTAAAATGATGTATACCGTCTTTTGAGCTGGAATACAAGTTTTCGCGCAGTTCTGAGAGAAAAAGTTTACACCTTTCTCTCGTCTACTCATCGACAAATTGTAAAATCGATACTCGTGAATCTCGCTAGTTTCAATCTAAAACGATGTATCCCGTTGTTTTGAGCTGAAATACAAGTTTTCGCGCAGTTCTGAGAAAAAGTTTACACCTTTCTCTCGTCTACTCATCGACGACTTGTAAAATCGATGTTCGTGAATCTCGCTAGTTTCGATCTAAAACGATGTATCCCGTTGTTTTGAGCCGGAATACAAGTTTTCGCGCAGTTCTGAAAGAAAGTTTACACCTTTCTCTCGTCTACTCATCGACAACTTGTATAATCGATGTTCGTGAATCTCGCTAGTTTCGATCTAAAACGATATATACCGTGTTTTTGAGCTGCAATACAAGTTTTCGCGCAGTTCTGAGAGAAAACGTTTACGCCTTTCTCTCGTCTACTCATCGACAACTTGTAAAATCGATGTTCGTGAATCTCGCTAGTTTCGTGCTAAAACGATGTATCCCCTTGTTTTGAGCTGGAATACAAGTTTTCGCGCAGTTATGAGCGAAAAAGTTTACACCTTTCTCTTGTCTACTCATCGACGACTTGTAAAATCGATGTTCTTGAATCTCCATAGTTTTGATCTAAAACGATGTATCCCGTTGTTTTGAGCTGGAATACAAGTTCTCGCGCAGTTCTGAGAGAAAAAGTTTACACCTTTATCTCGTCTACTCTTCGACGACTTGTAAAATCGAAGTGCATGAATCTCGCTAGTTTCGTTCTAACACGATGTATCCCGTTGTTTTGAGCCGGAGTACAAGTTTTCGCGCAGTCTACTCTTCGACGACTTGTAAAATCAAAGTGCGTAAATCTCGCTAGTTTCGATCTAAAATGATGTATACCGTCTTTTGAGCTGGAATACAAGTTTCCGCGCAGTTCTGAGACAAAAAGTTTACACCTTTCTCTCGTCTACTCATCGACAAATTGTAAAATCGATATTCGTGAATCTCGCTAGTTTCGTGCTAAAACGATGTATTCCCTTGTTTTGAGCTGGAATACAAGTTTTCGCGCAGTTATGAGCGAAAAAGTTTACACATTTCTCTTGTCTACTCAACGACGACTTGTAAAATCGATGTTCTTGAATCTCGCTAGTTTCGTTCTAAAACGATGTATCCCGTTGTTTTGAACCGGAGTACAAGTTTTCGCGCAGTCTACCCTTCGACGACTTGTAAAATCAAAGTGCGTAAATCTCGCTAGTTTTGATCTAAAACGATGTATCCCGTTGTTTTGAGCTGGAATACAAGTTTTCGCGCAGTTCTGAGAGAAAAAGTTTACACCTTTCTCTCGTCTACTCATCGACAACTTGTAAAATCGATGTTCATGAATCTCGCTAGTTTCAATCTAAAACGATGTATCCCGTTGTTTTGAGCTGGAATACAAGTTCTCGCGCAGTTCTGAGAGAAAAAGTTTACACCTTTCTCTCGTCTACTCTTCGACGACTTGTAAAATCGAAGTGCATGAATCTCGCTAGTTTCGTTCTAACACGATGTATCCCGTTGTTTTGAGCCGGAGTACAAGTTTTCGCGCAGTCTACTCTTCGACGACTTCTAAAATCAAAGTGCGTAAATCTCGCTAGTTTCGATCTAAAATGATGTATACCGTCTTTTGAGCTGGAATACAAGTTTCCGCGCAGTTCTGAGACAAAAAGTTTACACCTTTCTCTCGTCTACTCATCGACAAATTGTAAAATCGATATTCGTGAATCTCGCTAGTTTCGTGCTAAAACGATGTATCCCCTTGTTTTGAGCTGGAATACAAGTTTTCGCGCAGTTATGAGCGAAAAAGTTTACACATTTCTCTTGTCTACTCAACGAAGACTTGTAAAATCGATGTTCTTGAATCTCGCTAGTTTCGTTCTAAAACGATGTATCCCGTTGTTTTGAACCGGAGTACAAGTTTTCGCGCAGTCTACCCTTCGACGACTTGTAAAATCAAAGTGCGTAAATCTCGCTAGTTTCGATCTAAAATGATGTATACCGTCTTTTGAGCTGGAATACAAGTTTTCGCGCAGTTCTGAGAGAAAAAGTTTACACCTTTCTCTCGTCTACTCATCGACAAATTGTAAAATCGATACTCGTGAATCTCGCTAGTTTCAATCTAAAACGATGTATCCCGTTGTTTTGAGCTGAAATACAAGTTTTCGCGCAGTTCTGAGAAAAAGTTTACACCTTTCTCTCGTCTACTCATCGACGACTTGTAAAATCGATGTTCGTGAATCTCGCTAGTTTCGATCTAAAACGATGTATCCCGTTGTTTTGAGCCGGAATACAAGTTTTCGCGCAGTTCTGAAAGAAAGTTTACACCTTTCTCTCGTCTACTCATCGACAACTTGTATAATCGATGTTCGTGAATCTCGCTAGTTTCGATCTAAAACGATATATACCGTGTTTTTGAGCTGCAATACAAGTTTTCGCGCAGTTCTGAGAGAAAACGTTTACGCCTTTCTCTCGTCTACTCATCGACAACTTGTAAAATCGATGTTCGTGAATCTCGCTAGTTTCGTGCTAAAACGATGTATCCCCTTGTTTTGAGCTGGAATACAAGTTTTCGCGCAGTTATGAGCGAAAAAGTTTACACCTTTCTCTTGTCTACTCATCGACGACTTGTAAAATCGATGTTCTTGAATCTCCATAGTTTTGATCTAAAACGATGTATCCCGTTGTTTTGAGCTGGAATACAAGTTCTCGCGCAGTTCTGAGAGAAAAAGTTTACACCTTTATCTCGTCTACTCTTCGACGACTTGTAAAATCGAAGTGCATGAATCTCGCTAGTTTCGTTCTAACACGATGTATCCCGTTGTTTTGAGCCGGAGTACAAGTTTTCGCGCAGTCTACTCTTCGACGACTTGTAAAATCAAAGTGCGTAAATCTCGCTAGTTTCGATCTAAAATGATGTATACCGTCTTTTGAGCTGGAATACAAGTTTCCGCGCAGTTCTGAGACAAAAAGTTTACACCTTTCTCTCGTCTACTCATCGACAAATTGTAAAATCGATATTCGTGAATCTCGCTAGTTTCGTGCTAAAACGATGTATTCCCTTGTTTTGAGCTGGAATACAAGTTTTCGCGCAGTTATGAGCGAAAAAGTTTACACATTTCTCTTGTCTACTCAACGACGACTTGTAAAATCGATGTTCTTGAATCTCGCTAGTTTCGTTCTAAAACGATGTATCCCGTTGTTTTGAACCGGAGTACAAGTTTTCGCGCAGTCTACCCTTCGACGACTTGTAAAATCAAAGTGCGTAAATCTCGCTAGTTTTGATCTAAAACGATGTATCCCGTTGTTTTGAGCTGGAATACAAGTTTTCGCGCAGTTCTGAGAGAAAAAGTTTACACCTTTCTCTCGTCTACTCATCGACAACTTGTAAAATCGATGTTCATGAATCTCGCTAGTTTCAATCTAAAACGATGTATCCCGTTGTTTTGAGCTGGAATACAAGTTCTCGCGCAGTTCTGAGAGAAAAAGTTTACACCTTTCTCTCGTCTACTCTTCGACGACTTGTAAAATCGAAGTGCATGAATCTCGCTAGTTTCGTTCTAACACGATGTATCCCGTTGTTTTGAGCCGGAGTACAAGTTTTCGCGCAGTCTACTCTTCGACGACTTGTAAAATCAAAGTGCGTAAATCTCGCTAGTTTCGATCTAAAATGATGTATACCGTCTTTTGAGCTGGAATACAGGTTTCCGCGCAGTTCTGAGACAAAAAGTTTACACCTTTCTCTCGTCTACTCATCGACAAATTGTAAAATCGATATTCGTGAATCTCGCTAGTTTCGTGCTAAAACGATGTATCCCCTTGTTTTGAGCTGGAATACAAGTTTTCGCGCAGTTATGAGCGAAAAAGTTTACACATTTCTCTTGTCTACTCAACGACGACTTGTAAAATCGATGTTCTTGAATCTCGCTAGTTTCGTTCTAAAACGATGTATCCCGTTGTTTTGAACCGGAGTACAAGTTTTCGCGCAGTCTACCCTTCGACGACTTGTAAAATCAAAGTGCGTAAATCTCGCTAGTTTCGATCTAAAATGATGTATACCGTCTTTTGAGCTGGAATACAAGTTTTCGCGCAGTTCTGAGAGAAAAAGTTTACACCTTTCTCTCGTCTACTCATCGACAAATTGTAAAATCGATACTCGTGAATCTCGCTAGTTTCAATCTAAAACGATGTATCCCGTTGTTTTGAGCTGGAATACAAGTTCTCGCGCAGTTCTGAGAGAAAAAGTTTACACCTTTCTCTCGTCTACTCATCGAAGACTTGTAAAATCGATGTTCTTGAATCTCCCTAGTTTTGATCTAAAACGATGTATCCCGTTGTTTTGAGCTGGAATACAAGTTTTCGCGCAGTTCTGAGAGAAAAAGTTTACACCTTTCTCTCGTCTACTCATCGACAACTTGTAAAATCGATGTTCATGAATCTCGCTAGTTTCAATCTAAAACGATGTATCCCGTTGTTTTGAGCTGGAATACAAGTTCTCGCGCAGTTCTGAGAGAAAAAGTTTACACCTTTCTCTCGTCTACTCTTCGACGACTTGTAAAATCGAAGTGCATGAATCTCGCTAGTTTCGTTCTAACACGATGTATCCCGTTGTTTTGAGCCGGAGTACAAGTTTTCGCGCAGTCTACTCTTCGACGACTTTTAAAATCAAAGTGCGTAAATCTCGCTAGTTTCGATCTAAAATGATGTATACCGTCTTTTGAGCTGGAATACAAGTTTCCGCGCAGTTCTGAGACAAAAAGTTTACACCTTTCTCTCGTCTACTCATCGACAAATTGTAAAATCGATATTCGTGAATCTCGCTAGTTTCGTGCTAAAACGATGTATCCCCTTGTTTTGAGCTGGAATACAAGTTTTCGCGCAGTTATGAGCGAAAAAGTTTACACATTTCTCTTGTCTACTCAACGACGACTTGTAAAATCGATGTTCTTGAATCTCGCTAGTTTCGTTCTAAAACGATGTATCCCGTTGTTTTGAACCGGAGTACAAGTTTTCGCGCAGTCTACCCTTCGACGACTTGTAAAATCAAAGTGCGTAAATCTCGCTAGTTTCGATCTAAAATGATGTATACCGTCTTTTGAGCTGGAATACAAGTTTTCGCGCAGTTCTGAGAGAAAAAGTTTACACCTTTCTCTCGTCTACTCATCGACAAATTGTAAAATTGATACTCGTGAATCTCGCTAGTTTCAATCTAAAACGATGTATCCCGTTGTTTTGAGCTGAAATACAAGTTTTCGCGCAGTTCTGAGAAAAAGTTTACACCTTTCTCTCGTCTACTCATCGACGACTTGTAAAATCGATGTTCGTGAATCTCGCTAGTTTCGATCTAAAACGATGTATCCCGTTGTTTTGAGCCGGAATACAAGTTTTCGCGCAGTTCTGAAAGAAAGTTTACACCTTTCTCTCGTCTACTCATCGACAACTTGTATAATCGATGTTCGTGAATCTCGCTAGTTTCGATCTAAAACGATATATACCGTGTTTTTGAGCTGCAATACAAGTTTTCGCGCAGTTCTGAGAGAAAACGTTTACGCCTTTCTCTCGTCTACTCATCGACAACTTGTAAAATCGATGTTCGTGAATCTCGCTAGTTTCGTGCTAAAACGATGTATCCCCTTGTTTTGAGCTGGAATACAAGTTTTCGCGCAGTTATGAGCGAAAAAGTTTACACCTTTCTCTTGTCTACTCATCGACGACTTGTAAAATCGATGTTCTTGAATCTCCCTAGTTTTGATCTAAAACGATGTATCCCGTTGTTTTGAGCTGGAATACAAGTTCTCGCGCAGTTCTGAGAGAAAAAGTTTACACCTTTATCTCGTCTACTCTTCGACGACTTGTAAAATCGAAGTGCATGAATCTCGCTAGTTTCGTTCTAACACGATGTATCCCGTTGTTTTGAGCCGGAGTACAAGTTTTCGCGCAGTCTACTCTTCGACGACTTGTAAAATCAAAGTGCGTAAATCTCGCTAGTTTCGATCTAAAATGATGTATACCGTCTTTTGAGCTGGAATACAAGTTTCCGCGCAGTTCTGAGACAAAAAGTTTACACCTTTCTCTCGTCTACTCATCGACAAATTGTAAAATCGATATTCGTGAATCTCGCTAGTTTCGTGCTAAAACGATGTATTCCCTTGTTTTGAGCTGGAATACAAGTTTTCGCGCAGTTATGAGCGAAAAAGTTTACACATTTCTCTTGTCTACTCAACGACGACTTGTAAAATCGATGTTCTTGAATCTCGCTAGTTTCGTTCTAAAACGATGTATCCCGTTGTTTTGAACCGGAGTACAAGTTTTCGCGCAGTCTACCCTTCGACGACTTGTAAAATCAAAGTGCGTAAATCTCGCTAGTTTCGATCTAAAATGATGTATACCGTCTTTTGATCTGGAATACAAGTTTTCGCGCAGTTCTGAGAGAAAAAGTTTACACCTTTCTCTCGTCTACTCATCGACAAATTGTAAAATCGATACTCGTGAATCTCGCTAGTTTCAATCTAAAACGATGTATCCCGTTGTTTTGAGCTGGAATACAAGTTTTCGCGCAGTTCTGAGAAAAAGTTTACACCTTTCTCTCGTCTACTCATCGACGACTTGTAAAATCGATGTTCGTGAATCTCGCTAGTTTCGATCTAAAACGATGTATCCCGTTGTTTTGAGCCGGAATACAAGTTTTCGCGCAGTTCTGAAAGAAAGTTTACACCTTTCTCTCGTCTACTCATCGACAACTTGTATAATCGATGTTCGTGAATCTCGCTAGTTTCGATCTAAAACGATATATACCGTGTTTTTGAGCTGCAATACAAGTTTTCGCGCAGTTCTGAGAGAAAACGTTTACGCCTTTCTCTCGTCTACTCATCGACAACTTGTAAAATCGATGTTCGTGAATCTCGCTAGTTTCGTGCTAAAACGATGTATCCCCTTGTTTTGAGCTGGAATACAAGTTTTCGCGCAGTTATGAGCGAAAAAGTTTACACCTTTCTCTTGTCTACTCTTCGACGACTTGTAAAATCGATGTTCGTAAATCTCGCTAGTTTCGATCTAAAACGATGTATCCCGTTGTTTTGAGCAGGAATACAAGTTTTCGCGCAGTTCTGAGAGAAAGTTTACACCTTTCTCTCGTCTACTCTTCGACGATTTGTAAAATCGATGTTCGTGAATCTTGCTAGTTTCGATCTATAACGATGTATGCCGTTGTTTTGAGCCGGAATACAAGTTTTCGCGCAGTTCTGAAAGAAAAAGTTTACACCTTTCTCTCGTCTACTCATCGACGACTTGTAAAATCGATGTTCATGAATCTCCCTAGTTTTGATCTAAAACGACGTATCACGTTGTTTTGAGCTGGAATACAAGTTCTCGCGCAGTTCTGAGAGAAAAAGTTTACACCTTTCTCTCGTCTACTCTTCGACGACTTGTAAAATCGAAGTGCATGAATCTCGCTAGTTTCGTTCTAACACGATGTATCCCGTTGTTTTGAGCCGGAGTACAAGTTTTCGCGCAGTCTACTCATCGACAAATTGTAAAACCGATATTCGTGAATCTCGCTAGTTTCGTGCTAAAACGATGTATCCCCTTGTTTTGAGCTGGAATACAAGTTTTCGCGCAGTTATGAGCGAAAAAGTTTACACCTTTCCCTTGTCTACACAACGACGACTTGTAAAATCGATGTTCTTGAATCTCGATAGTTTCGTTCTAAAACGATGTATCCCGTTGTTTTGAGCCGGAGTACAAGTTTTCGCGCAGTCTACTCTTCGACGACTTGTAAAATCAAAGTGCGTAAATCTCGCTAGTTTCGATATAAAATGATGTATACCGTCTTTTGAGCTGGAATACAAGTTTTCGCGCATTTCTGAAAGAAAAAGTTTACACCTTTCGCTCGTCTACTCATCGACGACTTGTATAAATCGATGTTCGTGAATCTCGCTAGTTTCGATCTAAAACGATGTACACCGTGTTTTTGAGCTGGAATACAAGTTCTCGCGCTGTTCTGAGAGAAAAAGTTTACACCTTTCTTTCGTCTACTCTTCGACGACTTGTAAAATCGAAGTGCATGAATCTCGCTAGTTTCGTTCTAAAACGATGTATCCCCTTGTTTTGAGCTGGAATACAAGTTTTTGCGCAGTTATGAGCGAAAAAGTTTACACCTTTCTCTTGTCTACTCATCGACGACTTGTAAAATCGATGTTCTTGAATCTCCCTAGTTTTGATCTAAAACGATGTATCCCGTTGTTTTGAGCTGGAATAAAAGTTCTCGCGCAGTTCTGAGAGAAAAAGTTTACACCTTTCTCTCGTCTACTCTTCGACGACTTGTAAAATCGATGTTCGTAAATCTCGCTAGTTTCGATCTAAAACGATGTATCCCGTTGTTTTGAGCTGGAATACAAGTTTTCGCGCAGTTCTGAGAGAAAGTTTACACCTTTCTCTCGTCTACTCTTCGACGATTTGTAAAATCGATGTTCGTGAATCTTGCTAGTTTCGATCTATAACGATGTATGCCGTTGTTTTGAGCCGGAATACAAGTTTTCGCGCAGTTCTGAAAGAAAAAGGTTACACCTTTCTCTCGTCTACTCATCGACGACTTGTAAAATCGATGTTCATGAATCTCCCTAGTTTTGATCTAAAACGACGTATCACGTTGTTTTGAGCTGGAATACAAGTTCTCGCGCAGTTCTGAGAGAAAAAGTTTACACCTTTCTCTCGTCTACTCTTCGACGACTTGTAAAATCGAAGTGCATGAATCTCGCTAGTTTCGTTCTAACACGATGTATCCCGTTGTATTGAGCCGGAGTACAAGTTTTCGCGCAGTCTACTCATCGACAAATTGTAAAATCGATATTCGTGAATCTCGCTAGTTTCGTGCTAAAACGATGTATCCCCTTGTTTTGAGCTGGAATACAAGTTTACGCGCAGTTATGAGCGAAAAAGTTTACACCTTTCTCTTGTCTACTCAACGACGACTTGTAAAATCGATGTTCTTGAATCTCGATAGTTTCGCTCTAAAACGATGTATCCCGTTGTTTTGAGCCGGAGTACAAGTTTTCGCGCAGTCTACTCTTCGACGACTTGTAAAATCAAAGTGCGTAAATCTCGCTAGTTTCGATCTAAAAGGATGTATACCGTCTTTTGAGCTGGAATACAAGTTTTCGCGCAGTTCTGAGAGAAAACGTTTACACCTTTCTCTCGTCTACTCATCGACAAATTGTAAAATCGATACTCGTGAATCTCGCTAGTTTCGACCTAAAACGATGTATCCCGTTGTTTTGAGCTGGAATACAAGTTTTCGCGCAGTTCTGAGAGAAAAAGTTTACACCTTTCTCTCGTCTACTCATCGACGACTTGTAAAATCGATGTTCGTGAATCTCGCTAGTTTCGATCTAAAACGATGTATCCCGTTGTTTTGAGCTGGAATACAAGTTTTCGCGCATTTCTGAAAGAAAAAGTTTACACCTTTCGCTCGTCTACTCATCGACGACTTGTATAAATCGATGTTCGTGAATCTCGCTAGTTTCGATCTAAAACGATGTACACCGTGTTTTTGAGCTGGAATACAAGTTCTCGCGCTGTTCTGAGAGAAAAAGTTTACACCTTTCTTTCGTCTACTCTTCGACGACTTGTAAAATCGAAGTGCATGAATCTCGCTAGTTTCGTTCTAAAACGATGTATCCCGTTGTTTTGAGCTGGAATACAAGTTTTCGTGCAGTTCTGAAAGAAAAAGTTTACACCTTTCTCTCGTCTACTCATCGACGACTTGTATAATCGATGTTCGTGAATCTCGCTAGTTTCGATCTAAAACGATGTATACCGTGTTTTTGAGCTGGAATACAAGCTTTTGCGCAGTTCTGAGCGAAAAAGTTTACACCTTTCTCTCGTCTACTCATCGACAACTTGTAAAATCGATGTTCATGAATCTCCCTAGTTTTGATCTAAAACGATGTATCCCGTTGTTTTGAGCTTCAATACAAGTTCTCGCGCAGTTCTGAGAGAAAAAGTTTACACCTTTCTCTCGTCTACTCTTCGACGACTTGTAAAATCGAAGTGCATGAATCTCGCTAGTTTCGTTCTAAAACGATGTATCGCTTTGTTTTGAGCCGGAGTACAAGTTTTCGCGCAGTCTACTCTCCGACGACTTGTAAAATCAAAGTGCGTAAATCTCGCTAGTTTCGTTCTAAAATGATGTATACCGTCTTTTGAGCTGGAATACAAGTTCTCGCGCAGTTCTGAGAGAAAAAGTTTACACCTTTCTCTCGTCTACTCTTCGACGACTTGTAAAATCGAAGTGCATGAATCTCGCTAGTTTCGTGCTAAAACGATGTATCCCCTTGTTTTGAGCTGGAATACAAGTTTTCGCGCAGTTATGAGCGAAAAAGTTTACACCTTTCTCTTGTCTACTCAACGACGACTTGTAAAATTGATGTTCTTGAATCTCGATAGTTTCGTTCTAAAACGATGTATCCCGTTGTTTTGAGCCGGAGTACAAGTTTTCGCGCAGTCTACTCTTCGACGACTTGTAAAATCAAAGTGCGTAAATCTCGCTAGTTTCGATATAAAATGATGTATACCGTCTTTTGAGCTGGAATACAAGTTTTCGCGCAGTTCTGAGAGAAAACGTTTACACCTTTCTCTCGTCTACTCATCGACAAATTGTAAAATCGATACTCGTGAATCTCGCTAGTTTCGATCTAAAACGATGTATCCCGTTGTTTTGAGCTGGAATACAAGTTTTCGCGCAGTTCTGAGAGAAAAAGTTTACACCTTTCTCTCGTCTACTCATCGACGACTTGTAAAATCGATGTTCGTGAATCTCGCTAGTTTCGATCTAAAACGATGTATCCCGTTGTTTTGAGCTGGAATACAAGTTTTCGCGCATTTCTGAAAGAAAACGTTTACACCTTTCGCTCGTCTACTCATCGACGACTTGTATAAATCGATGTTCGTGAATCTCGCTAGTTTCGATCTAAAACGATGTACACCGTGTTTTTGAGCTGGAATACAAGTTCTCGCGCTGTTCTGAGAGAAAAAGTTTACACCTTTCTTTCGTCTACTCTTCGACGACTTGTAAAATCGAAGTGCATGAATCTCGCTAGTTTCGTTCTAAAACGATGTATCCCCTTGTTTTGAGCTGGAATACAAGTTTTCGCGCCGTTATGAGCGAAAAAGTTTACACCTTTCTCTTGTCTACTCATCGACGACTTGTAAAATCGATGTTCTTGAATCTCCCTAGTTTTGATCTAAAACGATGTATCCCGTTGTTTTGAGCTGGAATAAAAGTTCTCGCGCAGTTCTGAGAGAAAAAGTTTACACCTTTCTCTCGTCTACTCTTCGACGACTTGTAAAATCGATGTTCGTAAATCTCGCTAGTTTCGATCTAAAACGATGTATCCCGTTGTTTTGAGCTGAAATACAAGTTTTCGCGCAGTTCTGAGAGAAAGTTTACACCTTTCTCTCGTCTACTCTTCGACGATTTGTAAAATCGATGTTCGTGAATCTTGCTAGTTTCGATCTATAACGATGTATGCCGTTGTTTTGAGCCGGAATACAAGTTTTCGCGCAGTTCTGAAAGAAAAAGTTTACACCTTTCTCTCGTCTACTCATCGACGACTTGTAAAATCGATGTTCATGAATCTCCCTAGTTTTGATCTAAAACGACGTATCACGTTGTTTTGAGCTGGAATACAAGTTCTCGCGCAGTTCTGAGAGAAAAAGTTTACACCTTTCTCTCGTCTACTCTTCGACGACTTGTAAAATCGAAGTGCATGAATCTCGCTAGTTTCGTTCTAACACGATGTATCCCGTTGTATTGAGCCGGAGTACAAGTTTTCGCGCAGTCTACTCATCGACAAATTGTAAAATCGATATTCGTGAGTCTCGCTAGTTTCGTGCTAAAACGATGTATCCCCTTGTTTTGAGCTGGAATACAAGTTTACGCGCAGTTATGAGCGAAAAAGTTTACACCTTTCTCTTGTCTACTCAACGACGACTTGTAAAATCGATGTTCTTGAATCTCGATAGTTTCGCTCTAAAACGATGTATCCCGTTGTTTTGAGCCGGAGTACAAGTTTTCGCGCAGTCTACTCTTCGACGACTTGTAAAATCAAAGTGCGTAAATCTCGCTAGTTTCGATCTAAAAGGATGTATACCGTCTTTTGAGCTGGAATACAAGTTTTCGCGCAGTTCTGAGAGAAAACGTTTACACCTTTCTCTCGTCTACTCATCGACAAATTGTAAAATCGATACTCGTGAATCTCGCTAGTTTCGATCTAAAACGATGTATCCCGTTGTTTTGAGCTGGAATACAAGTTTTCGCGCAGTTCTGAGAGAAAAAGTTTACACCTTTCTCTCGTCTACTCATCGACGACTTGTAAAATCGATGTTCGTGAATCTCGCTAGTTTCGATCTAAAACGATGTATCCCGTTGTTTTGAGCTGGAATACAAGTTTTCGCGCATTTCTGAAAGAAAAAGTTTACACCTTTCGCTCGTCTACTCATCGACGACTTGTATAAATCGATGTTCGTGAATCTCGCTAGTTTCGATCTAAAACGATGTACACCGTGTTTTTGAGCTGGAATACAAGTTCTCGCGCTGTTCTGAGAGAAAAAGTTTACACCTTTCTTTCGTCTACTCTTCGACGACTTGTAAAATCGAAGTGCATGAATCTCGCTAGTTTCGTTCTAAAACGATGTATCCCGTTGTTTTGAGCTGGAATACAAGTTTTCGTGCAGTTCTGAAAGAAAAAGTTTACACCTTTCTCTCGTCTACTCATCGACGACTTGTATAATCGATGTTCGTGAATCTCGCTAGTTTCGATCTGAAACGATGTATACCGTGTTTTTGAGCTGGAATACAAGTTTTTGCGCAGTTATGAGCGAAAAAGTTTACACCTTTCTCTCGTCTACTCATCGACAACTTGTAAAATCGATGTTCATGAATCTCCCTAGTTTTGATCTAAAACGATGTATCCCGTTGTTTTGAGCTTGAATACAAGTTCTCGCGCAGTTCTGAGAGAAAAAGTTTACACCTTTCTCTCGTCTACTCTTCGACGACTTGTAAAATCGAAGTGCATGAATCTCGCTAGTTTCGTTCTAAAACGATGTATCGCTTTGTTTTGAGCCGGAGTACAAGTTTTCGCGCAGTCTACTCTCCGACGACTTGTAAAATCAAAGTGCGTAAATCTCGCTAGTTTCGTTCTAAAATGATGTATACCGTCTTTTGAGCTGGAATACAAGTTCTCGCGCAGTTCTGAGAGAAAAAGTTTACACCTTTCTCTCGTCTACTCTTCGACGACTTGTAAAATCGAAGTGCATGAATCTCGCTAGTTTCGTGCTAAAACGATGTATCCCCTTGTTTTGAGCTGGAATACAAGTTTTCGCGCAGTTATGAGCGAAAAAGTTTACACCTTTCTCTTGTCTACTCAACGACGACTTGTAAAATCGATGTTCTTGAATCTCGATAGTTTCGTTCTAAAACGATGTATCCCGTTGTTTTGAGCCGGAGTACAAGTTTTCGCGCAGTCTACTCTTCGACGACTTGTAAAATCAAAGTGCGTAAATCTCGCTAGTTTCGATATAAAATGATGTATACCGTCTTTTGAGCTGGAATACAAGTTTTCGCGCAGTTCTGAGAGAAAACGTTTACACCTTTCTCTCGTCTACTCATCGACAAATTGTAAAATCGATACTCGTGAATCTCGCTAGTTTCGATCTAAAACGATGTATCCCGTTGTTTTGAGCTGGAATACAAGTTTTCGCGCAGTTATGAGAGAAAAAGTTTACACCTTTCTCTCGTCTACTCATCGACGACTTGTAAAATCGATGTTCGTGAATCTCGCTAGTTTCGATCTAAAACGATGTATCCCGTTGTTTTGAGCTGGAATACAAGTTTTCGCGCATTTCTGAAAGAAAACGTTTACACCTTTCGCTCGTCTACTCATCGACGACTTGTATAAATCGATGTTCGTGAATCTCGCTAGTTTCGATCTAAAACGATGTACACCGTGTTTTTGAGCTGGAATACAAGTTCTCGCGCTGTTCTGAGAGAAAAAGTTTACACCTTTCTTTCGTCTACTCTTCGACGACTTGTAAAATCGAAGTGCATGAATCTCGCTAGTTTCGTTCTAAAACGATGTATCCCCTTGTTTTGAGCTGGAATACAAGTTTTCGCGCAGTTATGAGCGAAAAAGTTTACACCTTTCTCTTGTCTACTCATCGACGACTTGTAAAATCGATGTTCTTGAATCTCCCTAGATTTGATCTAAAACGATGTATCCCGTTGTTTTGAGCTGGAATAAAAGTTCTCGCGCAGTTCTGAGAGAAAAAGTTTACACCTTTCTCTCGTCTACTCTTCGACGACTTGTAAAATCGATGTTCGTAAATCTCGCTAGTTTCGATCTAAAACGATGTATCCCGTTGTTTTGAGCTGAAATACAAGTTTTCGCGCAGTTCTGAGAGAAAGTTTACACCTTTCTCTCGTCTACTCTTCGACGATTTGTAAAATCGATGTTCGTGAATCTTGCTAGTTTCGATCTATAACGATGTATGCCGTTGTTTTGAGCCGGAATACAAGTTTTCGCGCAGTTCTGAAAGAAAAAGTTTACACCTTTCTCTCGTCTACTCATCGACGACTTGTAAAATCGATGTTCATGAATCTCCCTAGTTTTGATCTAAAACGACGTATCACGTTGTTTTGAGCTGGAATACAAGTTCTCGCGCAGTTCTGAGAGAAAAAGTTTACACCTTTCTCTCGTCTACTCTTCGACGACTTGTAAAATCGAAGTGCATGAATCTCGCTAGTTTCGTTCTAACACGATGTATCCCGTTGTTTTGAGCCGGAGTACAAGTTTTCGCGCAGTCTACTCATCGACAAATTGTAAAATCGATATTCGTGAATCTCGCTAGTTTCGTGCTAAAACGATGTATCCCCTTGTTTTGAGCTGGAATACAAGTTTTCGCGCAGTTATGAGCGAAAAAGTTTACACCTTTCTCTTGTCTACTCAACGACGACTTGTAAAATCGATGTTCTTGAATCTCGATAGTTTCGTTCTAAAACGATGTATCCCGTTGTTTTGAGCCGGAGTACAAGTTTTCGCGCAGTCTACTCTTCGACGACTTGTAAAATCAAAGTGCGTAAATCTCGCTAGTTTCGATATAAAATGATGTATACCGTCTTTTGAGCTGGAATACAAGTTTTCGCGCAGTTCTGAGAGAAAACGTTTACACCTTTCTCTCGTCTACTCATCGACAATTTGTAAAATCGATACTCGTGAATCTCGCTAGTTTCGATCTAAAACGATGTATCCCGTTGTTTTGAGCTGGAATACAAGTTTTCGCGCAGTTCTGAGAGAAAAAGTTTACACCTTTCTCTCGTCTACTCATCGACGACTTGTAAAATCGATGTTCGTGAATCTCGCTAGTTTCGATCTAAAACGATGTATCCCGTTGTTTTGAGCTGGAATACAAGTTTTCGCGCATTTCTGAAAGAAAACGTTTACACCTTTCGCTCGTCTACTCATCGACGACTTGTATAAATCGATGTTCGTGAATCTCGCTAGTTTCGATCTAAAACGATGTACACCGTGTTTTTGAGCTGGAATACAAGTTCTCGCGCTGTTCTGAGAGAAAAAGTTTACACCTTTCTTTCGTCTACTCTTCGACGACTTGTAAAATCGAAGTGCATGAATCTCGCTAGTTTCGTTCTAAAACGATGTATCCCCTTGTTTTGAGCTGGAATACAAGTTTTCGCGCAGTTATGAGCGAAAAAGTTTACACCTTTCTCTTGTCTACTCATCGACGACTTGTAAAATCGATGTTCTTGAATCTCCCTAGTTTTGATCTAAAACGATGTATACCGTGTTTTTGAGCTGGAATACAAGTTTTTGCGCAGTTATGAGCGAAAAAGTTTACACCTTTCTCTGGTCTACTCATCGACAACTTGTAAAATCGATGTTCATGAATCTCCCTTGTTTTGATCTAAAACGATGTATCCCGTTGTTTTGAGCTTGAATACAAGTTCTCGCGCAGTTCTGAGAGAAAAAGTTTACACCTTTCTCTCGTCTACTCTTCGACGACTTGTAAAATCGAAGTGCATGAATCTCGCTAGTTTCGTTCTAAAACGATGTATCGCTTTGTTTTGAGCCGGAGTACAAGTTTTCGCGCAGTCTACTCTCCGACGACTTGTAAAATCAAAGTGCGTAAATCTCGCTAGTTTCGTTCTAAAATGATGTATACCGTCTTTTGAGCTGGAATACAAGTTTTCGCGCAGTTCTGAGAGAAACAGTTTACACCTTTCTCTCATGTACTCATCGACAGATTGTAAAATCGATATTCGTGAATCTCGCTAGTTTTGATCTAAAACGATGTATCCCGTTGTTTTGAGCTGGAATACAAGTTTTCGCGCAGTTCTGAGAGAAAAAGTTTACACCTTTCTCTCGTCTACTCATCGACGACTTGTAAAGTCGATGTTCGTGAATCTCGCTAGTTTCGATCTAAAACAATGTATCCCGTTGTTTTGAGCTGGAATACAAGTTTTCGCGCAGTCTACCCTTCGACGACTTGTAAAATCAAAGTGCGTAAATCTCGCTAGTTTCGATCTAAAATGATGTATACCGTCTTTTGAGCTGGAATACAAGTTTTCGCGCAGTTCTGAGAGAAAAAGTTTACACCTTTCTCTCGTCTACTCATCGACAAATTGTAAAATCGATACTCGTGAATCTCGCTAGTTTCAATCTAAAACGATGTATCCCGTTGTTTTGAGCTGGAATACAAGTTTTCGCGCAGTTCTGAGAAAAAGTTTACACCTTTCTCTCGTCTACTCATCGACGACTTGTAAAATCGATGTTCGTGAATCTCGCTAGTTTCGATCTAAAACGATGTATCCCGTTGTTTTGAGCCGGAATACAAGTTTTCGCGCAGTTCTGAAAGAAAGTTTACACCTTTCTCTCGTCTACTCATCGACAACTTGTATAATCGATGTTCGTGAATCTCGCTAGTTTCGATCTAAAACGATATATACCGTGTTTTTGAGCTGCAATACAAGTTTTCGCGCAGTTCTGAGAGAAAACGTTTACGCCTTTCTCTCGTCTACTCATCGACAACTTGTAAAATCGATGTTCGTGAATCTCGCTAGTTTCGTGCTAAAACGATGTATCCCCTTGTTTTGAGCTGGAATACAAGTTTTCGCGCAGTTATGAGCGAAAAAGTTTACACCTTTCTCTTGTCTACTCATCGACGACTTGTAAAATCGATGTTCTTGAATCTCCCTAGTTTTGATCTAAAACGATGTATCCCGTTGTTTTGAGCTGGAATAAAAGTTCTCGCGCAGTTCTGAGAGAAAAAGTTTACACCTTTCTCTCGTCTACTCTTCGACGACTTGTAAAATCGATGTTCGTAAATCTCGCTAGTTTCGATCTAAAACGATGTATCCCGTTGTTTTGAGCTGGAATACAAGTTTTCGCGCAGTTCTGAGAGAAAGTTTACACCTTTCTCTCGTCTACTCTTCGACGATTTGTAAAATCGATGTTCGTGAATCTTGCTAGTTTCGATCTATAACGATGTATGCCGTTGTTTTGAGCCGGAATACAAGTTTTCGCGCAGTTCTGAAAGAAAAAGTTTACACCTTTCTCTCGTCTACTCATCGACGACTTGTAAAATCGATGTTCATGAATCTCCCTAGTTTTGATCTAAAACGACGTATCACGTTGTTTTGAGCTGGAATACAAGTTCTCGCGCAGTTCTGAGAGAAAAAGTTTACACCTTTCTCTCGTCTACTCTTCGACGACTTGTAAAATCGAAGTGCATGAATCTCGCTAGTTTCGTTCTAACACGATGTATCCCGTTGTTTTGAGCCGGAGTACAAGTTTTCGCGCAGTCTACTCATCGACAAATTGTAAAATCGATATTCGTGAATCTCGCTAGTTTCGTGCTAAAACGATGTATCCCCTTGTTTTGAGCTGGAATACAAGTTTTCGCGCAGTTATGAGCGAAAAAGTTTACACCTTTCTCTTGTCTACTCAACGACGACTTGTAAAATCGATGTTCTTGAATCTCGATAGTTTCGTTCTAAAACGATGTATCCCGTTGTTTTGAGCCGGAGTACAAGTTTTCGCGCAGTCTACTCTTCGACGACTTGTAAAATCAAAGTGCGTAAATCTCGCTAGT
Source organism: Amblyomma americanum (assembly GCF_052857255.1). Lineage (NCBI taxonomy): Eukaryota > Metazoa > Arthropoda > Arachnida > Ixodida > Ixodidae > Amblyomma > Amblyomma americanum. The sequence continues at coordinate 425,308 of NW_027526494.1, forward strand.
TTCGATATAAAATGATGTATACCGTCTTTTGAGCTGGAATACAAGTTTTCGCGCAGTTCTGAGAGAAAACGTTTACACCTTTCTCTCGTCTACTCATCGACAAATTGTAAAATCGATACTCGTGAATCTCGCTAGTTTCGATCTAAAACGATGTATCCCGTTGTTTTGAGCTGGAATACAAGTTTTCGCGCAGTTCTGAGAGAAAAAGTTTACACCTTTCTCTCGTCTACTCATCGACGACTTGTAAAATCGACGTTCGTGAATCTCGCTAGTTTCGATCTAAAACGATGTATCCCGTTGTTTTGAGCTGGAATACAAGTTTTCGCGCATTTCTGAAAGAAAAAGTTTACACCTTTCGCTCGTCTACTCATCGACGACTTGTATAAATCGATGTTCGTGAATCTCGCTAGTTTCGATCTAAAACGATGTACACCGTGTTTTTGAGCTGGAATACAAGTTCTCGCGCTGTTCTGAGAGAAAAAGTTTACACCTTTCTTTCGTCTACTCTTCGACGACTTGTAAAATCGAAGTGCATGAATCTCGCTAGTTTCGTTCTAAAACGATGTATCCCCTTGTTTTGAGCTGGAATACAAGTTTTCGCGCAGTTATGAGCGAAAAAGTTTACACCTTTCTCTTGTCTACTCATCGACGACTTGTAAAATCGATGTTCTTGAATCTCCCTAGTTTTGATCTAAAACGATGTATCCCGTTGTTTTGAGCTGGAATAAAAGTTCTCGCGCAGTTCTGAGAGAAAAAGTTTACACCTTTCTCTCGTCTACTCTTCGACGACTTGTAAAATCGATGTTCGTAAATCTCGCTAGTTTCGATCTAAAACGATGTATACCGTGTTTTTGAGCTGGAATACAAGTTTTTGCGCAGTTATGAGCGAAAAAGTTTACACCTTTCTCTCGTCTACTCTTCGACGACTTGTAAAATCGATGTTCATGAATCTCCCTAGTTTTGATCTAAAACGACGTATCACGTTGTTTTGAGCTGGAATACAAGTTCTCGCGCAGTTCTGAGAGAAAAAGTTTACACCTTTCTCTCGTCTACTCTTCGACGACTTGTAAAATCGAAGTGCATGAATCTCGCTAGTTTCGTTCTAACACGATGTATCCCGTTGTTTTGAGCCGGAGTACAAGTTTTCGCGCAGTCTACTCATCGACAAATTGTAAAATCGATATTCGTGAATCTCGCTAGTTTCGTGCTAAAACGATGTATCCCCTTGTTTTGAGCTGGAATACAAGTTTTCGCGCAGTTATGAGCGAAAAAGTTTACACCTTTCTCTTGTCTACTCAACGACGACTTGTAAAATCGATGTTCTTGAATCTCGATAGTTTCGTTCTAAAACGATGTATCCCGTTGTTTTGAGCCGGAGTACAAGTTTTCGCGCAGTCTACTCTTCGACGACTTGTAAAATCAAAGTGCGTAAATCTCGCTAGTTTCGATATAAAATGATGTATACCGTCTTTTGAGCTGGAATACAAGTTTTCGCGCAGTTCTGAGAGAAAACGTTTACACCTTTCTCTCGTCTACTCATCGACAAATTGTAAAATCGATACTCGTGAATCTCGCTAGTTTCGATCTAAAACGATGTATCCCGTTGTTTTGAGCTGGAATACAAGTTTTCGCGCAGTTCTGAGAGAAAAAGTTTACACCTTTCTCTCGTCTACTCATCGACGACTTGCAAAATCGATGTTCGTGAATCTCGCTAGTTTCGATCTAAAACGATGTATCCCGTTGTTTTGAGCTGGAATACAAGTTTTCGCGCATTTCTGAAAGAAAAAGTTTACACCTTTCGCTCGTCTACTCATCGACGACTTGTATAAATCGATGTTCGTGAATCTCGCTAGTTTCGATCTAAAACGATGTACACCGTGTTTTTGAGCTGGAATACAAGTTCTCGCGCTGTTCTGAGAGAAAAAGTTTACACCTTTCTTTCGTCTACTCTTCGACGACTTGTAAAATCGAAGTGCATGAATCTCGCTAGTTTCGTTCTAAAACGATGTATCCCCTTGTTTTGAGCTGGAATACAAGTTTTCGCGCAGTTATGAGCGAAAAAGTTTACACCTTTCTCTTGTCTACTCATCGACGACTTGTAAAATCGATGTTCTTGAATCTCCCTAGTTTTGATCTAAAACGATGTATCCCGTTGTTTTGAGCTGGAATAAAAGTTCTCGCGCAGTTCTGAGAGAAAAAGTTTACACCTTTCTCTCGTCTACTCTTCGACGACTTGTAAAATCGATGTTCGTAAATCTCGCTAGTTTCGATCTAAAACGATGTATACCGTGTTTTTGAGCTGGAATACAAGTTTTTGCGCAGTTATGAGCGAAAAAGTTTACACCTTTCTCTCGTCTACTCTTCGACGACTTGTAAAATCGAAGTGCATGAATCTCGCTAGTTTCGTTCTAAAACGATGTATCGCTTTGTTTTGAGCCGGAGTACAAGTTTTCGCGCAGTCTACTCTCCGACGACTTGTAAAATCAAAGTGCGTAAATCTCGCTAGTTTCGTTCTAAAATGATGTATACCGTCTTTTGAGCTGGAATACAAGTTCTCGCGCAGTTCTGAGAGAAAAAGTTTACACCTTTCTCTCGTCTACTCTTCGACGACTTGTAAAATCGAAGTGCATGAATCTCGCTAGTTTCGTTCTAACACGATGTATCCCGTTGTTTTGAGCCGGAGTACAAGTTTTCGCGCAGTCTACTCATCGACAAATTGTAAAATCGATATTCGTGAATCTCGCTAGTTTCGTGCTAAAACGATGTATCCCCTTGTTTTGAGCTGGAATACAAGTTTTCGCGCAGTTATGAGCGAAAAAGTTTACACCTTTCTCTTGTCTACTCAACGACGACTTGTAAAATCGATGTTCTTGAATCTCGATAGTTTCGTTCTAAAACGATGTATCCCGTTGTTTTGAGCCGGAGTACAAGTTTTCGCGCAGTCTACTCTTCGACGACTTGTAAAATCAAAGTGCGTAAATCTCGCTAGTTTCGATATAAAATGATGTATACCGTCTTTTGAGCTGGAATACAAGTTTTCGCGCAGTTCTGAGAGAAAACGTTTACACCTTTCTCTCGTCTACTCATCGACAAATTGTAAAATCGATACTCGTGAATCTCGCTAGTTTCGATCTAAAACGATGTATCCCGTTGTTTTGAGCTGGAATAAAAGTTCTCGCGCAGTTCTGAGAGAAAAAGTTTACACCTTTCCCTCGTCTACTCTTCGACGACTTGTAAAATCGATGTTCGTAAATCTCGCTAGTTTCGATCTAAAACGATGTATCCCGTTGTTTTGAGCTGGAATACAAGTTTTCGCGCAGTTCTGAGAGAAAGTTTACACCTTTCTCTCGTCTACTCATCGACGACTTGTATAAATCGATTTTCGTGAATCTCGCTAGTTTCGATCTAAAACGATGTACACCGTGTTTTTGAGCTGGAATACAAGTTCTCGCGCTGTTCTGAGAGAAAAAGTTTACACCTTTCTCTCGTCTACTCATCGACGACTTGTAAAATCGATGTTCATGAATCTCCCTAGTTTTGATCTAAAACGACGTATCACGTTGTTTTGAGCTGGAATACAAGTTCTCGCGCAGTTCTGAGAGAAAAAGTTTACACCTTTCTCTCGTCTACTCTTCGACGACTTGTAAAATCGAAGTGCATGAATCTCGCTAGTTTCGTTCTAACACGATGTATCCCGTTGTTTTGAGCCGGAGTACAAGTTTTCGCGCAGTCTACTCATCGACAAATTGTAAAATCGATATTCGTGAATCTCGCTAGTTTCGTGCTAAAACGATGTATCCCCTTGTTTTGAGCTGGAATACAAGTTTTCGCGCAGTTATGAGCGAAAAAGTTTACACCTTTCTCTTGTCTACTCAACGACGACTTGTAAAATCGATGTTCTTGAATCTCGATAGTTTCGCTCTAAAACGATGTATCCCGTTGTTTTGAGCCGGAGTACAAGTTTTCGCGCAGTCTACTCTTCGACGACTTGTAAAATCAAAGTGCGTAAATCTCGCTAGTTTCGATCTAAAATGATGTATACCGTCTTTTGAGCTGGAATACAAGTTTTCGCGCAGTTCTGAGAGAAAACGTTTACACCTTTCTCTCGTCTACTCATCGACAAATTGTAAAATCGATACTCGTGAATCTCGCTAGTTTCGATCTAAAACGATGTATCCCGTTGTTTTGAGCTGAAATACATGTTTTCGCGCAGTTCTGAGAGAAAAAGTTTACACCTTTCTCTCGTCTACTCATCGACGACTTGTAAAATCGATGTTCGTGAATCTCGCTAGTTTCGATCTAAAACGATGTATCCCGTTGTTTTGAGCTGGAATACAAGTTTTCGCGCATTTCTGAAAGAAAAAGTTTACACCTTTCGCTCGTCTACTCATCGACGACTTGTATAAATCGATGTTCGTGAATCTCGCTAGTTTCGATCTAAAACGATGTACACCGTGTTTTTGAGCTGGAATACAAGTTCTCGCGCTGTTCTGAGAGAAAAAGTTTACACCTTTCTTTCGTCTACTCTTCGACGACTTGTAAAATCGAAGTGCATGAATCTCGCTAGTTTCGTTCTAAAACGATGTATCCCGTTGTTTTGAGCTGGAATACAAGTTTTCGTGCAGTTCTGAAAGAAAAAGTTTACACCTTTCTCTCGTCTACTCATCGACGACTTGTATAATCGATGTTCGTGAATCTCGCTAGTTTCGATCTAAAACGATGTATACCGTGTTTTTGAGCTGGAATACAAGTTTTTGCGCAGTTATGAGCGAAAAAGTTTACACCTTTCTCTCGTCTACTCATCGACAACTTGTAAAATCGATGTTCATGAATCTCCCTAGTTTTGATCTAAAACGATGTATCCCGTTGTTTTGAGCTTGAATACAAGTTCTCGCGCAGTTCTGAGAGAAAAAGTTTACACCTTTCTCTCGTCTACTCTTCGACGACTTGTAAAATCGAAGTGCATGAATCTCGCTGGTTTCGTTCTAAAACGATGTATCGCTTTGTTTTGAGCCGGAGTACAAGTTTTCGCGCAGTCTACTCTCCGACGACTTGTAAAATCAAAGTGCGTAAATCTCGCTAGTTTCGTTCTAAAATGATGTATACCGTCTTTTGAGCTGGAATACAAGTTTTCGCGCAGTTCTGAGAGAAACAGTTTACACCTTTCTCTCATGTACTCATCGACAAATTGTAAAATTGATATTCGTGAATCTCGCTAGTTTTGATCTAAAACGATGTATCCCGTTGTTTTGAGCTGGAATACAAGTTTTCGCGCAGTTCTGAGAGAAAAAGTTTACACCTTTCTCTCGTCTACTCATCGACGACTTGTAAAGTCGATGTTCGTGAATCTCGCTAGTTTCGATCTAAAACAATGTATCCCGTTGTTTTGAGCTGGAATACAAGTTTTCGCGCATTTCTGAAAGAAAAAGTTTACACCTTTCTCTCGTCAACTCATCGACGACTTGTATAATCGATGTTCGTGAATCTCGCTAGTTTCGATCTAAAACGATGTATACCGTGTTTTTGAGCTGGAATACAATTTTCCCGCAGTTATGACCGAAAAAGTTTACACCTTTTTCTCGTCTACTCATCGACGACTTGTAAAATCGATGTTCATAAATCTCCCTAGTTTTGATCTAAAACGATGTATCCCGTTGTTTTGAGCTGGAATACAAGTTCTCGCGCAGTTCTGAGAGAAAAAGAATACTCCTTTCTCTCGTCTACTCTTCGACGACTTGTAAAATTGAAGTGCATGAATCTCGCTAGTTTCGTTCTAAAACGATGTATCCCGTTGATTTGAGCCGGAGTACAAGTTTTCGCGCAGTCTACTCTTCGACGACTTGTAAAATCAAAGTGCGTAAATCTCGCTAGTTTCGATCTAAAATGATGTATACCGTCTTTTGAGCTGGAATACAAGTTTCCGCGCAGTTCTGAGAGAAAAAGTTTACACCTTTCTCTCGTCTACTCATCGACAAATTGTAAAATCGATATTCGCGAATCTCGCTAGTTTCGTGCTAAAACGATGTATCCCCTTGTTTTGAGCTGGAATACAAGTTTTCGCGCAGTTATGAGCGAAAAAGTTTACACATTTCTCTTGTCTACTCAACGACGACTTGTAAAATCGATGTTCTTGAATCTCGCTAGTTTCGTTCTAAAACGATGTATCCCGTTGTTTTGAACCGGAGTACAAGTTTTCGCGCAGTCTACTCTTCGACGACTTGTAAAATCAAAGTGCGTAAATCTCGCTAGTTTCGATCTAAAATGATGTATACCGTCTTTTGAGCTGGAATACAAGTTTTCGCGCAGTTCTGAGAGAAAAAGTTTACACCTTTCTCTCGTCTACTCATCGACAAATTGTAAAATCGATACTCGTGAATCTCGCTAGTTTCGATCTAAAACGATGTATCCCGTTGTTTTGAGCTGAAATACATGTTTTCGCGCAGTTCTGAGAGAAAAAGTTTACACCTTTCTCTCGTCTACTCATCGACGACTTGTAAAATCGATGTTCGTGAATCTCGCTAGTTTCGATCTAAAACGATGTATCCCGTTGTTTTGAGCTGGAATACAAGTTTTCGCGCATTTCTGAAAGAAAAAGTTTACACCTTTCGCTCGTCTACTCATCGACGACTTGTATAAATCGATGTTCGTGAATCTCGCTAGTTTCGATCTAAAACGATGTACACCGTGTTTTTGAGCTGGAATACAAGTTCTCGCGCTGTTCTGAGAGAAAAAGTTTACACCTTTCTTTCGTCTACTCTTCGACGACTTGTAAAATCGAAGTGCATGAATCTCGCTAGTTTCGTTCTAAAACGATGTATCCCGTTGTTTTGAGCTGGAATACAAGTTTTCGTGCAGTTCTGAAAGAAAAAGTTTACACCTTTCTCTCGTCTACTCATCGACGACTTGTATAATCGATGTTCGTGAATCTCGCTAGTTTCGATCTAAAACGATGTATACCGTGTTTTTGAGCTGGAATACAAGTTTTTGCGCAGTTATGAGCGAAAAAGTTTACACCTTTCTCTCGTCTACTCATCGACAACTTGTAAAATCGATGTTCATGAATCTCCCTAGTTTTGATCTAAAACGATGTATCCCGTTGTTTTGAGCTTGAATACAAGTTCTCGCGCAGTTCTGAGAGAAAAAGTTTACACCTTTCTCTCGTCTACTCTTCGACGACTTGTAAAATCGAAGTGCATGAATCTCGCTGGTTTCGTTCTAAAACGATGTATCGCTTTGTTTTGAGCCGGAGTACAAGTTTTCGCGCAGTCTACTCTCCGACGACTTGTAAAATCAAAGTGCGTAAATCTCGCTAGTTTCGTTCTAAAATGATGTATACCGTCTTTTGAGCTGGAATACAAGTTTTCGCGCAGTTCTGAGAGAAACAGTTTACACCTTTCTCTCATGTACTCATCGACAAATTGTAAAATTGATATTCGTGAATCTCGCTAGTTTTGATCTAAAACGATGTATCCCGTTGTTTTGAGCTGGAATACAAGTTTCGCGCAGTTCTGAGAGAAAAAGTTTACACCTTTCTCTCGTCTACTCATCGACGACTTGTAAAGTCGATGTTCGTGAATCTCGCTAGTTTCGATCTAAAACAATGTATCCCGTTGTTTTGAGCTGGAATACAAGTTTTCGCGCATTTCTGAAAGAAAAAGTTTACACCTTTCTCTCGTCAACTCATCGACGACTTGTATAATCGATGTTCGTGAATCTCGCTAGTTTCGATCTAAAACGATGTATACCGTGTTTTTGAGCTGGAATACAATTTTCCCGCAGTTATGACCGAAAAAGTTTACACCTTTTTCTCGTCTACTCATCGACGACTTGTAAAATCGATGTTCATAAATCTCCCTAGTTTTGATCTAAAACGATGTATCCCGTTGTTTTGAGCTGGAATACAAGTTCTCGCGCAGTTCTGAGAGAAAAAGAATACTCCTTTCTCTCGTCTACTCTTCGACGACTTGTAAAATTGAAGTGCATGAATCTCGCTAGTTTCGTTCTAAAACGATGTATCCCGTTGATTTGAGCCGGAGTACAAGTTTTCGCGCAGTCTACTCTTCGACGACTTGTAAACTCAAAGTGCGTAAATCTCGCTAGTTTCGATCTAAAATGATGTATACCGTCTTTTGAGCTGGAATACAAGTTTCCGCGCAGTTCTGAGAGAAAAAGTTTACACCTTTCTCTCGTCTACTCATCGACAAATTGTAAAATCGATATTCGCGAATCTCGCTAGTTTCGTGCTAAAACGATGTATCCCCTTGTTTTGAGCTGGAATACAAGTTTTCGCGCAGTTATGAGCGAAAAAGTTTACACATTTCTCTTGTCTACTCAACGACGACTTGTAAAATCGATGTTCTTGAATCTCGCTAGTTTCGTTCTAAAACGATGTATCCCGTTGTTTTGAACCGGAGTACAAGTTTTCGCGCAGTCTACTCTTCGACGACTTGTAAAATCAAAGTGCGTAAATCTCGCTAGTTTCGATCTAAAATGATGTATACCGTCTTTTGAGCTGGAATACAAGTTTTCGCGCAGTTCTGAGAGAAAAAGTTTACACCTTTCTCTCGTCTACTCATCGACAAATTGTAAAATCGAAACTCGTGAATCTCGCTAGTTTCGATCTAAAACGATGTATCCCGTTGTTTTGAGCTGGAATACAAGTTTTCGCGCAGTTCTGAGAAAAAGTTTACACCTTTCTCTCGTCTACTCATCGACGACTTGTAAAATCGATGTTCGTGAATCTCGCTAGTTTCGATCTAAAACGATGTATCCCGTTGTTTTGAGCCGGAATACAAGTTTTCGCGCAGTTCTGAAAGAAAGTTTACACCTTTCTCTCGTCTACTCATCGACGACTTGTATAATCGATGTTCGTGAATCTCGCTAGTTTCGATCTAAAACGATATATACCGTGTTTTTGAGCTGCAATACAAGTTTTCGCGCAGTTCTGAGAGAAAACGTTTACGCCTTTCTCTCGTCTACTCATCGACAACTTGTAAAATCGATGTTCGTGAATCTCGCTAGTTTCGTGCTAAAACGATGTATCCCCTTGTTTTGAGCTGGAATACAAGTTTTCTCGCGCAGTTATGAGCGAAAAATTTACACCTTTCTCTTGTCTACTCATCGACGACTTGTAAAATCGATGTTCTTGAATCTCCCTAGTTTTGATCTAAAACAATGTATCCCGTTGTTTTGAGCTGGAATAAAAGTTCTCGCGCAGTTCTGAGAGAAAAAGTTTACACCTTTCTCTCGTCTACTCTTCGACGACTTGTAAAATCGATGTTCGTAAATCTCGCTAGTTTCGATCAAAACGATGTATCCCGTTGTTTTGAGCTGGAATACAAATTTTCGCGCAGTTCTGAGAGAAAGTTTACACCTTTCTATCGTCTACTCTTCGACGATTTGTAAAATCGATGTTCGTGAATCTTGCTAGTTTCGATCTATAACGATGTATGCCGTTGTTTTGAGCCGGAATACAAGTTTTCGCGCAGTTCTGAAAGAAAAAGTTTACACCTTTCTCTCGTCTACTCATCGACGACTTGTAAAATCGATGTTCATGAATCTCCCTAGTTTTGATCTAAAACGACGTATCACGTTGTTTTGAGCTGGAATACAAGTTCTCGCGCAGTTCTGAGAGAAAACGTTTACACCTTTCTCTCGTCTACTCATCGACAAATTGTAAAATCGATACTCGTGAATCTCGCTAGTTTCGATCTAAAACGATGCATCCCGTTGTTTTGAGCTGGAATACAAGTTTTCGCGCAGTTCTGACAAACCGTTTACACCTTTCTCTCGTCTACTCATCGACGACTTGTAAAATCGATGTTCGTGAATCTCGCTAGTTTCGATCTAAAACGATGTATCCCGTTGTTTTGAGCCGGAATACAAGTTTTCGCGCAGTTCTGAAAGAAAGTTTACACCTTTCTCTCGTCTACTCATCGACGACTTGTATAATCGATGTTCGTGAATCTCGCTAGTTTCGATCTAAAACGATATATACCGTGTTTTTGAGCTGCAATACAAGTTTTCGCGCAGTTCTGAGAGAAAACGTTTACGCCTTTCTCTCGTCTACTCATCGACAACTTGTAAAATTGATGTTCGTGAATCTCGCTAGTTTCGTGCTAAAACGATGTATCCCCTTGTTTTGAGCTGGAATACAAGTTTTCGCGCAGTTATGAGCGAAAAAGTTTACACCTTTCTCTTGTCTACTCATCGACGACTTGTAAAATCGATGTTCTTGAATCTCCCTAGTTTTGATCTAAAACAATGTATCCCGTTGTTTTGAGCTGGAATAAAAGTTCTCGCGCAGTTCTGAGAGAAAATGTGTACACCTTTCTCTCGTCTACTCTTCGACGACTTGTAAAATCGATGTTCGTAAATCTCACTAGTTTCGATCAAAACGATGTATCCCGTTGTTTTGAGCTGGAATACAAGTTTTCGCGCAGTTCTGAGAGAAAGTTTACACCTTTCTCTCGTCTACTCTTCGACGATTTGTAAAATCGATGTTCGTGAATCTTGCTAGTTTCAATCTATAACGATGTATGCCGTTGTTGTGAGCCGGAATACAAGTTTTCGCGCAGTTCTGAAAGAAAAAGTTTACACCTTTCTCTCGTCTACTCATCGACGACTTGTAAAATCGATGTTCATGAATCTCCCTAGTTTTGATCTAAAACAACGTATCACGTTGTTTTGAGCTGGAATACAAGTTCTCGCGCAGTTCTGAGAGAAAAAGTTTACACCTTTCTCTCGTCTACTCTTCGACGACTTGTAAAATCGAAGTGCATGAATCTCGCTAGTTTCGTTCTAACACGATGTATCCCGTTGTTTTGAGCCGGAGTACAAGTTTTCGCGCAGTCTACTCTTCGACGACTTGTAAAATCAAAGTGCGTAAATCTCGCTAGTCTCGATCTAAAATGATGTATACCGTCTTTTGAGCTGGAATACAAGTTTCCGCGCAGTTCTGAGAGAAAAAGTTTACGCCTTTCTCTCGTCTACTCATCGACAAATTGTAAAATCGATATTCGTGAATCTCGCTAGTTTCGTGCTAAAACGATGTATCCCCTTGTTTTGAGCTGGAATACAAGTTTTCGCGCAGTTATGAGCGAAAAAGTTTACACCTTTCTCTTGTCTACTCAACGACGACTTGTAAAATCGATGTTCTTGAATCTCGCTAGTTTCGTTCTAAAACGATGTATCGCTTTGTTTTGAGCCGGAGTACAAGTTTTCGCGCAGTGTACTCTCCGACGACTTGTAAAATCAAAGTGCGTAAATCTCGCTAGTTTCGTTCTAAAATGATGTATACCGTCTTTTGAGCTGGAATACAAGTTTTCGCGCAGTTCTGAGAGAAACAGTTTACACCTTTCTCTCGTGTACTCATCGACAAATTGTAAAATCGATATTCGTGAATCTCGCTAGTTTTGATCTAAAACGATGTATCCCGTTGTTTTGAGCTGGAATACAAGTTTTCGCGCAGTTCTGAGAGAAAAAGTTTACACCTTTCTCTCGTCTACTCATCGACGACTTGTAAAGTCGATGTTCGTGAATCTCGCTAGTTTCGATCTAAAACGATGTATCCCGTTGTTTTGAGCTGGAATACAAGTTTTCGCGCATTTCTGAAAGAAAAAGTTTACACCTTTCTCTCGTCAACTCATCGACGACTTGTATAATCGATGTTCGTGAATCTCGCTAGTTTCGATCTAAAACGATGTATACCATGTTTTTGAGCTGGAATACAATTTTCCCGCAGTTATGAGCGAAAAAGTTTACACCTTTTTCTCGTGTACTCATCGACGACTTGTAAAATCGATGTTCATAAATCTCCCTAGTTTTGATCTAAAACGATGTATCCCGTTGTTTTGAGCTGGAATACAAGTTCTCGCGCAGTTCTGAGAGAAAAAGTATACTCCTTTCTCTCGTCTACTCTTCGACGACTTGTAAAATTGAAGTGCATGAATCTTGCTAGTTTCGTTCTAAAACGATGTATTCCGTTGTTTTGAGCCGGAGTACAAGTTTTCGCGCAGTCTACTCTTCGACGACTTGTAAAATCAAAGTGCGTAAATCTCGCTAGTTTCGATATGAAATGATGTATACCGTCTTTTGAGCTGGAATACATGTTTCCGCGCAGTTCTGAGAGAAAAAGTTTACACCTTTCTCTCGTCTACTCATCGACAAATTGTAAAATCGATATTCGTGAATCTCGCTAGTTTCGTGCTAAAACGATGTATCCCCTTGTTTTGAGCTGGAATACAAGTTTTCGCGCAGTTATGAGCGAAAAAGTTTACACATTTCTCTTGTCTACTCAACGACTACTTGTAAAATCGATGTTCTTGAATCTCGCTAGTTTCGTTCTAAAACGATGTATCCCGTTGTTTTGAGCCGGAGTACAAGTTTTCGCGCAGTGTACTCTCCGACGACTTGTAAAATCAAAGTGCGTAAATCTCGCTAGTTTCGTTCTAAAATGATGTATACCGTCTTTTGAGCTGGAATACAAGTTTTCGCGCAGTTCTGAGAGAAACAGTTTACACCTTTCTCTCGTGTACTCATCGACAAATTGTAAAATCGATATTCGTGAATCTCGCTAGTTTTGATCTAAAACGATGTATCCCGTTGTTTTGAGCTGGAATACAAGTTTTCGCGCAGTTCTGAGAGAAAAAGTTTACACCTTTCTCTCGTCTACTCATCGACGACTTGTAAAGTCGATGTTCGTGAATCTCGCTAGTTTCGATCTAAAACGATGTATCCCGTTGTTTTGAGCTGGAATACAAGTTTTCGCGCATTTCTGAAAGAAAAAGTTTACACCTTTCTCTCGTCAACTCATCGACGACTTGTATAATCGATGTTCGTGAATCTCGCTAGTTTCGATCTAAAACGATGTATACCATGTTTTTGAGCTGGAATACAATTTTCCCGCAGTTATGAGCGAAAAAGTTTACACCTTTTTCTCGTGTACTCATCGACGACTTGTAAAATCGATGTTCATAAATCTCCCTAGTTTTGATCTAAAACGATGTATCCCGTTGTTTTGAGCTGGAATACAAGTTCTCGCGCAGTTCTGAGAGAAAAAGTATACTCCTTTCTCTCGTCTACTCTTCGACGACTTGTAAAATTGAAGTGCATGAATCTTGCTAGTTTCGTTCTAAAACGATGTATTCCGTTGTTTTGAGCCGGAGTACAAGTTTTCGCGCAGTCTACTCTTCGACGACTTGTAAAATCAAAGTGCGTAAATCTCGCTAGTTTCGATATGAAATGATGTATACCGTCTTTTGAGCTGGAATACATGTTTCCGCGCAGTTCTGAGAGAAAAAGTTTACACCTTTCTCTCGTCTACTCATCGACAAATTGTAAAATCGATATTCGTGAATCTCGCTAGTTTCGTGCTAAAACGATGTATCCCCTTGTTTTGAGCTGGAATACAAGTTTTCGCGCAGTTATGAGCGAAAAAGTTTACACATTTCTCTTGTCTACTCAACGACTACTTGTAAAATCGATGTTCTTGAATCTCGCTAGTTTCGTTCTAAAACGATGTATCCCGTTGTTTTGAACCGGAGTACAAGTTTTCGCGCATTCTACTCTTCGACGACTTGTAAAATCAAAGTGCGTAAATCTCGCTAGTTTCGATCTAAAATGATGTATACCGCCTTCTGAGCTGGAATACAAGTTTTCGCGCAGTTCTGAGAGAAAAAGTTTACACCTTTCTCTCGTCTACTCATCGACAAATTGTAAAATCGATACTCGTGAATCTCGCTAGTTTCGATCTAAAACGATGTATCCCGTTGTTTTGAGCTGGAATACAAGTTTTCGCGCAGTTCTGAGAAAAAGTTTACACCTTTCTCTCGTCTACTCATCGATGACTTGTAAAATCGATGTTCGCGAATCTCGCTAGTTTTGATCTAAAACGATGTATCCCGTTGTTTTGAGCCGGAATACAAGTTTTCGCGCATTTCTGAAAGAAAAAGTTTACACCTTTCTCTCGTCTACTCATCGAGGACTTGTATAATCGATGTTCGTGAATCTCGCTAGTTTCGATCTAAAACGATGTATACCGTGTTTTTGAGCAGGAATACAAGTTTTCGCGCAGTTCTGAGAGAAAAAGTTTACACCTTACTCTCGTCTACTCATCGACGACTTGTAAAATTAATGTTCTTGAATCTCCCTAGTTTTGATCTAAAACGATGTATCCCGTTGTTTTGAGCTGGAATACAAGTTCTCGCGCAGTTCTGAGAGAAAAAGTTTACACCCTTCTCTCGTCTACTCTTCGACAACTTGTAAAATCGATGTTCGTAAATCTCGCTAGTTTCAATCTAAAACGATGTATCCCGTTGTTTCGAGCTGGAATACAAGTTTTCGCGCAGTTCTGAGAGAAAAAGTTTACACCTTTCTCTCATCTACTCATCGACGACTTGTAAAATCGATGTTCGTGAATCTCCCTAGTTTTGATCTAAAACGATGTATCCCGTTGTTTTGAGCTGGAATACAAGTTCTCGCGCAGCTCTGAGAGAAAAAACTTACACCTTTATCTCGTCTACTCATCGACAACTTGTAAAATCGATGTTCGTGAATCTCGCTAGTTTCGATCTAAAACGATGTATCCCGTTGTTTTGAGCTGGAATACAAGTTTTCGCGCAGTTCTGAGAGAAAAAGTTTACACCTTTCTCTCGTTTACTCATCGACAACTTGTAAAATCGATGTTCGTGAATCTCGCTAGTTTCAATCTAAAACGATGTATCCCGTTGTTTTGAGCTGGAATACAAGCTTTCGCGCAGTTATGAGCGAAAAAGTTTACACCTTTCTCTTGTCTACTCATCGACGACTTGTAAACTCGATGTTCTTGAATCTCCCTAGTTTTGATCTAAAAGGATATATCCCGTTGTTTTGAGCTGGAATACAAGTTCTCGCGCAGTTCTGAGAGAAAAAGTTTAGACCTTTCTCTCGTCTACTCTTCGACGACTTGTAAAATCGAAGTGCATGAATCTCGCTAGTTTCGTTCTAAAACGATGTATCCCGTTGTTTTGAGCTGGAATACAAGTTTTCGCGCAGTTCTGAAAGAAAAAGTTTACACCTTTCTCTCGTCTACTCATCGACGACTTGTATAATCGATGTTCGTGAATCTCGCTAGTTTCGATCTAAAACGATGTATACCGTGTTTTTGAGCTGGAATACAACTTTTCGCGTAGTTATGAGCGAAAAAGTTTACACCTTTCTCTTGTCTACTCATCGACGACTTGTAAAATCGATGTTCATGAATCTCCCTAGTTTTGATCTAAAACGATGTATCCCGTTGTTTTGAGCTGGAATACAAGTTCTCGCGCAGCTCTGAGAGAAAAAGTTTACACCTTTATCTCGTCTACTCATCGACAACTTGTAAAATCGATGTTCGTGAATCTCGCTAGTTTCGATCTAAAACGATGTATCCCGTTGTTTTGAGCTGGAATACAAGTTTTCGCGCAGTTCTGAGAGAAAAAGTTTACACCTTTCTCTCGTTTACTCTTCGACGATTTGTAAAATCGATGTACGTGAATCTTGCTAGTTTCGATCTATAACGATGTATGCCGTTGTTCTGAGCCGGAATACAAGTTTTCGCGCAGTTCTGAAAGAAAAAGTTTACACCTTTCTCTCGTCTACTCATCGAAGACTTGTACAATCGATGTTCGTGAATCTCGCTAGTTTCGATCTAAAACGATATATACCGTGTTTTGAGCTGGAATACAAGTTTTCGCGCAGTTCTGAGAGAAAAAGTTTACACCTTTCTCTCGTCTACTCATCGACAACTTGTAAAATCGATTTTCGTGAATCTCGCTAGTTTCGATCTAAAACGACGTATCCCGTTGTTTTGAGCTTGAATACAAGTTCTCGCACTGTTCTGAGAGAAAAAGCTAACACCTTTCTCTCGTCTACTCTTCGACGACTTGTATAAATCGATGTTCGTGAATCTCGCTAGTTTCGATCTAAAACGATGTACACCGTGTTTTTGAGCTGGAATACAAGTTCTCGCGCTGTTCTGAGAGAAAAAGTTTACACCTTTCTTTCGTCTACTCTTCGACGACTTGTAAAATCGAAGTGCATGAATCTCGCTAGTTTCGTTCTAAAACGATGTATCCCGTTGTTTTGAGCTGGAATACAAGTTTTCGTGCAGTTCTGAAAGAAAAAGTTTACACCTTTCTCTCGTCTACTCATCGACGACTTGTATAATCGATGTTCGTGAATCTCGCTAGTTTCGATCTAAAACGATGTATACCGTGTTTTTGAGCTGGAATACAAGTTTTTGCGCAGTTATGAGCGAAAAAGTTTACACCTTTCTCTCATGTACTCATCGACAAATTGTAAAATCGATATTCGTGAATCTCGCTAGTTTTGATCTAAAACGATGTATCCCGTTGTCTTGAGCTGGAATACAAGTTTTCGCGCAGTTCTGAGAGAAAAAGTTTACACCTTTCTCTCGTCTACTCATCGACGACTTGTAAAGTCAATGTTCGTGAATCTCGCTAGTTTCGATCTAAAACGATGTATCCCGTTGTTTTGAGCTGGAATACAAGTTTTCGCGCATTTCTGAAAGAAAAAGTTTACACCTTTCTCTCGTCAACTCATCGACGACTTGTATAATCGATGTTCGTGAATCTCGCTAGTTTCGATCTAAAACGATGTATACCGTGTTTTTGAGCTGGAATACAATTTTCCCGCAGTTATGAGCGAAAAAGTTTACACCTTTTTCTCGTCTACTCATCGACGACTTGTAAAATCGATGTTCATAAATCTCCCTAGTTTTGATCTAAAACGATGTATCCCGTTGTTTTGAGCTGGAATACAAGTTCTCGCGCAGTTCTGAGAGAAAAAGTATACTCCTTTCTCTCGTCTACTCTTCGACGACTTGTAAAATTGAAGTGCATGAATCTCGCTAGTTTCGTTCTAAAACGATGTATCCCGTTGATTTGAGCCGGAGTACAAGTTTTCGCGCAGTCTACTCTTCGACGACTTGTAAAATCAAAGTGCGTAAATCTCGCTAGTTTCGATCTAAAATGATGTATACCGTCTTTTGAGCTGGAATACAAGTTTCCGCGCAGTTCTGAGAGAAAAAGTTTACACCTTTCTCTCGTCTACTCATCGACAAATTGTAAAATCGATATTCGCGAATCTCGCTAGTTTCGTGCTAAAACGATGTATCCCCTTGTTTTGAGCTGGAATACAAGTTTTCGCGCAGTTATGAGCGAAAAAGTTTACACATTTCTCTTGTCTACTCAACGACGACTTGTAAAATCGATGTTCTTGAATCTCGCTAGTTTCGTTCTAAAACGATGTATCCCGTTGTTTTGAACCGGAGTACAAGTTTTCGCGCAGTCTACTCTTCGACGACTTGTAAAATCAAAGTGCGTAAATCTCGCTAGTTTCGATCTAAAATGATGTATACCGTCTTTTGAGCTGGAATACAAGTTTTCGCGCAGTTCTGAGAGAAAAAGTTTACACCTTTCTCTCGTCTACTCATCGACAAATTGTAAAATCGAAACTCGTGAATCTCGCTAGTTTCGATCTAAAACGATGTATCCCGTTGCTTTGAGCTGGAATACAAGTTTTCGCGCAGTTCTGAGAAAAAGTTTACACCTTTCTCTCGTCTACTCATTGACGACTTGTAAAATCGATGTTCGTGAATCTCGCTAGTTTCGATCTAAAACGATGTATCCCGTTGTTTTGAGCCGGAATACAAGTTTTCGCGCAGTTCTGAAAGAAAGTTTACACCTTTCTCTCGTCTACTCATCGACGACTTGTATAATCGATGTTCGTGAATCTCGCTAGTTTCGATCTAAAACGATATATACCGTGTTTTTGAGCTGCAATACAAGTTTTCGCGCAGTTCTGAGAGAAAACGTTTACGCCTTTCTCTCGTCTACTCATCGACAACTTGTAAAATCGATGTTCGTGAATCTCGCTAGTTTCGTGCTAAAACGATGTATCCCCTTGTTTTGAGCTGGAATACAAGTTTTCGCGCAGTTATGAGCGAAAAAGTTTACACCTTTCTCTTGTCTACTCATCGACGACTTGTAAAATCGATGTTCTTGAATCTCCCTAGTTTTGATTTCAAACGATGTATCCCGTTGTTTTGAGCTGGAATAAAAGTTCTCGCGCTGTTCTGAGAGAAAAAGTTTAGACCTTTCTCTCGTCTACTCTTCGACGACTTGTAAAATCGATGTTCGTAAATCTCGCTAGTTTCGATCAAAACGATGTATCCCGTTGTTTTGAGCTGGAATACAAATTTTCGCGCAGTTCTGAGAGAAAGTTTACACCTTTCTATCGTCTACTCTTCGACGATTTGTAAAATCGATGTTCGTGAATCTTGCTAGTTTCGATCTATAACGATGTATGCCGTTGTTTTGAGCCGGAATACAAGTTTTCGCGCAGTTCTGAAAGAAAAAGTTTACACCTTTCTCTCGTCTACTCATCGACGACTTGTAAAATCGATGTTCATGAATCTCCCTAGTTTTGATCTAAAACGACGTATCACGTTGTTTTGAGCTGGAATACAAGTTCTCGCGCAGTTCTGAGAGAAAACGTTTACACCTTTCTCTCGTCTACTCATCGACAAATTGTAAAATCGATACTCGTGAATCTCGCTAGTTTCGATCTAAAACGATGTATCCTGTTGTTTTGAGCTGGAATACAAGTTTTCGCGCAGTTCTGACAAAAAGTTTACACCTTTCTCTCGTCTACTCATCGACGACTTGTAAAATCGATGTTCGTGAATCTCGCTAGTTTCGATCTAAAACGATGTATCCCGTTGTTTTGAGCCGGAATACAAGTTTTCGCGCAGTTCTGAAAGAAAGTTTACACCTTTCTCTCGTCTACTCATCGACGACTTGTATAATCGATGTTCGTGAATCTTGCTAGTTTCGATCTAAAACGATATATACCGTGTTTTTGAGCTGCAATACAAGTTTTCGCGCAGTTCTGAGAGAAAACGTTTACGCCTTTCTCTCGTCTACTCATCGACAACTTGTAAAATTGATGTTCGTGAATCTCGCTAGTTTCGTGCTAAAACGATGTATCCCCTTGTTTTGAGCTAGAATACAAGTTTTCGCGCAGTTATGAGCGAAAAAGTTTACACCTTTCTCTTGTCTACTCATCGACGACTTGTAAAATCGATGTTCTTGAATCTCCCTAGTTTTGATCTAAAACAATGTATCCCGTTGTTTTGAGCTGGAATAAAAGTTCTCGCGCAGTTCTGAGAGAAAAAGTGTACACCTTTCTCTCGTCTACTCTTCGACGACTTGTAAAATCGATGTTCGTAAATGTCGCTAGTTTCGATCAAAACGATGTATCCCGTTGTTTTGAGCTGGAATACAAGTTTTCGCGCAGTTCTGAGAGAAAGTTTACACCTTTCTCTCGTCTACTCTTCGACGATTTGTAAAATCGATGTTCGTGAATCTTGCTAGTTTCGATCTATAACGATGTATGCCGTTGTTTTGAGCCGGAATACAAGTTTTCGCGCAGTTCTGAAAGAAAAAGTTTACACCTTTCTCTCGTCTACTCATCGACGGCTTGTAAAATCGATGTTCATGAATCTCCCTAGTTTTGATCTAAAACGACGTATCACGTTGTTTTGAGCTGGAATACAAGTTCTCGCGCAGTTCTGAGAGAAAAAGTTTACACCTT
Organism: Amblyomma americanum; assembly: GCF_052857255.1. NCBI lineage: Eukaryota > Metazoa > Arthropoda > Arachnida > Ixodida > Ixodidae > Amblyomma > Amblyomma americanum. The sequence continues at coordinate 444,943 of NW_027526494.1, forward strand.
TCTCTCGTCTACTCTTCGACGACTTGTAAAATCGAAGTGCATGAATCTCGCTAGTTTCGTTCTAACACGATGTATCCCGTTGTTTTGAGCCGGAGTACAAGTTTTCGCGCAGTCTACTCTTCGACGACTTGTAAAATCAAAGTGCGTAAATCTCGCTAGTCTCGATCTAAAATGATGTATACCGTCTTTTGAGCTGGAATACAAGTTTCCGCGCAGTTCTGAGAGAAAACGTTTACGCCTTTCTCTCGTCTACTCATCGACAAATTGTAAAATCGATATTCGTGAATCTCGCTAGTTTCGTGCTAAAACGATGTATCCCCTTGTTTTGAGCTGGAATACAAGTTTTCGCGCAGTTATGAGCGAAAAAGTTTACACCTTTCTCTTGTCTACTCAACGACGACTTGTAAAATCGATGTTCTTGAATCTCGCTAGTTTCGTTCTAAAACGATGTATCGCTTTGTTTTGAGCCGGAGTACAAGTTTTCGCGCAGTCTACTCTCCGACGACTTGTAAAATCAAAGTGCGTAAATCTCGCTAGTTTCGTTCTAAAATGATGTATACCGTCTTTTGAGCTGGAATACAAGTTTTCGCGCAGTTCTGAGAGAAACAGTTAACACCTTCCTCTCGTGTACTCATCGACAAATTGTAAAATCGATATTCGTGAATCTCGCTAGTTTTGATCTAAAACGATGTATCCCGTTGTTTTGAGCTGGAATACAAGTTTTCGCGCAGTTCTGAGAGAAAAAGTTTACACCTTTCTCTCGTCTACTCATCGACGACTTGTAAAGTCGATGTTCGTGAATCTCGCTAGTTTCGATCTAAAACGATGTATCCCGTTGTTTTGAGCTGGAATACAAGTTTTCGCGCATTTCTGAAAGAAAAAGTTTACACCTTTCTCTCGTCAACTCATCGACGACTTGTATAATCGATGTTCGTGAATCTCGCTAGTTTCGATCTAAAACGATGTATACCGTGTTTTTGAGCTGGAATACAATTTTCCCGCAGTTATGAGCGAAAAAGTTTACACCTTTTTCTCGTGTACTCATCGACGACTTGTAAAATCGATGTTCATAAATCTCCCTAGTTTTGATCTAAAACGATGTATCCCGTTGTTTTGAGCTGGAATACAAGTTCTCGCGCAGTTCTGAGAGAAAAAGTATACTCCTTTCTCTCGTCTACTCTTCGACGACTTGTAAAATTGAAGTGCATGAATCTCGCTAGTTTCGTTCTAAAACGATGTATCCCGTTGTTTTGAGCCGGAGTACAAGTTTTCGCGCAGTCTACTCTTCGACGACTTGTAAAATCAAAGTGCGTAAATCTCGCTAGTTTCGATCTAAAATGATGTATACCGTCTTTTGAGCTGGAATACAAGTTTCCGCGCAGTTCTGAGAGAAAAAGTTTACACCTTTCTCTCGTCTACTCATCGACAAATTGTAAAATCGATATTCGTGAATCTCGCTAGTTTCGTGCTAAAACGATGTATCCCCTTGTTTTGAGCTGGAATACAAGTTTTCGCGCAGTTATGAGCGAAAAAGTTTACACATTTCTCTTGTCTACTCAACGACGACTTGTAAAATCGATGTTCTTGAATCTCGCTAGTTTCGTTCTAAAACGATGTATCCCGTTGTTTTGAACCGGAGTACAAGTTTTCGCGCATTCTACTCTTCGACGACTTGTAAAATCAAAGTGCGTAAATCTCGCTAGTTTCGATCTAAAATGATGTATACCGTCTTTTGAGCTGGAGTACAAGTTTTCGCGCAGTTCTGAGAGAAAAAGTTTACACCTTTCTCTCGTCTACTCATCGACAAATTGTAAAATCGATACTCGTGAATCTCGCTAGTTTCGATCTAAAACGATGTATCCCGTTGTTTTGAGCTGGAATACAAGTTTTCGCGCAGTTCTGAGAAAAAGTTTACACCTTTCTCTCGTCTACTCATCGACGACTTGTAAAATCGATGTCCGTGAATCTCGCTAGTTTTGATCTAAAACGATGTATCCCGTTGTTTTGAGCCGGAATACAAGTTTTCGCGCATTTCTGAAAGAAAAAGTTTACACCTTTCTCTCGTCTACTCATCGAGGACTTGTATAATCGATGTTCGTGAATCTCGCTAGTTTCGATCTAAAACGATGTATACCGTGTTTTTGAGATGAAATACAAGTTTTCGCGCAGTTCTGAGAGAAAAAGTTTACACCTTTCTCTCGTCTACTCATCGACAACTTGTAAAATCGATGTTCGTGAATCTCGCTAGTTTTGATCTAAAACAATGTATCCCCTTGTTTTGAGCTGGAATACAAGTTTTCGCGCAGTTATGAGCGAAAAAGTTTACACCTTTCTCTTGTCTACTCATCGACGACTTGTAAAATCGATGTTCTTGAATCTCCCTAGTTTTGATCTAAAACGATGTATCCCGTTGTTTTGAGCTGGAATACAAGTTCTCGAGCAGTTCTGAGAGAAAAAGTTTACACCCTTCTCTCGTCTACTCTTCGACAACTTGTAAAATCGATGTTCGTAAATCTCGCTAGTTTCGATCTAAAACGATGTATCCCGTTGTTTCGAGCTGGAATACAAGTTTTCGCGCAGTTCTGAGAGAAAAAGTTTACACCTTTCTCTCGTCTACTCATCGACGACTTGTAAAATCGATGTTCGTGAATCTCCCTAGTTTTGATCTAAAACGATGTATCCCGTTGTTTTGAGCTGAAATACAAGTTCTCGCGCAGCTCTGAGAGAAAAAACTTACACCTTTATCTCGTCTACTCATCGACAACTTGTAAAATCGATGTTCGTGAATCTCGCTAGTTTCGATCTAAAACGATGTATCCCGTTGTTTTGAGCTGGAATACAAGTTTTCGCGCAGTTCTGAGAGAAAAAGTTTACACCTTTCTCTCGTCTACTCTTCGACGATTTGTAAAATCGATGTACGTGAATCTTGCTAGTTTCGATCTATAACGATGTATGCCGTTGTTTTGAGCCGTAATACAAGTTTTCGCGCAGTTCTGAAAGAAAGTTTACACCTTTCTCTCGTCTACTCATCGACGACTTGTATAATCGATGTTCGTGAATCTCGCTAGTTTCGATCTAAAACGATATATACCGTGTTTTTGAGCTGCAATACAAGTTATCGCGCAGTTCTGAGAGAAAACGTTTACGCCTTTCTCTCGTTTACTCATCGACAACTTGTAAAATCGATGTTCGTGAATCTCGCTAGTTTCAATCTAAAACGATGTATCCCGTTGTTTTGAGCTGGAATACAAGTTTTCGCGCAGTTATGAGCGAAAAAGTTTACACATTTCTCTTGTCTACTCAACGACGACTTGTAAAATCGATGTTCTTGAATCTCGCTAGTTTCGTTCTAAAACGATGTATCCCGTTGTTTTGAACCGGAGTACAAGTTTTCGCGCATTCTACTCTTCGACGACTTGTAAAATCAAAGTGCGTAAATCTCGCTAGTTTTGATCTAAAACGACGTATCACGTTGTTTTTAGCTGGAATACAAGTTCTCGCGCAGTTCTGAGAGAAAACGTTTACACCTTTCTCTCGTCTACTCATCGACAAATTGTAAAATGGATACTCGTGAATCTCGCTAGTTTCGATCTAAAACGATGTATCCCGTTGTTTTGAGCTGGAATACAAGTTTTCGCGCAGTTCTGACAAAAAGTTTACACCTTTCTCTCGTCTACTCATCGACGACTTGTAAAATCGATGTTCGTGAATCTCGCTAGTTTCGATCTAAAACGATGTATCCCGTTGTTTTGAGCCGGAATACAAGTTTTCGCGCAGTTCTGAAAGAAAGTTTACACCTTTCTCTCGTCTACTCATCGACGACTTGTATAATCGATGTTCGTGAATCTCGCTAGTTTCGATCTAAAACGATATATACCGTGTTTTTGAGCTGCAATACAAGTTTTCGCGCAGTTCTGAGAGAAAACGTTTACGCCTTTCTCTCGTCTACTCATCGACAACTTGTAAAATTGATGTTCGTGAATCTCGCTAGTTTCGTGCTAAAACGATGTATCCCCTTGTTTTGAGCTGGAATACAAGTTTTCGCGCAGTTATGAGCGAAAAAGTTTACACCTTTCTCTTGTCTACTCATCGACGACTTGTAAAATCGATGTTCTTGAATCTCCCTAGTTTTGATCTAAAACAATGTATCCCGTTGTTTTGAGCTGGAATAAAAGTTCTCGCGCAGTTCTGAGAGAAAAAGTGTACACCTTTCTCTCGTCTACTCTTCGACGACTTGTAAAATCGATGTTCGTAAATCTCGCTAGTTTCGATCAAAACGATGTATCCCGTAGTTTTGAGCTGGAATACAAGTTTTCGCGCAGTTCTGAGAGAAAGTTTACACCTTTCTCTCGTCTACTCTTCGACGATTTGTAAAATCGATGTTCGTGAATCTTGCTAGTTTCGATCTATAACGATGTATGCCGTTGTTTTGAGCCGGAATACAAGTTTTCGCGCAGTTCTGAAAGAAAACGTTTACACCTTTCTCTCGTCTACTCATCGACGACTTGTAAAATCGATGTTCATGAATCTCCCTAGTTTTGATCTAAAACGACGTATCACGTTGTTTTGAGCTGGAATACAAGTTCTCGCGCAGTTCTGAGAGAAAAAGTTTACACCTTTCTCTCGTCTACTCTTCGACGACTTGTAAAATCGAAGTGCATGAATCTCGCTAGTTTCGTTCTAACACGATGTATCCCGTTGTTTTGAGCCGGAGTACAAGTTTTCGCGCAGTCTACTCTTCGACGACTTGTAAAATCAAAGTGCGTAAATCTCGCTAGTCTCGATCTAAAATGATGTATACCGTCTTTTGAGCTGGAATACAAGTTTCCGCGCAGTTCTGAGAGAAAAAGTTTACGCCTTTCTCTCGTCTACTCATCGACAAATTGTAAAATCGATATTCGTGAATCTCGCTAGTTTCGTGCTAAAACGATGTATCCCCTTGTTTTGAGCTGGAATACAAGTTTTCGCGCAGTTCTGAGAGAAAAAGTTTACACCTTTCTCTTGTCTACTCAACGACGACTTGTAAAATCGATGTTCTTGAATCTCGCTAGTTTCGTTCTAAAACGATGTATCGCTTTGTTTTGAGCCGGAGTACAAGTTTTCGCGCAGTCTACTCTCCGACGACTTGTAAAATCAAAGTGCGTAAATCTCGCTAGTTTCGTTCTAAAATGATGTATACCGTCTTTTGAGCTGGAATACAAGTTTTCGCGCAGTTCTGAGAGAAACAGTTAACACCTTTCTCTCGTGTACTCATCGACAAATTGTAAAATCGATATTCGTGAATCTCGCTAGTTTTGATCTAAAACGATGTATCCCGTTGTTTTGAGCTGGAATACAAGTTTTCGCGCAGTTCTGAGAGAAAAAGTTTACACCTTTCTCTCGTCTACTCATCGACGACTTGTAAAGTCGATGTTCGTGAATCTCGCTAGTTTCGATCTAAAACGATGTATCCCGTTGTTTTGAGCTGGAATACAAGTTTTCGCGCATTTCTGAAAGAAAAAGTTTACACCTTTCTCTCGTCAACTCATCGACGACTTGTATAATCGATGTTCGTGAATCTCGCTAGTTTCGATCTAAAACGATGTATACCGTGTTTTTGAGCTAAAATACAATTTTCCCGCAGTTATGAGCGAAAAAGTTTACACCTTTTTCTCGTGTACTCATCGACGACTTGTAAAATCGATGTTCATAAATCTCCCTAGTTTTGATCTAAAACGATGTATCCCGTTGTTTTGAGCTGGAATACAAGTTCTCGCGCAGTTCTGAGAGAAAAAGTATACTCCTTTCTCTCGTCTACTCTTCGACGACTTGTAAAATTGAAGTGCATGAATCTCGCTAGTTTCGTTCTAAAACGATGTATCCCGTTGTTTTGAGCCGGAGTACAAGTTTTCGCGCAGTCTACTCTTCGACGACTTGTAAAATCAAAGTGCGTAAATCTCGCTAGTTTCGATCTAAAATGATGTATACCGTCTTTTGAGCTGGAATACAAGTTTCCGCGCAGTTCTGAGAGAAAAAGTTTACACCTTTCTCTCGTCTACTCATCGACAAATTGTAAAATCGATATTCGTGAATCTCGCTAGTTTCGTGCTAAAACGATGTATCCCCTTGTTTTGAGCTGGAATACAAGTTTTCGCGCAGTTATGAGCGAAAAAGTTTACACATTTCTCTTGTCTACTCAACGACGACTTGTAAAATCGATGTTCTTGAATCTCGCTAGTTTCGTTCTAAAACGATGTATCCCGTTGTTTTGAACCGGAGTACAAGTTTTCGCGCATTCTACTCTTCGACGACTTGTAAAATCAAAGTGCGTAAATCTCGCTAGTTTCGATCTAAAATGATGTATACCGTCTTTTGAGCTGGAATACAAGTTTTCGCGCAGTTCTGAGAGAAAAAGTTTACACCTTTCTCTCGTCTACTCATCGACAAATTGTAAAATCGATACTCGTGAATCTCGCTAGTTTCGATCTAAAACGATGTATCCCGTTGTTTTGAGCTGGAATACAAGTTTTCGCGCAGTTCTGAGAAAAAGTTTACACCTTTCTCTCGTCTACTCATCGACGACTTGTAAAATCGATGTCCGTGAATCTCGCTAGTTTTGATCTAAAACGATGTATCCCGTTGTTTTGAGCCGGAATACAAGTTTTCGCGCATTTCTGAAAGAAAAAGTTTACACCTTTCTCTCGTCTACTCATCGAGGACTTGTATAATCGATGTTCGTGAATCTCGCTAGTTTCGATCTAAAACGATGTATACCGTGTTTTTGAGATGGAATACAAGTTTTCGCGCAGTTCTGAGAGAAAATGTTTACACCATTCTCTCGTCTACTCATCGACAACTTGTAAAATCGATGTTCGTGAATCTCGCTAGTTTTGATCTAAAACAATGTATCCCCTTGTTTTGAGCTGGAATACAAGTTTTCGCGCAGTTATGAGCGAAAAAGTTTACACCTTTCTCTTGTCTACTCATCGACGACTTGTAAAATCGATGTTCTTGAATCTCCCTAGTTTTGATCTAAAACGATGTATCCCGTTGTTTTGAGCTGGAATACAAGTTCTCGCGCAGTTCTGAGAGAAAAAGTTTACACCCTTCTCTCGTCTACTCTTCGACAACTTGTAAAATCGATGTTCGTAAATCTCGCTAGTTTCGATCTAAAACGATGTATCCCGTTGTTTCGAGCTGGAATACAAGTTTTCGCGCAGTTCTGAGAGAAAAAGTTTACACCTTTCTCTCGTCTACTCATCGACGACTTGTAAAATCGATGTTCGTGAATCTCCCTAGTTTTGATCTAAAACGATGTATCCCGTTGTTTTGAGCTGGAATACAAGTTCTCGCGCAGCTCTGAGAGAAAAAACTTACACCTTTATCTCGTCTACTCATCGACAACTTGTAAAATCGATGTTCGTGAATCTCGCTAGTTTCGATCTAAAACGATGTATCCCGTTGTTTTGAGCTGGAATACAAGTTTTCGCGCAGTTCTGAGAGAAAAAGTTTACACCTTTCTCGCGTCTACTCTTCGACGATTTGTAAAATCGATGTACGTGAATCTTGCTAGTTTCGATCTATAACGATGTATGCCGTTGTTTTGAGCCGGAATACAAGTTTTCGCGCAGTTCTGAAAGAAAGTTTACACCTTTCTCTCGTCTACTCATCGACGACTTGTATAATCGATGTTCGTGAATCTCGCTAGTTTCGATCTAAAACGATATATACCGTGTTTTTGAGCTGCAATACAAGTTATCGCGCAGTTCTGAGAGAAAACGTTTACGCCTTTCTCTCGTTTACTCATCGACAACTTGTAAAATCGATGTTCGTGAATCTCGCTAGTTTCAATCTAAAACGATGTATCCCGTTGTTTTGAGCTGGAATACAAGTTTTCGCGCAGTTATGAGCGAAAACGTTTACACATTTCTCTTGTCTACTCAACGACGACTTGTAAAATCGATGTTCTTGAATCTCGCTAGTTTCGTTCTAAAACGATAAATCCCGTTGTTTTGAACCGGAGTACAAGTTTTCGTGCATTCTACTCTTCGACGACTTGTAAAATCAAAGTGCGTAAATCTCGCTAGTTTCGATCTAAAATGATGTATACCGTCTTTTGAGCTGGAATACAAGTTTTCGCGCAGTTCTGAGAGAAAAAGTTTACACCTTTCTCTCGTCTACTCGTCGACAAATTGTAAAATCGATACTCGTGAATCTCGCTAGTTTCGATCTAAAACGATGTATCCCGTTGTTTTGAGCTGGAATACAAGTTTTCGCGCAGTTCTGAGAAAAAGTTTACACCTTTCTCTCGTCTACTCATCGACGACTTGTAAAATCGATGTTCGTGAATCTCGCTAGTTTTGATCTAAAACGATGTATCCCGTTGTTTTGAGCCGGAATACAAGTTTTCGCGCATTTCTGAAAGAAAAAGTTTACACCTTTCTCTCGTCTACTCATCGAGGACTTGTATAATCGATGTTCGTGAATCTCGCTAGTTTCGATCTAAAACGATGTATACCGTGTTTTTGAGCTGGAATACAAGTTTTCGCGCAGTTCTGAGAGAAAAAGTTTACACCTTTCTCTCGTCTACTCATCGACAACTTGTAAAATCGATGTTCGTGAATCTCGCTAGTTTTGATCTAAAACAATGTATCCCCTTGTTTTGAGCTGGAATACAAGTTTTCGCGCAGTTATGAGCGAAAAAGTTTACACCTTTCTCTTGTCTACTCATCGACGACTTGTAAAATCGATGTTCTTGAATCTCCCTAGTTTTGATCTAAAACGATGTATCCTGTTGTTTTGAGCTGGAATACAAGTTCTCGCGCAGTTCTGAGAGAAAAAGTTTACACCCTTCTCTCGTCTACTCTTCGACAACTTGTAAAATCGATGTTCTTAAATCTCGCTAGTTTCGATCTAAAACGATGTATCCCGTTGTTTCGAGCTGGAATACAAGTTTTCGCGCAGTTCTGAGAGAAAAAGTTTACACCTTTCTCTCGTCTACTCATCGACGACTTGTAAAATCGATGTTCGTGAATCTCCCTAGTTTTGATCTAAAACGATGTATCCCGTTGTTTTGAGCTGGAATACAAGTTCTCGCGCAGCTCTGAGAGAAAAAACTTACACCTTTATCTCGTCTACTCATCGACAACTTGTAAAATCGATGTTCGTGAATCTCGCTAGTTTCGATCTAAAACGATGTATCCCGTTGTTTTGAGCTGGAATACAAGTTTTCGCGCAGTTCTGAGAGAAAAAGTTTACACCTTTCTCTCGTCTACTCTTCGACGATTTGTAAAATCGATGTACGTGAATCTTGCTAGTTTCGATCTATAACGATGTATGCCGTTGTTTTGAGCCGGAATACAAGTTTTCGCGCAGTTCTGAAAAAAAGTTTACACCTTTCTCTCGTCTACTCATCGACGACTTGTATAATCGATGTTCGTGAATCTCGCTAGTTTCAATCTAAAACGATGTATCCCGTTGTTTTGAGCTGGAATACAAGCTTTCGCGCAGTTATGAGCGAAAAAGTTTACACCTTTCTCTTGTCTACTCATCGACGACTTGTAAACTCGATGTTCTTGAATCTCCCTAGTTTTGATCTAAAACGATATATCCCGTTGTTTTGAGCTGGAATACAAGTTCTCGCGCAGTTCTGAAAGAAAAAGTTTACACCTTTCTCTCGTCTACTCATCGACGACTTGTATAATCGATGTTCGTGAATCTCGCTAGTTTCGATCTAAAACGATGTATACCGTGTTTTTGAGCTGGAATACAACTTTTCGCGTAGTTATGAGCGAAAAAGTTTACACCTTTCTCTTGTCTACTCATCGACGACTTGTAAAATCGATGTTCATGAATCTCCCTAGTTTTGATCTAAAACGATGTATCCCGTTGTTTTGAGCTGGAATACAAGTTCTCGCGCAGTTCTGAGAGAAAAAGTTTACACCTTTCTCTCGTTTACTCTTCGACGATTTGTAAAATCGATGTACGTGAATCTTGCTAGTTTCGATCTATAACGATGTATGCCGTTGTTCTGAGCCGGAATACAAGTTTTCGCGCAGTTCTGAAAGAAAAAGTTTACACCTTTCTCTCGTCTACTCATCGACGACTTGTACAATCGATGTTCGTGAATCTCGCTAGTTTCGATCTAAAACGATATATACCGTGTTTTGAGCTGGAATACAAGTTTTCGCGCAGTTCTGAGAGAAAAAGTTTACACCTTTCTCTCGTCTACTCATCGACAACTTGTAAAATCGATTTTCGTGAATCTCGCTAGTTTCGATCTAAAACGATGTATCCCGTTGTTTTGAGCTTGAATACAAGTTCTCGCGCAGTTCTGAGAGAAAAAGTTTACACCTTTCTCTCGTCTACTCTTCGACGACTTGTAAAATCGAAGTGCATGAATCTCGCTAGTTTCGTTCTAAAACGATGTATCCCGTTGTTTTGAGCCGGAGTACAAGTTTTCGCGCAGTCTACTCTTCGACGACTTGTAAAATCAAAGTGCGTAAATCTCGCTAGTCTCGATCTAAAATGATGTATACCGTCTTTTGAGCTGGAATACAAGTTTCCGCGCAGTTCTGAGAGAAAAAGTTTATACCTTTCTCTCGTCTACTCATCGACAAATTGTAAAATCGATATTCGTGAATCTCGCTAGTTTCGATCTAAAACGATATATCCCGATGTTTTGAGCTGGAATACAAGGTTTCGCGCCGTTCTGAGAGAAAAAGATTACACCTTTCTCTCGTCTACTCATCGACGACTTGTAAAATCGATGTTCGTGAATCTCGCTAGTTTCGATCTAAAACGATGTATCCCTTTGTTTTGAGCCGGAGTACAAGTTTTCGCGCAGTCTACTCTTCGACGACTTGTAAAATCAAAGTGCGTAAATCTCGCTAGTCTCGATCTAAAATGATGTATACCAACTTTTGAGCTAGAATACAAGTTTCCGCGCAGTTCTGAGAGAAAAAGTTTATACCTTCCTCTCGTCTACTCATCGACAAATTGTAAAATCGATATTCGTGAATCTCGCTAGTTTCGATCTAAAATGATATATCCCGTTGTTTTGAGCTGGAATACAAGTTTTCGCGCCGTTCTGAGAGAAAAAGTTTACACCTTTCTCTCGTCTACTCATCGACGACTTGTAAAATTGATGTTCGTGAATCTCGCTAGTTTCGATCTAAAACGATCTATCCCGTTGTTTTGAGCTGGAATACAAGTTTTCGCGCAGTTATGAGCGAAAAAGTTTACACCTTTCTCTCGTCTACTCATCGACGATTTGTAAAATCGATGTACGTGAATCTTGCTAGTTTCGATCTATAACGATGTATGCCGTTGTTCTGAGCCGGAATACAAGTTTTCGCGCAGTTCTGAAAGAAAAAGTTTACACCTTTCTCTCGTCTACTCATCGACGACTTGTACAATCGATGTTCGTGAATCTCGCTAGTTTCGATCTAAAACGATATATACCGTGTTTTTGAGCTGGAATACAAGTTTTCGCGCAGTTCTGAGAGAAAAAGTTTACACCTTTTTCTCGTCTACTCATCGACAACTTGTAAAATTGATTTTCGTGAATCTCGCTAGTTTCGATCTAAAACGATGTATCCCGTTGTTTTGAGCTGGAATACAAGTTCTCGCGCAGTTCTGAGAGAAAAAGATTACACCTTTCTCTCGTCTACTCTTCGACGACTTGTAAAATCGAAGTGCATGAATCTCGCTAGTTTCGTTCTAAAACGATGTATCCCGTTGTTTTGAGCCGGAGTACAAGTTTTCGCGCAGTCTACTCTTCGACGACTTGTAAAATCAAAGTGCGTAAATCTCGCTAGTTTCGATCTAAAATGATGTATACCGTCTTTTGAGCTGGAATACAAGTTTCCGCGCAGTTCTGAGTTAAAACGTTTATACCTTTTTCTCGTCTACTCATCGACAAATTGTAAAATCGATATTCGTGAATCTCGCTAGTTTCGATCTAAAACGATATATCCCGTTGTTTTGAGCTGGAATACAAGTTTTCGCGCAGTTCTGAGAGAAAAAGTTTACACCTTTCTCTCGTCTACTCATCGACGACTTGTAAAATCGATGTTCGTGAATCTCGCTAGTTTCGATCTAAAACGATGTATCCCGTTGTTTTGAGCTGGAATACAAGCTTTCGCGCATTTCTGAAAGAAAAAATTTACACCTTTCTCTCGTCTACTCATCGACGACTTGTATAATCGATGTTCGTGAATCTCGCTAGTTTCGATCTAAAACGATGTATACCGTGTTTTTGAGCTGGAATACAAGTTTTCGCGCAGTTATGAGCGAAAAAGTTTACACCTTTCTCTCGTCTACTCATCGACGATTTGTAAAATCGATGTACGTGAATCTTGCTAGTTTCGATCTATAACGATGTATGCCGTTGTTTTGAGCTGGAATACAAGTTTTCGCGCAGTTCTGAGAGAAAAAGTTTACATCTTTCTCTAGTCTACTCTTCGACGATTTGTAAAATCGATGTTCGTGAATCTCGCTAGTTTCAATCTAAAACGATGTATCCCGTTGTTTTGAGCTGGAATACAAGTTTTCGCGCAGTTCTGAGAGAAAAAGTTTACACCTTTCTCTCGTCTACTCATCGACGACTTGTAAAATCGATGTTCATGAATCTCGCTAGTTTCAATCTAAAACGATGTATCCCGTTGTTTTGAGCTGGAATACAAGTTCTCGCGCAGTTCTGAGAGAAAAAGTTTACACCTTTCTCTCGTCTACTCTTCGACGATTTGTAAAATCGATGTACGTGAATCTTGCTAGTTTCGATCTATAACGATGTATGCCGTTGTTTTGAGCCGGAATACAAGTTTTCGCGCAGTTCTGAGAGAAAAAGTTTACACCTTTCTCTCGTCTACTCATCGACGACTTGTATAATCGATGTTCGTGAATCTCGTTAGTTTCAATCTAAAACGATATATACCGTGTTTTTGAGCTGGAATACAAGTTTTCGCGCAGTTATGAGAGAAAACGTTTACACCTTTCTCTCGTCTACTCTTCGACGATTTGTAAAATCGATGTACATGAATCTCGCTAGTTTCAATCTAAAACGATGTATCCCGTTGTTTTGAGCTGGAATACAAGTTTTCGCGCAGTTCTGAGAGAAAAAGTTTACACCTTTCTCTCGTCTACTCTTCGACGATTTGTAAAATCGATGTTCGTGAATCTCGCTAGTTTCAATTTAAAACGATGTATCCCGTTGTTTTGAGCTGGAATACAAGTTTTCGCGCAGTTCTGAGAGAAAAAGTTTACACCTTTCTCTCGTCTACTCATCGACGACTTGTAAAATCGATGTTCGTGAATCTCGCTAGTTTCAATCTAAAACGATGTATCCCGTTCTTTTGAGCTGGAATACAAGTTTTCGCGCAGTTCTGAGAGAAAAAGTTTACACCTTTCTCTCGTCTACTCTTCGACGATTTGTAAAATCGATGTACGTGAATCTTGCTCGTTTCGATCTATAACGATGTATCCCGTTGTTTTGAGCTGGAATACAAGTTCTCGCGCAGTTCTGAGAGAAAAAGTTTACACCTTTCTCTCGTCTACTCTTCGACGACTTGTAAAATCGAAGTGCATGAATCTCGCTAGTTTCGTTCTAAAACGATGTATCCCGTTGTTTTGAGCCGGAGTACAAGTTTTCGCGCAGTCTACTCTTCGACGACTTGTAAAATCAAAGTGCGTAAATCTCGCTAGTTTCGATCTAAAATGATGTATACCGTCTTTTGAGCTGGAATACAAGTTTCCGCGCAGTTCTGAGTTAAAACGTTTATACCTTTTTCTCGTCTACTCATCGACAAATTGTAAAATCGATATTCGTGAATCTCGCTAGTTTCGATCTAAAACGATATATCCCGTTGTTTTGAGCTGGAATACAAGTTTTCGCGCAGTTCTGAGAGAAAAAAGTTTACACCTTTCTCTCGTCTACTCATCGACGACTTGTAAAATCGATGTTCGTGAATCTCGCTAGTTTCGATCTAAAACGATGTATCCCGTTGTTTTGAGCTGGAATACAAGTTTTCGCGCAGTTATGAGCGAAAAAGTTTACACCTTTCTCCTGTCTACTCATCGACGACTTGTAAAATCGATGTTCTTGAATCTCCCTAGTTTTGATCTAAAACGATGTATCCCGTTGTTTTGAGCTGGATTACAAGTTCTCGCGCAGTTCTGAGAGAAAAAGTTTACACCTTTCTCTCGTCTACTCTTCGACGACTTGTAAAATCGATGTTCGTAAATCTCGCTAGTTTCGATTTAAAACGATGTATCCCGTTGTTTCGAGCTGGAATACAACTTTTCGCGCAGTTCTGAGAGAAAAAGTTTACACCTTTCTCTCGTCTACTCTTCGACGATTTGTAAAATTGATGTTCGTGAATCTCGCTAGTTTCGATCTAAAACGGTGTATCCCGTTGTTTTGAGCTGGAATACAAGTTTTCGCGCAGTTATGAGCGAAAAAGTTTACACCTTTCTCTCGTCTACTCATCGACGATTTGTAAAATCGATGTACGTGAATCTTGCTAGTTTCGATCTATAACGATGTATGCCGTTGTTTTGAGCTGGAATACAAGTTTTCGCGCAGTTATGAGCGAAAAAGTTTACACCTTTCTCTCGTCTACTCATCGACGATTTGTAAAATCGATGTACGTGAATCTTGCTAGTTTCGATCTATAACGATGTATGCCGTTGTTTTGAGCTGGAATACAAGTTTTCGCGCAGTTCTGAGAGAAAAAGTTTACATCTTTCTCTAGTCTACTCTTCGACGATTTGTAAAATCGATGTTCGTGAATCTCGCTAGTTTCGATCTAAAACGATGTATCCCGTTGTTTTGAGCTGGAATACAAGCTTTCGCGCATTTCTGAAAGAAAAAATTTACACCTTTCTCTCGTCTACTCATCGACGACTTGTATAATCGATGTTCGTGAATCTCGCTAGTTTCGATCTAAAACGATGTATACCGTGTTTTTGAGCTGGAATACAAGTTTTCGCGCAGTTATGAGCGAAAAAGTTTACACCTTTCTCTCGTCTACTCATCGACGATTTGTAAAATCGATGTACGTGAATCTTGCTAGTTTCGATCTATAACGATGTATGCCGTTGTTTTGAGCTGGAATACAAGTTTTCGCGCAGTTCTGAGAGAAAAAGTTTACATCTTTCTCTAGTCTACTCTTCGACGATTTGTAAAATCGATGTTCGTGAATCTCGCTAGTTTCAATCTAAAACGATGTATCCCGTTGTTTTGAGCTGGAATACAAGTTTTCGCGCAGTTCTGAGAGAAAAAGTTTACACCTTTCTCTCGTCTACTCATCGACGACTTGTAAAATCGATGTTCATGAATCTCGCTAGTTTCAATCTAAAACGATGTATCCCGTTGTTTTGAGCTGGAATACAAGTTCTCGCGCAGTTCTGAGAGAAAAAGTTTACACCTTTCTCTCGTCTACTCTTCGACGATTTGTAAAATCGATGTACGTGAATCTTGCTAGTTTCGATCTATAACGATGTATGCCGTTGTTTTGAGCCGGAATACAAGTTTTCGCGCAGTTCTGAGAGAAAAAGTTTACACCTTTCTCTCGTCTACTCATCGACGACTTGTATAATCGATGTTCGTGAATCTCGTTAGTTTCAATCTAAAACGATATATACCGTGTTTTTGAGCTGGAATACAAGTTTTCGCGCAGTTATGAGAGAAAACGTTTACACCTTTCTCTCGTCTACTCTTCGACGATTTGTAAAATCGATGTACATGAATCTCGCTAGTTTCAATCTAAAACGATGTATCCCGTTGTTTTGAGCTGGAATACAAGTTTTCGCGCAGTTCTGAGAGAAAAAGTTTACACCTTTCTCTCGTCTACTCTTCGACGATTTGTAAAATCGATGTTCGTGAATCTCGCTAGTTTCAATTTAAAACGATGTATCCCGTTGTTTTGAGCTGGAATACAAGTTTTCGCGCAGTTCTGAGAGAAAAAGTTTACACCTTTCTCTCGTCTACTCATCGACGACTTGTAAAATCGATGTTCGTGAATCTCGCTAGTTTCAATCTAAAACGATGTATCCCGTTCTTTTGAGCTGGAATACAAGTTTTCGCGCAGTTCTGAGAGAAAAAGTTTACACCTTTCTCTCGTCTACTCTTCGACGATTTGTAAAATCGATGTACGTGAATCTTGCTCGTTTCGATCTATAACGATGTATCCCGTTGTTTTGAGCTGGAATACAAGTTCTCGCGCAGTTCTGAGAGAAAAAGTTTACACCTTTCTCTCGTCTACTCTTCGACGACTTGTAAAATCGAAGTGCATGAATCTCGCTAGTTTCGTTCTAAAACGATGTATCCCGTTGTTTTGAGCCGGAGTACAAGTTTTCGCGCAGTCTACTCTTCGACGACTTGTAAAATCAAAGTGCGTAAATCTCGCTAGTTTCGATCTAAAATGATGTATACCGTCTTTTGAGCTGGAATACAAGTTTCCGCGCAGTTCTGAGTTAAAACGTTTATACCTTTTTCTCGTCTACTCATCGACAAATTGTAAAATCGATATTCGTGAATCTCGCTAGTTTCGATCTAAAACGATATATCCCGTTGTTTTGAGCTGGAATACAAGTTTTCGCGCAGTTCTGAGAGAAAAAAGTTTACACCTTTCTCTCGTCTACTCATCGACGACTTGTAAAATCGATGTTCGTGAATCTCGCTAGTTTCGATCTAAAACGATGTATCCCGTTGTTTTGAGCTGGAATACAAGTTTTCGCGCAGTTATGAGCGAAAAAGTTTACACCTTTCTCCTGTCTACTCATCGACGACTTGTAAAATCGATGTTCTTGAATCTCCCTAGTTTTGATCTAAAACGATGTATCCCGTTGTTTTGAGCTGGATTACAAGTTCTCGCGCAGTTCTGAGAGAAAAAGTTTACACCTTTCTCTCGTCTACTCTTCGACGACTTGTAAAATCGATGTTCGTAAATCTCGCTAGTTTCGATTTAAAACGATGTATCCCGTTGTTTCGAGCTGGAATACAACTTTTCGCGCAGTTCTGAGAGAAAAAGTTTACACCTTTCTCTCGTCTACTCTTCGACGATTTGTAAAATTGATGTTCGTGAATCTCGCTAGTTTCGATCTAAAACGGTGTATCCCGTTGTTTTGAGCTGGAATACAAGTTTTCGCGCAGTTATGAGCGAAAAAGTTTACACCTTTCTCTCGTCTACTCATCGACGATTTGTAAAATCGATGTACGTGAATCTTGCTAGTTTCGATCTATAACGATGTATGCCGTTGTTTTGAGCTGGAATACAAGTTTTCGCGCAGTTATGAGCGAAAAAGTTTACACCTTTCTCTCGTCTACTCATCGACGATTTGTAAAATCGATGTACGTGAATCTTGCTAGTTTCGATCTATAACGATGTATGCCGTTGTTTTGAGCTGGAATACAAGTTTTCGCGCAGTTCTGAGAGAAAAAGTTTACATCTTTCTCTAGTCTACTCTTCGACGATTTGTAAAATCGATGTTCGTGAATCTCGCTAGTTTCAATCTAAAACGATGTATCCCGTTGTTTTGAGCTGGAATACAAGTTTTCGCGCAGTTCTGAGAGAAAAAGTTTACACCTTTCTCTCGTCTACTCATCGACGACTTGTAAAATCGATGTTCATGAATCTCGCTAGTTTCAATCTAAAACGATGTATCCCGTTGTTTTGAGCTGGAATACAAGTTCTCGCGCAGTTCTGAGAGAAAAAGTTTACACCTTTCTCTCGTCTACTCTTCGACGATTTGTAAAATCGATGTACGTGAATCTTGCTAGTTTCGATCTATAACGATGTATGCCGTTGTTTTGAGCCGGAATACAAGTTTTCGCGCAGTTCTGAGAGAAAAAGTTTACACCTTTCTCTCGTCTACTCATCGACGACTTGTATAATCGATGTTCGTGAATCTCGTTAGTTTCAATCTAAAACGATATATACCGTGTTTTTGAGCTGGAATACAAGTTTTCGCGCAGTTATGAGAGAAAACGTTTACACCTTTCTCTCGTCTACTCTTCGACGATTTGTAAAATCGATGTACGTGAATCTCGCTAGTTTCAATCTAAAACGATGTATCCCGTTGTTTTGAGCTGGAATACAAGTTTTCGCGAAGTTCTGAGAGAAAAAGTTTACACCTTTCTCTCGTCTACTCATCGACGACTTGTATAATCGATGTTCGTGAATCTCGCTAGTTTCAATCTAAAACGATATATACCGTGTTTTTGAGCTGGAATACAACTTTTCGCGCAGTTCTGAGAGAAAACGTTTACACCTTTCTCTCGTCTACTCATCGACAACTTGTAAAATCGATGTTCGTGAATCTCGCTAGTTTCGATCTAAAACGATGTATCCCGTTGTTTTGAGCTGGAATACAAGTTTTCGCGCAGTTATGAGCGAAAAAGTTTACACCTTTCTCTTGTCTACTCATCGACGACTTGTAAAATCGATGTTCGTGAATCTCGCTAGTTTCGATCTAAAACGATGTATCTCGTTGTTTTGAGCTGGAATACAAGTTTTCGCGCAGTTATGAGCGAAAAAGTTAACACCGTTCTCTTGTCTACTCATCGACGACTTGTAAAATCGATGTTCTTGAATCTCCCTAGTTTTGATCTAAAACGATATATCCCGTTGTTTTGAGCTGGAATACAAGTTCTCACGCAGTTCCGAGAGAAAAAGTTTACACCTTTCTCTCGTCTACTCTTCGACGACTTGTAAAATCGAAGTGCATGAATCTCGCTAGTTTCGTTCTAAAACGATGTATCCCGTTGTTTTGAGCTGGAATACAAGTTTTCGCGCAGTTCTGAAAGAAAAAGTTTACACCTTTCTCTCGTCTACTCATCGACGACTTGTATAATCGATGTTCGTGAATCTCGCTAGTTTCGATCTAAAACGATGTATACTGTGTTTTTGAGCTGGAATACAAGTTTTCGCGTAGTTATGAGCGAAAAAGTTTACACCTTTCTCTTGTCTACTCATCGACGACTTGTAAAATCGATGTTCATGAATCTCCCTAGTTTTGATCTAAAACGATGTATCCCGTTGTTTTGAGCTCGAATACAAGTTTTCGCGCAGTTATGAGCGAAAAAGTTTACACCTTTCTCTTGTCTACTCATCGACGACTTGTAAAATCGATGTTCGTGAATCTCGCTAGTTTCGATCTAAAACGATGTATCTCGTTGTTTTGAGCTGGAATACAAGTTTTCGCGAAGTTCTGAGAGAAAAAGTTTACACCTTTCTCTCGTCTACTCTTCGACGATTTGTAAAATCGATGTTCGTGAATCTCGCTAGTTTCGATCTAAAACGATGTATCTCGTTGTTTTGAGCTGGAATACAAGTTTTCGCGAAGTTCTGAGAGAAAAAGTTTACACCTTTCTCTCGTCTACTCATCGACGACTTGTATAATCGATGTTCGTGAATCTCGCTAGTTTCAATCTAAAACGATATATACCGTGTTTTTGAGCTGGAATACAACTTTTCGCGCAGTTATGAGCGAAAAAGTTTACAGCTTTCTCTTGTCTACTCATCGACGACTTGTAAAATCGATATTCGTGAATCTCGCTAGTTTCGATATAAAACGATGTATCTCGTTGTTTTGAGCTGGAATACAAGTTTTCGCGCAGTTCTGAGAGAAAAAGTTTACACCTTTCTCTCGTCTACTCTTCGACGATTTGTAAAATCGATGTTCGTGAATCTCGCTAGTTTCAATCTAAAACGATGTATCCCGTTGTTTTGAGCTGGAATACAAGTTTCCGCGCAGTTCTGAGAGAAAACGTTTATACCTTTCTCTCGTCTACTCATCGACAAATTGTAAAATCGATATTCGTGAATCTCGCTAGTTTCGATCTAAAACGATATATCCCGTTGTTTTGAGCTGGAATACAAGTTTTCGCGCAGTTCTGAGAGAAAAAGTTTACACCTTTCTCTCGTCTACTCATCGACGACTTGTAAAATCGATGTTCGTGAATCTCGCTAGTTTCGATCTAAAACGATGTATCCCGTTGTTTTGAGCTGGAATACAAGTTTTCGCGCATTTCTGAAAGAAAAAGTTTACACCTTTCTCTCGTCTACTCATCGACGAGTTGTATAATCGATGTTCGTGAATCTCGCTAGTTTCGATCTAAAACGATGTATACCGTGTTTTTGAGCTGGAATACAAGTTTTCGCGCAGTTATGAGCGAAAAAGTTTACACCTTTCTCTTGTCTACTCATCGACGACTTGTAAAATCGATGTTCTTGAATCTCCCTAGTTTTGATCTAAAACGACGTATCCCGTTGTTTTGAGCTGGAATACAAGTTTTCGCGCAGTTCTGAGAGAAAAAGTTTACACCTTTCTCTCGTCTACTCTTCGACGATTTGTAAAATCGATGTTCGTGAATCTCGCTAGTTTCAATCTAAAACGATGTATCCCGTTGTTTTGAGCTGTAATACAAGTTTTCGCGCAGTTCTGAGAGAAAAAGTTTACACCTTTCTCTCGTCTACTCTTCGACGATTTGTAAAATCGATGTTCGTGAATCTCGCTAGTTTCAATTTAAAACGATGTATCCCGTTGTTTTGAGCTGGAATACAAGTTTTCGCGCAGTTCTGAGAGAAAAAGTTTACACCTTTCTCTCGTCTACTCATCGACGACTTGTAAAATCGATGTTCGTGAATCTCGCTAGTTTCAATCTAAAACGATGTATCCCGTTCTTTTGAGCTGGAATACAAGTTTTCGCGCAGTTCTGAGAGAAAAAGTTTACACCTTTCTCTCGTCTACTCTTCGACGATTTGTAAAATCGATGTACGTGAATCTTGCTCGTTTCGATCTATAACGATGTATGCCGTTGTTTTGAGCCGGAATACAAGTTTTCGCGCAGTTCTGAGAGAAAAAGTTTACACCTTTCTCTCGTCTACTCATCGACGACTTGTATAATCGATGTTCGTGAATCTCGTTAGTTTCAATCTAAAACGATATATACCGTGTTTTTGAGCTGGAATACAAGTTTTCGCGCAGTTATGAGAGAAAACGTTTACACCTTTCTCTCGTCTACTCTTCGACGATTTGTAAAATCGATGTACGTGAATCTCGCTAGTTTCAATCTAAAACGATGTATCCCGTTGTTTTGAGCTGGAATACAAGTTTTCGCGCAGTTCTGAGAGAAAAAGTTTACACCTTTCTCTCGTCTACTCTTCGACGATTTGTAAAATCGATGTTCGTGAATCTCGCTAGTTTCAATTTAAAACGATGTATCCCGTTGTTTTGAGCTGGAATACAAGTTTTCGCGCAGTTCTGAGAGAAAAAGTTTACACCTTTCTCTCGTGTACTCATCGACGACTTGTAAAATCGATGTTCGTGAATCTCGCTAGTTTCAATCTAAAACGATGTATCCCGTTCTTTTGAGCTGGAATACAAGTTTTCGCGCAGTTCTGAGAGAAAAAGTTTACACCTTTCTCTCGTCTACTCTTCGACGATTTGTAAAATCGATGTACGTGAATCTTGCTCGTTTCGATCTATAACGATGTATGCCGTTGTTTTGAGCCGGAATACAAGTTTTCGCGCAGTTCTGAGAGAAAAAGTTTACACCTTTCTCTCGTCTACTCATCGACGACTTGTATAATCGATGTTCGTGAATCTCGCTAGTTTCAATCTAAAACGATATATACCGTGTTTTTGAGCTGGAATACAACTTTTCGCGCAGTTCTGAGAGAAAACGTTTACACCTTTCTCTCGTCTACTCATCGACAACTTGTAAAATCGATGTTCGTGAATCTCGCTAGTTTCGATCTAAAACGATGTATCCTGTTGTTTTGAGCTGGAATACAAGTTTTCGCGCAGTTATGAGCGAAAAAGTTAACACCGTTCTCTTGTCTACTCATCGACGACTTGTAAAATCGATGTTCTTGAATCTCCCTAGTTTTGATCTAAAACGATATATCCCGTTGTTTTGAGCTGGAATACAAGTTCTCGCGCAGTTCCGAGAGAAAAAGTTTACACCTTTCTCTCGTCTACTCTTCGACGACTTGTAAAATCGAAGTGCATGAATCTCGCTAGTTTCGTTCTAAAACGATGTATCCCGTTGTTTTGAGCTGGAATACAAGTTTTCGCGCAGTTCTGAAAGAAAAAGTTTACACCTTTCTCTCGTCTACTCATCGACGACTTGTATAATCGATGTTCGTGAATCTCGCTAGTTTCGATCTAAAACGATGTATACTGTGTTTTTGAGCTGGAATACAAGTTTTCGCGTAGTTATGAGCGAAAAAGTTTACACCTTTCTCTTGTCTACTCATCGACGACTTGTAAAATCGATGTTCATGAATCTCCCTAGTTTTGATCTAAAACGATGTATCCCGTTGTTTTGAGCTCGAATACAAGTTTTCGCGCAGTTATGAGCGAAAAAGTTTACACCTTTCTCTTGTCTACTCATCGACGACTTGTAAAATCGATGTTCGTGAATCTCGCTAGTTTCGATCTAAAACGATGTATCTCGTTGTTTTGAGCTGGAATACAAGTTTTCGCGAAGTTCTGAGAGAAAAAGTTTACACCTTTCTCTCGTCTACTCATCGACGACTTGTATAATCGATGTTCGTGAATCTCGCTAGTTTCAATCTAAAACGATATATACCGTGTTTTTGAGCTGGAATACAACTTTTCGCGCAGTTCTGAGAGAAAACGTTTACACCTTTCTCTCGTCTACTCATCGACAACTTGTAAAATCGATGTTCGTGAATCTCGCTAGTTTCGATCTAAAACGATGTATCCCGTTGTTTTGAGCTGGAATACAAGTTTTCGCGCAGTTATGAGCGAAAAAGTTTACACCTTTCTCTTGTCTACTCATCGACGACTTGTAAAATCGATGTTCGTGAATCTCGCTAGTTTCGATCTAAAACGATGTATCTCGTTGTTTTGAGCTGGAATACAAGTTTTCGCGCAGTTATGAGCGAAAAAGTTAACACCGTTCTCTTGTCTACTCATCGACGACTTGTAAAATCGATGTTCTTGAATCTCCCTAGTTTTGATCTAAAACAATATATCCCGTTGTTTTGAGCTGGAATACAAGTTCTCGCGCAGTTCCGAGAGAAAAAGTTTACACCTTTCTCTCGTCTACTCTTCGACGACTTGTAAAATCGAAGTGCATGAATCTCGCTAGTTTCGTTCTAAAACGATGTATCCCGTTGTTTTGAGCTGGAATACAAGTTTTCGCGCAGTTCTGAAAGAAAAAGTTTACACCTTTCTCTCGTCTACTCATCGACGACTTGTATAATCGATGTTCGTGAATCTCGCTAGTTTCGATCTAAAACGATGTATACTGTGTTTTTGAGCTGGAATACAAGTTTTCGCGTAGTTATGAGCGAAAAAGTTTACACCTTTCTCTTGTCTACTCATCGACGACTTGTAAAATCGATGTTCATGAATCTCCCTAGTTTTGATCTAAAACGATGTATCCCGTTGTTTTGAGCTCGAATACAAGTTTTCGCGCAGTTATGAGCGAAAAAGTTTACACCTTTCTCTTGTCTACTCATCGACGACTTGTAAAATCGATGTTCGTGAATCTCGCTAGTTTCGATCTAAAACGATGTATCTCGTTGTTTTGAGCTGGAATACAAGTTTTCGCGAAGTTCTGAGAGAAAAAGTTTACACCTTTCTCTCGTCTACTCTTCGACGATTTGTAAAATCGATGTTCGTGAATCTCGCTAGTTTCGATCTAAAACGATGTATCTCGTTGTTTTGAGCTGGAATACAAGTTTTTGCGCAGTTCTGAGAGAAAAAGTTTACACCTTTCTCCCGTCTACTCTTCGACGATTTGTAAAATCGATGTTCGTGAATCTCGCTAGTTTCGATCTAAAACGATGTATCCCGTTGTTTTGAGCTGGTACAAGTTTTTGCGCAGTTATGAGCGAAAAAGTTTACAGCTTTCTCTTGTCTACTCATCGACGACTTGTAAAATCGATATTCGTGAATCTCGCTAGTTTCGATATAAAACGATGTATCT
This sequence comes from Amblyomma americanum, assembly GCF_052857255.1. NCBI lineage: Eukaryota > Metazoa > Arthropoda > Arachnida > Ixodida > Ixodidae > Amblyomma > Amblyomma americanum. The sequence goes on from NW_027526494.1 coordinate 468,890, forward strand.
CGTTGTTTTGAGCTGGAATACAAGTTTTCGCGCAGTTCTGAGAGAAAAAGTTTACACCTTTCTCTCGTCTACTCTTCGACGATTTGTAAAATCGATGTTCGTGAATCTCGCTAGTTTCAATCTAAAACGATGTATCCCGTTGTTTTGAGCTGGAATACAAGTTTCCGCGCAGTTCTGAGAGAAAACGTTTATACCTTTCTCTCGTCTACTCATCGACAAATTGTAAAATCGATATTCGTGAATCTCGCTAGTTTCGATCTAAAACGATATATCCCGTTGTTTTGAGCTGGAATACAAGTTTTCGCGCAGTTCTGAGAGAAAAAGTTTACACCTTTCTCTCGTCTACTCATCGACGACTTGTAAAATCGATGTTCGTGAATCTCGCTAGTTTCGATCTAAAACGATGTATCCCGTTGTTTTGAGCTGGAATACAAGTTTTCGCGCATTTCTGAAAGAAAAAGTTTACACCTTTCTCTCGTCTACTCATCGACGAGTTGTATAATCGATGTTCGTGAATCTCGCTAGTTTCGATCTAAAACGATGTATACCGTGTTTTTGAGCTGGAATACAAGTTTTCGCGCAGTTATGAGCGAAAAAGTTTACACCTTTCTCTTGTCTACTCATCGACGACTTGTAAAATCGATGTTCTTGAATCTCCCTAGTTTTGATCTAAAACGACGTATCCCGTTGTTTTGAGCTGGAATACAAGTTTTCGCGCAGTTCTGAGAGAAAAAGTTTACACCTTTCTCTCGTCTACTCTTCGACGATTTGTAAAATCGATGTTCGTGAATCTCGCTAGTTTCAATCTAAAACGATGTATCCCGTTGTTTTGAGCTGTAATACAAGTTTTCGCGCAGTTCTGAGAGAAAAAGTTTACACCTTTCTCTCGTCTACTCTTCGACGATTTGTAAAATCGATGTTCGTGAATCTCGCTAGTTTCAATTTAAAACGATGTATCCCGTTGTTTTGAGCTGGAATACAAGTTTTCGCGCAGTTCTGAGAGAAAAAGTTTACACCTTTCTCTCGTCTACTCATCGACGACTTGTAAAATCGATGTTCGTGAATCTCGCTAGTTTCAATCTAAAACGATGTATCCCGTTCTTTTGAGCTGGAATACAAGTTTTCGCGCAGTTCTGAGAGAAAAAGTTTACACCTTTCTCTCGTCTACTCTTCGACGATTTGTAAAATCGATGTACGTGAATCTTGCTCGTTTCGATCTATAACGATGTATGCCGTTGTTTTGAGCCGGAATACAAGTTTTCGCGCAGTTCTGAGAGAAAAAGTTTACACCTTTCTCTCGTCTACTCATCGACGACTTGTATAATCGATGTTCGTGAATCTCGCTAGTTTCAATCTAAAACGATATATACCGTGTTTTTGAGCTGGAATACAACTTTTCGCGCAGTTCTGAGAGAAAACGTTTACACCTTTCTCTCGTCTACTCATCGACAACTTGTAAAATCGATGTTCGTGAATCTCGCTAGTTTCGATCTAAAACGATGTATCCCGTTGTTTTGAGCTGGAATACAAGTTTTCGCGCAGTTATGAGCGAAAAAGTTTACACCTTTCTCTTGTCTACTCATCGACGACTTGTAAAATCGATGTTCGTGAATCTCGCTAGTTTCGATCTAAAACGATGTATCTCGTTGTTTTGAGCTGGAATACAAGTTTTCGCGCAGTTATGAGCGAAAAAGTTAACACCGTTCTCTTGTCTACACATCGACGACTTGTAAAATCGATGTTCTTGAATCTCCCTAGTTTTGATCTAAAACGATATATCCCGTTGTTTTGAGCTGGAATACAAGTTCTCGCGCAGTTCCGAGAGAAAAAGTTTACACCTTTCTCTCGTCTACTCTTCGACGACTTGTAAAATCGAAGTGCATGAATCTCGCTAGTTTCGTTCTAAAACGATGTATCCCGTTGTTTTGAGCTGGAATACAAGTTTTCGCGCAGTTCTGAAAGAAAAAGTTTACACCTTTCTCTCGTCTACTCATCGACGACTTGTATAATCGATGTTCGTGAATCTCGCTAGTTTCGATCTAAAACGATGTATACTGTGTTTTTGAGCTGGAATACAAGTTTTCGCGTAGTTATGAGCGAAAAAGTTTACACCTTTCTCTTGTCTACTCATCGACGACTTGTAAAATCGATGTTCATGAATCTCCCTAGTTTTGATCTAAAACGATGTATCCCGTTGTTTTGAGCTCGAATACAAGTTTTCGCGCAGTTATGAGCGAAAAAGTTTACACCTTTCTCTTGTCTACTCATCGACGACTTGTAAAATCGATGTTCGTGAATCTCGCTAGTTTCGATCTAAAACGATGTATCTCGTTGTTTTGAGCTGGAATACAAGTTTTCGCGAAGTTCTGAGAGAAAAAGTTTACACCTTTCTCTCGTCTACTCATCGACGACTTGTATAATCGATGTTCGTGAATCTCGCTAGTTTCAATCTAAAACGATATATACCGTGTTTTTGAGCTGGAATACAACTTTTCGCGCAGTTCTGAGAGAAAACGTTTACACCTTTCTCTCGTCTACTCATCGACAACTTGTAAAATCGATGTTCGTGAATCTCGCTAGTTTCGATCTAAAACGATGTATCCCGTTGTTTTGAGCTGGAATACAAGTTTTCGCGCAGTTATGAGCGAAAAAGTTAACACCGTTCTCTTGTCTACTCATCGACGACTTGTAAAATCGATGTTCTTGAATCTCCCTAGTTTTGATCTAAAACGATATATCCCGTTGTTTTGAGCTGGAATACAAGTTCTCGCGCAGTTCCGAGAGAAAAAGTTTACACCTTTCTCTCGTCTACTCTTCGACGACTTGTAAAATCGAAGTGCATGAATCTCGCTAGTTTCGTTCTAAAACGATGTATCCCGTTGTTTTGAGCTGGAATACAAGTTTTCGCGCAGTTCTGAAAGAAAAAGTTTACACCTTTCTCTCGTCTACTCATCGACGACTTGTATAATCGATGTTCGTGAATCTCGCTAGTTTCGATCTAAAACGATGTATACTGTGTTTTTGAGCTGGAATACAAGTTTTCGCGTAGTTATGAGCGAAAAAGTTTACACCTTTCTCTTGTCTACTCATCGACGACTTGTAAAATCGATGTTCATGAATCTCCCTAGTTTTGATCTAAAACGATGTATCCCGTTGTTTTGAGCTCGAATACAAGTTTTCGCGCAGTTATGAGCGAAAAAGTTTACACCTTTCTCTTGTCTACTCATCGACGACTTGTAAAATCGATGTTCGTGAATCTCGCTAGTTTCGATCTAAAACGATGTATCTCGTTGTTTTGAGCTGGAATACAAGTTTTCGCGAAGTTCTGAGAGAAAAAGTTTACACCTTTCTCTCGTCTACTCATCGACGACTTGTATAATCGATGTTCGTGAATCTCGCTAGTTTCAATCTAAAACGATATATACCGTGTTTTTGAGCTGGAATACAACTTTTCGCGCAGTTCTGAGAGAAAACGTTTACACCTTTCTCTCGTCTACTCATCGACAACTTGTAAAATCGATGTTCGTGAATCTCGCTAGTTTCGATCTAAAACGATGTATCCCGTTGTTTTGAGCTGGAATACAAGTTTTCGCGCAGTTATGAGCGAAAAAGTTTACACCTTTCTCTTGTCTACTCATCGACGACTTGTAAAATCGATGTTCGTGAATCTCGCTAGTTTCGATCTAAAACGATGTATCTCGTTGTTTTGAGCTGGAATACAAGTTTTCGCGCAGTTATGAGCGAAAAAGTTAACACCGTTCTCTTGTCTACTCATCGACGACTTGTAAAATCGATGTTCTTGAATCTCCCTAGTTTTGATCTAAAACGATATATCCCGTTGTTTTGAGCTGGAATACAAGTTCTCGCGCAGTTCCGAGAGAAAAAGTTTACACCTTTCTCTCGTCTACTCTTCGACGACTTGTAAAATCGAAGTGCATGAATCTCGCTAGTTTCGTTCTAAAACGATGTATCCCGTTGTTTTGAGCTGGAATACAAGTTTTCGCGCAGTTCTGAAAGAAAAAGTTTACACCTTTCTCTCGTCTACTCATCGACGACTTGTATAATCGATGTTCGTGAATCTCGCTAGTTTCGATCTAAAACGATGTATACTGTGTTTTTGAGCTGGAATACAAGTTTTCGCGTAGTTATGAGCGAAAAAGTTTACACCTTTCTCTTGTCTACTCATCGACGACTTGTAAAATCGATGTTCATGAATCTCCCTAGTTTTGATCTAAAACGATGTATCCCGTTGTTTTGAGCTCGAATACAAGTTTTCGCGCAGTTATGAGCGAAAAAGTTTACACCTTTCTCTTGTCTACTCATCGACGACTTGTAAAATCGATGTTCGTGAATCTCGCTAGTTTCGATCTAAAACGATGTATCTCGTTGTTTTGAGCTGGAATACAAGTTTTCGCGAAGTTCTGAGAGAAAAAGTTTACACCTTTCTCTCGTCTACTCTTCGACGATTTGTAAAATCGATGTTCGTGAATCTCGCTAGTTTCGATCTAAAACGATGTATCTCGTTGTTTTGAGCTGGAATACAAGTTTTTGCGCAGTTCTGAGAGAAAAAGTTTACACCTTTCTCCCGTCTACTCTTCGACGATTTGTAAAATCGATGTTCGTGAATCTCGCTAGTTTCGATCTAAAACGATGTATCCCGTTGTTTTGAGCTGGTACAAGTTTTTGCGCAGTTATGAGCGAAAAAGTTTACAGCTTTCTCTTGTCTACTCATCGACGACTTGTAAAATCGATATTCGTGAATCTCGCTAGTTTCGATATAAAACGATGTATCTCGTTGTTTTGAGCTGGAATACAAGTTTTCGCGCAGTTCTGAGAGAAAAAGTTTACACCTTTCTCTCGTCTACTCTTCGACGATTTGTAAAATCGATGTTCGTGAATCTCGCTAGTTTCAATCTAAAACGATGTATCCCGTTGTTTTGAGCTGGAATACAAGTTTCCGCGCAGTTCTGAGAGAAAACGTTTATACCTTTCTCTCGTCTACTCATCGACAAATTGTAAAATCGATATTCGTGAATCTCGCTAGTTTCGATCTAAAACGATATATCCCGTTGTTTTGAGCTGGAATACAAGTTTTCGCGCAGTTCTGAGAGAAAAAGTTTACACCTTTCTCTCGTCTACTCATCGACGACTTGTAAAATCGATGTTCGTGAATCTCGCTAGTTTCGATCTAAAACGATGTATCCCGTTGTTTTGAGCTGGAATACAAGTTTTCGCGCATTTCTGAAAGAAAAAGTTTACACCTTTCTCTCGTCTACTCATCGACGAGTTGTATAATCGATGTTCGTGAATCTCGCTAGTTTCGATCTAAAACGATGTATACCGTGTTTTTGAGCTGGAATACAAGTTTTCGCGCAGTTATGAGCGAAAAAGTTTACACCTTTCTCTTGTCTACTCATCGACGACTTGTAAAATCGATGTTCTTGAATCTCCCTAGTTTTGATCTAAAACGACGTATCCCGTTGTTTTGAGCTGGAATACAAGTTTTCGCGCAGTTCTGAGAGAAAAAGTTTACACCTTTCTCTCGTCTACTCTTCGACGATTTGTAAAATCGATGTTCGTGAATCTCGCTAGTTTCAATCTAAAACGATGTATCCCGTTGTTTTGAGCTGTAATACAAGTTTTCGCGCAGTTCTGAGAGAAAAAGTTTACACCTTTCTCTCGTCTACTCTTCGACGATTTGTAAAATCGATGTTCGTGAATCTCGCTAGTTTCAATTTAAAACGATGTATCCCGTTGTTTTGAGCTGGAATACAAGTTTTCGCGCAGTTCTGAGAGAAAAAGTTTACACCTTTCTCTCGTCTACTCATCGACGACTTGTAAAATCGATGTTCGTGAATCTCGCTAGTTTCAATCTAAAACGATGTATCCCGTTCTTTTGAGCTGGAATACAAGTTTTCGCGCAGTTCTGAGAGAAAAAGTTTACACCTTTCTCCCGTCTACTCTTCGACGATTTGTAAAATCGATGTTCGTGAATCTCGCTAGTTTCGATCTAAAACGATGTATCCCGTTGTTTTGAGCTGGTACAAGTTTTTGCGCAGTTATGAGCGAAAAAGTTTACAGCTTTCTCTTGTCTACTCATCGACGACTTGTAAAATCGATATTCGTGAATCTCGCTAGTTTCGATATAAAACGATGTATCTCGTTGTTTTGAGCTGGAATACAAGTTTTCGCGCAGTTCTGAGAGAAAAGGTTTACACCTTTCTCTCGTCTACTCTTCGACGATTTGTAAAATCGATGTTCGTGAATCTCGCTAGTTTCAATCTAAAACGATGTATCCCGTTGTTTTGAGCTGGAATACAAGTTTCCGCGCAGTTCTGAGAGAAAACGTTTATACCTTTCTCTCGTCTACTCATCGACAAATTGTAAAATCGATATTCGTGAATCTCGCTAGTTTCGATCTAAAACGATATATCCCGTTGTTTTGAGCTGGAATACAAGTTTTCGCGCAGTTCTGAGAGAAAAAGTTTACACCTTTCTCTCGTCTACTCATCGACGACTTGTAAAATCGATGTTCGTGAATCTCGCTAGTTTCGATCTAAAACGATGTATCCCGTTGTTTTGAGCTGGAATACAAGTTTTCGCGCATTTCTGAAAGAAAAAGTTTACACCTTTCTCTCGTCTACTCATCGACGAGTTGTATAATCGATGTTCGTGAATCTCGCTAGTTTCGATCTAAAACGATGTATACCGTGTTTTTGAGCTGGAATACAAGTTTTCGCGCAGTTATGAGCGAAAAAGTTTACACCTTTCTCTTGTCTACTCATCGACGACTTGTAAAATCGATGTTCTTGAATCTCCCTAGTTTTGATCTAAAACGACGTATCCCGTTGTTTTGAGCTGGAATACAAGTTTTCGCGCAGTTCTGAGAGAAAAAGTTTACACCTTTCTCTCGTCTACTCTTCGACGATTTGTAAAATCGATGTTCGTGAATCTCGCTAGTTTCAATCTAAAACGATGTATCCCGTTGTTTTGAGCTGTAATACAAGTTTTCGCGCAGTTCTGAGAGAAAAAGTTTACACCTTTCTCTCGTCTACTCTTCGACGATTTGTAAAATCGATGTTCGTGAATCTCGCTAGTTTCAATTTAAAACGATGTATCCCGTTGTTTTGAGCTGGAATACAAGTTTTCGCGCAGTTCTGAGAGAAAAAGTTTACACCTTTCTCTCGTCTACTCATCGACGACTTGTAAAATCGATGTTCGTGAATCTCGCTAGTTTCAATCTAAAACGATGTATCCCGTTCTTTTGAGCTGGAATACAAGTTTTCGCGCAGTTCTGAGAGAAAAAGTTTACACCTTTCTCTCGTCTACTCTTCGACGATTTGTAAAATCGATGTACGTGAATCTTGCTCGTTTCGATCTATAACGATGTATGCCGTTGTTTTGAGCCGGAATACAAGTTTTCGCGCAGTTCTGAGAGAAAAAGTTTACACCTTTCTCTCGTCTACTCATCGACGACTTGTATAATCGATGTTCGTGAATCTCGCTAGTTTCAATCTAAAACGATATATACCGTGTTTTTGAGCTGGAATACAACTTTTCGCGCAGTTCTGAGAGAAAACGTTTACACCTTTCTCTCGTCTACTCATCGACAACTTGTAAAATCGATGTTCGTGAATCTCGCTAGTTTCGATCTAAAACGATGTATCCCGTTGTTTTGAGCTGGAATACAAGTTTTCGCGCAGTTATGAGCGAAAAAGTTTACACCTTTCTCTTGTCTACTCATCGACGACTTGTAAAATCGATGTTCGTGAATCTCGCTAGTTTCGATCTAAAACGATGTATCTCGTTGTTTTGAGCTGGAATACAAGTTTTCGCGCAGTTATGAGCGAAAAAGTTAACACCGTTCTCTTGTCTACACATCGACGACTTGTAAAATCGATGTTCTTGAATCTCCCTAGTTTTGATCTAAAACGATATATCCCGTTGTTTTGAGCTGGAATACAAGTTCTCGCGCAGTTCCGAGAGAAAAAGTTTACACCTTTCTCTCGTCTACTCTTCGACGACTTGTAAAATCGAAGTGCATGAATCTCGCTAGTTTCGTTCTAAAACGATGTATCCCGTTGTTTTGAGCTGGAATACAAGTTTTCGCGCAGTTCTGAAAGAAAAAGTTTACACCTTTCTCTCGTCTACTCATCGACGACTTGTATAATCGATGTTCGTGAATCTCGCTAGTTTCGATCTAAAACGATGTATACTGTGTTTTTGAGCTGGAATACAAGTTTTCGCGTAGTTATGAGCGAAAAAGTTTACACCTTTCTCTTGTCTACTCATCGACGACTTGTAAAATCGATGTTCATGAATCTCCCTAGTTTTGATCTAAAACGATGTATCCCGTTGTTTTGAGCTCGAATACAAGTTTTCGCGCAGTTATGAGCGAAAAAGTTTACACCTTTCTCTTGTCTACTCATCGACGACTTGTAAAATCGATGTTCGTGAATCTCGCTAGTTTCGATCTAAAACGATGTATCTCGTTGTTTTGAGCTGGAATACAAGTTTTCGCGAAGTTCTGAGAGAAAAAGTTTACACCTTTCTCTCGTCTACTCATCGACGACTTGTATAATCGATGTTCGTGAATCTCGCTAGTTTCAATCTAAAACGATATATACCGTGTTTTTGAGCTGGAATACAACTTTTCGCGCAGTTCTGAGCGAAAAAGTTAACACCGTTCTCTTGTCTACTCATCGACGACTTGTAAAATCGATGTTCTTGAATCTCCCTAGTTTTGATCTAAAACGATATATCCCGTTGTTTTGAGCTGGAATACAAGTTCTCGCGCAGTTCCGAGAGAAAAAGTTTACACCTTTCTCTCGTCTACTCTTCGACGACTTGTAAAATCGAAGTGCATGAATCTCGCTAGTTTCGTTCTAAAACGATGTATCCCGTTGTTTTGAGCTGGAATACAAGTTTTCGCGCAGTTCTGAAAGAAAAAGTTTACACCTTTCTCTCGTCTACTCATCGACGACTTGTATAATCGATGTTCGTGAATCTCGCTAGTTTCGATCTAAAACGATGTATACTGTGTTTTTGAGCTGGAATACAAGTTTTCGCGTAGTTATGAGCGAAAAAGTTTACACCTTTCTCTTGTCTACTCATCGACGACTTGTAAAATCGATGTTCATGAATCTCCCTAGTTTTGATCTAAAACGATGTATCCCGTTGTTTTGAGCTCGAATACAAGTTTTCGCGCAGTTATGAGCGAAAAAGTTTACACCTTTCTCTTGTCTACTCATCGACGACTTGTAAAATCGATGTTCGTGAATCTCGCTAGTTTCGATCTAAAACGATGTATCTCGTTGTTTTGAGCTGGAATACAAGTTTTCGCGAAGTTCTGAGAGAAAAAGTTTACACCTTTCTCTCGTCTACTCATCGACGACTTGTATAATCGATGTTCGTGAATCTCGCTAGTTTCAATCTAAAACGATATATACCGTGTTTTTGAGCTGGAATACAACTTTTCGCGCAGTTCTGAGAGAAAACGTTTACACCTTTCTCTCGTCTACTCATCGACAACTTGTAAAATCGATGTTCGTGAATCTCGCTAGTTTCGATCTAAAACGATGTATCCCGTTGTTTTGAGCTGGAATACAAGTTTTCGCGCAGTTATGAGCGAAAAAGTTTACACCTTTCTCTTGTCTACTCATCGACGACTTGTAAAATCGATGTTCGTGAATCTCGCTAGTTTCGATCTAAAACGATGTATCTCGTTGTTTTGAGCTGGAATACAAGTTTTCGCGCAGTTATGAGCGAAAAAGTTAACACCGTTCTCTTGTCTACTCATCGACGACTTGTAAAATCGATGTTCTTGAATCTCCCTAGTTTTGATCTAAAACGATATATCCCGTTGTTTTGAGCTGGAATACAAGTTCTCGCGCAGTTCCGAGAGAAAAAGTTTACACCTTTCTCTCGTCTACTCTTCGACGACTTGTAAAATCGAAGTGCATGAATCTCGCTAGTTTCGTTCTAAAACGATGTATCCCGTTGTTTTGAGCTGGAATACAAGTTTTCGCGCAGTTCTGAAAGAAAAAGTTTACACCTTTCTCTCGTCTACTCATCGACGACTTGTATAATCGATGTTCGTGAATCTCGCTAGTTTCGATCTAAAACGATGTATACTGTGTTTTTGAGCTGGAATACAAGTTTTCGCGTAGTTATGAGCGAAAAAGTTTACACCTTTCTCTTGTCTACTCATCGACGACTTGTAAAATCGATGTTCATGAATCTCCCTAGTTTTGATCTAAAACGATGTATCCCGTTGTTTTGAGCTCGAATACAAGTTTTCGCGCAGTTATGAGCGAAAAAGTTTACACCTTTCTCTTGTCTACTCATCGACGACTTGTAAAATCGATGTTCGTGAATCTCGCTAGTTTCGATCTAAAACGATGTATCTCGTTGTTTTGAGCTGGAATACAAGTTTTCGCGAAGTTCTGAGAGAAAAAGTTTACACCTTTCTCTCGTCTACTCTTCGACGATTTGTAAAATCGATGTTCGTGAATCTCGCTAGTTTCGATCTAAAACGATGTATCTCGTTGTTTTGAGCTGGAATACAAGTTTTTGCGCAGTTCTGAGAGAAAAAGTTTACACCTTTCTCCCGTCTACTCTTCGACGATTCGTAAAATCGATGTTCGTGAATCTCGCTAGTTTCGATCTAAAACGATGTATCCCGTTGTTTTGAGCTGGTACAAGTTTTTGCGCAGTTATGAGCGAAAAAGTTTACAGCTTTCTCTTGTCTACTCATCGACGACTTGTAAAATCGATATTCGTGAATCTCGCTAGTTTCGATATAAAACGATGTATCTCGTTGTTTTGAGCTGGAATACAAGTTTTCGCGCAGTTCTGAGAGAAAAAGTTTACACCTTTCTCTCGTCTACTCTTCGACGATTTGTAAAATCGATGTTCGTGAATCTCGCTAGTTTCAATCTAAAACGATGTATCCCGTTGTTTTGAGCTGGAATACAAGTTTCCGCGCAGTTCTGAGAGAAAACGTTTATACCTTTCTCTCGTCTACTCATCGACAAATTGTAAAATCGATATTCGTGAATCTCGCTAGTTTCGATCTAAAACGATATATCCCGTTGTTTTGAGCTGGAATACAAGTTTTCGCGCAGTTCTGAGAGAAAAAGTTTACACCTTTCTCTCGTCTACTCATCGACGACTTGTAAAATCGATGTTCGTGAATCTCGCTAGTTTCGATCTAAAACGATGTATCCCGTTGTTTTGAGCTGGAATACAAGTTTTCGCGCATTTCTGAAAGAAAAAGTTTACACCTTTCTCTCGTCTACTCATCGACGAGTTGTATAATCGATGTTCGTGAATCTCGCTAGTTTCGATCTAAAACGATGTATACCGTGTTTTTGAGCTGGAATACAAGTTTTCGCGCAGTTATGAGCGAAAAAGTTTACACCTTTCTCTTGTCTACTCATCGACGACTTGTAAAATCGATGTTCTTGAATCTCCCTAGTTTTGATCTAAAACGACGTATCCCGTTGTTTTGAGCTGGAATACAAGTTTTCGCGCAGTTCTGAGAGAAAAAGTTTACACCTTTCTCTCGTCTACTCTTCGACGATTTGTAAAATCGATGTTCGTGAATCTCGCTAGTTTCAATCTAAAACGATGTATCCCGTTGTTTTGAGCTGTAATACAAGTTTTCGCGCAGTTCGGAGAGAAAAAGTTTACACCTTTCTCTCGTCTACTCTTCGACGATTTGTAAAATCGATGTTCGTGAATCTCGCTAGTTTCAATTTAAAACGATGTATCCCGTTGTTTTGAGCTGGAATACAAGTTTTCGCGCAGTTCTGAGAGAAAAAGTTTACACCTTTCTCTCGTCTACTCATCGACGACTTGTAAAATCGATGTTCGTGAATCTCGCTAGTTTCAATCTAAAACGATGTATCCCGTTCTTTTGAGCTGGAATACAAGTTTTCGCGCAGTTCTGAGAGAAAAAGTTTACACCTTTCTCTCGTCTACTCTTCGACGATTTGTAAAATCGATGTACGTGAATCTTGCTCGTTTCGATCTATAACGATGTATGCCGTTGTTTTGAGCCGGAATACAAGTTTTCGCGCAGTTCTGAGAGAAAAAGTTTACACCTTTCTCTCGTCTACTCATCGACGACTTGTATAATCGATGTTCGTGAATCTCGCTAGTTTCAATCTAAAACGATATATACCGTGTTTTTGAGCTGGAATACAACTTTTCGCGCAGTTCTGAGAGAAAACGTTTACACCTTTCTCTCGTCTACTCATCGACAACTTGTAAAATCGATGTTCGTGAATCTCGCTAGTTTCGATCTAAAACGATGTATCCCGTTGTTTTGAGCTGGAATACAAGTTTTCGCGCAGTTATGAGCGAAAAAGTTTACACCTTTCTCTTGTCTACTCATCGACGACTTGTAAAATCGATGTTCGTGAATCTCGCTAGTTTCGATCTAAAACGATGTATCTCGTTGTTTTGAGCTGGAATACAAGTTTTCGCGCAGTTATGAGCGAAAAAGTTAACACCGTTCTCTTGTCTACACATCGACGACTTGTAAAATCGATGTTCTTGAATCTCCCTAGTTTTGATCTAAAACGATATATCCCGTTGTTTTGAGCTGGAATACAAGTTCTCGCGCAGTTCCGAGAGAAAAAGTTTACACCTTTCTCTCGTCTACTCTTCGACGACTTGTAAAATCGAAGTGCATGAATCTCGCTAGTTTCGTTCTAAAACGATGTATCCCGTTGTTTTGAGCTGGAATACAAGTTTTCGCGCAGTTCTGAAAGAAAAAGTTTACACCTTTCTCTCGTCTACTCATCGACGACTTGTATAATCGATGTTCGTGAATCTCGCTAGTTTCGATCTAAAACGATGTATACTGTGTTTTTGAGCTGGAATACAAGTTTTCGCGTAGTTATGAGCGAAAAAGTTTACACCTTTCTCTTGTCTACTCATCGACGACTTGTAAAATCGATGTTCATGAATCTCCCTAGTTTTGATCTAAAACGATGTATCCCGTTGTTTTGAGCTCGAATACAAGTTTTCGCGCAGTTATGAGCGAAAAAGTTTACACCTTTCTCTTGTCTACTCATCGACGACTTGTAAAATCGATGTTCGTGAATCTCGCTAGTTTCGATCTAAAACGATGTATCTCGTTGTTTTGAGCTGGAATACAAGTTTTCGCGAAGTTCTGAGAGAAAAAGTTTACACCTTTCTCTCGTCTACTCATCGACGACTTGTATAATCGATGTTCGTGAATCTCGCTAGTTTCAATCTAAAACGATATATACCGTGTTTTTGAGCTGGAATACAACTTTTCGCGCAGTTCTGAGAGAAAACGTTTACACCTTTCTCTCGTGTACTCATCGACAACTTGTAAAATCGATGTTCGTGAATCTCGCTAGTTTCGATCTAAAACGATGTATCCCGTTGTTTTGAGCTGGAATACAAGTTTTCGCGCAGTTATGAGCGAAAAAGTTTACACCTTTCTCTTGTCTACTCATCGACGACTTGTAAAATCGATGTTCGTGAATCTCGCTAGTTTCGATCTAAAACGATGTATCTCGTTGTTTTGAGCTGGAATACAAGTTTTCGCGCAGTTATGAGCGAAAAAGTTAACACCGTTCTCTTGTATACTCATCGACGACTTGTAAAATCGATGTTCTTGAATCTCCCTAGTTTTGATCTAAAACGATATATCCCGTTGTTTTGAGCTGGAATACAAGTTCTCGCGCAGTTCCGAGAGAAAAAGTTTACACCTTTCTCTCGTCTACTCTTCGACGACTTGTAAAATCGAAGTGCATGAATCTCGCTAGTTTCGTTCTAAAACGATGTATCCCGTTGTTTTGAGCTGGAATACAAGTTTTCGCGCAGTTCTGAAAGAAAAAGTTTACACCTTTCTCTCGTCTACTCATCGACGACTTGTATAATCGATGTTCGTGAATCTCGCTAGTTTCGATCTAAAACGATGTATACTGTGTTTTTGAGCTGGAATACAAGTTTTCGCGTAGTTATGAGCGAAAAAGTTTACACCTTTCTCTTGTCTACTCATCGACGACTTGTAAAATCGATGTTCATGAATCTCCCTAGTTTTGATCTAAAACGATGTATCCCGTTGTTTTGAGCTCGAATACAAGTTTTCGCGCAGTTATGAGCGAAAAAGTTTACACCTTTCTCTTGTCTACTCATCGACGACTTGTAAAATCGATGTTCGTGAATCTCGCTAGTTTCGATCTAAAACGATGTATCTCGTTGTTTTGAGCTGGAATACAAGTTTTCGCGAAGTTCTGAGAGAAAAAGTTTACACCTTTCTCTCGTCTACTCTTCGACGATTTGTAAAATCGATGTTCGTGAATCTCGCTAGTTTCGATCTAAAACGATGTATCTCGTTGTTTTGAGCTGGAATACAAGTTTTTGCGCAGTTCTGAGAGAAAAAGTTTACACCTTTCTCCCGTCTACTCTTCGACGATTTGTAAAATCGATGTTCGTGAATCTCGCTAGTTTCGATCTAAAACGATGTATCCCGTTGTTTTGAGCTGGTACAAGTTTTTGCGCAGTTATGAGCGAAAAAGTTTACAGCTTTCTCTTGTCTACTCATCGACGACTTGTAAAATCGATATTCGTGAATCTCGCTAGTTTCGATATAAAACGATGTATCTCGTTGTTTTGAGCTGGAATACAAGTTTTCGCGCAGTTCTGAGAGAAAAAGTTTACACCTTTCTCTCGTCTACTCTTCGACGATTTGTAAAATCGATGTTCGTGAATCTCGCTAGTTTCAATCTAAAACGATGTATCCCGTTGTTTTGAGCTGGAATACAAGTTTCCGCGCAGTTCTGAGAGAAAACGTTTATACCTTTCTCTCGTCTACTCATCGACAAATTGTAAAATCGATATTCGTGAATCTCGCTAGTTTCGATCTAAAACGATATATCCCGTTGTTTTGAGCTGGAATACAAGTTTTCGCGCAGTTCTGAGAGAAAAAGTTTACACCTTTCTCTCGTCTACTCATCGACGACTTGTAAAATCGATGTTCGTGAATCTCGCTAGTTTCGATCTAAAACGATGTATCCCGTTGTTTTGAGCTGGAATACAAGTTTTCGCGCATTTCTGAAAGAAAAAGTTTACACCTTTCTCTCGTCTACTCATCGACGAGTTGTATAATCGATGTTCGTGAATCTCGCTAGTTTCGATCTAAAACGATGTATACCGTGTTTTTGAGCTGGAATACAAGTTTTCGCGCAGTTATGAGCGAAAAAGTTTACACCTTTCTCTTGTCTACTCATCGACGACTTGTAAAATCGATGTTCTTGAATCTCCCTAGTTTTGATCTAAAACGACGTATCCCGTTGTTTTGAGCTGGAATACAAGTTTTCGCGCAGTTCTGAGAGAAAAAGTTTACACCTTTCTCTCGTCTACTCTTCGACGATTTGTAAAATCGATGTTCGTGAATCTCGCTAGTTTCAATCTAAAACGATGTATCCCGTTGTTTTGAGCTGTAATACAAGTTTTCGCGCAGTTCTGAGAGAAAAAGTTTACACCTTTCTCTCGTCTACTCATCGACGACTTGTAAAATCGATGTTCGTGAATCTCGCTAGTTTCAATCTAAAACGATGTATCTCGTTGTTTTGAGCTGGAATACAAGTTTTCGCGTAGTTATGAGCGAAAAAGTTTACACCTTTCTCTTGTCTACTCATCGACGACTTGTAAAATCGATGTTCATGAATCTCCCTAGTTTTGATCTAAAACGATGTATCCCGTTGTTTTGAGCTGGAATACAAGTTTTCGCGCAGTTATGAGCGAAAAAGTTTACACCTTTCTCTTGTCTACTCATCGACGACTTGTAAAATCGATGTTCGTGAATCTCGCTAGTTTCGATCTAAAACGATGTATCCCGTTGTTTTGAGCTGGAATACAAGTTTTCGCGCATTTCTGAAAGAAAAAGTTTACACCTTTCTCTCGTCTACTCATCGACGAGTTGTATAATCGATGTTCGTGAATCTCGCTAGTTTCGATCTAAAACGATGTATACCGTGTTTTTGAGCTGGAATACAAGTTTTTGCGCAGTTATGAGCGAAAAAGTTTACAGCTTTCTCTTGTCTACTCATCGACGACTTGTAAAATCGATATTCGTGAATCTCGCTAGTTTCGATATAAAACGATGTATCTCGTTGTTTTGAGCTGGAATACAAGTTTTCGCGCAGTTCTGAGAGAAAAAGTTTACACCTTTCTCTCGTCTACTCTTCGACGATTTGTAAAATCGATGTTCGTGAATCTCGCTAGTTTCAATCTAAAACGATGTATCCCGTTGTTTTGAGCTGGAATACAAGTTTCCGCGCAGTTCTGAGAGAAAACGTTTATACCTTTCTCTCGTCTACTCATCGACAAATTGTAAAATCGATATTCGTGAATCTCGCTAGTTTCGATCTAAAACGATATATCCCGTTGTTTTGAGCTGGAATACAAGTTTTCGCGCAGTTCTGAGAGAAAAAGTTTACACCTTTCTCTCGTCTACTCATCGACGACTTGTAAAATCGATGTTCGTGAATCTCGCTAGTTTCGATCTAAAACGATGTATCCCGTTGTTTTGAGCTGGAATACAAGTTTTCGCGCATTTCTGAAAGAAAAAGTTTACACCTTTCTCTCGCCTACTCATCGACGAGTTGTATAATCGATGTTCGTGAATCTCGCTAGTTTCGATCTAAAACGATGTATACCGTGTTTTTGAGCTGGAATACAAGTTTTCGCGCAGTTATGAGCGAAAAAGTTTACACCTTTCTCTTGTCTACTCATCGACGACTTGTAAAATCGATGTTCTTGAATCTCCCTAGTTTTGATCTAAAACGACGTATCCCGTTGTTTTGAGCTGGAATACAAGTTTTCGCGCAGTTCTGAGAGAAAAAGTTTACACCTTTCTCTCGTCTACTCTTCGACGATTTGTAAAATCGATGTTCGTGAATCTCGCTAGTTTCAATCTAAAACGATGTATCCCGTTGTTTTGAGCTGTAATACAAGTTTTCGCGCAGTTCTGAGAGAAAAAGTTTACACCTTTCTCTCGTCTACTCATCGACGACTTGTAAAATCGATGTTCGTGAATCTCGCTAGTTTCAATCTAAAACGATGTATCTCGTTGTTTTGAGCTGGAATACAAGTTTTCGCGTAGTTATGAGCGAAAAAGTTTACACCTTTCTCTTGTCTTCTCATCGACGACTTGTAAAATCGATGTTCATGAATCTCCCTAGTTTTGATCTAAAACGATGTATCCCGTTGTTTTGAGCTGGAATACAAGTTTTCGCGCAGTTATGAGCGAAAAAGTTTACACCTTTCTCTTGTCTACTCATCGACGACTTGTAAAATCGATGTTCGTGAATCTCGCTAGTTTCGATCTAAAACGATGTATCTCGTTGTTTTGAGCTGGAATACAAGTTTTCGCGAAGTTCTGAGAGAAAAAGTTTACACCTTTCTCTCGTCTACTCTTCGACGATTTGTAAAATCGATGTTCGTGAATCTCGCTAGTTTCAATCTAAAACGATGTATCCCCTTGTTTTGAGCTGGAATACAAGTTTTCGCGCAGTTCTGAGAGAAAAAGTTTACACCTTTCTCTCGTCTACTCTTCGACGATTTGTAAAATCGATGTTCGTGAATCTCGCTAGTTTCGATCTAAAACGATGTATCTCGTTGTTTTGAGCTGGAATACAAGTTTTCGCGCAGTTCTGAGAGAAAACGTTTACACCTTTCTCTCGTCTACTCTTCGACGATTTGTAAAATCGATGTTCGTGAATCTCGCTAGTTTCAATCTAAAACGATGTATCCCGTTGTTTTGAGCTGGAATACAAGTTTCCGCGCAGTTCTGAGAGAAAACGTTTATACCTTTCTCTCGTCTACTCATCGACAAATTGTAAAATCGATATTCGTGAATCTCGCTAGTTTCGATCTAAAACGATATATCCCGTTGTTTTGAGCTGGAATACAAGTTTTCGCGCAGTTCTGAGAGAAAAAGTTTACACCTTTTTCTCGTCTACTCATCGACGACTTGTAAAATCGATGTTCGTGAATCTCGCTAGTTTCGATCTAAAACGATGTATCCCGTTGTTTTGAGCTGGAATACAAGTTTTCGCGCATTTCTGAAAGAAAAAGTTTACACCTTTCTCTCGTCTACTCATCGACGAGTTGTATAATCGATGTTCGTGAATCTCGCTAGTTTCGATCTAAAACGATGTATACCGTGTTTTTGAGCTGGAATACAAGTTTTCGCGCAGTTATGAGCGAAAAAGTTTACACCTTTCTCTTGTCTACTCATCGACGACTTGTAAAATCGATGTTCTTGAATCTCCCTAGTTTTGATCTAAAACGACGTATCCCGTTGTTTTGAGCTGGAATACAAGTTTTCGCGCAGTTCTGAGAGAAAAAGTTTACACCTTTCTCTCGTCTACTCTTCGACGATTTGTAAAATCGATGTTCGTGAATCTCGCTAGTTTCAATCTAAAACGATGTATCCCGTTGTTTTGAGCTGTAATACAAGTTTTCGCGCAGTTCTGAGAGAAAAAGTTTACACCTTTCTCTCGTCTACTCATCGACGACTTGTAAAATCGATGTTCGTGAATCTCGCTAGTTTCAATCTAAAACGATGTATCTCGTTGTTTTGAGCTGGAATACAAGTTTTCGCGCAGTTCTGAGCGAAAAAGTTTACACCTTTCTCTCGTCTACTCTTCGACGATTTGTAAAATCGATGTTCGTGAATCTCGCTAGTTTCGATCTAAAACGATGTATCCCGTTGTTTTGAGCTGGAATACAAGTTCTCGCGCAGTTCTGAGAGAAAAAGTTTACACCTTTCTCTCGTCTACTCTTCGACGATTTGTAAAATCGATGTTCGTGAATCTCGCTAGTTTCGATCTAAAACGATGTATCTCGTTGTTTTGAGCTGGAATACAAGTTTTCGCGCAGTTCTGAGAGAAAAAGTTTACACCTTTCTCCCGTCTACTCTTCGACGATTTGTAAAATCGATGTTCGTGAATCTCGCTAGTTTCGATCTAAAGCGATGTATCCCGTTGTTTTGAGCTGGAATACAAGTTTTTGCGCAGTTATGAGCGAAAAAGTTTACACCTTTCTCTTGTCTACTCATCGACGACTTGTAAAATCGATATTCGTGAATCTCGCTAGTTTCGATCTAAAACGATGTATCTCGTTGTTTTGAGCTGGAATACAAGTTTTCGCGCAGTTCTGAGAGAAAAAGTTTACACCTTTCTCTCGTCTACTCTTCGACGATTTGTAAAATCGATGTTCGTGAATCTCGCTAGTTTCAATCTAAAACGATGTATCCCGTTGTTTTGAGCTGGAATACAAGTTTCCGCGCAGTTCTGAGAGAAAACGTTTATACCTTTCTCTCGTCTACTCATCGACAAATTGTAAAATCGATATTCGTGAATCTCGCTAGTTTCGATCTAAAACGATATATCCCGTTGTGTTGAGCTGGAATACAAGTTTTCGCGCAGTTCTGAGAGAAAAAGTTTACACCTTTCTCTCGTCTACTCATCGACGACTTGTAAAATCGATGTTCGTGAATCTCGCTAGTTTCGATCTAAAACGATGTATCCCGTTGTTTTGAGCTGGAATACAAGTTTTCGCGCATTTCTGAAAGAAAAAGTTTACACCTTTCTCTCGTCTACTCATCTACGACTTGTATAATCGATGTTCGTGAATCTCGCTAGTTTCGATCTAAAACGATGTATACCGTGTTTTTGAGCTGGAATACAAGTTTTCGCGCAGTTATGAGCGAAAAAGTTTACACCTTTCTCTTGTCTACTCATCGACGACTTGTAAAATCGATGTTCTTGAATCTCCCTAGTTTTGATCTAAAACGATGTATCCCGTTGTTTTGAGCTGGATTACAAGTTCTCGCGCAGTTCTGAGAGAAAAAGTTTACACCTTTCTCTCGTCTACTCTTCGACGATTTGTAAAATCGATGTTCGTAAATCTCGCTAGTTTCGATTTAAAACGATGTATCCCGTTGTTTCGAGCTGGAATACAATTTTTCGCGCAGTTCTGAGAGAAAAAGTTTACACCTTTCTCTCGTCTACTCTTCGACGATTTGTAAAATCGATGTTCGTGAATCTCGCTAGTTTCAATCTAAAACGATGTATCCCGTTGTTTTGAGCTGGAATACAAGTTTTCGCGCAGTTCTGAGAGAAAAAGTTTACACCTTTCTCTCGTCTACTCATCGACGACTTGTAAAATCGATGTTCGTGAATCTCGCTAGTTTCAATCTAAAACGATGTATCTCGTTGTTTTGAGCTGGAATACAAGTTTGCGCGCAGTTCTGAGCGAAAAAGTTTACACCTTTTTCTCGTCTACTCTTCGACGATTTGTAAAATCGATGTTCTTGAATCTCGCTAGTTTCGATCTAAAACGATGTATCCCGTTGTTTTGAGCTGGAATACAAGTTTTCGCGCAGTTATGAGCGAAAAAGTTTACACCTTTCTCTCGTCTACTCATCGACGATTTGTAAAATCGATGTACGTGAATCTTGCTAGTTTCGATCTATAACGATGTATGCCGTTGTTTTGAGCTGGAATACAAGTTTTCGCGCAGTTCTGAGAGAAAAAGTTTACATCTTTCTCTAGTCTACACTTCGACGATTTGTAAAATTGATGTTCGTGAATCTCGCTAGTTTCAATCTAAAACGATGTATACCGTTGTTTTGAGCTGGAATACAAGTTCTCGCGCAGTTCTGAGAGAAAAAGTTTACACCTTTCTCCCGTCTACTCTTCGACGATTTGTAAAATCGATGTTCGTGAATCTCGCTAGTTTCGATCTAAAACGATGTATCCCGTTGTTTTGAGCTGGAATACAACTTTTTGCGCAGTTATGAGCGAAAAAGTTTACACCTTTCTCTTGTCTACTCATCGACGACTTGTAAAATCGATATTCGTGAATCTCGCTAGTTTCGATCTAAAACGATGTATCTCGTTGTTTTGAGCTGGAATACAAGTTTTCGCGCAGTTCTGAGAGAAAAAGTTTACACCTTTCTCTCGTCTACTCTTCGACGATTTGTAAAATCGATGTTCGTGAATCTCGCTAGTTTCAATCTAAAACGATGTATCCCGTTGTTTTGAGCTGGAATACAAGTTTCCGCGCAGTTCTGAGAGAAAACGTTTATACCTTTCTCTCGTCTACTCATCGACAAATTGTAAAATCGATATTCGTGAATCTCGCTAGTTTCGATCTAAAACGATATATCCCGTTGTTTTGAGCTGGAATACAAGTTTTCGCGCAGTTCTGAGAGAAAAAGTTTACACCTTTCTCTCGTCTACTCATCGACGACTTGTAAAATCGATGTTCGTGAATCTCGCTAGTTTCGATCTAAAACGATGTATCCCGTTGTTTTGAGCTGGAATACAAGTTTTCGCGCATTTCTGAAAGAAAAAGTTTACACCTTTCTCTCGTCTACTCATCTACGACTTGTATAATTGATGTTCGTGAATCTCGCTAGTTTCGATCTAAAACGATGTATACCGTGTTTTTGAGCTGGAATACAAGTTTTAGCGCAGTTATGAGCGAAAAAGTTTACACCTTTCTCTTGTCTACTCATCGACGACTTGTAAAATCGATGTTCTTGAATCTCCCTAGTTTTGATCTAAAACGATGTATCCCGTTGCTTTGAGCTGGAATACAAGTTCTCGCGCAGTTCTGAGAGAAAAAGTTTACACCCTTCTCTCGTCTACTCTTCGACAACTTGTAAAATCGATGTTCGTAAATCTCGCTAGTTTCGATCTAAAACGATGTATCCCGTTGTTTCGAGCTGGAATACAAGTTTTCGCGCAGTTCTGAGAGAAAAAGTTTACACCTTTCTCTCGTCTACTCATCGACGACTTGTAAAATCGATGTTCGTGAATCTCCCTAGTTTTGATCTAAAACGATGTATCCCGTTGTTTTGAGCTGGAATACAAGTTCTCGCGCAGCTCTGAGAGAAAAAACTTACACCTTTATCTCGTCTACTCATCGACAACTTGTAAAATCGATGTTCGTGAATCTCGCTAGTTTCGATCTAAAACGATGTATCCCGTTGTTTTGAGCTGGAATACAAGTTTTCGCGCAGTTCTGAGAGAAAAAGTTTACACCTTTCTCTCGTCTACTCTTCGACGATTTGTAAAATCGATGTACGTGAATCTTGCTAGTTTCGATCTATAACGATGTATGCCGTTGTTTTGAGCCGGAATACAAGTTTTCGCGCAGTTCTGAAAGAAAGTTTACACCTTTCTCTCGTCTACTCATCGACGACTTGTATAATCGATGTTCGTGAATCTCGCTAGTTTCAATCTAAAACGATATATACCGTGTTTTTGAGCTGCAATACAAGTTATCGCGCAGTTCTGAGAGAAAACGTTTACGCCTTTCTCTCGTCTACTCATCGACAACTTGTAAAATCGATGTTCGTGAATCTCGCTAGTTTCAATCTAAAACGATCTATCCCGTTGTTTTGAGCTGGAATACAAGCTTGCGCGCAGTTATGAGCGAAAACGTTTACACCTTTCTCTTGTCTACTCATCGACGACTTGAAAACTCGATGTTCTTGAATCTCCCTAGTTTTGATCTAAAACGATATATCCCGTTGTTTTGAGCTGGAATACAAGTTCTCGCGCAGTTCTGAGAGGAAAAGTTTACACCTTTCTCTCGTCTACTCTTCGACGACTTGTAAAATCGAAGTGCATGAATCTCGCTAGTTTCGTTCTAAAACGATGTATCCCGTTGTTTTGAGCTGGAATACAAGTTTTCGCGCAGTTCTGAAAGAAAAAGTTTACACCTTTCTCTCGTCTACTCATCGACGACTTGTATAATCGATGTTCGTGAATCTCGCTAGTTTCGATCTAAAACGATGTATACCGTGTTTTTGAGCTGGAATACAACTTTTCGCGTAGTTATGAGCGAAAAAGTTTACACCTTTCTCTTGGCTACTCATCGACGACTTGTAAAATCGATGTTCATGAATCTCCCTAGTTTTGATCTAAAACGATGTATCCCGTTGTTTTGAGCTGGAATACAAGTTCTCGCGCAGTTCTGAGAGAAAAAGTTTACACCTTTCTCTCGTCTACTCTTCGACGACTTGTAAAATCGATGTTCGTAAATCTCGCTAGTTTCGATCTAAAACGATGTATCCCGTTGTTTCGAGCTAGAATACAAGTTTTCGCGCAGTTCTGAGAGAAAAAGTTTACACCTTTCTCTCGTCTACTCATCGACGACTTGTAAAATCGATGTTCGTGAATCTCCCTAGTTTTGATCTAAAACGATGTATCCCGTTGTTTTGAGCTGGAATACAAGTTCTCGCGCAGCTCTGAGAGAAAAAGTTTACACCTTTATCTCGTCTACTCATCGACAACTTGTAAAATCGATGTTCGTGAATCTCGCTAGTTTCGATCTAAAACGATGTATCCCGTTGTTTTGAGCTGGAATACAAAATTTCGCGCAGTTCTGAGAGAAAAAGTTTACACCTTTCTCTCGTCTACTCTTCGACGATTTGTAAAATCGATGTACGTGAATCTTGCTAGATTCGATCTATAACGATGTATGCCGTTGTTCTGAGCCGGAATACAAGTTTTCGCGCAGTTCTGAAAGAAAAAGTTTACACCTTTCTCTCGTCTACTCATCGACGACTTGTACAATCGATGTTCGTGAATCTCGCTAGTTTCGATCTAAAACGATATATACCGTCTTTTGAGCTGGAATACAAGTTTTCGCGCAGTTCTGAGAGAAAAAGTTTACACCTTTCTCTCGTCTACTCATCGACAAATTGTAAAATCGATATTCGTGAATCTCGCTAGTTTCGATCTAAAACGATATATCCCGTTGTTTTGAGCTGGAATACAAGTTTTCGCGCCGTTCTGAGAGAAAAAGTTTACACCTTTCTCTCGTCTACTCATCGACGACTTGTAAAATTGATGTTCGTGAATCTCGCTAGTTTCGATCTAAAACGATGTATCCCGTTGTTTTGAGCTGGAATACAAGTTTTCGCGCAGTTATGAGCGAAAAAGTTTACACCTTTCTCTCGTCTACTCATCGACGATTTGTAAAATCGATGTACGTGAATCTTGCTAGTTTCGATCTATAACGATGTATGCCGTTGTTCTGAGCCGGAATACAAGTTTTCGCGCAGTTCTGAGAGAAAAAGTTTACACCTTTCTCTCGTGTACTCATCGACGACTTGTATATTCGATGTTCGTGAATCTCGTTAGTTTCAATCTAAAACGATATATACCGTGTTTTTGAGCTGGAATACAAGTTTTCGCGCAGTTATGAGAGAAAACGTTTACACCTTTCTCTCGTCTACTCTTCGACGATTTGTAAAATTGATGTACGTGAATCTCGCTATTTTCAATCTAAAACGATGTATCCCGTTGTTTTGAGCTGGAATACAAGTTTTCGCGCAGTTCTGAGAGAAAAAGTTTACACCTTTCTCTCGTCTACTCTTCGACGATTTGTAAAATCGATGTTCGTGAATCTCGCTAGTTTCAATTTAAAACGATGTATCCCGTTGTTTTGAGCTGGAATACAAGTTTTCGCGCAGTTCTGAGAGAAAAAGTTTACACCTTTCTCTCGTCTACTCATCGACGACTTGTAAAATCGATGTTCGTGAATCTCGCTAGTTTCAATCTAAAACGATGTATCCCGTTCTTTTGAGCTGGAATACAAGTTTTCGCGCAGTTCTGAGAGAAAAAGTTTACACCTTTCTCTCGTCTACTCTTCGACGATTTGTAAAATCGATGTACGTGAATCTTGCTCGTTTCGATCTATAACGAGATATGCCATTGTTTTGAGCCGGAATACAAGTTTTCGCGCCGTTCTGAGAGAAAAAGTTTACACCTTTCTCTCGTCTACTCATCGACGACTTGTAAAATTGATGTTCGTGAATCTCGCTAGTTTCGATCTAAAACGATGTATCCCGTTGTTTTGAGCTGGAATACAAGTTTTCGCGCAGTTATGAGCGAAAAAGTTTACACCTTTCTCTCGTCTACTCATCGACGATTTGTAAAATCGATGTACGTGAATCTTGCTAGTTTCGATCTATAACGATGTATGCCGTTGTTCTGAGCCGGAATACAAGTTTTCGCGCAGTTCTGAGAGAAAAAGTTTACACCTTTCTCTCGTGTACTCATCGACGACTTGTATATTCGATGTTCGTGAATCTCGTTAGTTTCAATCTAAAACGATATATACCGTGTTTTTGAGCTGGAATACAAGTTTTCGCGCAGTTATGAGAGAAAACGTTTACACCTTTCTCTCGTCTACTCTTCGACGATTTGTAAAATTGATGTACGTGAATCTCGCTATTTTCAATCTAAAACGATGTATCCCGTTGTTTTGAGCTGGAATACAAGTTTTCGCGCAGTTCTGAGAGAAAAAGTTTACACCTTTCTCTCGTCTACTCTTCGACGATTTGTAAAATCGATGTTCGTGAATCTCGCTAGTTTCAATTTAAAACGATGTATCCCGTTGTTTTGAGCTGGAATACAAGTTTTCGCGCAGTTCTGAGAGAAAAAGTTTACACCTTTCTCTCGTCTACTCATCGACGACTTGTAAAATCGATGTTCGTGAATCTCGCTAGTTTCAATCTAAAACGATGTATCCCGTTCTTTTGAGCTGGAATACAAGTTTTCGCGCAGTTCTGAGAGAAAAAGTTTACACCTTTCTCTCGTCTACTCTTCGACGATTTGTAAAATCGATGTACGTGAATCTTGCTCGTTTCGATCTATAACGATGTATGCCATTGTTTTGAGCCGGAATACAAGTTTTCGCGCAGTTCTGAGAGAAAAAGTTTACACCTTTCTCTCGTCTACTCATCGACGACTTGTATAATCGATGTTCGTGAATCTCGCTAGTTTCAATCTAAAACGATATATACCGTGTTTTTGAGCTGGAATACAACTTTTCGCGCAATTCTGAGAGAAAACGTTTACACCTTTCTCTCGTCTACTCATCGACAACTTGTAAAATCGATGTTCGTGAATCTCGCTAGTTTCGATCTATAACGATGTATCCCGTTGTTTTGAGCTGGAATACAAGTTTTCGCGCAGTTATGAGCGAAAACGTTTACACCTTTCTCTTGTCTACTCATCGACGACTTGTAAAATCGATGTTCGTGAATCTCGCTAGTTTCGATCTAAAACGATGTATCTCGTTGTTTTGAGCTGGAATACAAGTTTTCGCGCAGTTATGAGCGAAAAAGTAACACCTTTCTCTTGTCTACTCATCGACGACTTGTAAAATCGATGTTCTTGAATCTCCCTAGTTTTGATCTAAAACGATATATCCCGTTGTTTTGAGCTGGAATACATGTTCTCGCGCAGTTCCGAGAGAAAAAGTTTACACCTTTCTCTCGTCTACTCTTCGACGACTTGTAAAATCGAAGTGCATGAATCTCGCTAGTTTAGTTCTAAAACGATGTATCCCGTTGTTTTGAGCTGGAATACAAGTTTTCGCGCAGTTCTGAAAGAAAAAGTTTACACCTTTCTCTCGTCTACTCATCGACGACTTGTATAATCGATGTTCGTGAATCTCGCTAGTTTCGATCTAAAACAATGTATACCGTGTTTTTGAGCTGGAATACAAGTTTTTGCGTAGTTATGAGCGAAAAAGTTTACACCTTTCTCTTGTCTACTCATCGACGACTTGTAAAATCGATATTCATGAATCTCCCTAGTTTTGATCTAAAACGATGTATCCCGTTGTTTTGAGCTGGAATACAAGTTTTCGCGCAGTTATGAGCGAAAAAGTTTACACCTTTCTCTTGTCTACTCATCGACGACTTGTAAAATCAATGTTCGTGAATCTCGCTAGTTTCGATCTAAAACGATGTATCTCGTTGTTTTGAGCTGGAATACAAGTTTTCGCGAAGTTCTGAGAGAAAAAGTTTACACCTTTCTCTCGTCTACTCTTCGACGATTTGTAAAATCGATGTTCGTGAATCTCGCTAGTTTCAATCTAAAACGATGTATCCCCTTGTTTTGAGCTGGAATACAAGTTTTCGCGCAGTTCTGAGAGAAAAAGTTTACACCTTTCTCCCGTCTACTCTTCGACGACTTGTATAATCGATGTTCGTGAATCTCGCTAGTTTCGATCTAAAACGATGTATACCGTGTTTTTGAGCTGGAATACAAGTTTTCGCGTAGTTATGAGCGAAAAAGTTTACACCTTTCTCTTGTCTACTCATCGACGACTTGTAAAATCGATATTCGTGAATCTCCCTAGTTTTGATCTAAAACGATGTATCTCGTTGTTTTGAGCTGGAATACAAGTTTTCGCGCAGTTCTGAGAGAAAAAGTTTACACCTTTCTCTCGTCTACTCTTCGACGATTTGTAAAATCGATGTTCGTGAATCTCGCTAGTTTCAATCTAAAACGATGTATCCCGTTGTTTTGAGCTGGATTACAAGTTTCCGCGCAGTTCTGAGAAAACGTTTATACCTTTCTCTCGTCTACTCATCGACAAATTGTAAAATCGATATTCGTGAATCTCGCTAGTTTCGATCTAAAACGATATATCCCGTTGTTTTGAGCTGGAATACAAGTTTTCGCGCAGTTCTGAGAGAAAAAGTTTACACCTTTCTCTCGTCTACTCATCGACGACTTGTAAAATCGATGTTCGTGAATCTCGCTAGTTTCGATCTAAAACGATGTATCCCGTTGTTTTGAGCTGGAATACAAGTTTTCGCGCATTTCTGAAAGAAAAAGTTTACACCTTTCTCTCGTCTACTCATCGACGACTTGTATAATCGATGTTCGTGAATCTCGCTAGTTTCGATCTAAAACGATGTATACCGTGTTTTTGAGCTGGAATACAAGTTTTCGCGTAGTTATGAGCGAAAAAGTTTACACCTTTCTCTTGTCTACTCATCGACGACTTGTAAAATCGATATTCATGAATCTCCCTAGTTTTGATCTAAAACGATGTATCCCGTTGTTTTGAGCTGGAATACAAGTTTTCGCGCAGTTATGAGCGAAAAAGTTTACACCTTTCTCTTGTCTACTCATCGACGACTTGTAAAATCGATGTTCGTGAATCTCGCTAGTTTCGATCTAAAACGATGTATCTCGTTGTTTTGAGCTGGAATACAAGTTTTCGCGAAGTTCTGAGAGAAAAAGTTTACACCTTTCTCTCGTCTACTCTTCGACGATTTGTAAAATCGATGTTCGTGAATCTCGCTAGTTTCAATCTAAAACGATGTATCCCCTTGTTTTGAGCTGGAATACAAGTTTTCGCGCAGTTCTGAGAGAAAAAGTTTACACCTTTCTCCCGTCTACTCTTCGACGATTTGTAAAATCGATGTTCGTGAATCTCGCTAGTTTCAATCTAAAACGATGTATCCCGTTGTTTTGAGCTGGAATACAAGTTTTTGCGCAGTTATGAGCGAAAAAGTTTACACCTTTCTCTTGTCTACTCATCGACGACTTGTAAAATCGATATTCGTGAATCTCGCTAGTTTCAATCTAAAACGATGTATCCCCTTGTTTTGAGCTGGAATACAAGTTTTCGCGCAGTTCTGAGAGAAAAAGTTTACACCTTTCTCCTGTCTACTCTTCGACGACTTGTATAATCGATGTTCGTGAATCTCGCTAGTTTCGATCTAAAACGATGTATACCGTGTTTTTGAGCTGGAATACAAGTTTTCGCGTAGTTATGAGCGAAAAAGTTTACACCTTTCTCTTGTCTACTCATCGACGACTTGTAAAATCGATATTCGTGAATCTCCCTAGTTTTGATCTAAAACGATGTATCTCGTTGTTTTGAGCTGGAATACAAGTTTTCGCGCAGTTCTGAGAGAAAAAGTTTACACCTTTCTCTCGTCTACTCTTCGACGATTTGTAAAATCGATGTTCGTGAATCTCGCTAGTTTCAATCTAAAACGATGTATCCCGTTGTTTTGAGCTGGATTACAAGTTTCCGCGCAGTTCTGAGAAAACGTTTATACCTTTCTCTCGTCTACTCATCGACAAATTGTAAAATCGATATTCGTGAATCTCGCTAGTTTCGATCTAAAACGATATATCCCGTTGTTTTGAGCTGGAATACAAGTTTTCGCGCAGTTCTGAGAGAAAAAGTTTACACCTTTCTCTCGTCTACTCATCGACGACTTGTAAAATCGATGTTCGTGAATCTCGCTAGTTTCGATCTAAAACGATGTATCCCGTTGTTTTGAGCTGGAATACAAGTTTTCGCGCATTTCTGAAAGAAAAAGTTTACACCTTTCTCTCGTCTACTCATCGACGACTTGTATAATCGATGTTCGTGAATCTCGCTAGTTTCGATCTAAAACGATGTATACCGTGTTTTTGAGCTGGAATACAAGTTTTCGCGTAGTTATGAGCGAAAAAGTTTACACCTTTCTCTTGTCTACTCATCGACGACTTGTAAAATCGATATTCATGAATCTCCCTAGTTTTGATCTAAAACGATGTACCCCGTTGTTTTGAGCTGGAATACAAGTTTTCGCGCAGTTATGAGCGAAAAAGTTTACACCTTTCTCTTGTCTACTCATCGACGACTTGTAAAATCGATGTTCGTGAATCTCGCTAGTTTCGATCTAAAACGATGTATCTCGTTGTTTTGAGCTGGAATACAAGTTTTCGCGAAGTTCTGAGAGAAAAAGTTTACACCTTTCTCTCGTCTACTCTTCGACGATTTGTAAAATCGATGTTCGTCAATCTCGCTAGTTTCAATCTAAAACGATGTATCCCCTTGTTTTGAGCTGGAATACAAGTTTTCGCGCAGTTCTGAGAGAAAAAGTTTACACCTTTCTCCCGTCTACTCTTCGACGATTTGTAAAATCGATGTTCGTGAATCTCGCTAGTTTCAATCTAAAACGATGTATCCCGTTGTTTTGAGCTGGAATACAAGTTTTTGCGCAGTTATGAGCGAAAAAGTTTACACCTTTCTCTTGTCTACTCATCGACGACTTGTAAAATCGATATTCGTGAATCTCGCTAGTTTCGATCTAAAACGATGTATCTCGTTGTTTTGAGCTGGAATACAAGTTTTCGCGCAGTTCTGAGAGAAAAAGTTTACACCTTTCTCTCGTCTACTCTTCGACGATTTGTAAAATCGATGTTCGTGAATCTCGCTAGTTTCAATCTAAAACGATGTATCCCGTTGTTTTGAGCTGGATTACAAGTTTCCGCGCAGTTCTGAGAAAACGTTTATACCTTTCTCTCGTCTACTCATCGACAAATTGTAAAATCGATATTCGTGAATCTCGCTAGTTTCGATCTAAAACGATATATCCCGTTGTTTTGAGCTGGAATACAAGTTTTCGCGCAGTTCTGAGAGAAAAAGTTTACACCTTTCTCTCGTCTACTCATCGACGACTTGTAAAATCGATGTTCGTGAATCTCGCTAGTTTCGATCTAAAACGATGTATCCCGTTGTTTTGAGCTGGAATACAAGTTTTCGCGCATTTCTGAAAGAAAAAGTTTACACCTTTCTCTCGTCTACTCATCGACGACTTGTATAATCGATGTTCGTGAATCTCGCTAGTTTTGATCTAAAACGATGTATACCGTGTTTTTGAGCTGGAATACAAGTTTTCGCGCAGTTATGAGCGAAAAAGTTTACACCTTTCTCTTGTCTACTCATCGACGACTTGTAAAATCGATGTTCTTGAATCTCCCTAGTTTTGATCTAAAACGATGTATCCCGTTGTTTTGAGCTGGATTACAAGTTCTCGCGCAGTTCTGAGAGAAAAAGTTTACACCTTTCTCTCGTCTACTCTTCGACGACTTGTAAAATCGATGTTCGTAAATCTCGCTAGTTTCGATTTAAAACGATGTATCCCGTTGTTTCGAGCTGGAATACAAGTTTTCGCGCAGTTCTGAGAGAAAAAGTTTACACCTTTCTCTCGTCTACTCTTCGACGATTTGTAAAATCGAAGTGCATAAATCTCGCTAGTTTCGTTCTAAAACGATGTATCCCGTTGTTTTGAGCTGGAATACAAGTTTTCGCGCAGTTCTGAAAGAAAAAGTTTACACCTTTCTCTCGTCTACTCATCGACGACTTGTATAATCGATGTTCGTGAATCCCGCTAGTTTCGATCTAAAACGATGTATACCGTGTTTTTGAGCTGGAATACAACTTTTCGCATAGTTATGAGCGAAAAAGTTTACACCTTTCTCTTGTCTACTCATCGACGACTTGTAAAATCGATGTTCATGAATCTCCCTAGTTTTGATCTAAAACGATGTATCCCGTTGTTTTGAGCTTGAATACAAGTTCTCGCGCAGTTCTGAGAGAAAAAGTTTACACCTTTCTCTCGTCTACTCTTCGACGATTTGTAAAATCGATGTACGTGAATCTTGCTCGTTTCGATCTATAACGATGTATGCCATTGTTTTGAGCCGGAATACAAGTTTTCGCGCAGTTCTGAGAGAAAAAGTTTACACCTTTCTCTCGTCTACTCATCGACGACTTGTATAATCGATGTTCGTGAATCTCGCTAGTTTCAATCTAAAACGATATATACCGTGTTTTTGAGCTGGAATACAACTTTTCGCGCAATTCTGAGAGAAAACGTTTACACCTTTCTCTCGTCTACTCATCGACAACTTGTAAAATCGATGTTCGTGAATCTCGCTAGTTTCGATCTATAACGATGTATCCCGTTGTTTTGAGCTGGAATACAAGTTTTCGCGCAGTTATGAGCGAAAACGTTTACACCTTTCTCTTGTCTACTCATCGACGACTTGTAAAATCGATGTTCGTGAATCTCGCTAGTTTCGATCTAAAACGATGTATCTCGTTGTTTTGAGCTGGAATACAAGTTTTCGCGCAGTTATGAGCGAAAAAGTAACACCTTTCTCTTGTCTACTCATCGACGACTTGTAAAATCGATGTTCTTGAATCTCCCTAGTTTTGATCTAAAACGATATATCCCGTTGTTTTGAGCTGGAATACATGTTCTCGCGCAGTTCCGAGAGAAAAAGTTTACACCTTTCTCTCGTCTACTCTTCGACGACTTGTAAAATCGAAGTGCATGAATCTCGCTAGTTTAGTTCTAAAACGATGTATCCCGTTGTTTTGAGCTGGAATACAAGTTTTCGCGCAGTTCTGAAAGAAAAAGTTTACACCTTTCTCTCGTCTACTCATCGACGACTTGTATAATCGATGTTCGTGAATCTCGCTAGTTTCGATCTAAAACAATGTATACCGTGTTTTTGAGCTGGAATACAAGTTTTTGCGTAGTTATGAGCGAAAAAGTTTACACCTTTCTCTTGTCTACTCATCGACGACTTGTAAAATCGATATTCATGAATCTCCCTAGTTTTGATCTAAAACGATGTATCCCGTTGTTTTGAGCTGGAATACAAGTTTTCGCGCAGTTATGAGCGAAAAAGTTTACACCTTTCTCTTGTCTACTCATCGACGACTTGTAAAATCAATGTTCGTGAATCTCGCTAGTTTCGATCTAAAACGATGTATCTCGTTGTTTTGAGCTGGAATACAAGTTTTCGCGAAGTTCTGAGAGAAAAAGTTTACACCTTTCTCTCGTCTACTCTTCGACGATTTGTAAAATCGATGTTCGTGAATCTCGCTAGTTTCAATCTAAAACGATGTATCCCCTTGTTTTGAGCTGGAATACAAGTTTTCGCGCAGTTCTGAGAGAAAAAGTTTACACCTTTCTCCCGTCTACTCTTCGACGACTTGTATAATCGATGTTCGTGAATCTCGCTAGTTTCGATCTAAAACGATGTATACCGTGTTTTTGAGCTGGAATACAAGTTTTCGCGTAGTTATGAGCGAAAAAGTTTACACCTTTCTCTTGTCTACTCATCGACGACTTGTAAAATCGATATTCGTGAATCTCCCTAGTTTTGATCTAAAACGATGTATCTCGTTGTTTTGAGCTGGAATACAAGTTTTCGCGCAGTTCTGAGAGAAAAAGTTTACACCTTTCTCTCGTCTACTCTTCGACGATTTGTAAAATCGATGTTCGTGAATCTCGCTAGTTTCAATCTAAAACGATGTATCCCGTTGTTTTGAGCTGGATTACAAGTTTCCGCGCAGTTCTGAGAAAACGTTTATACCTTTCTCTCGTCTACTCATCGACAAATTGTAAAATCGATATTCGTGAATCTCGCTAGTTTCGATCTAAAACGATATATCCCGTTGTTTTGAGCTGGAATACAAGTTTTCGCGCAGTTCTGAGAGAAAAAGTTTACACCTTTCTCTCGTCTACTCATCGACGACTTGTAAAATCGATGTTCGTGAATCTCGCTAGTTTCGATCTAAAACGATGTATCCCGTTGTTTTGAGCTGGAATACAAGTTTTCGCGCATTTCTGAAAGAAAAAGTTTACACCTTTCTCTCGTCTACTCATCGACGACTTGTATAATCGATGTTCGTGAATCTCGCTAGTTTCGATCTAAAACGATGTATACCGTGTTTTTGAGCTGGAATACAAGTTTTCGCGTAGTTATGAGCGAAAAAGTTTACACCTTTCTCTTGTCTACTCATCGACGACTTGTAAAATCGATATTCATGAATCTCCCTAGTTTTGATCTAAAACGATGTATCCCGTTGTTTTGAGCTGGAATACAAGTTTTCGCGCAGTTATGAGCGAAAAAGTTTACACCTTTCTCTTGTCTACTCATCGACGACTTGTAAAATCGATGTTCGTGAATCTCGCTAGTTTCGATCTAAAACGATGTATCTCGTTGTTTTGAGCTGGAATACAAGTTTTCGCGAAGTTCTGAGAGAAAAAGTTTACACCTTTCTCTCGTCTACTCTTCGACGATTTGTAAAATCGATGTTCGTGAATCTCGCTAGTTTCAATCTAAAACGATGTATCCCCTTGTTTTGAGCTGGAATACAAGTTTTCGCGCAGTTCTGAGAGAAAAAGTTTACACCTTTCTCCCGTCTACTCTTCGACGATTTGTAAAATCGATGTTCGTGAATCTCGCTAGTTTCAATCTAAAACGATGTATCCCGTTGTTTTGAGCTGGAATACAAGTTTTTGCGCAGTTATGAGCGAAAAAGTTTACACCTTTCTCTTGTCTACTCATCGACGACTTGTAAAATCGATATTCGTGAATCTCGCTAGTTTCAATCTAAAACGATGTATCCCCTTGTTTTGAGCTGGAATACAAGTTTTCGCGCAGTTCTGAGAGAAAAAGTTTACACCTTTCTCCTGTCTACTCTTCGACGACTTGTATAATCGATGTTCGTGAATCTCGCTAGTTTCGATCTAAAACGATGTATACCGTGTTTTTGAGCTGGAATACAAGTTTTCGCGTAGTTATGAGCGAAAAAGTTTACACCTTTCTCTTGTCTACTCATCGACGACTTGTAAAATCGATATTCGTGAATCTCCCTAGTTTTGATCTAAAACGATGTATCTCGTTGTTTTGAGCTGGAATACAAGTTTTCGCGCAGTTCTGAGAGAAAAAGTTTACACCTTTCTCTCGTCTACTCTTCGACGATTTGTAAAATCGATGTTCGTGAATCTCGCTAGTTTCAATCTAAAACGATGTATCCCGTTGTTTTGAGCTGGATTACAAGTTTCCGCGCAGTTCTGAGAAAACGTTTATACCTTTCTCTCGTCTACTCATCGACAAATTGTAAAATCGATATTCGTGAATCTCGCTAGTTTCGATCTAAAACGATATATCCCGTTGTTTTGAGCTGGAATACAAGTTTTCGCGCAGTTCTGAGAGAAAAAGTTTACACCTTTCTCTCGTCTACTCATCGACGACTTGTAAAATCGATGTTCGTGAATCTCGCTAGTTTCGATCTAAAACGATGTATCCCGTTGTTTTGAGCTGGAATACAAGTTTTCGCGCATTTCTGAAAGAAAAAGTTTACACCTTTCTCTCGTCTACTCATCGACGACTTGTATAATCGATGTTCGTGAATCTCGCTAGTTTCGATCTAAAACGATGTATACCGTGTTTTTGAGCTGGAATACAAGTTTTCGCGTAGTTATGAGCGAAAAAGTTTACACCTTTCTCTTGTCTACTCATCGACGACTTGTAAAATCGATATTCATGAATCTCCCTAGTTTTGATCTAAAACGATGTATCCCGTTGTTTTGAGCTGGAATACAAGTTTTCGCGCAGTTATGAGCGAAAAAGTTTACACCTTTCTCTTGTCTACTCATCGACGACTTGTAAAATCGATGTTCGTGAATCTCGCTAGTTTCGATCTAAAACGATGTATCTCGTTGTTTTGAGCTGGAATACAAGTTTTCGCGAAGTTCTGAGAGAAAAAGTTTACACCTTTCTCTCGTCTACTCTTCGACGATTTGTAAAATCGATGTTCGTCAATCTCGCTAGTTTCAATCTAAAACGATGTATCCCCTTGTTTTGAGCTGGAATACAAGTTTTCGCGCAGTTCTGAGAGAAAAAGTTTACACCTTTCTCCCGTCTACTCTTCGACGATTTGTAAAATCGATGTTCGTGAATCTCGCTAGTTTCAATCTAAAACGATGTATTCCGTTGTTTTGAGCTGGAATACAAGTTTTTGCGCAGTTATGAGCGAAAAAGTTTACACCTTTCTCTTGTCTACTCATCGACGACTTGTAAAATCGATATTCGTGAATCTCGCTAGTTTCGATCTAAAACGATGTATCTCGTTGTTTTGAGCTGGAATACAAGTTTTCGCGCAGTTCTGAGAGAAAAAGTTTACACCTTTCTCTCGTCTACTCTTCGACGATTTGTAAAATCGATGTTCGTGAATCTCGCTAGTTTCAATCTAAAACGATGTATCCCGTTGTTTTGAGCTGGATTACAAGTTTCCGCGCAGTTCTGAGAAAACGTTTATACCTTTCTCTCGTCTACTCATCGACAAATTGTAAAATCGATATTCGTGAATCTCGCTAGTTTCGATCTAAAACGATATATCCCGTTGTTTTGAGCTGGAATACAAGTTTTCGCGCAGTTCTGAGAGAAAAAGTTTACACCTTTCTCTCGTCTACTCATCGACGACTTGTAAAATCGATGTTCGTGAATCTCGCTAGTTTCGATCTAAAACGATGTATCCCGTTGTTTTGAGCTGGAATACAAGTTTTCGCGCATTTCTGAAAGAAAAAGTTTACACCTTTCTCTCGTCTACTCATCGACGACTTGTATAATCGATGTTCGTGAATCTCGCTAGTTTTGATCTAAAACGATGTATACCGTGTTTTTGAGCTGGAATACAAGTTTTCGCGCAGTTATGAGCGAAAAAGTTTACACCTTTCTCTTGTCTACTCATCGACGACTTGTAAAATCGATGTTCTTGAATCTCCCTAGTTTTGATCTAAAACGATGTATCCCGTTGTTTTGAGCTGGATTACAAGTTCTCGCGCAGTTCTGAGAGAAAAAGTTTACACCTTTCTCTCGTCTACTCTTCGACGACTTGTAAAATCGATGTTCGTAAATCTCGCTAGTTTCGATTTAAAACGATGTATCCCGTTGTTTCGAGCTGGAATACAAGTTTTCGCGCAGTTCTGAGAGAAAAAGTTTACACCTTTCTCTCGTCTACTCTTCGACGATTTGTAAAATCGAAGTGCATAAATCTCGCTAGTTTCGTTCTAAAACGATGTATCCCGTTGTTTTGAGCTGGAATACAAGTTTTCGCGCAGTTCTGAAAGAAAAAGTTTACACCTTTCTCTCGTCTACTCATCGACGACTTGTATAATCGATGTTCGTGAATCCCGCTAGTTTCGATCTAAAACGATGTATACCGTGTTTTTGAGCTGGAATACAACTTTTCGCATAGTTATGAGCGAAAAAGTTTACACCTTTCTCTTGTCTACTCATCGACGACTTGTAAAATCGATGTTCATGAATCTCCCTAGTTTTGATCTAAAACGATGTATCCCGTTGTTTTGAGCTTGAATACAAGTTCTCGCGCAGTTCTGAGAGAAAAAGTTTACACCTTTCTCTCGTCTACTCTTCGACGACTTGTAAAATCGATGTTCGTAAATCTCGCTAGTTTCGATCTAAAACGATGTATCCCGTTGTTTCAAGCTAGAATACAAGTTTTCGCGCAGTTCTGAGAGAAAAAGTTTACACCTTTCTCTCGTCTACTCATCGACGACTTGTAAAATCGATGTTCGTGAATCTCCCTAGTTTTGATCTAAAACGATGTATCCCGTTGTTTTGAGCTGGAATCCAAGTTCTCGCGCAGCTCTGAGAGAAAAAGTTTACACCTTTATCTCGTCTACTCATCGACAACTTGTAAAATCGATGTTCGTGAATCTCGCTAGTTTCGATCTAAAACGATGTATCCCGTTGTTTTGAGCTGGAATACAAGTTTTCGCGCAGTTCTGAGAGAAAAAGTTTACACCTTTCTCTCGTCTACTCTTCGACGATTTGAAAAATCGATGTACGTGAATCTTGCTAGTTTTGATCTATAACGATGTGCGCCGTTGTTCTGAGCCGGAATACAAGTTTTCGCGCAGTTCTGAAAGAAAAAGTTTACACCTTTCTCTCGTCTACTCTTCGACGACTTGTAAAATCGATGTTCGTAAATCTCGCTAGTTTCGATCTAAAACGATGTATCTCGTTGTTTTGAGCTGGAATACAAGTTTTCGCGCAGTTATGAGCGAAAAAGTAACACCTTTCTCTTGTCTACTCATCGACGACTTGTAAAATCGATGTTCTTGAATCTCCCTAGTTTTGATCCAAAACGATATATCCCGTTGTTTTGAGCTGGAATACATGTTCTCGCGCAGTTCTGAAAGAAAAAGTTTACACCTTTCTCTCGTCTACTCATCGACGACTTGTATAATCGATGTTCGTGAATCCCGCTAGTTTCGATCTAAAACGATGTATACCGTGTTTTTGAGCTGGAATACAACTTTTCGCATAGTTATGAGCGAAAAAGTTTACACCTTTCTCTTGTCTACTCATCGACGACTTGTAAAATCGATGTTCATGAATCTCCCTAGTTTTGATCTAAAACGATGTATCCCGTTGTTTTGAGCTTGAATACAAGTTCTCGCGCAGTTCTGAGAGAAAAAGTTTATACCTTTCTCTCGTCTACTCTTCGACGACTTGTAAAATCGATGTTCGTAAATCTCGCTAGTTTCGATCTAAAACGATGTATCCCGTTGTTTCGAGCTAGAATACAAGTTTTCGCGCAGTTCTGAGAGAAAAAGTTTACACCTGTCTCTCGTCTACTCATCGACGACTTGTAAAATCGATGTTCGTGAATCTCCCTAGTTTTGATCTAAAACGATGTATCCCGTTGTTTTGAGCTGGAATACAAGTTCTCGCGCAGCTCTGAGAGAAAAAGTTTACACCTTTATCTCGTCTACTCATCGACAACTTGTAAAATCGATGTTCGTGAATCTCGCTAGTTTCGATCTAAAACGATGTATCCCGTTGTTTTGAGCTGGAATACAAGTTTTCGCGCAGTTCTGAGAGAAAAAGTTTACACCTTTCTCTCGTCTACTCTTCGACGATTTGAAAAATCGATGTACGTGAATCTTGCTAGTTTCGATCTATAACGATTTGCGCCGTTGTTCTGAGCCGGAATACAAGTTTTCGCGCAGTTCTGAAAGAAAAAGTTTACACCTTTCTCTCGTCTACTCATCGACGACTTGTACAATCGATGTTCGTGAATCTCGCTAGTTTCGATCTAAAACGATATATACCGTGTTTTTGAGCTGGAATACAAGTTTTCGCGCAGTTCTGAGAGAAAAAGTTTACACCTTTCTCTCGTCTACTCATCGACAACTTGTAAAATCGATGTACGTGAATCTCGCTAGTTTCAATCTAAAACGATGTATCTCGTTGTTTTGAGCTGGAATACAAGTTTTCGCGCAGTTCTGAGCGAAAAAGTTTACACCTTTCTCTCGTCTACTCTTCGACGATTTGTAAAATCGATGTTCGTGAATCTCGCTAGTTTCGATCTAAAACGATGTATCCCGTTGTTTTGAGCTGGAATACAAGTTCTCGCGCAGTTCTGAGAGAAAAAGTTTACACCTTTCTCTCGTCTACTCTTCGACGACTTGTAAAATCGAAGTGCATGAATCTCGCTAGTTTCGTTCTAAAACGATGTATCCCGTTGTTTTGAGCCGGAGTACAAGTTTTCGCGCAGTCTACTCTTCGACGACTTGTAAAATCAAAGTGCGTAAATCTCGCTAGTCTCGATCTAAAATGATGTATACCGTCTTTTGAGCTGGAATACAAGTTTCCGCACAGTTCTGAGAGAAAAAGTTTATACCTTTCTCTCGTCTACTCATCGACGATTTGTAAAATCGATATTCGTGAATCTCGCTAGTTTCGATCTAAAACGATATATCCCGTTGTTTTGAGCTGGAATACAAGTTTTCGCGCCGCTCTGAGATAAAAAGTTTACACCTTTCTCTCGTCTACTCATCGACGACTTGTAAAATTGATGTTCGTGAATCTCGCTAGTTTCGATCTAAAACGATGTATCCCGTTGTTTTGAGCTGGAATACAAGTTTTCGCGCAGTTATGAGCGAAAAAGTTTACACCTTTCTCTCGTCTACTCATCGACGATTTGTAAAATCGATGTTCGTGAATCTCGCTAGTTTCAATTTAAAACGATGTATCCCGTTGTTTTGAGCTGGAATACAAGTTTTCGCGCAGTTCTGAGAGAAAAAGTTTACACCTTTCTCTCGTCTACTCATCGACGACTTGTAAAATCGATGTTCGTGAATCTCTCTAGTTTCAATCTAAAACGATGTATCCCGTTCTTTTGAGCTGGAATACAAGTTTTCGCGCAGTTCTGAGAGAAAAAGTTTACACCTTTCTCTCGTCTACTCTTCGACGATTTGTAAAATCGATGTACGTGAATCTTGCTCGTTTCGATCTATAACGATGTATGCCGTTGTTTTGAGCCGGAATACAAGTTTTCGCGCAGTTCTGAGAGAAAAAGTTTACACCTTTCTCTCGTCTACTCATCGACGACTTGTATAATCGATGTTCGTGAATCTCGCTAGTTTCAATCTAAAACG
This sequence comes from Amblyomma americanum, assembly GCF_052857255.1. NCBI lineage: Eukaryota > Metazoa > Arthropoda > Arachnida > Ixodida > Ixodidae > Amblyomma > Amblyomma americanum. The sequence continues at coordinate 508,827 of NW_027526494.1, forward strand.
ATATATACCGTGTTTTTGAGCTGGAATACAACTTTTCGCGCAGTTCTGAGAGAAAACGTTTACACCTTTCTCTCGTCTACTCATCGACAACTTGTAAAATCGATGTTCGTGAATCTCGCTAGTTTCGATCTAAAACGATGTATCCCGTTGTTTTGAGCTGGAATACAAGTTTTCGCGCAGTTATGAGCGAAAACGTTTACACCTTTCTCTTGTCTACTCATCGACGACTTGTAAAATCGATGATCGTGAATCTCGCTAGTTTCGATCTAAAACGATGTATCTCTTTGTTTTGAGCTGGAATACAAGTTTTCGCGCAGTTATGAGCGAAAAAGTTAACACCTTTCTCTTGTCTACTCATCGACGACTTGTAAAATCGATGTTCTTGAATCTCCCTAGTTTTGATCTAAAACGATATATCCCGTTGTTTTGAGCTGGAATACAAGTTCTCGCGCAGTTCCGAGAGAAAAAGTTTACACCTTTCTCTCGTCTACTCTTCGACGACTTGTAAAATCGAAGTGCATGAATCTCGCTAGTTTCAATCTAAAACGATGTATCCCCTTGTTTTGAGCTGGAATACAAGTTTTCGCGCAGTTCTGAGAGAAAAAGTTTACACCTTTCTCCCGTCTACTCTTCGACGACTTGTATAATCGATGTTCGTGAATCTCGCTAGTTTCGATCTAAAACGATGTATACCGTGTTTTTGAGCTGGAATACAAGTTTTCGCGTAGTTATGAGCGAAAAAGTTTACACCTTTCTCTTGTCTACTCATCGACGACTTGTAAAATCGATATTCGTGAATCTCCCTAGTTTTGATCTAAAACGATGTATCTCGTTGTTTTGAGCTGGAATACAAGTTTTCGCGCAGTTCTGAGAGAAAAAGTTTACACCTTTCTCTCGTCTACTCTTCGACGATTTGTAAAATCGATGTTCGTGAATCTCGCTAGTTTCAATCTAAAACGATGTATCCCGTTGTTTTGAGCTGGATTACAAGTTTCCGCGCAGTTCTGAGAAAACGTTTATACCTTTCTCTCGTCTACTCATCGACAAATTGTAAAATCGATATTCGTGAATCTCGCTAGTTTCGATCTAAAACGATATATCCCGTTGTTTTGAGCTGGAATACAAGTTTTCGCGCAGTTCTGAGAGAAAAAGTTTACACCTTTCTCTCGTCTACTCATCGACGACTTGTAAAATCGATGTTCGTGAATCTCGCTAGTTTCGATCTAAAACGATGTATCCCGTTGTTTTGAGCTGGAATACAAGTTTTCGCGCATTTCTGAAAGAAAAAGTTTACACCTTTCTCTCGTCTACTCATCGACGACTTGTATAATCGATGTTCGTGAATCTCGCTAGTTTCGATCTAAAACGATGTATACCGTGTTTTTGAGCTGGAATACAAGTTTTCGCGTAGTTATGAGCGAAAAAGTTTACACCTTTCTCTTGTCTACTCATCGACGACTTGTAAAATCGATATTCATGAATCTCCCTAGTTTTGATCTAAAACGATGTATCCCGTTGTTTTGAGCTGGAATACAAGTTTTCGCGCAGTTATGAGCGAAAAAGTTTACACCTTTCTCTTGTCTACTCATCGACGACTTGTAAAATCGATGTTCGTGAATCTCGCTAGTTTCGATCTAAAACGATGTATCTCGTTGTTTTGAGCTGGAATACAAGTTTTCGCGAAGTTCTGAGAGAAAAAGTTTACACCTTTCTCTCGTCTACTCTTCGACGATTTGTAAAATCGATGTTCGTGAATCTCGCTAGTTTCAATCTAAAACGATGTATCCCCTTGTTTTGAGCTGGAATACAAGTTTTCGCGCAGTTCTGAGAGAAAAAGTTTACACCTTTCTCCCGTCTACTCTTCGACGATTTGTAAAATCGATGTTCGTGAATCTCGCTAGTTTCAATCTAAAACGATGTATCCCGTTGTTTTGAGCTGGAATACAAGTTTTTGCGCAGTTATGAGCGAAAAAGTTTACACCTTTCTCTTGTCTACTCATCGACGACTTGTAAAATCGATATTCGTGAATCTCGCTAGTTTCGATCTAAAACGATGTATCTCGTTGTTTTGAGCTGGAATACAAGTTTTCGCGCAGTTCTGAGAGAAAAAGTTTACACCTTTCTCTCGTCTACTCTTCGACGATTTGTAAAATCGATGTTCGTGAATCTCGCTAGTTTCAATCTAAAACGATGTATCCCGTTGTTTTGAGCTGGATTACAAGTTTCCGCGCAGTTCTGAGAAAACGTTTATACCTTTCTCTCGTCTACTCATCGACAAATTGTAAAATCGATATTCGTGAATCTCGCTAGTTTCGATCTAAAACGATATATCCCGTTGTTTTGAGCTGGAATACAAGTTTTCGCGCAGTTCTGAGAGAAAAAGTTTACACCTTTCTCTCGTCTACTCATCGACGACTTGTAAAATCGATGTTCGTGAATCTCGCTAGTTTCGATCTAAAACGATGTATCCCGTTGTTTTGAGCTGGAATACAAGTTTTCGCGCATTTCTGAAAGAAAAAGTTTACACCTTTCTCTCGTCTACTCATCGACGACTTGTATAATCGATGTTCGTGAATCTCGCTAGTTTCGATCTAAAACGATGTATACCGTGTTTTTGAGCTGGAATACAAGTTTTCGCGCAGTTATGAGCGAAAAAGTTTACACCTTTCTCTTGTCTACTCATCGACGACTTGTAAAATCGATGTTCTTGAATCTCCCTAGTTTTGATCTAAAACGATGTATCCCGTTGTTTTGAGCTGGATTACAAGTTCTCGCGCAGTTCTGAGAGAAAAAGTTTACACCTTTCTCTCGTCTACTCTTCGACGACTTGTAAAATCGATGTTCGTAAATCTCGCTAGTTTCGATTTAAAACGATGTATCCCGTTGTTTCGAGCTGGAATACAAGTTTTCGCGCAGTTCTGAGAGAAAAAGTTTACACCTTTCTCTCGTCTACTCTTCGACGATTTGTAAAATCGAAGTGCATGAATCTCGCTAGTTTCGTTCTAAAACGATGTATCCCGTTGTTTTGAGCTGGAATACAAGTTTTCGCGCAGTTCTGAAAGAAAAAGTTTACACCTTTCTCTCGTCTACTCATCGACGACTTGTATAATCGATGTTCGTGAATCCCGCTAGTTTCGATCTAAAACGATGTATACCGTGTTTTTGAGCTGGAATACAACTTTTCGCATAGTTATGAGCGAAAAAGTTTACACCTTTCTCTTGTCTACTCATCGACGACTTGTAAAATCGATGTTCATGAATCTCCCTAGTTTTGATCTAAAACGATGTATCCCGTTGTTTTGAGCTTGAATACAAGTTCTCGCGCAGTTCTGAGAGAAAAAGTTTACACCTTTCTCTCGTCTACTCTTCGACGACTTGTAAAATCGATGTTCGTAAATCTCGCTAGTTTCGATCTAAAACGATGTATCCCGTTGTTTCAAGCTAGAATACAAGTTTTCGCGCAGTTCTGAGAGAAAAAGTTTACACCTTTCTCTCGTCTACTCATCGACGACTTGTAAAATCGATGTTCGTGAATCTCCCTAGTTTTGATCTAAAACGATGTATCCCGTTGTTTTGAGCTGGAATCCAAGTTCTCGCGCAGCTCTGAGAGAAAAAGTTTACACCTTTATCTCGTCTACTCATCGACAACTTGTAAAATCGATGTTCGTGAATCTCGCTAGTTTCGATCTAAAACGATGTATCCCGTTGTTTTGAGCTGGAATACAAGTTTTCGCGCAGTTCTGAGAGAAAAAGTTTACACCTTTCTCTCGTCTACTCTTCGACGATTTGAAAAATCGATGTACGTGAATCTTGCTAGTTTTGATCTATAACGATGTGCGCCGTTGTTCTGAGCCGGAATACAAGTTTTCGCGCAGTTCTGAAAGAAAAAGTTTACACCTTTCTCTCGTCTACTCATCGACGACTTGTATAATCGATGTTCGTGAATCCCGCTAGTTTCGATCTAAAACGATGTATACCGTGTTTTTGAGCTGGAATACAACTTTTCGCATAGTTATGAGCGAAAAAGTTTACACCTTTCTCTTGTCTACTCATCGACGACTTGTAAAATCGATGTTCATGAATCTCCCTAGTTTTGATCTAAAACGATGTATCCCGTTGTTTTGAGCTTGAATACAAGTTCTCGCGCAGTTCTGAGAGAAAAAGTTTACACCTTTCTCTCGTCTACTCTTCGACGACTTGTAAAATCGATGTTCGTAAATCTCGCTAGTTTCGATCTAAAACGATGTATCCCGTTGTTTCAAGCTAGAATACAAGTTTTCGCGCAGTTCTGAGAGAAAAAGTTTACACCTTTCTCTCGTCTACTCATCGACGACTTGTAAAATCGATGTTCGTGAATCTCCCTAGTTTTGATCTAAAACGATGTATACCGTTGTTTTGAGCTGGAATCCAAGTTCTCGCGCAGCTCTGAGAGAAAAAGTTTACACCTTTATCTCGTCTACTCATCGACAACTTGTAAAATCGATGTTCGTGAATCTCGCTAGTTTCGATCTAAAACGATGTATCCCGTTGTTTTGAGCTGGAATACAAGTTTTCGCGCAGTTCTGAGAGAAAAAGTTTACACCTTTCTCTCGTCTACTCTTCGACGATTTGAAAAATCGATGTACGTGAATCTTGCTAGTTTTGATCTATAACGATGTGCGCCGTTGTTCTGAGCCGGAATACAAGTTTTCGCGCAGTTCTGAAAGAAAAAGTTTACACCTTTCTCTCGTCTACTCTTCGACGACTTGTAAAATCGATGTTCGTAAATCTCGCTAGTTTCGATCTAAAACGATGTATCTCGTTGTTTTGAGCTGGAATACAAGTTTTCGCGCAGTTCTGAGAGAAAAAGTTTACACCTTTCTCTCGTCTACTCATCGACGACTTGTATATTCGATGTTCGTGAATCCCGCTAGTTTCGATCTAAAACGATGTATACCGTGTTTTTGAGCTGGAATACAACTTTTCGCATAGTTATGAGCGAAAAAGTTTACACCTTTCTCTTGTCTACTCATCGACGACTTGTAAAATCGATGTTCATGAATCTCCCTAGTTTTGATCTAAAACGATGTATCCCGTTGTTTTGAGCTTGAATACAAGTTCTCGCGCAGTTCTGAGAGAAAAAGTTTATACCTTTCTCTCGTCTACTCTTCGACGACTTGTAAAATCGATGTTCGTAAATCTCGCTAGTTTCGATCTAAAACGATGTATCCCGTTGTTTCGAGCTAGAATACAAGTTTTCGCGCAGTTCTGAGAGAAAAAGTTTACACCTGTCTCTCGTCTACTCATCGACGACTTGTAAAATCGATGTTCGTGAATCTCCCTAGTTTTGATCTAAAACGATGTATCCCGTTGTTTTGAGCTGGAATACAAGTTCTCGCGCAGCTCTGAGAGAAAAAGTTTACACCTTTATCTCGTCTACTCATCGACAACTTGTAAAATCGATGTTCGTGAATCTCGCTAGTTTCGATCTAAAACGATGTATCCCGTTGTTTTGAGCTGGAATACAAGTTTTCGCGCAGTTCTGAGAGAAAAAGTTTACACCTTTCTCTCGTCTACTCTTCGACGATTTGAAAAATCGATGTACGTGAATCTTGCTAGTTTCGATTTATAACGATTTGCGCCGTTGTTCTGAGCCGGAATACAAGTTTTCGCGCAGTTCTGAAAGAAAAAGTTTACACCTTTCTCTCGTCTACTCATCGACGACTTGTACAATCGATGTTCGTGAATCTCGCTAGTTTCGATCTAAAACGATATATACCGTGTTTTTGAGCTGGAATACAAGTTTTCGCGCAGTTCTGAGAGAAAAAGTTTACACCTTTCTCTCGTCTACTCATCGACAACTTGTAAAATCGATGTACGTGAATCTCGCTAGTTTCAATCTAAAACGATGTATCTCGTTGTTTTGAGCTGGAATACAAGTTTTCGCGCAGTTCTGAGCGAAAAAGTTTACACCTTTCTCTCGTCTACTCTTCGACGATTTGTAAAATCGATGTTCGTGAATCTCGCTAGTTTCGATCTAAAACGATGTATCCCGTTGTTTTGAGCTGGAATACAAGTTCTCGCGCAGTTCTGAGAGAAAAAGTTTACACCTTTCTCTCGTCTACTCTTCGACGACTTGTAAAATCGAAGTGCATGAATCTCGCTAGTTTCGTTCTAAAACGATGTATCCCGTTGTTTTGAGCCGGAGTACAAGTTTTCGCGCAGTCTACTCTTCGACGACTTGTAAAATCAAAGTGCGTAAATCTCGCTAGTCTCGATCTAAAATGATGTATACCGTCTTTTGAGCTGGAATACAAGTTTCCGCGCAGTTCTGAGAGAAAAAGTTTATACCTTTCTCTCGTCTACTCATCGACGATTTGTAAAATCGATATTCGTGAATCTCGCTAGTTTCGATCTAAAACGATATATCCCGTTGTTTTGAGCTGGAATACAAGTTTTCGCGCCGCTCTGAGATAAAAAGTTTACACCTTTCTCTCGTCTACTCATCGACGACTTGTAAAATTGATGTTCGTGAATCTCGCTAGTTTCGATCTAAAACGATGTATCCCGTTGTTTTGAGCTGGAATACAAGTTTTCGCGCAGTTATGAGCGAAAAAGTTTACACCTTTCTCTCGTCTACTCATCGACGATTTGTAAAATCGATGTTCGTGAATCTCGCTAGTTTCAATTTAAAACGATGTATCCCGTTGTTTTGAGCTGGAATACAAGTTTTCGCGCAGTTCTGAGAGAAAAAGTTTACACCTTTCTCTCGTCTACTCATCGACGACTTGTAAAATCGATGTTCGTGAATCTCGCTAGTTTCAATCTAAAACGATGTATCCCGTTCTTTTGAGCTGGAATACAAGTTTTCGCGCAGTTCTGAGAGAAAAAGTTTACACCTTTCTCTCGTCTACTCTTCGACGATTTGTAAAATCGATGTACGTGAATCTTGCTCGTTTCGATCTATAACGATGTATGCCGTTGTTTTGAGCCGGAATACAAGTTTTCGCGCAGTTCTGAGAGAAAAAGTTTACACCTTTCTCTCGTCTACTCATCGACGACTTCTATAATCGATGTTCGTGAATCTCGCTAGTTTCAATCTAAAACGATATATACCGTGTTTTTGAGCTGGAATACAACTTTTCGCGCAGTTCTGAGAGAAAACGTTTACACCTTTCTCTCGTCTACTCATCGACAACTTGTAAAATCGATGTTCGTGAATCTCGCTAGTTTCGATCTAAAACGATGTATCCCGTTGTTTTGAGCTGGAATACAAGTTTTCGCGCAGTTATGAGCGAAAACGTTTACACCTTTCTCTTGTCTACTCATCGACGACTTGTAAAATCGATGTTCGTGAATCTCGCTAGTTTCGATCTAAAACGATGTATCTCTTTGTTTTGAGCTGGAATACAAGTTTTCGCGCAGTTATGAGCGAAAAAGTTAACACCTTTCTCTTGTCTACTCATCGACGACTTGTAAAATCGATGTTCTTGAATCTCCCTAGTTTTGATCTAAAACGATATATCCCGTTGTTTTGAGCTGGAATACAAGTTCTCGCGCAGTTCCGAGAGAAAAAGTTTACACCTTTCTCTCGTCTACTCTTCGACGACTTGTAAAATCGAAGTGCATGAATCTCGCTAGTTTCGTTCTAAAACGATGTATCCCGTTGTTTTGAGCTGGAATACAAGTTTTCGCGCAGTTCTGAAAGAAAAAGTTTACACCTTTCTCTCGTCTACTCATCGACGACTTGTATAATCGATGTTCGTGAATCTCGCTAGTTTCGATTTAAAACGATGTATACCGTGTTTTTGAGCTGGAATACAAGTTTTCGCGTAGTTATGAGCGAAAAAGTTTACACCTTTCTCTTGTCTACTCATCGACGACTTGTAAAATCGATGTTCATGAATCTCCCTAGTTTTGATCTAAAACGATGTATCCCGTTGTTTTGAGCTGGAATAGAAGTTTTCGCGCAGTTATGAGCGAAAAAGTTTACACCTTTCTCTCGTCTACTCATCGACGACTTGTAAAATCGATGTTCGTGAATCTCGCTAGTTTCGATCTAAAACGATGTATCTCGTTGTTTTGAGCTGGAATACAAGTTTTCGCGAAGTTCTGAGAGAAAAAGTTTACACCTTTCTCTCGTCTACTCTTCGACGATTTGTAAAATCGATGTTCGTGAATCTCGCTAGTTTCAATCGAAAACGATGTATCCCCTTGTTTTGAGCTGGAATACAAGTTTTCGCGCAGTTCTGAGAGAAAAAGTTTACACCTTTCTCTCGTCTACTCTTCGACGATTTGTAAAATCGATGTTCGTGAATCTCGCTAGTTTCGATCTAAAACGATGTATCTCGTTGTTTTGAGCTGGAATACAAGTTTTTGCGCAGTTCTGAGAGAAAAAGTTTACACCTTTCTCCCGTCTACTCTTCGACGATTTGTAAAATCGATGTTCGTGAATCTCGCTAGTTTCGATCTAAAACGATGTATCCCGTTGTTTTGAGCTGGAATACAAGTTTTTGCGCAGTTATGAGCGAAAAAGTTTACACCTTTCTCTTGTCTACTCATCGACGACTTGTAAAATCGATATTCGTGAATCTCGCTAGTTTCGATCTAAAACGATGTATCTCGTTGTTTTGAGCTGGAATACAAGTTTTCGCGCAGTTCTGAGAGAAAAAGTTTACACCTTTCTCTCGTCTACTCTTCGACGATTTGTAAAATCGATGTTCGTGAATCTCGCTAGTTTCAATCTAAAACGATGTATCCCGTTGTTTTGAGCTGGAATACAAGTTTCCGCGCAGTTCTGAGAAAACGTTTATACCTTTCTCTCGTCTACTCATCGTCAAATTGTAAAATCGATATTCGTGAATCTCGCTAGTTTCGATCTAAAACGATATATCCCGTTGTTTTGAGCTGGAATACAAGTTTTCGCGCAGTTCTGAGAGAAAAAGTTTACACCTTTCTCTCGTCTACTCATCGACGACTTGTAAAATCGATGTTCGTGAATCTCGCTAGTTTCGATCTAAAACGATGTATCCCGTTGTTTTGAGCTGGAATACAAGTTTTCGCGCATTTCTGAAAGAAAAAGTTTACACCTTTCTCTCGTCTACTCATCGACGACTTGTATAATCGATGTTCGTGAATCTCGCTAGTTTCGATCTAAAACGATGTATACCGTGTTTTTGAGCTGGAATACAAGTTTTCGCGCAGTTATGAGCGAAAAAGTTTACACCTTTCTCTTGTCTACTCATCGACGACTTGTAAAATCGATGTTCTTGAATCTCCCTAGTTTTGATCTAAAACGATGTATCCCGTTGTTTTGAGCTGGATTACAAGTTCTCGCGCAGTTCTGAGAGAAAAAGTTTACACCTTTCTCTCGTCTACTCTTCGACGACTTGTAAAATCGATGTTCATAAATCTCGCTAGTTTCGATTTAAAACGATGTATCCCGTTGTTTCGAGCTGGAATACAAGTTTTCGCGCAGTTCTGAGAGAAAAAGTTTACACCTTTCTCTCGTCTACTCTTCGACGATTTGTAAAATCGATGTTCGTGAATCTCGCTAGTTTCAATCTAAAACGATGTATCCCGTTGTTTTGAGCTGGAATACAAGTTTTCGCGCAGTTCTGAGAGAAAAAGTTTACACCTTTCTCTCGTCTACTCATCGACGACTTGTAAAATCGATGTTCGTGAATCTCGCTAGTTTCAATCTAAAACGATGTATCTCGTTGTTTTGAGCTGGAATACAAGTTTTCGCGCAGTTCTGAGCGAAAAAGTTTACACCTTTCTCTCGTCTACTCTTCGACGATTTGTAAACTCGATGTACGTGAATCTTGCTAGTTTCGATCTATAACGATGTATGCCGTTGTTTTGAGCTGGAATACAAGTTTTCGCGCAGTTCTGAGAGAAAAAGTTTACATCTTTCTCTAGTCTACTCTTCGACGATTTGTAAAATCGATGTTCGTGAATCTCGCTAGTTTCAATCTAAAACGATGTATCCCGTTGTTTTGAGCTGGAATACAAGTTTTCGCGCAGTTCTGAGAGAAAATGTTTACACCTTTCTCTCGTCTACTCATCGACGACTTGTAAAATCGATGTTCATGAATCTCGCTAGTTTCAATCTAAAACGATGTATCCCGTTGTTTTGAGCTGGAATACAAGTTTTCGCGCAGTTGTGAGAGAAAAAGTTTACACCTTTCTCTCGTCTACTCTTCGACGATTTGTAAAATCGATGTACGTGAATCTTGCTAGTTTCGATCTATAACGATGTATGCCGTTGTTTTGAGCCGGAATACAAGTTTTCGCGCAGTTCTGAGAGAAAATGTTTACACCTTTCTCTCGTCTACTCTTCGACGACTTGTGAAATCGATGTTCGTGAATCTCGTTAGTTTCAATCTAAAACGATATATACCGTGTTTTTGAGCTGGAATACAAGTTTTCGCGCAGTTATGAGAGAAAAAGTTTACACCTTTCTCTCGTCTACTCTTCGACGATTTGTAAAATCGATGTACGTGAATCTCGCTAGTTTCAATCTAAAACGATGTATCCCGTTGTTTTGAGCTGGAATACAAGTTTTCGCGCAGTTATGAGCGAAAAAGTTTACACCTTTCTCTTGTCTACTCATCGACGACTTGTAAAATCGATGTTCGTAAATCTCGCTAGTTTCGATCTAAAACGATGTATCTCGTTGTTTTGAGCTGGAATACAAGTTTTCGCGCAGTTATGAGCGAAAAAGTTAACACCTTTCTCTTGTCTACTCATCGACGACTTGTAAAATCGATGTTCTTGAATCTCCCTAGTTTTGATCTAAAACGATATATCCCGTTGTTTTGAGCTGGAATACAAGTTCTCGCGCAGTTCCGAGAGAAAAAGTTTACACCTTTCTCTCGTCTACTCTTCGACGACTTGTAAAATCGAAGTGCATGAATCTCGCTAGTTTCGTTCTAAAACGATGTATCCCGTTGTTTTGAGCTGGAATAAAAGTTTTCGCGCAGTTCTGAAAGAAAAAGTTTACACCTTTCTCTCGTCTACTCATCGACGACTTGTATAATCGATGTTCGTGAATCTCGCTACTTTCGATCTAAAACGATGTATACCGTGTTTTTGAGCTGGAATACAAGTTTTCGCGTAGTTATGAGCGAAAAAGTTTACACCTTTCTCTTGTCTACTCATCGACGACTTGTAAAATCGATGTTCATGAATCTCCCTAGTTTTGATCTAAAACGATGTATCCCGTTGTTTTGAGCTGGAATACAAGTTTTCGCGCAGTTATGAGCGAAAAAGTTTACACCTTTCTCTCGTCTACTCATCGATGACTTGTAAAATCGATGTTCGTGAATCTCGCTAGTTTCGATCTAAAACGATGTATCTCGTTGTTTTGAGCTGGAATACAAGTTTTCGCGCAGTTCTGAGAGAAAAAGTTTACACCTTTCTCTCGTCTACTCTTCGACGATTTGTAAAATCGATGTTCGTGAATCTCGCTAGTTTCGATCTAAAACGATGTATCTCGTTGTTTTGAGCTGGAATACAAGTTTTTGCGCAGTTCTGAGAGAAAAAGTTTACACCTTTCTCCCGTCTACTCTTCGACGACTTGTAAAATCGATGTTCGTGAATCTCGCTAGTTTCGATCTAAAACGATGTATCCCGTTGTTTTGAGCTGGAATACAAGTTTTTGCGCAGTTATGAGCGAAAAAGTTGACACCTTTCTCTTGTCTACTCATCGACGACTTGTAAAATCGATATTCGTGAATCTCGCTAGTTTCGATCTAAAACGATGTATCTCGTTGTTTTGAGCTGGAATACAAGTTTTCGCGCAGTTCTGAGAGAAAAAGTTTACACCTTTCTCTCGTCTACTCATCGACGACTTGTAAAATCGATGTTCGTGAATCTCGCTAGTTTCAATCTAAAACGATATATACCGTGTTTTTGAGCTGGAATACAAGTTTTCGCGCAGTTATGAGAGAAAACGTTTACACCTTTCTCTGGTCTACTCTTCGACGATTTGTAAAATCGATGTACGTGAATCTTGCTAGTTTTGATCTATAACGATGTATGCCGTTGTTTTGAGCCGGAATACAAGTTTTCGCGCAGTTCTGAGAGAAAAAGTTTACACCGTTCTCTCGTCTACTCATCGACGACTTGTATAATCGATGTTCGTGAATCTCGCTAGTTTCAATCTAAAACGATATATACCGTCTTTTTGAGCTGGAATACAAGTTTTCACGCAGTTCTGAGAGAAAACGTTTACACCTTTCGTCTACTCATCGACAACTTGTAAAATCGATGTTCGTGAATCTCGCTAGTTTCTATCTAAAACGATGTATCCCGTTGTTTTGAGCTGGAATACAAGTTTCCGCGCAGTTCTGAGAAAACGTTTATAACTTTCTCTCGTCTACTCATCGACAAATTGTAAAATCGATGTTCGTAAATCTCGCCAGTTTCGATTTAAAACGATGTATCCCGTTGTTTCGAGCTGGAATACAAGTTTTGGCGCAGTTCTGAGAGAAAAAGTTTACACCTTTCTCTCGTCTACTCTTCGACGATTTGTAAAATCGATGTTCGTGAATCTCGCTAGTTTCAATCTAAAACGATGTATCCCGTTGTTTTGAGCTGGAATACAAGTTTTCGCGCAGTTCTGAGAGAAAAAGTTTACACCTTTCTCTCGTCTACTCATCGACAACTTGTAAAATCGATGTTCGTGAATCTCGCTAGTTTCAACCTAAAACGATGTATCTCGTTGTTTTGAGCTGGAATACAAGTTTTCGCGCAGTTCTGAGCGAAAAAGTTTACACCTTTCTCTCGTCTACTCTTCGACGATTTGTAAAATCGATGTTCGTGAATCTCGCTAGTTTCGATCTAAAACGATGTATCCCGTTGTTTTGAGCTGGAATACAAGTTTTCGCGCAGTTATGAGCGAAAAAGTTTACACCTTTCTCTCGTCTACTCATCGACGATTTGTAAAATCGATGTACGTGAATCTTGCTAGTTTCGATCTATAACGATGTATGCCGTTGTTTTGAGCTGGAATACAAGTTTTCGCGCAGTTCTGAGAGAAAAAGTTTACATCTTTCTCTAGTCTACTCTTCGACGATTTGTAAAATCGATGTTCGTGAATCTCGCTAGTTTCAATCTAAAACGATGTATCCCGTTGTTTTGAGCTGGAATACAAGTTTTCGCGCAGTTCTGAGAGAAAATGTTTACACCTTTATCTCGTCTACTCATCGACGACTTGTAAAATCGATGTTCATGAATCTCGCTAGTTTCAATCTAAAACGATGTATCCCGTTGTTTTGAGCTGGAATACAAGTTTTCGCGCAGTTCTGAGAGAAAAAGTTTACACCTTTCTCTCGTCTACTCTTCGACGATTTGTAAAATCGATGTACGTGAATCTTGCTAGTTTCGATCTATAACGATGTATGCCGTTGTTTTGAGCTGGAATACAAGTTTTCGCGCAGTTATGAGCGAAAAAGTTAACACCTTTCTCTTGTCTACTCATCGACGACTTGTAAAATCGATGTTCTTGAATCTCCCTAGTTTTGATCTAAAACGATATATCCCGTTGTTTTGAGCTGGAATACAAGTTCTCGCGCAGTTCCGAGAGAAAAAGTTTACACCTTTCTCTCGTCTACTCTTCGACGACTTGTAAAATCGAAGTGCATGAATCTCGCTAGTTTCGTTCTAAAACGATGTATCCCGTTGTTTTGAGCTGGAATACAAGTTTTCGCGCAGTTCTGAAAGAAAAAGTTTACACCTTTCTCTCGTCTACTCATCGACGACTTGTATAATCGATGTTCGTGAATCTCGCTAGTTTCGATCTAAAACGATGTATACCGTGTTTTTGAGCTGGAATACAAGTTTTCGCGTAGTTATGAGCGAAAAAGTTTACACCTTTCTCTTGCCTACTCATCGACGACTTGTAAAATCGATGTTCATGAATCTCCCTAGTTTTGATCTAAAACGATGTATCCCGTTGTTTTGAGCTGGAATACAAGTTTTCGCGCAGTTATGAGCGAAAAAGTTTACACCTTTCTCTTGTCTACTCATCGACGACTTGTAAAATCGATGTTCGTGAATCTCGCTAGTTTCGATCTAAAACGATGTGTCTCGTTGTTTTGACCTGGAATACAAGTTTTCGCGCAGTTCTGAGAGAAAAAGTTTACACCTTTCTCTCGTCTACTCTTCGACGATTTGTAAAATCGATGTTCGTGAATCTCGCTAGTTTCAATCTAAAACGATGTATCCCGTTGTTTTGAGCTGGAATACAAGTTTTCGCGCAGTTCTGAGAGAAAAAGTTTACACCTTTCTCTTGTCTACTCTTCGACGATTTGTAAAATCGATGTTCGTGAATCTCGCTAGTTTCGATCTAAAACGATGTATCTCGTTGTTTTGAGCTGGAATACAAGTTTTTGCGCAGTTCTGAGAGAAAAAGTTTACACCGTTCTCTCGTCTACTCATCGACGACTTGTATAATCGATGTTCGTGAATCTCGCTAGTTTCAATCTAAAACGATATATACCGTGTTTTTGAGCTGGAATACAATTCACGCAGTTCTGAGAGAAAACGTTTACACCTTTCTCTCGTCTACTCATCGACAACTTGTAAAATCGATGTTCGTGAATCTCGCTAGTTTCTATCTAAAACGATGTATCCCGTTGTTTTGAGCTGGAATACAAGTTTTCGCGCAGTTATGAGCGAAAAAGTTTACACCTTTCTCTTGTCTACTCATCGACGACTTGTAAAATCGATGTTCTTGAATCTCCCTAGTTTTGATCTAAAACGATATATCCCGTTGTTTTGAGCTGGAATACAAGTTCTCGCGCAGTTCCGAGAGAAAAAGTTTACACCTTTCTCTCGTCTACTCTTCGACGACTTGTAAAATCGAAGTGCATGAATCTCGCTAGTTTCGTTCTAAAACGATGTATCCCGTTGTTTTGAGCTAGAATACAAGTTTTCGCGCAGTTCTGAAAGAAAAAGTTTACACCTTTCTCTCGTCTACTCATCGACGACTTGTATATTCGATGTTCGTGAATCTCGCTAGTTTCGATCTAAAACGACGTATCCCGTTGTTTTGAGCTGGAATACAAGTTTTCGCGCAGTTATGAGCGAAAAAGTTTACACCTTTCTCTTGTCTACTCATCGACGACTTGTAAAATCGATGTTCGTGAATCTCGCTAGTTTCGATCTAAAACGATGTATCCCGTTGTTTTGAGCTGGAATACAAGTTTTCGCGCAGTTATGAGCGAAAAAGTTTACACCTTTCTCTTGTCTACTCATCGACGACTTGTAAAATCGATGTTCTTGAATCTCCCTAGTTTTGATCTAAAACGATATATCCCGTTGTTTTGAGCTGGAATACAATTTCTCGCGCAGTTCCGAGAGAAAAAGTTTACACCTTTCTCTCGTCTACTCTTCGACGACTTGTAAAATCGAAGTGCATGAATCTCGCTAGTTTCGTTCTAAAACGATGTATCCCGTTGTATTGAGCTGGAATACAAGTTTTCGCGCCGTTCTGAAAGAAAACTTTACACCTTTCTTTCGTCTACTCATCGACGACTTGTATAATCGATGTTCGTGAATCTCGCTAGTTTCGATCTAAAACGACGTATCCCGTTGTTTTGAGCTGGAATACAAGTTTTCGCGCAGTTATGAGCGAAAAAGTTTACACCTTTCTCTTGTCTACTCATCGACGACTTGTAAAATCGATGTTCGTGAATCTCGCTAGTTTCGATCTAAAAAGATGTATCTCGTTGTTTTGAGCTGGAATACAAGTTTTCGCGCAGTTCTGAGAGAAAAAGTTTACACCTTTCTCTCGTCTACTCTTCGACGATTTGTAAAATCGATGTTCGTGAATCTCGCTAGTTTAAATCTAAAACGATGTATCCCGTTGTTTTGAGCTGGAATACAAGTTTTCGCGCAGTTCTGAGAGAAAAAGTTTACACCTTTCTCTCGTCTACTCATCGACGACTTGTAAAATCGATGTGCGTGAATCTCGCTAGTTTCAATCTAAAACGATGTATCTCGTTGTTTTCAGCTGGAATACAAGTTTTCGCGCAGTTCTGAGAGAAAAAGTTTACACCTTTATCTCGTCTACTCATCGACAACTTGTAAAATCGATGTTCGTGAATCTCGCTAGTTTCGATCTAAAACGATGTATCCCGTTGTTTTGAGCTGGAATACAAGTTTTCGCGCAGTTCTGAGAGAAAAAGTTTACACCTTTCTCTCGTCTACTCTTCGACGATTTGTAAAATCGATGTTCGTGAATCTCGCTAGTTTCAATCTAAAACGATGTATCCCGTTGTTTTGAGCTGGAATACAAGTTTTCGCGCAGTTCTGAGAGAAAAAGTTTACACCTTTCTCTCGTCTACTCTTCGACGATTTGTAAAATCGATGTTCGTGAATCTCGCTAGTTTCGATCTAAAACGATGTATCTCGTTGTTTTGAGCTGGAATACAAGTTTTTGCGCAGTTCTGAGAGAAAAAGTTTACACCTTTCTCCCGTCTCCTCTTCGACGATTTGTAAAATCGATGTTCGTGAATCTCGCTAGTTTCGATCTAAAACGATGTATCCCGTTGTTTTGAGCTGGAATACAAGTTTTTGCGCAGTTATGAGCGAAAAAGTTGACACCTTTCTCTTGTCTACTCATCGACGACTTGTAAAATCGATATTCGTGAATCTCGCTAGTTTCGATCTAAAACGATGTATCTCGTTGTTTTGAGCTGGAATACAAGTTTTCGCGCAGTTCTGAGAGAAAAAGTTTACACCTTTCTCTCGTCTACTCATCGACGACTTGTAAAATCGATGTTCGTGAATCTCGCTAGTTTCAATCTAAAACGATATATACCGTGTTTTTGAGCTGGAATACAAGTTTTCGCGCAGTTATGAGAGAAAACGTTTACACCTTTCTCTGGTCTGCTCTTCGACGATTTGTAAAATCGATGTACGTGAATCTTGCTAGTTTCGATCTATAACGATGTATGCCGTTGTTTTGAGCCGGAATAGAAGTTTTCGCGCAGTTCTGAGAGAAAAAGTTTACACCGTTCTCTCGTCTACTCATCGACGACTTGTATAATCGATGTTCGTGAATCTCGCTAGTTTCAATCTAAAACAATATATACCGTGTTTTTGAGCTGGAATACAATTCACGCAGTTCTGAGAGAAAACGTTTACACCTTTCTCTCGTCTACTCATCGACAACTTGTAAAATCGATGTTCGTGAATCTCGCTAGTTTCTATTTAGAACGATGAATCCCGTTGTTTTGAGCTGGAATACAAGTTTTCGCGCAGTTATGAGCGAAAAAGTTTACACCTTTCTCTTGTCTACTCATCGACGACTTGTAAAATCGATGTTCTTGAATCTCCCTAGTTTTGATCTAAAACGATATATCCCGTTGTTTTGAGCTGGAATACAAGTTCTCGCGCAGTTCCGAGAGAAAAAGTTTACACCTTTCTCTCGTCTACTCTTCGACGACTTGTAAAATCGAAGTGCATGAATCTCGCTAGTTTCGTTCTAAAACGATGTATCCCGTTGTATTGAGCTGGAATACAAGTTTTCGCGCCGTTCTGAAAGAAAAAGTTTACACCTTTCTTTCGTCTACTCATCGACGACTTGTATAATCGATGTTCGTGAATCTCGCTAGTTTCGATCTAAAACGACGTATCCCGTTGTTTTGAGCTGGAATAGAAGTTTTCGCGCAGTTCTGAGAGAAAAAGTTTACACCGTTCTCTCGTCTACTCATCGACGACTTGTATAATCGATGTTCGTGAATCTCGCTAGTTTCAATCTAAAACAATATATACCGTGTTTTTGAGCTGGAATACAATTCACGCAGTTCTGAGAGAAAACGTTTACACCTTTCTCTCGTCTACTCATCGACAACTTGTAAAATCGATGTTCGTGAATCTCGCTAGTTTCTATTTAGAACGATGAATCCCGTTGTTTTGAGCTGGAATACAAGTTTTTGCGCAGTTATGAGCGAAAAAGTTGACACCTTTCTCTTGTCTACTCATCGACGACTTGTAAAATCGATATTCGTGAATCTCGCTAGTTTCGATCTAAAACGATGTATCTCGTTGTTTTGAGCTGGAATACAAGTTTTCGCGCAGTTCTGAGAGAAAAAGTTTACACCTTTCTCTCGTCTACTCATCGACGACTTGTAAAATCGATGTTCGTGAATCTCGCTAGTTTCAATCTAAAACGATATATACCGTGTTTTTGAGCTGGAATACAAGTTTTCGCGCAGTTATGAGAGAAAACGTTTACACCTTTCTCTGGTCTGCTCTTCGACGATTTGTAAAATCGATGTACGTGAATCTTGCTAGTTTCGATCTATAACGATGTATGCCGTTGTTTTGAGCCGGAATAGAAGTTTTCGCGCAGTTCTGAGAGAAAAAGTTTACACCGTTCTCTCGTCTACTCATCGACGACTTGTATAATCGATGTTCGTGAATCTCGCTAGTTTCAATCTAAAACAATATATACCGTGTTTTTGAGCTGGAATACAATTCACGCAGTTCTGAGAGAAAACGTTTACACCTTTCTCTCGTCTACTCATCGACAACTTGTAAAATCGATGTTCGTGAATCTCGCTAGTTTCTATTTAGAACGATGAATCCCGTTGTTTTGAGCTGGAATACAAGTTTTCGCGCAGTTATGAGCGAAAAAGTTTACACCTTTCTCTTGTCTACTCATCGACGACTTGTAAAATCGATGTTCTTGAATCTCCCTAGTTTTGATCTAAAACGATATATCCCGTTGTTTTGAGCTGGAATACAAGTTCTCGCGCAGTTCCGAGAGAAAAAGTTTACACCTTTCTCTCGTCTACTCTTCGACGACTTGTAAAATCGAAGTGCATGAATCTCGCTAGTTTCGTTCTAAAACGATGTATCCCGTTGTATTGAGCTGGAATACAAGTTTTCGCGCCGTTCTGAAAGAAAAAGTTTACACCTTTCTTTCGTCTACTCATCGACGACTTGTATAATCGATGTTCGTGAATCTCGCTAGTTTCGATCTAAAACGACGTATCCCGTTGTTTTGAGCTGGAATAGAAGTTTTCGCGCAGTTCTGAGAGAAAAAGTTTACACCGTTCTCTCGTCTACTCATCGACGACTTGTATAATCGATGTTCGTGAATCTCGCTAGTTTCAATCTAAAACAATATATACCGTGTTTTTGAGCTGGAATACAATTCACGCAGTTCTGAGAGAAAACGTTTACACCTTTCTCTCGTCTACTCATCGACAACTTGTAAAATCGATGTTCGTGAATCTCGCTAGTTTCTATTTAGAACGATGAATCCCGTTGTTTTGAGCTGGAATACAAGTTTTTGCGCAGTTATGAGCGAAAAAGTTGACACCTTTCTCTTGTCTACTCATCGACGACTTGTAAAATCGATATTCGTGAATCTCGCTAGTTTCGATCTAAAACGATGTATCTCGTTGTTTTGAGCTGGAATACAAGTTTTCGCGCAGTTCTGAGAGAAAAAGTTTACACCTTTCTCTCGTCTACTCATCGACGACTTGTAAAATCGATGTTCGTGAATCTCGCTAGTTTCAATCTAAAACGATATATACCGTGTTTTTGAGCTGGAATACAAGTTTTCGCGCAGTTATGAGAGAAAACGTTTACACCTTTCTCTGGTCTGCTCTTCGACGATTTGTAAAATCGATGTACGTGAATCTTGCTAGTTTCGATCTATAACGATGTATGCCGTTGTTTTGAGCCGGAATAGAAGTTTTCGCGCAGTTCTGAGAGAAAAAGTTTACACCGTTCTCTCGTCTACTCATCGACGACTTGTATAATCGATGTTCGTGAATCTCGCTAGTTTCAATCTAAAACAATATATACCGTGTTTTTGAGCTGGAATACAATTCACGCAGTTCTGAGAGAAAACGTTTACACCTTTCTCTCGTCTACTCATCGACAACTTGTAAAATCGATGTTCGTGAATCTCGCTAGTTTCTATTTAGAACGATGAATCCCGTTGTTTTGAGCTGGAATACAAGTTTTCGCGCAGTTATGAGCGAAAAAGTTTACACCTTTCTCTTGTCTACTCATCGACGACTTGTAAAATCGATGTTCTTGAATCTCCCTAGTTTTGATCTAAAACGATATATCCCGTTGTTTTGAGCTGGAATACAAGTTCTCGCGCAGTTCCGAGAGAAAAAGTTTACACCTTTCTCTCGTCTACTCTTCGACGACTTGTAAAATCGAAGTGCATGAATCTCGCTAGTTTCGTTCTAAAACGATGTATCCCGTTGTATTGAGCTGGAATACAAGTTTTCGCGCCGTTCTGAAAGAAAAAGTTTACACCTTTCTTTCGTCTACTCATCGACGACTTGTATAATCGATGTTCGTGAATCTCGCTAGTTTCGATCTAAAACGACGTATCCCGTTGTTTTGAGCTGGAATAGAAGTTTTCGCGCAGTTCTGAGAGAAAAAGTTTACACCGTTCTCTCGTCTACTCATCGACGACTTGTATAATCGATGTTCGTGAATCTCGCTAGTTTCAATCTAAAACAATATATACCGTGTTTTTGAGCTGGAATACAATTCACGCAGTTCTGAGAGAAAACGTTTACACCTTTCTCTCGTCTACTCATCGACAACTTGTAAAATCGATGTTCGTGAATCTCGCTAGTTTCTATTTAGAACGATGAATCCCGTTGTTTTGAGCTGGAATACAAGTTTTTGCGCAGTTATGAGCGAAAAAGTTGACACCTTTCTCTTGTCTACTCATCGACGACTTGTAAAATCGATATTCGTGAATCTCGCTAGTTTCGATCTAAAACGATGTATCTCGTTGTTTTGAGCTGGAATACAAGTTTTCGCGCAGTTCTGAGAGAAAAAGTTTACACCTTTCTCTCGTCTACTCATCGACGACTTGTAAAATCGATGTTCGTGAATCTCGCTAGTTTCAATCTAGAACGATATATACCGTGTTTTTGAGCTGGAATACAAGTTTTCGCGCAGTTATGAGAGAAAACGTTTACACCTTTCTCTGGTCTGCTCTTCGACGATTTGTAAAATCGATGTACGTGAATCTTGCTAGTTTCGATCTATAACGATGTATGCCGTTGTTTTGAGCCGGAATAGAAGTTTTCGCGCAGTTCTGAGAGAAAAAGTTTACACCGTTCTCTCGTCTACTCATCGACGACTTGTATAATCGATGTTCGTGAATCTCGCTAGTTTCAATCTAAAACAATATATACCGTGTTTTTGAGCTGGAATACAATTCACGCAGTTCTGAGAGAAAACGTTTACACCTTTCTCTCGTCTACTCATCGACAACTTGTAAAATCGATGTTCGTGAATCTCGCTAGTTTCTATTTAGAACGATGAATCCCGTTGTTTTGAGCTGGAATACAAGTTTTCGCGCAGTTATGAGCGAAAAAGTTTACACCTTTCTCTTGTCTACTCATCGACGACTTGTAAAATCGATGTTCTTGAATCTCCCTAGTTTTGATCTAAAACGATATATCCCGTTGTTTTGAGCTGGAATACAAGTTCTCGCGCAGTTCCGAGAGAAAAAGTTTACACCTTTCTCTCGTCTACTCTTCGACGACTTGTAAAATCGAAGTGCATGAATCTCGCTAGTTTCGTTCTAAAACGATGTATCCCGTTGTATTGAGCTGGAATACAAGTTTTCGCGCCGTTCTGAAAGAAAAAGTTTACACCTTTCTTTCGTCTACTCATCGACGACTTGTATAATCGATGTTCGTGAATCTCGCTAGTTTCGATCTAAAACGACGTATCCCGTTGTTTTGAGCTGGAATACAAGTTTTCGCGCAGTTATGAGCGAAAAAGTTTACACCTTTCTCTTGTCTACTCATCGACGACTTGTATATTCGATGTTCGTGAATCTCGCTAGTTTCGATCTAAAACGACGTATCCCGTTGTTTTGAGCTGGAATACAAGTTTTCGCGCAGTTATGAGCGAAAAAGTTTACACCTTTCTCTTGTCTACTCATCGACGACTTGTAAAATCGATGTTCGTGAATCTCGCTAGTTTCGATCTAAAACGATGTATCCCGTTGTTTTGAGCTGGAATACAAGTTTTCGCGCAGTTATGAGCGAAAAAGTTTACACCTTTCTCTTGTCTACTCATCGACGACTTGTAAAATCGATGTTCTTGAATCTCCCTAGTTTTGATCTAAAACGATATATCCCGTTGTTTTGAGCTGGAATACAAGTTCTCGCGCAGTTCCGAGAGAAAAAGTTTACACCTTTCTCTCGTCTACTCTTCGACGACTTGTAAAATCGAAGTGCATGAATCTCGCTAGTTTCGTTCTAAAACGATGTATCCCGTTGTATTGAGCTGGAATACAAGTTTTCGCGCCGTTCTGAAAGAAAAAGTTTACACCTTTCTTTCGTCTACTCATCGACGACTTGTATAATCGATGTTCGTGAATCTCGCTAGTTTCGATCTAAAACGACGTATCCCGTTGTTTTGAGCTGGAATACAAGTTTTCGCGCAGTTATGAGCGAAAAAGTTTACACCTTTCTCTTGTCTACTCATCGACGACTTGTAAAATCGATGTTGGTGAATCTCGCTAGTTTCGATCTAAAAAGATGTATCTCGTTGTTTTGAGCTGGAATACAAGTTTTCGCGCAGTTCTGAGAGAAAAAGTTTACACCTTTCTCTCGTCTACTCTTCGACGATTTGTAAAATCGATGTTCGTGAATCTCGCTAGTTTAAATCTAAAACGATGTATCCCGTTGTTTTGAGCTGGAATACAAGTTTTCGCGCAGTTCTGAGAGAAAAAGTTTACACCTTTCTCTCGTCTACTCATCGACGACTTGTAAAATCGATGTGCGTGAATCTCGCTAGTTTCAATCTAAAACGATGTATCTCGATGTTTTCAGCTGGAATACAAGTTTTCGCGCAGTTCTGAGAGAAAAAGTTTACACCTTTATCTCGTCTACTCATCGACAACTTGTAAAATCGATGTTCGTGAATCTCGCTAGTTTCGATCTAAAACGATGTATCCCGTTGTTTTGAGCTGGAATACAAGTTTTCGCGCAGTTCTGAGAGAAAAAGTTTACACCTTTCTCTCGTCTACTCTTCGACGATTTGTAAAATCGATGTTCGTGAATCTCGCTAGTTTCAATCTAAAACGATGTATCCCGTTGTTTTGAGCTGGAATACAAGTTTTCGCGCAGTTCTGAGAGAAAAAGTTTACACCTTTTTCTCGTGTACTCTTCGACGATTTGTTAAATCGATGTTCGTGAATCTCGCTAGTTTCGATCTAAAACGATGTATCTCGTTGTTTTGAGCTGGAATACAAGTTTTTGCGCAGTTCTGAGAGAAAAAGTTTACACCTTTCTCCCGTCTACTCTTCGACGATTTGTAAAATCGATGTTCGTGAATCTCGCTAGTTTCGATCTAAAACGATGTATCCCGTTGTTTTGAGCTGGAATACAAGTTTTTGCGCAGTTATGAGCGAAAAAGTTGACACCTTTCTCTTGTCTACTCATCGACGACTTGTAAAATCGATATTCGTGAATCTCGCTAGTTTCGATCTAAAACGATGTATCTCGTTGTTTTGAGCTGGAATACAAGTTCTCGCGCAGTTCCGAGAGAAAAAGTTTACACCTTTCTCTCGTCTACTCTTCGACGACTTGTAAAATCGAAGTGCATGAATCTCGCTAGTTTCGTTCTAAAACGATGTATCCCGTTGTTTTGAGCTGGAATACAAGTTTTCGCGCAGTTCTGAAAGAAAAAGTTTACACCTTTCTCTCGTCTACTCATCGACGACTTGTATAATCGATGTTCGTGAATCTCGCTAGTTTCGATCTAAAACGATGTATACCGTGTTTTTGAGCTGGAATACAAGTTTTCGCGTAGTTATGAGCGAAAAAGTTTACACCTTTCTCTTGTCTACTCATCGACGACTTGTAAAATCGATGTTCATGAATCTCCCTAGTTTTGATCTAAAACGATGTATCCCGTTGTTTTGAGCTGGAATACAAGTTTTCGCGCAGTTATGAGCGAAAAAGTTTACACCTTTCTCTTGTCTACTCATCGACGACTTGTAAAATCGATGTTCGTGAATCTCGCTAGTTTCGATCTAAAACGATGTATCTCGTTGTTTTGACCTGGAATACAAGTTTTCGCGCAGTTCTGAGAGAAAAAGTTTACACCTTTCTCTCGTCTACTCTTCGACGATTTGTAAAATCGATGTTCGTGAATCTCGCTAGTTTCAATCTAAAACGATGTATCCCGTTGTTTTGAGCTGGAATACAAGTTTTCGCGCAGTTCTGAGAGAAAAAGTTTACACCTTTCTCTTGTCTACTCTTCGACGATTTGTAAAATCGATGTTCGTGAATCTCGCTAGTTTCGATCTAAAACGATGTATCTCGTTGTTTTGAGCTGGAATACAAGTTTTTGCGCAGTTCTGAGAGAAAAAGTTTACACCGTTCTCTCGTCTACTCATCGACGACTTGTATAATCGATGTTCGTGAATCTCGCTAGTTTCAATCTAAAACGATATATACCGTGTTTTTGAGCTGGAATACAATTCACGCAGTTCTGAGAGAAAACGTTTACACCTTTCTCTCGTCTACTCATCGACAACTTGTAAAATCGATGTTCGTGAATCTCGCTAGTTTCTATCTAAAACGATGTATCCCGTTGTTTTGAGCTGGAATACAAGTTTTCGCGCAGTTATGAGCGAAAAAGTTTACACCTTTCTCTTGTCTACTCATCGACGACTTGTAAAATCGATGTTCTTGAATCTCCCTAGTTTTGATCTAAAACGATATATCCCGTTGTTTTGAGCTGGAATACAAGTTCTCGCGCAGTTCCGAGAGAAAAAGTTTACACCTTTCTCTCGTCTACTCTTCGACGACTTGTAAAATCGAAGTGCATGAATCTCGCTAGTTTCGTTCTAAAACGATGTATCCCGTTGTTTTGAGCTAGAATACAAGTTTTCGCGCAGTTCTGAAAGAAAAAGTTTACACCTTTCTCTCGTCTACTCATCGACGACTTGTATATTCGATGTTCGTGAATCTCGCTAGTTTCGATCTAAAACGACGTATCCCGTTGTTTTGAGCTTGAATACAAGTTTTCGCGCAGTTATGAGCGAAAAAGTTTACACCTTTCTCTTGTCTACTCATCGACGACTTGTAAAATCGATGTTCGTGAATCTCGCTAGTTTCGATCTAAAACGATGTATCCCGTTGTTTTGAGCTGGAATACAAGTTTTCGCGCAGTTATGAGCGAAAAAGTTTACACCTTTCTCTTGTCTACTCATCGACGACTTGTAAAATCGATGTTCTTGAATCTCCCTAGTTTTGATCTAAAACGATATATCCCGTTGTTTTGAGCTGGAATACAAGTTCTCGCGCAGTTCCGAGAGAAAAAGTTTACACCTTTCTCTCGTCTACTCTTCGACGACTTGTAAAATCGAAGTGCATGAATCTCGCTAGTTTCGTTCTAAAACGATGTATCCCGTTGTATTGAGCTGGAATACAAGTTTTCGCGCCGTTCTGAAAGAAAAAGTTTACACCTTTCTTTCGTCTACTCATCGACGACTTGTATAATCGATGTTCGTGAATCTCGCTAGTTTCGATCTAAAACGACGTATCCCGTTGTTTTGAGCTGGAATACAAGTTTTCGCGCAGTTATGAGCGAAAAAGTTTACACCTTTCTCTTGTCTACTCATCGACGACTTGTAAAATCGATGTTCGTGAATCTCGCTAGTTTCGATCTAAAAAGATGTATCTCGTTGTTTTGAGCTGGAATACAAGTTTTCGCGCAGTTCTGAGAGAAAAAGTTTACACCTTTCTCTCGTCTACTCTTCGACGATTTGTAAAATCGATGTTCGTGAATCTCGCTAGTTTAAATCTAAAACGATGTATCCCGTTGTTTTGAGCTGGAATACAAGTTTTCGCGCAGTTCTGAGAGAAAACGTTTACACCTTTCTCTCGTCTACTCATCGACGACTTGTAAAATCGATGTGCGTGAATCTCGCTAGTTTCAATCTAAAACGATGTATCTCGTTGTTTCAGCTGGAATACAAGTTTTCGCGCAGTTCTGAGAGAAAAAGTTTACACCTTTATCTCGTCTACTCATCGACAACTTGTAAAATCGATGTTCGTGAATCTCGCTAGTTTCGATCTAAAACGATGTATCCCGTTGTTTTGAGCTGGAATACAAGTTTTCGCGCAGTTCTGAGAGAAAAAGTTTACACCTTTCTCTCGTCTACTCTTCGACGATTTGTAAAATCGATGTTCGTGAATCTCGCTAGTTTCAATCTAAAACGATGTATCCCGTTCTTTTGAGCTGGAATACAAGTTTTCGCGCAGTTCTGAGAGAAAAAGTTTACACCTTTCTCTCGTCTACTCTTCGACGATTTGTAAAATCGATGTTCGTGAATCTCGCTAGTTTCGATCTAAAACGATGTATCTCGTTGTTTTGAGCTGGAATACAAGTTTTTGCGCAGTTCTGAGAGAAAAAGTTTACACCTTTCTCCCGTCTACTCTTCGACGACTTGTAAAATCGATGTTCGTGAATCTCGCTAGTTTCGATCTAAAACGATGTATCCCGTTGTTTTGAGCTGGAATACAAGTTTTTGCGCAGGTATGAGCGAAAAAGTTGACACCTTTCTCTTGTCTACTCATCGACGACTTGTAAAATCGATATTCGTGAATCTCGCTAGTTTCGATCTAAAACGATGTATCTCGTTGTTTTGAGCTGGAATACAAGTTTTCGCGCAGTTCTGAGAGAAAACGTTTACACCTTTCTCTCGTCTACTCATCGACGACTTGTAAAATCGATGTTCGTGAATCTCGCTAGTTTCAATCTAAAACGATATATACCGTGTTTTTGAGCTGGAATACAAGTTTTCGCGCAGTTATGAGAGAAAACGTTTACACCTTTCTCTGGTCTACTCTTCGACGATTTGTAAAATCGATGTACGTGAATCTTGCTAGTTTCGATCTATAACGATGTATGCCGTTGTTTTGAGCCGGAATACAAGTTTTCGCGCAGTTCTGAGAGAAAAAGTTTACACCGTTCTCTCGTCTACTCATCGACGACTTGTATAATCGATGTTCGTGAATCTCGCTAGTTTCAATCTAAAACGATATATACCGTCTTTTTGAGCTGGAATACAAGTTTTCACGCAGTTCTGAGAGAAAACGTTTACACCTTTCTCTCGTCTACTCATCGACAACTTGTAAAATCGATGTTCGTGAATCTCGCTAGTTTCTATCTAAAACGATGTATCCCGTTGTTTTGAGCTGGAATACAAGTTTCCGCGCAGTTCTGAGAAAACGTTTATAACTTTCTCTCGTCTACTCATCGACAAATTGTAAAATCGATGTTCGTAAATCTCGCTAGTTTCGATTTAAAACGATGTATCCCGTTGTTTCGAGCTGGAATACAAGTTTTCGCGCAGTTCTGAGAGAAAAAGTTTACACCTTTCTCTCGTCTACTCTTCGACGATTTGTAAAATCGATGTTCGTGAATCTCGCTAGTTTCAATCTAAAACGATGTATCCCGTTGTTTTGAGCTGGAATACAAGTTTTCGCGCAGTTCTGAGAGAAAAAGTTTACACCTTTCTCTCGTCTACTCATCGACAACTTGTAAAATCGATGTTCGTGAATCTCGCTAGTTTCAACCTAAAACGATGTATCTCGTTGTTTTGAGCTGGAATACAAGTTTTCGCGCAGTTCTGAGCGAAAAAGTTTACACCTTTCTCTCGTCTACTCTTCGACGATTTGTAAAATCGATGTTCGTGAATCTCGCTAGTTTCGATCTAAAACGATGTATCCCGTTGTTTTGAGCTGGAATACAAGTTTTCGCGCAGTTATGAGCGAAAAAGTTTACACCTTTCTCTCGTCTACTCATCGACGATTTGTAAAATCGATGTACGTGAATCTTGCTAGTTTCGATCTATAACGATGTATGCCGTTGTTTTGAGCTGGAATACAAGTTTTCGCGCAGTTCTGAGAGAAAAAGTTTACATCTTTCTCTAGTCTACTCTTCGACGATTTGTAAAATCGATGTTCGTGAATCTCGCTAGTTTCAATCTAAAACGATGTATCCCGTTGTTTTGAGCTGGAATACAAGTTTTCGCGCAGTTCTGAGAGAAAATGTTTACACCTTTATCTCGTCTACTCATCGACGACTTGTAAAATCGATGTTCATGAATCTCGCTAGTTTCAATCTAAAACGATGTATCCCGTTGTTTTGAGCTGGAATACAAGTTTTCGCGCAGTTCTGAGAGAAAAAGTTTACACCTTTCTCTCGTCTACTCTTCGACGATTTGTAAAATCGATGTACGTGAATCTTGCTAGTTTCAATCTATAACGATGTATGCCGTTGTTTTGAGCTGGAATACAAGTTTTCGCGCAGTTATGAGCGAAAAAGTTAACACCTTTCTCTTGTCTACTCATCGACGACTTGTAAAATCGATGTTCTTGAATCTCCCTAGTTTTGATCTAAAACGATATATCCTGTTGTTTTGAGCTGGAATACAAGTTCTCGCGCAGTTCCGAGAGAAAAAGTTTACACCTTTCTCTCGTCTACTCTTCGACGACTTGTAAAATCGAAGTGCATGAATCTCGCTAGTTTCGTTCTAAAACGATGTATCCCGTTGTTTTGAGCTGGAATACAAGTTTTCGCGCAGTTCTGAAAGAAAAAGTTTACACCTTTCTCTCGTCTACTCATCGACGACTTGTATAATCGATGTTCGTGAATCTCGCTAGTTTCGATCTAAAACGATGTATACCGTGTTTTTGAGCTGGAATACAAGTTTTCGCGTAGTTATGAGCGAAAAAGTTTACACCTTTCTCTTGTCTACTCATCGACGACTTGTAAAATCGATGTTCATGAATCTCCCTAGTTTTGATCTAAAACGATGTATCCCGTTGTTTTGAGCTGGAATACAAGTTTTCGCGCAGTTATGAGCGAAAAAGTTTACACCTTTCTCTTGTCTACTCATCGACGACTTGTAAAATCGATGTTCGTGAATCTCGCTAGTTTCGATCTAAAACGATGTATCTCGTTGTTTTGAGCTGGAATACAAGTTTTCGCGCAGTTCTGAGAGAAAAAGTTTACACCTTTCTCTCGTCTACTCTTCGACGATTTGTAAAATCGATGTTCGTGAATCTCGCTAGTTTCAATCTAAAACGATGTATCCCGTTGTTTTGAGCTGGAATACAAGTTTTCGCGTAGTTCTGAGAGAAAAAGTTTACACCTTTCTCTTGTCTACTCTTCGACGATTTGTAAAATCGATGTTCGTGAATCTCGCTAGTTTCGATCTAAAACGATGTATCTCGTTGTTTTGAGCTGGAATACAAGTTTTTGCGCAGTTCTGAGAGAAAAAGTTTACACCTTTCTCCCGTCTCCTCTTCGACGATTTGTAAAATCGATGTTCGTGAATCTCGCTAGTTTCGATCTAAAACGATGTATCCCGTTGTTTTGAGCTGGAATACAAGTTTTTGCGCAGTTATGAGCGAAAAAGTTGACACCTTTCTCTTGTCTACTCATCGACGACTTGTAAAATCGATATTCGTGAATCTCGCTAGTTTCGATCTAAAACGATGTATCTCGTTGTTTTGAGCTGGAATACAAGTTTTCGCGCAGTTCTGAGAGAAAAAGTTTACACCTTTCTCTCGTCTACTCATCGACGACTTGTAAAATCGATGTTCGTGAATCTCGCTAGTTTCAATCTAAAACGATATATACCGTGTTTTTGAGCTGGAATACAAGTTTTCGCGCAGTTATGAGAGAAAACGTTTACACCTTTCTCTGGTCTGCTCTTCGACGATTTGTAAAATCGATGTACGTGAATCTTGCTAGTTTCGATCTATAACGATGTATGCCGTTGTTTTGAGCCGGAATAGAAGTTTTCGCGCAGTTCTGAGAGAAAAAGTTTACACCGTTCTCTCGTCTACTCATCGACGACTTGTATAATCGATGTTCGTGAATCTCGCTAGTTTCAATCTAAAACGATATATACCGTGTTTTTGAGCTGGAATACAATTCACGCAGTTCTGAGAGAAAACGTTTACACCTTTCTCTCGTCTACTCATCGACAACTTGTAAAATCGATGTTCGTGAATCTCGCTAGTTTCTATTTAGAACGATGTATCCCGTTGTTTTGAGCTGGAATACAAGTTTTCGCGCAGTTATGAGCGAAAAAGTTTACACCTTTCTCTTGTCTACTCATCGACGACTTGTAAAATCGATGTTCTTGAATCTCCCTAGTTTTGATCTAAAACGATATATCCCGTTGTTTTGAGCTGGAATACAAGTTCTCGCGCAGTTCCGAGAGAAAAAGTTTACACCTTTCTCTCGTCTACTCTTCGACGACTTGTAAAATCGAAGTGCATGA
The DNA here is from genome assembly GCF_052857255.1 of Amblyomma americanum. Taxonomy (NCBI): domain Eukaryota; kingdom Metazoa; phylum Arthropoda; class Arachnida; order Ixodida; family Ixodidae; genus Amblyomma; species Amblyomma americanum. The sequence continues at coordinate 539,137 of NW_027526494.1, forward strand.
ATCTCGCTAGTTTCGTTCTAAAACGATGTATCCCGTTGTATTGAGCTGGAATTCAAGTTTTCGCGCCGTTCTGAAAGAAAAAGTTTACACCTTTCTTTCGTCTACTCATCGACGACTTGTATAATCGATGTTCGTGAATCTCGCTAGTTTCGATCTAAAACGACGTATCCCGTTGTTTTGAGCTGGAATACAAGTTTTCGCGCAGTTATGAGCGAAAAAGTTTACACCTTTCTCTTGTCTACTCATCGACGACTTGTATATTCGATGTTCGTGAATCTCGCTAGTTTCGATCTAAAACGACGTATCCCGTTGTTTTGAGCTGGAATACAAGTTTTCGCGCAGTTATGAGCGAAAAAGTTTACACCTTTCTCTTGTCTACTCATCGACGACTTGTAAAATCGATGTTCGTGAATCTCGCTAGTTTCGATCTAAAACGATGTATCCCGTTGTTTTGAGCTGGAATACAAGTTTTCGCGCAGTTATGAGCGAAAAAGTTTACACCTTTCTCTTGTCTACTCATCGACGACTTGTAAAATCGATGTTCTTGAATCTCCCTAGTTTTGATCTAAAACGATATATCCCGTTGTTTTGAGCTGGAATACAAGTTCTCGCGCAGTTCCGAGAGAAAAAGTTTACACCTTTCTCTCGTCTACTCTTCGACGACTTGTAAAATCGAAGTGCATGAATCTCGCTAGTTTCGTTCTAAAACGATGTATCCCGTTGTATTGAGCTGGAATACAAGTTTTCGCGCCGTTCTGAAAGAAAAAGTTTACACCTTTCTTTCGTCTACTCATCGACGACTTGTATAATCGATGTTCGTGAATCTCGCTAGTTTCGATCTAAAACGACGTATCCCGTTGTTTTGAGCTGGAATACAAGTTTTCGCGCAGTTATGAGCGAAAAAGTTTACACCTTTCTCTTGTCTACTCATCGACGACTTGTAAAATCGATGTTCGTGAATCTCGCTAGTTTCGATCTAAAAAGATGTATCTCGTTGTTTTGAGCTGGAATACAAGTTTTCGCGCAGTTCTGAGAGAAAAAGTTTACACCTTTCTCTCGTCTACTCTTCGACGATTTGTAAAATCGATGTTCGTGAATCTCGCTAGTTTAAATCTAAAACGATGTATCCCGTTGTTTTGAGCTGGAATACAAGTTTTCGCGCAGTTCTGAGAGAAAAAGTTTACACCTTTCTCTCGTCTACTCATCGACGACTTGTAAAATCGATGTGCGTGAATCTCGCTAGTTTCAATCTAAAACGATGTATCTCGATGTTTTCAGCTGGAATACAAGTTTTCGCGCAGTTCTGAGAGAAAAAGTTTACACCTTTATCTCGTCTACTCATCGACAACTTGTAAAATCGATGTTCGTGAATCTCGCTAGTTTCGATCTAAAACGATGTATCCCGTTGTTTTGAGCTGGAATACAAGTTTTCGCGCAGTTCTGAGAGAAAAAGTTTACACCTTTCTCTCGTCTACTCTTCGACGATTTGTAAAATCGATGTTCGTGAATCTCGCTAGTTTCAATCTAAAACGATGTATCCCGTTGTTTTGAGCTGGAATACAAGTTTTCGCGCAGTTCTGAGAGAAAAAGTTTACACCTTTTTCTCGTGTACTCTTCGACGATTTGTTAAATCGATGTTCGTGAATCTCGCTAGTTTCGATCTAAAACGATGTATCTCGTTGTTTTGAGCTGGAATACAAGTTTTTGCGCAGTTCTGAGAGAAAAAGTTTACACCTTTCTCCCGTCTACTCTTCGACGATTTGTAAAATCGATGTTCGTGAATCTCGCTAGTTTCGATCTAAAACGATGTATCCCGTTGTTTTGAGCTGGAATACAAGTTTTTGCGCAGTTATGAGCGAAAAAGTTGACACCTTTCTCTTGTCTACTCATCGACGACTTGTAAAATCGATATTCGTGAATCTCGCTAGTTTCGATCTAAAACGATGTATCTCGTTGTTTTGAGCTGGAATACAAGTTTTCGCGCAGTTCTGAGAGAAAAAGTTTACACCTTTCTCTCGTCTACTCTTCGACGATTTGTAAAATCGATGTTCGTGAATCTCGCTAGTTTCAATCTAAAACGATGTATCCCGTTGTTTTGAGCTGGAATACAAGTTTTCGCGCAGTTCTGAGAGAAAAAGTTTACACCTTTCTCTCGTCTACTCATCGACGACTTGTAAAATTGATGTTCGTGAATCTCGCTAGTTTCAATCTAAAACGATATATACCGTGTTTTTGAGCTGGAATACAAGTTTTCGCGCAGTTATGAGAGAAAACGTTTACACCTTTCTCTGGTCTACTCTTCGACGATTTGTAAAATCGATGTACGTGAATCTTGCTAGTTTCGATCTATAACGATGTATGCCGTTGTTTTGAGCTGGAATACAAGTTTTCGCGCAGTTCTGAGAGAAAAAGTTTACACCGTTCTCACGTCTACTCATCGGCGACTTGTATAATCGATGTTCGTGAATCTCGCTAGTTTCAATCTAAAACGATATATACCGTGTTTTTGAGCTGGAATACAAGTTTTCACGCAGTTCTGAGAGAAAACGTTTACACCTTTCTCTCGTCTACTCATCGACAACTTGTAAAATCGATGTTCGTGAATCTCGCTAGTTTCTATCTAAAACGATGTATCCCGTTGTTTTGAGCTGGAATACAAGTTTTCGCGCAGTTATGAACGAAAAAGTTTACACCTTTCTCTTGTCTACTCATCGACGACTTGTAAAATCGATGTTCTTGAATCTCGCTAGTTTCGATCTAAAAAGATGTATCTCGTTGTTTTGAGCTGGAATACAAGTTTTCGCGCAGTTCTGAGAGAAAAAGTTTACACCTTTCTCTCGTCTACTCTTCGACGATTTGTAAAATCGATGTTCGTGAATCTCGCTAGTTTCAATCTAAAACGATGTATCCCGTTGTTTTGAGCTGGAATACAAGTTTTCGCGCAGTTCTGAAAGAAAAAGTTTACACCTTTCTCTCGTCTACTCATCGACGACTTGTATATTCGATGTTCGTGAATCTCGCTAGTTTCGATCTAAAACGACGTATCCCGTTGTTTTGAGCTGGAATACAAGTTTTCGCGCAGTTATGAGCGAAAAAGTTTACACCTTTCTCTTGTCTACTCATCGACGACTTGTAAAATCGATGTTCGTGAATCTCGCTAGTTTCGATCTAAAACGATGTATCCCGTTGTTTTGAGCTGGAATACAAGTTTTCGCGCAGTTATGAGCGAAAAAGTTTACACCTTTCTCTTGTCTACTCATCGACGACTTGTAAAATCGATGTTCTTGAATCTCCCTAGTTTTGATCTAAAACGATATATCCCGTTGTTTTGAGCTGGAATACAAGTTCTCGCGCAGTTCCGAGAGAAAAAGTTTACACCTTTCTCTCGTCTACTCTTCGACGACTTGTAAAATCGAAGTGCATGAATCTCGCTAGTTTCGTTCTAAAACGATGTATCCCGTTGTATTGAGCTGGAATACAAGTTTTCGCGCCGTTCTGAAAGAAAAAGTTTACACCTTTCTTTCGTCTACTCATCGACGACTTGTATAATCGATGTTCGTGAATCTCGCTAGTTTCGATCTAAAACGACGTATCCCGTTGTTTTGAGCTGGAATACAAGTTTTCGCGCAGTTATGAGCGAAAAAGTTTACACCTTTCTCTTGTCTACTCATCGACGACTTGTAAAATCGATGTTCGTGAATCTCGCTAGTTTCGATCTAAAAAGATGTATCTCGTTGTTTTGAGCTGGAATACAAGTTTTCGCGCAGTTCTGAGAGAAAAAGTTTACACCTTTCTCTCGTCTACTCTTCGACGATTTGTAAAATCGATGTTCGTGAATCTCGCTAGTTTAAATCTAAAACGATGTATCCCGTTGTTTTGAGCTGGAATACAAGTTTTCGCGCAGTTCTGAGAGAAAAAGTTTACACCTTTCTCTCGTCTACTCATCGACGACTTGTAAAATCGATGTGCGTGAATCTCGCTAGTTTCAATCTAAAACGATGTATCTCGATGTTTTCAGCTGGAATACAAGTTTTCGCGCAGTTCTGAGAGAAAAAGTTTACACCTTTATCTCGTCTACTCATCGACAACTTGTAAAATCGATGTTCGTGAATCTCGCTAGTTTCGATCTAAAACGATGTATCCCGTTGTTTTGAGCTGGAATACAAGTTTTCGCGCAGTTCTGAGAGAAAAAGTTTACACCTTTCTCTCGTCTACTCTTCGACGATTTGTAAAATCGATGTTCGTGAATCTCGCTAGTTTCAATCTAAAACGATGTATCCCGTTGTTTTGAGCTGGAATACAAGTTTTCGCGCAGTTCTGAGAGAAAAAGTTTACACCTTTTTCTCGTGTACTCTTCGACGATTTGTTAAATCGATGTTCGTGAATCTCGCTAGTTTCGATCTAAAACGATGTATCTCGTTGTTTTGAGCTGGAATACAAGTTTTCGCGCAGTTCTGAGAGAAAAAGTTTACACCTTTCTCTCGTCTACTCTTCGACGATTTGTAAAATCGATGTTCGTGAATCTCGCTAGTTTCAATCTAAAACGATGTATCCCGTTGTTTTGAGCTGGAATACAAGTTTTCGCGCAGTTCTGAGAGAAAAAGTTTACACCTTTCTCTCGTCTACTCATCGACGACTTGTAAAATTGATGTTCGTGAATCTCGCTAGTTTCAATCTAAAACGATATATACCGTGTTTTTGAGCTGGAATACAAGTTTTCGCGCAGTTATGAGAGAAAACGTTTACACCTTTCTCTGGTCTACTCTTCGACGATTTGTAAAATCGATGTACGTGAATCTTGCTAGTTTCGATCTATAACGATGTATGCCGTTGTTTTGAGCCGGAATACAAGTTTTCGCGCAGTTCTGAGAGAAAAAGTTTACACCGTTCTCACGTCTACTCATCGGCGACTTGTATAATCGATGTTCGTGAATCTCGCTAGTTTCAATCTAAAACGATATATACCGTGTTTTTGAGCTGGAATACAAGTTTTCACGCAGTTCTGAGAGAAAACGTTTACACCTTTCTCTCGTCTACTCATCGACAACTTGTAAAATCGATGTTCGTGAATCTCGCTAGTTTCTATCTAAAACGATGTATCCCGTTGTTTTGAGCTGGAATACAAGTTTTCGCGCAGTTATGAACGAAAAAGTTTACACCTTTCTCTTGTCTACTCATCGACGACTTGTAAAATCGATGTTCTTGAATCTCGCTAGTTTCGATCTAAAAAGATGTATCTCGTTGTTTTGAGCTGGAATACAAGTTTTCGCGCAGTTCTGAGAGAAAAAGTTTACACCTTTCTCTCGTCTACTCTTCGACGATTTGTAAAATCGATGTTCGTGAATCTCGCTAGTTTCAATCTAAAACGATGTATCCCGTTGTTTTGAGCTGGAATACAAGTTTTCGCGCAGTTCTGAGAGAAAAAGTTTACACCTTTCTCTCGTCTACTCATCGACAACTTGAAAAATCGATGTTCGTGAATCTTGCTAGTTTCGATCTAAAACGATGTATCCCGTTGTTTTGAGCTGGAATACAAGTTTTCGCGCAGTTATGAGCGAAAAAGTTTACACCTTTCTCTCGTCTACTCATCGACGATTTGTAAAATCGATGTACGTGAATCTTGCTAGTTTCGATCTATAACGATGTATGCCGTTGTTTTGAGCTGGAATACAAGTTTTCGCGGAGTTCTCAGAGAAAAAGTTTACATCTTTCTCTAGTCTACTCTTCAACGATTTGTAAAATCGATGTTCGTGAATCTCGCTAGTTTCAATCTAAAACGATGTATCCCGTTGTTTTGAGCTGGAATACAAGTTTTCGCGCAGTTCTGAGAGAAAAAGTTTACACCTTTCTCTCGTCTACTCATCGACGACTTGTAAAATCGATGTTCATGAATCTCGCTAGTTTCAATCTAAAACGATGTATCCCGTAGTTTTGAGCTGGAATACAAGTTTTCGCGCAGTTCTGAGAGAAAAAGTTTACACCTTTCTCTCGTCTACTCTTCGACGATTTGTAAAATCGATGTACGTGAATCTTGCTAGTTTCGATCTATAACGATGTATGCCGTTGTTTTGAGCCGGAATACAAGTTTTCGCGCAGTTCTGAGAGAAAAAGTTTACACCTTTCTCTCGTCTACTCATCGACGACTTGTATACTCGATGTTCGTGAATCTCGTTAGTTTCAATCTAAAACGATATATACCGTGTTTTTGAGCTGGAATACAAGTTTTCGCGCAGTTATGAGAGAAAACGTTTACACCTTTCTCTCGTCTACTCTTCGACGATTTGTAAAATCGATGTACGTGAATCTCGCTAGTTTCAATCTTAAACGATGTATCCCGTTGTTTTGAGCTGGAATACAAGTTTTCGCGCAGTTCTGAGAGAAAAAGTTTACACCTTTCTCTCGTCTACTCTTCGACGATTTGTAAAATCGATGTTCGTGAATCTCGCTAGTTTCAATTTAAAACGATGTATCCCGTTGTTTTGAGCTGGAATACAAGTTTTCGCGCAGTTCTGAGAGAAAAAGTTTACACCTTTCTCTCGTCTACTCATCGACGAATTGTAAAATCGATGTTCGTGAATCTCGCTAGTTTCAATTTAAAACGATGTATCCCGTTCTTTTGAGCTGGAATACAAGTTTTCGCGCAGTTATGAGAGAAAAAGTTTACACCTTTCTCTCGTCTACTCATCGACAACTTGTAAAATCGATGTTCGTGAATCTTGCTAGTTTCGATCTATAACGATGTATGCCGTTGTTTTGAGCCGGAATACAAGTTTTCGCGCAGTTCTGAGAGAAAAAGTTTACACCGTTCTCACGTCTACTCATCGACGACTTGTATAATCGATGTTCGTGAATCTCGCTAGTTTCAATCTAAAACGATATATACCGTGTTTTTGAGCTGGAATACAAGTTTTCACGCAGTTCTGAGAGAAAACGTTTACACCTTTCTCTCGTCTACTCATCGACAACTTGTAAAATCGATGTTCGTGAATCTCGCTAGTTTCTATCTAAAACGATGTATCCCGTTGTTTTGAGCTGGAATACAAGTTTTCGCGCAGTTATGAACGAAAAAGTTTACACCTTTCTCTTGTCTACTCATCGACGACTTGTAAAATCGATGTTCTTGAATCTCGCTAGTTTCGATCTAAAAAGATGTATCTCGTTGTTTTGAGCTGGAATACAAGTTTTCGCGCAGTTCTGAGAGAAAAAGTTTACACCTTTCTCTCGTCTACTCTTCGACGATTTGTAAAATCGATGTTCGTGAATCTCGCTAGTTTCAATCTAAAACGATGTATCCCGTTGTTTTGAGCTGGAATACAAGTTTTCGCGCAGTTCTGAGAGAAAAAGTTTACACCTTTCTCTCGTCTACTCATCGACAACTTGTAAAATCGATGTTCGTGAATCTCGCTAGTTTCGATCTAAAACGATGTATCCCGTTGTTTTGAGCTGGAATACAAGTTTTCGCGCAGTTATGAGCGAAAAAGTTTACACCTTTCTCTCGTCTACTCATCGACGATTTGTAAAATCGATGTACGTGAATCTTGCTAGTTTCGATCTATAACGATGTATGCCGTTGTTTTGAGCTGGAATACAAGTTTTCGCGGAGTTCTCAGAGAAAAAGTTTACATCTTTCTCTAGTCTACTCTTCAACGATTTGTAAAATCGATGTTCGTGAATCTCGCTAGTTTCAATCTAAAACGATGTATCCCGTTGTTTTGAGCTGGAATACAAGTTTTCGCGCAGTTCTGAGAGAAAAAGTTTACACCTTTCTCTCGTCTACTCATCGACGACTTGTAAAATTGATGTTCGTGAATCTCGCTAGTTTCAATCTAAAACGATATATACCGTGTTTTTGAGCTGGAATACAAGTTTTCGCGCAGTTATGAGAGAAAACGTTTACACCTTTCTCTGGTCTACTCTTCGACGATTTGTAAAATCGATGTACGTGAATCTTGCTAGTTTCGATCTATAACGATGTATGCCGTTGTTTTGAGCCGGAATACAAGTTTTCGCGCAGTTCTGAGAGAAAAAGTTTACACCGTTCTCACGTCTACTCATCGGCGACTTGTATAATCGATGTTCGTGAATCTCGCTAGTTTCACTCTAAAACGATATATACCGTGTTTTTGAGCTGGAATACAAGTTTTCACGCAGTTCTGAGAGAAAACGTTTACACCTTTCTCTCGTCTACTCATCGACAACTTGTAAAATTGATGTTCGTGAATCTCGCTAGTTTCTATCTAAAACGATGTATCCCGTTGTTTTGAGCTGGAATACAAGTTTTCGCGCAGTTATGAACGAAAAAGTTTACACCTTTCTCTTGTCTACTCATCGACGACTTGTAAAATCGATGTTCTTGAATCTCGCTAGTTTCGATCTAAAAAGATGTATCTCGTTGTTTTGAGCTGGAATACAAGTTTTCGCGCAGTTCTGAGAGAAAAAGTTTACACCTTTCTCTCGTCTACTCTTCGACGATTTGTAAAATCGATGTTCGTGAATCTCGCTAGTTTCAATCTAAAACGATGTATCCCGTTGTTTTGAGCTGGAATACAAGTTTTCGCGCAGTTCTGAGAGAAAAAGTTTACACCTTTCTCTCGTCTACTCATCGACAACTTGAAAAATCGATGTTCGTGAATCTCGCTAGTTTCGATCTAAAACGATGTATCCCGTTGTTTTGAGCTGGAATACAAGTTTTCGCGCAGTTATGAGCGAAAAAGTTTACACCTTTCTCTTGTCTACTCATCGACGACTTGTAAAATCGATGTTCTTGAATCTCGCTAGTTTCGATCTAAAAAGATGTATCTCGTTGTTTTGAGCTGGAATACAAGTTTTCGCGCAGTTCTGAGAGAAAAAGTTTACACCTTTCTCTCGTCTACTCTTCGACGATTTGTAAAATCGATGTTCGTGAATCTCGCTAGTTTCAATCTAAAACGATGTATCCCGTTGTTTTGAGCTGGAATACAAGTTTTCGCGCAGTTCTGAGAGAAAAAGTTTACACCTTTCTCTCGTCTACTCATCGACAACTTGTAAAATCGATGTTCGTGAATCTCGCTAGTTTCGATCTAAAACGATGTATCCCGTTGTTTTGAGCTGGAATACAAGTTTTCGCGCAGTTATGAGCGAAAAAGTTTACACCTTTCTCTCGTCTACTCATCGACGATTTGTAAAATCGATGTACGTGAATCTTGCTAGTTTCGATCTATAACGATGTATGCCGTTGTTTTGAGCTGGAATACAAGTTTTCGCGGAGTTCTCAGAGAAAAAGTTTACATCTTTCTCTAGTCTACTCTTCAACGATTTGTAAAATCGATGTTCGTGAATCTCGCTAGTTTCAATCTAAAACGATGTATCCCGTTGTTTTGAGCTGGAATACAAGTTTTCGCGCAGTTCTGAGAGAAAAAGTTTACACCTTTCTCTCGTCTACTCATCGACGACTTGTAAAATTGATGTTCGTGAATCTCGCTAGTTTCAATCTAAAACGATATATACCGTGTTTTTGAGCTGGAATACAAGTTTTCGCGCAGTTATGAGAGAAAACGTTTACACCTTTCTCTGGTCTACTCTTCGACGATTTGTAAAATCGATGTACGTGAATCTTGCTAGTTTCGATCTATAACGATGTATGCCGTTGTTTTGAGCCGGAATACAAGTTTTCGCGCAGTTCTGAGAGAAAAAGTTTACACCGTTCTCACGTCTACTCATCGGCGACTTGTATAATCGATGTTCGTGAATCTCGCTAGTTTCACTCTAAAACGATATATACCGTGTTTTTGAGCTGGAATACAAGTTTTCACGCAGTTCTGAGAGAAAACGTTTACACCTTTCTCTCGTCTACTCATCGACAACTTGTAAAATTGATGTTCGTGAATCTCGCTAGTTTCTATCTAAAACGATGTATCCCGTTGTTTTGAGCTGGAATACAAGTTTTCGCGCAGTTATGAACGAAAAAGTTTACACCTTTCTCTTGTCTACTCATCGACGACTTGTAAAATCGATGTTCTTGAATCTCGCTAGTTTCGATCTAAAAAGATGTATCTCGTTGTTTTGAGCTGGAATACAAGTTTTCGCGCAGTTCTGAGAGAAAAAGTTTACACCTTTCTCTCGTCTACTCTTCGACGATTTGTAAAATCGATGTTCGTGAATCTCGCTAGTTTCAATCTAAAACGATGTATCCCGTTGTTTTGAGCTGGAATACAAGTTTTCGCGCAGTTCTGAGAGAAAAAGTTTACACCTTTCTCTCGTCTACTCATCGACAACTTGAAAAATCGATGTTCGTGAATCTCGCTAGTTTCGATCTAAAACGATGTATCCCGTTGTTTTGAGCTGGAATACAAGTTTTCGCGCAGTTATGAGCGAAAAAGTTTACACCTTTCTCTCGTCTACTCATCGACAACTTGTAAAATCGATGTTCGTGAATCTCGCTAGTTTCTATTTAGAACGATGTATCCCGTTGTTTTGAGCTGGAATACAAGTTTTCGCGCAGTTATGAGCGAAAAAGTTTACACCTTTCTCTTGTCTACTCATCGACGACTTGTAAAATCGATGTTCTTGAATCTCCCTAGTTTTGATCTAAAACGATATATCCCGTTGTTTTGAGCTGGAATACAAGTTCTCGCGCAGTTCCGAGAGAAAAAGTTTACACCTTTCTCTCGTCTACTCTTCGACGACTTGTAAAATCGAAGTGCATGAATCTCGCTAGTTTCGTTCTAAAACGATGTATCCCGTTGTATTGAGCTGGAATACAAGTTTTCGCGCCGTTCTGAAAGAAAAAGTTTACACCTTTCTTTCGTCTACTCATCGACGACTTGTATAATCGATGTTCGTGAATCTCGCTAGTTTCGATCTAAAACGATGTATCCCGTTGTTTTGAGCTAGAATACAAGTTTTCGCGCAGTTCTGAAAGAAAAAGTTTACACCTTTCTCTCGTCTACTCATCGACGACTTGTATATTCGATGTTCGTGAATCTCGCTAGTTTCGATCTAAAACGACGTATCCCGTTGTTTTGAGCTGGAATACAAGTTTTCGCGCAGTTATGAGCGAAAAAGTTTACACCTTTCTCTTGTCTACTCATCGACGACTTGTAAAATCGATGTTCGTGAATCTCGCTAGTTTCGATCTAAAACGATGTATCCCGTTGTTTTGAGCTGGAATACAAGTTTTCGCGCAGTTATGAGCGAAAAAGTTTACACCTTTCTCTTGTCTACTCATCGACGACTTGTAAAATCGATGTTCGTGAATTTCGCTAGTTTCGATCTAAAACTATGTATCCCGTTGTTTTGAGCTGGAATACAAGTTCTCGCGCAGTTCTGAGAGAAAAAGTTTACACCTTTCTCTCGTCTACTCTTCGACGACTTGTAAAATCGAAGTGCATGAATCTCGCTAGTTTCGTTCTAAAACGATGTATCCCGTTGTTTTGAGCCGGAATACAAGTTTTCGCGCAGTGTACTCTTCGACGACTTGTAAAATCAATGTGCGTGAACCTCGCTAGTTTCGATCTAAAACGATGTAACCCGTTGTTTTGAGCCGGAATACAAGTTTTCGCGCAGTTCTGAGAGAAAACGTTTACACCTTTCTCTCGTCTACTCATCCACGACTTGTAAAATTGATGTTCGTAAATCTCGCTAGTTTCAATCTAAAACGATGTATCCCGTTGTTTCGAGCCGGAATACAAGTTTTCGCGCAGTACTGAGAGAAAAAGTTAACAGCTCTCTCTCGTCTACTCTTCGTCGACTGTAAAATTGAAGTGCGTAAATCTCACTATCAACCTAAACCAATGTATTCCGTTGTTTTGAGCCGGAATACAAGTTTTCGCGCAGTTCTGAGAGAAAAAGTTTACACCTTTCTCTCGTCTACTCTTCGACGATTTGTAAAATCGATATTCGTAAATCTTGCTAGTTTCGATCTATAACGATGTATGCCGTTGTTTTGAGCCGAATACAAGTTTTCGCGCAGTTCTGAAACAAAAAGTTTACAACTTTTTCTCGTCTACTCATCGACGACTTGTATAATCGATGTTCGCGAATCTCGCTAGTTTTGATCTAAAACGATGTATACCGTGTTTTTGAGCTGGAATACAAGTTTTCGCGCAGTTCTGAGGGAAAAAGTTTACAGCTCTCTCTCGTCTACTCTTCGTCGACTTGTAAAATCAAAGTGCGCGAATCTCGCTAGTTTCAAACTAAAACGATGTATCCGTTGTTTTGAGCTAGAATACAATTTCTTGCGCAGTTCTGAGTGAAAAAGTTTACACCTTTCTCTCCTCTACTCTTCGATGACTTGTAAAATGATGTTCGTGAATTTTGCTAGTTTCAATCTAAAAGGGTGTATCCCGATGTTTTGAGCCGGAATACAAGTTTTCGCGCAGTGCTGAGAAAAAAAGTTTACACCTTTCTCTCGTCTACTCTTCGACGACTTGTAAAATTGATGTTCGTGAATTTTGGTAGTTTCGATCTAAAACGATGTGTCCTGATATTTTGAGCCAGAATACGAGTTTTCGCGCAGGTCTGAAAGAAAAAGTTTACACCTTTCTCACGTCTACTCTTCGACGACTTGAAAAACGAATGTTCGTGAATTTTGCTAGTTTGGATCTAAAACGATGTGTCCTGATGTTTTGAGCCGGAATACGAGTTTTCGCGCAGTTCTGAGAGAAAAAGTTTACACCTTTCTCACGTCTACTCTTCGACGACTTGAAAAATCGATGTTCGTGAATTTTGCTAGTTTGGATCTAAAACGATGTATCCCGATGTGTTGAGCCGGAATACGAGTTTTCGCGCAGTTCTGAGAGAAAAAGTTTACAGCTCCCTCCCGTCTACTCTTTGATAACTTGTAAAATCGATGCTCGTGAATCTCGCTAGTATCGATATAAAACGATGTATTCATTGTTTTGAGCCGGAATACAAGTTTTCGTGCAGTTTTGAGAGAAAATGTTTACACCTTTTTAACGTCTACTCTTCGACGACTTGTAAAATCCAAGTGCGTGAATCTCGCTAGCTTCGATCTAAAACGATGTATCCCGTTGTTGTGAGCAGGAATACAAGTTTTCGCGCAGTTCTGAGAGAAAAAGTTTACACCATTCTCTCGTCTACTCATCGATGACTTGTAAAATTATGTTCGTGAATTTTGCTAATTTCGATCTAAAATAATTTATGCCGATGTTTTGAGCCGGAACACGTGTTTTCGCGCAGCTCTGAGAAAACGTTTACAGCTTTCTCTCGTCTAGCCTTCGACGACTTGTAAAATCGATGTTCGTGAATCTCGCTAGTTTCGATCTAAAACGATGTATCCCGTTGGTTTGAGCAGGAATACAATTTCTCGCGCAGTTCTAGGAGATAAACTTTACAGCTTTCTCTCGTCTACTCTCGACGACTTGTAAACTCGAAGTGCGTAAATCTCGCCAGTTTCAATAAATACGATGTATCCCGTTGTTTTGAGCTGGAATACAAGTTTTCGCGCAGTTCTGAGAGAAAACGTTTACACCTTTTTCTGGTCTACTCTTCGACGACTTGTAAAATCGAAGTGCGTAAATCTCGCTAGTTTCGATCTAAAACAATGTATCCCGTTGTTTTGAGCCGGAATACAAGTTTTCGCGCAGTTCTGAGAGAAAAAGTTTACAATTCTCTCTCGTCTACTCTTCGTCGGCTGTAAAATCGAAGTGCGTAAATATCACTACTTTCAACCTAAACCAATGTATTCCGTTGTTTTGAGCCGGAACACAAGTTTTCGCACAGTTCTGAGAGAAAAAGTTTACAGCTCTCTCGTCTACTCTTCGACGACTTGTAAACTCAAAGTGCGTAAATCTCGCTAGTTTCAATCTAAAACGATGTATCCCGTTGTTTTGAGCCGGAATACAAGTTTTCGCGCAGTTCTGAGAGAAAAAGTTTACACCTTTCTCCCTTCTACTCTTCGACGACTTGTAAAATCGAATTGCATGAATCTCGCTAGTTTCGATCTAAAACGATGGATCCCGTTGTTGTGAGCCAGAATACAAGTTTTCGCGCAGTCTACTCTTCGACGACTTGTACAATAAAAGTGCGTAAATCTCGCTAGTTTCGATCTAAAATGATGTATACCGTCTTTTGAGCTGGAATACAAGTTTTCGCGCAGTTCTGAGAGAAAAAGTTTACACCTTTCTCTCGTCTACTCATCGACTAATTGTAAAATCGATATTCGTGAATCTCGCTAGTTTCGATCTAAAACGATGTATCCCGTTGTTTTGAGCCGGAATACAAGTTTTCGCGCAGTTCTGAGAGAAAAAGTTTACACCTTTCTCTCCTCTACTCTTCGAAGACTTGTAAAATGATGTTCGTGAATTTCGCTAGTTTCAATCTAAAAGGATGTATCCCGATGTTTTGAGCCGGAATACAAGTTTTCGCGCAGTTCCGAGAAAAAAAGTTTACACCTTTCTCTCGTCTACTCTTCGACGACTTGTAAAATTGATGTTCGTGAATTTTGCTAGTTTCGATCTAAAACGATGTGTCCTAATGTTTTGAGCCGGAATACGAGTTTTCGCGCAGTTATGAGCGAAAAAGTTTACACCATTCTCTCATCTACTCATCGACGACTTGTAAAATCGATGTTCGTGAATCTCCCTAGTTTTGATCTAAAACTATGTATCCCGTTGTTTTGAGCTGGAATACAAGTTCTCGCGCAGTTCTGAGAGAAAAAGTTTACACCTTTCTCTCGTCTACTCTTCGACGACTTGTAAAATCGAAGTGCATGAATCTCGCTAGTTTCGTTCTAAAACGATGTATCCCGTTGTTTTGAGCCGGAATACAAGTTTTCGCGCAGTGTACTCTTCGACGACTTGTAAAATCAAAGTGCGTGAACCTCGCTAGTTTCGATCTAAAACGCTGTAACCAGTTCTTTTGAGCCGGAATACAAGTTTTCGCGCAGTTCTGAGAGAAAACGTTTACACCTTTCTCTCGTCTACTCATCCACGACTTGTAAAATTGATGTTCGTAAATCTCGCTAGTTTCAATCTAAAACGATGTATCCCGTTGTTTTGAGCTGGAATACAAGTTTTCGCGCAGTTCTGCGAGAAAAAGTTTACACCTTTATCTCGTCTACTCTTCAACGATTTGTAAAATCGATGTTCGTGAATCTCGCTAGTTTCTATCTAAAACGATGTATCCCGATGTTTTGAGCCGGAATACGAGTTTTCGCGCAGTTCTGAGAGAAAACGTTTATAGCTTTCTCTCGTGTAACCTTCGCCGATTGTAAAATCGAAGTACGTAAATCACGCTCGTTTCAATCTAAAACAATGTATTCCGTTGTTTTGAGCCGGAATACAAGTTTTCGCGCAGTTCTGAGAGAAAAAGTTTACAGCTCTCTCGTCTACTCTTCGACGACTTGTAAAATCAAAGTGCGTAAATCTCGCTAGTTTCAATCTAAAATGATTTATACCGTCTTTTGAGCTGGAATACAAGTTTTCGCGCGGTTCTGAGAGAAAAAGTTTACACCTTTCTCTCGTCTACTCATCGACAAATTGTAAAATCGATATTCGTGAATCTCGCTAGTTTCGATCTAAAACGATGTATCCTGTTGTTTTGAGCTGGAATACAAGTTTTCGCGCAGTTCTGAGAGAAAAAGTTTACACCTTTCTCTCGTCTACTCATCGACGACTCGTAAAATCGATGTTCGTGAATCTCGCTAGTTTCGATCTAAAACGATGTATCCCGTTGTTTTGAGCTGGAATACAAGTTTTCGCGCAGTTCTGAGAGAAAACGTTTACACCTTTCTCTCGTCTACTCATCGACAACTTGTAAAATCGATGTTCGTGAATTTCGCTAGTTTCGATCTAAAACTATGTATCCCGTTGTTTTGAGCTGGAATACAAGTTCTCGCGCAGTTCTGAGAGAAAAAGTTTACACCTTTCTCTCGTCTACTCTTCGACGACTTGTAAAATCGAAGTGCATGAATCTCGCTAGTTTCGTTCTAAAACGATGTATCCCGTTGTTTTGAGCCGGAATACAAGTTTTCGCGCAGTGTACTCTTCGACGACTTGTAAAATCAATGTGCGTGAACCTCGCTAGTTTCGATCTAAAACGATGTAACCCGTTGTTTTGAGCCGGAATACAAGTTTTCGCGCAGTTCTGAGAGAAAACGTTTACACCTTTCTCTCGTCTACTCATCCACGACTTGTAAAATTGATGTTCGTAAATCTCGCTAGTTTCAATCTAAAACGATGTATCCCGTTGTTTCGAGCCGGAATACAAGTTTTCGCGCAGTACTGAGAGAAAAAGTTAACAGCTCTCTCTCGTCTACTCTTCGTCGACTGTAAAATTGAAGTGCGTAAATCTCACTATCAACCTAAACCAATGTATTCCGTTGTTTTGAGCCGGAATACAAGTTTTCGCGCAGTTCTGAGAGAAAAAGTTTACACCTTTCTCTCGTCTACTCTTCGACGATTTGTAAAATCGATATTCGTAAATCTTGCTAGTTTCGATCTATAACGATGTATGCCGTTGTTTTGAGCCGAATACAAGTTTTCGCGCAGTTCTGAAACAAAAAGTTTACAACTTTTTCTCGTCTACTCATCGACGACTTGTATAATCGATGTTCGCGAATCTCGCTAGTTTTGATCTAAAACGATGTGTACCGTGTTTTTGAGCTGGAATACAAGTTTTCGCGCAGTTCTGAGGGAAAAAGTTTACAGCTCTCTCTCGTCTACTCTTCGTCGACTTGTAAAATCAAAGTGCGCGAATCTCGCTAGTTTCAAACTAAAACGATGTATCCGTTGTTTTGAGCTAGAATACAATTTCTTGCGCAGTTCTGAGTGAAAAAGTTTACACCTTTCTCTCCTCTACTCTTCGATGACTTGTAAAATGATGTTCGTGAATTTTGCTAGTTTCAATCTAAAAGGGTGTATCCCGATGTTTTGAGCCGGAATACAAGTTTTCGCGCAGTGCTGAGAAAAAAAGTTTACACCTTTCTCTCGTCTACTCTTCGACGACTTGTAAAATTGATGTTCGTGAATTTTGGTAGTTTCGATCTAAAACGATGTGTCCTGATATTTTGAGCCAGAATACGAGTTTTCGCGCAGGTCTGAAAGAAAAAGTTTACACCTTTCTCACGTCTACTCTTCGACGACTTGAAAAACGAATGTTCGTGAATTTTGCTAGTTTGGATCTAAAACGATGTGTCCTGATGTTTTGAGCCGGAATACGAGTTTTCGCGCAGTTCTGAGAGAAAAAGTTTACACCTTTCTCACGTCTACTCTTCGACGACTTGAAAAATCGATGTTCGTGAATTTTGCTAGTTTGGATCTAAAACGATGTATCCCGATGTGTTGAGCCGGAATACGAGTTTTCGCGCAGTTCTGAGAGAAAAAGTTTACAGCTCCCTCCCGTCTACTCTTTGATAACTTGTAAAATCGATGCTCGTGAATCTCGCTAGTATCGATATAAAACGATGTATTCATTGTTTTGAGCCGGAATACAAGTTTTCGTGCAGTTTTGAGAGAAAATGTTTACACCTTTTTAACGTCTACTCTTCGACGACTTGTAAAATCCAAGTGCGTGAATCTCGCTAGCTTCGATCTAAAACGATGTATCCCGTTGTTGTGAGCAGGAATACAAGTTTTCGCGCAGTTCTGAGAGAAAAAGTTTACACCATTCTCTCGTCTACTCATCGATGACTTGTAAAATTATGTTCGTGAATTTTGCTAATTTCGATCTAAAATAATTTATGCCGATGTTTTGAGCCGGAACACGTGTTTTCGCGCAGCTCTGAGAAAACGTTTACAGCTTTCTCTCGTCTAGCCTTCGACGACTTGTAAAATCGATGTTCGTGAATCTCGCTAGTTTCGATCTAAAACGATGTATCCCGTTGGTTTGAGCAGGAATACAATTTCTCGCGCAGTTCTAGGAGATAAACTTTACAGCTTTCTCTCGTCTACTCTCGACGACTTGTAAACTCGAAGTGCGTAAATCTCGCCAGTTTCAATAAATACGATGTATCCCGTTGTTTTGAGATGGAATACAAGTTTTCGCGCAGTTCTGAGAGAAAACGTTTACACCCTTTTCTGGTCTACTCTTCGACGACTTGTAAAATCGAAGTGCGTAAATCTCGCTAGTTTCGATCTAAAACAATGTATCCCGTTGTTTTGAGCCGGAATACAAGTTTTCGCGCAGTTCTGAGAGAAAAAGTTTACAATTCTCTCTCGTCTACTCTTCGTCGGCTGTAAAATCGAAGTGCGTAAATCTCACTACTTTCAACCTAAACCAATGTATTCCGTTGTTTTGAGCCGGAACACAAGTTTTCGCACAGTTCTGAGAGAAAAAGTTTACAGCTCTCTCGTCTACTCTTCGACGACTTGTAAACTCAAAGTGCGTAAATCTCGCTAGTTTCAATCTAAAACGATGTATCCCGTTGTTTTGAGCCGGAATACAAGTTTTCGCGCAGTTCTGAGAGAAAAAGTTTACACCTTTCTCCCTTCTACTCTTCGACGACTTGTAAAATCGAATTGCATGAATCTCGCTAGTTTCGATCTAAAACGATGGATCCCGTTGTTGTGAGCCAGAATACAAGTTTTCGCGCAGTCTACTCTTCGACGACTTGTACAATAAAAGTGCGTAAATCTCGCTAGTTTCGATCTAAAATGATGTATACCGTCTTTTGAGCTGGAATACAAGTTTTCGCGCAGTTCTGAGAGAAAAAGTTTACACCTTTCTCTCGTCTACTCATCGACTAATTGTAAAATCGATATTCGTGAATCTCGCTAGTTTCGATCTAAAACGATGTATCCCGTTGTTTTGAGCCGGAATACAAGTTTTCGCGCAGTTCTGAGAGAAAAAGTTTACACCTTTCTCTCCTCTACTCTTCGAAGACTTGTAAAATGATGTTCGTGAATTTCGCTAGTTTCAATCTAAAAGGATGTATCCCGATGTTTTGAGCCGGAATACAAGTTTTCGCGCAGTTCCGAGAAAAAAAGTTTACACCTTTTTCTCGTCTACTCTTCGACGACTTGTAAAATTGATGTTCGTGAATTTTGCTGGTTTCGATCTAAAACGATGTGTCCTAATGTTTTGAGCCGGAATACGAGTTTTCGCGCAGTTATGAGCGAAAAAGTTTACACCATTCTCTCATCTACTCATCGACGACTTGTAAAATCGATGTTCGTGAATCTCCCTAGTTTTGATCTAAAACTATGTATCCCGTTGTTTTGAGCTGGAATACAAGTTCTCGCGCAGTTCTGAGAGAAAAAGTTTTCACCTTTCTCTCGTCTACTCTTCGACGACTTGTAAAATCGAAGTGCATGAATCTCGCTAGTTTCGTTCTAAAACGATGTATTCCGTTGTTTTGAGCCGGAATACAAGTTTTCGCGCAGTGTACTCTTCGACGACTTGTAAAATCAAAGTGCGTGAACCTCGCTAGTTTCGATCTAAAACGATGTAACCAGTTGTTTTGAGCCGGAATACAAGTTTTCGCGCAGTTCTGAGAGAAAACGTTTACACCTTTCTCTCGTCTACTCATCCACGACTTGTAAAATTGATGTTCGTAAATCTCGCTAGTTTCAATCTAAAACGATGTATCCCGTTGTTTCGAGCTGGAATACAAGTTTTCGCGCAGTTCTGAGAGAAAAAGTTTACACCTTTCTCTCGTCTACTCATCGACGACTTGTAAAATCGATGTTCGTGAATCTCCCTAGTTTTGATCTACAACGATGTATCCCGTTGTTTTGAGCCGGAATACAAGTTTTCGCGCAGTACTGAGAGAAAAAGTTAACAGCTCTCTCTCGTCTACTCTTCGTCGACTGTAAAATTGAAGTGCGTAAATCTCACTACTTTCAACCTAAACCAATGTATTCCGTTGTTTTGAGCCGGAATACAAGTTTTCCCGCAGTTCTGAGAGAAAAAGTTTACACCTTTCTCTCGTCTACTCTTCGACGATTTGTAAAATCGATATTCGTAAATCTTGCTAGTTTCGATCTATAACGATGTATGCCGTTGTTTTGAGCCGGAATACAAGTTTTCGCGCAGTTCTGAAAGAAAAAGTTTACACCTTTCTCTCGTCTACTCATCGACGACTTGTAAAATCGATGTTCATGAATCTCCCTAGTTTTGATCTAAAACGATGTATCCCGTTGTTTTGAGCTGGAATACAAGTTCTCGCGCAGTTCTTAGAGAAAAAGTTTACACCTTTCTCTCGTCTACTCTTCGACGACTTGTAAAATCGAAGTGCGTAAATCTCGCTAGTTTCGATCTAAAACAATGTATCCGGTTGTTTTGAGCCGGAATACAAGTTTTCGCGCAGTTCTGAGAGAAAAAGTTTACAATTCTCTCTCGTCTACTCTTCGTCGGCTGTAAAATCGAAGTGCGTAAATCTCACTACTTTCAACCTAAACCAATGTATTCCGTTGTTTTGAGCCGGAACACAAGTTTTCGCACAGTTCTGAGAGAAAAAGTTTACAGCTCTCTCGTCTACTCTTCGACGACTTGTAAACTCAAAGTGCGTAAATCTCGCTAGTTTCAATCTAAAACGATGTATCCCGTTGTTTTGAGCCGGAATACAAGTTTTCGCGCAGTTCTGAGAGAAAAAGTTTACACCTTTCTCCCTTCTACTCTTCGACGACTTGTAAAATCGAATTGCATGAATCTCGCTAGTTTCGATCTAAAACGATGGATCCCGTTGTTGTGAGCCAGAATACAAGTTTTCGCGCAGTCTACTCTTCGACGACTTGTACAATCAAAGTGCGTAAATCTCGCTAGTTTCGATCTAAAATGATGTATACCGTCTTTTGAGCTGGAATACAAGTTTTCGCGCAGTTCTGAGAGAAAAAGTTTACACCTTTCTCTCGTCTACTCATCGACTAATTGTAAAATCGATATTCGTGAATCTCGCTAGTTTCGATCTAAAACGATGTATCCCGTTGTTTTGAGCCGGAATACAAGTTTTCGCGCAGTTCTGAGAGAAAAAGTTTACACCTTTCTCTCCTCTACTCTTCGAAGACTTGTAAAATGATGTTCGTGAATTTCGCTAGTTTCAATCTAAAAGGATGTATCCCGATGTTTTGAGCCGGAATACAAGTTTTCGCGCAGTTCCGAGAAAAAAAGTTTACACCTTTCTCTCGTCTACTCTTCGACGACTTGTAAAATTGATGTTCGTGAATTTTGCTAGTTTCGATCTAAAACGATGTGTCCTAATGTTTTGAGCCGGAATACGAGTTTTCGCGCAGTTATGAGCGAAAAAGTTTACACCATTCTCTCATCTACTCATCGACGACTTGTAAAATCGATGTTCGTGAATCTCCCTAGTTTTGATCTAAAACTATGTATCCCGTTGTTTTGAGCTGGAATACAAGTTCTCGCGCAGTTCTGAGAGAAAAAGTTTACACCTTTCTCTCGTCTACTCTTCGACGACTTGTAAAATCGAAGTGCATGAATCTCGCTAGTTTCGTTCTAAAACGATGTATCCCGTTGTTTTGAGCCGGAATACAAGTTTTCGCGCAGTGTACTCTTCGACGACTTGTAAAATCAAAGTGCGTGAACCTCGCTAGTTTCGATCTAAAACGATGTAACCAGTTGTTTTGAGCCGGAATACAAGTTTTCGCGCAGTTCTGAGAGAAAACGTTTACACCTTTCTCTCGTCTACTCATCCACGACTTGTAAAATTGATGTTCGTAAATCTCGCTAGTTTCAATCTAAAACGATGTATCCCGTTGTTTCGAGCTGGAATACAAGTTTTCGCGCAGTTCTGAGAGAAAAAGTTTACACCTTTCTCTCGTCTACTCATCGACGACTTGTAAAATCGATGTTCGTGAATCTCCCTAGTTTTGATCTACAACGATGTATCCCGTTGATTTGAGCCGGAATACAAGTTTTCGCGCAGTACTGAGAGAAAAAGTTAACAGCTCTCTCTCGTCTACTCTTCGTCGACTGTAAAATTGAAGTGCGTAAATCTCACTACTTTCAACCTAAACCAATGTAT
Organism: Amblyomma americanum; assembly: GCF_052857255.1. Classification (NCBI taxonomy): domain Eukaryota; kingdom Metazoa; phylum Arthropoda; class Arachnida; order Ixodida; family Ixodidae; genus Amblyomma; species Amblyomma americanum. The sequence continues at coordinate 561,059 of NW_027526494.1, forward strand.
TCCGTTGTTTTGAGCCGGAATACAAGTTTTCCCGCAGTTCTGAGAGAAAAAGTTTACACCTTTCTCTCGTCTACTCTTCGACGATTTGTAAAATCGATATTCGTAAATCTTGCTAGTTTCGATCTATAACGATGTATGCCGTTGTTTTGAGCCGAATACAAGTTTTCGCGCAGTTCTGAAACAAAAAGTTTACAACTTTTTCTCGTCTACTCATCGACGACTTGTATAGTCGATGTTCGCGAATCTCGCTAGTTTCGATCTAAAACGATATATACCGTGTTTTTGAGCTGGAATACAAGTTCTCGCGCAGTTCTGAGAGAAAAAGTTTACACCTTTCTCTCGTCTACTCATCGACAACTTGTAAAATCGATGTTCGTGAATCTCGCTAGTTTTGATCTAAAGCGATGTATCCCGTTGTTTTGAGCTGGAATACAAGTTTTCGCGCAGTTCTGCGAGAAAAAGTTTACACCTTTCTCTCGTCTACTCTTCGACGACTTGTAAAATCGAAGTGCATGAATCTCGCTAGTTTCGTTCTAAAACGATGTATCCCGTTGTTTTGAGCCGGAATACAAGTTTTCGCGCAGTGTACTCTTCGACGACTTGTAAAATCAAAGTGCGTAAACCTCGCTAGTTTCGATCTAAAACGATGTAACCCGTTGTTTTGAGCCGGAATATAAGTTTTCGCGCAGTTCTGAGAGAAAACGTTTACACCTTTCTCTCGTCTACTCATCCAGGACTTGTAAAATTGATGTTCGTAAATCTCGCTAGTTTCAATCTAAAACGATGTATCCCGTTGTTTCGAGATGGAATACAAGTTTTCGAAAGTTCTGAGAGAAAAAGTTTACACCTTTCTCTCGTCTACTCATCGACGACTTGTAAAATCGATGTTCGTGAATCTCCCTAGTTTTGATCTACAACGATGTATCCCGTTGTTTTGAGCCGGAATACAAGTTTTCGCGCAGTTCTGAGAGAAAAAGTTAACAGCTCTCTCTCGTCTACTCTTCGTCGACTGTAAAATCGAAGTGCGTAAATCTCACTACTTTCAACCTAAACCAATGTATTCCGTTCTTTTGAGCCGGAATACAAGTTTTCGCGCAGTTCTGAGAGAAAAAGTTTACACCTTTCTCTCGTCTACTCATCGACTAATTGTAAAATCGATATTCGTGAATCTCGCTAGTTTCGATCTAAAACGATGTATCCCGTTGTTTTGAGCCGGAATACAAGTTTTCGCGCAGTTCTGAGAGAAAAAGTTTACACCTTTCTCTCCTCCACTCTTCGAAGACTTGTAAAATGATGTTCGTGAATTTCGCTAGTTTCAATCTAAAAGGATGTATCCCGATGTTTTGAGCCGGAATACAAGTTTTCGCGCAGTTCTGAGAAAAAAAGTTTACACCTTTCTCTCGTCTACTCTTCGACGACTTGTAAAATTGATGTTCGTGAATTTTGCTAGTTTCGATCTAAAACGATGTGTCCTAATGTTTTGAGCCGGAATACGAGTTTTCGCGCAGTTATGAGCGAAAAAGTTTACACCATTCTCTCATCTACTCATCGACGACTTGTAAAATCGATGTTCGTGAATCTCCCTAGTTTTGATCTAAAACTATGTATCCCGTTGTTTTGAGCTGGAATACAAGTTCTCGCGCAGTTCTGAGAGAAAAAGTTTACACCTTTCTCTCGTCTACTCTTCGACGACTTGTAAAATCGAAGTGCATGAATCTCGCTAGTTTCGTTCTAAAACGATGTATCCCGTTGTTTTGAGCCGGAATACAAGTTTTCGCGCAGTGTACTCTTCGACGACTTGTAAAATCAAAGTGCGTGAACCTCGCTAGTTTCGATCTAAAACGATGTAACCAGTTGTTTTGAGCCGGAATACAAGTTTTCGCGCAGTTCTGAGAGAAAACGTTTACACCTTTCTCTCGTCTACTCATCCACGACTTGTAAAATTGATGTTCGTAAATCTCGCTAGTTTCAATCTAAAACGATGTATCCCGTTGTTTCGAGCTGGAATACAAGTTTTCGCGCAGTTCTGAGAGAAAAAGTTTACACCTTTCTCTCGTCTACTCATCGACGACTTGTAAAATCGATGTTCGTGAATCTCCCTAGTTTTGATCTACAACGATGTATCCCGTTGTTTTGAGCCGGAATACAAGTTTTCGCGCAGTACTGAGAGAAAAAGTTAACAGCTCTCTCTCGTCTACTCTTCGTCGACTGTAAAATTGAAGTGCGTAAATCTCAGTACTTTCAACCTAAACCAATGTATTCCGTTGTTTTGAGCCGGAATACAAGTTTTCCCGCAGTTCTGAGAGAAAAAGTTTACACCTTTTTCTCGTCTACTCTTCGACGATTTGTAAAATCGATATTCGTAAATCTTGCTAGTTTCGATCTATATCGATGTATGCCGTTGTTTTGAGCCGAATACAAGTTTTCGCGCAGTTCTGAAACAAAAGGTTTACAACTTTTTCTCGTCTACTCATCGACGACTTGTATAATTGATGTTCGCGAATCTCGCTAGTTTCGATCTAAAACGATATATACCGTGTTTTTGAGCTGGAATACAAGTTCTCGCGCAGTTCTGAGAGAAAAAGTTTACACCTTTCTCTCGTCTACTCATCGACAACTTGTAAAATCGATGTTCGTGAATCTCGCTAGTTTTGATCTAAAGCGATGTATCCCGTTGTTTTGAGCTGGAATACAAATTTTCGCGCAGTTCTGCGAGAAAAAGTTTACACCTTTCTCTCGTCTACTCTTCGACGACTTGTAAAATCGAAGTGCATGAATCTCGCTAGTTTCGTTCTAAAACGATGTATCCCGTTGTTTTGAGCCGGAATACAAGTTTTCGCGCAGTGTACTCTTCGACGACTTGTAAAATCAAAGTGCGTAAACCTCGCTAGTTTCGATCTAAAACGATGTAACCCGTTGTTTTGAGCCGGAATAAAAGTTTTCGCGCAGTTCTGAGAGAAAACGTTTACACCTTTCTCTCGGCTACTCATCCACGACTTGTAAAATTGATGTTCGTAAATCTCGCTAGTTTCAATCTAAAACGATGTATCCCGTTGTTTCGAGATCGAATACAAGTTTTCGAAAGTTCTGAGAGAAAAAGTTTACACCTTTCTCTCGTCTACTCATCGACGACTTGTAAAATCGATGTTCGTGAATCTCCCTAATTTGATCTACAACGATGTATCCCGTTGTTTTGAGCCGGAATACAAGTTTTCGCGCAGTTCTGAGAGAAAAAGTTAACAGCTCTCTCTCGTCTACTCTTCGTCGACTGTAAAATCGAAGTGCGTAAATCTCACTACTTTCAACCTAAACCAATGTATTCCGTTCTTTTGAGCCGGAATACAAGTTTTCGCGCAGTTCTGAGAGAAAAAGTTTACACCTTTCTCTCGTCTACTCTTCGACGATTTGTAAAATCGATATACGTAACTCTTGCTAGTTTCGATGTATAACGATGTATGCCGTTGTTTTGAGCCGAATACAAGTTTTCGCGCAGTTCTGAAAGAAAAAGTTTACAACTTTCTCTCGTCTACTCATCGACGACTTGTATAATCGATGTTCGCGAATCTCGCTAGTTTCGATCTAAAACGATATATACCGTGTTTTTGAGCTGGAATACAAGTTTTCGCGCAGTTCTGAGAGAAAAAGTTTACACCTTTCTCTCGTCTACTCATCGACAGCTTGTAAAATCGATGTTCGTGAATCTCGCTAGTTTCGATCTAAAACGGTGTATCCCGTTGTTTTGAGCTGGAATACAAGTTTTCGCGCAGTTATGAGCGAAAAAGTTTACACCTTTCTCTTGTCTACTCATCGACGACTTGTAAAATCGATGTTCTTGAATCTCCCTAGTTTTGATCTAAAACGATGTATCCCGTTGTTTTGAGCTGGAATACAAGTTCTCGCGCAGTTCTGAGAGAAAAAGTTTACACCTTTCTCTCGTCTACTCTTCGACGACTTGTAAAATGGAAGTGCATGAATCTCGCTAGTTTCGCTCTAAAACGATGTATCCCCTTGTTTTCAGCCGGAGTACAAGATTTCGCGCAGTCTACTCTTCGATGACTTGTAAAATAAAGTGCGTAATCCTCGCTAGTTTCAATGTAAAACGATGTATCCCGTTGTTTTGAGCCGGAATACAAGTTTTCGCGCAGTTCTGAGAGAAAACGTTTACACCTTTCTCTCGTCTACTCATCGACAACTTGTAAAATCGATGTTCGTCAATCTCGCTAGTTTCGATCTAAAACGATGTATCCCGTTGTTTTGAGCTGGAATACAAGTTTTCGCGCAGTTCTGAGAGAAAACGTTTACACCTTTCTCTCGTCTACTCATCGACAACTTGTAAAATTGATGTTCGTGAATCTCGCTAGTTTCGATCTAAAACGATGTATCCCCTTGTTTTGAGCATGAATACAAGTTTTTGCGCAGTTATGAGCGAAAAAGTTTACACCATTCTCTCATCTACTCATCGACGACTTGTAAAATCGATGTTCGTGAATCTCCCTAGTTTTGATCTAAAACTATGTATCCCGTTGTTTTGAGCTGGAATACAAGTTCTTGCGCAGTTCTGAGAGAAAAAGTTTACACCTTTCTCTCGTCTACTCGTCGACGACTTGTAAAATCGAAGTGCATGAATCTCGCTAGTTTCGTTCTAAAACGATGTATCCCGTTGTTTTGAGCCGGAGTACAAGTTTTCGCGCAGTGTACTCTTCGACGACTTGTAAAATCAAAGTGCGTGAACCTCGCTAGTTTCGATCTAAAACGATGTAACCCGTTGTTTTGAGCCGGAATACAAGTTTTCGCGCAGTTCTGAGAGAAAACGTTTACACCTTTCTCTCGTCTACTCATCCACGACTTGTAAAATTGATGTTCGTAAATCTCGCTAGTTTCAATCTAAAACGATGTATCCCGTTGTTTCGAGCTGGAATACAAGTTTTCGCGCAGTTCTGAGAGAAAAAGTTTACACCTTTCTCTCGTCTACACATCGACGACTTGTAAAATCGATGTTCGTGAATCTCGCTAGTTTCGATCTAAAACGATGTATCCCCTTGTTTTGAGCATGAATACAAGTTTTTGCGCAGTTATGAGCGAAAAAGTTTACACCATTCTCTCATCTACTCATCGACGACTTGTAAAATTGATGTTCGTGAATCTCCCTAGTTTTGATCTAAAACTATGTATCCCGTTGTTTTGAGCTGGAATACAAGTTCTCGCGCAGTTCTGAGAGAAAAAGTTTACACCTTTCTCTCGTCTACTCTTCGACGACTTGTAAAATCGAAGTGCATGAATCTCGCTAGTTTTGATCTAAAACGATGTATCCCGTTGTTTTGAGCTGGAATACAAGTTCTCGCGCAGTTCTGAGAGAAAAAGTTTACGCCTTTCTCTCGTCTACTCTTCGACGACTTGTAAAATCGAAGTGCATGAATCTCGCTAGTTTCGTTCTAAAACGATGTATCCCCTTGTTTTCAGCCGGAGTACAAGATTTCGCGCAGTCTACTCTTCGATGACTTGTAAAATAAAGTGCGTAATCCTCGCTAGTTTCAATGTAAAACGATGTATCCCGTTGTTTTGAGCCGGAATACAAGTTTTCGCGCAGTTCTGAGAGAAAAAGTTTACACCTTTCTCTCGTCTACTCATCGACGACTTGTAAAATCGATGTTCGTGAATCTCCCTAGTTTCGATCTAAAACGATGTAACCCGTTGTTTTGAGCCGGAATACAAGTTTTCGCGCAGTTCTGAGAGAAAACGTTTACACCTTTCTCTCGTCTACTCTTCGACGACTTGTAAAATCGAAGTGCATGAATCTCGCTAGTTTCAATGTAAAACGATGTATCCCGTTGTTTTGAGCCGGAATACAAGTTTTCGCGCAGTTCTGAGAGAAAAAGTTTACACCTTTCTCTCGTCTACTCATCGACGACTTGTAAAATCGATGTTCGTGAATCTCGCTAGTTTCGATCTAAAACGATGTATCCCGTTGTTTTGAGGTGGAATACAAGTTTTCGCGCAGTTCTGAGAGAAAACGTTTACACCTTTATCTCGTCTACTCATCGACAACTTGTAAAATCGATGTTCGTGAATCTCGCTAGTTTCGATCTAAAACGATGTATCCCCTTGTTTTGAGCTGGAATACAAGTTTTTGCGCAGTTATGAGCGAAAAAGTTTACACCATTCTCTCATCTACTCATCGACGACTTGTAAAATCGATGTTCGTGAATCTCCCTAGTTTCGATCTAAAACGATGTAACCCGTTGTTTTGAGCCGGAATACAAGTTTTCGCGCAGTTCTGAGAGAAAACGTTTACACCTTTCTCTCGTCTACTCATCCACGACTTGTAAAATTGATGTTCGTAAATCTCGCTAGTTTCAATCTAAAACGATGTATCCCGTTGTTTCGAGCTGGAATACAAGTTTTCGCGCAGTTCTGAGAGAAAAAGTTTACACCTTTCTCTCGTCTACTCATCGACGACTTGTAAAATCGATGTTCGTGAATCTCCCTAGTTTTGATCTACAACGATGTATCCCGTTGTTTTGAGCCGGAATACAAGTTTTCGCACAGTACTGAGAGAAAAAGTTAACAGCTCTCTCTTGTCTACTCTTCGTCGACTGTAAAATCGAAGTGCGTAAATCTCACTACTTTCAACCTAAACCAATGTATTCCGTTGTTTTGAGCCGGAATACAAGTTTTCGCGCAGTTCTGAGAGAAAAAGTTTACACCTTTCTCTCGTCTACTCTTCGACGATTTGTAAAATCGATATACGTAAATCTTGCTAGTTTCGATCTATAACGATGTATGCCGTTGTTTTGAGCCGAATACAAGTTTTCGCGCAGTTCTGAAAGAAAAAGTTTACAACTTTTTCTCGTCTACTCATCGACGACTTGTATAATCGATGTTCGCGAATCTCACTAGTTTCGATCTAAAACGATGTATCCCGTTGTTTTGAGCTGGAATACAAGTTTTCGCGCAGTTATGAGCGAAAAAGTTTACACCTTTCTCTTGTCTACTCATCGACGACTTGTAAAATCGATGTTCTTGAATCTCTCTAGTTTTGATCTAAAACGATGTATCCCGTTGTTTTGAGCTGGAATACAAGTTCTCGCGCAGTTCTGAGAGAAAAAGTTTACACCTTTCTCTCGTCTACTCATCGACAACTTGTAAAATCGATGTTCGTGAATCTCGCTAGTTTCGATTTAAAACGATGTATCCCGTTGTTTTGAGCTGGAATACAAGTTTTCGCGCAGTTCTGCGAGAAAACGTTTACACCTTTATCTCGTCTACTCTTCAACGATTTGTAAAATCGATGTTCGTGAATCTCGCTAGTTTCGATCTAAAACGATGTATCCCGATGTTTTGAGCCGGAATACGAGTTTTCGCGCAGTTCTGAGAGAAAACGTTTATAGCTTTCTCTCCTGTAACCTTCGCCGATTGTAAAATCGAAGTACGTAAATCACGCTCGTTTCAATCTAAAAAATGTATTCCTTTGTTTTGAGCCGGAATACAAGTTTTCGCGCAGTTCTGAGAGAAAAAGTTTACAGCTCTCTCGTCTACTCTTCGACGACTTGTAAAATCAAAGTGCGTAAATCTCGCTAGTTTCAATCTAAAACGATGTATTCCGTTGTTTTGAGCCGGAATACAAGTTTTCGCACAGTTCTGAGAGAAAACTTTTACACCTTTCTCTCTTCTACTCTTCGACGACTTGTAAAATCGAATTGCATGAATCTCGCTAGTTTAGATCTAATACGATGTATCCCGTTGTTTTGAGCCGGAATACAAGTTTCCGCGCAGTTCTGACAGAAAAAGTTTACACCCTTCTCTCGTCTACTCTTCGACGACTTCTAAAATCGAATTGCGTGAATCTCGCTAGGTTCGAACTAAAACGTTGTATCCCGTTGTTTTGAGCCGGAATACAAGTTTTCGCGCAGTGTACTCTTCGACGACTTGTAAAATCAAAGTGCGTAAACCTCGCTAGTTTCGATCTAAAACGATGTAACCCGTTGTTTTGAGCCGGAATACAAGTTTTCGCGCAGTTCTGAGAGAAAACGTTTACACCTTTCTCTCGTCTACTCATCCACGACTTGTAAAATTGATGTTCGTAAATCTCGCTAGTTTTAATCTAAAACGATGTATCCCGTTGTTTCGAGCTGGAATACAAGTTTTCGCGCAGTTCTGAGAGAAAAAGTTTAAACCTTTCTCTCGTCTACTCATCGACGACTTGTAAAATCGATGTTCGTGAATCTCCCTAGTTTTGATCTACAACGATGTATCCCGTTGTTTTGAGCCGGAATGCAAGTTTTCGCGCAGTACTGAGAGAAAAAGTTAACAGCTCTCTCTCGTCTATTCTTCGTCGACTGTAAAATCGAAGTGCGTAAATCTCACTACTTTCAACCTAAACCAATGTATTCCGTTGTTTTGAGCCGGAATACAAGTTTTCGCGCAGTTCTGAGAGAAAAAGTTTACACCTTTCTCTCGTCTATTCTTCGACGATTTGTAAAATCGATATACGTAAATCTTGCTAGTTTCGATCTATAACGATGTATGCCGTTGTTTTGAGCCGAATACAAGTTTTCGCGCAGTTCTGAAAGAAAAAGTTTACAACTTTTTCTCGTCTACTCATCGACGACTTGTATAATCGATGTTCGCGAATCTCGCTAGTTTCGATCTAAAACGATATATACCGTGTTTTTGAGCTGGAATACAAGTTTTCGCGCAGTTCTGAGAGAAAAAGTTTACACCTTTCTCTCGTCTACTCATCGACAACTTGTAAACTCGATGTTCGTGAATCTCGCTAGTTTCGATTTAAAACGATGTATCCCGTTGTTTTGAGCTGGAATACAAGTTTTCGCGCAGTTCTGCGAGAAAAAGTTTACACCTTTATCTCGTCAACTCTTCAACGATTTGTAAAATCAATGTTCGTGAATCTCGCTAGTTTCGATCTAAAACGATGTATCCCGATGTTTTGAGCCGGAATACGAGTTTTCGCGCAGTTCTGAGAGAAAACGTTTATAGCTTTCTCTCGTCTACTCATCGACAACTTGTAAAATCGATGTTCGTGAATCTCGCTAGTTTCGATCTAAAACGATGTATCCCGTTGTTTTGAGCTGGAATACAAGTTTTCGCGCAGTTATGAGCGAAAACGTTTACACCTTTTCTCGTCTACTCATCCGCGACTTGTAAAATCGATGTTCTTGAATCTCCCTAGTTTTGATCTAAAACGATGTATCCCGTTGTTTTGAGCTGGAATACAAGTTTTCGCGCAGTTATGAGCGAAAAAGTTTACACCTTTCTCTTGTCTACTCATCGACGACTTGTAAAATCGATGTTCTTGAATCTCCCTAGTTTTGATCTAAAACGATGTATCCCGTTGTTTTGAGCTGGAATACAAGTTCTCGCGCAGTTCTGAGAGAAAACGTTTACACCTTTCTCTCGTCTACTCTTCGACGACTTGTAAAATCGAAGTGCATGAATCTCGCTAGTTTCGTTCTAAAACGATGTATCCCCTTGTTTTCAGCCGGAGTACAAGATTTCGCGCAGTGTACTCTTCGATGACTTGTAAAATAAAGTGCGTAAACCTCGCTAGTTTCGATGTAAAACGATGTATCCCGTTGTTTTGAGCCGGAATACAAGTTTTCGCGCAGTACTGAGAGAAAAAGTTTACACCTTTCTCTCGTCCACTCTTCGACGATTTGTATAATCGATGTTCGTGAATCTCGCTAGTTTCGATCTAAAACGATGTATCCCGTTGTTTTGAGCTGGAATACAAGTTTTCGCGCAGTTATGAGCGAAAAAGTTTACACCTTTTCTCGTCTACTCATCCGCGACTTGTAAAATCGATGTTCTTGAATCTCCCTAGTTTTGATCTAAAACGATGTATCCCGTTGTTTTGAGCTGGAATACAAGTTTTCGCGCAGTTCTGAGAGAAAACGTTTACACCTTTCTCTCGTCTACTCTACGACGATTTATAAAATCGATGTTTGTGAATCTCTCTAGTTTCGATCTATAACGATGTATGCCGTTCTTTTGAGCCGGACTACAAGTTTTCTCGCAGTTCTGAGAGCAAAAGTTTACAGCTCTCTCTCGTCTACTCTTCGTCGGCTTGTAAAATCAAAGTGCGTGAATCTCGCTAGTTTCAAAATAAAACGATGTATCCCGTTGTTTTGAGCTTGAAAACAATTTCTTTCGCAGTTCTGAGTGAAAAAGTTTACACCTTTCTCTCCTCTACTCTTCGGTGACTTGTAAAATGATGTTCGTGAATTTTGCTAGTTTCAATCTAAAAGGATGTATCCCGATGTTTTGAGCCGGAATACAAGTTTTCGTGCAGTTCTGAGAAAAAATGTTTACACCTTTCTCTCGTCTACTCTTCGTCGACTTGTAAAATTGATGTTCGTGAATTTTGCTAGTTTCTATCTAAAACGATGTGTCCTGATGTTTTGAGCCGGAATACGAGTTTTCGCGCAGTTCTGAGAGAAAAAGTTTACACCTTTCTCACGTCTACTCTTCGACGACTTGAAAAATCGATGTTCGTGAATTTTGCTAGTTTGGATCTAAAACGATGTATCCCGATGTGTTGAGCCGGAATACGAGTTTTCGCGCAGTTCTGAGAGAAAAAGTTTACAGCTCCCTCCCGTCTACTCTTTGATAACTTGTAAAATCGATGTTCGTGAATTTCGCTAGTATCGATATAAAACGATCTATTCGTTGTTTTGAGACGGAATACAAGTTTTCGTGCAGTTTTGAGAGAAAATGTTTACACCTTTTTAACGCCTACTCTTCGACGACTTGTAAAATCGAAGTGCGTGAATCTCGCTAGTTTCGGTTTAAAACGATGTATCCCGTTGTTTTGAGCCGGAATACAAGTTTTCGCGCAGTTCTGAGCGAAAACGTTTACACCATTCTCTCGTCTACTCATCGATGACTTGTAAAATCGATGTTCGTGAATCTCGCTAGTTTCGATCTAAAACGATGTATCCCGATGTTTTGAGCCGGAATACGAGTTTTCGCGCAGTTCTGAGAGAAAACGTTTATAGCTTTCTCTCGTCTAGCCTTCGCCGATTGTAAAATCGAAGTACGTAAATCACGCTCGTTTCAATCTAAAACAATGCATCCCGTTGTTTTGAGCCGGAATACAAGTTTTTGCGCAGTTCTGAGAGAAAAAGTTTACAGCTCTCTGTCGTCTACTCTTTGACGGCTTGTAAAATCGATGTTCGTGAATCTTGCTAGTATTGATCTAAAACGATATATCCCGTTGTTTTGAGCCGGAAAAAAATTTCTCGCGCAGTTCTAGGAGATAAACTTTACAGCTTTCTCTCGTCTACTCTCGACGACTTGTAAACTCGAAGTGCGTAAATCTCGCCAGATTCAATCAAATACGATGTATCCCGTTGTTTTGAGCCGGAATACAAGTTTTCGCGCAGTTCTGAGAGAAAAAGTTTACACCTTTCTGTCTTCTACTCTTCGACGACTTGTAAAATCGAATTGCATGAATCTCGCTAGGTTCGATCTAAAACGATGTATCCCGTTGTTTTGAGCCGGAATACAAGTTTTCGCGCAGATCTAGGAGATAATCTTTACAGCTTTCTCTCGTCTAGCCTTCGCCGGTTGTAAAATCGAAGCGCGTAAATCTCGCTCGTTTCGATCTAAAACGATGGATCCCGTTGTTGTGAGCCAGAATACAAGTTTTCGCGCAGTTCTGAGAGAAAAAGTTTACAGCTCTCTATCGTCTACTCTTCGACGACTTATAAAGTCAAAGTGCTTAAATCTCGCTAGTTTCGATCTAAAACGATGTATCCCTTTGTTTTGAGCCGGAACACAAGTTTTCACGCAGTTCTGAAAGAAAAAGCCTACACCTTTCTCTCGTCTACTCATCGAGGACTTGTAAAATCATTGCTCGTGAATCTCGCTAGTTTCGATCTAAAACGATGTATACCGTGTTTTTGAGCTGGAATACAAGTTTTCGCGCAGTTCTGAGAGAAAAAGTTTACACCTTTCTCTCGTGTACTCATCGACAACTTGTAAAATCGATGTTCGTGAATCTCGCTAGTTTCGATTTAAAACGATAAATCCCGTTGTTTTTAGCTGGAATACAAGTTCTCGCGCCGTTCTGAGAGAAAATGTTTACACCTTTCTCTCGTCTACTCTTCGATGACTTGTAAAATGATGTTCGTGAATTTTGCTAGTTTCAATCTGAAAGGATGTATCCCAATGTTTTGAGCCGGAATACAAGTTTTCGCGCAGTTCTGAGAAAAAAAGTTTACTCCTTTCTTTCGTCTACTCTTCGACGACTTTTAAAATTGATGTTCGTGAATTTTGCTAGTTTCGATCTAAAACGATGTATCCCCGTTGTTTTGAGCCGGAATTAAAGTTTTCGCGCAGTTCTGAGGGAAAAAGTTTACAGCATTCTCTCGTCTACTCTTCGACGACTTGTATAATCGAAGAGCGTAAATCTAGCTCCTGTGACGGAACTTTTTAACAATTAATGCACATTTGTGTGTCTAAAAAAACTGCTTTAAAAAAATACAACCCTCATTTCATGAAAAAGTTGCATCCAGAGAGTAAATATCTGTTGTTTACTGTAAAAACTGACCTTTCTACAGGACAGTGCTTGCAAATTGTTAATTTTTTCTTTGTGATTACTTAAACCAGAATTTGTTTCCCAAAAAAGCTGTTCTGGAGCAATGTAGATGAGTTCATTAATGCTCTAATATGGCCCAAAGAAAATTTTTGGCGCCCTTAAAAATTACTGCTCTCGAAGCCTTTCCAGAAACTAATGAAGCAGATAAAAGAACATATAGCCTAAAATATAACTTTCTCCATGAAAGAGCAAGGATGACATGGAAGGCATCCAATGTTGGAAGGATCCATATACCCAGACAGTGTAAATTTAAAACAAGGAAGGGATTACTGCACAGAAACTGCTGCTTGAAGAAAAAGTTGCCCTGGTCTATGGACAGAACCCAGGATTATTATTGGTCCAGGGCAGTGACCCTGCCAACTAAGGTAACCAGGACAGATAGCAGATGTTAGGATGAGGCTGAATTTTCCAATGATTTTAACTGGGAACGTGGTTAGTCCAATGTTTTGTAGAGAAATCGCCGAAGCTGAAATAAGTTTCGAAATAATTGAGTACAATTACTTAATACTAACATCCATCCTGGCACAGCCACTGAATGGAAAGAGTATGTCTCTTGAAAGAAGAAAAAAAGATAGTTTACATTCATCAATTTTGACACGGTAATTTTAGGTGCACTTATATCAGAATGGAGTCAGCACAAGTAGCAGGTGTTTGCATGGTGGATCAAAAATGTTGCCAACACAGAAGGGGCGCTGCCAACAAGAAGTTCCGGTTTAAGCTAGTTTGTTATTGTTGGACCTGTAGAAACAGTGAGAACAATCAAGGACAAGCATGTCTCGTCGAAGGTGGCTTTCATTCTTCTTTGTATTTTTGTGCTATTTCTACAAATTCTGGCAGGAGGCTGTTACAACCTCGTTCTACCTCCAAAATTTCTTCTTCGATCTTCTTGATAGTGGAGTGAATGCAGCTGCGTTTACACCAAACTTGAATTTTCTAACAAGAAGGGTCTTGCGCACATCTTGCTGATACATGCTACAAGATAGATTGCACAGCTATGAGCAAAGGAGTGAAAGTAGTGTGGAACCAAGAGTGAACACAGATGGAAGCAGCACTAGATGTTCTAGGTCACCCAACTGCCAAATCGTCCTCTCGAAAATACTTGGGAAACAATGCTGAACAAGAAATAGACTGCACCCTCAACTACAGCACAATATGCCGACTGCATGTGTGCATGAAACATCAAAAAGCACTTTCAAGTCTGCCCAAGACAAGGTGTTATCAAGCACTTCACCATCAGCGTGATTCTCTTAATATGGACAGAGCTATTTCTTTCCCTGGTGAGGCCTTGCTGCAAATTGTACAGCAGGCCCAAATCAAAAGAAAATGGCAGCAAAACACGTTTGCCTTTGTTAGTTCTCATATGTTCTGGACTGCATTACAGCATTAGTTGTTTAAAAAAGGTGAGGATGTATAACTTGCATCTGTGCAGAGCAACTAGTCAGTGGTGTACTTTTATGACAGAGATCATTATGGTAGGATTTTACACATGGATACTGGGAAAATATAAGTAATTGCTAATGAGTGATTGCTAATCAGTAACTGCCCACTTACTAAAAACATGCATAGCATCAATTGCACCTTCATCTTGGAATGATAACTGACTATTCTAAAGCCTCTTTTCAGTGGCTCTGAACTGCTGATAGATGCATGTGCTGCAAGCCTTTCCTCTGTATAAAAGCAGCCCAATCATCTGAACCAACCTATCACACATACCTTGAGAAGTCAGACCAGATGACAGAGGAACGCAAACAGATCACCAGAGAGCCAAGGACACGAAAAGGGCTGTAGGCTTGTGCATCAACAACCGCACTTGCAGGCACAATGCAGAAGTGATTCAATTTCCTGTCAGAAATCTTGTACACTGGATAGTTTGGAAGAAATACAGTCAACTTTTTCAACAAGAAAACGAGGAGTAGCATCTCCTCCAGCAACAATCATTTTGATCTCACCAAATGATGGCTCAAAGGCTTCTTTACCCAGAAGAACGTAGTTTCCAAGGTTGTAGCTCGTGCCTTGAACTGTGACCATCGGGGCGCAATTAAGAACTGATATAACTTGAAAAAACATTGCAGAGCTTCGTGCTGAGGCTGGTCTAAGTCCTTTAGTTCACAAAGCGGGGTCAACTCTATAGTACACAGGTGGGTCACAAAGGCCGGCACTCAGTAGATATGTTTGGAGAAGCTGGTGCTTTTCAGACAGCAATTTTGTAAGGTTAATGTATTTTCCGACAGACCTCGAGCATTTTTTAAAGAACCGGTGCTTGCTCTCAAATCTCATTGTCCATGTCTTGATCAGAGGACCAAACTGTGGGATGTGATACGGATAATGGACAAGATAGTGATGCTTCGGCCGGAGCGGTACATCTGGAAAAAGCTTTCTTCTCTCTTCTATGTAGTGTACAATCAGGAGAGAAAGCAAAGACACCTGACTAGATGAAATTGTTGGTGCCATGACAAGCTCAACAATTTCGTGGAGGGCTAAAAGAAGCTGCCACATGTCATCCGTAGCATCAAGCACTTTGTCGCCCACAATCACAGGCAAGAGAAGAAGTGTGTAGTTCTGCATTGCATTTCCATCCAGAGATTTTCCACAAGGAGGCACACAAGAGGGCTTGTTTCTGTCAAGAGGTGAGTATTTGAACTTTGACTGGATCATGATGTTTAAATGGCTATATGTAAACCACTTGAGTTTCTTAACAAAATTACTGATCATAAGAGCCATGTCATAGTTCACAATACCTTCCAAAAGGTCATGACCAAGGCATGGTGGCTGTCCTGGCAAACAGATATGAAAGTTTGCCAGTCCATTCAAGGGCGAGTTCTTCTTGACACCTTTGTAGTGCTGCAAAGTTGGGTCTTCTTCAACCTTTTGCACAGCCAAGTTATATGACTCAACCGTTCGTATGTTGCCCTCTAAATCCCCTTTCTAAAAGTCATCAAGTGTGATGTCACAATAACGACAGATGTTTCCACCTCTTGAGAAATTCTCGAGAAATCCTCCAATGAAATGACTACCGAGGTTGTCACCAGCAACAAAAGCTAAGCCAATATCGTAGTGGTAACCATTAACAGAAATTCTCTCAGCTTCCAATGTCTTCAAATCATAAATGAGCCGCTGAAATACTGCTTCACTCTCAAAATGCTCAATATCTTTCCCATGGCAAAGGAGAACAAGCTGTTGCTGATCTACCTGTGATCTCACATAACTTGGAAGGTTTCCCAAGCTCAAGTACGCAGCCAACATTTTATGTGTTCCATGACTAGTCCCAAAAGATTTGTCACCTCAAAGCTATCCTGGTATAGAATGAGGGAAAGCTTTTTACCACTGGAGCACAGTTTCTTAGCAAAAACTTCACCGTCAGTGAAATCTGAATACACACCATCTTCATGAGGCTTTGGAGCAGACTCGAGACAACTAGCTACCTCCGCATTATCAAGAAGTGAATGAATTGTTTGTGTAATTGGCACATAATGATAGTGCCTCTCCTCATTGGCGGCATTCATGCCCAAGCTCAGCGGAACTGGCTCTACATGAAGCAAATTTTCGTGGTAAAATTTGACCAGCAATGAATGGATCGCAACATGCCTGTATTTGAGAGAGCAGAGTGAAAGAGGTCGTTCTGGAAGGTTTGAGAAATTATTTGTTCCAGCTCGAGATCACCATTTCTAGCAGACTGCATGTTGGCAATCAACGCCTTCTGCAGTTGTTGGGACATATCATGAAGTCTCCGTAGGTCTTGGACAATTGCTTGGGTGACTGCATTTGGAACCAGATGTTTTGCCTCGAGCTTAAGCAAAAATAGTGCAAAACTTTTGAGAAAGCTATGTTCATTATTGAACGCGTCGTCTTCATCATCACTGTTCTCATTTTCTTGTGGACATGTGCTCTGGGTGCTGTGGCCTTCCAATGGTTGCACAAGGCTAGCGGATGCGATGTCCTCACGTTGACTGTTTCCAGCACTTGATTCAGTATAATCCTCAGCAGCAGTATCTGTCGAATGCTTTTTCTTGGCATAATACAAACAAAGATGATTTTTAAATGAGCCAAGTGTAGTGAGCCGACTGGAGCAGCCATGATAAGGGCACCTTATTGCTTCTTTGCGCCTTAAGTGGTCACGGGTATGTTCCAATAAATCACTGTGATTGCCGAGAACCACAGAGCATCCAAGCTGTGCACATGGACTCCGGCATGCGGGTATGACACGCTTATTCACAGGCCTGTGGCATCTGTTTACATGACTTCGTAAAGCCGCAAAGCTTTGAAAGGTTGCCGTGCACTGGTGAATACCGCAAGATGCACGCCTTCTCACTCCCTCATGCAGCAAAGTGTGCTTGAAGAAGGCCTCTTGAGAACGAAATCTTTGATCGCACACCATGCACTTGTGCCGCATCTGACGAAAAAAAGACCCAGCCCCAGTGCTATTGCACACTATTTCGAAGCTAATGACTGTTATGTTGATTTATGACCTGGAAACATTTTTTTAGAACCCATTCACGTGTGCATGCCAACTAATTTTAAGGAATGCTTGAAATTCATAAACCAAATGGCAATAAAGCAAGAAGAAAGCATTGCCTTTATAAAAAAAATACCTGAATAAGAGATCATCTTAAGCATTAATTAAAATATAGCTAGCAACCAAACCAGAACTAGCCTGCCCGCTGCCTACCTGCAGATAGCTCAGGGTTTGAACTCTGCCGTTCAGTCCACATGATCAATTTGCTTGAAAGGGGGGTCACTCCATGCCAAATGCGTCAAATGTTTGTACTCGACCCGCTTCGATTATGTTCAAAAAATTTGTGGCATTTTACTGAACTGTCAAAAGGAATCTCTCTTAATATGTAGCGGGAAAAAATTTTCCTGTCCTCTGTAGCCCTTTACATTTTGGAGAAAAGTGCAAAACTAGGTACCATTAAAATTCATAATAAAATGTTAATTTCTTTTTTGCCCTCAAATGTTTTTGTGGACAATGCAGATGTCTTGTATTTTTTTAAACATGCCTCAAGAAATCGCCTGCACAAGGTTTGTATTTTTTTCATGTTCGTTGTTTTAGCTCAATACGCTCCATTTTGGAACTTAATTCAAAAGTCTACGCGACGTTTGTAAACAATATAAAATTTTACACTAGCTCACCATAACATGCTATACATGGGAAAAATGTTTACATTAAAATTAAACTGAACGATGTTCAGAAAAAAATTACAGTTTCAAAAAAGTGCACTGTGGTACGTATTGAGATAAAAATATTATACTGAGGTGCTCACTGGAAAAAATGCCAAATACTATTCCTCTAGTAGCTCGTTTCATTGTAATTTTGCTCAGAAATTTTTATCAAGGACTTTTTTGTTTTAGGGAAGGAAAATAGTTTTGAAGCTGAGCGCCACAGCACTAGTAATGGTTGCCCCATTCTATCACTTCACTGCAGAAGACAACCTCGGCGCTGTTCAGACTGCTCTCTTTCTGTGCACTCACGTGCTCACGTGCAGCGCATCCAATTTGAGCGAAGCTGGCATCACACTTCTCGCGTGCGGTGTTTACAAAAATCATGTTCTGTGAGATTCGAGGACGGAATCAATTGACTCGAGGGGGCATCTACAAAAGCAAATATCACCTGGGTAGACCAGGCCACACATCCGCGTCCCTCTGCTTTTTTTATTTACCACTAAGCTGCGTACTGGACTCTATTCATTTTCCCGGGCTCCTGAGTTCTGTTTCGTCAACAGCCCTTAACAAATATAGATAAGGCATTTTTCTGAAACTCAGATGTATCCAGCGCATTAAGCTCTGTTGTTCTAGTGAAAGTGCCGAACAAAAATGTTTACCTCCTAATCAGCGTGGCACAAGTAAATAGTATGAAGGATATAATGCGAAGAATAACATGATACGAAATGACATCTTCTCAAACATTTAATAATTGCAAGTATTCATGCACGTTTTACAAGAGCAATAAGTTAATTACTGCAGCCGCATCTTCCATCGTTCTTGCTTCCTACATTAATGAAACAGATGCTTTACCAACTTAGAAATAGAAACTGCACTAGTGCTTTTGCGTGGCTCAATGTGGAATGGTGCCAAATTTCCGGATGGTGGGACAAAAGCTGCTGTGCACATACCTGCTTTGATATTTGAAACTTCTCTGTTTCTGAGAATGATACGAGTTCAACAAGAACAGTACTGAGAGATGCATGTTTAAAACAGTGCAATGCACATATACCTTTCACCACAACAGCCAGCCATTCCAAACTTGTGATCAAGTTGGAATTTTTTTTCCTGAACTGCACTTTCCGGAACCCAGATGGTCTCCTTTGTGCAGCATCTGCTCATGTGAGAAGCTGATAAGGTGTCATGATGTGGCCTTCGTAAGGTAAGACTCTGGTCTCCCGAGGCGATCATATTAGCATTTATGGATGCCCCCTCGAGCCACCTAATTCCGTCCTCGCACCTTGCAGAGCATGGCTTTTATAAAAACAGCACACCAAAGCATCTCCCAAGTAACAGTGCAGAACACAGACGGGTGCAAGAGATGAGAAGGCGACACAGCAAGCGCTGACTTGCAATGTTTGTTTTGAGAAATACAGAACTTCATATACCCTTGCGTAAAGTCGCCACATGTTCCAAGGACACGTGGCTTGCACACTGTGTGGCACACGCACTCCTGCACAGTCGTGAAAATCATTGCACGTTTGACAGCTCAAGTTCTTTTTTTTGTTAGCAGTAGGGACGGTGTGCTGACGCATTGTTCTCGTAGTCTGAATATCCTAGCTGCCCCAATAATCTCACAGACCTCCTGTTCACTGTGTGTTTTCAGCACTTTGCATCGATGATTTATTGAGGAATTGATTTTGCATTGTTGCATTGAGCCCTACAGCATATTTTTGTCTGGATACACAGCACAATGCACTTTTTTGCAACTCTGGAATTTTTTTTCTGAAAGTTATTCAGTTTAATTTTAGTGTAAATAATTTCTCCATGTAGTACATGTTTTGGCGAGTCAATGAAAAGTTTTATATAGCTCATAAATGTCCTGTGGACTTTTTAAAAAGTTCCGAAATGAAGCATTTTGAGCTAAAAAAAGAAACTACAAAAACAAAAACCTTGTGCAGGCATTGTCTTGAAACATGATAAAAAATACAACTCATATAAGTTGTCCAAAAACTTTGCAGGCCAAAAAGTAAGAAACATTTTATCATGAATTTTGTACGGGACCTACTATTCCACTAGTCTGGAAAATTCAAAGGGCTGTTAGATGATGAGAAAAATTTTTGCTCATTGGATATTAAGAGAAATTTCTTTTGTGAGTTCAATAAAAAGACAAATTTTTGGACCAAAATCAAAGAGGGCTATGAGCAAACATTGGTGCATTTGGCATGAAATGACCCATGTAGTCAGCTGCATAAAATTTAGATGAGCTATATTACATGCACACATCTTTTTTTTAAGCAATGTTACTGACTCAGGGCATATAAAGGGGGTATGTTTGGGTGGTTTCGCTAGATGCTAAAATAAACTGATGACCACTTGCTTTGAACATGTATAGCAGACCTACCAAAATGACAACTTTGGTCCAATACACAAAATTCAAATGTTATGCTCATTAAATTTTTCTGGTGCTGGCGAGAACGGTGGTAGAAGCCGCGTCAGAACTTGAACATTTATTGTGCCAAACAAAAAACAATTGAACACTTGGAAATTCAGAAGTGGAAATATACCAGTAATACAAAAATGGCAACCCTTATCCATTCATTTTAATTAATGAAATACAACCAAATTAAACTGTTCAGTTTAAATCTGCATTAGCTATTATAATTTACTCAAGTTCTCTCATGGCCCATGCAGTGGCAGTAAGAGAGGGGAGTGAGCGGTTGCAAAGTGATACATAAGAACAATGCTGAACTGTGAACTGCAGGTTTTTCCAGGAAAAATAAATGCACGTATATAATAAAATATTGCAACATCATTATACAGGATTACAGGGCAAAGGAAGTACACATTACACATTGCTATAAAAAATATGTCTTGTACAAAAGATATTAGGGTGAGAAACAAAACAATGCAAGCCACAGTATCATGATTGGTTCAAAATGTTTAGAAACAGTCGCAACAGCAGCAACCAAGGACACCACAATGGCAAAACAATGTATAATTTGTATCAAGAACAATAAAAATAATGCTCAAACATGAAAAATCGGCTCAGTGAATAAATTCAGTGAATTTGGCAGAATATTTTAATTTAATTGTTTCAATTGGCTTGGAGACGAGTATTGCACTTCACTTAATTAATACTTTAATTAATTACTGAAATAATAAATTCGATTCAGCTATTGCACTCACTTAATGACATGTTCAATTCTAAGAGATTCACTTGTCAAATGGTTTCACTTGTATATAGATTCACGAAATTATGCAGGCAAATAAAAATGCGTCGTTGCTGTCCTATAGCTGCCTCATCTGTCGAAGACAGGATAAGGAGTGGATTACCTCCCAGGCGCAAAAAAAATGTAGTAACGGTATGTATAGCATGTGCCCATCACTTGTAGCATGTGCCCATCGCATGTACATGGCAACGAGCCACGATACTCGATAATGATGTATTTCGAGCTGGCCAGGTTACTGACACGCCGATGAGAGGGCCATTTTGGGGCATGCATATATGTTTTCTATGCATTTCACGCGACAGTACGCGCTAACTCGTTCGTATGGTTTCTTTTTCTCCTCTCGTTGCAGCTGCCAATCCCTACAGTGAGTTGTTCGCCGCGAAAACTGACAGCGCTGTCTTGATAATCGCAGCGCTGATAAAAACTGAATGTATACATACCTTGAAAACGAGCAGCACTTGCTTTGTCCGGCCAAGAAATGCTGTCGTGTTTGGCGCACAGTTGCAGTCGCCGTCAAACGACGTGCTGTTCGCGCGCCATTAGTTGCATCAGAAGCCGCGTTTTGTGGCACTCCGCGCTGTGTGCTGCGGCTCCAGGGGTGGTATCACTCCGCAAGACAATCATGTTCCGAAGAATAAAAGACGCTATTTGCGCTTACGAACAGCCCGAGAGTGCGTGACGCTTATAATAAGCGTGCAATCGCTCTGTGTAGCGCTGAGCATAATAGCACGAATGTACCAAGTCTTTCGCACTTTAGTTGCACATTTCTGAATTGCGTAGCAGTTCCCGTTTCGAAACCGAAACTACACTTTGGCGATGGCGCCGACGTGCGGGACGGGAGCAGTTCAGCTTTTCCCGTAGTTTTACAGAATTTTCTAACAGTGTACACCTACGGACAAAAAGACGTTGCGGCGCATCCTGGGGCTTCGCGCCTATTACCGTCGATTTATTGGTGGCTTCGCTCGTATCGCCTGGCGATTAACTTAATTGACGCGTGACAACGCTGTCTTTCGGTGGGGTGAAGAAGAGCACCAAGCTTTTAATGAACTTCGGAGACGTCTACAGGAGCCACCTGCCCTGGCGCACTTTGATAACGACGCCCCTACCATGCTTTATACCGATGCGAGCAATGTGGGTTTAGTTGCTGTATTGGTGCAGCGCGAGGATGGTGTAGAAAAAGTGATTGCTTATGCCAGCTGGACCCTGTCTAAAGCAGAAGCGAACTATTCGGCAAACAGAAAAAGAATGCCTTGCAGTAGTTTGGGCGTTTATGAAATTCCGCCCCTAATTGTACGCTCGCCCCTTTCAAGTCATTAGCGACCATCACTCTCTCTGTTGACTGACGATTTTGAAGGACCCTTCAGGGAGACTCACGCTTTGAAGCCTTCGGTTACAAGACTTCGACATGACGATTATTTACAAATCCTGAAAGAAGCATGCGGATGCTGATTGCCTTTCGCGAGCACCGATCGAACCCTCCACAATGACCGATGAAGACACTGCTTTCTTAGGAGTCATCGATGACGCAACTCTTCCCAACAGCAGGGAAAGGACCAGGAATTGCGTGCTCTCATTGATTTCTTGGAGAAGCGAACTACGACTGTGCCTAACATTTTCGCACGCAGCATCTCTTCATTCTTGCTTCGCAACGATCTAATTTACAAGAAGAACCTTCGTCCAGAGGGGAACAGTCATCTACTCGTCGTCCCAACAGGTCTCCGCACGGAACTCTTGCAAGCCTACCACGACGAGCCAACCGCCGGTCACTTAGGCTACACCCGCAAGTAGAGTACAACGCGGATACTACTGGCCGAAACTGCCGTCGACAGTTAAGCACTATGTACGAACGTGTGTATACTGCCAACGTCGTAAGCCACCCCCTGAAAAACCAGCCGGCCCACTCCACCCTCTTGAAGTGCCAAAGGCACCTTTCAAGTAAATTGGCATGAACCTCCTCAGACCATTTCCGACGTCTCCTACCGGGAATAAATGGATAATTGTCGCCACTGATTATCGAACTCGCTACGTGGAGACAAAGGCTGTGCCCAGGGGTACTGCCACCGAAGCAGCTCGGTTCTTCGTTGAGAATATTGTCCTCAGACATGGCGCACCGGCACTAATTATAACTGACCGAGGAACTCCATTTACGGCCGAGCTTTTGGATACCGTTCTCCGCCTCAGCGGTACCAGTCATCGTTAAACGACAGCCTATCACCCTCAAAGCAATGGATTGACGAAACGGCTCAATAAGACATTCGCAGACATGCTCTGTATGTACGTCGACGTGGACCACAATAATTGGGACGAAATTCTTCCCTATGTAACGTTCGCCTCCGATACGGCACAAGACACCACTCGCATGACGCCTTTCAGCCTTCTTCATGGGCGACCAGTTACAACTATGCTGCATGCCATGTTGCTCCCGAATGCCGACGGCGATGATGTCGATCAGGGCGCCGAGGAATTCGCAGAGCGCGCAGAGGAAGCTCGCCAACTAGCGCATGTGCGCATCAGAACTCAGCAGGAGTATGATGCACGACGTTACAATCTTCGCCACAGACATGTCATATATGAACCTGGCCTCAAGGGGTGGGTCCCCTGTCAGAAATCTGGCCAATGGTGGATGAAGTGGAAACCACCATCTTGATGGATTATGGTAGTGGGAACTGCTGAATGTTGGCATAATGGCAAACCATTATGCCAGCATATGGCAAGCTGGTTGCCGGCATAGGGGCAAGCTGGTTGTTGGCATAATGGCAAGCTGGTTGCCGGCATAATGGCAAGCCATGTTGCCAGAATAATGGCACGCCACTATGCCGGCAAGCTGAATGCTGGAATAGTGACGGACTAGCCGCACTTCCGCCATTGGATGTGATTGTTCTTGAGGTGACATGTAGCAGTAAAAGGAAGCACACCAATTTTTGTGGTTCAGAGCTCACGACTGGTTTATTATAAATTTCCTACTAGGTACCATCCGAGCACTAGCACATGACTGCAAAAGAAAGTTATGCATTTTCCAAAACTTCAGCAGCGGATTTCGTTTTTACTGCTTTGCCGCGCTTTCCCTGTCGACCGGCTTCCGTGAAAAAGCTGCGGAAATACTTCCTTGCTGCCCCAACCATGGAATGTATAGGCGGTTCGGCAGCAGGATGCAGTTCCACGTATTTCTGCAAGCAATCTGAAAGAGCAATGCAGATAACACAAATTGGGTCTCAACTTCATCTTTTTTAGAAAATGTGGCCTATGAATAATTTATCAACACACACAGGACAAAAATTAGCAGTAAATAGCATCAAAACATGCAGTTCTCATTGGAAAGAAATGTGCGGCTGTATCATAATGGCATTTAGAGTGAAATACAGTAAAATCTCATTAATTCGAACTCCAAGAAGACCGGAAAAATGTCCAAATTAAGCGAAGTTCCAATTATCGAATGGGCGCTACAGTCAGCGGTCGTTGCGCCCACTACACAGGTAGCACCCGAAGCAGACACACGCAGTCATATCGCGAGCTAGCTGGTACTACACGTTAGTGGCAGCGATTCTGAGAATTCAAGCTTTATGCACCAAGAACAAGTATTGGGATGCATTCACGTGAGTAGTGAGCTTTAGTGCTGGAAAAGATGACAGCATTTATGCTCCAAAACACGTTTATTTACAGGGAAGGGTTGTCACTATTAAAAGTAATAAGTGATCAGCATTTGCTAGTGTTTCTTCTGCTGGGACGCCTTCAGCATCAACTGCAGCTTGCTCAAGAGCTCCAGCGCAACTCGGAGCTCTCACTGGCAGAGAAGTAGCATGCGGCAACATCAAGCACTGACATTCTTCACATGCACCTGACAGTGGCATAGGCCGTCGCTGCTGTCTGACTCATTCATCACTGTCGGTCGTTCTCACCGCCGGAGAGCCCTGTGGCGTCTGCTGACAGCATGCAATCTCAATTATATCGGCGTCACTCAAGGGTTTCAATGTCTCCACACCGCTGTCCGTGTATTTTGCGGCACGAAGAGCATGACAGCGGCGGCCGAACTGCTTTGTGCACACCATGTGATAGTGGCGCAGGGACTGCGGCACAAATAAAACCTGGAACGGCTTGTGCCGAAGCATTAGCAGAACGGGCGAGTGCCCCTGCAGCGAAAACCTGCTATGGCAAGCACCGGAGTGCGGCCTGCGCCAGCATCGTGCGCTCGGCTTTTTTAATTTTTCATTGCTTTACATCTCTAGTAAATTTGCAGCGCACTCTAACCACTGTGGGTCAACTTCTAGCTATGAGGAGCGATGTCAGCCATGAGCTCCTAGTTCGAATTAATTTTTGCAGATGCCAACTTGTTCGAAATATCGAGTTTCCCCCACTGAAATACACAGGGCTGTGCCAGATCCCAGGCAACAGTTCGAATGAACAGAGTTTGAATTAACGAGCTCTTACTGTATCACGAGCAGAATAGAAAGAGGTCTAACAGAATGCTCAAACAACAATTGAAACTGAATCAAACTATTATTTTTACGCAGCCACATTGGCACATTTTGGGCAAGTTTTGTCAACATGCAACTACACAGGACACGGCACAGTCACGGGCAAGATAGCAAATGTATCAACATGGAAGGCAACATACATGCAGGGAGCGATTAGAAAGACAAAAAATATGCTGTTACTGCACTAGACTGCTGTGCACGGAGGCTTTTATTTTACCAGAATGATAATAGATTTGGCACTGCTCACTAATGCTTTCGCAGTCAATGGATAGTTCCTCGATCACTGCTTGAATTATTAATTTTTCTTTCAAAGGACTACACACGCACACATATACAATTATTTCCAAGGTGCCATCACAATATTCTAATAAAGGATGCATTGTGACATCAGAAAAAGCTGTACAGATTGAAGAGAAAGAGTGACTAAAACAATAAAAAACGGGGAACAAAGAAGCAATAGTACCCACAGTAGGACTTCAACTTCCAAAGTGTGCTTACTTGCAACTGCCTCTACCTTCTCCGGTGTGGCAGGCATTTTTCTCAACGAGCCTGCCATGCTCCTGCATGCTTCGCCGCTGAGACTGCGTGCAACACCCTCCTCCCGCGACCAAACTACACGTGCCATTTCAAGTGTGAATTTCGCATCGGAGCGATTTTGCAGCAGGAAATTCCACTTGGCCTCCGTGATGATAAGTCCCGGGAGTACCCGCACCTGCAGTCATTAAAGAACAATCAGTCGCATTTTTCCTTACAGCACTTTATGACAATTGTACAGAGGTTTTGAAAACGCTGACACAGTCACAGTCACAAGCAGTGCGAGGGCAATGAAGCAGTCTGCCAGTGTACCTTGTGAATGGTAACAGCCGATGGCAAGGTCTGAATAAAACACAAATGACAGAAACAAACAGACATCGATCGAGAGGACGATGCACAAAGTGACAGTGAAAGCATGCTACCTATTCGACGTGTATGCACCTTTTCACAGAAGCAGTTCACTGGCTGTGACATCCACGGCGACACGGAATAATCTGAGGAAACATAGTACAGGAGTCCTGCCAAGATCTTTGGGGCACACCTAAAGCCAGAACGTTCAGCCACCTTCCATATTCCAGATCCTCACCTACCTTATTAGTATTTTCCATACATGTTGATTTGGGGACACCGATTTAGAGGTCACCACAGCAAGGAAGAGGAAACAACGAAAAGCAATATTGACCGTGAAAACACATCCTAGTTGAGCAACACAGCCGTGAAAAACCAGCAATGAAGCCAGAAAAAGCTGCACTTCCACAACAATCAATCAAGGGAGTGGGCGCACACCTTTGCGGAGCTCACGCAAATACCGCGTTTGGACCGTCGGACTTATACCCGGGCAGCCTTAACCATGGTTAAGCTTAACTGTGGTTATAGGACTTAACTATGGTTAGCGCAAACCGTAGTTGGTCACGCTTACACGCGGTTTAGGCATGTCGGTTAGTGTGACGGAAACCACCATGTGATCACCTCCATTGCGAATTTGTGACTGCACCTATACCAGTGTATTATTAAATACGGTTACTTTAAAAAGGATAAATGAAAAAAAAAGGTTGTTTATCGCACTACCCACTGCGGGGCAGAGCTTTGGTTACGCATGTGGCGGACATTAACGAAAAGCAAAAAGATGTATACAAACGATGGTTTTAGCTGACTTTTTAGCCTCCATAATAGCCACTTGTAGCCACTACTCTGCTGGGAGCCGTCGTGGGAGCATTGTGCCTCTTGATTGCAAGCGCACCTCGTGTATGTGATCAGTGCAGTCACGTGCGGCGTCTAATTGCCTGCTTACGTTCTGTGTGTGCAATATCGTGTATTGTGAGTGTGTCGACATTCAGCATTCAGGCTGCGATGGCTTCACGCGGGCCTGTGGCGGACGGTGGGGACGACGCCGACGTTGAGTTTTGGGCTGTGTTTGCGGCGCATCAGGCAGCACTTCAACGTCTCCGCATGCAGCGGCTTGCTCTGAGCGCCGAAATCGACATGCTGGAAGCGAAAAGTAGGCGTCATCGCAGGCGATCGAAACGCCTTTTGTTGGCGGCGGTTCTTCAATGCACGAGCAGCGAGCGTTATGGATGTATCCACGCCCAAACTCGTGGTACGAGACGACGCTGCCCCATCTTCCGGACAGCGGCTTCCGCGGTAATTTCAGAATGACCCGCCCCACATTTCACTATATTGTGGGCGTTTGCGAGAACATGCGTCGGCAAGACACCAGCATGCGAAAGGCAATCGCTCTGGAAAAACGCGTGGCGATTGGCCTTTACCGCCTCGCAACGTCAGCTGAAGAGCGGGTAGTAGCGAACCTTTTTGGCGTGAGCCCTGCCTCTGTGAACATGATATTTCGCGAGTTCTGCGCCGTAATTGTGAACAACTTGGAAGCTCAACTTGTGTGTTTCCCGAAGTTGCATGAATTGCAGGAGCACATGCGCCAGTTCGCTGCAGTCTGTGGCTTTCCTCAAGGTGTTGGTGCCCTGGATGGCTGCCACATCGAGGTGTGCCCTCCAAAGGAAGAGGCGGCAGATTATTTTAACTATAAAGGGTGGTACAGCATCATCCTCCTCGCTGTGGTTGACCACAGGTACAAGCTTTTGTACACCAACAGTGGGAGTCCTGGCAGAAATAATGACTCTGCAGTGTTTCAAATCTCACGACTTCCGCGTATTTTAGACACTGACCTGTTTCACTTGGAAACAAGGACAATTCAAGGGGTGCAAGTTGGCCCAGTGCTTCTTGCTGACCAAGCGTTCGCCCTGCAGAGGAATGTAATGAAGCCCTACTCCTTTCCTGGAACTGCTGGGTCGACCGCACAGACCTTCAACTACCATCTGTCAAGTGCCAGACGTGTCGTAGAAAATGCGTTTGGACATGTTAAGGCACGCTTCAGAATGCTGTTGAAGGGCCTCGAGTGCAGTATTCACAATGTGAACATTGTGGTCCGAGCTGCTTGTGTGCTACACAATGTCAGCGATCAATTCAGTGATGAGTGTGATGCAGGATGGCTGAGTGCGGTGCAAAGTGCAAACGAAAGGCGTCCCCAACCAGTATACACGAGTAGCCGATTAGAGCCGTCAGGAGTAGCAATAAGGAATGCCCTGGCGAACCACCTTGCAGGCAACTGAAACATTTTGCATAAATCTGGCAAATCTGGCATAAGGTGGCACAATCTTTAGCTTTTCGTGAGAGCTGCAAAAACAGACGCTTAGTTTTTTGCTGATCGGCAGATATTTGGTTGTTTCATTACAGTTTATAAAAGAAGAGCGTCCACTTCTGAACAGGCCATAGCAAAGTTAAGAGAAAAGTGACAACAGAGATGAATGGTAATGTTTGCATATTCAAATAACCTAAAATGAGTGATATCAGAAGACATTGTTGTAAGACTGGACACGGGCTTTAGAATCTTCAGACGCTGGCGCTCAACGATGAAGACGACGAGAAGCGCCGAACACTCCGAAGCTCGTGCGTTCTCTGGACTGAACGCGGTCTCTGATCTGTGCCTGGATGGTTCCGCTGGTTGTTCGTGACGCTGTGCTTATTACTGTGCTGTGCTCTTATTACTGTGGTGTGCTGTGTGTGCTGTATTAGAAGTGTGCTGTGTTCTTATTACAAGTGGTGGAGGTGCCAACGATTCCTCGCCCTGGAGCTTCGCACCCGCGCATTGCCTACCACCTGCGGTCGCGGCCCTCACCTGCTGCCCGTCTACAGGCCACCTACCCGGCAGTTAGAACCCCAGCGACCTGCAACCCCACCTTACCGTCCGGTTGCCCGCCCCCGATCACAGCTGCAGCCACTCAACCCCTGGTGCACACAAGACAACCGCACTATTTGCTACGCCTGTGGCTTCGCTGGTCATGTGGCTCGTTTGTGTCGCAGTCGTGACCACCGTCCCTACTATTATAGGCGTGAGCCGATGTACGACCTTCCGCCGTCGTCCTCGCCTGCGTCACACTTGCCGCCTCCGGATTCCTCTCCTAGTTACAATCCCCGCTCCCACCGCTCGCCGTCTCCTGGCCGTCGTTCCCGTTCTCCAATGCTCCGTCTCCAACCCGCCGTCCACGCGGAAAACTAACCACCGCAGTTCCGGAGGCAAGAACTGCGTCATCAGCGGCTCACTCAAGACCTGTTTCTGCACCTGCCAATATTAATACTGTTTTCGTTGAAGGAGTCACCGTCGAAGCACTTGTTGACACTGACGAAGCCGTTTCGGTTCTCAGTCACATCCTCTGTCGCAGACTCAAAAAAGTGACGACGCCCCTTCCTCCTGTTTCTTTCCGCACGGCCAGCGCTCAGGACATTCGACCGTTAGCCGCCTGCACCGCCCGCCTGCTCATCGGGAACGTTACCTACACAATCGAGTTCATCGTTCTCGCCCGCTCCTCTCACGAAGTTATCCTTGGTTGGGACTTCCTCTCCTCACATCACCCTGTTATTGACTGCGCCCGTGCTCAGCTTGACTTGTCGCCCTACAGTGACGCCCCCTTGGACGAAACCGGTGCTGCTGCCGCTACTGTGGTCGTCTCAGAGGACACAGACGTTCCACCTTTCTCTTCAGTGCTGGTGCCTCTTTCTTGTGCTGTGCTCTCAGATGCAACTGTGACTTATACCCCCTCTTTACGATGCGCTGGCCAGAAGTCTGTTTTGCTGCCTCATGCTGTGCTGACAATTGTTCGTGGCTCCAGCGCTATTTATGTGGCCAACCCGTTCTCCTGCCCTACCACTTCACTCCATGGCCAATCGCTTGGTAACGTTGCTGTTCTCGATCCCGCCTCTGCATACCCCCTCGTTGTTAGTACGGCCGGCCTTCACGTCAGCGCCATTACGCCTGTTCCCATCCCGAATCAGTCGTCTGTCGATATTTTTCACCATTCCGTCGACGCCGCCCTGACGTCTACTCAACGAGACCAGCTTGTAGCTGTTCTGCAGCATTTTAAGCTTCTTTTGACTACCGGCAACCTTCCTTGGGCCACACCACCACCGTTACCCACTGTATTGACACTGGAACCCATGCCCCTTTGCGCCAACGTCCGTACCGCGTGTCAGCCTCTGAGCGCAGCATCATTGACGCCCAGGTGACTGACATGCTCCTGCGCCACGTGATACAACCGTCTCACAGCCCGTGGGCATCGCCAGTGGTTCTGGTCAAGAAAAAAGACGGAGGCCGATCGCCCAAAAACTGCATTCGTCACACCCGAGGGGCTCTATGAATTTAATGTCATGCCCTTCGGCCTCTGCAATGCACCCGCCACATTCGAGCGCATGATGGACAACATACTCCGAGGGCTCAAATGGCACACATGCCTTTGTTATCTAGACGACGTTGTAATCTTTTCCCCGGACTTTCCGTCTCACCTCCAGCGCCTCGAGACTGTTCTTCGCTGCCTGGCCGACGCTGGCCTCTAACATAATTTGAAAAAGTGCCGCTTCGGAGCTCGGCAGCTCACCATTCTCTGTCATGTCGTGTCGAAAGATGGCGTTCTCCCGGACCCGGCCAAGTTGCGAGGTGTGGCTGAATTTCCAAAGCCCACTTCTGTAAAAGACCTCCGCAGCTTCGTCGGCCTCTGCTCCTACTTCCGGCGCTTTGTCCGCAATTTTTTCACTATCGTCGACCGCCTGAACAAGCTCCTTTCCAGTCACGACCTTTCGGCCTGGTTGCCAGCCTGTGATGAAGCGTTTACGACACTCCGTCGCCTCCTCACGACTCCACCAAATTTGCGTCACTTCTACCCTCGTTCTCCGACGGAACTCCACACCGATGCCAGCAGCGTCGGCCTCGGTGCAGTACTCGCTCAACGCAAGCAAGGCTTTGACGAATACCTTGTCGCTTACGCTAACTGGACACTCACAAAAGCTGTAGCCAACTATTCTGTCACCGAGAAGGAGTGTTTAGCCATCCTTTAGGTGATTGTCAAATTTCGCCCCTATCTGTATGGGCACCCTTTTGACGTTGTCACCGATCACCATGCCCTCTGCTGGCTGTCCTCTTTGAAAGATCCCTCTGTTCGACTGGCGCGATGGGTTCTGCGACTCCAAGAGCACGACATTCGCGTTATCTATTGTTCCGGCCGCAAACATGCCGATGCTGATTCCCTCTTACGTTCCTCTGTACCATCTGAGGCAGCGCCTTATATATCCGCCCTGCCTTCTTTGAAGTTTGAGTTCGCTGATATGGCTTCCGAGCAATGCAAAGACCCATGGATCATTTGCCTTTTTGATCTCCTATCTGGCCAATCGTCTCGACCTCCTTCCGGTGCTCTCCGTCGTGAGTCCCACCATTTCGCCATCCGAGACGCGCTCCTTTACCGCCGCAA
Source organism: Amblyomma americanum (assembly GCF_052857255.1). NCBI lineage: Eukaryota > Metazoa > Arthropoda > Arachnida > Ixodida > Ixodidae > Amblyomma > Amblyomma americanum. The sequence continues at coordinate 592,860 of NW_027526494.1, forward strand.
CTCTCTCCCGGATGGTCGCAAGTGGCTTCTCGTCATTCCGACACATCTGCGCTCCTTCATTTGCTCTTCCTACTACGATGATCCCCAGTGTGCCCATGCCGGATTCTTGAAGACTTTCATCCATCTACGACAGCGGTAATACTGGCGTGGGATGGGCCATTACGTCTGCCAGTACGTTCAGTCCTGCACTGCATGCCAGCGACGAAAACATCCACCTCGCCGACCCGCCGCTCCTATGCAGCCGCTGCCTTGCCCAGTACAGCCCTTCGAGCGTGTTGGCACCGACCTCTACGGCCCTCTTCCCAGCACATCAACCGGGAACCGCTGGATCATCGTTGCCATCGACCACCTTACACGTTACGCTGAAACATCGCCTTTACCATCCACTACAGCCCACGACATTGCATCCTTCATTCTCCATTGCATCATTCTTCGCCATGGTGCGCCCAAAGACCTGCTCAGTGGTAGAGGTCCGGCCTTCCTCTCAGAAGTTGTAGAAGCTCTCCTTCAGGAATGCAACTTTGTTCACCGCACCAGCTCCGCCTACCATCCCCAGACAAATGGCATGGTTGAGCGTTTTAATCGCACCCTCGGCGACATGCTGGCCATGTATGTTGCTTCCGACCATTGTAACTGGGACCGCGTTCTCCCTTTTGTCGCATACGCTTATAACTCCGCTGCTCAAGCCACCACCGGATTCTCTCCGTACTTTCTCCTGTACGGCCGTGAGCCTTCTTGCACAATGGACACCATTCTACCTTACCGCCCTGATGCTTCCGAATTTACAACTCTTTCTGAAGCCGCAACTTATGCCGAAGAATGCGGACAGCTTGTCCGGTCCTTCACTTCTCACGCCCAACAGCAGCAGAAAAGCACCTGTGATCCCCTGCACTTCCTCCCGCTTACCTTCCTGACTCTTTGGTCTGGCTCTGTGTACCCTCCTCAGGTCTCGGCCTTTTGTCCAAACTTGTTAGCAAGTACCAGGGACCCTACCGTATTCTCCAGCAGACATCCCCCGTCAATTACCTCATCGAACCCCTTACGCCATCCTCTGATCATCGCCGCCGAAGCCGCGAAATTGTCCACACGACCCTCCTGAAACCTTACTACAACCCCGCCGTCGTCACATCGCCCTAGGCCGCCAGGATGGCGCCCTTTTGCCCGGAGGGAATTTTGAAGACTGAACACAGGCTTTAGAATTTTTAGACGCTGGCGCTCAACGAAGACGACGAGAACCGCCGAACACTGTGGCGCTCGAGCGCCGAACGCTCGGTCGCTCGTGCGTGCTCTGGACTAAACGCGGTCTCTGATCTGTGCCTGGACGGTTCCGCTGGTTGTTCGTGACGTTGTGCTTATTACTGTGGTGTGCTGTGTGTGCTGTATTAGTAGTGTGCTATGTTCTTATTACATTGTTTACATATAAATTACACAAAACTGGCAACAAAACTGAACTCCGATGTTGACCAGATTGTAAAACACTTGAGCTAAAGTAGTAACCTGTTTGAATGACCTGAGCATAGCTACAAAGGTAGTTGCAAAAAAATAATAAATACAATTTTTCACAAATCTTTCATATCCCGTGTTTTTCACTGTGCTTTCTATTATTAAATACTCTGAAAGCAACAGTGATGTTACTGGTTACCTGCACCCACTCCTTATTCACATACTACTCTTGCAGTGCATATGCATGCTGACTGCTTTGAAGTTATGCCTGTAAAATATCGGTATTATGGCTGCAGGGCAGTGCGCACACCCGTGAGCGAACCTTGGTGAACCTCTGTGCACTTCTCGAACAGAGGGGCTTGTTGTCCCGTCTGTTTTGCATCAAGTAGTGCCGTGCAGTGACCGAACGCTCCGCGTGTGCAACCTCGGACAATTAACAGCTGGGCACCCTGCTGCAGCTGTTGTGTGCAAACTGTTGTGCGCGTATTTTTCCGTTCTTTTATTAACTCTGCACGCGCGCGACTTGTACAAACGTATTATGTAAATAGTGTATTTATCGCCTTATCCTCTATCCTTTCTTACTGTCTGCTCACCTCTTTCATTTTATTTCTTCAAACTGCCTGCTGTCCTGTATTTCCGCTGCCCCAGCTCAGGTGCTTCAGTATCGATGACAGATGCCGGGGCTGGCAAAAATGTTTTACCTTCCTTTTTGTTAATTTTAAAATAAACACTTACTGCTACTGCTAATCACATGCTGTTGTATCATGAATGCAAACCAACAAATATTGAGCATTCATGATGAATGTTCAGTTTATTTATTTTATTTATTTAAAATATCCCCAAAGGCCCTCATTCGAGGTTATTACATGGGAGGGAGTGGGTACAAGGCATTGTTTCAAGGTTATAATAATGCACTAAACCAAACCGGTGAAATCACAAATATTTTTTTTTTCTGGTGCAAAGCCATCTATGGCCAAAGAGCGCCATGACACAAGGTAATTTTCTTTTTCTCAAGGTGGGGTCAAAGACCCATTTCCCAAGCTTTTCACCCTAAATAAACCGAGCACCAGGGCAGGGGAAAGCTTGTACCCATTGTATCACCGGTGGGTACCCGGCGGCACTGGAGATCGAACCCCGCACCTCTCGCATACGAGACAGATGCTCAACAACTTGGCCACCGCTGTGGTTTCAAAAATATCAATAAAAAATAGACATCCACAAGAAGAGTCTGAATAATGCACATAGCAGCATAATTTTAGGAACAGATAACAGCACCGCAAGGAAAAGACAACGCCGGAAAAAGTGCGCTGAAGTACATATGAAAAATAAAAGAAGACAAGGCAGAAGACAGTACGCTGAAAAAAAGACCTTTTTATTTGTTGAAACGTGCGTGATTAAGGTGTTGGAACTTATTTAGGTCGCATATGGCAATGTGTGATGGTAAAGTTCAGTTATTGTGCAGGGTAAAAAAGAATATGCATAATGGGATGACTGGTAGTTAATGTGTTTAACTTTGTGAGGATGATCATGACATGGAAAGGTAATAGGCAGTGGCTGAAAGAATTCACCATGAAGGAAAGGATGGTGATAAATGTTACGGAAAGTGATAGGCAGGAAATTTTCTTACTCGGCTGTAAACTTCAATGAGGTGACACTGGTGTAACATAAATAATCAGAAAAGATGAATCACGCAGCACGGTTTTGCAAGGCTTTGATGTTACTTATGATATAAGTCTGATGAGGACCCCAAATGGCAGACGTGTATGAAGAGTTTCGGACTGAATAATGTGGTATGCGCAAGATTTTTTTGCATGTGTTGCGGCCTCTCAAATTATGTTTGAGAAGTCCGAAAGTACGATTAGCGGAGGCAAGAGTGAGATTAATGTGATGATTCCATGATAAGTTGGACTGAAGGTTCACGCCAAGATACTTGTAACTTGTGGCGAGTTCTACACTATAGCTAGGAAGAGAGTAGGTGGTAGGAACATTTGGCTTGTTGGTGAATTACATGACCTTAGATTTGCAAAGATTTAATGGCATTAACCAATTAGAACACTATGTGCTTATCGCTTCTAGATCAGACTGCAGTAATTGGTTGTCTGCGTTGCAGGTTATACATCGATAAAGCACACAATCATAAGCAAATAGCCTGATTATAGACGTCACGTAACTTGGTAAATCATTAATATAGTTGAGAAAAAGTAAACTGCCTTCCAGACGTAACAATAGCAAAACATGAATTTGAGTTGTTAACTGCTGTGAACTGGATTTTAGATGAGAGGAAATCTGCTATCCATGCAATAATATAAGGGTGAATGTTCAGTTGTGAAAGTATAACAACCTTTGGTGAGGAATGCAATCAAATGCTTAAGAAAAATCGAAAAATATTGCTTCAACTCGAAAACCAGCGTCAGTAAGTGCATGTATGTCGTAAATAAAACCGGCAAGTTGGGTGTCGCATGAGTAGCCCTTGCGAAAACAGCACTGATGATCGCAGATAATGCTATGATCGTCAAGGTAGTTGATGATACGAGTATGTATGATACTTACTGCATTTACTGGTCATTTTACTTGAGGGGTGCTTGTAGCGCGACAAAAAACAGACAAGGGACAGAAGACGATTGGGACAAGTGCTACTCTCAACTAGTTTTATTGAAAGATCGATGGCACACATTTATACAATTTCTTTTTTCCTTCAAGAACACAATCACCAGAACACTCATGCGAATGACACACAAATAACACACGCGTGCATCAGATGAGGCTATCTAAAAGCTTATACTCGTTAGAGTACATCTTCACCGAAGGGCTGCTGACGCAGTCCGACCCTTTCTTTTTAGCAACAGATGTAGAAAAATACATAACCTGTAGTAATCAAAATTTATATATACGATCAACTCGTATCATGTTACATGCAGTAAAGTATGCATAGTTGTGTGCATTGGCTGTATATTCGCTACATGAAGAATTACTTTTTCTGAAGAAGTAGAACTTTGTTTGTTTTAGTTGTACCCCAGACTAACATGCAATAATTTATATATGAAGAAATAAGGCATGATATATTTGGAGTTTAGCAGTTTGAGGAAGGATCATTCGGCAACGTGACAATATTCCAGTAACAACCGAACGCTTTCGCAGATAGTCTGCATGACTGTCCCACTGTAGATGAGAGGAGAAATAAACACCAAAGGTTTTATGTTTCAGTTTCAGTTTATTTACTTGTTGCTACAGAGCAGTGGGCCCCGGGAAAAAATGCCGTAGCTTGACAAGCTCCCAAGGCCCACAACATCCAGCAACAGTGGCACCATTGGTCACATGCAAACAAGAAAGGCATACATAAACCGAAGGCATAATTCACAATCCATGAATGAATAGCGGAAACACAAACTAAGCGCGCAATATAACATAAAGAACAAGTTATATACAAAATTCAAAGCATGCACTGGAAGCCTGATTTAAACATTCTATATACAGATTATAGCAATTAATTTCACAGCAGTGAACGCATTGACAACGTATAAAAAAGAAAAATTTTCAACATACATGAATGAAGACAACATGATTGGCGTGCTGTCGGGTTACGCTAAGCTTTCAACGAACCTGCATATTTCGACCATATACGTAACAGCCACAAACAATAAAAAAAGAGAATTATTTAGTGAAAGAACGCCCAGAGGTCAGCATTGCTGCATTTATTAATGTCAATGCCTGCATCAAAGAGGCGGTTGAGTAGTGCGGGTAGATAATATCTAAGCATCTGTATCCCGTAGTTAGTTCGTGGCGTGTTAAGGTTGTAGTGCCGCAGACGGCGTAGCGGGTATGTAAGTACAAGGAGCTCAAGCTTAGCGATTTGAGATATTGTTGAAATTTTGTCCTAAGTTTTCTGTTTGTAGCGCAAGGACAGACGTATATCAAAGAGACTAAATATTCTCGGCACGTTACTATTGTGAAAAAGGGCTGCGGAAGGATAATCATAAGGTTGGCTAAAAATAATTCTTAAGGCCTTCTTCTGAAGGAGGTAAATATTTTGAAGAGTGGTCTTTGGAGCAGCTCCCCAAACTAGGTTTCTCTTCAATGCACTTAAGAACAGAGGTAAACAGTTCTTTGTGGGGAATATTATAGTAGAGATCTTCAACGTCTATGGCGGCAGCCAACTCTACCGGCACCAGCCCTTTCCTTATGCAATACGCCAAGCGTCTTGCCTTGCATGTCGTCCAAGTGATGTGGGTGATTAACACAGACTCTTGCGATCGAGAGGAAAACACGAAAGAAGGGCCCACTGTACTAGAAATGAAGTTCAATAAAACTTTTTGCTGGGCAAGTTGGTTCATTTTACTTGAGGCGATCCTTGTAGCGCGACAAAAAGCAGACAAGGCACAGAGATGAACGGGACAAGCGCTACTCTCAACTAGTTTAATTGAAAGATCGATCGAACTTATTTACATAGTTTCCTTTTTCCTTCAAGAACACAATCACCAGAACGCTCATGCGAATGGCACACAAATTTCACACGCCTGCATCAGATCAGGCGATCTGAAAACATACTCGTCAGAGTACATCTTCACCGAAGGGCTGCTGATGCAGTCCGGCCCTTTCTTTTTGATATCAAACGCCTATATTAGTTCCCGCTTTAGCGCGCATTTGCTTTGACCAATGACCTCTGTCTTTTTTAGGAATGACGAGCATTTGCAAGACTTGCGGTGAACTACCGGATTCGCTCCACTCCCATTCTCGACGCATTTTTCATGCTCGCACTAACACGGGAACTGATAGAGGCGTTCCATATCAAAAAGAAAGGGTTGGAGTGCGCCACCAGCCTTTCGGTAAAGATGTACTTTAACGAGCATAAGTTTTTAAATAGCCTGATGTGATGCGTGTGAAATTTGTGTGTCATTCGCATGAGTGTTCTGGTGATTGTGTTCTTGAAGGAAAAGGGAATTTGTATAAATGAGTCGATTGATCTTTCAATAAAACTAGTTGAGAGTAGCACTTGTCCCGTTCGACATCTGTCCCTTGTTTGTTTTTTGTCACGCTACAAGCATCCCCTCAAGTAAAATGAACCAACTTGCCCAGCAAAAAGGTTTATTGAATTACCTGTCATTATTTTCTTTATCCTCTTTTGATTTCATGTACTTGTCTAACAGCCGAACCAAGCTGGCGTTAATATCATTGCCCTCTTTTGTCATTATAAGCATTTTCTTTCTAAATTTGTGGGCCCTTTTCTCCGCTTTCACCGCCTGTGCGGCTTCGTTTTTATGAAGCGCAAGAAGCTGGTGCACAACGAAACTGCTGTCCCACTTGCGTCGGCTTCTGCCGCCTCCACTTGTTCCACCTCGGTTGCTGCAGCCCATAGTTCCACTCGTACTTTGTAGCACAGCCAGGGGAGACGTGCTCAGCAGTTGAGGGTCCGCTCTGTCTCCGAGGGGCTCGTCTTCCCCTGACGCCAGTACCTCGCCAGTGCCTGGCACCTCATTGACGACTCGCAGCTGCACACGACCAAACATAGTATATTGCATTTTTCATCTCCCAGGTGAATGGTCAAAGCTGCCGTAATAGTATGCAATCATCAGCTGCCCCAACCTACGCCAGCCAGAACAAAGGGACAGTTCAAATCTTTTATCTGCATATAACTGCACAGATATATTATTGAAGAACTTAATTTCAGTCTAGCAAAAACTAATCACTGAACAGCAATAATGAATAGCATGTTTAAAATGAATGAGACGTCGATAGTGTCATTGGTAATATATAACCAGTCTTGTACAGGTTGCATAAATTAAGTTACCAACTACAATTACAATAACTCCATCTGAAATGTAACTGATTACAGTGGTCAATTACCGCCCCAGTATGGCCAAACGGTTCTGTTCCTGAGACCTGGAAATTGGTCACTGTGATCCCAATTACAAAAGCAGGGAAGCCACCGACGGATCTTGGCAACTTCCGGCCTATTTCTCTAAAATCAACACTGTGCAAGCTCACAGAGGTATTTTAGCCGCACGACTGAGCGGTTAACATTATTATATATGTTATAATAATAACGCGGCTCAATTATTATATATGTTGATGTCAGTATCCAGGGCTGTGTAACAACTGCAGTTTACTGTCCCTGCAAGCCTGCACTTGACAAGACGGTCAGGCTTCGATTCGCGGAACCTTCTTCCCTCTGTGCTGAGCTGGTTGCTATACAAGACTCGCTTCCCTCTGTAGCCGCAGTTTCCTTGCTTCCCTACAGCCCACATTATCATCCGCACTGACGCCCTTCAAGCAATACGTCTACTCCGACGCGTCAGCCGCAGCCCAGAAATCTGCCAGAATATACATCGCCTGGTGGCTCGCATCCCGCAAGCCATTCGAATTGAGTGGGTCCCACGTGACCTAATCAATTCACAAAGCTCTGCAGATTCTGCAACCTGCTTGCCGACCCTACCCACATCAATGCCTCAATTCCTCAGTATAGATGATGCTACCCTCCTCACAAGGAACACCTCCGGCGCCACACACGTGCTCTCGTCCCTCAGAGTGCGATAACCCTCCGCCCCACGGTCTTACCCGTGCAGAGGAGATTGTGCTCCGGAGGATCCGGGTAGGGGTTGCCCTCACTCCTGCCGTAACTGGGACGTGGCCTCAATTTCGCCACTTATATCCTTTCTCTTTTCTTCCCAACTCACCTTATGCCCAGCGGCAATAAACAACGCTATAAAAATAAAGGATAACTGAATAAACCGTAATGTTAGTCTGAAAAAGTAATTGATTACAAAATTACATAAAATGTATTCAATTACAAGTAACAGATTACAAGTAATTAACTACGTACAACTTGGTATATAACCTTGGCAAGCGGCCAAACCAATGAAACAAAGTAGATAGAGATGAGGTGGTAACTGCAGTATGACACTTTGGATTGAACTGCTGTGGGTTAAGAACCTTTTTTTCGCGCTTGCCTGACAACCATGGTTGTACAAGTGTCGTTTTTTTCTGTGCAACCTCTTCCCTCCCTTTTCTACTCAGTTCTCTAGTATCCGCAGCCGGCGTGCCTTGTGCAGTACTCTGTACATTTAAAAAATTCATAGTGATGGAATTCCACAGTGACTGAGTGGTCTAATAATGGGTAAGGTTTGAAATTGTAAATTACCTCCAAACTTTCCTCCATCCGCCCATCATCATTGATGGGTAGGCTGCCGAGGAAACTGTGCAGCTGCCAGTAGAACTGCCACGGGACACCAGGAGAGCTAGTGTCAGTTCCAGTTCGTATCAGCTGCCTGGAAAGGTAGAAATGATTTCAGTAATAAATGTGCTCTTGGTGATCTCTTTAGGCCATCAAATTTCCTGTGAACACTGGTACTTAAGACAAATCTTACATCAATATGCAGGTACCAACTGGCAGGTACTGGTGAAAATATCACTTCACTGCACCAGTTGGAGCTTTTCAAGTGATTGGTTCAGCTGATAGCATTCTAGCAATGTCTGCATAGTAGGCCAGTGAGGCCTAAAGTTATATATTTCAGAAAATCGAGAAATTTGCTGAAATGTTACCTTAGCTGGTAGCCAGAAGTACCCGAGCACTCTATAAAGACACCTTAACTCAGAAAAAAAAAGAGTGAAATTTTGAAGCACGTGTATTCGGTTCTGCACGCAATGCTTACACTTGAGCGGAAGTTGATTGACTGAGAATTTTGCCTGCCAATCAATCAGTGCAAGTTAAATAGGAGATAAGTAATGATCACAACGCTGACCATGCGTGCTGCCATGCGTGCTGGCGGCTGTATGGCAAGGTCACTATGTACAGCGCTCTGTCAGTTTGAAACAAAAGCTTTGAACGACAACAGCTGCCGCGAAAATGAGAGACAAAGTTTGCATGCAGAGCGGTGCATGCACGCGTACACAAACGAAGACGAAAAGGTGCTTTTCTTTTTTATTAACTCAGTACAGGTGAACAGCCACCCGATTCTTGGGTGATCCCCCAGTGTGGGTATGTGTCATCTTTTGTTAGGCCAACAACTACGCAGTTTACGAAGAAAAAAAAACGGACTGGCGCTGTGTAACATATGCTGCTCCTGTCACAAGGCACTCGTTGTTCAGTTCTTATATGAGTGCATACATAATTGAACCATCTTGGGCGCTCGCGAGGTAAACAATACGCGACGACGGCGAAAAGTTTGCACGTTGCTGAACCAACACACTGCTGCCGCACACGTGGGGCTGACGTCGCGCCATAAAAACAGCGCTAGGTGAGCAATGCAATGAGACTAAAGATAGCACTTACCGGTATTTTTTGTTCAGATTATCCATTTTTTGCTTGACCTGCTTTGCAGTGTAGGGGCCTTCGCCCGGCGCTAGCCCGGCGTTCAGCTCCGCCGCCATGGCAGCGTATATATGCGCATTGCGCGTATTTCCCCGCAGAGCGAGTAGCTGGTCCTCCCAGATGCGAATCAAAGCCGCTGTTGTTACATCAGGCCAGTTGACACGCCTCTGGGAGGACGATTCATGCGACACTGCTGCTGCTGCCGCCATGCCTTCCGCGGACGCCGCCATTTTGGCGGTTAAGCGCAAACGGAGGTTAGCCAGCTCGGTTTACGGTAACTACGGTTAGTGGCGTAACTGCAGTTTGGCTTTCCGTGTGAGCGCGGCTAACTATAGTTAAGGGTAACCGCAGTTTACTTAACCATGGTTAAGGGTGCCCGTGTAAATGCGGTATTAAGAGGGTGATGCGAAAAGCGGGCCCACGCTGGGCGGCGCGGTCCGGCGTGGCGCGGCACTGAGCACGTGCTTTTGGCACATTTCGGAGTGTGCAGCTGCGCTGCTGTGCTGTTTTTAACAAGTTGTTTTATTTTGCACCAAGATCTTGTGTTTGGCTATCGTCGGCAGAGTAGCCCACAGCAGGTGAGTGCAGCGCAATGGGAAGAAAGTGCTTCGTGCCGAACTGCAATTCGGGCTACCAGACATGTGTGGAGCGTGTGTCATTATTCAAAGCTCCGTCCGACAATGTTCGTTTGGAGAAGTGGCGCCGTGCGATTCCTAAGGCAGACCAGACATTAATGCCCACTGACCGTATCTGCGCCAAGCATTTTGCAGAGGATGCGATATCCCGGGCATATTATGCGGAGCTCGATAAAAGTGCTACTTTACGCGGAAGAAATGCCCGTATTTTCCAGGGATGCAGTTCCTACATTACAGTAGCCGACGGGTAATTCGGACTCCAAAACTTCGGTCTTGTAGGATATTTCGAACCTCAATGAGGCGCCGTCAGTCACCCCATAGAAGCACATACATACTCGCGACAGATATTTCGGATATCAAAAGTCCAAAAGCACGATTTTTCGCACTAATTTCAGTCACCTGCGGGCCAAAATCGGCCATCTTATCGGCTTTCCACCGGCGCAAAAGGTGTCATCTTGGATTGAGGTGGATTTACGGTGCAGTTAGATTGGCTTGACATACTTTCGGTACCTCATTTTTGCCAGTAGAGGTCCCTGCGATCTCCGACACTTCGAGGTTGCAGCCAGATTGTCATCGCTGTCAACTTGTTTCTGTCGCCGACATTGTCGCGGGCAATTATTGCTTGTCCCATACATTGAAAATTGGTTGTTGGGGGAAGGAAATTGTGCAGGAGCTATCTCGCATCTCGGCCGGAAGGAATAAAGGAGGGACTAAGAAAAGGAAGAAAGAGGTGCCGTAATGGAGGGCTCCGGAAAAATTTAGACTACCTGGGGATCTTTAACATCGCACAGCACACGGGCGCCTTAGCGTTTCGCCTCCATCGAAACGCGGCCACCGTGGTCGGGACCCGACCCGGGTACTCCGGATCAGTAGTCGAGCGCCCTAACCACTAAGCCACCGTGACGGGTCTCATACGTTTGCCATTTGTCGTTTTGTCACTTAAGTTTCTCTGACCGCGTAGACCGAGTGGCGCTCAGTCTTCACGAAGTTACATCCGTTCGCCGTTTTGTGATTGCGTCCGGCGGTTCCGCCTCTTTGAATGAAAAGTGCCTTATCTTTGCTTGTATTTGACGAGCAGTGTGGTCCACACTCGGGTTGTAAACCACATGGCCCTACCGGGTCAATCAAAGAAGTGTGGGAAGTATTCCAACTAAATGTAGTGACCTCACTGTCTAGCGTATACAGTGAAAGCACAAGTTTGGAGCAAATACAGGCGCAAATCGTCGCCATCAAGAGAAATTTGTCGCGAGGTAAAATCAGTGACGTTTTTAAGCCGATTTCATCTCAATAAAGTGGTTTTATTGTACTTGACGGATTTTTCGGTCTGTTCGATTATTCGGACCATTTTCCGGGTCCCTTCGATTCCGAAAAATCGGTCGGTGACTGTTTCCGAACTGTCCTAAGTATCTCACACGGCCACAGAACATCTTACACGGCACAGAGACATAGAAAACCACCCCGGAAGAGGAAGCCTCCTGCGCAAGCATCCAAGCTACGTCAGCCGAAGGTCGACAACAACAGGGCGATGCAGCCTCTCCAAGCTTCCTTGCATGCTGTGATGCCTGCAGATAAGGGAACAGCCTTGTAGCCATCGGTTAAGCGACAACAGTTTGACTCTGACTCTGCCACTCTGATGCCTGCACTTGATGGTGCTTCAACAAATACACCGCATCGCCATTTAGCATCCAGTGGAAAGGAGCTTATTGAAAATTGTGCCCGTTCTATGATAATTTGCATCGGAATAAAAATGCTTTTTTCTCAAGCTTTCGCGTTGGGTTATGGTACACGATCCGACGCGCCCTTTCATCCCGTCTGATACATTTCCAGCGTGAGAAAGTTTTTACCTAAAACGAGTTGTAAATAGCTTCGCTAACTAGTGCTCTGCATCTTGAAAATTAGCCCACTCAACGAAACAATGTTTGAACGGTCTTCATACAGAGTGAAGAAGCAACGATAAGCGTCAAGCAAAAACTTTCCGGTGCAATAATTTTCTGCCCTTGTAAGCGTAAAAGGGCTCGAGGACCCCCACTTATGTTTATTATGCTTAGATCTATGATTAGATCGAATGAAACATGAATTGAGCGAGGAAGCGAAACGTGAATGAGCTTCGAGTGCTGCTCGACTGAGCCCATATCATTAACCGCTTTGCACAAGATAATTTCATGCAAACAAAATTTTATGACTGCTACACTACTGATTTTAATTTTAAGCAACGAATGTCTTTTGTGTTTTGAATTCAAATCACGCCACCAAAGCGAAAATCGAGCTTGGGCAGCGGAATCTCAAGGCGCCAGAACCGCTCAACTGGGCCCGCTGACATCGGCGCCATCTGTCGGCTTGCAGCCAAACGGCATGTCGCACTCCGCCGTGGCTGAACATAATCGGGACGCTCCAGCGGGCGCAGTGTCACCACCTCAGTATTCTTGCACCGTGCTTCCAACAGATCGTCTTCAGACGCCTCCAGACCCGCTCTCTGTCATCCCCTCAGCTGTTATCCCACTATTGTGGCACGTCCCCTGCATGCTCCCTATGCGGTGACCCTCAGGCCACACTCCCCTACATCCTTTTCGGCTGCCCTACTGACCCTCCCCCGCAGGGACAGCACGGCATCTCGAGCTGAGAGGACTGGGAGGTCCTGCTCACATTTGCAGACTTGACATCACAGCTTGCTGCGGTGACTCGGGCTACCAACATCGTGTCCCAACATGATCTACATGATGCAGTGCGGGACCGCGCAGTGGCCCAGGGACCCAGCAGGGTCTAAAACTCACTTGCAGAAATAAAGTTTTTCTGTCTGTCAGTTCTCATGGAAATTTTTCTCCACAGCGCACGTTACCACGTGGTTGGAGATGGCAAAAACTGCATTAAAGGCATGAGTTGCATGTGAAAGTGTTGACAATCTTGGTTACGTGCCTGCAACATGCAATTTTGACATTCTGCTGCACCAGCAACAGCAACTGTCTAAGAAATATAACAGTGCTAACACATGCATTCACAGAATGAGAGGAGAAATACGAGACAGAAGCGCTGGCTGTCAACTGAAATTTTATTGATGGAAGGCAGACGCCGTATAGCAGTGAGGAACAGATGGGAAAAAAATGGGAGCGAGGCAGTGGGGGATAACAACAGCAACAAAAAATGTAAGCACAAGCAAGCAACATAAATCCAAAACAAAGGAAAAAACTCATTTTGTTGGCCACTTCTAAAAGCCGACATCTGCTGCAAAGAGTTATAAAGGCAGGCTGCTAATGCGCCTACTGCCTTACATGGTATACTTCAAAGCTGACACGCCATTTTTTCTGCACTATTACAGAGAATCCAGATCTCTCCCAACCAAGCCATGCATCCTTTGCACTAACCAACGTGCACAACCAAACCAATGTACTCGCCTCTTTAAATCGCTTCAGTTCCAAGACATGTGGATGCCAGGTAAAACATGAAACTCAGTTCAAGTGTTCCACATGAGTGGTCTACGCCATTGCCTTGACATGTGGAAAGCTTTGTCAGCCAAATTGGCCGGTGCATCGGGGAACGTCTGGGGGAGCATGCCCGAAATTTAAGTGATTTAAAGGACAAGTACACACATTTCGTTATGAATGGAGGTTAGGAAGTGCAAAGGGTGCGTGGCTCCTCTCAGAGACCAAGATTCTCGGTAAGAGTGCCGACAAGACAGCGCATGTCAGCTGGAAGCATACCATATAATAAATATGGCAGTAGGTGCATTAGCACCACTCTTTATTGTTCTTTGCTTCAGAGGTCAACTTTTGACAAGTGGCCAACAATTTTCTATTTTGTGCGTGTTTTGGTAAGGATTGATTTTCTAATACTGCTTGCTAGCGTGTGCAGTCTTCGATGCTGTAGTTATCCCCAGCTGTATCGCTGCCATCCTTTTCCCACCTGTTCCTCGCCTTTATAAGGTGCCTGCCTTCCATCAATAAAATTTAAGTTGACAGTCGGCGTTTGTGCCTCGTATTTCTCCTCTCGTTCTGTGGATGCATGAGTTAGGGCTGTTGCATTTCTTAGGTTCAGAATGCACCAAATCGCCCAGAAAGAAGTTTTAATCAAACAGCAACTGACTCTCCTTTGCATCGCTGGTAGCCAAAATACCACCGAATGGCCGCTTAGGCAGCAATCACGGTGTTCGCCCCAAGGCAAGCCATCCTGTGGCTGCAGCAACAAACATGCCAGAACAATGTTGCGCGTCTTCTTTCTCATCAAGGAATGACAGTGGCAAGTGATAGTAGCCAGCCTAGTGTGCCTTTATGCAAAAGCTGCCAGAACCAACAGAATAGTCAGCTGTGCTTCCAGGAAGGAAACCATTTTTTTATGCACCCCTATGCAACAAAACAAAGCAGTCTTAGCGACTTATTATGAAATGGGTTTAGTATGATATGCAACTTGCAATCTCTTGCTACTGAAATAAACATGTACATGCTCACCTGCCCATTCACGACATCAAGTGTGTTTAGAGGCAGGGTAGCAGGAGCTTTTGCTTGAGTAGTGTCCTCTGCACATATTGAAGTCAGAAGACATCACACTTTTGACATCAAAATGCAGTTTGGCCAACTCAGAAACCTTGATCATAACTCGATGATGGGCTGCAGAATTCTGGAAGTCAGCTACCCAGCAAAGCAAGAACTCCGTCATGGCACGTGTTGCCCTGCACGCAGAAGTTGGGTGCAGTGCTGGAGATGATTGCCTTATGCCCCACATGCATGTGACAAGCAGCAGGTAGGAACAGCTCTGCTTCATCTCCCATCGCAAGTAATGGCTCAGCACGGGTGTGCTTAATCCTTTTACCACAACATACAGCAGGAGCGTGCAGAAAAGATTTGCAACGTTTCTGTGCCTCCCTAAGAATCCAGTGCTGCACCCAATTTCTTCAGCCAAAACAGATCTAGTCACCATGGTTAAGGAGTATTCACTGTGCACGGTAGCAGACTTCAAGATTTCTGCAACTCGCCCATTGTGCAGGATGCGGGCAGTGCTCTTCCAGTAAAAAAGGAGAAGAGGAAACAAAGCTTTCTAGGTTTTACTCGCATGTGAAGTAGTGTCGGCACTCGATGTTGCAGCACGCTACTTCTATGCCAATGAGAACTCTGACGTTGCACTGGAGCTCTTGGGCAAGCTCCAAATTATGCTGATGGAGCCTCAGCAGAAGGAACACAAGCAAATGCACATCACCGATTACTTTTAATTTTGAAAACCCTTCCCCATAAATAAACATGCTTTGGAGCGTAAATAGTGTCCTATATTCTAGCACTAAAGCTTACTGCTTACGCGTATGCATTTTAGTACTTGTTTCTGGTGCATAACTGGCCAATCAATTTTATTTGCCATCAGGACTGCATGAATTTGATTCTCAGAATTGCCCGCCACAAACTTATAGTAGCGCCTAGATCTTGATAATGAGTCTAGGTGCGACTGCTTAGAATTCAGCCCGTGTGATAGGGCGCAATGACCGCTTATTCCTGCTGCCATTCGATAATTCGAACTTTGCTTAATTCGAACAATTTTCCAGTCCCCTTCGGGTTAGATTTAACGAGCTTTCATTGTAAAAGAAAATGATGCAAATAAATCAAAACAAGAATGTGTGCTTGATTTTAATGGTTCACAGAGCTTTTTTCATCATAGTTGGAAATTCATTTTATGATGAACAATTGCACAATTGTTTTTTCTTCCGAAATTTGCTGGATGAATGGGTCTCTAATGAATGAGCAAAATACTAGACTCACCGCAAGGTACAGCAACTTCCTCTGGAGATGTAGAAGGCGGGGCTGAATCACCATGAAACAAAGCCAATCTCAGAACTGGTCACTAACGGATCGAGAAAAATCCAACACTCACCACAATTTACATCAGCTTCAGTTCGAGACACGAAAGCCAGGACCGAGTCAACATCTAAACAAACAAAACCATTGTCAAAAAAAAATACTGTACACCACTTCACTGCATTTCTGGCTAATGAAAATAGAGCAAATTAAACACAGGCAAGCGCTTTCGCAATTAAAACCTGAAATGCAAATGTCCCAGCGATCTATGCATTGCCTTCACCAATACCGAACGTTTACTGAGCACATCACAACCGCAGTGCAAAGTTCCAGAAGAAAGTTAATGCCTCGTGCCTGTATCATTACCCCTTTACAGAGGATATTCGCTTCACTGTTCAGCACAGAGCTTCAGCAGTGCAGACTGGAGCAGGTAGGCATAGGATGATTAGTGGTGTGCGCCGCCTTTTGCCAATGCCCGCATGCGTCTCTTGCTCAATAAGAGCATGAATGCCTTTATTGCCATATCGCGCCTTACCACACAAGATGGAGCAAAAAAAGAATTTGAGAGACCGTTAAGTCACATTTTTTGAAGCCGAACATGGGTGCTCCTCCTTGCTTGTTGGCCACTGTTTCAGTGTGTATGCACAGCAGACAATGTTGAAAAAGACCATGCTACGCTCAACATTATTGGCTCTGCCGCCGGTCAAAGAATCCCAGTAGTCCTAAGAAAAACATGCGACTTCCAGCACACTTTTTATCGTGCAACTCAGTGAGAAAGGGCCTCTCTTGAGCTTCCCTTCCTCCATACCGCACACTGCCTGCTACAGATCAGTCCTCTTATTTCCCATGAGAGATTGGCAATGGCTCCCAAAACACTAGTCAGTCACTCTTTGAATTTCCTTTCTTAGCCAACCATGTGCTATAGTATTCCCGGTGAGCAGAGGTCCCATGCAGGCCCAAAAACGTCAGCCGTTTCCTTTTTTATAATTTGGCCGGTGTTCGTTCGTTTGCTGTTATACTTCATTGTTGCCCAATTATCATATTTACTTGATTCTAATGTGCACCTTTTTCCCAGAAAAGTTGACCAAAAATGGCCCCCTGGCAGTTTTCACAGCTGATCTAAGAAAGCTTTGGTTTTCACCTGAATTCAACACCACCTTATACTGCTTCAGAAAATCAGTGAATGCTTTGAGGGATCCACTGCTCAAGGGATAGAGTAAGAATACTGGCCCTAAGGACTGGCCTCAGCTAATTCACCTGTTCTTATATGCCTGTACTGGTGATGTTTAAGGGAGCCGGAAATAAAAATTAGCAGTTAAAAATTTACCTGTAGCACCTGTAGCACTTGTCGTGGCCGTCAGCATCGCCTCGGGAAGTTGTGCGCCTGCAAACATATCAAACGAAACATTGATTACAGTTTGCTCTAATTTGACAGGATATTCGGGAATATCATAAGTGTTACCTGGCTCCAAAGAGGGAGGCATAATGTATTCCTTTTTTATTATTGTGTTATTAATATTGTTACCACTGCTCAAGGGATAAAGTAAGAATACTGGCCCTAAGAACTGGCCTCAGCTGATTTACCTGTTCTCATATGCTTGTACTGGTGATGTTTCAGGGAGCCGGAAATAAAAATTAGCAGTTAAAAATTTACCTGTAGCACCTGTAGCACTTGTTGTGGGCGTCAGCATCACCTCGGGAATTTGTGCGCCTGCAAACATATCAAATGAAACATTGATTACAGTTGCTCTAATTTCACAAGATATTCGGGAATATCATAAGTGTTACCTGGGTACAGAGAGGGAGGCATAATATATTCTGCAATGACCTCACCACGCTGCTGGTCCCTTCGAACATAGCTCGCTATTTCATCTGCGATTATTGAAATACATAAAAAATAAGCACTGTGGAACGACAATGAAGTGCGGCAGAGAAAGGCCTTTTGTTACATAAAAGGTAGAAGAGTGTCCGAAAATGGCTTCTATTTCTCCTTCCTAGCTCATAAAAGCTCCTTTTACAGTGAAAGTGCATCTTTGTCATCAGAATTCAGCAATCTTATCATAGAGGCCAACATCAAGTTGTCGTCAGTGTCCCTTCAAATATGCCACTAAATGTTTGCAAGTTTATTTGCATGAAGCAAGATTGAGATAAAGAGGGGAGCATAGTTTGAGCATTCCCAGGAATATTAAAGCAATCATTAGGCCAAAAAATGCCAGAAATTTGCTGCACTTTATATTTACACTTGCAGTGCCTCGTGAATACTGAAATGTTTATGACAAAGCGAGTACTCAGGCTGGAAGCAACTACTGCACCTGTCCGAGCAAGCTGAGAAACAACTTCTATTTCCTGCTCTTCCAAGGCATGTGTTATTGTGCTCATCTTAGAGGAAGCGGCCCATTTTTCCATAAGCAGAGGCTTTGTGGCTGTACCTTAGCCTTCCGCGCCCATCGCACAGCAGACGTCCAAGTGCTAATGAAGGAACTAAATTGACGAAAGCCGTCATCATAAATCGCCAGCTGAGAAGCCTTCGGCGAAGCCCCAGTGTTTGGGTTGTTGTTTCGGAGGCTTTTCTCCCTAAAACTTCTTGGGACTGCCAAAGTTTGCAAGCCAGTTCCGGTAACTTGTAGTGTGCTACCACTCAACAATTTCGCCTATCTTTCACTTATGCCACCTTGACCTTGAAAACCGAGCCTTGAACCGAAACTAAAAACAGGAGTGCTAGTGCAGCTAATTTGAATTTGGCCTAACCACGCTACATGATCCACCATTTTTTTCAAACTCACGCCCTCCTCTATTTCATGCATCTGCGTATCTCTGCTAAAAAATGGCTATTGGTAAGATTCTTTCAGAGGTCACACAGCTACCGTGACAGTGCGACGATGGGAAAATTGGGCGGCCTCGGCATGTGGGAGAGAAGAACCTTATGCGCTGCTCAGTGAACATTCTGGGCCATATTCTGGGTGACCTGTGGGCCCAGAGGGTGGCCAGTTTGAAGAACCTCCCGGGAATCTGTTTCCTCGGACGATGTCGAACTGGTTTGGTTTGGTTTATGGCTGTTTACGTCCCAAAGCAACAAGGACTATGAGGGACGCCGTAGGGAAGGGCTACGGAAATTTTTACCACCTAGGGTTCTTTAACGTGCACCGACATCGCACAGTACATGGGCCTGGGACTCGTGTATGATGTGGAACTGGGAGGCCTACTGCACAGGAGCACAGACCTTTGGGTGAGTTGTTGCATTGCAATCATGTAGACGCGCAAAAAACATGAACAAAGAAGGACTGGACAACACGAAGCGCTCGTGTTGTCCAGTCCTTCTTTGTCCCTGTTTTTTGCGCTTCTACATGGTCGCCTACTGCAACCTCCTGCTAATGGCTTCAGGGGTCCCAACTCTGCTGGATGGGGGATATCGTGACCACCGGCCAAAAATGCAGTCTGCAAGAGTGGACGAAAAACCTCAAGGAGAGAAAACTTGACTTCTTTGTCTCCATCTTGAGCCATGCTATAAATAAGTGAATAGTTTGCCTCTTTCTACTCCTGCTGCCTGTGCCCTGCCTGCGTTCCTTCAACCTGTGCTCCATCAGTGAAACCATACCTGATGCTCGGTGAGACCAAAGGGTTAATATGTGCTAAGAGACGCATCTGAGTACAGCATGAATTGTGTAATTCAATGAAGTTTAAAGTATTACGCCAACCGACTCACAAAAATAAAACCAAAGGTGCTTACCAATTTTCTCCAGCAGGGCACTCGTAAGCTGCCTATTTAATTCATTGCCAGCCTGCAATTCCCTCCGCAGGCGCCTGTTTTCTTTATCTTTTCGGGCCAGGGCATCCTTTATGCTGCCGAACTCTGCAGTCTAAAATTTAGAATGCGCAAGAACAATAATGTAGACAACAGAAATTATGTGCACCAATATATTGCCGCAAGTGAGGCTACTCGTAAAATAAAAAAATCTTCCAATAAATTTACCTTTTGCTCATGCTCCTCAATAATTTCAGAATGAAGGCTGCTGCTCGCAGCTTTCTGCTTCCTGACAGCTTCCTTTCTTTGTGGCAAGCTCTCGTATAGAAAATACAGTGACTTTATTTGTTGTACTATAAGTCTCAATTCTGCATGGTTTTTACCTTTTTTGAATAAGCAACAGCGTTGAGATAGACCCACAAGATAGGTGGTTATGTATGCCAAAGGCGCTTGGTGCAAGCCTACAGAACACAAAGAATACACATGAGTGACTGCATACTCACCCTCTTTTCACCTGGCACCGTTTCATCGCCTGGCACCCTATCATTGCCTGGCACCCTTTCTTCCGCTTTTTCAATGAAACGCGGCAGCGGTTCCCGCGTCAGTTTTATTTTTTCCTTAATGAATCCAATGTATCTGAAAAGATAATGTTGTCCAGATTTGAATTAGTTCCATTCATGGGTTAAAATGGAGTAACTTTCCAGCTTTAATACAGCTATGAGATGAGAACTTAATGTTGCTTTTGTGCTCCTGATCAAGCTGCAATCAACAGAACTCGGCACAGACGCAAAGCTTCACACCTTGGCAACACCAAATGTGCCTTACTCAAAACGTCACAATATTACACCATCTGCGCAGCTGTACGTTGACCATAAGTATGGTGGTATCAATTTTCGAGGTAGAGAACACATTCTGTACACTGTAGGTATCGTTTATTGTAGGTACAGCCCCGTTTTGGGAACACAAGAGCGGAACATTACTGCTTGCACTTCGCCTGGTCTTCGTGCTCTGAGCAGCGGACAAATAGCTAAACACATTCGATGGCAGCCATTTGAACACGACCGCAAGGCGAACACGGCTGTAGTGGTGCTGCATCGCTACAGCCGTATTCAATGCCTTGCGGCCTGGCGCCTGGGACCGCACACGAGTACAGAACAGGACCGCACTACGCTTGTGAAGAGCGCTCGAGCGGTGTGCTTAGAAGCAAATGAAGCGATGCGTTAGCGTGGCTGATCTGCTATGGCCAAACTGTACCTGTACGGTTTGCATGTCTATTCGGACCCCCCCCCCCCCCCCTCGGGCCGTATTGCGATGGAAGCTAAGTACAAATCGGCCCAGAGTTGTGCGATGTACGCGCATGTTAAAAAACCCCGGAAGGTCTGAATTAATCCGGAGTCCTCCTTTATCCCTCATGGTCCATGTGTCGCTTCGGTACGTTTACCCCCACAAATTAAAATTTATAAATTGTCCACTCGACTGCGCTCGAACGCAAATGTTACTAGTGAATTTCAGTACCTCAGAGTGAGTCTGCACAGCCAACAGAAGCAAAGCACACACAGCCGACCGCAGGCCGGCAGGTGCCAGGCATGTTCAAGGCACATTTGCGGCCAACGACGAATGCTACTCAGGGCCGGAGCAAACAGCTCGCGCGCTCTAAACAAGTGCTGGCGCAGGCTAAGCTCTCTCCAGATACGGTTAAGCAAATCATACAAAGGCAGGCTTACATGCAAGCGCGAGAACGTACGCTGGGTAGTATCCTAGTACCGCTCCGTCTTCACTACACCAATATATTTCATGTTTTTTCTCACTGTTGAAGTCGCCTTCATGCGTAGGCGTAAATCGCTTAATTAGTGCCACCGGCACTATTGCTTTCACTCTGTCCTCGTATCTCACAAATGCAAGCATTATGAAAGAAAAAGCACGAGTGTCGTTGCCTCTGAACGACGGTGACAATGCGTTTCGGCTACGGCATGGCTACGGCAACATCCCTGAATGGCTGCGTTCGGTATTTGGAACCATACTGCAATGGCTACTGTACCCATACCTCAATTCGGTTCTGCTTCGCAAGTATTGATACGCGGACTGAACATTATCAATAATGCTCCGGTACATTCGTCACGAATATCAGTGCAGTACATAGGTTGACACACAGAAAATTCTACTCCTTGTAGATATCAAATCATCTAATGGCGATTTCCACTGGTCGTGCTGGAGCAGCTTTTCTAGCTCCGCGACGACAAATTCGAGTTCCACTGGCCGACCTGGACCGACCGCGCGAATTCCGCTGGTCGTTTGGAGCAACTCCGTTCAATGCGGAGCGCTGGTCGACAACGGTCGCTGTGCTCCGAGGCGGTTTGGGGCGCTCTTTTGCGATTCGAGCGCCTCGCTTCAGATCCACCAGTGGAATTCGCCATAAGTACAAGGGAGCGTCCCATGTATACATTGCATGACATGAAAACGAGTCCTTAACGAGTCCAGTATGTCCACGACAACATGCATACTGATTCTAGGTAAAGAGAGGATTTTACTCGTGCACTGGCACAATTAATGACTCATTTCCTGAACTTTATTCTTGCCTTGGACAGGGGTACATATGTCAGTGTGCTCTAAATAACCCCACATAGGCTGTGCCTTCAAAGAACTTTGGGGTACGTTGAACCGCAGAGCTAGAGCGAAGAGAGGTGGCATGCTATACGCTAATAATTCGTTTATAATAACTGATTGAACGTCCTTTATTTTGAGAGGAAGGCACAAAGCCTGTGGGGGGAAATGGGGAAATATACGTTAATCACACTCGAGGTCCGAGACAGTGTAGTTTAGTCGGCACCTTTATACCGCCCTGATCACGCCACTTTGGCTCCCATATATGTAGCAAATAGGGGCTGTGTGTCGGTATCCGTGAGCATACCAGCGCGGTGCGGCAATTAATTTATTTGCTGGAGTGACTGTATGGCCATTCTCCCGGATTCAAATGCAGTGCAGTACGAAGACTTTACCGCGGTGATCATATTAAATAACGCAGTGTTCGCGCCGCAACTCTGTAGCCCTTTGTGGCACGGCGTCTGCGTTAGTGTAAGCTACTTTTCACATGTTTTCTCGAAGCGCCTAGCGTCGTTTTCACGAAGTCGGTGGTGCACCTGCGTTTAAAATGTCTGCTGGACACAAAGTATTCTAGAGCACTATAGAAATACCTTTCCAAAGCAAATTAGACGGACGCCTCAAATTCCTGCAGCACGCCTGGGAAGTGCTGCTGTTGTTGGAAGTGTTGTTGTTAGCCTATCAAAAGATGGCACATACCCACACTGGGGGATCGGCCAAGAATCGGGTGGCTATTCACCTGTACTCAGGTAATAAAAATGAGTGCTGTCTGGCGGAGTAACTTCTTTCCACTCTAACGTGACGGAATGATTTAGTAAAGGACACTGCAGCTGATTTTTTTTCGCGAAAACAGCTTGGAATGATACTGAAATTAACTTCGCATAAATGTGCTGCAGTTCCTTCCTTGAGCGTGGAAGAAGGCGCTGTGCGTGAAGCGTGAAATGTAGTTATTCAACCATTCTTGGCATTTTTGACAACAAGGGTGCTTTAAATACACGCAGACAAATTTTCATATTACGCGACAGGAACGATCGCTTCGTCGAAAAGCTGTCGGCGCGAGTGCGTGTCGCAAATAACCGGGAGCTGCTTAAAAAAAACTCGAATCCTGCTAACAGTCTGCTGTTCCGGATGACGTCATCGATTCAGCGTTTTCTGCAGCATAAAGTTACTAGTCAAGTTAGAGCCTATAGCTTGCGTCAGGGATTCGAACTAGCGACCTATATTCGGGGACTGCGTAAAAAAACTTATCATGGTAACTGGCCGCTCTAGTATTTGATGATTGATTGCCATGTGATGGGCGATGACAAGTTAACGAAGTCATTGTTTGTATTTGATTAATTAAAAATAAATTAAGTATTATAAAAAGGGAGGTTGAAAAGCATGATGATGCTAATTAAAAATTTAGTGCGTATAACTGATAAAATTAATCCTTTGAAACAATTGAAAAAATGCGTTCAATGGTGTACTGCTCAGATTAGAAAGCACCCATTACGCCATCGCGATTGAGTATTGAGTGCAGGCAAGCTGGTAAAGCCGGTCGTGCACGAAACGTGCTGGCGGCTACTATTTCGTGGCCGAAGCTGTGTTGTATAAAAGCGTCTGCTAGGTTGCCAGTAGCCTTCCGCCGGTGCGAACTCTCAACATCCGCGATTGCGAAATCCACCGAGATCGTACTCTGCTGGTCATACGTACCTGAGGTTTACTGACGTTGACGATGTCGGGATCTGCTCCGAAGAAAAGGATTAAGCAGTATCTGGAGCCCGGCGCTTACTTTGACGTGCCGAGCACAACTCTCTACAGGCGTCAAAAAGGCCATTTTGGGGCAGCCGTTGTCGGTCCGTTGAGTGCCACCATGCTCACGGTCAAACCTACAAGTAATGGAAGTGTCTCCAGCGGTCAACCAAGCACACCGTCCACTGAAAGCACCGCGTGGGACAACACGGACGACGCAGCGGGCAGTACGGAGCTGAGGGATGAAGTGCACTCCACTGACTACCCCGACGTTCTGCCCATTGAAGGTGCCGCACGAAACGAGCCAGTGGTGCAGCGGCCGACGCAGAGCCTCCAAGCTACAACTTTTAAAATGACGAGTTGCAACCAGAAAGTGATTCTTGCACCGACGCCAGTTCTAATATGAGTGGTGACGTTGGCATGAACAGTGACTACGACTTTGAAAATGATGAGCTGCAACCAGAAAGTGACACCTGCAGCAGAGCCAGTTCTGATGTGGGTGGTGACATTGGCCTCAGCAGTGGCAGTCTCACTGAAGAATCTGAGAGTTCTGAAGATGAAGATGATGGGTTGCCGTCATCCTTTACACAATTCAGTCAGGAAAAGTTGCCAAATGCAGAGGTGACCAAGATGGGCGCTATAGCAGCTGTTATGGCATATGCAGTATCACATGGCCTAACATAGGCTGCTTTGGGGGACTTAATAAAGCTAATAAATTTCCTATTTGGACAAAATGCCTTGCCCCAAAGCACATATGCTTTTCGCAAACTGTGGTGCAAGGAAAAACAAGACATTGTGCAGTACCACTATTTTTGCGAGAAATGCGGTGCTCTTCTAAATGTGATTGAGAAGTCAGCACAGTGCCCCAACTGCCGGTACACCAGTGCCCTGCAGTAGCTCAAGGACCGCGGCTCATTTTTCATCATTCTGAATTTGCATAAGCAACTCAGCTTTGCAATTGAAAGCACGAAGGCCCAGCTTCATGAAAACCTGGAGAAGCTGCAAGAGCCACAGTCTGTCATTTCTGACGTTACAAGTGCTCAGTGCTACAGCAGAATGCGGGAAAGACTTCCGAAAGATGACCTCACTCGTACTATCAACACTGACGGGAGTCCAGTTTGGAAATCGTCAAAGCCCTCAGTGTGGCCCTTACAGTTCATTGTGAATAAACTGCTACCGCACTTGCGGTTTAAGCATCCTGTACTTGCTGGGCTCTGGTTCGGCAAGAAACATCCAAACATGCACCTTTTCTTGAAGAAGTTTGTAATTGAAGTCAACACTACCGAAGTAGTTAAGTGGACATATCTGACAACTACACACTACTCTAAACCAGCTGTGTTGTGTTGCTCAGTCGATGCGCCAGCAAGGGCAGCGGTACTGAATATGGTCCCCTTCAACGGGTACTTAGGATGCCCCTGGTGCTTCGTCCGAGGGGAGCATGTTGAAGGTGAGCAGTACCTGATGCTTCTTAACAGCTCGACAGTGGTTTGGGTGATTGCTTAACACTGAACAGTTATCAGAGCTATCAGCAGAACCGAAATCAGAAGAGCCTTTTTTTTTTGAAGGGTGTCAGCTTATGGAAACTACTGTTCATGTGCTTAAATTGCTGTATTATCTTTCTGCCTGAAGGGAGCATGCGGTACATCATAAAAGAACAGTCAGAAGCCAGAACCACGTACATGGTTATACGCGACATAAAGCTTGCAGAAGGTTATGATGACATAATTATTGGCTTCAAAGGGCCATCTGCACTCATGAATTTGGGAGGTAAGGGTATTTTTCTCCTTTCTTCCTTTCTTCTCTAGCTGGCATGGACTGACCGATGTCACACCTACTACATATGTGGCAAAACATGTCCGAGGTATGAACGGTCGCTTAGTAAAAAGGAAAATAAGGTTAATCGCCCTCATTATACATTTAAATTCCTGCATGATCAAGTTCATTTCTTGTTTTGAGCATTAAGAACAGTGATTGAAACCACATCCGTTTAGGTGGTGAGATGTAATGTGTAACCTGCGAATTCTTTCCTTAGTTACTCATGGAAACTCCCTTGGGTGGCAGTGCTTGCCATTATATGTGCCATTTTTCCACGTCATTATGCCAGATTTGTGGTGCACCAAGGCAGCCAAGCCTGTCATATACACGAGCCTAGATCATTGCAGCATTTACATAAGCACAACAAATTTGGCCTGCATGCTTTCCCAATGCTCCAACCTTTCTACCTCAAGAAGGAGGAGCTTCACTTGCTTTTTATCCCCAGGGCTTTCTACACATTCCAAATGTCTCCACCAGGCCATGGTTTCCGTCAGCTATAAAACGATAGCACAAGGCTGCTGCATTGTTTATTAAACTGTGCAACACTTAATGCAAAATTGGTTGCTTCCAGTGTTTATTTTCTACAGCCCCTGCAATATGTTAATTTTTTTGCAACTAATTTTCGGTATTATTTTCTATCCTTTTATCCACCTTCAGTACCTACATCAGTATTTTATTCATTCCTGTACTTTATCTCATGGAATTGTGCTGTATTTTTACTGATATTAGCCGTTCTCTTTTATTTCAGGTCTAGACCTTGTCAATGGGTTCAGCGTGGAATATATGCACTCCGTACCGCTAGGCGTTGTAAGACAAGTGACCGAGACAATTTTGTCAACGTCGAACTCAGGTCAACACTTCTATGTTGGTAAGGCAATGCACACAAAGCGGTTCATTCGTGACTCACTCACTAGTGACAGTGCACATTAAAGAACACCAGGTGGTCGAAATTTCTGGAGCCCTTCACTACGGCGTCTCTCATAGCCTAAGTAACTTTGGGACGTTAAACCCCTATAAACTAAAATTAAAACTTACTAGTGAAAGTTGCTGAAATATTACTGCTTTTTTGTGGCACTGCATTTATTACTGATTATCGTCACTTTTCCAAATCTGTATCTTATTGCAGGGAAATGGCAGCTGAGAGATTGTAGACCATGCACATGCTATAATCTGCGGCCTTGGCTTTACTGTATGATTAGTGGAAGGCACTGTTCATGGTGCCTCTACATAGTGTACAAAATGCGGTGAAATAGTATGATGCAGCCGTTAAGTACTTACTACTAAGCTGGCGTCCTATTGGACATATTTTGAGAAACCATGATGACATAAGATGGTGGTAGCATATTTCATTATCAACCGGCACACTTATGGGCTAGTAGGCTGCTGGTAACAGCTGGGTAGGAAAACGTGCTGCATAAAATAAAATGCTGAATATTCTTTACAGTGTACTCAGCATTTAATCTTATTTTAATCGGTAGAAGCAAGCTGCAACCATATGCATGTACAGGTATTTATATAGTGTGTATAGCAGTACTTCTGCCTTTAATTTTTTTCCTTTCATCTGTTGGGGTTTTTGTATTCTACAGGGCATTATCACCTTGCCTTATTCTCTCTGCTCACAACAAAAGTATGCACATTTATTTTGCAGGTCGTCCTTCTACACTTGAAGACATTGATTCACGGCTGTTGGCCATCAAACCTCCACACTGTGTGACAAGGCTGCCTAGGCCAATTAGAGAACGAGGACATTGGAAAGCATCTGAGTGGAGGCAGTGGATACTGTTTTATGCTCTGCCGTGCCTAGAAGGTATCCTGCACCCGAACTATTGGAGGCACCTCTGCAAACTGTCAGAGGCTCTCCACATCGTTTTGCGAGAGGAGCTCACTCTGTCTGAAATTGCCAAAGCAGGTAACTTATTACAGGTCTCATTTGTGAATATAGCATAGCTGTAAAGTAACTGAGGTAATCATATAATTTTTTTGACTATGTAAGATTTTGACCTTTTCACACACTCTTGTACAACTGTGTGCAAACCATTTTGAAATATTATTTACAATCATAAATGTTTTTCCTGCATAGTATATTCAGAATAGTTAATTTTGTGAACTGTGGTTCTAAAATATTAACAGAAGGCACAAACTTGTTGGTGCATAAACTTCAAAAATAACTCCTGCCATCTTGTAACCCCCTTTCCTCTTTTTTAGAGCGCCTTTCATATTCTCCGATGTCATAGTATTCGTCATGTTAGATATATAGTTCTGTTTTTGTGCTACTTCTTCTTGTAGTTAACTACAACACTCCTGAAACATTATCCATTGCTTACCTGTTAAAAGTTGTGATGTGGTAAATTGGGTAATGATTCTTTTGCAGTAACACAGACAATTGAGCTAGTTGCTAAATCTTTGAAAACTTTAGAA
Source organism: Amblyomma americanum (assembly GCF_052857255.1). Taxonomy (NCBI): domain Eukaryota; kingdom Metazoa; phylum Arthropoda; class Arachnida; order Ixodida; family Ixodidae; genus Amblyomma; species Amblyomma americanum. The sequence continues at coordinate 621,318 of NW_027526494.1, forward strand.
AGCGCTGCGACAGAGGACACAAAGAGAAAGACACGAAGGAAACGCGCTATTATCAACTGAAGTTTATTGGAACAAAACACAAGGTTAAATACCTCACGCAAGGCAGCCAGCAGCGCATGCGCCTACCCCCAAAATGACAAAACGAATCACTGTGTTGAATTAAGATACCGAATTTCACAATCACGGATTACAACAGATGGTGTGCTGACGCATATGTCAGAGTTTTTGTGAATATAATATGCCTCTGATAATTCCCTTGTTAGCTGATTGGAATGCCTATACAGAATGTTTGTACTATTGAACACAGGTACACATGCATTTTTGTACAACGGGTTAGAATTGCTAAGTTCGCTGTCTCTGTAATGCAGGGCCAAATTAGAGGTAGGAGCCACCTTTAAAGACGAATTATGTTGGCGTAGCCGTGTGAAGCTTTTGCTTATCAGCTAGTGTCATGCAATCTTATAGTGTGCTCTTTCTGGAATAGAGAGATTTTATGTTCCTGAACATGGAACTGCTTGTTTTCAATGAACCTTTGCATAGAAAACATAGAGAAAAAAAATCTTGCAATGAGGTGGATTGAGAATAACTTGATTGTGTTTGTCGAGGAATTTTTTAATGGCTCTCAACTTCACCTAATATTTGTTACTCTTTATTTTCAGAGCTGCTTCTGGAGAGCTTCGTCATTCAGTGCAAGAGATTATATGGGGTTGCCAGCTTGACATTCAATGTTCATGTGCTTCTTCATTTGGCTAATTGTGCTCCGTCACTTGGACCACTGTGGGCACATTCTGCTTTTGTTTTTGAAGGTGGAAATGGACACATAGTTCGGCAGGTGTCAGCTGCAAATGGCATCCCTCAGCAAATTGTTTAACGCATTATTATGCATCAACAACGGCGCAAGGTGATGAGCAGCAGCTTTCTGTGTCTCCACGAGAAAGAGTTTTGCATGGAGACCTTTGGGTATCTCCGTTTACAGAAGGCTACACATGTTGGCAAGTTGTGCCTTTTAGGCAAGGGAAAAGACGTTGCTCTAAGCGCTGAAGAGCAGAATGCTGTGAATAATCGCTTAGGCACGATACATTCACAGCACTTCAGTACGAGCGCTTTGTACAAGCAAAGCAGGTCTTTCATAGCACTACATACAAGCGACCATCCCGTTCTGACTCAAAATTCATCAAAACATGCAGTGGCTTGTACGAGCGCATCGAAAAAATATTATTACTAGAGGCCAAAATTTGCGTCTTGATGTGCAGACCAATAATCATTGCAGACAGGGATGCTGCACCACCGCACATCAAAAAGTGCTTTGTCTCATCTGGCAGAGCACTTAATGTGGTACTGCCAGAGGAAGTGGCTGACTGCTGCCTTTTCATTGAATTTTTGCAGCAAGAAAATACATTCATTTGCGACTTGTCAAATAGGATAGAAAGGGATTGAGGATAGCAGCAAGTGGGTTCAAGCGTCTGATCACATGCTTAGAGCATCAACCCCATAAAGCCCGCAAATGTAATAATCTAAATTATCGTAATTGCTTAAGCTAATAGCACTAACACAAAGAGTCATACCGGTACCTACGAATAACAAGGCTAGCAGACTTTCATGGTCTGAGCATATCCTAACGTAGTCACTGAAAGTTCAAAATCACTCAACTGACAGCGGATTGCTAGCTGTTCCCTTCTATCCACAAACTCACCTACAAAACGTTCATTTTCTCAAAATTGGAACATGTGCCTCACCCATTTGGAACTTGCACCAAACGTATCTTATTTACACATTAGAATCAGTGCAAAGCTGTGCAGCCCCGATTAAAGAGTGATGTTATGACCACAGCATCAGTGTTTCAGGCACAAAATTGTCGCTCGGCTTACCTCCACTGTCTTTTCATCACACAATTGCCGAACTTTGTCTTTTCCATAAGCTATAGTGTGAGCACTCACTGCGGTTTCATTCATCTCACCTATCTGTATGCCACTTGATCTTCCTCACCTGTGTATACTCATCGTCATCACTTGGGCTGTTTGCGGGTTGTAATAAACCTGGTTCGTGAAGTCCTGCCCTACATATACGTGGTGATTTAGAGAAAACCTAGCGCAAAAACATGCAACCACAAAGACAGAACAGACGAGACACGAGCGCTAACTCACAACTAACTTTTTATAGAAGCAGGATGCAGTTTATATACGGTGAAGCTTCAAGAGGAGAGAAGGGTGACAAGGAGGAGAAGGTGAACAAAGGGAACATCGCTCAGATAAGACGGCGCGTGTTAGTCTGGAGGCTTTCTACATCAAGAAATATGGCAGTAGGTGCATCAGTACCCCTTCTTTATCTCTTTTTGATTCAGATTATCAATTTTTAGATTCAGTTATCTTGTAACTTTTTTTTTTCTTGTATGATTTTTTGGCTGCCTGCCTGTTTTTTGCGAAGCGATGTTCCCTTTGTTCACCTTCTCCTCCTTGTCACCCTTCTCTCCTCTTGAAGCTTCACCGTATATAAACTGCATCCTGCTTCAATAAAAAGCCAGTTGTGAGTTAGCGCTTGTGTCTCGTCTGTTCTGTCTTTGTGGTTGCATGTTTTTGCGCTAGGTTTTCTCTAAATCAAGTATGCGCCAAATAGCCCAAAAAGAGGTGTTAATACATACGTGGTGGAGGTGTGGGCTACAATTTGCCTCACTTGCAAAAAACATTCCTACTTCCACCAAATAGAACATCGCGTCGTATTTTCAACAATTTAAGTTTGCAGCATTTACATGGTTCCACTAATGCCTACCGTAAATCTTTCTTGCCATCAGCCATAGAACTTTGGAAGTAGCAGTTACCTGCCAGAGCCCATGGCAACTGAGTCCGATCTGAATAAATTATCAATCTACTGTTCAACCATACTTGTCATTAGCTGTAATTCACACGCATTGCCTACTAATCCTTATGTATCACAAATGCACTTCTTATTAACATCTTTTTATGAGTTACTTCTTGCTCCCCTATTCGTACTATGAGCACCCTTTTCGATGTTGCTTGTATTGCTGCGCGGCCACAGTGTACATACGTATGTTTGCTTCACCCTTTTGCATTGCCCTATAATAATTTGCTCGCCTTCTTTTGCTAAGTAACCATAATGTCCTCTTGCTTTTTTTTGCTCCGCATTATGCAGTGCCCCACCTAAAGGCCCTTAAGGGACAATAAATGATAATTTTGATACAGGTTGAAAACATCTGTGGAGATGTACTGGCATGTGTTTGTGCCAGTGAATGTACAATAATAGTTATTTATATCCTAGTGGAGCAGGATTCACTTATGCTGCTTGGTGCTTATTTGTAGAAAGTACACAACACAAAAGCAATACCTAAATGTGGATTCATCTGAAATACTGTCCCGCTGTGTCCTCACTTCATGCCATTTTTTTCCTTTCTCTTGACATCTGTATAGTAACTAGTAAAAGCTGTAAATACTGTGAACATAAAGTATATTTTTATTTTTGCATTTCAAGTGGACAGACTGTGTGCAAACTATCCTGCATGATTATAAGTTTACTGTTCCATTTGCTTTATATATAGTGTATTACAGAATATATTTTTGAAGCAAATCTGTCCCTGTCTTTATACATGCATGCTCCAGATAAATTTGAAATTTGTCGATTGCTTATAATAGCAGATGTAGACACTGTAGTGAAATAAATAACAGTGTATAACATCTCACTGTTCTAACAAATTTTCACCACTTCAGGGCGCCTAGTTCTGACAGCTGTTCTCTGAGGTGTAATCAAGAAAAGAAAATTGACCGCATATCGAATGAATTATTCTGAAAAATTTTACTTCTCAAAACCTGGAAATGCATTATTTTTTGCCATACAGGGTATAAGCATGCCAGACCACGCTTTTCGCGCTCATTTTCTTAGTGTTGGGCTGTATACCAGAGCAAAAAATTTGGAGTTGTTTTCATGGTCTATACATATACATGTTTTCCGGCCGATATAGTACATTACACGGTACCGCACTAGAAAAGCTTTGCATACATACTTTTAATTGTCTTCACCCATTGAAGTTATCTTCAAACGATTATTCAACAGTTGATTGAGCAATAAAAGCACGGTGTATACAGCCTTAAAAGCAGACATACAGCTCAAACAGGCATTCACTGCTGCGCAAAAGCCGTGTTTGTGACCTTTTAAGGTGCTTCGCGTTGGGTGAACGTGCGGTTATGCATGCGGTGAGGCTTTCGCGAGGCTCCTGCTTTTCTTGGTAGCATTGCAAGCGAATTGATAGGCTTAGCGGAGCGTTTAATTCTACCTTTGAGCAGAATATTTGTTCACCTTGCTCGAAAACCGACGCTGTGTTGCTGCTGCTTTCTTCAAACTAAAAATATTGATGTCGCTATAAAACAAGCCTAATTTAATTTATTGAATTAAAATTGAAGGTTCCTGTTTCGTTTTCGCCGTCAAATACACACTAGCCATGCACCCACGGCATCGCGGCACACCCGGCATCGCGCCGTTCGCTGCCGTGCACGAGCCGAACTCATGGACATAGCCGTCGCTGCGGTAGTGTTAGTTACGAGTGCGCCCGCACTTTGGCCGCAAAGAGAGCTTAAAACGTGCTCTAACTGCCTGGAGACAGCCCCCGAGGCTCTCGGGGTCTGGTCGGCCGGCCGCTTTCGTATGATAGCGTGCTATCGTGCACCCAGAGAGCGCACATAAGTTCGTATAGTCCTCGCCTCTTCGCTCTGTGCCAAGACGGGCCTGCCAGCGGTCCTCTCGACCAGTATGTGCCTGCCGTGCTCATTGCCTCTATGAAACGCGAAATCAGTCTTGATCGCTTTGAGGTCGCCGCGGTGCTCCAAGCTGACTTCTTGTAGTGAAGTCCAAGCGAGACACTTAGATTTCTGCATTCGGGGGTAAGCTTTCCGAAGTCACCGAGTGCTCTGCGTTTCGCGCTAAGACATCCGGGTACGTCAGCCCTCTGCAAACCACGCAGGTTGCCTCGCATGATCGACGAACACATGACACCATCGCTCACAGCTAGCCGTCTACACTCCCAGTATTATGCCAACATCCGCCATGAATGAAGTTTCTCCAGCAGTTGCTGCCACCACGTTGCCACGAAGCCAGCATCACGGACGAAATCCATTATATGTTGACCCCTAGCTTCTGCTGGAAACCGCCATGGCCGCCGATACCAGCATCATAGTGGTCAATATAGCGCCAGCATCCATGACCGTACCATTATTTTGCCACTGTAGCCACCAAGAATCCACTCTGATTCATCTATAGCCACCAAGATTCCACTCTGCTTCCTCTATAGCCACCAAGAATCCACTCTGCTTCCTCTATAGCCACTAATCATCCACTACGTTTCCGCTATGGCTCTCGGTAGGATTTCCGATAGGGTCTAAACGCCTATTCGCCGCCGTGGACTCTCCGAAAAAATATTACGGCGATACTTCGGGTCTATGTTTTGCTGAGACGTTTAACCGACGTAACGTATGAGGTGATGCCAGTCGGGTTATCGACATCATCCAAGCTACGCCAGCAACAAGTCGACGTCGTCACTTTTGTACGTATGAAGCCGTACTACTCGGACAAAACTTGACCTCCTACTTCCTTTTCTTATCATCGAGACGATGCTTCCTGAGGAGGGGGGGGGGGGGGGGGGGGGCGAATACCGCATGCAAGAAGACGCAAAAGATGACGACTGGATCTACGATGGCAAGGCTAGAAGAGGAAGAAGCTGCAAACGCGCAGGTACTCTTTCTGGTTGACCAGTAAACCGTTTTTATCCATGGGTTTTACCGAGTCGTGACAATATATATATATATATATATATATATATATATATATATATATATATATATATATATATATATATATATATATATATATATATATATATATATATATAAACGCAATAGTGCGGGCGCACGGTGTAAAAAGTAACAATATTTATTCTAATGTTTCTAAAAACAACCATGTCGCCGGTGGCATGGTTGTTTTTCCTGCTGCTTTATAAGTAATTTTCTTTAAGCCATAGATTAATATGAGTATTATTATCCTACTGATAAACACAACACAAAAAATTAAAACATATCCCCATGCACCTTGGTTTCGGTGACTGTTGGCTCTCTAAATAGGTTTGTCAAACGAGCCCCTCATTTCCTATATATATATATATATATATATATATATATATATATATATATATATATATATATATATATATACCGCCTCTTATAGGGAAGACTATGGAATTTTCAAAAACAGGATTTTTGAGGTAAAATAATGGTTTTCGCGGCATTGTATTGCCAGCTTAGCGGACAGCACCAAACCGGTGGATCAATTTAACCACTTCGATGGTTAACTAATTTTCAGTAATTACCTTTTGAACTATTTGCGTTAATTGGCAATGTGGCAATTAGAGGATTGTAGCCGATCGTTTGTAACCGCCATATCAGCTTCGAGAATTTCAAAAACGCGATTGGCCTTGGCGCTTTGGCCCACCAAACTTTGGTTACATCGTGCCAAAATGCATGCGCATTTGAAGACCATGCAGGCAAAGCAACTGTTCCAGTGCACGTAACTAGTCGAAATAGCCAAATTTTATCGAGCCACAGCGTCAATGGTAGTCGATTTTTCGAAATTCTAAAAACTGGTATGGCGGTTACTGACGACTTCATGCAGACCTCTAATCGCAACCAAGCTCCTAACTCTAATAGTTAGAAAGTTAAAAATTATAAATTCCTTAAGCAGCTTACTAGTTAATGACTCACCGGTTGTCGCGTGTTCGACAAAGCCGGGAGTACCATGCCCCGGAAGTCATATTTTTATCTCAAAAACCTGGGACAAGTACCAATATATGTCTATTAACAGCAATATATTCAATAAATTTGCACCTGTCGATAGGAAATATCAGTTTCCATGTTTTCCATAACTATCATAAAGCGCATAGAAACAAAATTTTCATGAACGGTGTTTTTAAAGGGAAATAAAAAAATTGACTCACAATTTCAAATCATCAAGCAATGTCAAGTAAAAAGGTAATGAGTTAACATCAGAAGGCCCAAGGTGAGAAAACAATGTCCCGCCGTGTAATGTTGTGCGCAAGTACCTGCTGGCAGGTAATTTTCTTTAATTTGTTGACTTTAATTTTATCCTGAAGCACCGGCAAAATTCACATACGATAACAGGAATTAATTTGGCAGATGAAGCTTTAGCATAAGTGATACCTTACTGACAGATTTGTGTCGACGCACAGAGCCCATTTTCATCTTGCGTGAAATTTTTCCACTCCGGTTATCTCCTTCGACGCTCTGCCTTCGCATCGGCTTCCTTAATACGACAGTGACCTCCCCAGAGCCGTTGCCTTCTTTGCCTCAGACTGCCGAGCACGGCGCGATTTCGCATCGCTGATCGGAAGGGCAGAATCCTTCAGCGGTCCTCCAGCACCTTATGCTGGCGCAATGTTGCAGAGCTCTGACTGCGCCTTCCTCATATCGTCATTCCTCGCGCCCTACACCGACCCCTCTACCATTCTCTGGCTGGCCGTAGCATCTCCCTTTTCTCCGTTCTCTGCACCTCGTCTGCATTGCCCTAAGAACCGGACGTACAGAAAAATCAGTACCAACAACGACGGTAAATTTTGGCGCGCTTTCTCACCGAACATTTGATTTTCAAAAGGTTGAGGCTAATGTTCGCGAGGCCTACATATATGCTTTACCGAAAAATAGAGGTACGTCCCTTATATATCCCTCCTTCGGAGCATGCAGTTAACATTTCTGCGCACTGACAATTCCGGATGTTCCAACCGCATGCATGCCGTTAGCGTTCTCCTCCATTGCTGCTCTCTTAAAGTACACTAAATTCCTAGATTGTCGAGGGGTGTCTTGTGTTGCCTTCCACTGCCATGCCCAACAACTCTGGACAAATATTTTGAAAACGGAAAATTGTCAGACACTTTGCCGAAAAAATCAAAGGTCATGATCCATGCTGATGTGTCGCTAAGTCTTCCTTTCAAAGTTTCTATCGATCGCAATGAACTGTTCAGACTCGCAGAGAAAACGAATGGGGAACTCTTTTAACGATTGGAAAAATATTAATATAAAAAAAGATTCAGTACTGCCATCGGGTGTTCTGCGGTTCTAAATATCGTTATGGTGAAATCTTACATTACACGAAAAAAATTGCGTTCATAAGAGGGTTTTGCAGTCAACGATGCTTTTGTCCAGGATTGTTGGGTATGCATATCCCTGTGTTCTCGTCACCGTGCAGTTGATTTTCTGTTTAATTGCGGAAAACATGAAAAGTAGTGTTATCCGCTCTGTGTACTCTGATGTGCCTAATGAACAAGAACGTTCACTGCATGGGGCAGTACAGGCTGATTTGACACGGCCCATAAAATTGCAATACCCGCGAATTGACCACAACTTGCCAGGACAATGAGCACTTCTAAAGACAACTGTCTTTTTCTTCGCTTCATTTCCGTGAATGGGAGCGTGGAACCGGCGACATGGCGATGCCCATCTAAACTTTTCTGCTATTGATGCAGGTTTTTTTTCTGCGTGGCAGACTGCTGGAGGAACGTCTTCGGAGCCTGCCTTCGCGGACGACGTGGGCCGTCTTAAGGATGAAAATGGTCCTTGTATCAAGCTCGACAAACAAATGTGCTCAGCAATGGACACATCGCAACTTTTTTAACGTTCTAATTGCAACAATGTGCACTGGGCGCCAACGATCTACGGCTACAAATGATGCGGCGCTTTGTCATCAGGGCATAGAACGTGCGACATGGCGAGGCCCATCTCACCAGTTCTGCTATTGATGCAGGTTGGTTTTCTTCACCATTCTCTTACACGCCAAGCTTTCCTGCTGCCAGTTGCACCCCCCCCCCCCCCCCCACACGCTGTTCTTGATTGTGTTGTCGGAGCTAAGGTGCGGAAGAAACAGCTCCGACAGCGTTCAGGTTTGAACTGTTTACCTGTGCTGCTTGCGCTGCGTCGGCCTAGCCCAACTTGTTATTGTTGTTGTTAGCCTATCAAAAGATGGCACATACCCACACTGGGGGATCGGCCAAGAATCGGGTGGCTATTCACCTCAACGCAGTTAATAAGAAGGAAAAGCACGTGGGAGCGCAACACCGGTGAATTCTTCCTCGTGAACAGAAAAGGGATGAGAGTTTTGATTTCAAAATTATAAGAATAATAATAAAGAGAGGGATTAAATAATAATGATTATGTCAAAATGTAATAATTGATAAAAAAGAAAATTTTGGAACAGTTAGCGAGGCAGTCGGTGAGATTCTATCAGGAAATTCATAACCGCGGTACAAACAGATCTGTGGGTGAACCCAAATGTGGTGGCGCCAAATGATAGCAAGAGCGGGCTGCTGAAACTAAGGCCATGATGCTGCAAGGGCTCCTCCAGCAACCTTTTTCCCAGAGAGTTGAATCGGCGACAATACAGCCAAAAATGTTCTATAGTTTCAGGCTCACGGTAAAATGCACAATTAAAGGGGAGGGAGCGCCAAACCAGACTTGTGTAAATAGAAATTTAGAGGGGGGATGCGGCAGCGCAGCCTCGGCAGTGATACTTGAAGCTGCCGAGAGCATCAAATTTTCCTGTTCCAATATTATTTAAGGTGCTCATAATACGCCGGTGTTAAACGTGTTGTGTCTTGCATGCTTATAAACGCACGTCGCCGAAACCTAGATGCTGTAATATAGGCTGTAGCCGGGATGATTGGAAACACGGGGCCGCTGAGGGAAGCCTTTGCGAGATTGTCAGCAATCTCATTTACTGCCACCCTGCTGTGACCGGGAACCCATATTAAATGAACAAGGCTCAAATGTGGAGGAAGTAGGGATAACAAAGTTGTTAAAATGGGACCGTCAACATGTGCAGCGAGGGACGAACACAAAGATAAAGAATCAGTAATTACTGCAACTGCTGTAATAGAGGGGTCTAGCTTGCGTAGAGCAAGTACAACTGCTAGAAACTCTGCTTAAAAAATAGGGGTGATATCTGGAAGGCGCAGTGAAAAGGACCAGTCTAAATGCGAGCAAAATATTCCCACACCTGATTTTTCATTGCATTGCGATGCGTCAGTGGCTATTGCTATATCTGTAGGTATGGTCCTCAGATGATCTTATAGTTGACCATTTAGAATACTCGGTGGCAAAAGTTTTGCATTTTTTAGTACTATGTCGTCGATAACAATGTGGACAGCGGGCCCATTGCGAAGCGCAGGGCGGATATCATAAATGTTTACATCTAAAGGCTCAATTAATCTTTGCACAAACACTACCTGAGGGGAATTGAAACGAGACCAGGGGACACCAAAAAAGGAGGTCGGCTGACAACAGAAAATGCTTTGGGAACGGTGGAAATAGGATACATAGATCCTGAGGTAAGTTTGCACAGTTAAAAATTGAAGTCGTGATAAGAGAGGCGGAATGCGGGCTTCAAGGTACAGCACCTTGGTAGCCACAATTTTGGAAGGCCGAGGCACATGCGAAGTGCTTCCCTCTCTAAAAGGAGGAGAGGAAGAAGTTTATATGTAGCCGAGTCTGAAAACAATACTGATCCAAATTCTAAAATTGACCTGACATTCATTATGTAGATCATTAACAGCGCATCTCTGCGCATGCCGTACCGGTAATGACATATTGCCCGTAACATGCCCGCGGCACGAGCCCCTTTCGCAGCGACATGGTCAATGTGAGGTCGCCAGGTGAGTTTGTTGTCATAAATGACCCCTAGGTATTTTAGGGAATGAACCTGCGGTATTATTTTTAACTGGCAAGTTAGAGAGACCACAACAGGAGTGTATAGAGGGAAAACAAGGGTGGCGCACTCGCCAACATTTAACTTCAAGTGTAATGCGCTCAACCAGTGCTCAAGTGTATTCAAATATGACTGCAACAGACCATACAAGGAATGTATATCCGGCACAGCAGCAAAAAACGCAATTTCGTCCGCATAGACGTAAGTGCGTACATGGCGGTGGAGAGGAATTGAGCTCAACAGAATATTAAAGAGCACAGGCGAAAGAACAGCTCCTTGCGGTACACCTCGCGTTTGTCTGTACCTCTCTGAATGAACACCATTATGGACGCAAAAGAATTCCCTGTTATAAAGAAATGCAGATATCCATGCAACTATATAATCTGGAAATTGAAGAGACTGTAGCCTATGTATCAGGATGGAGTGTTCTACATTATCCTAAGCTTTGGCGACGTCTAACGTAACCAAAGCCGCGACCAGGCGTTAACGACGAGCAAAGAGAATTCCGCTCTCAAGATCAGCATGAACATTCCATATCGAACACCGTGGCCGGAAACCTAGTTGGCACGGGCTGAGTATAGTTTAGCGGTCCACAATGGCTGACACCCGAATTAATAACACCCTTTCTATCAACTTTGCCACGTTTGATGTTAAAGAAATTGGCCTAATATTATCCAATTCATAGCCTCCACCCTGATTTCTAAGTAAAGGGATCACCTTGGACAGGTTCCACTCAGAAGGTATCCAAGCTTGTTTGAGAGAGTAGTTTATTAGGTGCAATAAGGAGTTGGGAGACTCATCAAAGAGAATCTTGAGCATCTTTGTAGTGACACCATCCGGACCAGGAGCAGCATCTGGCAATCTCTGGACAACTTGTGAGAGCTCTGATATATTTACTTGTGCGGCATTATCATTTGGCACGACTGGTGCAAACAACATTGGGCGCAAAGGTAGTAAAGACAAGAACCGCTTTTGCAGGCCTGTGGCAATTAATTCAACCACGTGGATAGCTTATTCAGGTGACATAACTAATGACTGAAAATTATGAGATGACATGAGCTGTTTCCTAGACCGTAGAAAACCTGATAGTGCACGTCAGTTGCCCGCCTTTGAAAGATAATCGAAGTGTTCTGAGTCATATTTTTCCTTCGCGCGAGAAACTGTGCGTGTAAAGGTGGCTGCAATAAATTTATAATCACTCCAGTTATTCGGGCATTGGTTATGAAGAAGCTTTTTCCATGCTTCCTTCCTCCGCCTGTAATCTCTTGTACAGTCCGCATACCACCAGTTAGAAGAATTCCCTTTTGTTGGCCTCACCAGGAACTCCGACCTTTTATGGCTTTCCTCTATAGCCAGGCATATGCTTGCTGACTAGTGGGCCTCGGCGATGTTAGACACTGAAGCAAGGGCAGAGCGCAACGCCGTCTGAAATCTGTCATAATTTACATGTAACCGCAACTGAAAAGACGCCCGAGTTACGCGACATATGATATCAAAATGAATAGGTATATGGTCACTTCAAATGCCGCTATCAACAATCGACCAATTCGTTACGCCAATTCCAGGACTAATGAACGTGAGATCTAAAACAGATTGAATGTGTGAGCGAAGATAAGTGGCCGATCCTGAATTTAAGCACATCGGGTTGTGATCAGAATCCCAGTCCCAAAGGCGCTTGCCGCATGTATTAGTCTAAAACCACACGACACATGGTGAGAATTGAAGTCCCCAGCCACGAGAACTGGGTTTTTACAGTTAGCGAGTAACAAGTTGTTATAGTTAGTTACATTGATTTTAATGGCGCAAAAGCAACTATGGCTATGATGCGCCAAACACAAGGTTAGGTTCTTGTTAAATGTTACACTTTTTATACCTATAGTTTGTTTAAAACATTGGCTTCATTAAGAAACTTAAAAATACTTGAAAGATCAACCAGTGCTTGATCACCTAAAAGCAACTTGGGGTGCAATGGGATGTATTCATTGTAGAGTGTTGTAAAATTTTTTTTCTCAGTTGTTCCAATTTTCTACATTAAATTAAAATGTGGTTTACAGTGAGTACATCGCCGCACATTTCGCAGAGAGGTTTGTCTTGTTTTGTCAGTAAAAAGTTGTGTGTAAGGTGTGTGTGCCCAATGCGTAGCCGACATAAAATAACTTCAGTAAAACGTTCTTGATGTCTACATGATTTCCATTCTCCTAAAACGGGTTTTATAGAATGCAGTTTGTTGTTTGCCTGTTCTTCCCATGCAGCCTGCCACTTAATTCTGAGTTTACTGTGCACTAATTTCAAAAAATCTCTGTGTGGTATGTTATCTTGTTTTATTTGATCAATTCGAGCTTGTGCTGCGCATGCATCTGGTCTCTCATTACCTACAATTCCAACATGGCTGGGCACCCAGCAGAATATAATGTTATGATTTTGTTTTGTTTTATTTTAATTATGTTATGTATGATGTTTCCTATAATGGGTTCAGCGGCGTTTCTACAGTGCAGCGCTTTGAGCATACTCAGTGAATCGGTGTAAATGACGCTATTTTTAATGTTTTCTTTTACTATTTGGTCTACGGCTACAAAGACTGCATAACTCTCGGCAGTAAAAACCGATGCATACTGTGGCAGTCGTATCATTTTTTCATTTTTGTCTTGAATTACTGCACATCCAACATGACTTTCTGTTTTTGAGCCATCAGTGTAAAATTCAGTGAAGGTGTCATATTTTTCTTGTAGTTCAAAGAATTCTTGTAGTATGAGCTGATGTGGCATTTCCTTTTTATGTAAGTGTGTCAGTGTGAAGTCGCACACTGAAGGCAGGTTGTACCATGGTGGTAAATTTTCATATTTTTGTGCAATATTCGGCAGGGCATCCAGTACTCCTAACTCTTCACATTTATCTTCAAAGCGCATTATTAGTGGCCGGATGGATTGTGGTTTATTGTTAAATAATCTTTTGGATGGGCACTTGGTAACAATGGGATGGCAGAGATGTTTAGGAAGAGTACGGGTTTTTAGGACGTATGCGCATGTCAGTGTGACTCTTCTATCCTCTAGTGCAGGCTCATTAGCTTCAATATAAAGACTGTTTACCGGGGATGTTCTATATGCTCCAGTTGATAGTCGTAGACCAAGATTATGAACAGGGTCCAGTCTTTTCAAGTAGGATGCTCTTGCTGAACCGTATACTATGCACCCATAGTCCAGCTTGGAGCGTACCAGAGAGCGATAGATGTGTAATAGGCATGTTCTATCGGACCCCCACCGTTTTCGCGAGAGCACCTTTAATACATTGAGGGCTTGGGATGCTTTCTTTTTAAGGTTGTTAATGTGTGGTAGAAATGTGAGTTTCTTGTCAAAAGTGAGTCATAAAAATTTATGTTCTGGTTTAGTTGGTAGTGTGGCTTGATTCTTGATTCAAGTATAGGTTGGGATTGAATTGTAGGCCTCGTCGCAATGAGAACAGAACAGCTACTTTTTTTTGAGGAGAGAACTTGAACCCATTTATCTCTGCCCAAGCAGCTAGTTTATTTAGTGTGATTTGTATTTGTCTCTCGCACGACGATATGCTGGAGGAGGTGCATGCTATCTGTAGGTCATCTACATAAACCGAATACATTATGGACTTGGGTATTACTTTGGCTAACGAATTCATTTTTACTACGAAGAGTGTCGTGCTTAGAATGCCACCTTGGGGTACGCCATTCTCTTGGGTGAAAGTCATGGAGAGAGTTGTTCCTAGGCGGACCCTAAATGTGCGGTTAGCCAGGAAGTCGTTTAAGCAGTTCAGCATCCTGCCTCGGATACCTAGCTCTGCTAGGTCGCGGAGGATGCCGAACTTCCACGTGGTATCGTATGCCTTCGCCATGTCGAAGAAGACCCCGATACACTGCTGCTTGTGGATGAACGCCTCCCGTATGGTGTTCTCAGGCGGACAAGGTGATCGGTGGTTGAGCATGCTTTTCTGAATCCACATTGATGAACATCTAATAGCTGCCGAGATTCGAGTACAAAGGTGAGTCTAATGTTTATTACACTTTCAAAAGATTTAGCAATGCAGCTGGTGAGGGCTATTGGTCTGTAATTGTCAGGACTTGTTGGTGATTTTCCGGGTTTCAGAAAAGGTACTATTACTGCTTTCTTCCACTCCTCAGGTATTCTGCCAGTCATCCATATTTTATTGAAGAATTTTAACAGTGCCTGTACGGCTGTATCAGAGAGATGGGCAAGCATATTGTAATGCACATTGTCTAGGCCTGGTGCTGTCTTTTTACCGGAAGATAATACACTATTTAATTCCTGGAGCGTAATGGGCTGGTTGTAGTCTTCCTGCATGCCTGTTCCGAATGGAAGTTTTTGTTTTTTAGCTATAGCTTTGTGTTTCTGGAATGCGTTTGTGTAGTGGGACGACCTTGAGACTTCAGCAAAGTGCTCGCCCAATAAATTGGCCTGTTCTTCCAACGATGTTTGTGTACCGGGTGTTGTCAAAAGTGGAAGTGTGAAGGAAGTACGGTCACCAGTGAATTTACGGACTTTGTCCCACATTTTCTTTGATGGTATTGAACTATTTATAGAGGACACATATTTCTGCCAGGAGGTTTTCTCAGCATTCCTGCGCACGTACCGCGCTCTCGCCTTGGCCCTCTTAAAAGTGAGTAAGTTCTCTGCAGTGGGGTACCGACGCAGGGTGCCCCATGCTTTATTTTGCTGTTTTTTTTTTGCAAATGTACATTCCTGTGTCCACCATACTTTGTGTTTCTTCTGTACGAGTCCTGTTGTTTGTGGTATAGCGAGTGTTGCAGCAGATATTATGCATGTAGTAAACCTGTCATTAATTTCATCTATGCTGAGGTCTTCAGAAAATTCTTTATCTAGAGTGGCACTTTCTGTAAAAAGTGACCAGTCGGCGAGGTGAAGTTTCCAGCGCCGTGGTCTTGTGGGGATGACTGCAGTAGACGATGAGAGGCTGATGATAATAGGTAGGTGATCACTTCCCAGAGGGTCATTTAAAACATCCCATTTAAAATCGGTAAAAAGCGATGGTGATGCGAAAGCTAAATCGAGAAAGCTCATTTTTGCTGAGCTTGGGCAACAATAAGTTGCTTTTCCTGTATTTAAAAGACAGATGTTATTTGAGAGGATAAAATCTTCGATTGTTTGCCCCCTAGAGTCGCAGCGCTCACTTCCCCAAAAAGGGGACTGAGCTTTAAAATCCCCAACTACCAGATATGGCTCTGGAATTTCAACTATCAATTCTTCTAGATCATGGACTGTTAATGTAAAATGTGGAGGAATGTATACGGAACAGATTGTTAGTGTTTTATAGCTGACGATGCTGACTGCAACCGCCTCTAGTTTTGTATTGAGCTTTATTTCTCGAGCAGGGACGCCGCTTTGGACGACAATTGCGACGCCTCCTGAGAGTCGATTTGCCTGCTCGCGATCGCGTCTAAAAGTTTGATAATGTTTCAGGATATGCACATGTTGTGGACCAAGATTGGTCTCCTGAAGACATAAAACTATGGGTAACATTGACCCTAAAATATGTGTTATGTCACTATAATTCCGCATAAGTCCTCTGCAATTCCATTGAATTAAAAAAGCCATGCTTGTGTTTTTAAAAGAAAATGAAAGGAGTTTTACTTATGTGGTGGGCCCGTTATGAGGGGCCTGTCTTTTTTTCGCTCAACAGAGCTGTTCCGCCGCTGTAATGGAGGCGGAGTGGGTGTTGTATCCATCACCTCAACAGAGGTGCTGGAGGACCGCGCAGCCGCGGTTGTGTTAGTTTCAGGCCTCTCCCGACGGGGGGAGGTCCTGCGGGATGCCGACCCATGGACCGGCGGTCCCTGCTTTGGCAGTGACAGGGCAGCTTTCGCTGACCCTGCCTGGGGCGTGGATGGCCCTGCCATAGTCTCGGTGGGAGCGGCCTTGGCAGGTGCCGGAGTTCTGTGCGGTGCTACGCCCCTGCGCACCACATCAGCGAAGTTTTGTTTTGCTGTGAAGGAGAATGTGTTTGTAAGCGCAAAACGCCTTCTCGCTTCTTTAAAAGAAATGTTTTCTTTGGTATTTATGGTGATAATTTCTTTTTCTTTCTTCCAGGACGGACACGCCCTGGAGTATGCAGCATGTTCTCCTTCACAGTTTGCACAGCACAGGGCTGCGTCACATACATCAGACTGGTGATCGTTAGAGGCACATTTTGCGCAAGTTTTACGACCGCGGCAGCTCTGTGAGCCGTGGCCGAACCTTTGGCAGTTGAAACACCTGCGAGGATTTGGTATGTATGGTCGTACATTGATTTTCAAATATCCCACGTCGATTGTGTCGGGCAGGGTGCTGGTGTTGAACGTCAGGATCATGTGTTTTGTGTCTATTTCCTTGTTGTCCTTCCAGATTTTGATTCGGTGGACATCTATGACGTCTTGGTCGATGAGCCCTTCGAGCATTTCTTTTTCAGTTATGTGAAGAAAATCATTTTCCGATATTACGCCTCGGACAGTGCTTAGTGAGCGATGAGGAGTCACGGAGACCGGGATTTCCCCTATGGACGTTAGGTTGGAGAGCTTAGAATGTTGGACATTGTCACACAGTTCGAGCAATAAGTCGCCGCTGGCCATTTTTGACAGCTTATAGCCAATGCCTAGGGTTTCAGTCAAGCACTTTGACACAAGGAAGGGGGATATTATTCTTGCCTGTTTATCTTGTTGTTCACTGTGGATCACATGATATTTTGGAAAGTTACTTTTCTTTTTTGAAAGAAGTTGTCTGCCTCGTTCCGCCCTCTTTTGAGAGAGCGATCAGGTTTTGAAAGTTGGGGAGCCATAAAAAAAACTTTGTTTTTCGTTCATGGTGCCAGCCACCCACCACGGAGTCCAACAAGGGGACGGGACAGGAACTTGATAGCAAGTCCTGCCCACGCCAGCTGTACACCTCAACTATAACCAAATATGACGCAACTCAGGGTAGTTGGTCACACAAGGTTAACCCTCGCCGCCAGGAAAAAAGGAAAAACTAAGAAGTGAGTAGGATATAGGAGAGTTGTGAGACAGAGATAGGAAAGTGAAAGATGAAGAGGAGGATAGGAAAAGGCGACTGCCGATTCCCCCCGGTCGGGTCAGGCCGGATGTGCCGTCTGCAGGAAGCTGGGGCCAAAGTGGTGTGTTGCCTTTGCCAAGGGGCCTTAAGAGTCCAAACGCTCGGCATCGGCTCAACCACCAGGATCCCCTTTTCCCCGGACACGGCGATGCCACGCACGGCGAGGCGCGGGTGCTCGGGTCCGTGGTGATGCACAGTTCACCATCATCCCCTTGCGGGGATGTCCCTGCGGATGCTCGGGAACCCGCGGTGTCGCCACTCACCGTCGCGACGCCTGCAAGCTGCAGGAGCCCCCCTGCGGGGATTAGCGAGTAACAAGTCCAGAGGTCAAACATCCTGGACTCCATTGGGGAAATAACAATTTGGTATTGAAAATGGAGAGAACCCAGGAAGTACAAAGTCTAGTGCCAAAATCTCAGTCAGGAGACATTTGTTGAAAAGATACCATAGCCCTGTGGCAAAATTTTGAAGAGACTAAAGTTAGTAAACCCCCTCCTCTTGACTGGCGATCTAGGCGAAATGAACGGTAATTTTTGATATGAAAATGTTTGTCGGTTGAAAGCCAGAATTATGACATCCGGATTAAGCTGCGTAGAAATGCAGTGTAAATCTGTGGAAGTTGTAAGAATAGAGCGACTGTTCCACTGCAGAAATCGCAACGACGCTATGGTTGCGAAAGCCTAGCAGCAGCAACTGCCTGCTCCAAAATGGTATCCTTGGGCTTGGTGCCAAGGTGCTGCTTCTTTTATTTGGGCTGGGTGCACTGAGAAGACAACAAATGAGACATGGGGTACCCAGTGCGCTTAAGAAGCCGCGCATCAGGCTCCACCATCTCGGAATTATAGATTATACCA
Source organism: Amblyomma americanum (assembly GCF_052857255.1). Taxonomy (NCBI): domain Eukaryota; kingdom Metazoa; phylum Arthropoda; class Arachnida; order Ixodida; family Ixodidae; genus Amblyomma; species Amblyomma americanum. The sequence continues at coordinate 640,024 of NW_027526494.1, forward strand.
ACATCCCTCGAAGTACCCGAGGTAGGTACAGCGGAGGGGGCAGAAGTCTGTTCCTGTGGCTGTGATGCTACTGGAATTGTAGACCGGATAAGATGAGAGAGAATTGCTGTCGAAAGAGGTGCCAAACCGGCCTGCACGGCATGTGTAAGCTGAGTCGCTAGAACGTTTGTAAGGCACTCCGACACAGTTGCGACAATCTTTTCTACCATTTTAGACATGGAAGCCTCCACAGCAGCCACAATTGCCTGAGACAGCGTTGAATCTAACATGACACCTTGCCGAGCGGTCACACCGGCATAACCGTGGGCACGTTCTTTGACCTCTGAAATAGCGTCACGGCGCCAACAGCGTTTCTGTCAATTATCTCCACAATTTGGATTTCCTGAGCTCGAGAGGGACAATTTGAGTAGTTTGCAGAGTGGGCACCACCACAAAGGTAACATTTCTCATTCTTGTCAGTGCAGGTGCTCGTTGAATGACCATCCCCACAGTTGCAACACCTCAAGCTAGATTTGCAACCATCAGCGCTATGTCCATAGTGCCAGCAGTTGTTACAGTGCAGAGGCCAAGATGATAACGGCTCTAACCGAAAAAGTAGAGGCTATGCCTAGATTTCAGAGGGGCAGGAAGTGCCGGCAAAGGAAGCAATCACAGATTCAGTGGGCATCCGCAAGTTGTTTACATCCCGGCTACAGCGGTGCACAGCAACATCTGCAGCCGACAGAAGCTCAAGAGTCTCTGCCGGAGACAGGGAAGAGTCTACGGCTCGTACAATACCTTTCGTGCACGCCAGATGTGAAGGGATGAAGGAACTTACCCGAAGGGAGGCAAAGGATGAGGAGTTTAGCAAATCTCTTAAACAGGCGAGGTCTGGCGATCTGCATAGAATCCCGCCGCATCCAAACTGGCGTACCTCTGAGATCGACCCATAATGAGAAGTCGCCGACTGGAGAGCAGCCCGAACAGCACCAGGGCTGTCCATCTTGATTGCACGACCATTCTTAGGCACCAGCGCGACAGGGATACTGCCGACACCACTGCGCAAAAAAGCTTCCAATGGCAGTAGATCAGGGGACAGTGAAGCCGACCAGAGGGAGCTCCCCTGGCCGGGAGACTGGGTCGACATAGCCCGGGCTTACTGCCTTACCGCGCAAAGTCGCAGAGTGAAAAGGCCACAACCAGCCACCCGAAACTTAGCCGATCGTTCCCAGCAGAGCAGAGCTTCCAGGAAGTTGCCTGACGAGGCGATCCTCGCTGAAGGAGAGCGACACACTCAGCGAACAGGAGCTTTCTTCCCAACTTCCTCTTTCTTGTACGGCGCCGCTTGCATTGGCGGACGAGCCGAGCGCGGAGCGAGGGGCGCTACCCAAGCATCACAGGTCACCGGCCCAGTATTGCAACATTATGGTCCCATCCTGGACCTTTGTAGGGACAGCTTTGCCAATACAGTTCCAATGTTGGGCCAATTACCTGTGCTGCTTGGGTACAGTGTCATCACAACGAAAATGTGTGCCGTTGTGGATTGCTCATGTTAGGCGGCAACAATTTCTGTTTCGAAACACTGCCTTTTATTTTTTACTTTTGCTGGTGCGTTGCAGTGATATCGAACTGAACACAGACCCCTTTCAACAGTTGACTGTCTTACTCGAAGGTCAGAAGAACAAGATGTCGAAATTCACATGAATTGAAGCGAAACAAGTCCAGATTACAACGAAAATAAATGCCTTTAAAGAGCGTCGACGTTTTTTGGAAAGCTGTTTGCAAAAATGGATTACATGAGCAAAGCGATAGATTCTATTTCAGAAGAACAGCGCCAACACCATGAAGCGCTGAAGGTTCTCAGTGCCAAAATTGAAGGTATAGAAAACAGAGGAACGAGCCGGAGCATTATTGCAGGAGTATAAAAAAGAAAACTCATGAGTTTTGCCTTCTTTTTCAGTGTATTAATTCATCAATTGTTCTTGGGACTGGGTCATGGCCCTATTCCTCTCTCTTTAATTCTGAGGTATTCCCTCCCGAATATCAATGTTTTTTCGCAACCGTTGCACAAGAAGCGGGCGTGTGTCCATTCTCGTTGCTACGGAAATACCATGTGCATTGGTGGATAGCTCTGCTGTTATGGAGTCTGAGTTTTGAAAATTATGGTTACCAAATGAAGAGAGCCTAAATATGGTGGTATCTTACTGTCCACCAGGTGCATCGCGAGCAGAATTTGAGCATGTATTTAGATATTTTCGACAGCTCTTGAGAGTGATCCTGTCTTCTCGGGCACGGCTTCAGCCCCCCCCCCCCCCCCCCATTGATTGGTCAGCCAGTTTCCCGAGAGGCAGTGTTCGGGTTTCCTTGTAATCGACATTTTTTTGTTTAACAGGTTCATTTAGGTTCCACCAATACATTCATGATGCGTCACGCAATGATGGCTCAGGCAATAATCTTGATTTATTGCTGTGTAATAACCCAAACGTTATAGCAGGTGTCAGAGTATCCACGGGAAAAAGTGACCACAATATAATGATAGCTAACATTTCTGCTGGTAACTCGTCAGTCGCAAAGAAACTCGAGCGAAAAGTCTATGTACTTAGTAAGGAAAGCTATGATAGCATTAACAAAAGAATTAGAGACACATTTTACGGTTTTAGATATTTTGGGTGATGAACTTGGCACCGAGCAGTTATGAACCATTCTAAAAGAAAAACTTCTACAGTTCCAAGACACCTTTATCCCCGCGCAAACTATATTTCCTAGAAGAGTTAGAACTAAACCATAGTTCAACAGCAAGTTACACGCCCTAACTACAATTAAGCGGGTCTATCTGAAAGTAAGGAAAAGGTGTTGTCTTGGGAATCTAGTTAAAATAAAAAGATTGAAGCTTGAGATTAAATCACTAGCAGGAACAGCGAGACGTTCTTACTTTTAATGACTTGGAAAGAGGATGGTACAGCATTCGAAACAATTTTGGAAATATGTGCGCAGTCGCGGCAAACATGATTGTTCGGTACCAACTATTAAAATTGGTGATATGTTGAATTGAGGTGATGCTTGTAAGGCTGAGACATTAGGTAAACATTTCTTTCAGTACTTATTTATCCGTCTCGCGAGTTCTGCAGATTCCAACATATGCTGATCTGGTGCCAGAAGTCATATTTACGGTAACAGGTATTCGCAAGTTACCGCGCAATTTGAGCCAATTGGTAGCAAGGTTGTTGCATTGCCACTGGTTGTTGCCTTGTTTGGTGATGTAACAGGTATTCGCAAGTTATTGCATATTGTGAACCCATAGGTTGCAAGCGGCCCAGATTACTTGCCAGCAGCAGTTATCAAAAATTGTGATGGTACATTGTCATTCTCTTTTATTGAATTATTTGAAAAGAGTTTGCAAGAAGGGACTCTGCGAACAGACTGGAAAGTGGGACCTGTTGTGCCCATCCGTAAAAGTGGTCATGCTCATATATTGTTGCCCCGTCTCTTTTTATACTTAAGTGCAGCATGCTTTTGGCTCAAGTTTTTATATTCTTGTTTAGTATTCAGCAGTATTACGCGGTTTGTCAGCTGTGCTCTCACCTCTGCTTCATCTGTACATGTGCGAGCGATGAGGTTGTCACGCGCTTGAGATTTCGCTTGATATGTCCTTTCTTGCATTTTCATGAATAAACAGTTGCCAGTCGGCGCCCCTGGTGTTTTTTGTGTTGCTCATTACCTATACCCTCGTCTTTTGCACAGTTTTAACATTTCTTGAGCCACAACAGTAGACCGAGAAATACGGTAGAGAACTATAGGCCAGTGTTTGTAACAAGTATAGCTTGCAAGACAATGTAGCATGTAATTTAAATTTGTATTATGTCGCACCTCGTCAAACATAATTTCTTAACCTCGCTCAGCAGGGATTTTTTTAAGCGATGTTTCTAGCTTCAGGGCATACAAATGTATGTAATGAATGATGACAAGCATGATTAAAGAAATGAAAAAAGGTTCGCTGATATAATGAAGTCTAGGAGTGAACGATGATGTGGTCCCTGCGTCCAAGTTGTATAAGAATCCGGATTGTTCGACGAGAGACCCGCTCGCTAGGGGCCGAGTTCTCGTAAGCTTGAGCACCGGGCAAGCTCACAGCAGATGGTGAATATAGGCCTCAGTATCTCTTTTCTAGCAGATTAGACACCCGCGGCGGTGTTATAATCCCTGAAATTGGGGCCACTTTCGTGTCACAGCTGGAGTTAGGGCAACCCGGTCCCGGATCCCCGAGGCGCAACCTCCTCTGCACGTTTAAGACCGCGGGGGAGGGTTACCGCACAAGGAAGGATTTAGGACACGTGTGCTTCGCCGGAGCTGTTCCTTTCATCTCAAAAGGAGGGAGGGGTCATACAGAGTGAGGATTTGAGGCAAAGAGGCGGTTGAGGACGAAAGGCCGGTTTCAGAATCTGCATGCACGGCTTTGTGAGCTCAGGAGGTCACGTGGGACCCACTCAATACGGACTGGCTGCGGGATGAGCACCGCTAGACGATGGATGTCTTCGCAGATTTCTGGGGTTCGAGTGACTCTTCGTAGCAAGCGTGTGGCGTGAAGGGCGTCGAAGTGAATGACGATGCGGGCCGTTGGTATCACGGGGACGGCGGCCACTAATGAAGTGCCTCTTGAACCGCAAGCATCTCCGCCCAGAAGGAGGAAGGAGGTTCTGAGACGCGAAACCTAGACGTTTTGATCAGGGCAGGCTTGCAAGGGCATCAAACTGCCGTTGTTGTTTCGCAGGCCTGGATGCTTGCGTCAATGTATATAACGATGAAGCCATGCGGCAGATAGGCATCTTGTACTGTAATTCGGTCGCGAAATGACGACGCCGCGAGGGTAGATGGCCGATGTAGATCAGTTGGTTTGTTGTAGGTGGCGGAACTCGTGAAGGCGGCTGTAGAATAGAGTGCGATGAAGCATATGCTCTTAGTGCACAGATTGTGTCTTTAAGGTTATATTTAATCCGGCGAACATCGCGTCGTTGCTGCATCAACTTATCTAGTGTTTTCAGCTGCCCATGTTCTCAGAGCGCCATGATCAGGGTGATGCCGGGAAGGCAGGTGATTACCCTCATCGCCTCTCGATTCGCAGCTTCAAGGTATGGGGGTTATTCTTGTAATAACGCTCAAAGGGGCTAGAAGCAGTAGTCGCTCTCTAGCACCAGCGTGCCAGCCCTAGCAGTCAGAGCTGTGACCACCAACCCGCGGTGCGGTAAGTCGCAACCACGGCGGGTTCGGGCCAGAGGGGACGAGCACGAGTATGCTACTCGGATGAGCGTTTATTGCTCCCGAGCAATACAATTAGCAGCAAGCAACAACAAACCGCCCCAACGAGGGAGTGTTCCGCTCGCGTACGAGGGTGAAATGCACAAAAAGGGTGGAGCGCACACAAAACGGTGGGGGAGAAAGGTTCCGCTCACCTCGCGTGGCTCCCCGCTCGCGGCCCGCGGCGGTCAGTTCACACACGGTGGCCGGGCGATAATGGCAGCGGTCTCCGTGGCAGATATGCGTCCGCGCGTGTGCGCGGCTCCCGCCAGAAGACCCCCAGGCCCCAGGAGAATCGCGCGACCGCGCCTTCTCCAGGGATGTGGAGAGGAGGTCTCTCCGTGAAAGAGGGGAAAGTGGAAAGTCTCCGCGGCGGCGTCGCTGCGGGGGCGTGAAAGGAAGCGGGGGCGGCGTGAGTGCCCTCCCTCGCAAACCTCCCGAACAGCGCGCGCATAACATCGCGTGATAATTACGCGCGGCCGTTAGCATGGGACAGGGGATTCTAGTGTATCCCCAGAAAGGCAATCCCATTTGGTCGTCGTCAAATGCTGGAATTGGGCTTGGTAAACGAGGCATGGTTGCACAACCGCTTGAACAACTGTCGTGCAACATGAGAGCGGGCGCCGCCAATTTTTGAAGCAATGCGTCTAATCAGACCTAACGCCTGAATTGCTTGCTTTTTAGCCCGAGAAATCCAAGCAGTACCTGTTCATGAATCGTGTATTGTCAGGCCCAAGATTTTTACGGTCGAACTTTCTTGAAGTTCCCGATAGTTATAGACGGAATGGCGTTGCAGCGAGTTTGGCGCCCCCAGTGGTTGGCGACTGACACGTACGTGGTTCTGCTAACTGAAAGCTGAAGATAAATTGAATAAGCATAAGTGGGCGTAATATCCATGGCTGATAGTAGGGCTGCGGCTTGAGTCGGCAGGTCGTTCTGAGTGCTCCTCACTGTGATGTCAGAGTACAATGAGAACTTAATATCAGACACATCATGTAATCTCCAAGCAAGTGGGTTAAAAGAAATATTAAATAATGCTGGCGATAATACCGATCCCTGGGGTACACCGCGAATGATTTAACGAAATTCCGCACTCTAAGGAAGAAATGCAGCATGTCAACGGATTCCAGGATAGCAGCATGACTAATATTATCGTATGCCTTTTTAACGTCCATGGCGAGTACAGTACGTGCATTGTGGCTGCGAGTTGATGCCAGAACTGCTGACGCCGAGATATCCAATCCATCTTCTGTACCCATGGACGCACAAAGCCCAGTTTGGGCTGGGTGGTAGAAAGCATGGTGCTCAAGCCACCAGGACAATCATGTAGCAAGCATTTTTTTCAATAAGCATGCACAATGTTAACGTAAGAGATATCGGGGGAAATTACCAAGGTCTGTAGGCGGCTGCGCCGGCTTTGGGATGGGGGTAACAATAGCAGATTTCCAGGTACCTTGTACGAGGCTTTCTGTCCATACCTTGGTAATGTTGGCGAGGATTTGCGCGTGTACAGCGGGACTGAAGTTCTTGTACGCCTCGTACCGAATGGAGTCCAGACAGGGCGCAGTCTTCCGACGTGCCTCAACTATGGCTGCAAGCAACTCGGGCATGGAAAATTGGCTTGCGATTCCTTAGGCATGTGATCTAGAGGGTAGCTTATCGACATAAGCTGGAATGACAGCGAAGAATGCTCCTGTGACACTTCGAGGCAACACATCATACTTGGGCAAAAACTTTACCGCTGCCTCTCTGGCGAAATCATCCGGAGCTATGTTAGCTGCGAAGCATGCTGTGTTCGCTGCGTCAGGACGACGGGAACCATGTTTCATTTTCACGGAACGTTCTCTAGAGAGAAAGCATTCGATGGCGTTGTCGAGAACTGCTCACACAACGCATGCCACTGCCGTCGCGACAGATCGCGTTCATATCTGCGAGCCTTGGCAGTAAGGTAATGAAGCGTTCTCAGCGCTTGCGCAGAAGTCGAGTCTCGAGAAGCTGCCATCTCCACCGTGTCAAGGATATATCATTTAAAGATATGTCCTGCTCTACACGGCTTATTGAGTTTGCATGTGATCTAGCAGTTGCTACCGATTAACAGATACTTATTGATTGTATTTTTCAGAACTTCCAGAAGGCATTTGATATTGTTGCACAAGATCTCCTTGTTTCTATGTTACGGGGTTACAATCTGAATGAAAAGGTCATCTTGCAGATTTCTGGGTACCAATTCTTGCGACGGCAGTGGGTAGTTGTTCGTGGTCGCTCCTCTATGGTCCTTCACTTCGGGGGTCCCCCAGTGTTCTCTTCTGGGGCCGCTTCTTTTTCGTTATACATAAATCATATTTGAGCTGATGTTGGTTCTTCGTTAGGAATGTTCGCAGACGACTGCGTGATGTGTACAGTTATAGACAGTTCACTTGCCGCCCATAGCTTGCAAGATGACTTAGTAAAAATAGTCGTGTGATGTACCAATTCGGACATGTCTGAATACTAAACAGTGAGTACAGGTCACCTTTCCAAGGAAGCCCTCCTACCCGTCCTATATATACACTATCAACCAGGTGGCCTTGAACAAAGAGCAGTAGTATAAATACTTGGGCGTTTATCTCACTCCTGACCTGAGGCGGTGAAAGCATGTTAATACATCTTGAAGAAAGATACTGGTATATTATGTTTGTTAAGAACTTTCAGCTATCTTCAAAAGTATCTGAAAGAACAGTTATATTTTCCTCGCGTCCGCATGGTCCTTCATTATGCGTCAGGGGGCTGGGACCCACACTGTCCAAAACTTATTGATATGATGGAAAAAATTCAAAATAGGGCAGTACGCTTTGTCCTTGAAATTTATGACAGGATACTCAGTATGACAGAAAGTAAAAGCAATCTTAGTGTCCAGACCTTAAAACTCGAAGAAATTTGAATTTAAAAATTTTACACGTTTTCTACTGGAACACTTGTATAGATATAAAAAAAATGTTTACAGCCGCCGTTCAATGTTTCGAAGGGAAGGGACCACAATTTAAATATTTATGAATTTGCTTTTAAAGGTGGTGAACTCTGCTGTTCATTTTCTTCAGAAAACAGTTCGTGAATGCAATGATTTGCAGACACACATTGTCACAGTTATACAAATGCAGCCTTTTTTCATGTGTTAAGTGCATGATTTCTTGTATTGTGAAAGTGAGTTTCCCGTCTAATGTAATGCCTACAGGCGATGCAGGTGCCAAATAATTAAATAAATTAAAGTGCCACAAATTTGATGAAAGAACTATATAGTAAACTACTCGGCAAATGATTTCACTCTTATCTTATCAAGAAGGTCCGTGCCTTCTGTCCAATACCATTCAAGTCCTTCAGGTAACTAGAAGCGGTGGTGGCTTCCAAGACAGCTTGGTAGCCAAGAGCTGTTTCTTATCCTCGATACTGATTATCTTATGTAAAACGACAAAATATGCTGTGCGCCGCTCTTCGGAAAGGCATAAGCGATGTTGATATAAGTGCCTACCAGTGTGACGTTATAATCTTTTACCGATGGTGGAAACTCGCTGATTTTCGATGGCACAATCAAACAGCCAGGTGGAGCGTACGTGAGGTAGCTAGCATTATCCCATGCGTGTACAGGCTGGAAGAAATTTGGGTAGGAGCTATGGCTCACAGCAATGTAGATATAAGGCTTCTGGTCACTGCAGGATATGAAAAAAAGGAAACGTAGGCGGGCTATACACTTACAGACAACTTCGCAAGCGAGCTCGTAGCTTGCGAACAGTGCATTCTTGCGTGCATGCACGAATGCTTTTGTGCGCGAAACTGCGGATTAGTAAAAGATTTTATGCTGGTTACTCTAGATGCACCATGCCCAAACACCATCAAAACATTGGTAAAGAATGCGTATTCCGCTACCATGGAGCCAAAGATTGAAAACTGCAGCAAGAAGACATTCATGTCGGGTGCAGGGCCATGATGTCTGGCTAAAACAATTCATGAGCTAAGTGTTTTACATGCTCACTCGCCCCGAGACGGAAGCAGTGCGTAAGTGGTTTGATTTTTTTGTAGTGCGGCTGAAAGTGCATAAACACCAAACATAATTGTAAATATTAGACAATTCAGCCCTGCAATGCGGTGCACCCGATTGCGAATCACGCAGCATAATGTCTGGGTTTTCTTTCTAAAACATTTTTACATGAAATTATTGCAAGGATAGGGTTCGGTTTATTATCTCATTGTCACTGCTGTGCATTGCAAGGCCTTAGTAGGGTGGGCATGCAGTATATATGTGGACAAAAGCTGGAAACCACGAAATTTCAAGATTTTTAAAAATAAAATTATACAAAAATCACGAACAAGAATGCAAAAGCACAAAACTGCAAATTCGGCATAAAGATACTGCAGAGCGCAAAAACCTAGTGAAATTAAATGGCGTTTCAAACATTTTTATATGGACAAGTAGTAAATAAATCAGCTCAAGTAATCTATATGATCTCTTGAAATGACTCCGTGCTGCATTCGCAAATACAGAGAAAGAACAGAAAACCAGGTCCAGGAAGCTCCATGAGCATCATAGTTCTTTAGTGATATCGGTGTTCCTTTAAACTTTTGTCATCATTCGGTCGGCTGTATGAAGCTAGTTTGGGTACCATTTTCATCACACCTCTAATGAGACAAGGTGATGAATCTTTCTTCTTGACGTTTCTTAGTTATGCTATTTATATGCTGCCTTCACGCAAGCACTGAATGCCTCAGAAGCTGTTTTGAGTTGTTCCATGTTCATTCATAAGGTACAAACGAGCCGCGTCTTCGGTGTCTGCTGCGCCACTGGCACACCGTTTCAGTCTCTTTGTTTTTGTCGACTAGGCACACTTTAGTTTCTATAGAAGAATAACCGACAACCACTGGCTGCAGTTTTACTTCAATATTAAGGGGACATTGGGCCTTGTAAACATTGAAGTGCCTCTAAAGTGGACAGGACTAAGAAAATATTACAGGTATTGAGAGAAGAAAGTTTACTTATTGCTGTTTTCGTAATAACACCATTGAGCAAATGACGTAGCTTCGGCTACCCAATCAGTTTTATGCTCGCGAATACTCCTTACGGTTTTTTCATCACTTTGGCATGCCTTTTTACCCCACGTATTCTTAGACAGCTGTCACTTTGCCGCGCGTTAAAGTTCGCGAGCACATCTGATGTCCAGCACTTGCACCTTGCTGAGAGTAAATTATAAGTCATTTCTGGTCAGTTAGATAGAACAAAAGAATATTTTTAGCTGGCGCTATGGAGACTAGCCCGAAAGCAAGAATTAGTAATATGAAGATAGAATGCACCAAGTAAAAAGAACATTTACGATTTTAGTCAATGAGCATGTGTTCTTAAATAGGCACCTAAAAGAACTTAAAAAATAAATCTATCAATTCTCGTTCTAAATTTATTTATTATGTCCAGCTGTGTTACTAAGTGTGTGGAGGCAGCTATCGCTCGTCGTCCGCTTTTCTCTTATATTACCGCTATTTTTCTGTAAAGAACTACTACCTTTCAGAATGCTAACGAAGTTCGAAAGATACAAAAACTAAAATGCAGAATAATATTCAACGCTTCCTACGACACACTGTTCAAGACAGCATTTCATTCCTAATCGATAAATACTATCCTTCAACAATAGCGGCATCATCAGCTTAACTCAAAACCTCTAAATAACGCTGTCGCATGCCGGCTGCCGCCGGCTGATTTAATTTAAAAGTTCTCTTTGAGGTGATACAGGAGAGTGCAGGATTGCGTTTCACGACATTTCAGGCCGGAACATAATTTTTATGCACGCCACAAATAATCCACAAGCAATACATCGATTTGTGCAATATTGTATTCACTAATTTATGTCTGCGTAGGGCGCAGCATTTTTTGACGTTTTCGGTTAATAAGTTTTGTAAGGTAACTGTCCTTATTTTTTTTAGAAAACTACGTGTGCGCGCAGCATGCGAAACTTGTAAACGAAGAAATAAACTGGCACAACACTAGGAAGCAGTGGGCGGACTGTGCAGTGACTGTAGAGTTATCCTAAATATCTTTAGGTATCTCCTCGTAATATGCTTTGTTATTAGTAACGAAAAGTAGAAGCTCTGGGAAATGCAACCGTGGTAGCTCACCTCTTTGCGATCAACATTTCATTGCGTTTCTAAGATATCAGTACAGAAAAATTCTTTGTTCTCAAATATCACAGTTATTGAGAAAAATATAAGCAAAGTTTTTAATTAATATTACTTATTTAATATTTACTAATATTATATGCTCATATATTATTATTATTCATATATTGTTTACGTAGTAAAATCTTAGAAACTTAACGAAATGTTGATCGCAAAGAGGTGAGCTACCAGGGTTGCGTCCTCAGATCTTCTTCTACTCTTCGTTACTAGTAAGAAAACATATTACGAGAAGATGCATACAGATATTTAGGGCAACTCTACTGTCACTGCAGAGTCTGCCCAGTTCTTCCATGATGTCCTAATTTATTTCTTCGTTTGAAAGGTTCGAATATTCATAAATAATAATAATATTAAATAAACAAGAAAATCAATTTGTCGTGGTATTGTATGCTGGACGTGCTAATCCCAACAAAACACAACGATTATCAGAAGAATGTCACGAAGTTTTCTTTTATCCCAAAAATAGTTTGTTTCTTTTTGATAGCTTTGCGCGTGTTCGGAGCCACAAGACGTATTTTTTGCTCAAAGAATTTGGATTTTAGAATGGACGATTCTTCTCGAACACCGTTGACTTCAACAGCAAAAACAACTCCAAGATCACCGTGTGGAGGTGAATGGCGGTTGTACTTAAACTCAGAGGGCTGTTTTTTTTTTAAAAAAAACTCTTTACTTCATCGTACATTTCTTACGAGAACGATCGGTGATGGCGACAACAGCATTTAATTGTTTTTATATTTTCAACTAATTAAGGTTCAGTTTTTTGGAATGTTAGGCTGTTTTCTCGGAGCACGATAAGCTATAAAAAGAGCCTGACTTCAGTCACCCTTCAAGGCTCGTTCACATTACGCAGACAGGACGCGACAGCCACGCCGACTATTGGCCGACGAGGCGGCCGATCTCGTCGTTGGCAGGCGGGCTAGTCGCACCACATCGATGACTAGGCCTATGCCTCCAACGGCCAAAAATCTTCGTTGTGTGACATCGTCGCTGACCAAAGATGCCCACGACACCAGTCGGCCGACGCATCTTGAAAAAATCGGTGGCCTAGCGAAATCATCACTGACCGAAGGCCCGAGCTCTCCCAAAAAAAATATTACATTGCATCCACGTGAACATCACCACTACGCACCGGTGTATAAGCATCTACGTACGTGTGAACAACTTTCTCACTTCTACGTGACATCTATGCAACCTGCGAGGGCCGTTTCATCACACCATGACACATCAGGCAACCTTTCACGTGGAGGCAGAGTTGATATTTCTTGCCGAGGAACGCCACCTCATTTGGTACGTTTGGCGTAAACATTATCAGTCGAGAGAGTGAAAAGAGCTGGAGTAAAACGAAATCACAGCAGAGCTAGGAGGCAAGTCCAGCAATATGCATTATTTTACCCTGTCATGCAGTGTTGATGCTCGCGTCGTACTGAACATGCCTCTAGTATAATATACTCAATTGCATGCAGTGTCCGCTGTTAGATAAGCAGCGCTCAGCGAAATTACGGCGCGAGACCGAGAACGGGCCCCTTTCAGGAAGTTCGTCCAGTGGTCGAAGCCTGCTAGGAAAATGAAATACTTGCAAAAAATTTTGCAGTTCCGTCGCGCAGGGATGTTTGTGCCGAGTTTATGCTGAGCTGTTGTAGTTCCTTTACAGCTGCTCATACATGCTGCACATTTGCAAACATTACAACTAGGTTCACGCGGGAAAAAAGAAAGAAAGATAGAAACGCGCTCTGGAGCGGGCGCTGCCGAAGTTTACTAGCCGCGCTGGATTCACTTCAAAAGGCTGATGCCCCTGTCGAGTGGATGCCCAGTGCCGGGAAGCACATCCACTATGCCCAAGGAAAAGGAAACTGAGTCAAGTTTTAACAGTGTTGTGGTCGTTGGAGGCTAATGTCTTTTACATATTTTGCAATATGGCTAGTAGCTGTTGAAAAAAAGAAATGTTGAAAACAAGCTTGTAGCGTCAATGGCAGAAACTTACAGGATGTGGATACACATAAAATAAAGTAACTAGTCAATATTTTCTGGTGAGGATAGAGTCCGCCTATGCTCTCCATTGCCATTATTTGCGTGGTTGCGCAGAAATACTTTTTTTCACCAACCCTGATATCGTAAACTGTTGCTCATGACTATATTAATGCTTAATCATTAAGCAGCATTTGTTTGCATTGACTCGACTGCAGTGTTCGTGGTTAACTATTTCATAGGGCTTTATACCTCACGTTTTATTACAGGACCATTACAGAGGGTTGATGGCCTCATTCAATGGCGATATGTTCTTTTCTCCTAAGATGCCAGGTGCAAACAAATGTGCATGTGTTTACCTAGAAGAGCCTTGACGTTCAGAATGCTAAGCATGTTTCATTGGAGCTGTATCACTTTAACTATAAAACTGGGAGCCACTGTCATATATTATATAAGAACTCAAAACATTCGCAGTGTTGTAAAACTTTCACTAAGAGCGAAATACAACCTGCGGTGGCGTAAATTTAAGTGTGCAAAAAAAATGAAGGAAAGCCAAAGTTCTCAAACTTGGCTTTTATTTCAGAATGTGGACCGCCAGGCAGAGCTGAGCCCGCTGTAGCTCTGAGAGACAGGTGAGGCAGTGACACCAATAAGCCACATCGACAGAACTGCAGCCATCCTAGGACACAATGCAGCAACTGCCTACGCTCAAGTGCAGGAAACTGCGACCAGAGTTTCAGGCCTATCTAGGGCTAAAACAGGAAAAACGAAGACTACGAAAGGGACCCGCAGAAACTCCTAAGTGCTGTTGTGCACGTGCTAGAAAGAAGCCAGAGGCTGGCCACAAAACATGAGTGCCTTTGGCCCACTATTGGCACATACTTTACGTCAAGTACCAGCGGGGCCTCCATGGCAGCTGGCACTGTTGTAAACCTATCAGTCACTAAAAAAAATTGGCTGTGGTTTAGCTCTGGTTAACCCTAGTTGAATTGCGAAAGCTTCGTTTCCTTGGCACGTCGTCTACGCTGCATCTCATTCCGACGCTCTCGAGAATTCAAAGTGGTCTCTTCCGCAGTTGAAGAGTCACTACGGGACGTGGCACTTCTTCTAGCCGCATCTTCGTTACGACGCTTCTCGAGTCTTGCGGCGCGTTCTTCTGGCGTCTCTTGAGCGCGTTGTCTCTTCCTCGCTTCGTTCTGTCGCTGTTGCGTCTCTTTCGCGCCCCCCTTGACGACTACAAATGCACGCAGTTCAGCTAAACGTTGTTATCGCTCTTCATCCGTTTCTTCCGCACGCCGCCGCTTCTTAGCTGCAGCACATTGTTGCAGCTTCGCCTTATACACATCATCCGACATACCGTGGAGGATTCGCTGGGACGACTGCGACGAGCCGAGTTGGGGGGGCCGCTTTTCCACAGCTGGCATCACGTCACGTAGAGCAAGCGGCTCCTCCACGGCAGCGGCGCGTGGAGGATTCGGTGTGACGATCGCGATGAGCTGAGTTGGGGGGCCGCTTTTCCACAGCTGCCATGACGTCACGTACAGAGAGCGCCCCTCGCGGCAGCGGCGCGCAGCTGGAGCATGGAGGATTCGCTGGGACGATCGCGACGAGCCGTGTTGGGGCCCCGCTTTTTCACAGCTGGTATGACGTCACACATAGGTCACGCTAAAGGTCAATGGTGGATTCTCCGGGACGACGGCCAAGAGCAGAAACCTCGAGCAGTTTTGCTTTCGCAATAAAACTGTAGCGTATTCCTTCATGGGATCCGCTGCAGATGTTAGTGTCGTTGATCGGTAATAAATCTGTGAGAAGATACTTGGCCACCACTGTCCACTGTCAGGTGACTTGTCCCTCTTTATTGAAGTAATCTTTGATATCTTCCCTGATCTTCTGGGCAGATTTGCAATAATCGCTCCCTGTCCTCTTTAGTGGCTGCATGGTACTTGCTCTGCTGTCAGTTTCTCGCAATGTTCCCCTTCGAGCGTGTTTTGCAACGAGCGTTGAAACCTTTTATTCACCGGGAACCCAAGTTATTTTTTGTGCAACGCGGTTCCAATACTCATCCACCGATACCTGAAATGTCTCGTTACTCCAGCTTGAAAATGCTTTAACTTTGTTTTCTTTCAGATCAACATCTACGCAACCTGCTTAACCACATATCAGGTTTCTCAGAGTGCCACCGCCTACTCGGAAGCAGAAACATGTATATTTTAATGCCGAAGCATTACTACCTGCATTCTTGCATTTTGCCGAATGGCTGTGAAGGTTCTTTTGAGCAATCAATTGAAAAATGAACTCTCTGCCAGTGTGTTTACAACCTTGGCCAAGGCACAATTTTCATGTGCCATCTTCCTGCAGAGCTGCAAGTGTTGTTTTATTTACTGGTGTGCAAACAACTAAATATCTCATGCACTTATGAAATGTATGTCCTCATATGAAGGCTTTAGGCAAAACACCGCTGTATTTTATACCTTCCCCTCGTATCTTGGTACCACTTCTACATAGAGAGTCATAATTAAAGCATGATGACTGTGGCTTTTTGCATCAGCGTTTACTGTAGTAAAGCATCGGCTCTTCTCGTGGCTGTCCTAATTGACACGTTCTCGCAAACCTAATTCTTTTTTCAACCCTTCTAAAGCAAGTCACTAAGCACCAATCATTTACTTAATGCCTATTCCTCCAGTTATGATTGCACATCTTTTATAATGACAGCTTATATTTGCCGTGGTTTGCTGAGTTGTGAAGAAGCATGCAGATTGAAACGTGGGCATTGAGAAATACACTTTGAAAAATTAACGAGTGCACTAATGTCGTAAGTGAAATGACTGAAACCGTGATTGCAATATGCCAATAGCCATGTGGCGTTACGTTATCTTTCCTCTTGCTTCTACTGCAAGTCAAAGGTGTGTTCGACATAACTCTATCACTTTTGAATGTAAATAATGCCAAATGTCGCCACTGTTGAGTGCCCTGCCTTAGCCTCATACAGGCAATTCAGCTATCTGTATATTATAAGAAAATAAACGCTTCACAAATATTGTTCAGGTAACTCACGGTGCAGGCAATGAGAAAAAGTGGATCTAATGTTTGGTGTTATTTTTGCCATAGCTTTTTTCATATGCTGCTAATTATTGTTTCATTTTTGCGGCGTTTTATCATACAGGGGTCATAATAATGCATACATTAGCATTCTTACCATGCATACCGCTTCTCTTGACCATAATATCTTTAATAGCAAAACAAAAGAACATCTTACCACTCAGGATTTCCTCAACGTCTATGCTCTCTGGAGGCATGTATAGTGGTCGTGTTCTCTTCCTGAGCCATAGGTAGTTGTGAAGGATCACTGTAGCTAGCACAAAGTACCTCGATTGTTTTGGACTGTGCTGTAGCGGTACCCTGTACTACATTTACCACGAGTTGACAAGCACCTCAAAAATGTTCTGGACAAGCGGTAATGTAGAAAGTAAGAGCAACATATTTGCTTGTCATCTTGGCTTGTGGGAGTGATGTGTGTGTACTCTTTTTGTTGAAGCAAAAAATGGTAGGGAAAGATTTTTCTGGAGGACTGGGCTTAGTTCACAAGTGAGCAGACGCTATGAAGACTTCCCAACATTTTATCACTGTTGTGTACAGGTTAAATGCGTATGAAGAAAAAAAAACATTATTGGCAGTACCCTGTATACACGTAGTACTTCTTGTTCTTTCTGCAATTTCCCCTTAACAGCAGAGCCCCACAAATAAAGTTGTTAGCCTCCTTGCCTTTTCGTCACCATGGTGCACTTCAATTCTTCATTCGACATACACTGCAGAACAAGAACAAAAATGCCTACAAGAAATGGCAACTGATGTGCGAAACAGTTGTGCGCGAAACAGTTGCGACATGTAGTTGTAAATTCGCTTCTAAAACTGTAGTATTGCAGCAGTATAAGGCCTCATAAATATGGATTTAGAACGAAGCAATCGTCCTCAATAATCACATATGGTGCTAACGTGAATGATTGTGTCAAGAGCGTGGGTGGTGGCAGGAACTCTACATTATGTTCAATCTTCTTACACAGCTTTGTGGGTAACTACACCCTACTATCATTCAATCGCAAGCTTTCCCCCACATCTGCAGAGATGAAGTTGAGGGCCGCATCAACAAGGGTCATCAGCACAATTCTGAATGAGCCCTTGTAGTTCCGCAATTGTGCCCCAAATTTAGGTGGTTCACGTCTGACCATACATTTGCCATCTGGGGCAGCAATGCAATTTTAGGATTGCCACAAGTCCTCGAAGCCAGGAACTACTCCTCTCCACTCTTCGTGTGTTTCTGGAGTTGGTACAAAAATATGATTGGTAATATCAATGAAACAATGCAGTGATACGGAAATGTGCACATTGGTGGTTTTCAAAAGAACATTACATGGACCTACCACAATATACACACACTACTTCTATGCACATTATGCAATCTAAGATATCAGTTTTCGCCAGAATGGTAGCATGCCAGGTGCAAAAATTTAGGCACTCGAAACATATCCTCTTGAAATTAAGTTCTGATTATGAAATAACACTTAGATCACTCTGCTGCTGTACAGAGTTTTAAGTACAACTTCTTTTATTACAAAAAACTTCCACCGTAGAGGTATGTACGCCCATATCACAACGTCCGGGGTCATTTAAGCTTCTTGCACTGTCGTAATGAACTCACGTCCCTGTTGTTAGGTCGCTGAACATCGCGGCCATAACAGAAGAGAAATGTGAAATATTTACTCACATTCACAACCTCTGGAACAGGAACTTGGTGAGGGCTTTGCAAAATTCAAGGAGTTTGCCTGAAATGGTATTATGAGCGACATAAAATGAATACTGCAGGGCCATCTCACTGTCTCTTGTGGAGGTACACACAACACCACGAGTGTTGTGAGATTTTCACATTTACCCTTTGATATCGACAGAAAAGAGAACAAGGCTGCAATGCTATACTAATCACGAAAAGAAGTTCGCAAATTTCGATTCGGGCCTTGTGTACAAAATTCCCTTCACATGCACTAGAGTAGACATTCTAAAGACTGGTAGATGTTTTAATGAACAGGCACGCGAACATAACCCTGCAGTGAAGAATAATATGAGAGGTCATCTGGCACATCATTTCAAGAACTGTAAAGGGAAGGGTAAGGGCAAGAAAAAATTTCCTTGCAGGCCCGTTCTGCTCAACACTACCTTTTTGTTTAAATCAAGGGGTAAGACAAAAAGTGGGGTGGTTGAAGCATATCACATCTTAAAGAAATTTTTAAAAATATGTCAGCACTCCGCCTATTTTGCTTTCATGAAGTGAAATCGTTTTTAGAAGGCCGCTTAGAATTGTATCACTTCTCTCCTAATTTTTTTCCTAAGATGTATGTAACTAGACGCTGGAAATGTATTTTACACTTGTTCTTTGTAGGCCTCTCTGTCGTGCTTGTTTTTCTATACCTCATTTCACTCTTTTACCTGGTTTTAATTTTCTTGTTTACTCGAATTCTTTGTTTTTTCCGTGCTCTCATGCCGGCTTTTCTATATGTCACACCATAACTTTATTGCGTTTTTATTCTTTTTTTACTCTTGTTGTCCTTTGGGTCACCGGCATTGTCACCTCGGGTATTTTTTACCCTCTTTACTCAGGTTTTTTGTTCGGTTCCTTGCTTCTTTTTTAATAATTTTCTTGACATAGACTGTCTGGGGACATGCTTACTGTTTGCTCTGTCGTTTATCGGCCCTTCTGCAACATAAAAAATTTCATCAATGTGGTCTAGGTCTTAATCAAATCTTGTGTGAGTGAAAGTGCGTCTGGGTTTATTCCTTATATAGCATTTGCCTTTCGATCTCGAATAAACAGTTGGAAGTCTGCGCCTGTGTTGTTTTTGTTCCTGTTCTCCTATTGTGTCTCATTCTCGCAGTACTATCCTATTTTCTACAGAATTACACGCGGAAGAGACATTTTATGCACATAAAGGATTCATTGCAGCTATATATTGCTTACGCCTAAGTCATCATTTTATTGGACAGAACTCTACAAGCATGCATGCATTTGGCTCGACCGCTTTTGCTTGAACGCGATTCCTTGAGTTCATTTGGTGCTAGTTTGCAAATAGTGCGCGAACGCGGGAGTCAATGGCACCTGTGTTTACCTGAAGGTTTTACAACAGTAGCAGCCTTTTTTATTCACGCTCAAAAAAAAATACGCAAAAGCGCTGGTTTTATATTCTGGATGTAATTTTCAATCTCGACTCAGGTATTGCCGAATGGCAGTCCTCAAGTGAATCTAGCTCCAAGTTTAGGCTTTCTTACCCAAGGTGCGAATTTAATTATTCATATATAGGTCAAATGTTTAAGGCAATCTCCCATCGTAAAGTTGCAATCAGGGAGTAATTACTCATTGACATCCACCCAAGTGCAGCCATATGGCTACAAAGAAAAGCTATTTATCCTTCTCAGAAACTTCGTAATTAAAGAAAATTCGTCCTGGTCCGGGGTTCGAACATGGGGCCACCGCTTCACCGCAGCAGTCGCTCTACCAAGTGAGCTAGAAAGAGTTCGGTGAGAGGCTAGTTGGTCAGACATTATGGGAACAATGAATAACTGCGCAAAAAGTACGGGACAAGAGAGAAGAGCGACACGAGACAAGCGCAGACTAACGACTGGTTTATTGAACCAACGCCTCCTTCCTTCAACAAAAAAGCGCATTCGCACCAAAGACGAAGACAAAGGCCATATTCATCTCGTCGAACCTAGAGACTCCAATTCATTGCGGTACAAATAGAGGTCGCTCGACCAACTGAAGTAACCGGGACGACAACCTTATCTCAAATATTCGAAGGTGCCTACAGCGCCTTAGAGACGTTATTGAAGAATGTACAAAGCAATAAAACAGGGCAAGTCCAATAGTCAGATGACAAAATGTTGGCACTCGACATGCAGCGGCCTAACACACAAGCGCAAAAAATAAAACGCGCAGGATCGCCCACACTGGGTGCCATTTTTTTTTAATGCTTGTCATCACATTGTATTGAACAGCTTTGCTCATCCCAATATACCAGGCCCCGCAGGGGGGCGCCTGCAGCTTGCAGACGTCGCGACGGTGAGTGGCGACACCGCGGGTTCCCGAGCATCCGCAGGGACATCCCCGCAAGGGGATGATGGTGAACAGTGCATCACCACGGACCCGAGCACCCACGCTTCGCCGCGCGTGGCATCGCCGTGTTCGGGGAAAAGGGGATCCTGGTGGTTGAGCCCATGCCGAGCGTTTGGACCTTTAAGGCCCCTCGGCGGAAGCAACACACCACATTGGCCCCAGCTTCACGTAGACGGCACCTCCGGCCTGACCCGACCGGCGGAAATCGGCAGTCGCCTTTTCGTATCCTCCCCTGTCTTTCACTTTCCTATCTCTTTCTCACACCTCTCCTATCTCCTACTCACTTCTTAGTTTTTTTTCACTTTTCATAGGCGGCGAGGGTTAACCTTGTGTGGCCAACCACCCTGAGTTGTGTCGTATTTCGTTACAGTTGAGGTGTACAGCTGGCGTGGACAGGGCTTGCGTTCAAGTTCCTGTCCCGTCCCCTTGTTGGACTCCATGGTGGGTGGCTGGCACCATGACTGAAAAATTTTATTTTTTATGGCTCCCCCCTTTCAATACCCGATCGCTCTCTCAAGAGAGGGCGGAACGCAACAGCAGACTTTTTTTTCAAAAAGAAACCGACATTGACATTCACCAAGTTTTATGTTATCCACAGCGAAAGTAATGAAAAACAAGCAGGAATAATTTCTCCGTTCCTTGTGTCTAAATGCCTAACAGATACCCTGGGACCTGGCTACAAGGTGTCTAAAATGGCCAGCGGAGACTTATTGTTAGAACTCCTTGACAACATCCAGAACTCGAAAATCGCAGACATTGCATCCATCGGAGAAATCCCAGTTTCCATAACAGTGCACCAATCCCTAAACTCAGTCCGTGGTGTCATCTCTGAAAATGACTTCATACACCTAACTGAAAAATAATTGCGGAACGCGGAAAAAATGTATTGGCAAAATTATGTGGCTTCAATAAACAGCTCGGTAACATAAAAAAAACTGTGGGAGCAGGTCGGAAAAGTAAATGGCAGCTATTTCACATTCACCCTTCCTCTGCTGACGGATCCTGGTATTCAGACAAGTATTAAATAATAATTTAATTTTTGGGGAAAGGAAATGGCGCAGTATCTGTCTCATATATCGTTGGACACCTGAACCGCGCCGTAAGGGAAGGGATAAGAGAGAGAGTGAAAGAAGTAAGGAAGAATTAGGTGCCGTAGTGGAGGGCTCCGGAATAATTTCGACCACCTGGGGATCTTTAACGTGCACTGACATCACAAGTATTAAAGAACAAGCAGACATTTTGGGGCAACATTTTTTTATAGTTGCTAGTTCTTCCCACTATACACAGTCATTCTTAAAATACAAAAACACAACCGAAAAACAAAGGCTCCCTACGGCAGGCAGCACAAACGAGCCTTAAAATTATTTGATTACACTTCAAGAAATACAGAGAGTACTGTCTATAGGTAAACAAACTGCACCAGGCCACGACGAAATACATTATGAAATGCTGTCCCATCTATCTGAGCAATCTGTAGAAGTGCTGTTAAAATTTTTTAACAAAATATGGGTAGTA
Organism: Amblyomma americanum; assembly: GCF_052857255.1. NCBI lineage: Eukaryota > Metazoa > Arthropoda > Arachnida > Ixodida > Ixodidae > Amblyomma > Amblyomma americanum. Next base: position 662,129 of record NW_027526494.1, read on the forward strand.
GGGAAAATACCAGCTGCTTGGAAAAAAGCCGTTGTTCCATTTCTAAAGCCAGGAAAGCCCCCAACCTCCCCTAACAGTTACAGGCCTATAACCCTTACAAGCTGTCTTGCCAAATCTTTTGAGAGTGTTATAAATATTAGATTAATGTTTATTCTAAAATTCCGAGTGCTTCTTGATGTCCACCAATGTGGTTTTAAAAAAACGTGTTCCACAGTCGACCATTTTGTTCGCCTGGAAAAAACAATCCGAGAGGCCTTTATACACAGGCAACACTGCCTTTCAGTTTTTTTTCGATATGGAAAAGGCATATGACACGACCTGGAGGTTCGGGATTCTTCGCGACCTGGCAGAGCTTGGTATCCGCGGGGGGATGCTGAAATATTTGAGCGACTTTTTATCCAACCGTTCTTTCCAAGTTCGTCTCGGCGCAACCCTCTCAAATAATTTTACTCAGGAAAACGGCGTTCCTCAGGGATGCATTTTAAGTACTACATTGTTCATAGTAAAAATTAATTCTTTAACCAGTATAATTCCACAGTCCATTATGTACTCGGTCTACGTTGATGACCTTCAAATTGCATGTACATCTTCTAGCCTGGCAACTTGTGAGAGACAACTACAACTCACAATAAACAAATTAGCACTTTGGGCAGACAGAAATGGAATTAGGTTTTCTCCACAGAAAACTGTTGCGGTTCTTTTCTCGCTGCAGAGAGGACTGCAGATTGATCCCACCCTCCACTTGAACGACACCACACTTCCAGTAAAACAAGAACACAAATTTTTAGGCTTAACTTTTGACAAAAAGATAACGTTTCTACCACATATAAACACCCTAAAAAATAAAGCCACCCAATCCCTGAATATACTCAAAGTACTCTCACGGAAGCGTTGGGGATCCGATAGGAGGTACCTATTGCACATCTATCGCTCTCTAGTACGCTCTTCGTTAGACTATGTACCCATAGTGTATGGATCTGCGAGGCCATCATACCTTAAAAAGCTAGATCCAGTACAAAACCTCCGGTTGCGCCTTTCAACTGGTGCTTACAGAACATCACGCATAAATAGCCTTCTCGTAGAAGCAAATGAACCGACCCTCACCAACAGGGGAACAATGCTTACCTGTGCATACGTACTGAAAATAAGGTTGCTACCGAAACATCTTTGTTACACCATAGTTACAAAATGCCCATCCAGAACACTGTTCACCAACAAACCTCAAGCTGTAAAACCATTGCTCTTCCGCTTTGAAGAAATATGCCAAGAAATAAACATACTAGATGCACTTCCTGATGTTGCCCAGAGACCCGATAGGTTGCCACCTTGGTACTTGTTTCCTGGTGTATGCGATTTCGCACTGACACCCATTCAAAGAAGACATACCCCACTGGAATATATACAGCAAGAGTTCCTTGGAGTAAGTGAAAAATACAAGAATTGCACAGATTTCTACACAGATGGATCTAAGACAGCACTCTATGTAGGGAGCGCGATAGTGCAAGGGAAATGGGAAAAAAGTAGTCAGGCTGCCTCAGTGCGCTTCAATCTTTACTGCAGAATGCTACGCCATAGCTCTAGCTGTAGAACAAATATTGAAGAAAAACATACAGAACAGTGTTATCTACAGTGACTCCCTCAGCGTAATTACAGCAATAAACCCCAGAAATGCAACCGAACCCTTAATAGGAAACATAATACATAATGTAATACGAGCTGATTCACCAGGACATACAATAAAGTTTTGCTGGGTTCCCAGTCACGTGGGCATCAGCGGAAATGAGAGGGCTGATGCAAGCGCTCCACTTGCCGTTAACGCAAAAATAAAACCAGTAAACATACCGCATAAGGACTGCATCAAGTTAGTCCAGAATAAATTGAGAGAAAGATGGCAGGCTTCTTGGGACAACGAGGTTAACAACAAGCTGCACTTTGTAAAACCTGTCCTGGGTGAATGGAAAACCTGTAGGCATTAGGAACGATTTATTGAAGTAATTTTATGTCGTCTCCGCATTGGACATACACACATTACACATAATTTCTTACTAACGAAACAAGACAAACCTCGTTGTGAAAGATGTGGAGACGAACTAACAATAAACCATATCTTATTCTCTTGCGCAAAACTTGAAAAACTAAGAAATAAGCACTTTACGAAGTTTTATAATGAATACGTTCCTTTACACCCAGCGCTGCTTTTAGGCGAAAATGCCATTGTTAACATATCTTCCGTTTTTAGCTTTTTAAAAGAAGCAGGTGTTCTTCAGTAACTGTAAATTTTGATCCACAGCTTTGCTTTATAATATGATGCATTTCTGCCATTTTCTCATTCCATGAGAAGAGGGCTGAGGTGGTTATTTGAATGGTTTGGAGACTTAGGATCCTTGCCCAGCCAAGGATGGCTACTGAGGTTATCTGACCTTCTTGAAAGCGTTTATTTTTAGCCATTTATAAAATTTCTTCTTTCTCTTATCACTACGAGAACGAAATAGCAATTTAAGTCCTCTACACAACCATGTTTCCTCCCACCTACAGAAAAGTGTTCATATACCTTGAGCCTGGCGCATGATAGCCTTAGCTGCTTATGTGCCACTAAACCCAACACAACACAACAAAACAATATACCAGGACGCAATGACGGTAGGCTTATGCCATTGCTAGACGGCGTCCTCTGCGATGCGTTCAGCACAAATTTTTTCAGCCTGATCCGACTAGATGTACTCATAATCATATTCGCCATTCTTTCTTTTCGTCTATAATGTACAGGGGCACCACTTTTTCATAGTTTATTGATGACACTCGGAAATGCAGCTTAAATGAAAGCGCAGAGCTTGGGGTGTCTTTTTGTAGCAGCTAGTCTCCTGTCCTAAAAATAAAATGGCTTATAATTAAAGTAGTACTGAGTACTACTCTTATTCAAAGTGTTTTAGAAAAGTCTTTAGGCAATTTTCAAAAATAGGCTTTTTGTGACAAAATATAGATTTTAAGGCATAGTATAAGCCGTGTTCGTGGATACTGGCAAGCCGGCGAATTGACTTAATTAGTAAGCTGGTTAGCTAACTTCTGATATTTACCTTTTTAACTATCACAGCAAGGCAACTAGTTGCAATTTCAGATTCGTAGACAGCCGTTAGTAATAGCCATATAAGTTCATATAATTCGAAAACACGATTATTCTCAGCACTGTGGCTCGACAAATTTCGGCTACATCGTGTCAAAATAAATGTGCTTTCGAAAAGCAAACAGGCAAAGCATCCTTTCCTGTTGACGTAACTAGTAAAACAAAGCCAAATTTTGTCGAACCACAGCACGATGGACATTCGCGTTTTCAAAATTATGAAAACTGATATGGCTATGACTAACTACCGGCTAGAAATCTCTAAATGCAGCTATATGCCTATATCTAATAGTTATAAAGTTAGATATTTAAATTAGTTACCTGTGTGGTGCGCACATCTCTTCGAGAGATTGTTGAACGCGCAGCGTCGACAGGGGTGCGTCGGACAGCGGAGCGCTGCGCGTGCCGGCCAAACGTTGCGCGTGTGCACGTGCGAATGCTGTGTGCGTGGCGGCGACAACGACGAGCGCGGCGAGCACGAGGAGCGGAGAGCTGACATGCCAGAAACCAAGGTGTGAAGGTAGAGAAGTACTTTGATTTGGGCTAGTTGGTTCATATCTTGAAAGAAGTTAGGACGGCGCTAAAACGACAAAGACAAAGAGGCACGAACACAACAGGACGGGCGCCCACTTGCAACTGAAGTTTATTGCACCAAACCCCTACATTTTATGCATCAACTGAGCCGTATCACAACAAGCTTATCACACAACAAAACGCAATTTCTTCAATAGACAGAACATCGGAAGTAGGCGCTACTTTTACAGACCAGAGACGCCTTCTGCACTATCCACTTGATAACAGCATTATTCTTACTTTATAAGTCCCCAGATTAAATGAGTGCGCAACCCACATGAAAGCAAATTGATCATCCAAATGATACACACACGCTTGGGCAAGGCAACCAGCGCGCAAACTCAACAATCGTGATTTAACACAGAGTGAAAATGAAAGAATGACCAACAACAAAAGCGGAAAATTTGGTGGACATGAAAACTTAAACCTTCGGGGGAACCTCCCAGCGTCAATGTACTATAATTATCGTCAAAAATTTAAAACCTTTGAGAAAACCTCCCAGCGTCAAAGTGCTACAAAATTGGTTGCTACACAAACGTCTTTTCGGCCGATAAAACACATCGATGAAAAACAATGTATGCAGAAAACTTACAAACGTTGAAACCTAAAGACAGCCTTCGAGAAACGCCACCTCAGCGTCACTAATTGAAATGGACGGCCTACTAACGCATGCGCTTCCCGCTTTCTTAATAAAAAATTCCTCCACTACTTCTCGCTCAAATCTGTCTTTACCGCTCTTCAAAAAAATTGTTTTGCTCAGATCCGGACTACACCCCTTGCACGTCTTGCAGTGATCTGCAAGGAAACTTCCATTATGTTGGCGCACATTCCGCAAGTGTTCACTGGCACGTTCATTAAAACATCGACCGGTTTGCCCTATGTAAACTAAACCGCAGCTTAGAGGAATCTGATATACAACTTGTGATCTGCATTTCGTGAACAGTTTTTGATGTTTAATAGGGCAAACCGGTCGTTTCTTATCCGGTTTTGACATTGTGCAAATCTTTGACAACTTTGATGGGGCCGAGAACACAACCTGCACCTGATGTTTGCTTGCGACTTTTTTTATACCATGGGACACCTTATGCATGTACGGAATCACAGGGACCAATTTTTTTGCTTCCGGAAGTTTCTCATCACAAGGCCGCTTCCTGCCGCCGAAGCTACATCGGACTAATGAACATTCTTCATGATAACCAAAAATCGTCCACGTATCTAAAAATGGATGCTGCCCATTTTAGGCTGCCCATTTTATGCCTGAGTGGGCCCCTCGTCAGCTATGCATGGGCTTAAAAGAGCGGGCAGCCCACCTGGGTGCCATCACAGATACATGCGGTCAGCAGTGCGGGCTCTATCATGAAGTGTGGGCAGCCCTTCTTGGGGCTGCCCGTACAACACCTTGAGAGCCACTGTGGTCTTTCGTGTGCAGAGAGATAGTATTCCCGCCTTCGGCCTACATGGGTCCTGTGTGGAAAATACATGGGCTAAACCATGGGCTTGACAGTGGCGAACCGTTGTAGGCATGCAGTTTGGGCTGGCTGAGCAACACCTACGTTGGTCCCGCATGGGCAGGCGTGGGCGCATTTCTCATTGCCAAATCTTCCCCGCCTGTATCCTAAACAGCGTATGAAAGGGCTAAACATTGGCTGAATGCATGCCACCAGATACATGCGGGCAACAGTGAGGGCTCTATTATGGTGAAGTGTAGGCAGCCCCTCTTGGGGCTGCCCGTACAGCCCCTTGAGCGAGTCACGGTGGTTTTGTGTGGGCAGAGAGATAGCATTCCTGACTTTTGCCTACACTGGTCCTGTGTGGAAAATACAGGGGCTATACCATGGAAGTAAGGCAGGTTCTTGCTAACTCTTCCACGCTCCTCCCGACGAAGCCAGACCGCCATGGAATGAAAAATACAGGAGAAGTTATTTACATTATTTACACAATTGAGCCAACTTTGCGGCCATCAGGATACGGCTTCTCGTCTCGGCATACACCGCCCGTTTGTCCCGTTAGTCTCGGTCGTCTTTCCTCTCTTCCCGGTCCTCCTTTCCAGCTCGCTCTCTCTCGTCGTTGCTTCCCCGCTGCTCCCTTCGGTCGGCTCCTCGTGAAGGCATCTTCACTGGTTACCGTAATCCGACGGCCATTACGGAGGCGCTGCCTCTCTCAGGCGCAGACCTTGCTCTTATCGGGCGACAACCTTCTCCGGCGTATTTTTCAGGGGCTAGCATCTCGCCCCGGCCGTCCACCGCGCACCCTGCGCCAAATGCCGCCACCTCGGTCAGTGCACGCGGCCGTTTCTTGAGCGCGCCGAGTCGCCCGCGGGTACACACAAAGCCATGATGCCCCCGTAACTGATGTTCGGAGAGGGGGGGTGTCTCTCTTCCGTCGCCGCTGAGTGACAAGCACACACATACAAACACAACGTGCCGGCCATCACTTCTGTCTACGTTCGTATGCGATGAGGCCGCGTAGCCGACAATGGGCTTCACAATGGCGAAGCGTTGTAGGCATACAGTCTGGGATGTCTGAGCAACACCTACGTTGGTCCCGCATGGGCTAGGCGTGAGCGCATTTTTCATTCCCGCATCTTCCCTACCTGTATCCTAACCAGGGTATGAAAGGGCTAAGCATGGGCTGCATGCAGTTCGTTCGCATAAAATATGGGGTTACATGATGGGGAAGTGCCGGCAACTCCAATAGGGGCTGCCCCTGCAGCACCCTCAAAGATCCAAGGAGGCTAGCTGCATGTGGGCAAACATTCAATATTCCCGCCTACAGCCTACAAGGGTACTGGGTAGAAAATATGTTGGCGGCGCATGGCCACATATCTGCCATTCTAACATCTTTCCCGCCTACATATCTGCTAAAAAAGGGCTGAGTGTGGAGTATGCAGTGGCAAAATGTGTGTGCGAGAACCTGGGCTATACGACGGGCAACCCCGATGGTGGCTTCCCGTGCATCACTCTGGCGATACTGTTTGTGGAAACACGTAGTATATTTCTGCCTGTAGCCTTCGTAAGTCCTGCGTCGATTATTGTGGAGTTTGCAGTGCAGATACATCACGCGTAATTTTAGCGATCGTTGCCCGGCGACACCAATGGACATGTAGTACCATTTACATTAGCATCGCTGCATATCCTACATCACATGTAAAAGGGCTGCATGGGCGCCACACCGATGGAACATGGGCGCATGGGTGAAGTGCTTGCATATATGTGCTCAGTATACGGGCTGACCACTCAGCACGTTGGTGAAACCAGACGGATGTGGCCAATTAGCTTGCATTCCCGCGTTCAATCTAAATTGATCCTGCATTGAATATGCAATTATGCATGTAATTTCGGTTATACGCGCTTCAAAATGACAAACCATATAGTTAGACGAACTCCGGCAAACAGAAATACCTGAGACGGTCCCCTCTTCCGACCTGTACTCTGGTACGAGTGGTTTGTTGTCAGTTTTGTTGGGGGTCATTTGATAATTATATTTTTATGGTCCCTTTATGTGCGAATTAATGAGTTTTTGCAGTCATCCACAATTTGTTGATAGCTACAAAAGAACCTTTGAGATTAACATTTTTTTTAAGTTGAGTAAAGCAGACTTGTTCTGCAGATATCTTTGTAGCATAAGCCGAATTGCGGTTTAAGATATACTTGGTGCTGTGCTAAAAAATATGCAGTGAAAGCTCGTCAATCTGGTCAAAAAATACCAGAAAGAAAAGGGAAAAGCTAGGAAAACAATTTGTAAAGTTGTTCTGCAAGGAGTTGAAACATTGTCGCTTGCTTTTGACATGAATACTTCAAGGCAATGATATACGGAGGCGCGGAGCGCCTTAGTCTAACTGCAGTTTTGTAACAGTTTGCTGTAATTACTTGCCATGACACGCGCAATGCTAATAGCTACGCGCCAGTATCTAGCGTGCTACCCAACGCGTTCAAATCCAGCTCGCTGGCTGCCAGGTCACGTGGAAGGACACAGCAAGCTTTCCCCTCCTCCTCTCCCTCTGTGCATTCCACAGTGATATCCGGCTAGGCCTTACGCCGCGCCGTGCCATGGTCCGTGCTGCGGTTGTTCGTGTGCTGTTTGTGTCTGATTTCAAAATCGTTCCTTCAAACTTGCGTTTGGGTTTCCTGCTTATGGTGGCTTGCGCCTCGTGTCAGTAATGCTGCATTCGTGTACTTTGTAAAAAGTGACCACGCCGAGAAGAATGGAGCCGTTTCATCTTGACAACCCGTTCGAATTCAACCTTAGCAACAGCTGCAGCTTTTTTTACCGCAGCAGCGAAGCAAGAGAAGAAAGCGGTTACTGCAAGGCGTCGAGTATTCGTTTCCAGGTGAGGCCCATAGTGTAGCGCAGGAGTGCGTGAAATTTGCGACCGTGAAAATAAACGAGCGAGCACAAAGCCGAGAAGGAACGGCAGGGACGAGGCTCTGTCAGCTCTGTCCTGTTCGTTTCCCTTCGGCATTGCGCGTGAATGACTGGTTGTTTCCACGGCAGCAAAGTGCATTCCACATCGAATCATCAACCTGCTGGTCTGTCAGTGTTCACAGTGTATGCGGTGCGACGCGAGCGCCGAGGTGTATGCATAGATGCGTTTGCTGAATTGCAGGCACGCGTAGGTGTCTTAAATGTAAATGTGGCAATTGTTTACCGCCCAGCACGGTGCGTGACTATGTTTTGGGCATTCGTTAAGGTGGTTGCCTGAGTTCCTGTTCATTATTCGACGCAGGACATGATCGTGCACTGAATGCACGCGTGTTTTTTGACGCTACTATAGGCCCGTTGCGGAATGCCGATAGCGTGCGCCGCTCGGTCTGTTTAGCGTTGTGTTATTCGCTACACGTCTTTATTGTTATCTAATGTGACGTCTTAAGGTTAGAACACACCTCAACGAGCCGATTACTCCAGCTGTCAAGCTCAGAGTGGGAGGTCTGTGATGCGTCAAGGCATGCAAGCGACTGAGTGAATTGAGCGACGCATCGCTGCGATACCCCAAAAAACAGAGAGCTGCCTGCTCAATCACTTTTGTAACATTAGTAACGTTGACTGCAGCTGTAAAGTTCTTTTAGTTGGTGGCGGTCGTGAATAAAAATCATTGCTAAATGTTGACGAAGTAGCCCTATTAAGGAGCGCTTTGTAGCCCGTTCAAATTAAGTGGTTTTGAATAACCTAAGTAGTACAGAGCTTATCATAAAAACTAGTGTGAGCAAGTGGCGTTATGTATTTGAAGTTTTGCTGTTTAACCATTTTCCTGCAGTTGTCTGAAACGCCAGCCATACAAATAATTATCAGGAAGTACCAGACAATTTGTGCGCAAAAATACACAACAGGAAATTATGATATTACGCAGGTGAAGTGCCTGCTCTTCAGTAGTGAAGAGATCTGAAAAGAGCTTCTTCGGAGAGGATGTCTCCACTGTCCAGATTTGGAGGTCTTCTCTGTGAACGTTCAGCGTACATTGTAGAGCACAAATATGTATCGAATTTTCTAAGATCTGTTTTTTTCACCTCTGTGTTGAGATCAGCGTGCTGCTACGTCTGCTTTGGACCAGCACATTGATGGCATGTATTGGCATTCCCCTATTTAAAATAACGTGTGTGTATCTTCGCAATAGGTCATCATCAGATAGTGCCACTTTCATGCTCAGATAGAAGCGATGCTTAAATTCAGGGGGTCTCGGCTGGCATCAGAATACCTACCAAGACTAACGAGGAATCTGAGACTAACCGTACTAGAATGTAGGGAGTGTATGAATCCGAAGGAAGCAACCAATTTTGTTTTTCTTCTTAGTAATGGTTGGAACATTTCTCTTGTCATTTATAAAATTTCGTGGCGATTTTTAGCAAGAATCATTAACATGTTTTCTTAAAGCCGAGACGGAAAAAATTCAAAGTGGAAGCACAACACACAGTGTGGAAGAAAAAGTGAAACCCGCACCTTCATACAACGAGAGTCCAGAGCTGGCCGCTCAGCTCCAAGGCTACACAGCAACAACGAGCACACTGGCATAGCCTCAGCTCAGCCACTTAGTCTCTCTCCGTCTCTAGTTCCCTCCCCACCTGTTCTCGAGTCACTGAGACCCTCTTCAATGCAGCTAGGCTTTAAAAAATACCAATATGAAGTGATGGGCTACCGGGGAGCATATTAAGGTGATATTACAGCATCAGAACAATGCTTTTATCCTTTTTTTCTCTAGTACCCATCTCGCATGGCACTCCTCATTGACAATCTTAGTAGAAGTATAACCATGTCAAGCATCTGCAGTAATGCCCGTGTCACCTGGCACTCGTCAGAGACTGGTCCAGCAAAGACGTCTTATTTCACTTGGTGAAAAGAATATGACTGGTGTTATATAGTGCAGCTGTGAATGCGCCTCAAAGATGAAAAATTAAATGGACTGCAAACTACTTCAGGGTCTGTTCAATTATGGCTTGTGCACAAAAAAGCTTATGTATATACACCACGGGTAATTATGTATATACACCACGAAAAAAATCTGGAACCGATGAAATAGCCGTGTTGAACAAAGTTACATTTAAAACGACACTGCTTGCAAACAGCATCCTTCTTAGTTGATTTTATTTTGTACGAAATAAAAGTGGAAGACGAGGCTAAATATCTGAATCCTCGTAGGGGCTCATCTCTTATGTAAAGTTGACCGCAAGCAAAGTAAACAAACAAAGGTAGCCAATCTTCACCTTATGCTAGTTCGAAGAATTCAAAGTGCTTGGTTGTTTATAATTTATAAAACTTACGCGGAGTGCAACTACCTAGTCCTTAGCGGCATTTTTATGCTAGAGCTTATAACCTGCCTAGCGCTCTTCCAACTGATTTGGCCAGCGTCTCTAAAGCTAAAAGATAATTTTGATCATCTGTTAATGTAGACTGTGTGGATGATTAAAGATTTTAACCTGGCGTAGTGCTTTCTTTCTTCTGGCCTCTCAAACACTGCTTCATTATATATCGTCAGTACATTAGCAGGAGCTTCGGAAGGTTATGTTGTATCTTCTATCTTGTGTATATGCAGCGCAAAGCCTCTATGTGTGTTTCATGCGCAAAGATAATGTTTATTTCATATAATTGACTAAATCGTTTTAACTTGGGTTATTTTGGTAGCGTCAGTGATATTTATTTTTATTTTACTGGTGATTTGTTTGTTTTCGCGACAATGTGATTATCATATTCAATGATGGACAATTTGTTATAATTTTATTCTTGAAAATATCAGCAATGGTAATCACATTATCTAAATTACGAGTGGTATTTCTGAAAGACAACTGAGCATATTTATAGCGCCTTTTTCGCAGTCTCTCATAACCTGAGTCGCTTTGGGACGTTAAAACGCCATAAACCATGAACCAAATCAAGAAATACAGCTGCGAAACAGCCATTAGATTCAGCATGACCTCATGTTCATTTGCTGTGTATGCTTTGAGTGCTATTTTATTCAGTTGTGTCTTCAAAAAAATTAAGATGTCCTTTCACAATCTTAATTCAGAATGCTTCGGAATGACAGGGGTGCGTAATTTGAAACCATTTTCCATCGAGTGAGCAGTTCATGCCAAGGCGCGCCGAAGGAGCACCTGACAATAGCTTTAAATCGTTTCGTTTAATTCTACGTTGCGAGTAGAATTTGTCTGTAAATGTAGTCTATTGCTTGTTGTTCGTTGCGTTGTTCGTCGCATATTGTTCGTGGTTGGTGTTTCTGGAAAATAGGACAGCTTTTTTTGGGTTAGGAGCGATTGGTGCTACCAATTGTGAGTTATTCTTGCTTCTTGAGATCCGACCCCCTGGTGGGCATTGTTTTTATGAGTGCTTTATTTAGGGCTGGCGTTAATGGCAACCTCCACGCCGAAGCCTTTCTGTATCAATAAGCGCATAGGCGCCTGCGTAAAGGCTCTCTGCTGTGATTTAGTGGCTATTGCTTGTTGTGTTCCTACGTAGTATTTCGCTGGTGCGGTGTCTCCAACCTTCGTCTGTGAGCAAGTGTCACGGGTCTGATGAGTGCGAGGGTTGTGGGCGTTCCAGGGTGTAGTCGGCCTCTGTCTCTGTGCATATGTCATAAGTCCTAGCAATGTAGGGTTGTGGGCTTTCCTGTGCGTGTGGTCAGTTGTTGAACGCTCTTCCCGTAGAAAGACAAGGCCGTTTGTCGAAACGCTGGCATTCTCTCTTGCATTTTGATCTCCTTGTTCACTTTGTTTTTGCAAGAAACCAATTTAACTGCAATCTGTCTACCATGGACACCAATAAATGGACGATGATGGAAAAAGGGACATATGGCTTTGGTAAGTAACAATCAGTACAAGCACACAAAGGATGACTTTCTTTGAGGAGAACATGCGCAATACATTAGTTGTGAGAACGGCTCCTGTTGATATTGGGATGAGGCGTCCGCTATTAAGAATTTATTTGGGGCAGATTTAAATCCCGACCTACGGGTGAACAGTCACTGTTGGGAGTTTCTACTTAATCTTTAAGTTTACAGTGGATAATAATGTGACATTATGAAGGCTGATAGAATGAATAAACCGGCATCGTTTTTACACTTTGTAATCTAATTTGGGCTCGCACTATCTATTTTACTAGCATTGGTATGAATTTGGGGGGAATTAATGTCTTAGCTGACCAAAATAAAATCGCCTCCTCCACGAAGATTGTGGTCTTATTGGTAGAATGAGTACCCGGAAGAAAAAACTTCTGAGTCAGTGCTACCACTTTCGAACAATCATTATGAGCCTAGAATCACGAAGGCTTTACTTTGGCTACCAGATTTCAAAATTCATCCATTTTTTGTAATACTTTCACAGTTCTGTTGAAGATCATAATTGTGAATGTATATTGTCTCAATGTTTGCTGTAAATTGTCAATAACGACTTGCCTGAGCGCTTCGTGACGGACGTATCTCACATTGATTCATTACAGTACCTGATACTTTAGGAGCACTTCATCAGTGTGCTGCGTGTGCTCGTTGGCGTTGCTTTCAGTTGCTTTCACTACCTTCCAAAGATCTCAAAGCAATATTAAAAAATACTTACATCATTGTCTTGTAACTTCCACGCATTTGAAAATACAGCGTGCTTATCTTTCTACCTCGTGAAGGCCGCGATCACTGATTAATTTTCTTTCCCTAAACCTCCCATGGTGGTGAGTGCTTTTGATGTGGACTTGACAAACACGTTAATCGGTACTGCAGATATGCAGGACGCTGCTTTCAGCAGCAGCAAATGTTTAATATTCGTCCTTATCGCCTATACCATAAAAAAGGAGACTGCATCATCTGCCACCGTTATTGAAAAAGTGCTTTAGCTTTCAACCGAAGAGACTCCAAATGAAGCATTTCGCATTGCGTACTGCTATTCGCAACAGCATTCTCAATTTCATCAGGTTTGGTCCTTCTAGACTCTAGCGTAGAGTAGAGCAGCCTGGTGCTCCTCAGTGGCATCAAATGTGTTCCTTATTCCGGTCTGTACAGACAGCGGCTGCTGTAGAACAGTATCATCAGAGCCTGGATTAACACTACGTCGCTTCAAGCGGACAATAGCCGCAGGTTTAGATGCCTAGTGCTTTGAATACTTATTGAGTCATGAAGTCACTATCAACGATTTGGTGCGGCTTTCCAAGAAACGACTCATAAATAAAGGTTGTTTTTATCCTCTATGAAGGTCTCTATGTCTGCAATAAATATATTGCAGGCTGCTTCATGCATACTTTTTTCCGTAAAGTCGGTAAGGTAGCTTCGGAATCCGTTGACTGTATATTGTTCCTACGAGTATTTACGACTATAATATGCTGTTTCCATACAGACAACTGTAAAGCTATATGTATTTCCAGCCTGTAATTCCCGTCATTTATTTTTCATGGAAAGACATGAATTTCTTTACGCTTGAATGTTCCCTGTTTACGTCCTAACTCCGCGTCAGAATTTCCTGCACTGAGCCTACAAATGTATAGGAATCCCAACCATACTCCCTGCTGTGTTCGTCTGTAGATTATAATATATAATCGATCATTATATGGCCTTCTTTACTTATACTACTTATGCTAATTCTCTACGAGAGCTTAATATCCCTCGTTGTCTCCAAATTCTTGTATGCATTACAATTTTTTGATCGTCTTTCCTACGCTTTGATGCGGCTAGCCTTCTGCCTCATGCCGTCATGACAGAACACCTGCGCCTCGATACCTTATCTTCAATGCATGTTATGAAACATTTATGGCTACACATTCCACAGTTTCAAATTGGCTGACTCTTCGAAATTAATTTGGTATATCGTAATGAATAAAGCTGTAGCATGCGTTGGCAATGTAATAACCGACCTATTCCCATCGCAGAGTACTTTAGTGACAGCCAGACCACGAGTCGTCAATGTTCCCTCTGTGGCCAGAGTGCAAAGGACACAGATTTCCCCCATGAAATACTGCGAAAATTATTTGTTGGGAAAAATGTTCAGCACTCTGGCCTCCACTTCTGCTCTCTTGCGTTACACGAGGCTCGTCTCTCGACGCAGCTACTGTCTTCTATCGGTTGCGCTCGAACTCTCTATATGCCGGTACGGTTGCACACGATTCGCCGCGCCACCTCACCTATGTGCCTACACTGATGGTGTGGATGATGTGAACAAGTTTGTATGAGCGTACCCAAATTTTGCGCCCAGAATGAGACAACCACGGTAAGCCTAAGAACATTTAACGTGCAGTTGAACAACTCCCTCCTCCGCACACCGTGTACCCTGAGAGCTCCAGAACTTAGCGACAATCAGAGATATAATCAACCATGAAATTTTTAGAGGACACTTGCCCTAGGGATTAGTGGTAGAGAAGCAATAATTTAAATCAGTGACAGAGATGAATAAATTGCCAACAGCTCACTTAAAGGCTACTCTCGCCAGTCCAATCGCACCGACACAACCAACAACTTATGAATAAAATAAAGAAAATAAGAATTAGCACTCACTTTCATTCCAAAATAGAGGAGTGCAAACGAGCGGCTGTTAGAAAACACTCCAGCGTTGAAGTCAATCATGCTGAAAAATGTTATTTCCATATTTAAAACGACGCTATTTACCTGAGATATAAGTGGGTTATTGCTAGTATAAAAATAAAAAAAATAACTGTGTTGAGCTGCAAAAGAAAAGTAAAATTATGGTTAACTTTGTGCACGTAGCAACGTTCTGGGCGTCACGCTTGTGACAGGAAACTTTTTCACTCCAAAGAAATATTCCATAGAAGCAACGAACCATAGTTTTCTGTAGCATTGTCAGAGGTGCCGATTTGCTAGCCAAGCTTTACCTGCTATATCTTGCGATTTCACCCCACGATATTATTGGACGACGAAGCTGTTAATGCTGACGAGAGATGTCCGCATAATTGCTTTACTGTTCGTAACTGCAGATCATAGGCTTAACACACAAAAAACAAGACAGCAGTATATCATTCTGTGAAAAACAAATAAGGGCAAAGGAAAACTACATACAGAAATGTTCCGCTCATTCAAAATCGAATACACAGAGCCGAGGCGTTAAATTAAGAAGATGTAAACAGCGGAAGTTATGCTTTCTCTACACGGTAAGTTGGAGGGAAAAATTGAATGCAAGAAAGCCTAAACTGTGTATCTTAGCGGATTTTAGGCGCGCACGTACCTTCCGCCTTAAACTCAAAAGGGTCATCACTGCCCCCTGCCTATTTGACGAGAATGGCTCTTTCTTACTCATTACACTCGTTTACAGCCTCCATGCGATGTCGCATAAGGTAGTGACGGGCTTACTATGAGCTGCCTCAATGTGGTCGAGTGGCAGTGCTGAATTTTCTCAGTGCGACACTATAGTTACCGCTATTTCTTTGAAATATTGGTTCATTTATTCTTCTCAGGAATATTAAGTCAAGCGTTGGAGCAAATATTTTACTACATCTTATGCGGTACACTGTAAAAAAACAATACACCTTTAAAGGAGTTTTCCGGTGTTTACAACGCGCACCTTTGCACACGGCCCAGAAGGAAGCCTTGGTGTTTTAAAAAACCTTGCACGCAGGGTGTTTCGCGAAAGAACCAGCCGGAAAATGAAACAAAGGTGACCTAAAGGTGTTGGGGTGTCTTTCACGCTATTACTCCCGAGCCATTAGCGTTTAAGCGCTTCTTACAACCATAAACCCTTAAGGAACAATGCATGCAATGGGTTCATATTTGGTACCCACGCTTACTGCTTATTTTAGGAGTTCTCTAAATTTGCCATTAAAATGCTTACATAATGTAATACGCCTGTATTACTAGAGCTGTTCATAGCAGTAGACAGGCTGAGCGCCAAGAAAAAACATTTATTGACTCGCAAAACACAATACATTAGAAATATGGAAAATTTGTATTGTCAGAACAAAGACATCACCAAGGAAACAGAAGAAAATATAGCGCACTTCATAATGATTTAAAATCACGCCAACGACAAGTCCGTTGCTCCATTCACTGTGACAGAAGAAAATATAGTATGTGTCAAAGTCAGCGATGCAACCCCTTCCATGGCAGTGGTCCGCTTCGACACAACACAAATCATGGATTCGTTGTTATACCAAGTATGTGACATCTTGAAAGGCAGGCAACAGTGGCAAGTTAACATATCTTACGTGTCTGTAGCCAGTAAACTCAAAAGCCGATAAGAAAAAATTGCACGATGTCACTAAACTACTTCACAGAAAGCCGCCGGGCCAGTTGGTGCATGATTCTTGGCAAAACCGCACAAGCAAACAGGACACCGACAAGATGAGACAAATAGAGCGCTGACTAACAACTAAGGAATTTATTGCTTTGCTCGCAATAAACACACGAAGCATCATCCAAAATACCAAGAACGAAGGTCATGGAAGCGTCATGTTGTGATATCTCTCGTGATTATTTACCCAGATATAATAACGGAATATTGCCGCCACGGTGGCTGAGTGGTTATGGCGCTCGCCTGCTGGCCCGAAATATACGGGTTCAATCCCGGCCACGGCGGTCGAATTTCGATGTAGGCGAAATTCTAGAGGCCCGTGTACTGTGCGATGTCAGTGCATGTTTAAGAACCTCAGGTGGTCGAAATTTCCGGAGCCCTTCACTACGGCGTCTCTCATAGCCTGAGACACTTTGGGACGTTAAACCCCACAAACCAAACCAAAGTTGGCAAGAACTGGCTTATCTGGACACACCTGGGCCAGATAAAACATATCTGCGCAATTCCTGATTTAAAGTACCAGATATGGGATATCTGGTCAGGTATGCCATATCTGCCCAATTCCTGATTTAAATTACCAGATATGGCATATCTGGTCAGGTATGTCATATCTGCGCAATTCCTGATTTGGAGTGCCAGATATGGCATGTTTGGTCAGATATTTGCCCAATTCATCATTTAAACTACGAGATCTGGCCCAGATATGGCATATCTGGCCCAAAAACCTACATGCTTAAATGTGGATGCTGTCGGATTTGCTGTGCCTAATATGATTTCCATGACCTTTTCTGTGTTGCACATATATCTGGGCACCATTTCTGCCCAGTGTTGACTTTCTTGCAGGTGCAATATGCATATGAATACAAATCAGCAACGGTACCATTTTTATTGACTGACGCCCTGCACCAGCCTGGCAGCTCCCCCGTCGATCGGCTTTGCGTCAGCACCGCCACGCGGCGTTTCACGTCCCCGCCAGAAAAGCTCCCCCGCCGTCACGCTTGTGAACCGGAAGGGAAGGTGTCAACCATAGCTGGCCTTCGGCTGCTCATAGCCAGAGGATATAATTTGTGTGCATAGCTATTCCTCTGCAGGCGTTTTAAAGGCATTTTAACGGTACCAACAGCAACGGTAATACCGGTCACGCGTCGCGGCAGCACGTCGCCGCTCTTTCCATATTTTAGTGCAGTGACTTGCTTTTCCAAAAGCCACCCACAAGTGTGAACAGTGTCTAGAGATATGCTCCAACTCGCAAGTTCATGCTCGGGACAAGCCCTTGGCTTCTAGGACTGTGTAGCTTATTCGTGTTTATACCTTGCATGTTGCGTCGCATTTGAGTAGCTTTCTCTCCGCTGCAAGAAATCGTACTATGGAACAAAGACTAGTTTGTTCGACGTTCTCAAGAGAAAATGCTTGCATCTCTTGAGGAAACACAGGCAAATTTGGCTCAGTTCTCAAGTCGCACCATTATTCGCATGCTTACCAGTGCTTTGGGACTCGAAATGAAAGCGTGCTCAAGCTGTGCTTTTAAGTTTTATTCGCGTTTTCTGTGCAGAAAAAATTCCTTCACCGTGGCGACTTCACCAGTTTTGGAGGAGAAAATTACGGCTGCAGCGCTGTAGCCTTCTAGAGTCGGAATAATGGTTTGTGTATTTTATGCACTTTCCATGTGTATATTGTCTTGCAAAGGGACAACAGTATAGTTTAAGGAAAGGATAGGTTTGTTCGCAAGTAGTTGATGAAACAGGTTAAGATGCTTTAAAATGGCTGGAGTTCAAGAAGGCTAAGTGGATACAGGGTAAGCCACGCACTATAGTCTCGATAAAATGAAAGGCAGCTGTGTCAAGCTGCTTTTTCGCTACGCACGAAAGGCTGGCTTTTGGAGTTTACAAAAGTGTTTTTGCTGCCCTCAAGTAACCATGGTGACAGTAATCAATCGATCAAGCGGCGAGCCGTCTGCACGCAGCTGAACACTAACGGTGAGCGCTCTTACTCCCCCCTACGTAGTGCCACAAAAGATTATCCAGCAAGCTAGCTTATTGAAGTTCTTATAAGCGTAACAATTTCCTACACACCTAAGATAATATAGAGGGTAAATTAGGACGAAACACTCTTTTTTTCGACAAACGAGTACAACCTAGCACACGCGTGTCTTTTCCTGCTGGTTGCGTTAGTCGGCCTTAAAATATGCTTCTCAGCAAATTTATGTGGGTATGGTTGCACCACATAATACAGGACTGGGCCCAGCTATCTTTGGGCGTGATAAATGCTCAAGAAGGAGGCGTACAGTCTCATCTTCGCGACGCGCACAGATACCGGAGTCCTCGAACCACCCCCGCCTTCCTGACGGGGACACGGGAGCCGCCGTGATTGGCGCGCACGTCGTTATGGCAAATTGTGGACCATTGTCCGAAGAAATTTCAACTGGTATGCCGTATCTGGCAAAAATAGCACTTGTTGCTTCAACGACTGTCTTTTCGGTAGTGTCTTTGAGTAGCTCTACCTCAGGAAAATTTGATAATTCGTCATAGACTCACAGGTATGACCGTCCTCCAAACTAAAAGATATCGATGCCGACACGATTCCAGGGCTTATCGGATACCGGGCGCAACTTTAATGGCTCTAGTAGCTGTCTGTACGCGTACGTCTTGCATGCATAACACGCTTGCACGAAAGCTTCTATTGCAGCATTGATTCCTGGCCAGAAGACGAGATTTCGTGCCCCTGCTTTACGTTTATTGATGCCCAGGTGGCCTTGATAAATTCTTTCCAAAGTTTATTTCCTCATGTTAGCCGGGACCACAACTTTGCACCCTTTTAAGAGGACTCCCTTTACGTGTGAGCTTTCTCCCTCAAACGACTTCCACTGACCTTTAAGTGGCTTTCCGCCTTCCAGGTCTTCGATAACTTTCTTCAGCTCTTTATCCCGACTTGTTTCATTAGCCAACCGCTTCCAGGTGCTCTCGGTGACGAGTGAAGAGACTACACTTACTGCATGCTCTTTAGTGTCGTCATTGATGACATCGTTTTCTGTGCTGGTCCCGGTTGTTGCTCGTGACAGCATGTCGGCGAGAAAAAGCTGCTTCCCTGGCGTTAATTGCAATTTTGTGTCGTAGCGAAGAAGGCGCATGAAAAACCGCTGCAACCGGGGGGCGTGTCTCCAATGGCCTTCTGGGAGATGGCGGTCAAAGGGTGATGATCAGTCTCAAGAATAACCGACCGACCGTATACAAAATGGTTGAATTTCTCACAGCCATATGCGACCGCCATGTCCTCCTTTTCAATTTGCGAATAACGCTGTTCGCGTTCTGTAAGCGCCCGTGAAGCATACGCGACAGGTTTCCATGTGTCACTGTGACACTGTAACAGTGATGGGACGATTCCGTTTCGTGACGCATCGAAAGACAGCTTTGTTGCTTTTGTTGGATCGCACACTGTTTGCAAAGGTTCTTTACTTAATCATTCACAAAGGTGCCTCCATTCTTCACCATGATTAGACGTCCAGTCAAACGCAACACCTTACTTTACAAGATTTCTGAGGAGCGTTGTCCTCTGGGCCACTGACGGCATGAACTTGGTGAAATAATTCACGACGCCCAGCATTCTCTGCACGGCGAGCTTGTCAGCCGGCGGTGACATTTCTATCATACATTTTTTCGGTGATGGGCTTGGTCTGATTCCTTCCTTATCAATGATGTCACCCAGAAACTCGATTTTGCTGACGCCAAACGAACACTTGTCCAGGTTAAATGTCAATCCGGCGGCGTGCAGCTGCCAGCAGTACCGACTGTAGGCGCATGTCATGCTCCTGATTCGACAACCCCCCCCCCCCCCCCCTGACAAGCACGTCATCAACGTACACTCTGATGTCGGAAAGGCCTTCGACAATTTCATTTAGAGTTTTCTGAGATACCTCAGGTGCCGAGGATATTCCAAAGGGTAAGCACAAAAATCTGTAGCGCCCGGATGGCGTTGCAAAGGTGCAAATTCTGGAGGTTTCGTCGTTCAACGGAATCTCGTGAAAGCCAGAGTTTGCGTCAAGACGCGTAAAAACTGCAGCACCCGCTTACTCTGCCTGTATGTCTTCACGTCGCGGCATTGTGTAATGCTCCCTCTTGATACATTGATTAATCCTTCTGGGGTCGATACGTACTCGAATTTTACCGTCTTTCTTTCGCACAATGACCAATGGGCTTAGCCAGTGTATGGGCTCGGAGACATTCTTTATGATTCCTGCGCGCTCCATGCACACCAGTTCCTCTCGGAGCGGCTCCTAGAGGGCCAGCGGTACTCGTCAGGCCGCTTGGACGAGTGGGGTGGCGTCGTCACGCAAAACCATATGATAGACCGTTTCTACGCACCAGTACCTGTGAACAAGTGGCGAAAGTTCTTTATGACTTCCTCAGGACTGTTTTCGGAGACGGCGTGCACGCGTGACACGAGTCCAAGACTTTCGCTGGCTTGTAGGCCTAGGATGGCCTGATGCCCCTTGGATACCAAGAAGAAGTCGACAACGGCGCAATGGTCACCCAGAGCTACTTCTGTGCGAATGACACCTTCATGCTTGATAACACCCCCGCCGTAGGAAAGCAACACTGAAGTGCTTGGTTTCAGTGACGGCTTGGGGCGAATTTTACGGTAGTATCCGAACGGTAGTAAATTTGCTTGCGCGCCTGTATCGACCTTGAATTCGAGCGGTACGTTCTTGATTTGAGCGTGCACTGTGCAGTCGTGTCGGCTTGCCACACTGCGCGACACGTCCAGAATGTCGAAGTTATCTTCACTGCCCTGAAGTTCGCCAACCTCGGCAAATCTTTTGCAGCAGATAGCAAAAAGGTTCGGCCGCTGACACTTTCGGTATGTTTTTCCGAATGCAGGACCGCTTCGTGGCTGGTGCACACGCCCGCATTTGAAACACTTGTGATTTTTGGGCAATTCAATTTGTCCACTCACGTATTCCTTGCGCATAGTGTCAATCTGGCTTTCATCCCGTGCCCAGAGTTTCTTTTGTAGTGCTGCCACTTCAGCCGCTTTAGCAACCTGCTCAACCTTCTGTAACGTCAGTGCCCTGTCCCGCAACAAGGTTTCCTGAACTTTCGCATCGTTAGTTCCATAAACATTCTGGTCTCTGATCATTGCATCCATTTGAGAGCCGAAGTTTCATGCTCGTGCTTAGTTTTTGAATTCTCGTAGAAAAGGTTCGAAGGGCTCACCCGGGGCCTGGACTCGAGTGCGGAAGACGTAGCGCTCATGTACTTCATTCTTCTGCGCGGCACAGTATTCATCAAATTTCTTCACGACAGTGGCGTAGTCATTCTTGTTCTCGTCTTGACCGAAGCTGAACGTGTTGTAGGTCTAGAGGGCTTCCTCGCCCGCAACACTCACGAGGAGTGCCGTCTTGCGCGACTCTGTTCGAGGCTTGTCGGTTGGTTCTGATGCGGCGAGAAAAAATTCGAACCTTTGCTTGAATGCCTGCCAGTTCTTGGAAATTTCTCCAGCCCAGCTCAGCGGGCCTGGTGGCTTCAGGAATTCCATCAGGTTGGTATTTTGCGTAATCTTCGGTTCGCCAGTATTCGACACCGGTGGTCAACCCACTTCTGACACTATGTATCGCAGCGTGCGGCAGACGATACACGACCAGAGGCTCCGAGCAAAGGGAGCAGAAGAACCGCCCCTTTATTGAACGGCCATGTATATATACACTGAAGTGAGGGAGGAGGGTGTGTTCCCTCACCAACATGTTACGAGCATGACTGTTATCGAGTACGTCACACGGGTCGTAGATACGACGCCCGCGCTGCACCAGATACGATACATATGTCGGGTGCTTCTGCAACCCCCGGTCTACTCCACCGCTTTGCCTCATCTAGCTTCCAATCCGCCTCTTCTAACTGGCAGTCCAATTTTAACGAGGGGAATGCCGAAGTCAGGAGCCTTTCCGGCGTTTAGGCTTCGCTGTACAGCTTCCAGCTCCCTTACTCGCGCCCGGTTTGCTTCCAAATTTAACCCCATTTTCGTCAATGTCTGCTCATGATCTTCCCCATTGCCTCTGCCACCCCTAGCTGACTGTGTCGAACTGTAAATTGAGTTCTCGGTTCCTTCGCTGCCTATGTCCCCGGACACGTGAACAGTGGAACAGGCAAGACCGGAAACTCACTCGTGTTGTGCTGAGCATCGCCGTCTCTCGCTGGGCACTGCTCGTCCCTGCTATAGCGGGACGCTTGCGGTCAGCTGTCTCCTGCCGTCCCGCGTCCTTGACAGTCACTGCTTTTCTTTTGGGGCTGCCGTATCACGTCGCGTGTCCTCTGCCGTAGTCCGTGCCACCGTCTCTCTGCAGGTCCTCTCGAACGCTGCGGCTCCCTCCCGCACCTGGCCTTCCCGAACTGCCAATGACCAGGTGTTCCGGCCCCGTCGCCTTTTCCTTGCCTTCAGTCTTGCTCATGTGCTATCTTCCGATAGCGACATGATCCTGTCGACTGCGCCAGTAAAGTTGTTTGCTTGCTTGGCTTGTTTATGTTCCTACTTGCACCAAGGGTGATCCGTCAGTTGCGGTTGGTCGACTGGACTGACTGAAAGTTTTCTTCGCACCAGGGGTGCTCCGTCAGAGACGGTCTAGCGACGAATTAAGATGCAGGGATTCAGGAAGTTAGACTTGAAGTTTTGTGTACAAAAATTTACATTACATTTAGATTGATGAACATGAGGCTATTTAAGCGGCAAAAAGGTTTAAACAAAAAAAGGCAGATTTGGCTAACACTAGGGGAGGCCCCTACACGGCACAGCCGAAGATGCAATACATCTTACCGTAGGCCAGAACAATTTTCCAGACTCCGGGCCGGGTTTTAAGGACCTCAGAGCCTAGCCCACATTTTGCACCAACCAATCAATGCATACTAACACATGATGGTTTACAAACAGCATGGCACGCCTCACAGTTTCTGCAACATCGAAAACCCTCTCCATCAAATAGACAGCAAGAAAATAACACGTAAATTGCTTTAATAAAATGGCATTGCGGGAATGGGTCGTCAAAATGATTGGACCACTAGGATAATTACCAAGTACAAAGAGAAACACCCGAAAATACATAAAAAACACTCTAACACTTTCACATGTGGCAGGCTTCCCGAATACTCGTGGGCGCACCCCCCCCCCCCCCCCCTCCCTGAATAAGGGCAATTATCGGTCTCGACCGAGCCGCTACCGCCGCGAGTAACAAACGGGAGCGTTGGACTCTGGTCGTAACTAGCCGTCTTCGTGACGACTGTTGACAGGCGTCCCCCATGTCGTTGCTGCCAGCCTGCTTCTCAAGAGCTGTTCCTATGCACCGTCTTCAGGTGTCGGCGCCGCCGCGCTCAGCCGCAGCAAGTGCTAGCCGCGTCTGCGCTGACCGTACGTTGCGCTTAATTGCTCCCAGTCAAGCGCGAGAGTCCGAACCCGTCTCGACCGACGGTGTTAGCCCTTCAAAAAAAGAGCTCTGCCGACCTTCTCACCTAGACCGTCATTCCTTCGGTGAAGGGGGGGGGGGGGCGCGGCCGGCTTATGGCGACTTCGAGAGTGTCACTGCTCGCGTCTCCGCCCGCAGCCGCATCGTCGCCGCAAAACTGGCACCTCGGGGAGTTCCCGGAAAACATGCCTTCTCCTTCCTGCTAGCTTCGTCGTGGGCTTGGCTAGTCAAACCGGCTACCTCATCTAACCATCACGGATTACCGACAGGGATTACCGAGGAGAAATCGCCGAATCATGGCGCCGGTCGAACAACAAAAGGACAGATGGTTCCAACAAAGCCACGGGCCTCCACAGATCTCTTACCCGCTTTTCCCAAGATTCCACCAGAGGCCCAAATGGCACTTGCAGAATTACAACAAATAAGGGATCGTGTTCGCCCACACTACCGCCTTGCAAACACAGGTAAAGTAGTATCACATGTGACATGAAAACGTAGGACACACATCTAACTCTGATAATTTGGTTGTACGCATGCAGACAACTAACAGTGACACCACAGTGCATGCAGCACGTCCATTCAGTGTTCCATTCAACACTGTTCGCAGAGTTGGCACTGTTTGTTCACTTTCTGGAACACCTGTGGTCTCCCCGTCCGACCCTCTGCCTCTGTTCGTGTCCGAGCCTGCGCCGCAACGTTACACACCACCCACTAAACAGTTTTAGGAAACAATCCGAGCTTGCGAGTGGCAGTGGCAACAATCTGGTACTAACAACCCCCGGGGTCATACACTAACGAGCAGAAATGCACAAAACCTTGTTCTATGGCTCTCCACGGGAATGTTATCCCCACCCCCAGTGATTCTTCCTTACACCTGCCTATTTCAATTTTTCCTCTTATTTCAAAAGGCATTGAGATCTGAAATTAATACGTACAAGGATGACATAAACTTACCCAAAAATAAAGTACTGCATCAATTTCAGCACGGTTTCAGATGACATAGATCCACTGATTCAGCTCTTTTATCTCAGAAAGCAATAATCATCGAAAATTTTAGGAAGAAAATGTTGGAGCCAGGTATATACGCACGTAGACTTTTAAAAGGCATTTGACTCAGTCACATAATTTTCCTTTCTAAGCTTCAATGCGCAAGCCTTGATGAAATGATATTTCCAGTACAGGGCGCGCTATACGGAATTAAACAATTTGAAATCATCTACACTACCACATAATTTCGCGGTACAGCAAGAGAACATTGTACGTCCGCTGTTATTTTCTATTTATATAAAAGACGTAGTCTGATACACAAACGCACAATTTATATCCTATGCAGATGATACATATGATTTTATTAGAGGCAGTTGCGAATGTGACATTGAACTTTGTAAAAATAAAGGCTTGGCCGTCATTCAGACGTGGGTTTATGCAAACCAACATCGGACAAATTAAAATAAAAGAAAAATTAGTTATACTTGCCGAAAGGGAAACTTATTTCCGAACCATTTATTTTACAGCTAGGCAAAAATATATTGTAAATATGCGGTTCTCTTAAGTTCCTTCGTGTAATCTTTTCAGTGCGCTGAACATGGAATAAAAACATAAATTATCTTTATTTTAAATTAGTCTCTTTAGGGCTCTTATGTATATTAGAAAGTATACGCACTCAAAAACTTAAAATCCTGCTCTAGAATTCTCTAGTGCTGTCTTTACTCCAACAAAGTAACGTTGTTTGGGGCACTACTGGTGTCACAACCCTGTCTTATCGGCACTTTCTCTAGGAAAGGCCTTGAGACATATAGCAAATTTTTCTTCCCATTATCCTTCCCTTGATCTTTTTGCAATATGAAATTGCTCCCATTTTCAAAATGTATACTTAGCGGTAGATGGTATGCTTTAAGTCCTATTTTAAAGCCAGCGATAACAACTTGGCGGAAATCGCCAAGATGGAAGACAACGAATCTTGTCACCATACTGGATATGGCGAAACGTGGAATGTACCCACGCCACCAGCGAACTACTACAAGGAATCATTATCATACACACCCCTCCCTCTCTTTGTAAAATACGTTGCAGCAAGTGTCGTTTGATCATTTTCGTAATTGTTTTTGTAATTGTTTTATCGCTTTCACCTATGTGAAGGGCGGAGTATGTTTTCGGCGTACCGACGTAATTTTGTTTTCGATGGCAACTGTTACTTTATGTCCACTTACGTTCATTTTTGATACCTTCTGTGCCCTCAATAACTGCCTAAAATGTTTACAATACTTGTCCATTCTCTTTTTTGTGCCTGTAGAACCCTTGTGCCATAGCCGTATCTGCATGAATGACTAATTGTAAAGAGGCAGGACCCGCATCAAGCCGTTGTCAGGGCGTTTTCTTTCTCCTCCTCTGAAAAAAAGAAATGAAAGAATAGCATTGTTCCTGTATGGTAGCCTGGCTTCGCCTCTTGCTCTTTTGCGTTTGCATTTTATTTCATTTCGCCACCCTAGCCCTCCTCACCAGTGAGATCTCGGCATGTGTTTCTGCTGATGATATTTCCTAACCTCTTTGGCTTGCTGCGTCTGTGAGGACGGTGACGATTTCAATAGTTAGTAGGATGGTTAATTGGCTTCTCTTCGTGGCTGCGTACTTGTAGCCCCACATCTGGCTTCCCGCATTTAAGTCTCCTACAATGATTAGTGGAACCCTCCCCGCCTCTAGTAGTGCTTTTTCCTTTCCTGAAGATGTCGAGATTCGCATACTTGTTGCTCGGTCTATTATTTAAACATTTGGAATAAAGGCACCTCTATACTTTAGGTTTGCGGACATGATTTTTCCAAACGAGTAATCCATCTGGTCTTCCTCGAGATCGTGCTCTTAGGGTTTATATTATTTGCTAAACATTATGTATGTCTCATTACTTTATGGTGTGTTGTGCCCTGAGATTCTGGCTGTCGTATTTGTCTCGTGCAGCGCTATTATTTCAAGGTTGTATGCTGCTGCCTGTCTTTAATGCTGCAATATTAGTTGCTCTTTGTTTGAAGCGCTCGCAATTCCAACGAAATAATGTTGGATCTTTCGTCATTCGGTCAGTGTTGTCTCTATACGCAGTGAATTCCTATTCCATCTAACACGCTGTTTAGCTATCAGTGATGCGAAGCAAAATCAAAATGCAGCGGCTCACATATCCAGCGTTCTCGAACGAATTCCACAAACACCCTGAACTATATATACTACAGTGCCGTCTTTGCACATGAATTTTGCGAAAAGTTCAACATTACGTCCGTGGTAGTTGTCCAAATAAGATTAGTTAAACATTTTTCTATAGCTATCATCATAATTTTTGCTCTTAAGATTGCAACTCAGGACTACATAATTGTGTTCCGCTGAAAAATGTAGCCACTGATAAGAGACCATTGCTTTGTTTCTGACGCCTACGAATGCTATGTGGCACACAAAAGATGTCATTATTTATTCAAGGAACACTAATATTTTTTCTTCGTTATATAGGAGCAAACTTTGTGATATATGATATGGCAGGATGCTCAGTATTTAAAATTGCATTCTATGTCTAGGCTATCTGAGAGTCCGCTGCACTTACCATATCTCCCTCTTATACATAAGTAATGGATTTAACATCTACACAGTAGAAATCAGGGAGGCTAGGAAATGAATACTTTGGTTTGAAGATTCGGCGGAATATCAAAACTAAAATGCCTAAATGAACTAAGATTCTATGAAACCCCACAAACGAAGTCTTTTTCCCCAGATTATAGCTCAGAAAAGGTAAGTGAAGGACGAAATTAAGACTGGTTGCACTACAAAAAAATTGCGTCGCTCGAAAGATTAGTTCAATGTTTATTTGCACTGACTGTTATGTCCCGACCAATTGCAGACCACGATAAAGATCTCGTTTCTGATATTTCCAACAGCATGAAGCACATCAAGGGAAGTGCTGATGGAAGCATATATAACAATGATTACAATATACTGATTATATACGTCAAAATCATAACAAACAGATTTTTTTTCTGGAGAAGGCAAAACTGATAACCGCAGGTACGGGTGAAGAAGTGTCCCACCGCCACCAGTAGTAAAATTCCTGTCCAAGCTCACGGCAGCAAAAACAGGTGGAGTGAACTCCCAATCGTAAATACATTTATTCCGCCAAGTTTCAATAATGTCAATACCGTGGGCAGAATGCGTACGCATGAAAGACAATAAATATTGAATTTATTTACAAATACTGCGCTTTTGTTCACGATGACAAGGTGATGAAAGTAAGGTTGTGATTAGATGACGCGTAATGTGAGGACCCTGAGTCGGAAGTACGGGGGTATTTAGTAGCACAAACAAATTAGTTCAACTGTCTCTCCGGCTTTAATAAACATTCTCCAAGAAAGAATGATCACATATAACTTCACGAAAAAATGACTGTACAAAAAAAGCCTAGTGCCTCCCCTCCGCCAGAATTTTGTCTTAATGGATCAAAGTGGTGGACAGAAACACTCAGTAATTTATAAACTTGTTTTTGTGCGATAATTGAGAACCGTGGCTTGGTCGTTAGTGTGATAAACTTTTAGCAAATCTGGGCGAGAATAACGAGCGCTCCCTGCAACAAACCCGTGCCAGGGCGCGTTATGGAAGCACTTAATGTTACGCTCTCAGTTAATACAGATCAAACTTTTCTAATGAGTGCTCAGTGTGCCAGAGCTTTCATTCACACATCCTCATATACTATGTATTATAAAAGCATTTTTTTAGAAAGTAGTCAATGATCTTCGTTTTTATGGCGCAGCTCTGATATTAAAATACTTGAAGAGGTCATATCACCACGTAACTAGCAAAAACGATTGAAAG
This sequence comes from Amblyomma americanum, assembly GCF_052857255.1. Taxonomy (NCBI): domain Eukaryota; kingdom Metazoa; phylum Arthropoda; class Arachnida; order Ixodida; family Ixodidae; genus Amblyomma; species Amblyomma americanum. The sequence continues at coordinate 690,801 of NW_027526494.1, forward strand.
TCTTTGGACACAGATTAGGATTGCAGTTTGGATGCATGATCTGCAGCGCAAGTTGGTACATGTTCAAAGGAAAAAACAGCGAAGAAGGACGCAGAACCAGGAGAATGAACACAAAGACTGTCGCCGGACTTACAATTGATTTATTGCTGGTTCAGTCACGCATTTAAAGCCACTTACTTGCGTAAGCGCACATACACGCCACATTTATTTAAGTCCGGACGCCATTACAACCCGGACAACAGATGAAATTCCTTGTCAGTGATAATAACAGACGGGTGACTTATGGAAATGCATTCGTTCTCTTTGATTAAAAACGGTTCTAACAGTTAGCGCTGATGCCTCGACGTTCCGCGGTTGACAATAGTAGTTCTGTGAAGCAAAGCTGAGCAGTTTTGTCACTCTTTCACATGTATGGACAGGTTGCTCCTCTTACCAGAACGCCACGTTCTGCCGTGCTCCCTGAGGCGATCGTTCAAGCACTGCCCCGTCTGCCCTATGTAAGCTTTTCCGAGAGAGGATGGCATAGAATATGCTACCCCCACAGCACACTTTATGCACTTTATAAACTTCGTTTGGTGCGTTGGTCTGCTGGCAGGTTCTCGTTGAGAGCCGGAGATGAAGACGCAAAGAGCGGAAAGCTTGCAGGAGGCCGAAAACACCAAATTCATACAAACCTTTTAAGAAACATTTTTCAGCCTATGCAATCTTTCATGGTAGTATGGGATCCCCTCAAAATTTTTTCTCCTATCTGTTGGTTGCGCGGTATTGGCAGCAGGCTTCTTCATTTTTCCCTGAAGCTTCAACGAACGCCAGGAGCAACGAGGAAGGCAATCCAGAAGCCTCTAGTCGGAGCACCTGCTCGGCAAGACTCTGTTGCATAGGATGCGGGTGACTTTTTTGCAGCACATATGAGAAACAGAGGCTGGTAATGCAACGTTTAACCACCTTCGATTGAGCAGAAAGATAAGGCAAAAGCGCCTTTTGACACCCAGAAGCATGCTTCCAAGAAACGCGTCCGTCAACTAAAAATTGAGTTCTAAATCTAGAATTTTAATGGTTTTGGTAGAAGGTTGGTCTTTGGTGTAAACCATATTCTTAGAATAGGCACTAAAAAGAATTAAAACCTGATCCCCACAGGGGTTAGCTGCTCAGTTGATGATAAGTTTAGAATGATTAAAAAAGTTTATAAATCTAAAAACAATTAGAATACGCGTGTCGTGAAGAGTTTCCCGCCGAGATAAATCAAACTTCGCCAAAACATGGTACACAGCACAGGCGCAACATTCGAGCCTATGCAAATGTCTTGCTTCTGAACAACGTATTTGTCACGTTGCTGTATAATACTAAACCTCAGGTAGGCTCTCAGCAATTCCAGGAAAAGGTCGAGTGCCATTTCGCATTTGTTCTTGAATGCTACAATACTGTTGGCCACTCAACTCTAAGAATCACTACGCCAGGAAACTGACTGTTGAAACGGCAATGGCCGCAATGCCTTCAGCCATGGGATTCTGCTTTGTTGGTTGTTAGTAGAACATTTCTGATGCGTGAGGTGCGTGGTTTTCTTGGGTAAAATGGCAGAACTTACAAAATAGGTTCATAGCGCGAGTAGAATTCTACTTAGCTGGTGTTAGACATCCGTTGCCTGTTTCAGTGTTGTTACTGGAACCTACTGAAATTGCTCTGGGGCCTGAATTGAGCTTACTTCACCACTCAAGACCTGGTGAATTCTCAATAGAATGCCCGCGAACACCAAGACAAGATTATGTGGACAAGGGAGCGGTAGCAGAAGCGAACGAGTAAAACTGCGCAAAGAAAACGGTACGAAGGCACACACAAGCTCAAGGAAGGTGTAGTATGTGCATGTGTGCGCGCTTCGTGCCCTTGGTTTGCGCAGTTTAGTCGTTTGCTTCAAATGCATCAACTTGCGCGCCAAGACGTCCTACCTCGGTAGCAGAAAGCGACCACTATACACGAAGGACTGAGCCCCAGAAAATTAACATACCTGTATGAATACCAAGCAAGGAGAAAACGTCGTGGCGGTGACGTTGTAGCCTACCATACAGGAGGATCAACCCTACGCGCAGTTTATAGTTACAATTGACGGCTGGAGTGACAGTCCAGGAACTTCCATTGACGGGCTGATACAGAACGTGGTCACCGGGATGCGTCGCTTAGGGAAATTCGAAGCAGGACACGCCATAACTGTCACACATGAGAGTGAAACGGCAGTCCCAGAGTAAAAGCTACATGCCAATTGAGAAAAGAGGTTGAATGGCGGAGGGAGCAATATCACTTCATCGGATACTGCAGAGTGTGAGGCCAGCAAGAAAGCGAAATTATTAGCTTCATGAAGAAAAAGCGGAGTATAAACATCATTCTGATGCAACTAAAGCATATCTCACACTAGTCCCCCACCATCCTCCACCGCGTGCCAATTTTCGGCCAGTGAACCGTGTAACGAATGAATAAGCATGTCGGCCAAAGCCATAATGGTCGCACGCAATATCTGCCGCCTCGTATACACGCTAGAAGGCCACCAAAAGAAAAGCGTTGCGCCGTAGCTCTCTAGGAAAGTGAAGGCTGAACTATGTTGGTTATGGCGCAATTCACTCTCTTATTCACCTCAATCTACTTTGCACTCGGTCCTGATTGACTATAACTCCAGAGCCGCACGGCTGAACATTAGGCGCAGATCCTCAGCCAATAAAGCGGTCCTGCAAGCTGCTGGGGCGGGGTTCCCTAATCTTCCATACCATCCTTGACCACGCCCCGCATAGTGACCATATGGTTGAGGGGACTCCGTCTGGTCATGTACATTCAAGCACTCAAGGCCTGAAGCAGCCACAGGTCAAGCCGCGGCGCTAAGCCTAACCGTAGCGCGCTCAGCCAACACGAATTGAACAATAACATTGCTGGCGGTGTTGCCTAACTAGACGAGAATCTGCGTCGCTGTGGTCTTCCAACGGTCCGAACACGGTTTGTGAAAACACCCCAGAGGACAGCTGGTTTTGCGTTTATCCTATCTTTCCGCCCGAAATACGTTGTTCTATATTGGAACGTAAGAGCATAAGAGCAGGTAAGCGATCTGGCTTGTGAAGACAGGTAAGTGCAGGCTGCACAATTGAGCGCGTGAACCAAACGGCTGCCGCTAGCCTACCTTTCTTCTTATCAAGCATCAATGCCACAGAAACAGCGACGAACTCGTACGTCTGTAGCCCGGCAAACCAAAACTACCGCAACATTCACAGGACGGAAGCAGCGGAATACGCGGCGCAGGTTTTCGACCGATGGCTTGGTCGCTACATGTACTGAATTCTCGCACACCGTACCACATGACAGGGCCTGCTGACACGTACACAGGACACAAGCCACAGTGTTCCGCTCTGTTTTTGCAACCCTCCAGGATACTTCGGCCTGAAGTAGACCAATTGGGGCCCTTCCATGGCAGCGATTCCTCCTGTCTTTTGATTCCTTCTGGGCGCTAACTTTTTTGCGCAATATACTTCACCGAAAAGAGAGGTGCACTTGGAAGAACAGCAGCGGCCGAGCAAGACAAGGAGCTGCTTTGAATTGCTTGGTATCGTCTTTAGTTTTTTCTCGTTTGCACCCTGTCCGTCTACGCCAGAGAGGGGTGGAAGTACGTAGCGGTCGCTATTGGAGACAAGGGAAGCTTAAAGGCCCCCTGCCGTTCATAGGGCAAGTAAACATTGGAACAATTAGTTGTCCCTGGAGGCCTCTGATCTGAGTGAAAATTTTACCCTATATTAAATGTGGAAAGAACGCGAAACCAATATTTCTTTCAATGCGGGGTACAAAAATCTTCACTATTGCTTAAAATTGTGAAACTAAAAACACAATTAACAGCAGGATCAGGGATTGAAAAGTCGTGTGCATGAAAAGAGGAAGTTTTGTACCAGGTGTGCCTGCTCCCATTTCGAGCCCATTACGCACCATAGAAGAACGAACGCAGGCGCAGTAACGTAAGAATAAACTGAACGTTGCACGGAAACTTTTCATTTCTTTAGTGTGAGCAGCCGCCGATGGCTCCAACGCTTCTGGTATAATGACGGCGTTTTTAATCTACATATTCAGAAAATTTTCCTTAGCGAATGAGCTTTTGCTGTCATAGAAACGCCTGCCTCTGCGAAAATGGTCCTCTTTTCATGAAAACGGCCGTCTTGTCATGAAAATACTGTCTCTGGCAAGCTGGTGGACCAGCGGAACGGAGCCTATTTGGCACGAGTGCTGAAGTAAAAAGTGGACTTGAAAGCAAAAAAAATAAACATCAGGAGATAAATGGGCCCAACTAGTGCAGTATGGTACAGGCGGCCCTCTAAGCGTTCTGGTGTTCAAACGTTCAAACAGTCAGAAAAAAGCAAAGTTTGCTTTCCTGGTTGCGCGACCTTGTGGCGCGTTTCCTTTAAAGCTCGAGAGCAGTCCTATGGAATGAGCTGATCGTCACATGTGAGCCCTATCTTCTCCTCCTACATAATATTACTTGATTACGCAAGATTTAGAAATCCGGTATTCACTATCTTCGGCCAAACTTGCTGATCTCGGTTCCATCTTTTTCAGGTATGAAATCCCTGAACGCCTGCAGCGATTTTTTTTTGTGAAGCTGTTGTGGAAACTAATGGCAACTCTAGACCTTCAGCTCAACAATACCGACTCCAGTCCCTGGAAAGAGGTTATGCCAGAAGGCTCGTAGTATATGCGCTGGACGCAGCACGTGAATGAACTTGCCCTAGTTAAAACGCTCGGGAGAATCCCACTACAGTTTGTCGCGTGCATCTCTTGACGCTCCATTCGTGTAGACCGCACATGTCTCTTAAATTTTGGTGCGCGTAATTTCTGCAATCGTCTTCTTTCGGGAGAGTACTGAACACCAGATACGGAAAATGTAAGTGTTCTCTGTGCAGTCCTATCGTGTCCTGCTGCTAATCCCAGGCTCTCGGGATCGACCTCCAGTTGCGAGGGCTATATTTCTATGGAGGAGAAATGGACAGACGCCTATGCGATGTGTGATGTCAGTGCAGGTAGCGGATCTCTAGGTGGCCAAAATTAATTTAGTGCCCTCCATCATGGCGCCACTCATAGCTCATGTGTAACTTCATAATGTTAAATTTCATTTGTGTACGACACTATACCGTGCCAAAATCGGCGCCCATTTCAGCCCTCAAGTTTCCTGGGTAAAAATTTCTCTCCTTACTCTTTTGCATACATCTTTGTCGGCAGCTCGTTCACTGAATTGGTGGGCTGTATATGCGCGAAAAATTAGAACACTTGTACATGCGAACACGAGCTCATACTGGTAACATTAAATTCCAGAGGTGGAAACTTTAGGCCAAAGTACGTTGAGAGAGCCACGGCGTTCAATGCCACAGAATCCATAGAGCTGTTGCTCGGATGGGTCTGTTTTCATGGAGCAAGAGGTGGCTGAGTGAAGGCATCCAAGCAGTCGCAGAAAACTTAATTCAAGCCATACCTACTGCACATTTCATTCATTTCAGCTTACGATATACCTCATGATTTGCGTTTATTTTAGTGCGCCACCACTAGGTGCTGGCTAGACAAAAAGCTGTCCTATGCGCGATTGCAGCCTCCGTCTGCCAGATGCCACCTGCCACTGTTAGCAAGCGGAGTGTTCAAGAACTATGTGGGTTATTAGTGGAAAAAACCATCACGTATCCTCATGTGACCTCCACCTTTCATAGTAATAAAGTGGACAGAGGGAAATGGCACTCTCTGCTTTTACAGAATAAGGGAACGCAAGTGACAGAGGGAAGACGAACAGAGGGGGACAGGCGACAGGTACCGGCTGTAAAGAGTGAAAAGAGGGTAATCGCCCTTTCCCTGTCGTGCGCTTGCATCAGGTGCATGACTACCGAAAAAGCCATGATGTGTCCAAGTGCAGCCTAGAGGTGTCCTGGTGAAAGAGGAAAACCAGTTTCGTGGCAGCGTTTGCCTCGTGGAAAGGTCGAAACCCATGCATGCCAGCTGCTGCCAAGTGAAGAGGAGAGTAACGCGTCTGCTGCAGCCCACAGGAAAGCAGACAACCCGCTTTTGCGGCAGCTGCAGGCAAATGAGAGACAGGAGAGAGGGGGTCCGGGGGGAAGGGGGAACTAACTAGCTGAAGGGCTGCCGTTCATATACAGGCGAGATATCTTGAGGTACAGCAGAATTTATTTGGAAGAAGAAAACATCAAGTTGGCATAACTGTAAAGCATAATCGCAATATTCAGTTTTTAATCGCAAATACGTCTAGAAGTGGTAGTAATTGTTTCAATTGTTTTCTTAAGCACGCCTTAGTGGCCAAGACTCGGCCGTTCGTGTTCTCACGGTATCAAGCAGGGGAGAATATGCCAGTTGTGCTGATAATTCATTAAGCCAGCAAAATCTGTTTAAAAGTAGAGTTATTTGTTATCTGTGTTGTCGGTAACGTTATTACTTCAAAACCCGGGAGAATAATTAATGCTGAGCACACCCGCAATGTCGGTGCTTAAGAGAAATTTTTTATTTACACTTACTGAAGCAAGATAAATATTTGTGTCGCCCATTTGCTCTACTGCAATTTTGTGCTGATATTTGTCATCAGCTTTCGTGCAGTCACTGTGCCGTAGATGTGTTTCACATATTTCAGGATTTTCTCGGCCGGCAATTGAGCTGAAAAGACGGCGAACCTCTTCCGAGCACTTTATCAAACTGCCGCTCTTTCCTGTTGCTCTCTACTACGTATGTCAGTTAAGATATAGGCGTTTGGTTGTTTCAGTCGCCACCTAGCTACAGTTGTTGCAGACCAAGTTCTTAGACTGGCTCGGGAGAAGAACGACGCCGCCGGAAACGAAAGTAGCGAGACCCGTTGGGTAAAAGAAAGGAGAGTGTAGTTTATTTCCCATTTTACCGTGGTCAACTTCTACACGTGGAAGCATGTGAGAAAAAACAAGGAGTAAGCAAGAGAAGTACGCCGCTACTCTCCTGCAGTGCACCTTCTTAAATACATCCCGAGATTCTTTCAACAACGTCCCATCAAGGGGTCATATATTGCAGATGACTTTGGGACCGGCTCTCCGCAAAAACCTTCGCAATTTTCTTCTCACAGTGGTTCCAGGGCATTAGTTTTACTCATCTCTCTGCGGCTGACCAGCTGCGCTACTCCAAGCACTCCGTCGAAGTGGTCTACAGGCGACGTGGGGACTACCGTTCTTTCCCAATACAAAATGGAGAGTCTGCTGCTGCTGCCACCGGGAGTTTTCGAGATCCGGCGCCAAGCGCGTCACGGGGATGACGGCTTTGTTGACTGTTCACGTGTACTGCGTTTCCTGACCGACCGTTTCCTGTTAGTATCGGGATCCCACCCTCCCGGCCACGGCCTGTCAGCTTCATCGCTTCAGGGGGTCACGCAACTATGCCCCCTGGGGAAGTCTGGCGCTCTTCGGCAGCCGCTGATGGGGCGAAGTAGATGGGGCCAACTGTGTAGTGCCGATCTCTCAATGTGGAAAAAGTAAAAAGAAGAAGAAGAAAGGCGCGAAAGCGCTGAAATTCAAATTCTGACTAGATATAACTATGGTTCTATAAAACACATTAAAAAATTCTTGCTTGAGGATATTCCTAAAATGCTGACCTTTAACATCATAGGCATACCACAACTTCGTTGCGAACCCCTTTAAACCTAGAACATGCGGAACGTTAATCATAACAAAACTGCTTTACTATAAAATTGGCCTCGTTTTCAAGAGAAGGCTGTGCTGGCAGCAGAGTTTTGTTTTAAAGAGCGTAAAAACGTTTTAACTGCCACTCTATGTTGAGCATAAATTAGACTGATCTCTTTCGTATACTGCTACTATTTTACTTCTTTATTCATTATGCTGTTGATAACTCTGTTTTAAAAGCACGCATTCCAATTTTGAAAAATTTCAACTCCAAATTGTTTTGAAAGATAAAATTATTTGTTCTCGCTACCTATCACCAATTTTTCTCTGCTTTCTGAACAGTTGATGACACATATTTCACTTGTTTTTTTCAGCACGGCAGATAAAATTCCGAAAAATCAACTACAGTATAATGAGAAGACAACGCTTGGAGAGACGTGGTTTGCTTCTACAGACATGGTTTCTTTTCTTGTACGCAACACTCAACTGGGCCAGCAGTTTTGCTTGCAATAGCCAAATTCCAAGTAGGACATCTCCTTTTATAAAATTTCACAGGTCTTTCTGTTACAAATTTGGAAATTGCTAAACGAAATCTGGTATTATTGTGCACAATAGGAAAACGGAAAAATTTTCCTCTCAGCGTGCATCTGTCTCATGGCCATCTCATGCAGTTATAACGACATCCCGAAAAAACATTTCCCGACTCCAGCGGTGTGTTACTGTTTTAGTTTCCTGCATTTATTGTTGTCTTGGTTTCCTGCACATGTATTGATTTATTTGTTTTATTTATTTATTTATTTCCAAACTTAAACACGTCACGCCCGAATATAAGCTTCATATATACAAAAAGGACTGACATATATGACGCATATTCCGAATAATAAAATACATGTTCTCAGATTACGCCCGTCGGACGAAGCAGGAAATGCCGCAGCCAAGAATACAGTGTTCTGCCGAGCCCAGTGCGAGAATGTGGTCGTGCGTTTGCCAATATCATACCCAACACTGATGTAAAGCATTTTTGAACAGGACAGAGATTATGAACACAATTTTTTTATATATTTTGAGATTTCACTATAGCAATCCATATATCTGCAGATATCACGTTGGTAGCCGTTATTTTTTGTTATTAAAATTTTGGTATAGTGACAAGCGCTCCCCGTTGGTTTTCTACGGGAGTCTTGACTGCTCCATGCGAGCGATGGAAACACTACAAAAGAAAGATTTTACTACATATCGAAAGAATGAAGCAGTACCTTGCAGTCTTTTAATACTCAGAATGTTTGTCCAAGAATGTTGGACATGGGGGCGAAGAACGAAGCCTTGTCGGCGGACAACTTGCGTTTGTTGCGGAGCTAAATTGTTTTCGTTTATAAGGAAACGTAATTCGTGCCGCGTTTCTCAGGGGCTCGTACTTCCAATTGGCATTATGAGAAGGAGCATTCTTCAAAGCAGCCACTATTGATGGGAGAGAAAGCGTGCCTTGTTTTAGGTCCGTAGTCTTTCGGTGATCATGTGACCACTCCGTACATGTAGCCCGAGGTTAACGCCTCCTGTAACCATCGCTGCTGTCGAATAGTGCGCGCAGTTGCAGCAAGCTAGAAATACATTTCGTAAAAGCCTGAATCTTGTCTTTCATAACAGGTTTTTAGCGCTGGTAGCTGCCGCAGGCAGAGCCCGCACATCGAAGCCCTAGCAATTCGTTAGTCGACGTAGCATCAGTCAGGTTCAGTCTAAATACAAAAGTAATGCTCTAAGCGCTATCACTAAACACCAGCGTCAAACTCCTTTCTTTGCCCATTTTGAAATATTCATAAGAGATTAACTCGGACACTTTTTGTTTTGTGACTTTCTCTTAGACTGGCCCTTAAGGCAATAGTAATCATTGACAACCTTGTAGAAATAACCGGTGTTCAGTATGCAATGTTTCATTGAATTTTTCGTCGCATGAAGTTCTAGTTTATCCTTCAGTAAGAATCAGTAGTTACCAAGCCCCAAGCAGATAAGAGGACACGAGACACATACAGGCAAGACTTGGACAGTGCTTCGTCGTTTAAATTCACCCTACTTCTTACGCCACAACCTGCTTCACAATGTCATATGGTAGCGAGTGAAATGAGTAATTCTCGAAATACAGCGTAAGATACTTCTTACGTAGTCAATTTTTGTCTCTTAATGGTGCGAGCACACTATTCTGGACGTTATCGAGCATTGCTGCTTACCAGCTGTCGCCTGTAGTCCAGTTCCAGCGCCCGAGAGACGCTTCGGAGCATCTGCCAGTATGCTAGGATGGCACATCCACACGATGACTATGAAGATTACAGCAAACCCCAAGCAGAGGCTTTACTCAGGCGATGGTGAAATAATCGCTGCTGAGCGCATTGCACAGTGGAAGAAAACCAAAGCATCAGAAGGCAAATGTGCATCGCTTCATTCTACCTTTTTACCGTAATTAGGCTGCGCTTTCCCCTCGCCTATGCATAGCCGGATCCTCTCTGCCTCTGCAAATTGTCGTGGGCAGCCGCCAGCACATTTTTTAGAGCGCAAAAGGTAGAGCTGTCGCCCTAAAATTGACTGCGGTTTCACAGTGCTTCTTAAAGCAGAAACCAACAGATAGCGGTATCATATTATTTCTTTTGCGCTACACCACCATTAGCAACAGTCTGCTCCCCACTTAGCTTGCACTACTCTCCGGTGATAGATTAGTGCGTTGGAAGAATTCTTTTGGGAGTCTGCAGTGAATGCCATTTTAAGTTGGAGTCGAAAGCAACCATGCAATCGATAGTACTTTGGGAGATACAGCCGTCGAGTATAAGCCCACTTTCAACGAATGTGGGCTTGCCCACTTATAGCAATATCGCCTCTCCCCTTTCTGTTGCCGTCCCCATTGGCATCCTTGCCCGCCCGCTATTCTTAGCAGCGTTGCGCTCCGCTGTTCAATGACCATTTTCGCATTGCTTTCCGTCATGTGCACGCTGCCAAAGTTCCTGCAAAATGCTGCTGAGCGCCAACTACGCATGCCTTCGTAGTGAAGCAGATACACCTATTTACTTAAAATTGACAGAAATTTCGCGATGCTTCATAGTGAGAAACAAGCCAACAGCAGAATCGCCTCGATCACATTGGAACCCGGCCCTTTGCAATGTAGCAGATAGAGCTATTGAGTTAAAAATGACAAAAGTATTGCCATGCTTCGTAATGCAGGTGTGGCCCAATTGCACTACCACCGGATCCCCATTCCATCGTCGTCATGACAGCAAATGTTATCTCGCGTTGCGCTCCGCAGTCCAACGGCAGCGTTGGCTATGCAGTTTTTTTGCGTGCCTCTAGTAAAAGCCATGGCAATGTAATGGCAGCAGCCAAACCAGCATCCCTTCGCTGTGTCGAAATTAACAGGTTTCGCAAATTGGAAATGGTTACTCCATAACGCTCAAAGCGGCACCGGTAGCATTGTTGCGTGTCGACGAATTGGAAGCCTCCGACTTATTTCGTAACTTGAGTTGAGTTTAATGGCGCATAAGCGACTAAGGCTATCATGCGCCAAGCTCAAGGTATAAGAAATTGTTTTCTGTAGCTTTCTACAAAGGTATAAAAAATATGTCAGTGTAGAATGCCTAGAAGGTTATACCCTTCTGCCCAGTATTGAGATAAAAACAAGATATTAAATGTTTCAAAGGAGGCTGGGTACCCTCAGCGGCCGTCCTTGGCTGGGCAAGGACTGGAGGCCCCAACCAATCAAAATAAAAAAACCTCAGCACTTTTCTCTAGGATGCGAAAGTGGCATACGTGCATCAGGGAAAGTACTGAGTAATGTTTTACGTATCTTTAAGAACACCACCTTCTGTTGAAAATCTAAAAACGCAGGACATGTCCACAATTGCATTTTCACCTAAAAGCAGTGATGGATAAAAGAAATGCGTTGGTTATAAAACGAAGAGAAGCACTTTTTCCGTAGCTTTTCCAGTTTTGAACATGAAATTAAAATGTGACTGACTGTAAGTTCATCTCCACATGTACAAACTGGTTTGTCTTCTTTTGTTAGTAGGAAGTTACGAGTAATGTGTGTGTGGCCTATACGGAGGCGGTAGATAATGAATTCGTTGAAACGTTTCTGATGCACACATGACTTCCATTCACCAAGCACTGGTTTTATGAAGTTAAGCTTGATATTTACTTCGCTGTCCCAAGAGGACTGCCAAATTTTCCTTGCCTTGCATTGTAGTAATTCCATGCAATCTTTATAGGGCACATTTGCATTCTTTATTTGCTTGCCACAAGTTTGAGCAGCACACAAATTTCGTAACTTAACTCGAAGTAAAAACGTTCTGGCTCTGCCAAAGCGAAAGAGAGGGTAGCTGTGCGGAACTTTTGCCTACATAACATATAAGGCCATTCCAGTAGTTTGATATTGGACGTACTCGTTGACATTAGCGTGAAGAAGGGGAATAAGATGCACATATGGAAAGAGTTCAGGCCCTTTAGGCAAGCTATGTCTGTTTTGTTTACTCAGTAAGCATAAAAAATCGAACTTTCATCCTCAAAAGAGGTGTAGCAGTTGAAAGCACTTACAATTTTTTTCTGAAAAAGCAGAAGTTGATCAAACTTCCAAACCAAACGATGGTGTCATTCAAGAAGAGAATATTCACTACTCTTACGAACCGGGCAAGAACATGCTTTCGCAGCCGCTTGTCTTGAGTGGGAGCACCAGAATGTCCACAAAGGAATAGGATATACCCAAGCGAACCAGTCTGTGTTACGAAAGCAAAGCGTTCAGTGTCATTTGAGTGAACTGTCTATATTCTGGACAAGTATAAATAAATAGACAACTTTTTCTGACACCAAAAGAAAAGTAGGGCACTCTCTTGCCCGTAATAAAGCACTAAAAAAACTAGGTTATCTACGACGCACGCTACCCAATTCACCAAAAGACACAAAGCTGCTGTTGTATAAATCTCTAATCCGCCCTGTTCTTGATTACGCAGCTGTAGTGTGGAACCCGTACAAGCAATTCGAAATTAACATGTTAGAAGCAGTCCAGAAGAAAGCTGTGCGTTTTATATGTCATCGTTATGATCGCGATTTCTCACCCTCTTCTACACTTCTCTCATTGAATTTAACCACGCTGTCTGTCCGTCGCCACACTGAATCATTAAAATTCTTACATTGTGTCGTCAATTCCTCAGTAAGGCTGTCAGCTAACCACTACATTAACTTTGCACCATTATCATCTACAAGAACTCATCACGAGCTTAATTTGATACCGCATTTTGCGCATGCTAATTTGTTCAATGCGGGCGTTATCAGCGAATAGATTCGACTGGCTGCTCCCAGGCGGGACGACTATTGCAATGGGACACATGCGCCTATTATGGCGCAGCAGGAATGCAGGGGTGGGACAAGCTGTCGTCAACCCTAGGGCGCCTCATGCCAGGGCTGACAGACCAAGCCCCAAATTAATGAGTGCCCGGCGCAGTTTAGGAAATTTTCTGTGCTGCGTTTTCCTCCAGTTAGGTTGGCGAAGTAGAAAACTTTTCACAAAGGCTTCGGCAACACAGGAACGGTGTCCGCAACTTTAAAAGGTGGGCGCAGTGCTATTGTGGACCATTCCGTGCGCCTTGATCACCGCATTTATTTTGAGACCGCCAGTGCCGGTGCACTTAAACGAGAACTTCAAGAGTCGTGGAAAGTATAGAACATTACCGGAAAAGACAACAGGTTCAAGGTTGCCTAACACGTGCGCACGTGCGAGGCATTTGCTACGTGGGAAGCTACCAACCCCACAATCTCACGAAGATTTTTTGTACGCATATGACTCCCACCCGCCCTCACTCAGGTGGCTGACGGTGACTACCCCTTTCATGAATTGCAACTCAAGCGCAATTCACTCTCCTGGCGTCTCTAAAGAGTGCGACTTTCAAAACAACTGGATAATGTACTTTATCCCATTACCAACCAGGCATCAACACCAAAAAGACACAGAGTAAATTATTTATTCACGAATAACGCGTTCGAGCGTAGTTCTTGTCACGAAATGGTTACGCAGCATTTGCTAACATGTGACCGCAACTAACACCATTGGCTGTCCTGACCAACCCCGCTATTAGGTATGTGCCTCCTACTGTGACAATACACGTACATATAAGAATGTCCGCGAGCCGATCGGTCACTGCACTACCTCCAGTGGAAATTGCTTCCGGCACCTTATTCTTGAGGGAGCAGCGTAGATCGTGCTGCTCCGCCCAACCCAACACCAAAGCCGCTCTTAATGGCCTACATCGTACACGCGTTGGATAACTAGCACGAGCCGCCGATCTGCAGCCTTAACGCTTTTAATCCAACCGGCAACCCGGACTTGGGACGCATATTAAGCTTTTGTCGCCCTGAGCAGCCTAATTGCGCTACCCCTCTACTATGATTCAGTGCAGTCCCAGTTTACTGCTGGGAGCAGCGCCGGCTGTACCCCCCTCCGGCGGAAGGCCCATCCAAAACAGAAGAACACGTCCTGCGGGGCCTCCAAACCAACACGCTGTTCTGCCCAGCTACAGTAAAACATTTCGATCCAAAAATCAATGGTCAATGCCGGCACTTGGGTGATTTGGCAGATATTATTCACGCGTTCGGGGCCGGATAAATTGCGACAGTGACGCCAGCGTGCTCTTCGCAACAACATTGATACGAAGAGACACCAAACTTGAAATTCTTCACGAGAAATCCGTGCTGTTCCCTTTTGGATGCAGATGCTGGCTAGCAAAGCTCCCATAGTAGCAGGAAGGAACTTGTTGATAAACTGCTTGATGCAGGCAACATAGATGCAGCAAACGCAGTGTTCCCGAAATTATGCCCCCAGACCATTCCACTTGCACTGTGGCATCAAGTGACAGCCGGCTAATATTTTATATAGCTGGTTATGTGGACAGGAAATGTGTCCTGAAGACGGGCTGTGAAAGCTGCCTCAATTTGCTTTTGTTGACCAAAGAGGTGACTGGGAACTTAAACCTAGCCAGTTCATCATCATCATCATCATCATCAGCAGCAGCAGCAGCAGCAGCATTACTACACCCACTGCAGGGCAAAGGCCTCTCCCACGTCTCTCCAATTAACCCTATCCTGTGCCAGCTGCATCCACCCTTTGCCTGCAAACTTCTTAATCTCATCCGCCCACCTAACCTGCCGCCCCCTGCTCCGCTTACTTTCTCTTGGAATCCACTCCGTTACCCTTAAGGACCAGCGGTTATCTTGCCTTCGCATTACATGCCCTGCCCAAGCCCATTTCTTTCTCTTGATTTCTACTAGGATGTCATTAACCCGTGTTTGTTCCCTCACCCATTCTGCCCGCTTCCGGTCTCTTAACGTTACGCCTATCATTTCCCTTTCCATGACTCGCTGTGCTGTGCTTAAGTTAAGCTGGACCCTTTTCGTTAGCCTCCACATTCCTGCTCCGTAGGTGAGCCCCGGTGAGATACAGCTGTTGTACGCTTTCTCTTGAGGGAAATTGGTAAACTGCCACTCATGATCTGCGAGAGTTTGCCATATACGTTTTCCACCCCATTCTTATCCTTCTAGTTATCTCCCTCTCATGATCCGAATCAGCTGTCACTACCTGCCCTAAGTAGACGTATTCCGTCACAATTTCTAGGCTCTCGCTGCCAATTGTGAACTGTTGTTCCCTTGCTAGGCTGTTGAACATTACCTTGGTTTTCTGCATGTTAATTTTTAGACGCATCGATCTGCTCTGCCTGTCTAACTCATTGATCATGATTTGCAGTTCACCTCCTGAGTGACTCAGCAAGGCAATGTCATCAGCAAATCGCAGATTATTTAGGTATTCTCCATTTATTGTTATTCCCAACTGTTCCCAATTGAGGCCTCTAAATACCTCCTGTAAACATGCGGTGAACAGCATTGGCGAAATCGTTTCTCCATGCCTGACGCCCTTCCTTATTGGAATTTTATTGCTGACTTTATGGAGGACTATAGTAGCTGTGCAGTTGCTATATATATTGTCACAGGCCAGACGGAGAACAGTCGTAGACGTAGAGGGGGACCGCTGAACGGCCGAGGTTTTTAATCGCCCAGAACAGAGCCAGCTCGAGCGCGCCTCACGCGAACGCGACCACTTCGTCCTCGTCACGGCTTAGCGCGCAGGTAGCTCGAGCCAGGTCCGTGGCATTAGTCCCACGAAAAAGAAGAGCATCGTCCCGATGCGAGGGTATGTACAAAGCAGAAAACGAACAAAAAGAGACAAATTATAACGCAGAACCCGAACACAGTTTAAAGTGGAGCGTCATCGCTCTCACGCGAGAAGTATGGCTTAAGTCGCATTACATGCACAATGTCAGTCCGTGGTTGCCGACGACCGGTAGCCACAGTTCCACGTAGAACAACCTCATAATCCACGTTTCCAACACGACGGAGCACCTCATAAGGTCCGAAATATCGGTGCAGCAGTTTTTCGGACAATCCCTTTTGGCGGACAGGGGTCCACACCCACACACGGTCACCGATGTTGTAGGTAACCTCCCTGTGGCGCCGGTTGTAACGTCTGGAGTCCGTGTCTTGTTGAGCTGTGATGTGCAAACGAGCAAGCTGGCGAGCTTGCTCGGCTTGTTCGACAAAGGAGCCCGCATCTGGCGTCAAGTCATCATCCACGCACGGGAGCATGGCGTCGAGCATCATCCGCACTTCTCTGCCGTAGACTAGACGAAATGGTGTAAAGCGGGTTGTTTCTTGAGTCGCAGTGTTGTACGCGAATGTGATGTAGGGGAGTATTTGGTCCCAGGTTCTGTGCTCCACATCCACGTACATGGAAATCATGTCGGCCATTGTTTTATTCAGGCGTTCTGTGAGCCCATTTGTTTGGGGATGGTATGCTGTCGTTGTTCGATGGCTGGTGTGACTCAGCTCAAAGATGTCGTGGACAAGCTGAGCTGTAAATGCCTTCCCTCGGTCTGTGATGACGAGGGACGGAGCGCCGTGTCGAAGCACTATTGCACGCATAAAGAAGTGCGCAACTTCGAACGCTGTGCCTTGAGGGAGAACATGCGTTTCGGCGTAGCGCGTCAGGTAATCGGTTGCAACAGCTATCCATCTGTTTCCTCCCGACGAAAAGGGAAATGGTCCGAGGAGGTCCATGCCGACTTGTTCAAAGGGTATGTTAGGAGGCATGATAGGTTGCAACATGCCAGGCGGTTTCAGAGGCGGCGTCTTCCTACGCTGGCACTCACGGCAGGTCCGAATATATCGCTTCACACATGAGGCAAGGTTGGGCCAATAGTAGTTCTGCCGCACTCTGGCAAGTGTGCGCGTGAATCCAAGGTGCCCAGAGGTCGGCTCGTCGTGGCAGGCGAGGAGGATCTCGT
The DNA here is from genome assembly GCF_052857255.1 of Amblyomma americanum. NCBI lineage: Eukaryota > Metazoa > Arthropoda > Arachnida > Ixodida > Ixodidae > Amblyomma > Amblyomma americanum. Next base: position 707,809 of record NW_027526494.1, read on the forward strand.
GGCGGAGGGCGGCTGGTATAACCAGAAGGTAACTCTTACCACTGGAGGCGGAGTTTTTCTTATACAACACTCCGCCTCGAAGACATAGGGATGGCAGCCTACGAGCCAGGTGGGAGGGTATCGAGGGATGGTGACCTTCTAGATGCTCCATGAGCAGCTTCAACTCGTCGTCCGCACGTTGTTGTGCGATGATGTCGGACGACGTGACTGCACCAAGGAATGCTTCGTCTTCTGCGTTACCTTCGTAAGGTTGCACGGGTGAACGCGACAAGCTGTCAGCGTCGGTGTGCTTGCGACCAGACTTGTAGATGATCGTGAAGTCAAATTCCTGTAAGCGTAATGCCCAACGTGCTAGGCGGCCACATGGGTCCTTTAAGTTTGTCAACCAGCACAATGAGTGGTGGTCAGTAATAACCTTGAACTGCCTGCCATACAGATAGGGGCGGAACTTTGTGATGGCCCATACTACGGCCAAACATTCCTTCTCAGTTGTAGAGTAGTTACACTCTGCACGGGAAAGTGCACGGCTAGCATAAGCGATTACTTTTTCGACACCGTTCGGACGCTGGACGAGAACCGCTCCAAGACCGACGTTGCTGGCGTCCGTGTGAATTTCAGTGGCGGCATCATCGTCAAAATGGGCTAGTACTGGTGGTGATTGTAGCCGACGTCGTAGATCGTCAAAAGCAGTTTGCTGCTCGGCACCCCACGAAAATGGCTCCTCATCTCGTGTCAGCCAGCTTAGCAAAGTTTTTTATGAAACGTCGGTAGTACGAACAAAGGCCTAGAAATCGTCGGACGGCTTTTTTATCAGTGGGAACCGGGAAGTCCGCGACGGCAGAAATTTTGTCAGGGTCTGGCCGGATGCCCTCGGAGCTGACGACATGCCCGAGAAACTTCAATTCAGTAAATCCAAAATGGCATTTTTGCGGCTTTAGAGTAAGATGAGCTGATCGGACGGCTTCTAACACCACTCTGAGCCGCTGCAAATGTTCCGAAAACGTTGTTGAAAAAATGATTACATCATTCAGGTATACTAGACATGTTTGCCATTTAAGGCCGGTGAGCACGGTATCCATCATTCGCTGGAACGTTGCCACGAACGTGCATCCGCGCACCGTAATTCTTGCCGTACACATTCCGAGCGGCGTAACCACGTGGCCACCAGCCGTACGTATCTGTGACCCAGCCCACGGCATCATAACTTTCTTCAGCACCTTAGCCATCCTACCGTTCATTATCGAGTAGTCCGCACCCGTATCCACTAGTGCGCTAACCTCCTTAGAGTCAATCAGCACGGGTATGTCAAGGGAGACCTTGGTCTTACCAGACCCAGTCGTCGGCGCCGTCTTCGTCGTCGTCGTCGTCGTCATCGGTATCGTGGTCGTCGATTCGGGAAGGGTCAGTCGGCGCGTCGGTGGAAGCTTTTCGGCAATACGGCGTTCGGCGGCCTCGCCTCCAAAGGTCGCCTGTTCTAGTTTTCCCGGTGCGGGCTCGAGGACCTACGCTGTGCACCAGGTCCATAACCGGACTGATGAGGCGACGGATGGCGAGGTGAGTGCGATCGGGACGTTCGGCGCGGAGAAGGTGGTGAACCACGCCGGCGGGTGACGTATTCGTCAAACTCCTGAGGCTGTTCGGCATGCCGCGGACGGGGACTACCTGCAGACAAGCCTCGCAATCCCAGAGGCCGATATGGACACCGCCGGAAGATGTGACCGGCCTCGCCACAATGGTAACACAAGGGACGTCGGTCTGGCGCACGCCGAATATCGGTCTTCCTCGGCGCCTGTCCTCGAGATTGCCAGTAGAAAACCGGCTGCTCGGCGTGTACTGCGACTACCGAAGGGGCATACGGTGGCGCGCAGGGAACCGGCGCAGGACGGCGCAGCACGTCCGCATACGTCGCTGGCGGCCAAGCAGCTGGCTGTGGTGGCGGCTCTACAGGAGCGACGGGTGATCTGAGCGCCTGCTGAACTTCCTCCCGAATGGCGCTAGTCAGAGAGTCCACAGGAAAAATCCCCTGAAGTTTCTGCAGCTCCTCACGGACCACAGAACGCACGATGTCCCGAAGGGAGCTTGTATTGGCTCCCGAAGCAGCATACAGGGGGTGTAGAGCCGAGATAGGGTTTAGCTGCCGGTCGTAGAAATTGTACCGTTGCTGGAGCGCCCTCTCCATGAGCACAGCCTCGGAGAGGAACTCGGCGACTGTTCTGGGCGGGCTTCGCACAAGACCGCAGAACAATTGCTCTTTCACGCCTCTCATCAGGTGTCTGAGCTTTTTCTCTTCCGTCATGGTCGGGTCCGCTCGGTTGCGGAGGCGCGTCACTTCCTCCACGTACATCGCTACGTTCTCGTTTGGTAGCTGAATGCGAGCGGTCAATTCACGCTCGGCCTGTTCACGGCGACCGCTGCTGGTGTAAGTCTCCAACAGCTGGCGACGAAAGTCCTGCCACGTCGTTAGACTCGTCTCGCGGTATTCGTACCAGATCCGAGCGGCGTCTTCTAAGCTGAAGTAAACGTTCCGGATCTTAGCACTGTCGTCCCAGCCGTTGAAACGCGCAACGCGCTCGAACTGATCAAGCCAGTCTTGGGCGTCCTCCGAGTATCCGCCGTGAAAGGGATTCGGGATCCGGGGATTTTGCAGGCTCACAAAAGAAGCAGGTATGAACGGGGCGCTGTCTGACCTTGCTGCCGTGGTCGTAGCCATGGGTGCGCTCTCTTGAGGCTGGAGTCCGAATTCTGGAGACAAGCCGCGGAGCCTGCGGCTGACACGATGGACGGGGGTTCGCACAAGAGGCACCGGGCTTGTGCTTCGGCTCTCCGAGGAAGGATGGAACATCAGCCGAGAATACCCAAGGATGTCACAGATGTCACAGGCCAGATGTCACAGGCCAGATGTCACCAGATGTCACAGGCCAGACGGAGAACAGTCGTAGACGTAGAGGGGGACCGCAGAACGGCCGAGGTTTTTAATCGCCCAGAACAGAGCCAGCTCGAGCGCGCCTCACGCGAACGCGACCACTTCGTCCTCGTCACGGCTTAGCGCGCAGGTAGCTCGAGCCAGGTCCGTGGCAATATCTCCCAGTATTTTGACATAAGGCTCTTCTACCCCCTGATTACGCAATGCCTGTATGACTGCTGGGGTTTACACTGAGTCGAATGCTTTCTCGTAATCAATGAAAGCTATATATAGAGGTTGGTTATATTCTGCGCATTTCTCTATCACCTGATTGATAGTGTGAATATGATCTATTTTCGAAAGCCTGCCTGATCATTTGGTTGATTAAAGTGTAACGTTGCCCTGACTCTATTAGCGATTACCTTAGTAAATACTTTGTAGGCAACGGATAGTAAGCTAATCGGCCTGTTTTTTCAAGTCCTTGGCGTCTCCCTTCTTATGAATTAAGATAATGTTTGCATTCTTCCAAGCTTCTGGTACAGTCGAGGTCATAAGGCATTGCGTATACAGGGTGGCTAGTTTTTCTAGCACGATGTCCCCTCCATCCTTCAACAGATCTGCTGTTACCTGGTCATCCCCAGCTGTTTTTCCCCTTTTCATTGCTTCTAAGGCTTTCTTTACTTCATCTTTCGTTACTGGCGGGATGAGGCATTGCTGTGCACTGCTGTCTTTCTCATTAACGCTCTGATTACATTGGCTACTGTACAGGTCTGTGTAGAACTCTTCGGCTACGTTAACTATCTTATCCATATTGCTAATGACATTGCCCTGCTTGTCTCTTAATGCATACATCTGGTTTTTACCTATGCCTAGTTTCCTCTTCACTGTTTTTAGGCTACCTCCATTCTTTATAGCATGCTTGGTTCTCTCCATATTAAACTTTCTTATGTCGGCTACCTTGCGCTTATTTATTAACTTTCATAGCTCCCTTAGTTCTATTCTATCGGTAGGGTTAGATGCCCTCATGTTTTGACGCTTCTTAATCAGATCTTTCGTTGCCTGAGATAGCTTCGCGGTATCCTTTCGAACTGTCCTACCGGCTACTTCTACTGCGCACTCCGTAATTATTGATGTCAGATTATCGTACATTGAATAAACATCAAGATCATCTTCCTCAGTTAAAGCCGAATATCTGTTTTGCAGCGCTATCCTAAACTCCTGTGCTTTCCCTCTTACGGCTAACTCGTTAATGGTCTTCTTCTTCGCTAGCTTCTTCCGTTCCCTCTTCAAGTCTAAGCTAATTCTAGACCTTACCATTCTGTGGTCGCTACAACGCACCTTTCCGAGGACGGCCACATCCTGAATTATGCCAGGTTTAGCGCATAGTATGAAGTCGATTTCATTTTTAATCTCACCATTGGGGCTCTTCCAGGTCCACTTCCTGTTTTCTCATTTGCGGAAGAAGGTATTCATGATCCGTAAATTATTTCTTTCCGCGAATTCGACTACTAACTCTCCCCTGCTATTTCTAGAGCCTGTCCCATAGTCACCTACCGCGTGGTCGTCAACCTGCTTCTTGCCCACCTTTGAATTGAAGTCGCCCATCAGTACAGTGTACTGCGATTTTACTTTATTAATTGCCGATTCTACGTCCTCATAGAAACTTTCAACGGTCTGGTCATCATGGCTGGATGTGGGTACGTAGGCCTGCACCACTTTCAGCTTGCACCTCCTATTCAGCCTAATTACTATAGCTGCTACCCTCTCGTTAATACTGTAGAACTCCTCTACGTTGCCAGCTATATCCTTATTAATGAGGAATCCCACACCTAGTTCTCGTCTATCCTCTAACCCGCGATAGCACATTATGTGTCCGTCCTTTAGTACTGTATACGCCTCACCTGTCCTCCTAACTTCGCTTAGCCTTATCACATCCCATTTAATTCCTGCTAGTTCCTCAAACAGCACTGCTAGGCTAGCCTCACTAGCTAAAGTTCTAGCGTTAAACGTTGCCAGGTTCAGATTCCAATGGCGGCCTGTCCGGAGCCAGAGATTCTTAGCACCCTCCGCTGCGTCACAAGTCTGACCGCCGCCGTGGTCAGTGTGGAGTTCGCTGACCTTTCCGCGAACTCGTTGATCTTGTGTTCGCAAGGAAAGCCGCTCCAGTGGGGTCGGAAGTCCCCAACAAAGGGGCCCGTCCCGTCCCTGCCTCGCCTTTGTGAAGCGGACGTCCTCGTTTACGCCGTGCCGTCACGGGGATGACCCGCCGGGAAAAACGCGAACCAAGTACAGCTGACGACATGTGGTTGTTAAGGGGTTGACGAGGTTTCGGGGGCGCACGAGATATTAGCCGAGTGACCGGAAACCCACTATTCCTGTAACGACTGTCTACTTCCCTTAACGACTGTGTTCTCTTTGTTGCTGTCAACAACCTGAGTCATCGCCTCGTCGGCACATGTTTCTAGCGTCTGTGGTGCCGTGGGTGGCGCGGGGAATGGAAGTCGCATTTGTGTTGTTTGTCTATTTGATTGCAACCTCTCCTTTCCCAAATGTTTAATCAGCACTTTTTCCCCAATCTCTGCTCAGTGGGCGGACCTTGTTTTCCTTTCCCTAACCACTGATTGGCGAGATGGGTCGTTTGTTATCTTATTGGTTGCTGTCCCCGCTAAGGGCGGAGACAGAGGGTTTAAAACCAAGCGCTCTGGGTTGAGCGGGGGCTGAATTCGTCCGATCCACGATTTAGTCATGTAAATAGTTTTCTCCTTGCTTTGTTTCTTCTCGTTTTTTTACCTATGTTGTAAATAAATAGTTAACTTCTCCTTCCGTTGAGTAATGTGAATGTTTGCGAGTAGAACCACCGGGTCATCAAGAAACCCCGATTTCATCATCAAGTAGTTTCCTCTCATCGCCACAGGATCGCAACTGTCAGTTTCTCTGCAGCCGCTGGGGGCTGAGGGCCGAGGGTTAATTGGTTTGATCAAAGAAGGTTGTGGCCAAGTACTACACCAGGGTGGCCAAATCCTGCTCTGGTGAGAGAGTGCGTTGTCGGTTTTGGTTACCGAGATCAGGCCGCACTCCAGGCCTGGTTATGCAATTCCATCGACACGCGGATTTTTTTTATTTTAAACCCGGTGGAGAATTGCGCGGCACCAGGATTTGAACCCGTCAATTGCGTAATTGACGCAGCGATGGCGTAGAGGTAGAACATCCGCCTCGCGTGCAAGAGGACCGGGGTTCAAATCCTGGTGCCGCACAATTCTCCACCGGGTTTAAAATAATAAAAAAACGCGTGTCGATGGAATTGCATAACCAGGCCTGGAGTGCGGCCTGATCTCGGTAACCAGAACCGACAACGCACTCTCTCACCAGACCAGGATTTGGCCACCGTGGTGTACTACTTGGCCACAACCTTCTATGATCAGACCAATTAAGCCAGTTCACTCGCATAAAAGACAACGGTAGTCTTCTGTATCCCGCTGCCGCCCTGCAAAAATTTGTAGCTGACCTAGAAAATGCTTTCACAACATGTTTCAGCCTCCTAGAACTACATGCAGACAGTATCATTGATATTGTAGATGTGGTTAAGGCAAAAACAGCTTCGACTTGGCTGTCCAGACCACTGTGAGAATGTTGTTGCAGAGCTTACTGCTTTTACGTAACAACCTGCCTTCACTTTTTTATGAAAAACATCAATAGCAGCAACAACCGGAAATGCCAAGCTTTTAAATCCCTGAAAATGAGTCGATGCACTTAGATTTGCGAAGCACCCTGTTAGGGTAGCTGCAAGCCCAGCCTTGTTTCCACGGATGAAATTTCTATGTAACCTAATTGGCTAGTTACGCCAATAATGTGCCTGCCATCAAACCAATATTTGCTTCAGTTTTTCTTTTACATATCCCCACTTGCCAATAAAAGTATAATGCTCGCCTCCAGTGTATTATCAACCTGGCTTACGTAATGCATACACTGCAAGTAAAATTTGCCTAAAATTGGGTTGGAAATATTTTCAGTCATGGGCAAAATTTTCTCAGCAAAATGCGTTTTTGAGGCTGCTTAAACGTCTCAGGAAATAACTGATTTCCGTAAGACTAGATCACACGTACGCGCGCGCACAGATGAATGAGGGGTGTAGTTCTCTATAATTAAGTCGCCACGGTGGCTCAGTGGTTATTTTGCTCGGATACTGACTCAAAAAACACCGGTTTGATCCCGGTCGCGCTGATCGCATTTTGATGGAGGCAATATGCTAGAGGCCCGTGTACTGTACGCGATGTCAGTGCACGTTAAAAAGAACCCGGGTGGTCGAAATATCCAGAACCCTCCATTACGGCGTCCCTAATAGTCTGAGTTGCTTTAGGACGTTAAAACTCATGGCACCAAACTATAATCGCAGGTAAACAATATCAGCCTGGCAAAAGACGCACCTAGACAACTAACATCCACCGGAAAATCCGTGAGCCTCTCATTGCCCGGCGCCCGTTCTCGGTAGCAGACGGCATACGACGACGCGATTTTTCATCATCGCCGAAATGCTCAAAGGGGGAAAAAAAGGTGCCTATGAGGTTACGCTGAAGCTAGTTGAAGCAAATGGCATGCATGTTTATTAACTACAGGCGTATTAGTACACCACACCAGAACAACGACTCGGAGGAACACACAAGCTCCAGCGACGATGCCGCTAGAAAAAGTTGCATTGGCGCCACCTGGTGGTTTCTACACCAAACGGCACGCCCGTGCCCTTCCGTTCGCGCCACTAGGATAGTATTCTAGTTCACTGTAGCCGAGATGTAAGACAGATACTGCACTATTTCCTTTCTTCAAAAAACCAACAGCAACGCGATCCTTCGTTATGCGTGATGGTTGAAGGACTCGCCGCTACCCGCCTCGATTTCTCACTGCGGCTTTTTGTGCTTCAAGATGGCATTCTGTACCGACGCAATCTCTACCGTGACAGGTGTGACTTGCTGCTTGTCGTGCCTCAGCGCCTGCTCTCGGCTGTCTTGTCGGAACTTCAGGACCTCCCAACCGCCGAACACCTAGGTGTGTCTCGCACATACAACCGCGTCCGCCGCCGTTTATTTTGACCAGGATTACTGTTCTGTCCATCGCTATGTCGCCGTCTGCGACGCGTGTCAAGGCGCGAAAAAATCTGTACTGCCTGCTCGTCACCCCCAGCCTGCTGACATACCTCCCGCTCCTTTCTATAGCGTCGGTCTCATCATTCTTGGCGCTGCTCCGCCCACCCGATGAGGCAATAAATGGATTGCTCTCGCCGCCAACTATGCCAAAAAATTGGCGGCGAATTTGCTCTGGTTAAACTTGGAGTGACGCGATAGCTACAGCTGGCAGGGTGGCACTTGGTCACCTGACCAACCACGTGATCAGCCACGGCGCCGCGCCGCCGGCAGTTGCTCCGCATCACGAGACGATCCACGTGACAGGGTGGCGGCGCAGCCACAGGGTGGCGGCACCGCCACGCCGAAGGCTCAGAACGCTACCGTAACGTAGCTATCGCTACAAAATACGCCGTCTCATGTCCGTTGCCGACAAGCTGCGCTACAGATGTTGCGGACTTTATTCTGCACGACATCATCTTTTACCACGGGAACTCGTCACCGACCGCGGACGCTATTTCTATTCAAAAGTCGTGGACAACAGCCTGCGGTCTTGCTCTACCTAGCACAAACTCTACAGCCTACCATCCTCATATTATGGACTTACCGAACGCCTGAATCGAACACTCGGATATATATAATCTGTGCACGTCACTGCCGAACATCGCGATTGGGACGAAGTTTTACCACATTTGCTTATAATTTACACCACCATGAAACCTTCTGCTTCTCTACTTTCTATCTTTTGCTCGGTCAGGACCCTCACTTGCCTTTGAACACGTTACCGCCCAGCCATCGCTATTACCACGGAGTACGTAGAGGATGCCATTGCACGTGCCGATATGGTGCGCCAGGTTGCTCACGCTTGTCTCTATTCATCTCAATTGCAAAGCAGGACATTGACGAGCACCGACATCGTGACGTCCACTTCGCCCCTGGATCCTTCGTCATTCTCTGGTGTCCCTCTCCCGCGTTGGGCTGTATGAAAAGCGGCTTTCCGATATACCGGCCGTTATCGAGCCCTCCGCCAGGCAATTGACGTCACGTACGAAATTAGTCCAGTCTCTTCTGCGACGGCATCCACCCGCCATGTGACTGATGTATACTACTTGTGGCTCGGCTCAAACTATACCACGCTCCTGATAAGTCTTCACCTTAGCACCGGGACGGTGCTTTTGTCGACAGGAATTATGTCAAGGGCGTAGGCTTGGACAAAGGTGAAGAGTTAGGCTTGTGTGAGGTCGACGAGGAGGGAGAAGTGTGTTCGAGAAAAACTGGCTTTTGATAAAAGGAAATGGCGCAGTATCTGTCTTACATCCCAGTAGACACCAGTACCGCGCCGTAAGGCTAGGGATAAAGTAAGGGGTGAGAAAACAAAGGAAGAAAGAGGCGTTGTAGTGGAGAGCTCCGGAATATTTTCGACCAACTGGAGATCTTTAACGTGCACTGACATAGCACAGCACACGGGCGCCTCAGCGTTTTGCCTCCGTAGAAACGCAGCCGCCGCGGTCGGGTTCGAACCCGGGAACCTCGGATCCTTTCACTACGGCGTCTCTCGCAGCACGAGTCGCTTTGGGACGATTTAAATCCACATAAACCAAACCAAACTTAAATTGTGGACAAGCGGCACAGCCATCCGAGAGAAGTTCTCTCACGGTTTCAACGCAACAAATGCAGCTTTGAGATGGCTGGCACTCATCAATTTGGCGCTTTTATTCAACTTCACATATGACGATATGATTACAGATTAAACAGCGGACAAATGTTCGTTTACAATTGCCAGTTAAGGCCGTCGCAATACATGTCGCTCCAGCAGCCGAGATATCAATTTTCCAGTGAAAACAATCATACCACAAACTACGCAATGTGCTGCGTCACTTCATATCGTAAGAAGTCACATGGTATATGTTGGGCTAAAAGGTAAAATAGTGGTTCTAAAAAGGTATCGTAAAAAGGTGCGATAAGAAAGCAATTACAAAATGTATAGTGTGCTGGACGCTCCAGCACGTTAGAAAATGTGGCATAATGCAGGACCGGTGAACTCTACTTTCAGGGAAAAAAAATTAGTGGGGCGTTGCTCATACACATCTTCGTGTCATTACAGTCTTGTCAGTTCAATTGGAAACTTTCAAACCAAGTGAGGTTGGCAAAATGACATGAGTGGGCCTTGTCCAGATAACAATGACGAAGGAATGCGATGAAAGGCCTTTTTGAGTTGCTTCTGTGTTCTGTGGGGCACTTCTTGAAATATGTATTGAGCGAAAAAAATGACGTTTAATAAATACGGCGACAAATATATGAGAAATACGCGCACTGAAGAAGCCGCAAACAAAAACGCCTGTAGGAATTTTTAAACCTAAGCCTCATCAAAAAGGTCTAGAAATTTCAATCACAGATCGGCAACTAGCCTAGAAAATAGATTAGACAGATAAATGGCGATCTCGGAAGGCGCTGTTGCCCTGTCGTCAGTTATGATAAGGCGGCTCGTGACCAAGCTCTCCGGGAGGTGACAAGTTCGCATAAGAATGCACAGCACTTGAGCTTTACTATGTACCGAGGGGTGCATGCCTTTTGAGAAATGGCAGCGCCTAGATGTCCATGACGTCGGTCACGCTGAGGTAAGAGCTGATTCGAGCCTGAACATCCTTGCCCAGCATGTCGAACATACACTTTCCCCTGGGACGCGGCCAGCAGACTATCTTGGCCTTGACGACTCCCGTGAAGATGAAGTAATTGAGAGCCAACCTCCTGCGGGCCTCACTGATCTCCTCTTTGGCACGAGCCTCGTCGCGCTTACGTAGGTCCACCAGAACAGTCCGAGAGAACTGCAGCGTCTCGAAGGCAAGGGCTTCTTTTTTATCGTTGGAGCCATGCACAAAACGAACTGCTTGATTGAGGAGCATCTGCGTTTTTCAGAAGGTATAGTTAGGCAACTTGCGTGCGCACAAAACTCAGAACACATTTGGACAAAAACCTAGACTCTGCGATCTAGTGCCAATCGGCTTTTGTCGCAACTTACATAATGAAAAGAATTAGGGCACTGCAAAGTCTGCTTTTGTAAGTGGATACACAACCCGTTCTTTGAGCAGGATTTTGTGCGTACGCGCACTCATGCAATGAACAAACACTCCCAACATTTTCGCTTTCTCAGGCTGAAGAAGTGAGGGGTCATAGCTGTTCCCGCCGCCATCTCGCCTCCCCAGCTTTTATTCTACCATTTGATACGTGAGCTGAAATTTACTGCATGGAAGCGAAACTTGCAGAATTAACGACGCTTAATCCTACCAGCTACGATATGTCTGTTCAAAATCCTGCGATAACCTGCATTTCGCACCTGGAAGCGAGGTGACTGTGGCGCAGGCTGAGGTAAGTGGCCAGATGTTGCCATCGTCCAGGGACTTCCACCGTGACCTTCACTGTCAACGACTTTTACTAAGGTGACCTCACTCTTTCATACCAAGCCAGAGCACCAGATCTGAATAGTTGACTTTGTAGTTTTCCAACCGGCGTAATGAAAGGGCCCTGTACACTTTTCCGCAGTATATCTGACTCGAAGACCTTTGGATATGACTATACATGGCACATTCTTGAAAGCGCGTATATCCCCTGGTCCACGTGTCCGTTGTTCAGTCAAACGTGGGCAGCATTCTTTTTAAGAGGCCAGGAGGTGAACGGGTGAGTTACATCGCCGGTGCCAACGCCCTTTACTCTTTACAAAGTCTCGATTAAATTTATCGTTGAAAAGATTCCCACATTTTTCTGAGCCTCTGAAGAGGAAAGAAATAACTACTGATCTACAGCACTGGCATGATTGGTTTTTTTAAAGTTTATGCGTGCGATTACCTCGTTTCGCCCTGGCCTTCTTTTACCACCTCCAGTCCTAATGCATAGCGAGCATTTTCGAAGTTCGGTGATGTCAGCAAAAGCATTCTAACAGAATAGAGTCAAAACGTTGAACAAGCCACCTACTAACAACTGTATACAGTATGTTTTCAAATAAGGCAAAAAAATCATGCTATTTGCGTGCATTCCACAATTTAAAAACTGATATTTTTAACCGGTGATCACCGCTTTTAGAGTTTGCGTCGCACAACAAGCAAAAAGACACCGATTTTCCAAAAACGAAAAAAAGTCTAACATCCGTCCAGTTTGCTCACAAATACACACCGGAAATTTCACGGCCTACATATAACTAACGAAAATGTGCTCTGGCGTTCCTCTAGCGCGCACCGACATACTTGACGTCTGTTCAGAACTTTGCTTCGTGTCCCTCCAACGACAAGACCTTGTCTTTCTCGACTAACAGTCACCTGCCTCAACAAATGATTTTTAGGACTAAGTTTTCGCTGAGAGCACCATAATGCATTAAGGCCGCTCATAATGACTTTGTGACTGTCACCTTCAGCTTCAGCTCTGATGAAGACGTCTGACTGAAGGTGACTGTACTGAAGCTGTACTCTTAAGCTTTGTATTAGCATCATTCGCATCTGAAGCCACCATGAAAAACCGACACTGCCGGACTCCAGTGTAGATTGAAGTGCTGGTGCCTGCGACAAGGAGGGCAGTGGCGGCGGTCCCATACTAGGTAGATTACCGCTTTATATCATCTGAACAGAGTTCTTGCGGAGAACGAAACAACCACCAACCCTGTTGCGCCTCAGGGCGTCCAAGATGGCGGAATCTGAGGCGTGGTTGCCATCATGAAGATTCAGTGCCAGGTGGGTGAGGAAGCGGTTACGAGGCACGGCCTCCTTGAGTTCTCGGCAGACGGTACGAAGCTGCGGGAATCCGGAGGAATCTGCCTCGTTCAGTTCCACGGAAATCTTGTTTAGCATTCGGTTCTGGTCCACCAGACGGGCCAGAGCCTTGGCCGACCTCTTCTTGAACGTAGCCCTGCGTATGTCGAGGACCGAGACGCTTCGGTTCTGCTCCAGTGACCGCAGCACGCTGACGATGCCGTTTTCAGACCAATCTAGGAGCAGGGTCAACTGCCTGCATGAAAGATTTGTGAGACACTTTGAATGCCCCTACCAAACTTTTTTATACAGTCTAAGACTGTCCATAGACTTCTGTCTATAGTCTAAAGATTATCTACGGACAAACCATAGACAACTGTCTATATGCAATACAAAACCTATACACAGTCTGTAGACAATCTATAGATTTATGGTGATACACTTTTAGTAGACTTTTGTTTATAGCGACAAAATGGTGACAGCGTTGTGCGTGTGTGTGATGTCTTTTTTCCTTCTCTCTTCCTCCTTTTAGTCCCTTAATCCCTCTTCCCCAGGGCAGGGTAGCCAACCGGAACCCCTTTCTGGTTAACATCCCTGCCTTTCCCTCCTCCTCTTTGTCCATCTATCAATCTATAGACTATGAATAGACAAAAGAGATATCTGTAGGAAGGCAACAGTGTATAAGAAGTCAACAGACTGTCTATAGACCATTTTGTAAGGGTGTGAACATGGTAAACTAGCGGCATTAACTTCGAGGACCATCAGCACTACCTCGGGTGAATAACTGCTAAAAGCGAAACACCAGCGAAACCTGGTCCGAAGAAAGAACCTTTAAAATTATACCAGTCATCAAGAAAACCAACGCCTTCACAAAAGTTTCTCTTCACTTTATCCGTCGAGTGGCATGGGCCAAGCTTGCGCTCAAAAATAAAGGTTGGAAACTGTAAAACATACAAATGACCCCGATTTTGTTTTTTGATATGTTGTACCCTTCACGATTTACGCGCATTGGTGCTTAATACTTCAGTCTGAGCAAACGTCGCAGGAGCTTCGATACATCATCTCTTGTCCAGTAATTCGAATTGCTTCCTGGACCAGAAATGTACATACCGACTAGCTCACTACAAGCAGGGAATTTCAAGAGATGTTCACATAAAATTAGGCATGAATCCCCGAAGTTCAAGGAAGACATTTTGCAAACAGGATCGCTACTCCTCGAGTGCTTCCTCCCTAAAGTTGCCTATAAAAGCGAAGCTGCCAGATCCCGACGAACTTTGAGCGCGCAGTCCACTGAAACCCTGCGAATTCTTTAATATATTTTTCAGTAGTACCTAGGATAAAGAGCACCGCTGATACAATTTGGCCATGTTCCAACGTACATTAGGATGGAAACATAGGTTACGCAAAAAAATATTTATAGTTTAGGATAAGACGGGACGAACACTAGGTTCATTCGAACAATAAGCAAGCTCACATAGTTATACTATAGCAGGTCAGAAGGGTATCAAACGCAGATGTGAGAAAAAGGAATCACAACAACGTGCTTTCCAGGAAACCAATGTCGCTATTATAAAGTCTGGTCGCCGTGTCGGTGCTACAATCTGTAGCTCTTTCTTGATAAAATACGTCTTGAAGTTCTCTTTGTTTTGCACATTTAGACAGAATCTTGCTTTTTTAAATAAAGACTTGCATTTGTGTGCCCGGTAGTGTTTAAGTAGATGATGTTGCTGCTAACCTGGAATGGGCCTCTCATGGAGGGAGGTCAGTTCTAGATGCAGGCTGCATGACTGAAAAATTGAAAGTTGAAAATTAGTTTTTTGGGAAAAGGAAATGGCGCAGTATCTGTCTCACATATCGGCGGATGCCTGAACCCTTAAGGGAAGGGATAAAGGAGATTAAGGGAAGAAAGGAAGAAAGAGGCCCCGTATTGGAGGGCTCCAAAATAATTTCGACCACCTGGGGATCTTTAACGTGAACTGACGTCGCAGGACACACGGGCGCCTTGGCGTTTCGCCTCCATCGAAACGCAGCCGCCGCGGTCGGATTCGATCCCTAGTACTCGTTCGGATTTTATAATAGTGAAGGGCGTTCCCTCGAACGCACGGTATCACGACGCCTCCTTTTTGCTCATATCAGTATTTGGTATCGTTCTGAGGCTGTGCTCGCAAATCTGTAACCTTGTTTGTTCTTCGCTAATAATAATAATAATAATAATAATAATAATAATAATAATAATAATAATAATAATAATAATAATAATAATAATTGGTTTTTGGGGAAAGGAAATGGCGCTGTATATGTCCCATATATTGTTGGACACCTTAACCGCGCCGTAAGGGAAAGGATAAAGGATGGAGTGAAAGAAGAAAAGAAGGAAGAGGTGCCGTAGTGGAGGGCTCCGGAATAATTTCGAGCACCTGGGGATCTAACTTCACTGACGTCGCACAGCACACCGGCGCCTGAGCGTTTTGCCTCCATAAAAACGCAGCCGCCGCGGTCGGTTTCGAACACGGGAATTCCGGATCAGTAGCCGAGCGCTATAACCACTGAGCCACCGCGGCGGCTCTTCGCTGATCCGGAGTTCCCGTGTTCGAACCCGACCGCGGCAGCTGCGTTTTTATGGAGGCAAAGGCGCCCGTGTGCGGGCGATGTCAGTGCACGTTGTAGATCCCCAGGTGGTCGAAATTATTCCGGAGCCCTCCACTGCGGCACCTCTTTCTTCCGTTCTTCTCTTAGTATCCGTTATCCCTTCCTTTACAGCACATTTCAGGCGTCCGCCGATATGTGACAGATACTGCGCCATTTCCTTTCCCAAAGGCAAATTTTCAATTTTGATTTTTTTTCTTCGCAGAAACCTCAGTTGCAAGTTTCCACTCGTCCCGTCTTGTCCTCGCTTGTGAACGCGTTTTTCGCCCAATTTTCTTCATTGTCACGAACCAACATGCACAAAAAACGATTACTGCTAAACGTGCGTTGGGGCCCCGTCATACCTCCAGCCGCTCCAGTGATCCTCAATGAATCGATGGAGTGATGCGAGTTTAATGCGGCTTGGGTCAATGCGCATCGTAGGGGCGAGTTACGGCCGTGCTGTCGATGGAAACCGAAAGGTTGCGGAGGCATTTAAAGAAACAAACAGACGGTGCCCACCTGGCGGACTTGATCCTGCCGAGTGCATCGACCAACTGTTCGACGACAGCGTCTTCCACGGGATTGCAGCACTGAATGCCCGCTGAAGTAACGCTTGTGCCGGAGACCAGTGGTTCCAGTAGGCTGGTCACATATTCTGCAGGGCACGTGCCCAGATCCAGAACGAACATAGAGATTGTGAACAATTCTCCGCCTATCGTGGTTGCCAACGGGTGCGGGTTGAGCCAGTTTACGTGGACGCGTGACGAGGTACCGATCTCTCGGCTGATGTGGAACAGTGGGAATACATCGAAATTCCCCAGCCAGCCGCACATGTCGAAGGCCATCATCTCCAGAGTAGAGTTCACCTGTTCATACAAAGCACTTCTTAGTGGATGCCATAGAAGACGAAACGGCAGTGAGTGGACACGCTCATGTATTGCGGTAGCATTGCAGGGTGACCCAAAGGTGAGAGAGATTAATACGAAAGTTTGAAAAGTACAGATACCTGCACGATGCGGATTTCACAGAAGGGCAAAAACATAAAAGGTACACTTTTTATTGAAAATTTTATTGACAAAAATAGATTTACCACCAAGAAATGACGCTTCAGTTCTATTGGTGGATTGACAGTTATTGTTAGATACATAACTGGAGCATTCCCTTTGTACGCGGTTTGGTGATAATTGTCACCTAGACATTTATTCTAAGCGTAGTAAATTTCTTCGCCTGCCTAAACTACACTCTCTGATCCTTATCACGGCGTATTGGATAGGTAAACTCTTAATATTAGAGAAGCCCTCATCAAAAGGCGCTTGAGCTACTACTCCAGATATCACGCACTCACCCTACACAAAAACACAAAGCTGATATCCTGACTGGAAAAGCGACCTTCTCATCTAGCGAGAGTCACTTCCTCGAAATGGGGGCATGGAACACTATCTCGGAACTACCCGAAGTCTAAAGAAGCAACCAGACACCTCAACTTTCCTGTACAGAAACCGGCCAACACCCCCTATTTCCACCCTATCCCCACCACTTTTTTACTGCCCTCAACTGCCAAATCATCCCGCCTGATGTCCACGGCCAACTTTGCATCAATCCTTTACCGAAAAATATGAACCGCGGGCTCCACAGGAGCAGACACCAGTCTATAGCTGAAGCAGGTGGAACAATCGGGGCCGCACCCATTCTTTTCGCCCGCAACTCTACCAAAATACCAGCACTCATTACAACCACAGCCACATTACCCTCCCACACCTCACCACACGCTAGGTTCAAAATACAGTGCGGCCCGGCGACAACTCCCGGCAAATTGCTACATCTCATCTTACCTCTTACATCGCTACCACACTACATTCAACCTCCCATTCTACTCCACATGTGGGAAATCCAAGACCACACTCGTACACTACCTGTGGGAACGCCCGTAACCCAAGGCAGTAGTCCCGTTACCAGACACATCCGCTCCTCATGGGGGCCACTCGGCGGATTGCTCAACCAACTGACCAAACATGGCTAGCAGTCAGCTGTTCGTAAAGCACGGGCCCGTGGACATCTGTACAAGCAGCAGCCAACCCTTGAGGACGCTTATTTTTCTATGCAATAAAAGTTATTACCACCACCACCTTTAATCGCGTTTTGAAAAAAGACGATGCGTAATACAGACAATACTGACGGCAGACAGACGAAGCATGCGAATGTTTCTTCTGTCCTCTTCCAGTGTTGTCTGTTTTTCGCACCGTCTATTATCAAAACCATGCACAAACTAGCCCCGCAGAGTATTTTTGATCGCGTTACTGGCTTGTAGGTTTTAAATACTAAGTTTGCCCTGGCTATTTTCATATCCAATGCATCTCGGGTCTCTGTAGCGGCCTGGTAAAGCGAAGGCTAGATGGCCTAATATTGGATATGATTATGTCCATCGTTTCTCGGCTCTTCTAGCAGCAACGAGCAAATGTCATGCGTGGAATTTTTCTTGCTAACACTTTGCCTCAAGGATCAAGTACTAGTATAAAAACGTAGATTGCTTCCTATGGAATTGTCCAGGAAGGTTCCCCTTTATTTTTTGTCTCAGCAGTCCTCTAGAGCTCTAGGCTGCTTTGCTGTAGGGATAATTTTTGCATGAATTTATCTTTTCGCGGGCCTCCTGCATCTCTGGCAGCTTATACATTGGCCTTGCGTTCATAAGTACGTTGGAGAAGGTCATCACTCGAACTGTTTTATCAGTTCAAGTAGATATGCGGGCAGAAATGGAAATTATTCAGTTTGGCACTCTGTATCATATGAAACGTCGGGCGTTAATGACTTATAGTTCCAGCAAATACGTCCACTGAGCGCATGTACGCTACGGGGCTGTTAATTCCTCCTGGAAACCTCATACAACACAGAGACCGACAAATGGCGCCTCTTTCCGATACGAAACAGGGACACCGGATATTTAAAGCTGCTCTCAAACCTACCGAGCTGCCTATCATTCATTACCCCTCCTTCTCCTCTCCCAGGCAGTTTCCGAATAGCCCTGTTGTAAAAAACGTTGCAGCCCACAACTACCCAGGCAGACGCCCTGCTTCCGTTACCAGTCATCTTCATCATACTGAAGTGAGGCGACTGGATGGCAACGGGGGCAGGAGAAAAGACAACATTCTAAATTAGCATAAGGAGCTGGACAACTGGTGCAAAGAGAGAGGCGTCGGATACGGTAGAGAAAAGACCGGGAATGATTAAGAAGAGTATTTAGGTTATGGGTGGAAGAATGCGTAGTTGCGTCCTAGTGGCGGAGTTTCTCTGAAGTTCCCATCGGGAATATTCATTTCTGGTACTTCAATATCTACGACCACTGAATACAGAAATCTTAAGTTATAAAGATTTGAGTTACAGCGCCGCTTGATGTATCTCAGTGGGTAACTGCCTTGGATGTAGGCTCATATGTACGTATTCGTTATTCACTGCTTCCCGGCTAATGGGTTTCAAGGGTTTGCCTCCTAGGAGTACCCCATCGATTACGAAACAGAAAAACAGGGGCGACGGATTAACTTACAAACGCTGGGTCTTCCGATTCAAGCAAGCATGTCAAAAGTGGCGAAACTTTCGTGAAGCCACGTTTCCGTGGGGAAGTTTTGTTTGATCACATAATCAGGCCACCACAATCTCGGAACCGTAGCGACATGTTGGGATGTTTGGAATTACGCAGTTTTCCCAAACTACATTATCCCTATGCATTTTGCTATATATCTAGACACATTTCATGCAGGTATATTTCATATAGAGCTTTATTTTGACTGATTGCATGTAGGCTACAGAAACGTTCCAAGCGCTGCATAGGCGTCGCCATTTTGCTCGTCGTCGTAGCGCGAGCTTTTTGTATCCGTTGTCAACAGTCTGAACGGCAAATATTCACACGTGCGTACAGGCGATCGAATATCTATACTGGTGAGCGAAATTCAGATTGGCCGGAGCGCGAGAAGCCTGTTAGATGATGTCGCATGAAAAAAAAAGACTGACAGCATGGTTACGATTATATAACACGATATTCAGCGATAGCTGTTTAGGCGTTTAGTTTTGGGGGTATATTCCTGGCGCACTGGTGTAGTGGTTAAGTGGTGCACCCCTGCACTGGCAGGCGGCTGTTCTAAACAGAGCCACCCATAGGCTATGCGACTCAAGTTGACCATTACATAAGGTCAGGCGACCGTGAGCCTAGCGCACCCAACGGTAACGCCGACGGCACCGAGAAAGCCAGGGACAGGTGCCTAACAAAAGGACTGCTGGTGCACACTAAAAGCAATTTGGATGGTTGCACCGTTCTATTAATAGTAATCAAAGCGAATTATTGGAGGCTCCTTCCGCGGTTTACACGGTTCTTAGACATCAAGGACAATTCCTGTTAATTTTCGTTCTTAATAAACTTCATTTATTCGGCAAAGCCTCTCTACTGTTGAGTAAAGGTACTGCGCAAAATAATACAGCAAGGACGAGAAGGGCCGTTCTCGTCCTTGTTTGTATTATTTTGCGCAGTACACGTTTACTCAACGATGTATGACCGACTCGCCCAACAACATGCGCTGTGTACTGTACAGCGGACATCCAACGCTAATGTTCTAAGGGCCGTACGCCTAAATACTAAGAATATAAATAACAAAAACGGGCAGTGGCTTAACTTGGCTAACCCTGGAATTTAGCGAAACGCAAGCACGCTTGCCAAGCGTGAGGCTCGTCCATGGCAGCTCCGCTACATGCTTTCGACAGCCGTTCTATATATACCCACACGACAAAGTGGCTATTATGTGGTATCACAGTCTTACGACACCCCCATCGGATGTCATTACGTGGCTTCACCCCACCCCATCAGATGTTCTTAAGGTCAAAGGTAAACCCAAAGGTCACCCAATGTCAAAGGTCTACTAAAGGTTGTAGGTCAAAAGTCAACTAAAGGTCATAGGTCAAGGTCAGGGGTCAAGGGCTGGACTTCATAACTGTAAAACATATGGTCGTACACGGCTAACGTGGGTGGGCTGAAGGTCGTTTAAGGTCATTCTTCGGGTTACGGGACGACTGCTTTACCGAGCGTATAGTGAAGCTTGTGGCTTCAAAAGCTTTACTTTTGCCCTCTTTTGGCGGTAAATAACTAGACCATTTTAGCATAGCATAACCATATACGACTACCAGCAGCCGCAGACAGCACCGAGAGGCCAGCTGCCCTGTCGGTGTCATTTGCGCATGCGCTTTCGTCGGCTAAAGCTGTTGGGAGCTCAGCTCACCGCACTGGGCTGGTCGCTCAGCGCTCACACCACCCCATCGGATGTTCTTACGGTCAAAGGTCAACCCAAAGGTCACAAAATGTTAAAGGTCAGAGGTCTACTAAAAAGTCATGGGTCAAGGTCAGGGGTCAAGGGTTGGACGCCATAACTGTATACCTCATATATGGTCATACATGCTTATCCTTGGTTGGCCTGAAGGTCGTTCAATGTCGTTGTGCTGCTACGCGAAGACTGCTTTACCTAGCGCAGTGAAGCTTTTCGCTTCAACCCCACTCACTTGGAGCGCTCCGACGAGGAAGCAGAGGGACGCGACGGGGATCTCGTTACTCGTAACGTCTAGCACCCGCAGCCGAGAGTCGCACCGAAGTTTGGGGACCACGTTGGAAGCGAACACCTCGTTCAGGTTGCACAAGATGATCCTGAGCTCGATGAGAACGCCTGCGCGGAGAGAAACGGACGCTCACCGAGTGCGGTGGGATACGCCCGCTTTTGGAGCTCGCGGGCAACTCGAGACAGGAAAACTATTCCTGGTCTGGGGAATGTAGGAATTATTTACCACATGGCAAATAATGATAATAATCAATAATAATAATGGTTTTTGAGGAAAGGAAATGGCGCAGTATCTGTCTCATATATCGTTGGACACCTGAACCACGCAGTAAGGAAGGGATAAAGGAGGGACTGAAAGAAGAAAGGAAGGAAGAGGTGCCGTAGTGGAGGGCTGCGGAACAATTTCGACCACCTGGGGATCTTTAACGTGCACTGACATCGCACAGCACACGGCAGCCTTAGCGTTTTTCCTCCATAAAAACGCAGCCGCCGCGGCCGGGTTCGAACCCGGGAACTCCGGCAAAACGGCTAACTCGAAATTTAGGAGTTGCTGCATCGTGAGTGTTTAGGCACATAAAGCCAAAAATGCATTCAGGAAAATACAGAAAACATTGAAAATACAAAAAGATTTATATAATGTGCGATTCATTTTTTAACCTTTAAAGATTTTTATCTTAAAAACAGGTAAGTTGGGGCAGTCTGTTAAGCTCCCTACAACGCGGACATCATGTGCCTGATATACATCAATGTTTAAGCAGCTAAATTAAGTTTCTAATAAACTTTTTGTTTTTGATTTCAGGTGGGCAAGGATATATTACGAAATTGATGGCCGTCAGCGCTGGGGTGTGTCTTTTCTTGTTCCCCGTCTTAAAGATCCGCAGCGTTTCTTAGCTGTTAAGCATCCATAGCGGTATCTGGTGGAATGCGTGCCTATTCAGACCACGTGATCACGGGTGGTATATCCGCGAGTGTGCACTCTCCGCTTCACGCGACCCTTACGGTGAAGAGCCAACTGGATAACATTTTCCATGGCAAGCTTGAGAAATCTGACGTTTCTGGGCGGTGGTGCCCGCCTTTCCTTCGTCCCTACGCTGTGTTTTTTAGCTGTCATGAATTACCATCTGTACCGATCAGCCGCACTTGCATGGACGATTAACCAGACAATGCAAATCAATCAGGAAAATGGCACGTCTCACATTGCCGCCCTTGAGTGTATTCACAATACTGATTGTTTTAGCGTACCATCCTGCGTTCACCTCAATTTGCTGCTTGTGCCCACTCCTATCCCGGTCCCGATTAGATCAATAGTACATACAAGTCAAAACAAAATAACTAAAGGTGAAGGAGTAAGCGGTCACAGCCATCGTCCGTTTGCCTAGAAGGACAGTGAAAAGTGATGTATCGTCCAGGTGGCCAGAACTGACAGGACATTGTTATTTGGAGAGATATGGGAGAGGCTTTTGTCCTGCTTAGGGCGTAGTAAGGCTGACGATGGTGATTTTCTCTCAACATCCTCCTCCCCCTTTTAGTTTCGCTCAGTATCGAGGTGGTTTTTGGGCTGAATGCCAGTTTGAAAGCATTACTCGTGCCCAGAAAACGGAGAACGAAGGACTTTTTTTCTCCTGTGATGCAATAAGGAGACCGTAAGTATCTCCTTACGCATGAGGAACACTATCCGCAGAGAGCTACGACTGCTCATTATCACTGTATTTGCCAGGATTACATTAGCAAAAACACACGGCCTCGCGATGTCGAGAGGGGGGGGGGGGGTATTCAGCCACTGCTGGCAGATGACCAGAAACGACACGCAACTACAGCTAACAGTTACTCTTTTAGGTTTCATTATTTCCCTGTCCTGTCTAAACTGACAACCTGGCGCAAACAATCTGAGCAAGGCTGGCACGGCTGACGGCGCAGTGAGCAAGAAATAGCAGACGATTTAGCGCGGTTACGAGGAATGCAATTTGGGTGCGCTGGCATTTGTTGCGGATCAAGGCTCAGTTTGCAATGTCAAGCAGGCTTGAGACAAAGATCGATGAAATCGGACTTAAGCTCTGGCTTAAGGGTAATATGCGATAGCGTTAATTAGTTAATGCCCATATATATGGAATGGTTCTTGTCTAATTTACAACAATAAATCGCTGGGCACCCTCACAGCACCGGCGGTGGGCGTTGCCAGCGGTGGGGCTTGTGTGAGACCCAGCGTGCCCTTCCCAAGCAGCCTCTCGCCAGCAATCATTAGCTGAACCGCTGAACGCCACGGTGGGCAGTTTGCTTACAATCCAGTGGATAGGTTTCATGAGGTCACAATGTCGCGTGACCACCTGGAGTAGCTTGCCCACAACGAGGTGAGAACAGAGACGGACCTCACAGGTTTTTTTTCTCGGTTTTATGTGGGTTTAACGTCTCAGGCTATGAGGGACGTCGTAGTGAAGGGCTCCGCAAATTTCCACGACCTGGGGTTCTTTAACGTGCACTGATATCGCACAGCACACGGGCCTCTAGAATTTCGCCTCCATCAAAATCGCACCGGCGTGGTTGGCATCGATCCCGTGTCTTTCGGGCCAGCAGCCGAGCGCCATAACCACTGAGCGACTGCTTCGGCCCCCAGAGGAAATGAATAAGCGCCTGAGTTGAAGATCGAGCGCTAATGCACTAAAATAGCGCACAAGCCTGATCATGGTTGTAGCTGAGGCTATTAAGAGGCTGATAGGCTGCTTGCTGACCGCCCTGCAAACCCTGAAAGCATGCGGGAGCCCTGAAGCGGTTAAATATTCTTAGAAAATGCACTCTTTCCTCCAATTTGGGGCCCTCGTGTCATCTGAAGTATATCACGCATCAAAATTGCTGCTACTATAAGATCGGGTACAGGGAACATGTCATTTTGAATGAGCGTTTAGGCTTGTGATAAATATTTTACGCTGAAAATTATCCTTGATGCTTCACTGAGCACTGGGACAGAATTATGAGAACCCGTTTACTTCCTATCAGCATAACCTGGTAGGCGAAGGCAAATACCGCAGGTAAGTTTGCGTGTCAGCGAAGTTTATTGCGCCGTGGTACGCCCGACTGAGGCGTCTACGTTTCTGGCTGGCTGAAAGAAATTCATGCTTTTGCACTCGTCATCGGCGCTCGCTTTGTTTTGTGAAAGCTGTTGCAATCATGTTTGGTGATTACGTAATACAGGTCGCTACATTCCACTGTATATTATTTGACCAAGCCCTCCCAGTCGCTTTTCGCCTTAAGGAAAGCGTTTACTGCTAAATGTCAAGCTGTGTTACGGCAGGCTAAGTGTATCGCTAACGCCTGCGCGCCGGAAGTCTTGCTGCTAAGGAAGTCCCATTGGACCCTCATTCATGACTGTGAATGTCAAGGGACCGACAACTGACCTAAACACTTGTGAAATTAAAACCGAAGTGAATAGATCTGGTCGCATATTGTAAGAATTCAGCATTTTAGTGTCGTAGAAACAAAATTTTGATTTTAGTTTGCGACCTGAAATCGCATAACACGAACTGAAGCTCCATCTTGTGGTGAAGCCTTCAAATTATCGGTGTACCGCATAACATGACCTCGTCTCGGTAAAATAGTACTAATTCTTAAGGGCAGTACCTTTTTGTTAAGGCGTATTTAATAGTTTTTTTGGTAGCTTGCGGTATCCCCATTGCTTTCTCCGATGAAAAGCGACGTTCCCTTCTTGCCGCCGATGGAGTGCTTTTTGTTTTCACTAGATGGCGACACAGAATTTCGAGTTTTATCGGGTTTTAATCACAAACAGATAAACATTTCGTCAAAGAGGTGTACTCCGCTTAGTCGTGACAGGATTGGTTTATGGTTTATGGGGGTTTACCATCCCAAAGCGGCTCAGGCTATGAGGGACGCCGTAGTGAAGGGCTCCGGAAATTTCAACCACCTGGGGTTCTTTAACGTGCACTGACGTCGCACAGTACACGGGCCTCTAGAATTTCGCCTGCATCGAAATTCGGCAGCTGCGGCCGGGATCGAACGCGCGTCCTTCGGGTAAGTAGCAGACAGCCATAACCATTGAGCCACTGCGGAGGCCTAGTGGAAATATGGCGGCGCCCAAAAAGGTAAATGTGAAAAGGTCTATATGCCCCGTTTGTTTTGCCCAATTTCCTTTTTGCTCTTTGTCAACCTTTTAATGAGTTGTGCCGTGATGATAACGTGAAGTTCTTGCCTGCGATAAGCGAGGCATAAGCCCGCTGCAGACGCGGTTCGCGCGATGTGCACCCGAAGAAATCGAGGCGTTCCAGGCAGCTGGTTCGTTTCGCTGCTGGTGGACATCTGGCGGGAGACTCAGCGGCACTGGTCACAATCGCGTACGGAGGCGGAAGCCGCGTCAGGGCAGCGGCCATGGCCTCGATGTCTTCGGCGTTGATGGTGAAGAAGCGCACCGTGAGGGACTTGAGGCTCGAGCTCTGCAGCGCAGCCCGCAGCACGGCTGAGGGAGTGTGCTGTTCCGTGCCGCTGATCTGCCGCCGGAATAGAGCAATAAATATGCATGCGGTAAATTGGGAAGGTATCCGATGCGTCGGTGAAGCGTCAACGATAGCCGTACCGGATCATTTACGCGGCCACCCGCCCTTAAATTACCCTGTATCGTCCAATTAAGCGTTATTCCCCGTATATGACATGGGCCAAGTGCTCGAAAACATTCTCAGCGCAGGCGCGATGAATGCGGAATTGTAAAATTAGATTACCACTTAGGCAGCCCCACATTCAGCTGTCGTTGTGGAGATTGTAACACGAAAACGAAACAGACTTTTGATACCAGCATAGGAACAACAGTGTACAAGAGGTAGTGAAGCGCTGGAAGTTATGACAGGGTACACCTTTTCACGTGAAGAAGTGACGACAAACCAGGACCACATGGAGGCGTTCAGTAGGTGACTAGAAAAGGGCTGGAGTGTATTTTGCCCTTCTCTCTATATATGGTCGGGGATATCTCCCTCCCTGCATTGTCCCGCTTCCCCCTGCATTCTCACGCTAGCAGGGTAATGAGAATCGGCCGACGCCATTGGCTGTAGGGGGTCCTTTGACGGGGAAAAGCCACTTAGTTCTTGAGTTGTATCCGACTATAGAGCGCTATCGCTGACGCGGCGTTCCCTGTGATGCTCGACTTTGCGAGAACAATATTTATTCGCTACCACACATTTAGAAGGCAGTGGCTCCGACCACGGTACGATCACGGTCAAGCCGGCAGCCAAGACCGACGGTTCTCTCTTACGCTGGCGATACTGCCGAACATAAGCTGCATTCATGTGGCGACGATGTTCTGACTGCTTGTGAAACCTAGGGATTTGGTGTTTCGCCCCAGATATACAGCTGGGTTTTGCCCATGCCGACGAAGCAGCTGCATGGCTTGCCTGTCTATGGGACAAGCTTCTTGACGCTAACAAGAAAGCCTTTAGATTAACAACACCCCTATAGATGTGGAATGAAAAATGATATGGGAACCTTAAATTGAAACATGAAAGCCATGTGCTTTTGAGAACCTACACAAGAAAGACAAGATTATGGTTTATGGGTTTTAATGTCCCAAAGCCACTCAGAAGTTAGGAACGCCGTAGTGAAGGGCTCCGGAAAATTCGATCACCAGGGGTTGTTTAGCATGCACTGACATCGCACAGTGCACGTGCCTCTGTAATTTCGCCTCCATCTAAATTCTACTGCCGACTGCCGTGGCTTTCAGGATGGCATAAGACAGGACGAGTACACTGGTGCTGAGAGAAACAATCTGCCCCAGGTAATGGTTTTGATATTTTATAGTAACCGCGTTGACACACCAAGGTGACAAAAAGCGTCAGAGCAGAGACAGTGAACTGAGATTAGGACGTGTCGGATTATGACGATTTCGGGTGGCGTAGGACGCGCTAATTGGAAAGATGTGAGCGAAATTTGTCCAGTAGTGCAATTCACCCCAGTGACCATCACGCCGAAGTGAAATCTGCCCATGCTTTCATTTCAATTCTCTCTCCTGTGCTTCTGTATGGCTTTACCCGTATTGGCAGCGTCATATGACGATTAGCCCTACCCGTGCCACCTGTTGGTGCGCCCATGAATACTAGCAGTAACATTTCGTTCTTTAGCCGGTAACGTCATGACAGCCAGTTACATGATGCATCTGTGTCTTCGCAGGCCACTAGTTACCTTTACAATGACTCGACGTGATACAGGGCAAGGGAGGGAAAAATGAATTGTTACTGAAACATTTCATGCTCATTTTAGTAACGTTTACAACCTTGAATTACGCAAACGCAGAGAACACTGATCGAATATTTCAAGTTGCAATGATGAAGAGGGTAGTTGCGTACCGGGCGCCTATCAGTGCCCAGTCATAGATGCAAATCGTCAGTGCACAACAACAAATTATGCAGTGCTCCTCACCTCCAGGCTTTCAAGAGCGACGTGGTTTCGCAGGACAAGCGCTAGAGCTTCACCCTCCCGTGCCATCACGAAGTCCTCTGGCAGCTCAAGGCTCGCAACTGTCTGGTTGCGGGCCAAATAGTCCAGGAACGCAGCAGCATCATTATCTTCAGCCTGCACAAGCATAACGTTGGCGTGAACAGTTCAAAAGAGCCGTATATTTTGAGGCAGCGCACAAAAGATAAGCAAGGAAACCACTCGCTGCTGGGAACGCAGAAAGTTTGCATTCATCTCGTCTCGCCTAGAGACAGGACTGCAAGTGGTTCAAGGCAAAAACTGATCGCCTGTACTCTGCTAACTTCAGAGCCTCGCAATCCTGAGGCAGCCTCATATTCCCGTCTTTCAGTTCAGAGGGCGGTGCGGCGCCTGCCTGGGTGTTCCGCTGTGCTTCAGAGTCTATGCCCTTATAAAAATGGTCTATAAACAGTCTATAGACTTCTTATAAACTATTACCTACCTATAGATATTTCTTTTTGTCCATCCATAGGTTATAGACTATCTACAGAAAAAAGTTTAATAAAAGTGTATTGACAAGAATCGATAGCTTGTATATAGACTGTAAAAGATTTTTAGTGCCTATAGACTGTTCTAGATGGTTAATCTATAAACAGTCTATAAACTTTTAGACAGAAGTCTATGGACAGTTTATAGACTGTCTAAAAAAATTTGTATGGGTGGAGGTCCCTATGGAACCTATGAGCACCCGCCTTTCTCTCCGGATCAAACGCGCCTTAGATAGAGAGGAAAATATTTTGAATCAGTGATCTTTCCCATTGAAGGTCATGCGTGATAGCAGCCAATAGACGAGCATAGAATGAAATGGTGCGGTGGAAAACGCCCATTGGCGGTACTGTCACGCCGGAACACAATACCAAGCAATAGTGCTCTTCAGTCATGCTCCAAATTTTTGAAGGTCATTTGTAGTTCTCTGAGCTGCTTGCCACGTTTAAATTTGAAATTTCACTAGCCGTCTCATCCAATACCTTGGTAGCCCTTGTACAATGCACTGCAGGAGCATATTGCTGAGCAGAGCTGCCTTCTCCAAGGCCAAAATGAATCATTTTAGCAAACAAAAAACCTTCACGAGAGCACGCGCTTAGGGCTTTGTTCAAATTTACGAATGGACAACGCGAAAGTGGGCCATTAAGATCGCCAAGGAAACGCTAAAATTTTGCCCTGAGGAAGTCCGCTACACAGCAATCAAAGCAACAATAAAACAAATCGAGCCAAATCAGAGCGCGAGTTCCTTTTGGAGTCTACGCACTACGGAACAACAGAGGGTTACACAAACGCACAGGAAATGACTGCATGCGGGGCGCTTTACCTGCACGTTGTTAAAGGCGATGTACTTGAGAGTCGTGGTCCGTAACAGGTAGCTGCCCAACGTATGCGCCACGTCTTCGTCAAAGAGGACGCTCAGTAAGTGCAGGGTGTGGAGGACTGGAAGGCAGACCACTGAGTGGGACCACCTGACCCTGCCGATCGGCTGCTTCTGCTTCAAGTGGGGACACGAGAGAGTGAGAAAAAACAAAGTCATCCGGTGCTAAGCTTCGCTGCGTAGCGCGCAAATTTCCGGCGAAAGCAGTTTTCCTGCACGCTGTATTGCGCTGCTTTACCGAGTGTTTATACCGTGTTTTTCAGCGAACACTTATAAAAATGTTCAAATATAGGTTTTAGGGCTAAAAAGGTGGATTTTGCGGCATAGTATTACCAGTGTTGGCGGACACCAGGAAACCGGTGAATCGCCTTAAGTAGTGAGCTGGTGAACTAATTTTTAGTAACCAACTTTTTAACTCTGAGTTTGGAGCCAAGTTTAAATTAGATAGTTGTAGTCGGCCGTTGGTAACATCCACATGAGCGTTTAGAATTTTGGTTCTTTGGCTCGACCAAATTTAGCTTTTTCGACACTTTCCGTGCACTGGAGGGGTTGCTTTTCCTGCATGCTTTCGAAAGCGCGTGTATTTTCGCACGATGCAGCCAAATTTTCTCAAGCCACAGTGGAGAGGGTAATCATGTTTTAGGAGTTGCAAAAACTGATATCGGTGTTGGTAACAGCTGGCTACAAATCTAATTGCAACTGAAATCTAAAATTTGAAGATATATGGTCTGGTCAGGTAGTAGATTCATATGCCAAAATAAAGGAATAAAGCCGACCAATCTTAGATTTGAACAAGGCTTCGGTACGGAAGCCGAAACGCCATTAGCATCTATTAACAACTCCCTTCTTGGTCGCCGTTATTACTTCTTTTGGAACATGAATCTAATTGGAACTAGGCGTGTAATTACAAATCAAAAGTTAATTACTAAAAATTAGTTAACAAGTGTGCGTGTTCTACGCTCGTTTCCTGTCTCCTGTTCCGTAGCAGACGACGCTCGCGGGAGAGCATAAGTATATCTGGGTACTTTTTCGCGGTCAGTGCCGCCAGAGCGTAGCTGGGGCACAAGTGTTCGAAATACAGCATGGGGCGAGTACGGTCCGTCGGATGCAGGCGCTGCACCGCTCCAGATCTGCGATCGGAATTCCCCATAACCTGGGTCGTACGACTATACACCACCATCTGCTCCTCCCTAGTTCTCGATTAGGCCACAATATGGAACTGGCTTTGCACCAGCTATGCTAGGCTCCACTCGCCGGCTGACAGTGAAGCTCGTCACAGTGGAAGCTCCGTAAAATGGCTTTAAACGTATTAGCGTATTGATGATGAAGTTTTATTGCGCCATGGCACGAGGTTTCTTCTTCTACTCAAGGTCGGGTCAAAGACACATTTCCTAAGCATTTCACCTTAAAGAAGCCACCAACTGGCACGGGAACCCTTGTACCCATTCTATCACCGGTGGGTAGCCAACGGCACTGGGGATCGAACCCCGCACCTTCTGCATGAGAGGCTGATGCTCAAACGACTAGGCCATCGCTGTGGTATCGTAAGAACGTGTTGAGGTCTCAGGCCCTCCGTCCGTGTGAAGATTACCGTATGGGTTCTTCACAAGTGCTTGAAGTAGTACACTAACTCTATGCTGCAACAGTTGGCAGCAACAGCAGTACAGCTCACCGTGGTGGGTTCCTCGATCTGTGAACCTGTGAAGTCGACAAAGCGGACTCCCCCGCCTCCATTCTGCAGGGCATGCCAGAAGATAGCCATCTCGAGGAACGTGGTAGCATGGTGCATCAGAACACGGGTCACGCAACTGTACCATCGCAAAAATCAACAAAAAATTAGGCCTCAAAATGAATTTGATCTTCTTCTAGACAGTGCTCTTTGTCCCGTTGTCCTTTTTTGCGTAATTCTGGCAATTCTTAACCAACGTAAGATCTCTATTTCAGCTATTTGTTTCCAACCAATGGGTAGTCAAATTCGTTTACTTAGCCATGTGGCAGAACATTGGCCCACCGTTATTTTGAGGCCCTGAGGCCTCAAAACAAGGGCGCATCTAAGCACGGTCCGCACTGCCGATGTGGCAAGCACGTACGTCTTATGCCATCTTCCTCTGAATAAGTTTACGAAATGTTCGTCAATCTTTTATCCTATTTGTTGCATCAAAGGCGCCAGCTAGCGGTACCTTATTTCCGGGATTGTTGTGACGAAACTGCATTCTCAAAAGTATTCGTGACTGGACTATATTTCGACCCAAATTAAATGCACGCTCGAAATACATTCGAAAGGCTTTGTATGAAGCGGTGCGGAGGTATTTTCTTACAAAAAACTGCGACACGGACGCCATGCTGGCCCTGCAGTGTCGAGTCCCGCGATCGACGTGAGCGGAATAGAGACTTCAGGACGCCGAGGTTTGTTCCATCTGCGCGGCTGTGCCTCCAGCTCAAACAGAATACGTATCAGCTCTCGTGACGTGGTCCATCCAGTTCGCTCGCTGCCATAATCGGCAATTTCTTCATTTCTGTTAGCTGTTTCTTCCTTCCACGTTCGTTGCCGCAGCGTAACCGGCACAGCCTCTACAGATAGCGTGCACGCCGTTGTGGTTTCCTTAACTGCTCCTCACATTTAGCGCTTGTGTAGTTTCTGATCGCCGGTCGCCGCCTGTGCGGCGACTCAATGGCTTGTGATGAGGAAACGGCAAGCTGAGAAGTGCCCGGCAAAAAGTGCTAACCTCTTTCTTCATACTGGGGCATCCAAGTGATTTTAATTTTTAACACGCTCATGTCTTTATCGAGTCGCACGTTTAATCATTTTCCATTGGCTCTCGCAAATAAAACGGCGTTAAATAGAGCTCCGTTGTTTGTGAGGATTGTACGTATGTACATTTAAAACATTACTTTAAAGATTCCTGTCATATCCGACTACCTATTCGAATCGGTAAGAAAGTACACTACTATTATTCGATCAGGCCTATAGAAGAGAGCATACTCCGGCCAAGGGTGAAAAGTAATGGCATGGTAATAAAAACTGAGCTGTTTTAGAATATTAATACTACCTGTGCCAAGAGAAGGGGAATTATTTACCCTTCTTGTCGGCCGCCGCTGTTTTCTTCCGCTTTTCTAAAGCAATGATGGTGTCTCACTTGTAAAGATTATGGGTAAATTTGCGCCGTCAAGGCGGTGGCGTCGTATATGTGTCGGCTACGAATTGACGCTGTGTAAACGGACGCATTCGGACATATATACGTGCGACCGCTGCCACAAGCGGAATTATGATCGAAGTTGCAAAAAACGAGCGTCCACACTGATTTCTTAAATTGGATTGGTTGTTGATAATTTCAAAACAAGAAAATCAAGAATATTTCGTCCAAGGTGTTAACGGCTGCTAAAGCACATTTACATGATTTCAGTGGTGGCGCGGTTGAGTGTTGTATTTCCAGTGAAATAATCCTAATGTTATGCTCCCAGCAGCTTTCTAATAAAGCGTAATACGAGCTCATAGCCTAGAGTCCTTTATGCATTTATGTGTTTTTGTGCTTATGTACATTATATAAGGTACATACGAATTCTTTTCACCCTTTCCCGAATAATGCACGGTGCACAGAGGCGTACCATGTGGCTGAGATCCCGCGCTTCAGTTATGATCTATCAGTTACCTACCTAGTATGCAACGAATGCGTTCGGCGCCTACTACAACGAAGTCATGCTTATATCCACGCTCTACGGGTTCTGCTTGCCGATTTCGTTTTGCGCATTGGGCTGAACAGTCAACGTTTTTGGGACCCGGTCTGAAATAACGACTCATGGCGACAGCGCACTTGCAAGGCAGTTTAAGATCAAACTCAGTGTCACTCCATACCTGCGTGGAGTCCACTGTTTATAAACATTGATTTAAAATAGATTTCTTCTTGAAAACATGTTTTCAAGAAAATTCAGTCCGCCGTTGACGAAAGCCGAGCTCCAGAACGGTGTTTTAGTTTATTTATCGAAGATGTTGAATTTTTTGTTCCTTGGTATTTTCCACGTTTCCTAACGTTAAGTCATGTTCAGATGGCCACAACACTGCTGTTGTTTTAGCATTCTATGAAGGGGCATACCACGCTAACGACGTCCTGACCCAAGGCTGTCGAACGTTTCCATTGGGCCCTGTGAATCTGAATATTATACGAGCGTACTAATCGAGGCGGGCAAACCTAGGGAAGCACGATTTGTAGTGAAAGCGACGAAATGTTCGTAAAAATTTAGAAAAAATTATGCCAAGCACTTTCCAAGTGTGAATTCCGTTGCTCCATTCTTTTTGAAGATATCAATGAATCTCTTTCGTATTAAACGCGTGTGGAATTAATGGCTAAAGCAGCAAAGCGTTGCCGCATGCATTTACACTAACAGCAACCTCTTCTCTTTTAAAACATTGAAAACAGCAAAGCGTGACGTGCACGACCTGCCCAGGTAGGTCACGTGCACCACTCGCCTGTGCTGCCGCAGAATCATGTGTACGAGCAGGGAGGCTCGGAGAATGTCGCGGACTTCCGGGGTGCTGCTCTCGGGCCAGTTGGATCCCTGCAGCGTCATTTCACCCCACGCGTGCTCGCGAAACTCAATGCAGTTGCGACACAGAACCCGGTTCCACGGCTCGAGCTCGGACACGAGCCAGCACTGCTTCTCGCCAGGTTGCAACGTGCAGGGCCGGTCGAAGCTCTCTCGGTCACCGCTGCCACCTTGAGGCGCTGCGCAGGCGTTTGGAAACATAGTGAAAAGGATTGGGTTCGTTTTATGAGCCCTCGACTCCAATGCGATACGTCGGTTTACTTTCCTTTGTATCGAAATATAACCGGATAACTGCATCATGAAGTGATAGGCTCTGCCGCCTCCCCACCCGGCACTCAGTGGGAAGGAGTCCGTCATCCTAAGGCAGACACAGATCGGGTCACTCCTCACCCCGGCAGTGCTGCACGTGCTTCACCCTGAACTCTATCCGAGTGGTGTGTACAGTGGGTCCGGCGGACCAATGGCACATCATGTAGGACTGTGCCAGGATCTCGACTGAAGCTACGTCCAGGACATACCCGCCCGAACTTCAAAGTGCAGTGCAGTCTACAGACAGGGACACTCAACTATGGGCCGTCCAGCAGGGCCGGGGTGGGCTCGAAAAGCACAAGCCTGACGACCCACCACAAACGGGCCGAACTGGGATAGTGCACAGTAGGGCATAACCCTGGGTTAACGCTCGGCCAACGCCACGACGTGTTAAACCATCGTTTGCCGGCATTTTAATAAAGTTACTCCTATCCTGTAACACGAAACGTACAGTGTAGAATCTGGATTTGGTGCGTAAACAATACAAGAACGTTCATATTTGGTGGTTTGGTTGACGGTGTTTAACGTCCCGAAGCGACTTGTGCTATGAGGGACATCATAGTGGAGGACACCGGATAATTTCGACCACCTGGGACTTTTCGACCACTGGCATCGCTGAGTGCATGAGCCTCTATCATTTTGCCTCCGTCTAAATGCGATCGCTGCGGCCGGGATCGAACCCGCGCCTCTCGGGTCAGCAGGCGAGCACAATAACCTCCCTCGTATTTCGAACCTTTCTTCCCTCGACATTTCTGCTACGCTGGCAACTACAAGAGCGCGCCCGG
This sequence comes from Amblyomma americanum, assembly GCF_052857255.1. Taxonomy (NCBI): domain Eukaryota; kingdom Metazoa; phylum Arthropoda; class Arachnida; order Ixodida; family Ixodidae; genus Amblyomma; species Amblyomma americanum. The sequence goes on from NW_027526494.1 coordinate 742,238, forward strand.
TGTAACACATTGGAACCATCATAATAATTTCAATCGTAACCAAGGCTGAACGAACGATTGATTCGTTAACCAAGTTTGGTTTATGGGGTTTAACGTCCCAAAGCGACTCAGGCTATGAGGGACGCCGTAGTGAAGGGCTCCGGAAATTTCGACCACCTGGGGTTTTTTTTTTACGTTCACTGAAATCGCACAGCACACGGGCCTCTAGAACCTCACCTCCATCGAAATTCGACCACCGCGGCCGGGATCGAACCCGCATCTTTCGGGCCAGCAGCCGAGTGCCATAACCACGCAGCCACCGCGGTGGCTAGTTAACAAAGGAGATGGAAATACATCGGCATGACCACCCCTCTTTAATCTTTAATTCATCGTCATTTTTAGAAAGTGTAAGTGATCTCACACCAAAAACATTTGCTGGTCTTGCTCGACTGCCGTGAGTGAGGACGTTCGTACTGACTGTCACATTACAATCCTTAAGTCAGCCGAGGAATGTAAAAACGACGTCGTTACTTGCACACTCATCCCTTGCGTCCCCCTTGTGGTCATCTTAATATCTTTCTCTCCTTTATTTGCCCATCATCCGTTCCGTCCCGGAAATGTTCGTGTCCAGAAACAGCGAGCGTCTAAGCGCGTCTCCTTTCAAAATGCGTTACAGTTTTAGCACAGATGATTTATTCCGTTTGTGGACGAACAGCGTTAAAACTGACGCGCAGGCACCGCAGTCAAAATCACGATCACTAAAAACCAACTGTATCTGAAACTACTAGTTCGATCATTCATCAGGTTACAACGACTGCAGGGCAAACGCCTCCACCCTTGATTTCTAGCTAGTCCCGTGCTGTGCCAGCAGCAAGTACTCTATTCAAGCATGTTTCCAGATCTCATCTTTATTCCTAGTTTCTTTTTTAACTGTAGCTGCCAGTTTCCTCGCTTGGTATCCAATCTTCTGTCCAGCAGAGAGCCGATTCCTTGTTAGTATATTCAATGTAACGTACATCTTCACTGCGTCTTCATAATTGCAGGTGGGATAGACTGGTCTGTTCTTGAAGTCGACAACGCTGTCATTCTCTCCTAACGTGGCCCTTGTCGTTTTCCTCTGCATTCCTTGTTGCGCAGTCCTTCGTATATGCTTCAAAGCCTACAGCAACATCGCCAACATTGAGACGCTCTCGTACCTGCAATAAAACAGCCAGGACGCCACTTCGCTATTTGAAAGAGATATGCTTACCGGAGCCACCACGACGGCCCTTGGGACCACGGGATGACGACGACGAGGCAGAATCTGTCGACGCTCCCGTATCGAGAGTGCGGCGTAACTCGTTGAAAATGTCGGTGATGTCCTTGTTGGTTGCTTTGGTGGTTGTGCACAATCCCTGAAGCGTGCTTATGTACTTTGCGGTAATAACACCAAGGCGTCTGTCCTTCTGTGCTGTCGCCATGCTCTGCATATCAAGGCGAAAAGGTAATGGCGAGTCAGAACGCCCAAAACGCACATGAGCGTTGCGCATAGATACCAGTTACGCTAAAACCTAAATCAACGTACGTAAAACGTGACGCAAGAAAGCCGCACGATAGATGAGAAATCGGAAATCTCCATTTTTTACCACACTTATTTTGGCTACGATGCGTCATATACAATTGCTGTGTAAGTATAAAGGAGGCACAAAATTACAGCCTGGTTTTCTTAACGTTAGGTTATTTTTGATAGATTATGAATGAAAACTAAAGGCACGACTCAATAGACACTTGTGCGTGTCTGCGCACTGAGCGTCGAGCCCCGACGCGCAAAAAAAAGCGGTGCACAACTCCAAGCGCATGGCGCGAGTACGCGCCCGGTCGAGCGCTGCAGGTAATGCTTGGAAGAACCGCTCTGGCAGACACAGAAGCAGAACGCCCACTGACTGGTCGATGCTGGCGCGCCGGAAACAGCACGCGCGCCGAATATCTGGCACTGTCGGATCCGAACGCCGTAGACGCGATAGGCCGACGACGCGTCGCGCATGCGCACACTTCCTCTGGCCAATGCATGGGCGCCCAAGCGCGCAGGAACAGAGGGCCCATGGAACTGGGCCTTTACGTTGCAAACGAAGATATCAGACACTGCGTTATTTAACAGCAGACATTCTTTTATTTGCAACCATGCATTCATCGGCAGAAAAGCTAGAAGAGCGACGCAATTGCTGCATCGGAGATATATGCGGGGGAGCCGGTGTCCTTGATAAAAATAAAGCTCAGTAACGTCATCAAAGCGTGGCATCACTCATGCCTGTCCAGAGTTTTTGTGGGCCATAAATTAGTCCATCACGCACCTGTGATGAAACAAAGTGTTCTGTATCAAAGGAAATAGCTGTTAGGGCTCGTTGCGCGTAACCTCGCCGGCATAGAAAATTGAGTTGCGTTGCACCAATGGTCTTCCGCCGTGTTTGAGGCCATGATAACAGGCTTCAATACTTCATGCCCTTCTTTGAAAGGAAGTGTCCAGGTTCTGCTTCTAGAAGCGGGTCCATGGTACTGATGTCTGAAGACGAAATATTTCAGGGAGTTCTTGGTGTATGGTTTATGGGGGTTTAACGTCACAAGCCGACTCAGGCTATGGGAGACGCCGTAGTGAAGGGCTCCGGGAATTTCGACCACCTGGGGTTCGCTAAAGTGCACTGACATCGTACAGTACAAGGGCCTCTAGAATTTCGCCGCCATCGAAATTCCACCGCCGCGGCCGGGATCGAACCCGCGTCTTTCGGGCCAGCAGCCGTGCGCCATAACCACTCAGCCACCGCGGCATCTCAGGGAGTTTTTGGTATTGAGCGACCACTAGGATTGAAGCAGCTCACGACTCCCGCGAGCTCCCAACAATCTGCGCTCACAGGAGCTTCCTTCGGTTCTCTAGGATAGCGGAAATATAAGCAGATAATTAAATTATATAAGTTTTTTAGGCGTGACGACCATGCTTGGCCAAACAGAAGCACGCACAGGTAGGCGCACCAAGAGTATGTGATGGGCTTCTGAAGCAACGTTTGAAACTCAAGGATTTTTTTTTACCAATACAATGTATTATACGCGGCTTCCAAATCACAGGTCACTCATCTCAGCTTTAGGAAAATGTACTACATAGTCATGTGCAATATTATCTATGGTGTGAATGCTCTCCTGCATGCCGCATCTTTTAAATCACAGGCGTAACTGTCATCAAGAAAAATATTTTAAAGTCGATTTACGGCGGGGCATTTTTCCTCAGGATCAATGCATAACTACCGTAGCTAGCTCTATGCCGCTAATCTAGTTGACTAATGGTCGCTTTACCTAGACCGTGCGAGCACCAAATGAACGCGCAAAGCGCCACATATACCGGTCGTTAGAAAAAAAGATTGAGGTAGATAAAAGCTTGATCTGTGCCACACTCCAGAACGTCGAGGTAATGCGACTAAGGCACGCCACGTGAACCTTCTGAAGATAACCGTCCAAAGCGCTACAGCTACGGTGTGGCTGTAAAGGCTGATCTTTAGCTCTGCTCTGTAGTGGGAAGTATAGTTGGCAGAAGCGATATGTCTGAATTACACATGGTTTAGCGCAATCTAAGATGCTATTGCAGAACGTTGCCGGGCCAGTTGGCACATGATTTCAACAGGAACAGCGCGCAAAAGACTGGACCGAGAATAACAGACACGCACATAGAAAGCGCTAACAACTAAATGTTTATTGCACTGCTTGCAATAAATACCAGAGGAATGAAATAAAATAGAAAACAATATGAAGGCGAGGAGGAGCCCGCTTTTCACTTGTTGCGCTATGCTATACGCACCGGAGCCAGATACCGTAGCGTTGTATTTCGGCACAAGCTGCCAAGGTATGCGAAACGCCCACCGTCAAACACTGAAGTGGTATGCCGCTACCCAATTTTCGGAGTTCGATTTGACCTCGAAGACGGTATTAGCGGCAGCGCACGTCAGGTTACTGCCAAGTATAGCCCACTGGGCAGGCGCCAAGGTTTCGTGACGAAAGAACAAGAACGGCCGGGACGACAGGGGCAACGTTCATTCCACGCTTTCCAATCCTCCAATCGCTTTCCATTCGTCCTTTCCAACCGTCGTAGTGCACTGACGTCGCACAGTACACGGGCCTCTAGAAATATTGCAGGTGTTTCATGCAAACAGTAATTGCCCTCTAGTGCAGCACGTATTCGGTAACGCTGCTCTTGAAGCGCAACATGCTTGAGATCATCTAAAAAATGCATGTCGCCGTTTTGGTTCGTTCTGCATATTAACTTGTGCTCGGTGTAACGTTAAGCGACAGGAAGAGGGTCGAGTGGGTGAGGGACCAAACGCGGTTTAATGACGTCGTAGTCGAAAGCAACAAGAAGAAATAGGTTGAGCAGGGAATGTAATGCGAAGGCAAGATAGCCGCTGGTCCTTAAGGGTAGCGGAGTTGATTCCCAGAAAAGGCAAGCCTAGCAGGGGCGGGAAAAGGTTATGTGGGCGGATGAGGTTAAAAATTTGCAGGCATAGGTCTTTTTCCTGCAGAAGGCTCATGACGATGAATAAATTGTGAAACAAGGCGCTACATTGACACACACCAAAGGACAGGGAATGGATATTCGTTTGGCTTGAAGCGATTTGTAGTTTGAATAGTGTTTGCAATTACTAAGAGCGAGCTCCGTATACGATTCGTTCTGAATCAACGTTGCCTTTGTAGCAGCCATGCTCAAGAAGTGATTTTTTTTAGGTTTAACGACCTGAGGCGAATCAGAGGCTAGGAGGCTCCGGATTAGCTCCCGTTGTCGATTAACGGGCTGGTATGTGGTAACTAGCGCTTAAAAATACGAGGGACAACGAAAAGATAACAGACGGGGCTCACGCTCAGACATCAAGTGAAATTTATTGGACACGAAAGTTAGGTTCACAATACGTCTCAACGTGGGATTTTGAAACTCGGCTTTTTTTTCTTATTCAAAATAGCACGGAACCACTGACACAGAGGGGAAAAAATCGCTATACTTTGAAGCGCCTGATTTTTGCAAGTTCGCCCCGAGTTAATCAACAACACCAACTGAACACCGCTGTGTTTATTCCGTTGCCGGCATGCCGCGGGTGACCTTGGCGCCGGAACGTGGGGACAACATGGCGCCGAACTGAAGAGAGAAGACGAAAGTGAACCGTAGGAGCGGCCCTCACTGTCCAAGCTGCACGCCAGAAAGTGTGCCGGTAGTCACGCGCTTTCGCAATGGCTACTGGGAGTACATGATGAAAAAATAGCGCAAAAGGAACACGAGAGACGGAAACGGAACGACGCAGACAAGCGCCGTCCCTGGTGTAACTTTTGCACTATTTTTTCATCATGAACGTCATCCAACTCGCCCAACTAAAGGCTTTGATACTGGGAGTATATGCCCGCCGGCGCAGCCCAGAGTAACGCTGGGCACAGCGGCGTCGTCTTCTGGATTGTCTGCTGCGCATGCGCCAGCGCGCTCAGACGGCGACCAAGTAGGGAGGACGCAGGGGGCAGCCAGCTTCAAGAAATGCGACGTAGCCTTTCCTCCCGCGTTCTTTCCTTCCTCTATGACCTAAACTAACATTGGCGATTTTTTTTTCGGCCCTGGTGCTTGCGTCTGTGTTGATACTGGAGCAACGCTTGCGTAAGCAGAGCTTTTTTACCCCGTGCACCGTGGTCCCCTGGTGGGAAAAGTGAGCGCGTGGCGCAAAGGAGCCTATGCTCTGTCCTCCAACACGACCCGCGCATGCGCAGTCCTCGTGGCGTGCGACCAAAACGGGAATGCCGCGCAATGCCGCACAATACTTGCGCAACCCCCTCCCCGTTTCCCAATGGTTCCGCGCTTTGCCGAAAGATGGCGCCATTGCCCTTTAAATACGAGATAGACACGTTGTGCGTTGCGTGAGGAGAGGAGGAGGAAACGGCTGAACACCACACTTTGCTGTAAAGGGCTTCACCCTACAGTGGAAAGCAGCGGGGCTGATTTATCCACGGCATTCGGGTTTAAGGACAGTGAAGAGAAAGTAGATTTTAAGCGGGTAGAAGTAACCAAGCGAAGGCTATCTGATTGGTAGCTAAAATCAAGGCAATTAAGTAAACTTTCATAAGTCATAGCTAGGTGGCTTGAGCCACCACCCGATTTAAAGGGTTCAGCCGTATCCGTCCATCCTTGAAAACTATTACTCAGCATCGCACTTCAGCAGTCATCTTAATGCACGGCGTCTAAACAAAATTAAGTTCCGATGCTTGGCCGACAAACAAATCCTTTCTACCGCGACGCTTTCTGCGGAAAACATGCTTAGAGGGCCTCTATTATACCCCTGTCAAACGGCACTTTCGATCCACATTGAGTCAATGCTCATCGCATTCAATGCAGATCAGGCAGAGGTTCTAACACTGATATTCTAAAGCGCAATAGGCTCCGATTCTTCTTGGCTTGATCACGAGTCTCCCAGCGAGCTTGAGGTTTTAAGCGCAATTGAAAGCAGCCGTTGACACTCGGCCTCACTGAGCTACAAAAACTAAAGCAAGTTAATAAAGCAAAAGTGCAATTGTTAAAGTGTAAATTGGTTAAAATGCATGATATGCTTTTTTCAGTGAACCATGCCTGCAAATCAAGTGCACATATTTAAGTAATTTCAACACCAGGTTCTACCGTCTGTGCAAACACAGATAGCATCCCCATGCGTTCGCCGGTTGACGCTGCATCCGCTTCCGCAGTGTCTAGTCGCACAACTGAGCAAGGTATGCTGGCGAAGAAAAAGTTTTATGAATCGCAATCGCCACCCTGCGTGGCGGACATCACCATGCTATGGATGACGGCGGAACATTTGGCGGCACCCTGCGCACATGAGGGCTAGTTCTTAACGAGCATTGAAAATGCTCGTGTAGCACCAGATGCTTCAATCAGCCTCGAAATTCTCGATGCAGATCGGGTTCAGTTTGGATCGAAAGTGTCCGTACGATATGGATCTAAGGCTCGGGGTAAGAAATGAAGAGTTGGAATAGACTAATGAAGCCTACAGCGGCAACTGGAACACGTGGAAGCTCCTATATGACAGTTAAAAGCAGCTGTACAGTAGAAAACGCTCGCGAAGCGTACAATTCAACAAAGAAAGGAAAACGTGTGACCACTGTCTTTAGCTCTGTCGTCTTTCTTTGTTGCTTCTATTCGCACTTAGAACAGCAAGATCAGAAGCTGGGGAGCTGCTTTGCCTTACTAATGGATGCTCCAGTAACAAAGCGGTTTCTGAAAAAAAAAGCTCGCAGAATGAGGCTTACCATTAACTTTTGCTGGTGCTGAGCCGCTTGGTTACAGAGTTCTTTTTCCGACGAATGTCTGCCAGATGCAAGCGTCTAAAAAAATCTTCTGATGCCAACAGCACGGGCAATGGTGTCGACTGGGAAAGTGCAAAGTGTCTTTCGGTGGGCGTATCCACTAAAATCATGGCATCTCGCACTTTGCTGGGCACACATTTGGGAGACTACCGGGGGCAACAGGCATAATCCACAGACAAGGCTCACGTACGCACGCGCAACAACCGTCGGGACTCTTTTATGCTTTGTAATTCATATTCATTCTTGACGGAAATGAAGAAATCGTGACTGTGCTTGTAGTACAAATAGATAAACAGCCAGCAAGATTAAAAGAAGGAAACGAGATAGCGTGTGATTTTTTTTTTTTGATGATAATGGGGCGCGGGGGATAAAAGCCAGAAATTATGCGCCGAAACCCTGAGAGTTAAGCGCCGCCAAACACTATCAACACTGTGCGTTATACGATTTATCCGAAAGAGCATCGGCAGTAGCCCTTACAAAATAATAATAATAATAATAATAATTGGTTTTTGGTGGAATGGAAATGGCGCAGTATCTGTCTCATATATCGTTGGACACCTGAACCGCGCCGTAAGAGAAGGGATAAAGGAGGGAGTGAAAGAAGATAGGAACGAATAGGTCCGTAGTGGAGGACTCCGGAATAATTTCGACCACCTGGGGATCTTTAACGTGCACTGACATCGCACAGCACACGGGCGCCTTGGCGTTTTTCCTCCATAAAAACGCAGCCAAGCTTTGGGATTCCGTTTTTATTATGTTGATGCTTTGTTAACTCAACGGTTCGTTTGGTGTTAATTCAATAATCACTCAATTTATTTATTAAACCTCTATGAAGTTTTCGTTCAGTACTTCAGAACAAAGTTTTTGTTGAGAACGTGTTGTTGAGATTCATTTGTGAAAGCGGTGATGTATCAAAACCTAACGTAAGTCATCATCATCATCATCACCAGCCTGACTACGCTCATTACAAGGCATAGGTTTTTCCCATATCTCCGCAATTAACCCTTCCAAAGAAAATTTTTTCTAGCGCGACACATAAAAAAGAATCCCTCCTGGAATAAACATGTATCAACTATGCCCCAAGCAAACGCTGGTCAATTAAACCTCTACTGAGCCAGCCGCTCTCACCATATCCCAGCTAACTCCCAATCTTATCCGCCCATCTAACTTTCTGCCGTTCCTTGCTGCGCTTGCCTTTTCTTGGAACTCAGCCCGTTAAGCTTAATGGTTATCCTGCACCTGCGCATTACATGCCCTGCCTAAGCCAATTTCTTCATCTTGATTTCGACTACGATGTGATTAACCAGCTTTTGTTCCCTCATTCACTCTGCCCGCTTCTGGTCTTTTAACCTTATTCCTATCATTTTTCTTTCCACAGCTCGCTGCGTTGTCCTTAACTTAAGCTGAGCCCTTTTCGTTATCCTCCATGTTTCTGCCCTATAGGTAAGTAACGGTAGGATAGAGCTTTCATGTAGCTCCTCATGTAGGATATTAGTAAACACGAAAATACCGAAATGCTCTTTTAAATTCGGAAATTTTGGAAGCAATTAGCAAGGGAATCTGCCGGTAGCTCTTATGTAATTGTGGAGGTACTCACAAACTTGACGGAATGCATAACCCCTGGCGAACCCAGGGAAACCGACAAAGTGAGGCCCAACTTTGTAATGGAAATTTCTAGGTGAGCTCTCCTTTGATGTGCAAACCTCCGGCAAGAGAGTAAGAAATGCTCCAATGTCTCTACTTCACCACAAGCCGCACAAATGTTTGTGAGACTGAACCCGCATCTACATAAGATTTAAACGGGGAATCCTGCACCGCATGAGTGTCATCGCTACCTCACACAGCCGGGTTACACGCACGAGCCTTCGATGGGTACATGAGATGGTGGTAGTTAACAGCAGAGAGTAAGAGATCGTTTCACGTGGCGGTTATAAACTGAAAAGGCTGAAATCGAGTCGTTCCGAAAAGAACAAGATTAGGGACGCTACAGGCAACAGGTGCATTTAGAGCTGGTTTTGCAAAAAGTCTGCTGCTTAATTTTGTAAAATACCGCAGTGGCCTGGTATCCAAACGAAGCGCACCTCTTTCACCCATCCAAAAATAAAAAAAAACTTTAGTGAGCTTCTCAAAGAAGCTTTTCGTGTCGACTCCAGCGCCAACAAAACAGGGAGACAATCTGAGAGGAATATCACCCGAGAAACAGTTGTGGGAATTTTAAAAGTGGCCAACCCAAGAACCATAAACTCTGCTAGAAATGTGGTTGTGTATTCCGGGACTATAACCGAGAAGCTCCATGAGAGAGACTAAAAAATACTAACCGGTGCGTTCTGGTCAGCCCCAGACGCATCTGCAGCAATCAAAGTTTGGTGCGGGAAATGGGCAAGGTGATCAAAGAGGAATCCACTTAATGTCCATGCAGGCAAATGCTTCGCTTTAGATGGGATAATATAGTCAAAAGCAATATCCACAAGGGACGCTGCCCAACCAACTCTGCATACGAAATTGAGATCCGCACCTATTGTCGATAAAAGGTTCTGAGTAAATACAACTTGAGGGAGGCGGAACCTTGGCCAATGAGGAGTGAGAAAGAGGGCTGGGTGCGATACGAAAATAGGTGTAGCCACACCAAGAGCCGACTCAAATGGCCACAAAAAAGTCCTGACAGTTAAAAGGTGAAAACGGGAGTTAAGGTCGGGAATAGAAGCCTCTTGGCACAGAACTGTGGTGGAAAATGATTGAGGGAGACATAGGCAGAGGCGCAGTGCGCGCCTTTCTAACAGCAGCAACGGAAGAAGCTTATATTTAGGGGAGCCAGAAAAGAGTATGCATCCAAATTCCAAAATGGGTCTGACATAGGCTTTGTAAAGAAGTACAAGCGTGTCCCAGCGCATGCCAAATTTTCTATTACTTATTCGTAGTAGCCTACCTAGTGCACGCTCACCTTTCTCAATGTTATTCTTGATGTGGGGCGGCCAATTCATACTGGCATCATAAATAACGCCTAGCTACCTCAACGATTCTACCTGAGGTATGCTCTCCGAGCGGTAGTGTAGCGATATATACAAAGGAATGTTGACTTTAAAAACTAGCCCACTGCTTTTGTGCACATGTAATACCAAATATATTCTATCCAGCCAAACCTCGAGCGCATTGAGGTAATCCTGGAGACAATGATGTAGGGCATGAATGTCTGTTGCAGAAGCAGCGAATTAAGGCTAGGTTATCTGCATAAACATACACTGTAACATCAGGGTGCACTGGAATGTCGACATCAGCAGATTGAATAGAAGTGGCGAAAGTGCAGAACCTTGTGGCAAGCCTCTGGTCTGGGCATAGGTGTCCGAGGTGAAGGAACCATCAGAGCAAAAGAACTGCCGTCCTGTTAAAAATTCGGGGATCCATGCATAAATGTAGTACGGCGGGCGTAATAATGACAAGTTAGCGTGGATTGAATATTCAACACTGTCGTACGCTTTAGCAATGTGAAGCGTCACTAATGCTGATACTTCATTCTTGCGCACAACAAGGCAGACTCTGCTCTCTAAATCGACATGGGCAGTCCATATGGAGCATCCGCGGCGAAAGCCAATCTGGGCAGAGCTCAATGCGTTGACTTCTGAAGCATGCGCTGATAGGCGGCTGTGCACAACTCTTTGTATGAGGTTTACCAAATTGGATGTTAGAGCTATCGGCCGAATGTTATCAATATGGAAGCCTTTCTTTGTATCTTTAAAGAGCAGTATTATTTTCGCCACCTTCCAGGAGTGCGGCAACCATGCAGTTTTCAATGATGCATTGACCAGATCGAGGAGGTCCTGAGTGAAGTCTTCCGCTAAGATTTCCAACATACCGACTGTGACACCATCCCAACCCGGAGCTCAGGATTGCATAAAGAAACTGAAGTTTGTAGCTCAGACTTGTCAACCGCCACATCGTCTGAGCACGGGTCGGGGACGTACAGAGGGACTCTACGCATCACCTGAAAACGTGATGAAAGCCCTTGTGTGATTCGCTCTAACTCATCTTTCGCCTCAAGTGGAGAGAGCACAGCCGAGCTGGTTAACTGCATGGCTGAGGAGTTCCCGTTCCGTTACATAAAACGATACAAACTCTTCCAATTTATTCGGTTTGACAAATATGTGTTCAAATTTACTGTATTTATCCTTTGTCTTTGCTTACGAGGCCGAGAAAAAGTTGTAGTTGATCCAATTTGCCGGGCTCTGATTATGCGAAAGGCTCCTCCACGCTGCTTTCCTGCGACGGAAAGCTGTCTCACACGCGTAATTCCACCATGGGGATGGTGATTTATTACAAATAGCAGGACGCACAGTGAACTGGGAGCTCTCCGTAGCCTTCAAAAGAGAAGAAAACACTCGCTGAGTCCTGTGGGTCCTACATGAACAAGGATCAGATGTAAGAGAGGAGTGCAAAGATATTTGTAGGCTGCAAGATTAACTGATTTTCTGGCAGAACCATGATTTCGGAGGGGGCTCACCAATATGGTGAAAGTAATTGGCAGGTGGTCACTAGATGTGCCGCAGCCAACTGTGGACCATGCCCCTATACCTACTCCTCTTGCTTCCAGGGACAAATCGAGAACTGAGCGCGTGTGTCTGCGGATGAAGGTTATGGCCCGAGAATTGCAGCACCGCACATCATTTTCTGACATCCATGCCCATAAAATATGCCCATGTAAATCAGAATAGGAACCCCAGACGACGTGATTAGAGTTGAAGTCCCCTGCAATGATTACCCAGCTAGAATTTGTAAGTAAGTTGTCTAGGTCTGTTCTGCATACTGCAGTTGGAAAATAAACGTTTCCGACTGTGACAGTGGCGCAGTGCGGCAAAGTGAGATCTATAGCTAGAAGCTCGCAATCAGAATCCATGACTATGTTAGTTATTAATTCCAGGTGACGCAATTTTGACGAAATCAGGGTCACCAACCCGCCGCCCCTACCATTTATGCGGTCCACTCGGAAAACGCGAAACCTGTTTAAAAAAAAAGGCCTTACAGGGGAGAGCCAAGTTTCTTGCAACAGCACAACATCTGGGTTATGAGAAGATAGAATAATTTTTAAAAAGGAAGAGAAGATGCAATAGAGCGGCAATTCCATTGGAGAACCTTTACACCCGATGTGATGCCCATTCGAGAATAGAGGCTGAAACAGCCTTTGGTAGCATATCTGACTTGGAAGACACTCTAGAAGGCTCTTTTTTGTCTTGGCCTGGGGAACGGAGAGGAATTAGAAGGAGAGGTGGAAGCACGACGCTTCTGCGTAAAACAAGCCATTTCTACATCATAGAGCAAACAGCGTTGCGAGAAAGGCTTACATGGACGCTGTCGAGAGACGGCACGTGAGACGGCACCTTGGGTGATGACGTGGCAACGAAACTTTGAGCACAGGCTTGCTGTGATGTTGATTCTGGTGGAACTACAGACTGAGGTTGAGAAATAGCCTGATTTGCAAAAATATCAGACAACGCCTGCGTGAAGCTGCTGAGCATGCGCTCGACCTGAACTGAGAGTGCTTAATTTTTCGACGGTTGACACTATTGAGGCAGACAATGTGGCCTCGAGGTCAGGAGTAGAGGAACGCACAAGGGGCAGGCGTAAGAATGCTTGTTGCGGTTAAGGAGTCTGACTGATGCCTGACAAATGCCCTTGACAAATGTCCTTGACAAATGCCCTTGACAAATGTCTGACAAATGCCCTTCGTGTGAAAAGGACATTGCCGCTAAAGAAGCGAATGTGAAGTGCGCTGAATGTGAACACAGATACCACTTCGGTAAATGCGCCGGATTAACAGAAAAATCCTACAAAGGCAAAAATGATGCTGCTAGAAAAGCTTGGCGTTGTCAGGCGTGCCGCGCTGAGCAGCGTTCTGGTTCTGGTTCTGGTGAAGAAGGTGCTTCTGACACTGATATGAGGGTTATTCTTATGTCCATCAAACAAAGTCTTGAATGCCTACCTGCCCTGAAAGAAACGGTTCAGAAAATGGAACAAGCCATCACTTTTATGTCTGATAAGTTCGATGAATTTGAAAAGAAAATAGAGCAGCAAGACACCGAAAAAAAGGCACTGAAATCGAGAGTCGCAGAGCTAGAACAGGTGGATGATAGTAATGGAGTCGTACAAGCGCAACTCCAGCAAGAACTGCGTGAGCTCGAGTTCAGAAGTCGACGTCAAAACCTGGAAGTGCATGGAATTGCAGCGGTACCGAATGAGGATCTAATTGCTTCATTAAATACCGTTGCAGATAAACTTGAGGTCCCACACATCACGCCATGTGATGTTGTTTCCGTCCACCGGCTGCCTTCTAAACCAGATAGTGTTCCCTGTATAATAGCTCGATTTGCAAGACAGACGACGAGGGACGCGTGGTTGGCAAATAAAAGTAAGCTGAAGGACAGTACACCACGTGTGTACATTCAAGAAAACATGACTCGACACGATAGGGAACTACTTCGATCGATAAAGGCTGCGGCCAAAGAAAAGGACTATCGCTATGTCTGGCATGTGAATGGCAAGATTCTGGTGCGAAAAACTGATGGTGCCGGAGCCATACATGTCAAGAGTACCGAGGACTTTGATCGGCTGAAATGACCATGCAATTTTACTTGCCACATGAGCTAAACACGGTTGTGTCACGGTTATTACCTACTTCTGTAAAATGCATACATCTGAATGCCAGGTCGGTTAAGAACAAGGTGTTTTCCTTAGAAGAGATGTTTGCTGAGTTTAATTTCTTATTTTCGACAATCATGCTGACCGAAACCTGGTGCACAAATGATCAAGATGTTTTCAGGCTGCAACATTACAACACATTTTACCTGAATACAATTGATGCCCGAGGGGGCGGTGTTTCTATACTGGTTCAGGACAATTTTGAATGCCAGCTTGTTGATCGTTATTGTGTGATGACTGTAGACTTTGAAGTGCTTACACTGTATACGGACAAAACATTACTTTCTGTCTGATACCGCCCACCGAACGGCAGCTTTTCTAAGTTCTTAGAATTCTATGACTCTTTTCTAGCTTTTGCCATTGAAAATAATTTTGTTCTAATTGCTGGTGGAGACTTCAATATTGATATTGGCTCTAATACCCAACATGCAAGAGATTTTAGTACAGTTATCACTTCAAATGGTTTCGTAAATGTAATCACTGAACCGACTAGAGTCACTACTGAATCAAGTTCTGTTTTGGATCTTTTTATTACAAACGCGCAAGTACACGCTGCAAAAGCTGGTGTATTATCGTATGACATCAGCGACCACCTGCCTGTTTTCCTCTGTCTCAACGGTAGTCGACTAGAGAGGAAAAAAAATGAGGAAATATACCACCAGATAATAACAGACGCTACGCTTGAGGGGTTCCGCGAGGAGGTGCAAAAATTTGACTGGACTAATGAATGCCAATTAAGTGATGCAAATGAAGCGTACAATTTATTTCTTGATCAATTTAAGAACTTGTATTCAGCTCATTTTCCGTTGAAGTCTCGTCGAAGAAGTCGTAAAATACGGAAGCCATGGATAACACAAGAATTAAAACATGAAATGAAAATTAGGGACCAACTGTATCAACGGTTTCTAAGTACACGAGCCCAAGTTGACTTGGTCACTTTTAAACAACACAGAAATAAATTGACCAAAAAACTGAGGTTCGCAAGAAAGGAATACCTCCTTTCTTATCTGAACGTTGATCGTGGCAGACATGATTTACTTTGGTCTCGGCTAAACACGCTTCCACACCGTCGCAAGATTCATGCCGCACCCTCGGAACTACAAGTCAATGGTCAAGAGTTATCTGGAAACGATTTAGCCGATGCATTTAATACTTTCTTTTGTAAGACTGCCACGAGCAGCGGCTCGTCCGACGCTTTAGAGTACATGAGTACTCCGAACAGTGACTCTATATTTATGCAACCTGCAACTGACCAGGAAATAATATCTGTAATCCAGAACCTAAAAAATAGTACATCCCGAGATATCGATGACCTTCAGGTGCGGCCTGTGAAACACGTAGCCGACATCATTGCTCCAGGTCTTGCCAACATATTTAATACATGTTTGACAACAGCAGTCTTTCCGGCCAAAATGCAGATAGGGAAAGTAACTGTAATATATAAAAAAGGTGACCGAAATGATCTGAGCAACTATAGACCGGTGTCCATATTACCTGTGTTTTCGAAGGTCTTTGAAAAACTTTTGCACATACGCTTATCCAAATTCATTGACAAATACAATCTTCTTACTTCACATCAGTATGGCTTTACTAAAAACAAATCAACCGAACTGGCACTTCTTGCACAAAAAGAATTTATTCTTGAACAGTTTGAACAAAACTTTCTGGCACTTGGTGTATTTGTCGATTTTTCAAAGGCCTTCCATTTGGTGGATTACAATATTCTGTTGCTAAAACTAGAGCGATATGGCATCCGCGGAACTGCCTTACAACTAATAAGGTCGTATTTATCTCAGAGAAAGCAAGTGGTTCAGCTAAATAATGCCCGTTCTGCAATTAAATTTATCCACGCTGGTGTACCACAAGGTAGTATACTAGGACCACTGCTGTTTAATCTATACCTTAATGATATTATAAACATAAACCCTGAAGTAACATTTATTATGTACGCGGATGATGCGAGCATCTTTTTCTCCGGAAAAAATATCTCAGAAATAATATCCGCATGTAACGACACAATGATAGCGTTGGGAGACACAATGATAGCGTTGGGAAAATGGGCAACAAATAATTCCATGCGTATAAATGAACAGAAAACCAAAGCAATCTTTTTTCGGCCAATAAACAAAATCATCCCGCCACATCATGCCAGAGTACTAAATTTCCGTAACGTAGAAATTGTGGAGAGTTTCAAGTGTCTTGGAGTAATTTTCTCCTCCCATATGTCTTGGAATGATCACATAAACTATCTCATAACAAAGTTAGCTCAAATCACCGGCTTGGTAGGCAGTTTAAAATATCAGCTATCAACGAGAACCAAATTGCTTTTATATAACTCACTTTTTTACTCGCACCTTAACTATTGTCAACTCGTATGGGGAACCGCAGCACCGTCTATTTTACAGCGCATACATCTT
This sequence comes from Amblyomma americanum, assembly GCF_052857255.1. Classification (NCBI taxonomy): domain Eukaryota; kingdom Metazoa; phylum Arthropoda; class Arachnida; order Ixodida; family Ixodidae; genus Amblyomma; species Amblyomma americanum. The sequence goes on from NW_027526494.1 coordinate 758,665, forward strand.
TTACAGAAAAAATGCATACGTCATGTTTATAATACATCACACCGATCCCACACTGCAGACCTTTTTCACAATGCCAAGGTAATTAGTATATACAACTTATATAAATACCGACTCAGCGTGAAGATCAATACAGAATTAAGACACAATCTGAATAGCTTACAGGGTCTTGCAAACTTGCAAACCAATTTGCCACGATACCCCACTATATATGCAGAACGGTGGTTAGTTCCTACTCCTCGTCTGAACACCGGGAAACAGCGCCTATCTTACACGTTACCCTCTCTTTTGAACACCTACAAATTAGATGGGTTTGATTTATTTTCATGTCCTTACAGAAATCTCCGCCTTATGTATAGTTCATGATTTCGGATACTTTCATTTTCTGTGATTTCATGTTATTCTGTTGTTTGTACTGTGACTGGAATTTTTTTTTTTGATTAAGACGCGATTACTGTAGCGAATGTTAATTTACTGTGCCAAATTGTGTACAGATTTGATGTATTGTTGTGCTTCTTCTGCCAAAAAAGAAAAAAAACAGGGGCTGTGGGCTGGCCAAGCTGCCTGGGAGCAGCTTTTTTCCCGCCGTCCTCCCATCCAAATGTACGATGGCAAATAAAGATTATTATTATTATTATTATAAGCGTCTGCTCGTGAACAGCGATTCTGTACAATTAATTCCAATAAACTTTGCTCCTGTGACCGACTTTCACTAGTGGCATCAATGGCGCTGCGACTGTTACTAAACAGACAACAGCTTGGCTGTTCAGTGGTGCAGCTGTTGGAAGAGTGGCCTTCACCACACAACCGGCATCTGGTCGCCGACTTACAGGCTCTACCACTACGTCCAAATCTCTAACAGTTGGTGCCTTTCAGGGATCGAGGATGCGGCAGGTCCACGCAGTAGACAATTGGCCAAAATTCAACTCCGAGGGGCATGTGCGACCAGTAAAAGTTGTTATGACTGACTCCGTTGCAACACGCACACCAACCATTTCGCGAGAGCAGTGGTAAACAGAAATAATTCCCGCCCCGGCATCCTAGAACTCCTCCAAATTTCTTGAATTAATTGAAGGTGACGGGTCTACTGCACGTACAATGCCCTTAGTGCACGCAGGCTGCTCAGGAAAGAATTAAGGCTTTAACCGGCAGAGAAGTTAAGGTATTACACCGGAGCAGATCCGACACACACTCCACGTTTGCTGACTTACAAACAATGCCACGCCTTCAAAAAGGTCGCCCTTCAGAGATGTCTAGACAGTGATTGGTTAGACTTTTCACTTGTTGCTGTATTGTGTTCGGATTCTTCATTTTCCGAATTCTATCTCCAATCGGTACAAGCGCCACGGGAATTGAATCGATACCATTTTTTAAAAAAAGAATTCAAAGGCAAGCTTTCGGCAGGCAGGCTGGCGAACAAGGCTGCCGAGCCTCCTCCCGGGGAGGTGAGAGACACGCCTACACACAGCGCGCCGGCAACCTTACATCACCCGAGTCAGCACAGCTACCCTGAACCCTGGCAAAAACCCCCACGAACGTGGAACGGCCTCACCAAAAGAAACGCCCGGCACCACCAGGAAACGAAGCAGGCAGGCGGTTAAATGCATTCGAAAATTATGAATGCCATTAAGCATCTCCATTCTTCCTTATTCATTTACACGCAAGGGGAGAGGGTGAAAAATATAAGGTTTTCTTCGCAGCTCCGTTGCTCTCAACGTGCAGTTTCGACAGGACACGCAGTTGTGTGACGAACATTGAAACGAATTCGGCGTTGCTGCTGAGACTGCGCGCTCTTCTAGAATGTGACCACTCGGTTCAGTGTAACGAAGCAGAAAAATGGCTTTTCCACCGCAACACACCACTTGCTGTGGTCCTTCGAATACCGAATTTTGAGAAGCTCTCCTGGAACGCCAATATCTAGGTAGGTGTCCTTGACGTCATTGACATGATGTTCTCCTTTTGTGTATGGGGGCAGCCGATGAACACGCCCCAGCAGCCAAGACTGACAGATGATGCTGTCCTTTGCCACCTTGTTGATCTCAGTTGAGAAGATGTCTGGAGGAGAGAAAAGTACGTGCAAACGTTCAATACCTGTGCCCAATTCTTTGTGTTTCCGTATTTCTATCGTAAAAAGGCCTGGAACGCAGATGTTCAGTGGGGTGCATAACTATGGTGTGTGAAACACAGCTCCTGAGCTATCTGAAGCTTCCTTTAATTTATGCCGGAGTTCCTACGCGAGATAAGCATGAAATAGCTTGCGACCTTAGACACTAGCGCTAAGGGTGTCGAAACTGTCCAAAGTAGGGCAATATAAAAAGTCAAATCTAGTATACGATGCTTTAATTAGTTGTGTATTTTTAATTTGGCAGGAATATCTCTCCTGTATAATATTGAGGACACTTTGGCAATATTTATTTAAGTTTAGGAATATTTTGTTTTCTCAGAAAAGCTTTTATATTGCTTGCTAATAATTCCTGCGTTCTAAAAGCAACTAATGACGTCTCCCGTGACATCACTGTATTGCCAAGGATAAACATAATTTGGGGCTTTTTTATTTCTATAGCCGCTACCAGACGCCGAGCAAGCTTTCTGCCTGGGTAGGCTCTGCAATGTTCGATATCCTAAAGTAGCTTTCAAGCATAGATGGATGATTGACCTACATGATCTGGTTGAACGACGAGGAACTCCTGATTGAAGTCAAGCTTGGATTTTCCTATTTCGCCAAATCCTACTACAAAATTCCTCTCTGCACCCAGATTTCGGCGTGGCACTCTATAAACAAAGGTCTGCTGCGCAATCTCAAATTTCACGCCCATGACAAACCATGAACGAACAGCCGCACAAGCTCAACTAAATGACAAGCGTACGTAGTTGAATGTGGCTCGGTCGCGATACTAACCGATATGGCACCTTTTCAGATGCTTGCTCCGAAACGGTTGCCACAGACGCTGGTCCTGAAATGGTGCGTCACACCGCTCTAATCCTACATGCGCGCGGATCACTTCTGCATTGGAAACATGTTGGTGTAGATATGAGCCATAATCCCTACATGCGTTGGCGCCGCTGCAGAAACGCGGTAGACAAGCGCAAAGCAAAGTAGTCACTTTGAGTGAGTGGCAATCTGGTCAAGAATCGACACTCTTTTTCCTTTCGCGCTCGTCGCTATGCTGAGCACTGGCATAGCTGTTTCACTGAGCTACTTGGGGAGATGCAGAATTATGCCTAGTCGTCTGAAAACGTCAACGCACAAGTCTGTCTGGTCTCCCCTGCAAACAGCGAGGCTGATGCTTAGCTCTCAGCACGGCAGAAAATTGTGTAAAGTGGTCGAACAGTCTTCACCACGCAGTCACGAAGGAAGTTAGAAAGCAGTCCTTGGTTTGGGGGCAAATTTCCTCCGCTCACCTGGCTTGCACCTTCATGTGGCTCTACTTCCGCGCATGCGTAGCCTTTAAAATTGGACGCTACTACGAGGTGTCGACTTTTATGCAGGGGAGGGCACCGCTCGAGCTCTCTACACAATGGTGACGCAGACTGCACTTCGTGAAACAAAATGTAAATCGACGATATGGGGTGCGATAGAGCTGTGACATGAGAAATTGAGGACGTAATAGTACACAATGAATGAAACTGGACTTTGGTATCACTGTCCTGTCGTTCAACACTAATACGCAGAGACTGCAGCTCGTCGTGAGCCCTGCGCTTCCTCATTTCCTATACATAGGTTTGCGGGAATGGCACAGTGCTTCGTTCCAATACATAACTGATGATCTGTCTCTTCGGTCGGAGCTGCAACATACCCTCTTGCAAAATCTCGTATATATGTGTCATATGTGTCTAGTCTAAGAAGTTTATGCAATATGTGCCGTGTGTGTCCACCCACGCCAAATGTACTAACGCATGTCACATAGTAGTACTAGTGGTTTATTGAAAATAATACCAAAGGGAGGAAAAGATTTTTGCTAGCACCAGCATCTGCTGCCGCTACGGGAAGCGCCTGAGCTGGGGCAGCGGAAATAAAGGCATAGCAGACAGACTGGAGAACTCAAATTAGAGAGGTGAGGGTAGAGGCAGCAAGCTTAGGGGGGAGAGAGGTCGGGAATTATACAGAAATATTCTATCGTGTCACATGTGTCTCGTATATGAGATTATAGGGAAAAGTAGGCTGGCATTAAAAAAGAGACAATAAAATAGCTGCATACATGTTAAAGGACCAAAAATAATACAAAGTGGAAAGGAAAGAATGCCTTAACCGGATTCGAACCACCATCCTGATGATTTATAGCACACACACTAACCGCTACACTGCGGCCACCTTCTCCGTTCTTGAACATGGTATTAATTACACTGAAAATATGTTATATTCACATCAACTATTTACAAAGGAGCTCCGCCAAACTAAGCGCGGAGCCGCCGCGGTGGCTGAGTGGTTACGGCGCTCGGCTGCTGGCCCGAAAGACACGTGTCCGATCCCGACCGCGGCGGTCGAATTTCGATGGAGGCGAAATTCTAGAGGCCCGTGTACTGTGCGATGTCAGTGCACGTTAAAGAACCCCAGGTGGTCGAAATTTCCGGAGACCTTCACTACGGCGTCCCTCATAGTCTGAGTCGCTTTGGGACGTTAAACCCCCATAAACCAAACCAAACCAACTAAGCTCGGAGGTCAGCGGAAGATGAAAGAGGGCGATAGCGAAGCGAGTGCGAGGAGAAAAACCTAGAAGGAGGGTACGGCGTTAGCGTCATTGCGTTAAGGCAGGTTATGTAGCGGCGATCTGCGGCACCAGGGTAGTGCGCACCGTCGTACGCATGCCGATGGAGCCACTGGTAAGGCACGTCTCGCTCGCCAGGGATGGCGCAAGAGTAGCGCACGCTGTAAGCGTTCTTGTCGTTGGCCTGACGCGAGGCTCATCGGAGGCGGATCGTTGCGCGCACAGCCCAAGTCGAACCCCAGTGCCGCCCCTGTTCGACACGGCGAGTTGAGTATGCGGTCGCTTACGGTTCGAGTACCTAAGTAGCTGCGCCCAAAGATGCCTCTACGGATAAGCGTGATCGTTTGCAATTTTGTTTTCATACTACAAGGAAGATTCGTATACCCATAGAGGCTAATACGTTAATTTCTTGGTTTCAGTTTTAAGCCTTCTTTTAATATTGAATTCACAGCAGGGTTTATAAATGTAATCTAAGAATTGCTGCTGTAAAATATAAGGCAAAGGCTCACAGCCCCAGGCTTATATCCTGCCGTGTCCATCCCGGCATCGGCCCGCTGCAATTAAAGTGCCGAATATATAGAATATTTGCTAGGCTTTCTATTGGATGGCCGCCGCGGTGGCTGAGTGGTTATGGCGCACGACTGCTGGCCCGAAAGACGCGGGTTCGATCCCGGCCGCGGCGGTCGAATTTCGATGGAGGCGAAATTCTAGAGGTCCGTGTACTGTGCGATGTCAGTGCACGTTAAAGAACCCCAGGTAGTCGAAATTTTTGGAGCCCTTCACTACGGCGTCCCTCATAGCCTGAGTCGCTTTGGGACGTTATACCCTCATAAACTAAACTAACTAACTGTCTATTGGATATACCAAACTCTGAGGCTCTGTTCTCACTGAAACAAAAAGAACATTGCGTGCTCCGTTTCTGGTGATGTGCGCAAGAGCGCGACGTGGCTTTTTCTGGATTCCCGCATGTATTGTCTACCATCACGACAAAGGAAAAGCCTATGCTGCACAAGTGTTCAGCGCACTATCAACTGAGCCACCTTGCAACAACAGTGACTCTTGGCAACGCGCTTTTGTTGTGCAGTTCAAATTAAGAGTGTCCCAAAAAAAGCGGCACTGCCCCATAAGACGGCTCAGAATACCTGATAGCCAAAAGCATTGATAAATATGTAAATTTCGGAGAATGATTCATACCTACGTTCTTCTTTGGACCCTTCGCTATGGAGCGAACCTTTTTGCCTCCTTCGGTGCTAAGAGTTTTCACGGCACGCTCTGCGCTGTCCTTTAGGGTTTCTTTTTTCAAAAGCAGGGAAAAGTTAGCGAGCCCTCGGAAGTCTTTCTTCCCGCTTGTTAGATGCACATGCGCACCTTGAAGTCGCAGGTGGTATGCTGCAGTGGTGTTAAAGAATCGTGTCATACTGACAAGAAAATGGGGAACACAAAATGCAGCACGTATTTGTCAGCCTGAAATTTAAAGTTTAAAGCATCACCAGGCACTTATGAAAGTAAGGCAGGGTCTCGCTGTATTAGCATACCTTGCTCATTTCGTTAGTAGGGACTATTACATACTAAAATTGTATCCGAAAGACCTGACAGCTTCCAAACATGCCAGAATAAGGATATCTAATAGAGGAAGTCACCTCTGTTCTCTTGCATCAAACTGGGCGAATTTAAAACTTATTTTAACTCGCAGTATATAATTATGAAACAAGCAGCAATAACGGTCGCAGTGCCATATGCATGCTCATCAGTAACCGGAGAGAGCATTGAACCTATCCTAGCTCATGTTGTTTTCGTTACAATATTGCGTTAAGATTTGAGTGCTGCCAAAATGTCATAAGGTTGAATTGGTAACATACCGATTGTATCAACGTCCGCGAACTTCATCGACAGGCACAATAAAAACTGGCCGTTCATATACCCATTACCCGAGTACTTGTATCCTTTGTCCGCATCAGTTAAAAACCCTGGGACACTATGCTGGAACCACACTGCTGTGCGGGTTTTCGTATTCACCATTAGCACACCTGCAAATATAAGTAACGTAAAAAAAAATCTCAGCTGCCTTCAGTGATATGCAGTAAAAAATTGTATTTCAGCTCAAGCTACTCTCGAAATCAAGGAGTGATGTGCACGAAAACAAAAGACATGCGACGTTTTCTGCTATAGAATCGTGCAGTCAGCCGCTGAAGAGGCTGTGGTTTCCTTGACGATTGAATGCCAGCTACGCAAGAAGACTGCAGAGCACTCCAAGATCCACTCACATGCTTGAAAAGTTTTCATTTTATTACGCATCAGACCTTTTGTATCTCTTTACTCTATCGCTTGCTTTGTGTCGCAACACATGAATCGTCCACGGCGCCTCACGTTCGTTGCAACCGCTGGTAGGGATGTTTCATTTTTCTAAGCCGATTTTGTAGCACTTGTCGCCATGCACCCGAATTACAGGCAATATTATTCACACGAAACTACTGCGCTCAGCCTACACACCTACCTTTTATGTGAAGCCTGTTGTCGAACCTATTTCCCAACGCCTGTAAAGCATGAAACACATTAAGCTGTCATTCTAAGCAAATTCAGGCGAACATTACACGGAAACTGTGCAAAACTGAGCAGGCGGAAATTGTAGCTGAATTTATCTGAAAAGTTTCAAACTATCCGAAGGAGCGGTATTTAGCAGAAAAAGAATGCTAAAGATACTTTGGCCAAGAGCGCAACAGCGAACTAGCGCTAAAGCGCTTTTTCTTAGATGGCTTAAACCGCTCTGCCATCAACGCTCCTTTTCTTATTGCATGAAGTTGCTCAAATTAAAACCCAAATTGCTTTCAATCACTGTTATGTTATAGAACCGGCGGGCAAATAGCTGCTCCAAGCAGCGTGGCATGGCCCCTGTAGCTCTCACTTGGATTTACACAAACGGGAAAGAAGTGAAATAAAAACATAAAATCACAAAACTTCAAGAAGCAGAGCACATCTTAGACTACCGTACACTACGTAACAGTGGAGTTAATGACTTTCATGGCGTGCACCAAATAATAATAACTGGTTGTTGGGGAAAGGAAATGGCGCAGTATCTGTCTCATATATCGTTGGACACCTGAACCGCGCCGTAAGGGAAGGGATAAAGGGGGAATGAAAGAAGACAGGAAGAGAGAGGTGCCGTAGCGGAGGGCTCCGGAATAATTTCGACCACCTGGGGATCTTTAACGTGCACTGACATCGCACAGCACACGGGCGCCTTAGCGTTTTTCCTCCATAAAAACGCAGCCGCCGCGGTCGGGTTCGAACCCGGGAACTCCGGATCAGTAGTCGAGTGCCCTAACCACTGAGCCACTGCGGCGGGTATGCAACAAACTGAAAGAGAAACAGGACACTGAATGTCCTATAGTAGAAAAGGACAAAGCAAAATTCACATTGCAATTCATAATGCACGATGCTTAAATAAAGAAATGAGCTTCAACAATTCTTCTTTAAGTATTAAACGCATAATAAAGGAATGGTGTTGCAAGCAGCTCAGTATAAAAGGGAATCAAAATGCAAGCATATCACACAGTAGCCGTGCGTTAAAGGGGTATAAAATGTGTAAATATGTAAATGTGTCAACTGTGTAATTGTTAAAAGGTCTTTGTGTGATGCTCTTTAAAAAAGGTACAAACAGATTATTGTAATGCTTGTACTTTTTAAATTAGTACGGAATTCAGGCAAAAACCATGTGCCTTTGATGCTTGTCCATGCATCACTTACATTAGGCGCTGAAGATCTAGTAAATAATAAAAAATTATGATAGTGTCCAGTATTGACTCGACACTATCATAATTATTTATTATAAATTTTTGCAACCGCCTTTGTATATTACAGTCCCTCTAGCTATCTACATTTCGCACGGGAATATACCGGACTCAAGTCCTAGATTATGTAACACTGTTAGCAGATGAGAGGAAATAAATTGTGATATGTACTTCACTGATTTTATCCACTTGTGATGGATATTTAGAGCCCTAATGTTGTTGATAGTCATCAAGTTCGAAAAATTTCACGTGTGTCACCGGGTGCGAGGAAAAAGCTTTCTCCTGTGGCTTGGTCGTCACTGACAGGAACTGCTGTGTCAGCGGAAATTACTGATTTACGTTGGACACCTGAACCGCGCCGTAAGGGAAGGGATAAAGGAGGGAGTGAAAGAAGAAAGAGGTGCCGTAGTGGAGGGCTCCGGAATAATTTCGACCACCTGCGGATCTTTAATGTGCACTGACATCGCACAGCACACGGGCGCCTTAGCGTTTTTCCTCCATAAAAACGCAGCCGCTGCTGCTGCGTTTTATTCCGGAGCCCTTCACTACGGCACCTCTTTCTTCTTTCACTCCCTCGTTTATCCCTTACCTTACGGCGCGGTTCAGGTGTCCAACGATATATTAGACAGATACTGCGCCATTTCCTTTCCCCCAAATCCAATTATTATTACTATTATCCAATAAGCGTACATGAAAATGTTCGACAGTACATTTCCAGCATTATATAGGTTACCTACTGTTATCATTTCAGGTATAAAGTGTTTTCTTTCATACCCTGGCACACGGTTTATCACCTTCGAAGTGTCATTCGGCTGCTTGGTACTTACATTGGTTAAACCGGGGCGATTAAAACGGGGCCCCCTTTTTTTTAGCCCACCTCAGTTAGCTGTATTGTTTATATCTCTTTGTTCTGAATCACTATCACATATTAAGAGATCGACTGTGAAGAAATGCATATTAAAATCAATTTTATTATGAGCCACTCGTGAACTATATTTTCTTCTGAAACAAGTTTTTGCGTTCCAGGAAACTACTTTTATCTCGGAAATGTGTAATGTCAGAACAATAGCTGCATAATTAATGAAATGCGTTGTTTTGAATACGTGCGGGGCTGCACAAATGAAAAGTCTTGGAAGACTTGAAGAGTATAGAAGCTCGTATTCGTTAAACAAATCTTTTGTGCACGTTAAAGCGTTGTAAGTCCTGATATCTGATATTGGCTTCAACTCTTTTTCTTCGGCATATTACCATGCATCGCCGTGCCAGAGGCTATGGTTCATTCGATGCATGTTTTTTAAAAGCAATCGATTAGGTAAATTTTTGGCGAAGAAAACCGCTGTCACAAATAGCACAAAAAAAAAATGCCACCTACCTTTCGCATGTCCCCCGTCACCTTAAGTTTTATTTCCATTCTTGTCGTTATAAACGACGTAATGAACATCCTAGGCCAATGTAAGAATAAAAAGTATTAGGCGAGTGAAAAAAAAAACGGTTATTATAGATAGCCGCGCTCAAATAATTTAAATAATCATCGTAATTTTGCTAAAAATACAGCCTCACCGAGCTTCGACACACATCACACGCCAACACATCATCCCTGTTTACAACGCGCCTAATCAGCCGGCATGGTGACTGAACTCGTTCAAACTGCATGGTATGGTAGTTCTCCACTTAGCTCGCAATACTAACCTCGAATGGTGAAACAGGTATTTTAGATGACACGTCTCAAGATGGCTTTGTACCTAGTTGTGTCTTTGCTCATGAGCTGCAGCCGGCTCTTTCGTGTGCATCTGGACGCTTTTGTACGTTTAAGTTTCCTTCTCTTTGGCATATGTGCTATAATAAACGCTATTTCTAACTAACGCGCGTCTACTTCTCGTATAGTTTCTATTTTTTGTGTTAAACACACAATTACAAACTTTTCTGGCTTCTTTAAATTAGGGAGGTAATTCCCACATGCGGCAAGCATAGCTCATTGTCGAATCGGACCTGAATAGGGGTTCTTGAAAATATGGGAGCAGTCGTTTCGTAGGCCGGGTTCTTCGTCGTATTGTCGATTTTTATTGGGTCGAGCTTCCTCCAATGATCTTCACTTGAATCACTGCCGTAGTAAATCATTTCATTTCCTTTGAGGAGACTGGCCACAGGAAGTTTGTAGATGGCAAACCTAGGGTTAAAAATGAATAATTTTCACTTTCATCAGCAGCACATCACAAGCCTTAGTAAGGCACAAGCCCTTGTAATGTACGTAAACTGTGGGATTCTCCAAACGTTACCTTTAAAATGAGCTATTCAGTGTTGTCTATTTTTGTTTCCAGCGGTCAAAAACCACACGATTATCTTTGTCCAAAAAGCTGTCTTGCGTAATAGGTCAGTTATCCACAGACAAAATTTACTCGCTCAAATTAGATGCGTTGCAGAGCTTAGAGCTTAGCAGAGGCCTACAGAACCCTCACTGAATAGTAGAACTGAACGAAAGAAGCCGAATTGAGCGTGCCGTAATCAACTGAAGGGTACTAAACCTGCACGCACATTTTCAAGACTACCGTTCCTGAAGTCGCACGTTTTCGATGGCCTATTCTCAAGTAGTCTGACTCGCAGCGCTTTCCATACGTATAGTCCTTCACAATGTCATGAGAATGCGAAATCGTAGCATTTTTCTCCAAAACACACGTGTGCAGGGAGAATACACGCTATAGAAACCCTGTAGAAAGAATTATTTTTAAGGCCATATAAATGCTTGCAACAAAACAATTCGCATTCTGGATGTGCTCAGCGAAGGAAACAATCTTCTATAAATAGCCCCACCTCGGTAAAAAGAAGATGCAGGCTTGCATGCGCAGCAGCCCAAGTCCGCTTCTGTGTCAACTACAACGCAGAAAACCCTGCCTGCAGAAAATATGGAACACTTGGCGGGCTTATAGACGCAAGGGTGCGACTTCTTGCTGCCTCTTACACTTTTTCCCATGCGGATATCGCGCGTAGAAGGCAAAGATGTGTGCACACAAGGTTCAGCTAGCGGTTAGCTGCAAACATAGAGTAGAGATAATAAATGCAAGTGCTTTGTATCGCAGCAAGTGAGTCGATTTTGCAGCGCTCCATGTTAAAAGGGAGTAAGCTCGCCTTCGTGCTCACCGACGCGTTTGCGAGGTCGGTGCGGTCGCTCTCCAGTCGACATAACATGCTCATAACCACTACATCTCCCCCTAGCGAGAACGTCTTCATCGTCAGGGGGAGTGCGTGATAAAAAAAAGAAAGAAAATGTCAAACGGCTTCAAGCGTATCGTATGAAAACATCCTGCAGTGAGTAGGTGACATGCATGTTGACTCCAAAGGATACCAGTTGTGTGGGCCATGCGTCCCCGCTTTATCCGGGTTTCTCTGTAAGTCCAGCACCTAAGAACTCATGCTGTTGACCCTAAGGCACTCTAACAAATCGAAGTCGGAACCAGTTGAACGCTTCCAACTCTCAATCATTAGCATTTTGCAGATGCAATGGCCTCCCATTCCGCTGTCTAGAAACCAAGATAACATGAAATGAATTTTTTTTTTTAAAGAAGTGGGCAAAAAGCCGTATCAAAGCATGAGAAGTGTCAACCCCCCCTAACCAGCTCTCTCCTTTTGGCTTGACACTCGGTATATAAGCGCACACAGCAAAACCGAATGGAGAACGCAGCATTAAGTGGAAAAGCTAGGGGACGGGCTAGGGGACGGGCTAGGGCAGGAGCTTGTGCACAACGAGAATGCAAAGCCATATGCCAACTATCAGTTTATATAGGCGAACATAGGCAGCGATGAGCCAGAATGAAGGCAGTGGACAAAGAATACAAGGAAAAGTTCACAGTAGGACTCCGCTATGTCTTGGAGAGGCAATAAAAACAAAACATTCTTTCCAAAGGTTTGACGTGAAACTTTCCTCCAGCATAATTAAGAGAGCATGGTGATGGCTTTGAAATCAGATATTTGGTATGTCAATGTTTATCTGCTATAGATTGTGCGCAGCTTTTCTATTGTGTAAGTTTTGGATCGTATATTTTAGAAATATTCCTTATGAATTTAGTTCTGAAAATAGAACTGGAATTAGACAGAATTGGATTGAATATGGACGCCGTACGAATAGTGGACGCCGTACGAATATCACCCGTAATGTGCGAAGCTCACCGAGCCTGATGTTTTACTTGCACTAACAATGACATTGAGTCATCCAACAGTTTCTAACTCTGGAGGCCAGGAAAGTAGCACAGAAATTAATGTGTTGGTTTTGGACGCGCATGGCTACAAACATTTTAAAAAATTTCAGGGTGCATTCGCCTCGGTGAAGCCTACTGATGGATACTGCAGGGTAGAGACATGTAAAGGAGGTCTTAGACAACCACAGATCAAGCTTTATTGAATGCAGTTACGCTTCCTGCACGGCAGGGTTAATTGGGGAGACATGGGAGAGGCATTTGCCCTGCAGTGGGCATAGTCAGGCTGATGGTGATGATGGTGATGACGATGTTTGCTGCATAAGTGACGAAAGCATATATGACGGATGTCAACAACAGCAAGCGTAAATTTTGGTTGAGTATTTTTGTTTTCGGCTTTTTCATCAGTATAAATTATTGCCATCGCACGTACATCGGCCAGGGGGACCACTCACTCTAGCACTTACTGTTATAGCGCCGTTTCTAACTTCTAAAGGTATCTGCAACACGGCTTCCCGAGCATTCGCAGGTGTATCGCCGCGGGGAGATGTTGATGAGCAGTGCCTTTTCTTTCTATCTTTCATTTCCTATCCTCTAACTCTCCTACTTTCAGCACGCGGCAGCGAGGGTGGCTGGGCGTGAGCCAGTAGGTAGGCCCGTGCTCTTTCCTTCCATTCTTCCTGTAAGAAACAGCAGCAGCAGCAGCTTACCTGGGCGTGGCGTGTCCGTCGAAAAGGGGATTCTGGTTGTTGAGCCAATGTAGAGGGTTTGGACCTCTAAAGGGCCCTCGGCGGAGGCTACACACCCCTTTAGCCCCCCCCCCCCCTTCCCCCGTCCTGTAGACGGAACCTCCGGCCTTCCCGACCGGAGGAAATCGCCAGTAGCCTTTTCCTATCCTCCTATCCACCTATTACATTCCTGTCTCCTCCTTCCATCTCGTTTTTTCTTTTCAGGGGCGGCTAGGGTTACTTCTGTGTGAAAACTACCGTGGGCTACTGTGTATTTGGTTATAGCACTGGTGCACAGCTGGCGTGGGCAGGAGTGTGTATTTTAATTTCCTGTCCCGAGCTCTAGTTGAGCCCCATGGTGGGAAGCTGCCACCATGGCTGAACAACACATTTTACAGCGACAGCTGTTTGGCGCGCGTCCTTGGCTTTCTTGGTCGTCGCTGTCGGCGTAACCGGCGAGTGCGTTAATTTCTCGGTCACGTGGCACTAACGTTACGTGACATTATGTCACGGTCGACCTGCGTCGCATAAGCTTAAGGGTGGCTCTGTTTAGAAGCTAAGGATTGTAGTCGTAGATTAGTTTTTGCAGCAGTAAGCTGAAATCCACGCTACTTTAAAGTGCAGAAATACCATATCGTGAGAAAGATGCGCAAGTGCTAGACGAGCTGACCTGGTCCCTTGGGCAAGGTGACTGTGGCTGGCAGCAGCAGTCGGTGTTGCTTCTGAGCAACAGATTAGACTATTACATTAAATGCTAACAGTCGTACAACAGGTGGCCCTGTTTAGAACAGCCGCCTGCCAGTGCAGGGGTACATCCCGTGAACACTACACCAGTCCGCAGGAACATATCCCCAAACCTTAACGCCTAAACAGCTATAGCTGAACATCGCGCTACAGAGTCATAACCACCCTGTGAGTTTTCTTTTTTTTTTTTGGCTTCCGTCATGCTTTCAAATGATCGTCCTCTGAAAAGAGAGCGTGCGGAAGTGACCTATGAGTTTTTCAAGAAAAAGACACGAACTTACCTAAAGTACCCAAAGTTGCCGAACCTTAGTGTGGTGAGGAGAGTTAGTTTGAACTTGGCGAAGGACGTGTGCTTGTGCCACGTTGAGTGACAATTGAGGTTGGAGTAAAATCGTGCGGTTTTCCCTGACGTTCCTGTACTGTTCAGCTATTTGCCCTTTTTATGTTAGGGTTCTTCCGCTGACGTTGGATTTGGCCGGGGTACCGAGGGCGTCCGGATGCCAATTTCGCGGGTGTGTTGATGCACCGACTCCTTTCCATAGATCGCAACATGGCCATGTATCTAATGCAGGTTAATTGTAATGCTAGGATTGCGGTTATAATATTCTGTTATAATGCCATGTAGGCGGGTTTCAAGTAGTGGGGGTTTGAATATTGCGAATAGCTTTGATAGTCGACATGGATGTCAATGTTTGTGGTTTGGTCTTTTGTGAGTGGCGGTTATGCTTACATGGCATACATTATCGCGTGAGTTTCTAGAATGGTCATGTTTTGATGGTTGGAAAACGCTGTCTGGGTGATCCGTTCTAACTGTCCGGGTGCATATATTGCATACGCTCATGACCCCCAAATTAGAGGGTGCGGTGTCGGTGCATACTGTTATACATGTGCTATGTCTGCGGTGATGTTTTGCTTGTGCTTGATGTAGACCGTCATGGAGGTGTAGTGTCATGTTTTAGGTGTGTTTGGAAAGGCAAAGTTGCGCGGTAACGGAAGGCTTTGGCTAAGTGGAGTCAGGTTGATGGAGGCGGCAATATAACTTCGAAAAGAGTTATTAGTTGTAGCGTTTTGGACAGTTCAGATATCACATATTCTATATATCTTGTATATGCTCCATGTATCTTGTCATATGCTATTTTCTTTGAAGTGCGTCTGTTCAAATACTCCTTATTTCAGAACCTGTGCTCTCACGACTGTTGCACGCACTAAAGGAAGACTTCTCTAAAACAGCTTCGTATTTTTTTGTTTAATAGGTACCAGGAAAGCATCGAACAATATACTGTCTGAATTGAAACGAGGTGAAAAAAATTGTTAGCCAATAACTTGATATTTAATACATTTCCTTAAGAAAGAAATACGGGGGTAAAATGGAGAAGCCTACAGACCACTTGCAGCCCTGTTCACAGGCAAGCCGAGTTGTATACAACCTCTGAATATGTTAGGCGGCGAAAAGTTTTCTGTTCTTCCACAGTGTACAGTGCCTGCGAATATAAAGACCTTAAGACTGGCTCACTGCCATTATCTTGTTCCCGCAGGCAGAAGATAAAAACGCTATTTTGTTCCTGAACTATCTGGCCCAAAACCAGACGATCACAAAGCTTTGGCTGCCAGAGCACTTCGAGATGGCTCAGGAGGGCTAAGCACTTCCCCGTGTTGTGCGAAATCACGTTGCTCTAGAAGACCTGCAGGTAAGGCGCATGGCAATTTGTTTCTCTAAAGTGTAGTGTTTCTGTATAGACAAGCGTGCGTGGTGGAACAGTCGTCGAACAGAAACCCCTGCCGCTCGCGGCCGCGGTCAATGTAAAGCAGACAAGGAAACTTTGAGATAAAGCTCGAAAGCAACTTCAACATCCTGGAACAATGTCGAAGTAGTTGCGCGTGGCCGCGATCAATCGTGATAAGTCTTGTCACATATCGCGTCTCGAATAAAAAGATACAGCCGTGTGCCGGAACATTTGAGCGCGAATAAACACCACAGAGCTTAGCAGGCTTAATTCCCTCTCAGAGCAGCGTCGCCCGGATGCTTTGCAACAATATTAAAGGTGTGCTAAAATTACACTGCGGATTTAAAAAATTGGCAGTGGCTTAGCTTGGCTAACTGGAATTCAGCGAAAAGCAAGCATGACTGAGGCTCGTCAATGGCAGCTCCGCTACACGCTCGCGACAGCTGTTCTATATATACCCGAACGACCACGTGGCTATGACGTGGTATCACATGGTTTTACGACACCCTCATCGGATGCCATCACGTGGCTTCACATCCCCCCATCAGATGTTCTTAAGGTCAAAGGTCACAAAAAAGGTTACCCAATGTCAAAGGTAAACTAAAGGAGTTCAAGGGTCAAGAATTCGACACCATAACTGTACCACTTATGGTCATACACGGCTATCCTTGGTTGTGCTGAAGGTTTTTCAAGGTCGTTGTGCTGCCTACCCGAATACTGCTTTACCTAGCGCAATGAAGCTTTTCGCTTCAAAAAGAATCACTGAGAATGCAAACACGGAATCTATTAGCGCCCAATATAAGGTTTGAGATGCACAACGAGCCCAACTTGAGGGCGTGAACGGCGCCGTTTAGACGCTGTAGCACCAACCGGAATTACCTTGTATTGAAGTTCTTCAATTCGACGAAGAATGTTGTACGGCCCAAAGTAGCGGCGCAGAAGCTTTCACTGACTCCGCGGCAGGAAATGTTCGTCCCCCCCACAGACGCTCACACGGCTTGTTTTCCATGTGGCACCGACGTAGATTGTAGCGTCGGGCTTTGCTGCACTGTTGGTCCTTTGAGGTGCCGTTGATGTTGACTTCACCTGTGGCGTTTGGGAGCGTGGCGCAGATCGCGGTGGTTGCTTCCCTGCCGAGGACGAGCCTTGACGGTGTCATACGGGTCGTATCTAGCACAGCGGTGTTGCACATCAAGACTCAGCAGAGGATGATGGCATCCCAGGTCTTGTGTTCGGCGGCCATATAGATATACACGTGGCCAGCATTCCAGCACTAGTTTCGTTCATACGCTTGACAAATATATTTGTCGGTGGACATTACGCAGCAGTTCGCCTGTGCTTGAGTGAATGCGGACACATATTCCCCGCCGCGGACTCAGTGAAGAGGTTTTCCGCCAATTTTTCGGGTCGATCAAAACGGCCACCAAGTTTCACCACCAGAAAATGTATCCCACGGGTAACGGTCGGTGGACTTACCTACGCTGCGACTTTTGTAGTCCTACAGGAATATTTCACGGCGTGATTTTATGCATAGACTTTTTGTCTGAGCATCGAGCGATCATCGACCTTCAATAGAAGTCCATCAAGTTTTCGACGGAGGAAGCCAGACCTTCAGAGACGACATGGAAGCGTCACGTCGCCTTGATTGTACTCGATGCTACACAATACCGAAATATCGGCTGGCAAACTAAATCTCAATCCACATCGATCCTCCCATTTCTGCAGTTATACTCCCATAGTTTACAATATTTGATGCAGCAGCTGAAAACTAAACGTTGAACTAGCCTTGCGTAACTACGCTGGTAATTTTTCACCCTATTTTATACTCGAACAAAATGCAGATTTTTAGCAAACTCCTGCGAAAGAATGTTAAACTAGGCGAGTTGGACTGGCTTCAATGCTTGACATCACAGAATGTGTGCATGGCGAATAAAATCATTTCTAACGCGACACCGTTAAGGGCACCGTGTCGCAGAAAAGCCGTCGTCAGCTTTGTGTCGTTGGCCGTGAGTGAAAAGTTCACGTAAAATTCCCCAGGAAAGGAACGTAGGCGGCAGGTGAGCTACCTAGATTGCATGATCTTCTGACGTCACAATTTTACCACTCGATTATTGAGCAAAATGCAACCATGGAAAGTGACAGTTACATTAAATGCTTGGTCGCGAGTGGTTTCTCGAGAGGACGAAATCGGGTCTCACAAGCCCCACCGCTGGTAGCATCTGACATCACAAAGCAATCACGCACTGCGTAACCACTGCACCAGGTGTAGTAAAGGGACTCCCAGGGGTCTATGAATGTAAACTATAGAGAACAAATATATATATATATATATATATATATATATATATATATATATATATATATATATATATATATATATATAGTTTACATTCATAGACCGCCGCGGTGGCTGAATGGTTATGGCGCTCGGCTGCTGGCCCGAAACACGCGGGTTCGATCCCGGCCGCGGTGGTCGAATTTCGATGGAGGCGAAATTCTAGACGCCCGTGTGCTGTGCGATGTCAGTGCACGTTAAAGAACCCCAGGTGGTCGAAATTCTAGACGCCCGTGTGCTGTGCGATGTCAGTGCACGTTAAAGAACCCCAGGTGGTCGAAATTTCCGGAGCCCTTCCCTACGGCGTCCCTCATAGCCTGAGTCACTTTGGGACGTAAACCCCCCCCCCCCCACACACACACACGCACGCACGCACGCACACACACGCACACACGCGCGCCATGTGCCAGTGAGGACCCCACGGCGTAAACGCATCTGCTGCTGCAGCTGCTGTTGGCCCACGGTGACGGAAAGGACGTTCCCATGCTGACTCAGCAAGCACCGCTTTCTCGGGGAAAATTATGAAAAAATTTTAGGACACTGTTATGGAAATATTGAATGTAATGGTCTATTCTCCTGATATGGAGAAAAACCTTTCTTTTGAAGTGTTACCATCGATCGCATCGAACAGTTAAGTCTCCCATTGCGAACCAATGGGGAACTCTTTTGACGATAGGAAGAACGTCAACAGAAAGAAAATACAAGACTGCCGTCGGGTGACCTGCTGTTATATTCATTGTTATATTGAAATCCTACATTATATAAAAATATTGCTCTCATAAACGGTTTCCCACTTAAAAATGTTTGTCCAGAATTATTGGGTATGTTCTGGGAAAAAAACAGTCAAAAGACGGAACACAGCGAAGAGACGAGGCACACACACAGACGACTGGACTAACAACTGGGCTTTATCCAAAGAAACAGCCTCATAGGGAAAGGTGGCATAGCGTGCGCAGCTCAGCCATAAACAATCTACATCTAGATAAGCTGTGATCTAGCGCCGTTGCGAAAGGGAGCTTAGTTCCTTATGTAATCAACCCCATGCATACCAATAAGGAACGCTTCGAGAATTTCGCGCTCAACTTTCCCCTTGCCTCTGCCACCAATACTAACATTTGAAAACAGGAGGCCAAAATCAAATCAAATCATATTTTATTCTCCAGCAAGTATCTGGATGGTGATCTGAGCTAAAAGCTGTACGAACAGCTTGACGAAAGCCCAGGAAACCATCACATGGCAGCAGCAGCAGACAGAACGAAATAACAATTAATGAACAATACAGAAGTGGTCATCAATAAATAAATAGAAAGAAATTATACAGCGGATGCATGAGAGGAAAACAACAGAAATAAGCTAACAAAGTTTATCAATAATGAATGAATGCAAAAAAAAGAGTACAGTAATAACAAATTTTCTCATACGACATATGAATAAATACAGATTACATTTTCACAAAGTATATTTGCAGTTGTTTTGGACTAAATCCAGCAGTATCTTTATATTTACTAAGAAAAAATGGCAGATTGTGAGCCAAGGATTGCAGCTTGTAATCAGCAGCCGCATTCCTGGCAATGTCGAGGCAAGTTAGCGCCGTCAGTAGAGGACAGAGTTGAGGTGCTCTCTCAATCTTTCATTGAGAGAGCCTGTTTGGGCAATGCACACTTTTTCCCAGGTCAGCGGAATTCTGTATACCACACCTATGACACAGGTGACGTAGCGGTTTTCATGCTGCGCCGAGCAGGCCGGACGATACGCCCTGCCACGTGCAGCACGTGAGCAGAGGCGTGAAAGCTTGCAAGGTGCAGAAAACACAACACTGACGCCCTGCTTTCCAGCGACCTTTTTTATGGTGTGTGATAATTTATGCAAATAAGGCATGACTTAAGTATTTCTTTTTTCAACTGTCTTTGGGTCAGCCCTTTTAACGTCGCGAACCTTGATGTTTTGCAACAGCGTTTCTGCTACTGCCCTCCAAAGGCCTTTCGGAAAACCGGCCGCCTCCAAGTGTCCAAACTGGTATCGAAAGCAGGGCGTCAATATTGCGTTTTCTGCACCCTGCAAGCTTTCACGCCTATGCTCACGTGTTGCACGTGGCAGGACGTATCGTCCGGTCTGTTTGACGCAGCATGAAAACCGCTACGTCACCTGCGCCACAGGTGTGATATACAGAATTCCACTGACCTGGCAATATCGGCATTGCGGGAAAGTGGAGCACACCCCTCTGTGCTGTGCAGCAGCTGGCCAGAGCCGTCATACACGAAGAGCTCTAGGACCATCTCCTCGTGTACACCGCCGACTCAGTGGCCCGCGACAGCTGCTCCCTTTCAGCAGTGGCTACCACCCCCGCCCTGCGACTGCACAGCCAGCAACACGCAACCTTCCTGGGCTCCTCTACTACGGCGGAGTTGATGGCGATCCGGCTCGGGCTGGACCTGCTGCTCACCCTCGGCCCTCCGCCGCCCAGGAGTGCTCTGCTGTGCGACTCCCGCGCCGCCCTCAGCCGCTTGCAATCTAACGGTCGTGGTACCCCACTGGTGCGGGAAATTCGCTCGCGCATCGAGCGCCTCGCGCAGAGAGGATGTGCCGTGCGTGCACAGTGGGTGCCCGGTCACTGCGGCATCACCGGCAACGAAGACGCTGACGACCTCGCGACCGCTACACACCAACTACCTGCCAGCGATCTGCCCCTTGCGCTGGAGGACATGCGTGTGTCCATTCACGACCATCTCCGAAAGCAGCACCCCGACCCACGCATCGCAGGAGGTGAGCGCATCGACAGTATCCCCGGCTGTCGCGCAACTAAACGGTCACAACGTGCAATGATCCTCCGCGCGCGCATTGGCTGCGTGTGGCCTGGGGAACGACGGGTGTGTCACGGAATCGCGACGAGTGATGTGTGTGACGGATGCGGTGCAGTGGAAACACTTGAACACCCGCTCCTTCACTGTACCGCGTTCGCCGATGCTCGTCGCGATATGCTCGCGGCCTATAGGGCGCAGGGCATACTACCAGACTCCATCAAGACGCTAGTGTGGCCGCAGGGCAGTGCGCGCACTCGTGAGCGAACTTTGGTGAGCCTCTGTGCATTCCTCGAAAACACGGGTTTGACGTCCCATCTGTTCTCCGTCAGGTAGTTACACGCAGTGGCCGAACGCTCCGCGAGTTCTACCTTGAACGATTAATAACTGGACGCCCCACTCCAGTTGTAGCCACCGCAGTGCTGTGCGCGTGTGTCTTAATTCCTCTAAAATGAACTAATCACGCGTACAACCTGGACACATTTCTTATTGTGTAAATAGTTTTTACATTTTACTTCTCCCGCTATGCTCTCTTCCTGACCCCTCACCTCTTTCATTTTATTTCTCCATTCTTCCTGCTATCCTTTATTTCCGCTGCCCCAGCTCAGGTGCTTCAGTATCGATGGCAGATGCCGGGGCTAGCAGAAATCTTTTCCCTCCTTTTTACTATTATTTTAATAAAAAACCACTGCCACCACCACTGTCTTGAGAAAGAGGGTACATTGGCCAAAGAGGCCGGTGTTTTAATGAAAGATTGAGAGAGAACCACAACTCTCTGCCCCCTACAGACGGCGCTAACTTGCCTCGACATTGCCGGGTATGTGGCTGCTACACGCTGTTTTCAAATGTTAGTATTGTTGGCAGAGACAAGAGAAACGTTGAGCGCGAAATTCTCGAAGCGTTCCTCATTAGTATGCAAGGGGATGATTGCATCAGCAATCCTTCTGTCTACCTTATGCAGAAAGAACTAAGCCTCCTTTCGCAACGGCGCTAGATCGCAGCTTATCTTTAGATGTAGACTGTTTATGACGGAGCTGCGCAAGCTTTACCACCTTTTCCTGTGAGACTGTATCGTTCAAAAAAGCACAGTTGTTAGTCCAGTCGTCGTGTGTGGGCCTCGTCTCTTCGTTGTGTTCCGTCTTTTGACTGGTCTTTTTACTGAACATGTACCAACTGACCCATATTTCAACTTTACTAGTGGGTATGGACCTGGACGAGCGCCTCATTGGGAACGTACGAGGGTTCGGAATCGGAAGACCATGGTGGTCAATTGGTGCTCCACTGGAACGATGGGAACGCGCTCGCTGCGGATGACCAGGCAGCCGGCGTCAACGATCAGAGCCATGGAGGCCTGGCTCTGGATAGTCACTTCAAGGACTGGGCGCCCATGAGCTGAACACAGTAGACTTCCTGCAATCCAACTATGGAGGCCGCCGCGTCGACGATGGTCTGCGGACTCCGGTCTAGTCCCCGCAGGGACAACTATACATCGAAGACTACAGCCTTCGAAGGTCTTTACATCGCCGACGGCGCCATGGCTACTCAAAGAAACGCCCCTCGCGTGAAACACGCAGGTACAGTCATTGCTGCGCATGTAATGGTTATGCGACAGGCCAAAGCATGTAATTTGGAGTAATGGAGCAAAGATGCTGGTAATCATGTTGCAAATTATCTATAAGAGCCAGTCATTAGTGCGTAAATTACAAAATTATGAATTAAAAAAATGATTCCAACATAAGATTGAACCACGCCGGTGGGTTAAGCCCCACTGTAGCCGATGTAGAACCACCTGCGACAATGCATCGGGTGTTCCATTTAGGCTTGCAGCATTTTTCGCGTATAGCGCCTGCATTTCTTTTACATCTGCCCAGAATACCCCGAGAAGAGACCAATGTGAAACAGTGTGTGGGCACGCCCGCTTTGAGGCAAACGAGATGGAAGAAAGGAAGAGCTAATAAATTTTGTGCCACCGCGATTGCAGCAAAGGTCAAACAGTGAGTCTCAAATGATTCCGTCCTTGATTTACACAGTTGGCTTATGATTAAGACTCAATAAGAAACATCTTGGCACCGACATGTGTAGCAATAAAGAGGCGCATTACGGATGGAAAAGAAACCAACACCTGACTGGCACTGCATATTGCAAGCAAGGCAGACACCAGGAGGGCATGTGGGGTGCATAACGCCTATAGTACCACATGCGGCGCACAGTCCACGTGTTTCCACCCGTGGGCTAAGGATGCCTTGTAGTCAAATGTGCTCATCAGGAAAGGCAGGGTTCTTTGATTCGAAAGTATTAAAACTCCGTGCAAGGCCCGTGTATCTCAATCAGGTGCTCTGATCTCAGTTGAGTTTGAGTTCCCCGTCTTTCCATGGTACTTGCAGCATTCACGTAAACGTCCTAATCTTGGCAAAGTGGTTGCGCTCAACAAGTCTCAACACGTCGCCAGCAACCACTGAGTAAGCTCGCACTCTGCGTCATAAGCTGCTAACCTACAGAAACAAGCCAGAGCTTGTCGCAGGATTCTGAGCCCGAATTGTTTTAAATTGCAGGATAAGACTTCCGTCATCGACGTCGTGGAGCTTCGGGACATTAAATTCTACATAAAAGAAATTTGAATATTAACCCGCTGACATACGCCATGGGTCACCGGTTGGTCACGTGGTATCTTCGTGCTACCTCGAATAGATTTGCACAGTCAAGCCTTCGTACAGCCCAGATTTTGGGAGGCGCGTAGTAAAGAGCACATGTCAGTTGCTGTTGCCATTTTGTGGCGGTTAGAAGAAAGTGGTTTCGCCAATGGCTCACGCTGCACCCAAGAAAATTTAAGGCTGCCGCACCGGTAGGCCAAGCCGCGCAAAAATTAGGCCACAAAAACTGCGCCCGCCTTGAAGGTGCTAACTAGGTGGGTTGCATTTTGCGGGGTTCCTTTATGGTGTCCTTTTTCCACCTGGAGGGAGAGGGAATGTTTTCGGAGATTATTGCCTATTACATTCGACCCCACTCGTGGGTGCATTGTAGAAATTTTGTTAATTAGTGGGCTGCCAATATCTTTACCAAAGGAAACTTCGTGGTACCTTCGGTTCGTTGATTGCATATATCGTGATGGAGGCCCACAACGAGGAGGACACATTTTTTTTTATTTCACGCAGCATCGTTCTGAGTTACTCGGAGACGTAACTTGCCACACTTTCCGTCTCGAAAACGTAGATCCTAGTCAATCAAGCTCTCCACTTCATTAAGGAACTCCTCCCAAAATAAAGACGCCTTGGCCTTCGAGACCTTGCAGTAATCTCGTACTTGGGCCCTGGCAAAGACGAAGCGTTTTTAATGCTCATCACCTTGTTGGCCACACTACCTATTTCAGTCTATTTTGACCCGCCATCTCTTACCGAACTTCGTACCGATGCCACTGAACCCGGGATCGGTGCTATGTTAGCCCAGTGGCAGCAGAGCCACCATCGAGTCTTTGCATTCGCCAGCCTCTGGGTTCGGTGGCTGAGCGCAACTACTCCATCGCTGAGCGTGAATGCCTAGCTCTCGTTTGGGCAGTTGCTGAATTCCGCTGCTACCACTTCTGAAATTCTTTCTCCGACGTGACTGGTAACCACGCACATTGCTGGCTTTCTTCTTTCAACGACCTCACGGGACGTCTTGGTCGTTGGGCCTTAAGACTGCAGGAGTACTCCTTTAGCGTAGCGTACAAGTCCGGAAGTCTGCTCCAGGACGTTGACTGCTTATTTCATGACCTGACTCAAATGAAAATGACATGTCACCTTCGCTATTCGCCATTTCCGATTTGCTGAACATCGCTACCGAAAGATACCCATGCGGTCGAAATTATTCCGACGCCCTCAAATACGGCCCTTCTTTCTCCCTTTCTTTCACTCCCTCTTTTAACTGTTCCCTTTCTGCCTGCTATCTTTATTTCCGCTGCCCCAGTATGTGTTTCAGTATCGATGGTAGATGCCGGAGCTAGCAAAAATCTTTTCCTTCCTTTTTACAAATATTTTAATAAAAAAAACCACAACCACCACCACCTTACGGCGCGGTTCAGGTGTCTGCCGAGATGTAAGACAGATACTGCACTATTTCCTTTCCTCAAAAAACCAACAGCAACGTGATCATTCGTTATGCGTGATGGCTGAAGGACTCGCCGCTACCCGCCTCGGTTTCTCACTGCGGCTTTTTATGCTTCAAGATGGCATTCTGTACCGACGCAATATCTACCGTGACAGGTGTGGCTTGCTGCTTGTCGTGCCTCAGCGCCTGCTCTCGGCTGTCTTGTCGGAACTTCAGGACCTGCCAACCGCCGAACACATAGGTGTGTCTCGCATATACAACCGCGTCCGCCGCCGTTTATTTTGACCATTATTACACTGTTCTGTCCATCGCTATGTCACCGTCTGCAACACGTGTCAACGCGAGAAAAAAATCTGTACTGCTTGCTCGTCACCCCCAGCCTGCTGACATACCTCCCGCTCCTTTCTATAGCGTCGGTTTCATCCTTCTTGGCGCTGCTCCGCCCACCCGATGAAGCAATAAATGGATTGCTCTCGCCGCCAACTATGCCAAAAAATTGGTGGCGGTTTTGTTCTGGTTAAACTTGGAGTGACGCGATAGCTACAGCTGGCAGGGTGGCACTTGGTCACCTGACCAACCACGTGATGAACCACGTGATCAGCCACAGCGCCGCTCCGCCGGCAGCTGCTCCGCATCACGAGACCATCCACGTGACAGGGTGGCGGCGCAGCCACAGGGTGGCGGCACCGCCTCGCCGAAAGCTCAGAACGCTACCGTAACGTAGCTATCGCAACAAAATACGCCGTCTCATGTCCGTTGCCGACAAGCCGCGCTACAGATGTTGCGGACATTATTCTGCGCGACATCTTTTACCACGGGAACTCATCACCGACCGCGGACGCTGTGTCTATTCCAAAGTCGTGGACAACTGCCTGAGGTCTTGCTCTACCTAGCACAGACTCTACAGCCTACCATCCTCACATTATGGACTTGCCGAACGCCTGAATCGAACACTCGGATATATATAATCTGTGCACGTCTCTGCCGACTATCGCGATTGGGACGAAGTTTTGCCTTTTATCACATTCGCTTATAATTTACACCACCATGAAACCTGCTTCTCTCCTTTCTATCTTTTGCTCGGTCAGGACCCTCACTTGCCTTTGAACACGTTACCGCCCGCCATCGCTACTACCACGGAGTACGCAGAGGATGACATTACACGTGCCCATATGGTGCGCGAGGTTGCTCACGCTTGTCTCTATTCATCTCAATTGCAAAGCAGGACATTGACGAGCACCGACATCGTGACGTCCACTTCGCCCCTGGATCCTTCGTCATTCTATGGTGTCCCTCTCCCGCGTTGGGCTGTATGAAAAGCGGCTTTCCGATATACCGGCCGTTATCGAGCCCTCCGCCAGGCAATTGACGTCACGTACGAAATTAGTCCAGTCTCTTCTGCGACGGCATCCACCCGCCATGTGACTGATGTATACTACTTGTGGCTCGGCTCAAACTATACCACGCCCCTGATAAGTCTTCACCTTAGCACCGGGACGGTGCTTTTGTCGACAGGAATTATGTCAAGGGCGTAGGCTTGGACAAAGGTGAAGAGTTAGGCTTGTGTGAGGTCGACGAGGAGGGAGAAGTGTGTTCGAGAAAAACTGGCTTTTGATAAAAGGAAATGGCGCAGTATCTGTCTTACATCCCAGTAGACACCAGTACCGCGCCGTATGGCTAGGGATAAAGTAAGGGGTGAGAAAACAAAGGAAGAAAGAGGCGTTGTAGTGGAGAGCTCCGGAATATTTTCGACCACCTGGAGATCTTTAACGTGCACTGACATAGCACAGCACACGGGCGCCTTAGCGTTTTGCCTCCGTAGAAACGCAGCCGCCGCGGTCGGGTTCGAACCCGGGAACCTCGGATCCTTTCACTACGGCGTCTCTCGCAGCACGAGTCGCTTTGGGACGATTTAAATCCACATAAACCAAACCAAACTTAAATTGTGGACAAGCGGCACAGCCATCCGAGAGAAGTTCTCTCGCGATTTCAACGCAACAAATGCAGCTTTGAGATGGCTGCCACTCATCAATTCGGCGCTTTTATTCAACATCACATATGACGATATGATTCCAGATTAAACAGCGGACAAATGTTCGTTTGCAATTGCCAGTTAAGGCCGTCGGAATACATGTCGCTCCAGCAGCCGAGGTATCAATTTTCCAGTGAAAACAATCATACCACAAACTACGCAATGTGCTGCGTCACTTCATATCGTAAGAAGCCACATGGTATATGTTGGGCTAAAAGGTAAAATAGTGGTTCTAAAAAGGTATCGTAAAAACGTGCGATAAGAAAGCAGTTACAAAATGTATAGTGTGCTGGACGCTCCAGCACGTTAGAAAATGTGGCATAATGCAGGACCGGTGAACTCTAGTTTAAGAGAAAAAAAACTAGTGGGGCGTTGCTCATACACATCTTCGTGTCATTACAGTCTTTTGACAGTTCAATTGGAAACTTTCAAACCAAGTGAGGTTGGCAAAACGACATTGAGTGGCCCTTGTCCAGATAACAGTGATGAAGGAATGCGATGAGAGGCCTTTTTGAGTTGCTTCTGGGTTCTGTGGGGCACTTCTTGAAATAATGTATTGAGCGAAAAAAAATGACGTTTAATAAATACGGTGACAAATATATGAGAAATGCGCGCACTGAAGAAGCCGCAAACAAAAACGCCTGTAGGAATTTTTAAACCTAAGCCTCATCAAAAGGGTCTAGAAATTTCAATCACAGATCGGCAACTAGCCTAGAAAATAGATTAGACAGATAAATGGCGATCTCGGAAGGCGCTGTTGCCCGGTCGTCAGTTATGATAAGGCGGCTCGTGACCAAGTTCTCCGGGAGGTGACAAGTTCGCATAAGAATGCACAGCACTTGAGCTTTACTATGTACCGAGGGGTGCATGCCTTTTGAGAAATGGCAGCGCCTAGATGTCCATGACGTCGGTCACGCTGAGGTAAGAGCAAATTCGAGCCTGGACATCCTTGCCCAGCATGTCGAACATACACTTTCCCCTGGGACGCGGCCAGCAGACTATCTTGGCCTTGACGACTCCCGTGAAGATGAAGTAATTGAGAGCCAACCTCCTGCGGGCCTCACTGATCTCCTCTTTGGCACGAGCCTCGTCGCGCTTACGTAGGTCCACCAGAACAGTCCGAGAGAACTGCAGCGTCTCGAAGGCAAGGGCTTCTTTTTTATCGTTGGAGCCATGCACAAAACGAACTGCTTGATTGAGGAGCACCTGCGTTTTTCAGAAGGTATAGTTAGGCAGCTTACGTGCGCACAAGACTCGGGAACAACTTTGGACAAAAGCCTAGACTCTGCAATCTGCTGCCAATCGGCTTTTGTCGCAACTTACATAATGAAAAGAATTAGGGCACTGCAAAGTCTGCTTTTGTAAGTGGATACACAACCCGTTCTTTGGGCAGAATTTTGTGCGTACGCGCACTCATGCAATGAACAAACACTTCTAACATTTTCGCTTTCTCAGGCTGAAGAAGTGAGGGGTGGTAGCTGTTCCTGCCGCCATCTCGCCTCCCCAGCTTGTATTCTACCTTTTGATAAGTGAGCTGAGATTTACTGCATGGAAGCGAAACGTGCAGAATTAACGACGCCTAATCCTACCAGCTACGATATTTCTGTTCAAAATCCTGCGATAACCTGCAGTTCATACTTAGAAGCGAGGTGAGTGTGGCGCAGGCTGAGGTAAGTGGCCAGATGTTGGCATCGTCCAGGGACTTCCACTGTGACCTTCAATGTCAACGACTTTTACTGTGGTGACCTCACTCTTTCATACCAAGCCAGAACACCAGATCTGAATACTTGACTTTGTAGTTTTGCAACCGGCGTAATGAAACGGCCCTGTACACTTTTCCGCAGTATATCTGACTCGAAGACCTTTGGATATGACTATACATGGCACATTCTTGAAAGCGCGTATATCCCCTGGTCCACGTGTCCGTTGTTCAGTCAAACGTGGGCAGCATTCTTTTTAAGAGGCCAGGACGTGAACGGGTGAGTTACATCGCCGGTGTCAAGGCCCTTTGCTCTTTACAAAGTCTCGTTTAAATTTATCGTTGAAAAGATTCCCACATTTTTCTGAGCCTCTGAAGAGGAAAGAAATAACTACTGTTCTACAGCACTGGCATGATTGGTTTTTTTAAATTTTATGCGTGCGATTACCTCGTTTCGCCCTGGCCTTCTTTTACCACCTCCAGTCCTAATGCATAGCGAGCATTTACGAAGTTCGGTGCTGTCAGCAAAAGCATTCTAACAGAATAGAGTCAAAACGTTGAACAAGGCACCTACTAACAACTGTACACAGTATGTTTTCAACTAAGGCAAAAAATCATGCTATTTGCGTGTATTCCACAATTTAGAAACTGTTTTTTTTTAACCGATGATCACCGCTTTTAGAGTTTTCGCCGCACAACTAGCCAAAAGACACCGATTTTCCTAAAACGAAATAAACGTCTAAAAACATCCGTCCAGTTTGCTCACAAATACACACCGGAAATTTCACGGCCTACATATAACTAACGAAAATGTGCTCTGGCGTTCCTCTAGCGCGCACCGACATACTTGACGTCTGTTCAGAACCTTACTTCGTGTCCCTCCAAGGACGAGACCTTGTCTTTCTCGACTAACAGTCACCTGCCTCAACAAATGATTTTTAATACTAAGTTTTCGCTGACAGCACCATAATGCATTAAGGCCGCTCATAATGACTTTGTGACAGTCACCTTCAGCTTCAGCTCTGCTGAAGACGTCTGACTGAAGGTGACTGTACTCAAGCTGTACCCTTAAGCTTTGTATTAGCATCATTCGCATCTGAAGCCACCATGAAAAACCGACACTGCCGGACTCCAGTGTAGATTGAAGTGCCTGTGCCTGCGACAAGGAGGGCAGTGGCGGCGGTCCCATACTAGGTAGATTACCGCTTTATATCATCTGAACAGAGTTCTTGCGGAGAACGAAACAACCACCAACCCTGTTGCGCCTCAGGGCGTCCAAGATGGCGGAATCTGAGGCGTGGTTGCCATCATGAAGATTCAGTGCCAGGTGGGTGAGGAAGCGGTTACGAGGCACGGCCTCCTTGAGTTCTCGGCAGACGGTACGAAGCTGCGGGAATCCGGAGGAATCTGCCTCGTTCAGTTCCACGGAAATCTTGTTTAGCATTCGGTTCTGCTCCACCAGACGGGCCAGAGCCTTGGCCGACCTCTTCTTGAACGTAGCCCTGCGTATGTCGAGGACCGAGACGCTTCGGTTCTGCTCCAGTGACCGCAGCACGCTGACGATGCCGTTTTCAGAACAATCTAGGAACAGGGTCAAGTGCCTGCATAAAAGATTTGTGAGACACTTTGAATGCCCCTACTAAAATTTTTTAGACAGTCTAAGACTGTCCACAGACTTCTGTCTATAGTCTAAAGATTATCTACGGACAAACCATAGAGAACTGTCTATAGGCAATACAAAACCTATAGACAGTCTGTAGACAATCTATATATTTATGGTCATACACTTTTAGTAGACTTGTTTATAGCGACAAATGGTGACAGCGTTGTGCGTGTGTGTGTTATGTCTTTTTCCCTTCTCTCTTCCTGCTTTTAGTCCCCTAATCCCTCTTCCCCAGGGCAGGGTAGCCAACCGGAACCCCTTTCTGGTTAACATCCCTGCCTTTCCCTCCTCCTCTTTATCTATCTATCAATCTATAGACTATGAATAGACAAAAGATATATCTGTAGGAAGGCAACAGTGTATAAGAAGTCAACAGACTGTCTATAGACCATTTTTGTAAGGGTGTGAACATGGTAAACTAGCGGCATTAACTTCGAGGACCATAAGCACTACCTCGGGCGAATAACTGACTGCCACCAGCGAAACACCAGCGAAACCAGGCCCGAAGAAAGAACCTTTAAAATTATTCCAGTCATCAAGAAAACCAACGCCATCACAAAAGTTTCTCTTCACTTTATCCATCGAGTGGCATGGGCCAAGCTTGCGCTCAAAAATAAAGGTTGGAAACTGGAAAACATACAAATTACCCCGATTTTGTTCTTTGATATTTTGTACCCTTCACGATTTACGCGCATTGATGCTTAATACTTCAGTCTGAGGAAACGTCGCAGGAGCTTCGATACATTATCTCTTGTCCAGTAATTCGAGTTGCTTCCTGAACCAGAAGTGTGCATACCGACTAGCTAACTACAAGCAGGGAATTTCAAGATTGTTCCCACAAAATTAACCGTGAATCCCCGAAGTTCAAGGAAGGCATTTTGCAAACAGGATCGCCACTCCTCGAGTGGTCCCTCCCTAAAGTTGCCTATAAAAGCGAAGCTGCCAGATCCCGACGAACTTTGAGCGCGCAGTCCACTGAAACCCTGCGAATTCTTTAATATATTTTTCAGTAGTACCTAGGATAAAGAGCACCGCTGATACAATCTGGCCATGCTCCAACGTACATTAAAATGGAAACATAGGTTATGCAAAAAAAAAGAAATTCATAGCTGAGGATAAGACGGGACGAAGACTAGGTTTATTCGAACAATAAGCACATAGTGACAACGGAAAAGAATGTATCAGCCCGCCGAAATCTCGAGTCATTAATCATCCAGACTACGCCCAACACAATAAATAAGAATGACGGCACGTTGCGCCCTATCTACGCGAAATGCCTCAAAACGATAGTAACTGCTTCAAAATGCCCGGGACGTCCAGCTGGTTGCTCATTGTGAACAAGGGAGCCGTAGCGCTCCCGAAACGTCATTTTTTGTTGACCTTGGTCAGTGACCAGTGAACCTCATCAAGCCATGATTCCTGACCAGACGGTATCCCGTCGAACCCTCGACTACATCACTTTACGCCATCAATATGGACAACCGGCCCTCACCGGAATACGCCATTTTGTAAGCACCTCAGCAAGACTTGCTGCTTACTCCACGCACCTGCGTTTCAACCTCGATTGTAAGTCTAACCACGTTATTCCAAGATCCTTGCGTGTAAAGAAACCGGTAAAGACACGTTTTGGTCTGCATGTGGTTGCAAAAGCTGAACGTCATCTCCTTCAAGCAAGGATTGAAGAATGCAAGCTGACAAAGAAGCGCTTAGAAACTGAACTGTTCTTTGCAAGGCGACAATTGGAATTTATCGCTCCGGATGTCCTCGCCAGTGTTCAGTTGGTTGCGAACCAAGAAATGTACAGAAGAGAGGAGAGACATCTGAACTCGCAGGATAAAAAGCTGCAGACTTTACTTGCTGAAAAGGGGATAGCGACCAGGGCCGCACCAATCTTCGAAACACGGAACCTGTCGTCCTACAAATTGAATCCATCTGAAGCCAAGGTGCTCAGCCTAGCTTTGAATTTCAACCAAGGGAAGGCACCGGACCCACGAAAGGTTGCATGTGCTGTAGAAGGGGCCGTACGACTTCTGGAACGAGACGTTCAGGACGAAGTTCGAACGAAGGCGATAGGTGTTAGTTTATGGGGGTTTAACGTCCCAAAGCGACTCAGGCTATGAGAGACGCCGTAGTGAAGGGCTCCGGAAATTTCGACCACCTGGGGTTCTTTAACGTGCACTGACATCGCACAGCACACGGGCCTCTTGAATTTCGCCTCCATCGAAATTCGACCGCCGAGGCCGGGATCGAACCCGCGTCTTTCGGGCCGGCAGCCGAGCGCCATAACCACTCAGCCACCGCGGCGGCTAAGGCGATAGGTGTGTTGTCACGCATGAAGAAGACGTCATCAAACCGCCCTCTTGGTCAAGATGAACGCTCAGCAATCCGAAGCCTCCAGGCTAACAAGGATATAGCCGTCCTATCGGCAGATAAAGGGAATGTCACTGTTATCCTTGACCGGTCTTCTTACAAGGAAAAAATGGAGGCCATGCTTCAGGACGAGACCACTTACTGCCGGATCCCGAAAGACCCTACTCCCAAAGTGCAGACGTCTCTTCAAAAAATGCTAGCACAGATCTTCAAGGGCATCCCTCCGTCTATGAAACGGCTTTATTATCAGTTGCTATGTACAAACGGCTCAGCGCCCGCCATATACGGACTACCAAAGGTGCATAAACCAGGGATTCCCCTGCGCCCAATAGTGGGTTTTAGAAAGTCTCCTTTATACTCGTTGTCACAGTACCTTCATGGCGTTCTCTCACCGCTGGTGGGCAAGACAGGCACAGACATCAAGAATTCATCCGACTTCATCAAAAAGATAAAAGAGGTCGCCCTGGAAGATACAGATGAGATCGTTTCTTACGACGTCTGCTCGCTTTTTACAAGCGTGCCTGTTAATCTCGCAGTTGAGACATGTAAGCAACGTCTCGAGAATGACACCTCGTGGCAGGATCGGACACCGTTCGAAGCAGCGGAACTTTGCCAACTCTTGCAATTCTGTCTCACCAACACATATTTTACTTACAGCGGCAACTTCTACCAGCAGACCTTTGGCACAGCAATGGGGGCAGCCATCTCGGTCACAGCGGCTAACATCGCTATGGAAGCCATCGAGAGCAAACCTTTGGCCACCTTCCAACCGCGACCAAAAGTATTTTTTAGGTATGTGGACGACTGCTTCTGCGTCATAGACCGGAAGCACACCCGCACTTTTTTTATTTTTTTTTAATTGGTTTTGGAGGGAAAGGAAATGGCGCAGTATCTGTCTCATATATCGCTGGACACCTGATCCGCGCCAGGTGTCCACCCGCACTTTCCTCGATCACATTAATGCCATTGAGCCCTCAATCAACTTCACTGTTGAGGAAGAGACTGACGGCTGCCTTCCGTTCCTCGACACCGTGGTAACCCGTACTCCAACAGGTCTTAGTTTTCGCGTCTACCGGAAACCGACGCATTCCGGAAGGTACCTAAATTTCAATTCAGCACACCCTGTCAGTCATAAGCGCTCAGTGGTGGCATCTCTAATCAACCGTGCCAGGGAAGTATGCAGTGAAGACGCCGCCCTAAACCACGAAATGAAGACCGTAGAAAAAGATTTGAAAAGAAACGGCTACCCGCTTTCCTTCATTCGGAACACGGAAAGAGTGGCTGTATCAAGTGAGCCTGCTGCCCGGGAAGACGAAAGAGCTAATGCACCGAAACGAGCCGCTATCCCGTATGTACCGGGGATCAGCGAGGCGCTGGCGCGGATGTTCCGCAAGCACGGCGTCCATGTTGCACATGTCCCAACAAGCAAGATAAGAAATGAGCTTGTAAACGTGAAAGACCAGCTCCCTCGTGCCAGTTTTCCCGGCGTGTTTTACAAGATTGCCAGCGCCGACTGCTCATCAGTTTACATAGGGGAAACGAAAGACTTCAAGAGACGCCTGAAAGAACATCAGTACGATGTACGAAAAGGAAAAGTGACAACGAACGCAATCGCGGAGCATGCGCAAGAGACTGGCCACGAAATTAACTGGGATGAAGCAGATATAGTGACCACGGAAAAGAATGTATCAGCCCACCGAAATCTCGAGTCATTAATCATCCAGACTACGCCCAACACAATAAATAAGAATGACGGCACGTTGCACCCTATCTACGCGAAATGCCTCAAAACGATAGTAACTGCTACAAAAAGACCGGGACGTCCAGCTGGTTGCTCATTGTGAAGAAGAGAGCCGTAGTGCTCCCGAAACGTCATTTTTTGTTGACCTTGGTCAGTGACCAGTGAACCTCATCAAGTTCACATAGTTTTACTATAACAGGTCAGAAGGGCATCAAACGCAGATGTGAGAAAAATGAATCACAACAACGTGCTTTCCAGGAAACCAATGTCGCTATTTTAAAGTCTGATCGCCGTGTCGGTGCTACAATCTGTAGCTTTTTCTTCATAAAATACGTTTAGAAGTTCTCTTCGTTTTGCCCATTTACACTGAATCTTTGCTTTTTTTTAATAAAGATTTACATTTGTGTGCCCGGCAGTGTTTAGGTAGATGATGTTGCTGCTAATCTGGAATGGGCCTCTCATGCAGGGAGGTCAGTTCTAGATGCAGGCTGCATGACTGAAAAATTGAAAGTTGAAAATTAGTTTTTTGGGAAAAGGAAATGGCGCAGTATCTGTCTCACATGTCGGCGGATTCCTGAACCCTTAAGGGAAGGCATAAAGGAGATTAAGGGAAGAAAGGAAGAAAGAGGCCCCGTATTGGAGGGCTCCAAAACAATTTCGACCACCTGGGGATCTTTAACGTGAACTGACGTCGCATAGCACACGGGCGCCTTGGCGTTTCGCCTCCATAGAAACGCAGCCGCCGCGGTCGGATTCAATCCCTAGTACTCGTTCGGATTTTATAATTGTGAAGGGCGTTCCCTCGAACGCCCGGTATCATGACGACTCCTTTTTCTCATATCTGTATACGGTACCGTTGTGAGGCTGTGCGAGCAAATCTATAACCTTGTTTGTTCTTCGCTAATAATAATAATAATAATAATAATAATAATAATAATAATAATAATAATAATAATTGCTTTTTAGGGAAAGGAAATAGCGCAGTATATGTCTCATATATTGTTGGACACCTTAACCGCGCCGTAAGGGAAAGGATAAAGGATGGAGTGAAAGAAGAAAAGAAGAAAGGTGCCGTAGCGGAGGGCTCCGGAATAATTTCGAGCACCTGGAGATCTAACTTCACTGACGTCGCACAGCACACCGGCGCCTGAGTGTTTTGCCTCCATAAAAACGCAGCCGCCGCGGTCGGTTTGGAACACGGGAATTCCGGATCAGTAGCCGAGCGCTATAACCACTGAGCCACCGCGGCGGCTCTTCGCTGATCCGGAGTTCCCGTGTTCGAACCCGACCGCGGCAGCTGCGTTTTTATGGAGGCAAAGGCGCCCGTGTGCTGGGCGATGTCAGTGCACGTTGTAGATCCCCAGGTGGTAGAAATTATTCCGGAGCCCTCCACTGCGGCTCCTCTTCCTTCCTTTCTTCTCTTAGTATCCTTTATCCCTTCCTTTACAGCACATTTCAGGTGTCCGCCGATATGTGAGACAGATACTGCGCCATTTCCTTTCCCCAAAGGCCAATTTGCAATTTTGATTTTTTTTCTTCGCAGAAACCTCAGTTACAAGTTTCCTCTCGTCCCGTCTTGTCCTCGCTTGTGAACGCGTTTTTCGCCCAATTTTCTGCATTGTCACGAACCAACATGCCCAAAAAACGATTACTGCTAAACGTGCGTTGGGGCCCCGTCATACCTCCAGCCGCTCCAGTGATCCTCAATGAATCGAGGGAGTGATGCGAGTTTAATGCGGCTTGGGTCAATGCGCACTGTAGGGGCGAGTTACGGCCGTGCTGTCGATGGAAACCGAAAGGTTGCGGAGGCATTTAAAGAAACAAACAGACGGTGCCCACCTGGCGGACTTGATCCTGCCGAGTGCATCGACCAACTGTTCGACGACAGCGTCTTCCACGGGGCTGCAGCACTGAATGCCCGCTGAAGTAACGCTTGTGCCAGAGACCAGTGGTTCCAGTAGGCTGGTCACATATTCTGCAGGGCACGTGCCCAGATCCAGAGCGAACATAGAGATTGTGAACAATCCTCCGCCCATCGTGGTTGCCAACGGGTGCGGGTTGAGCCAGTTCACGTGGACGCGTGACGAGGTACCGATCTCTCGGCTGATGCGGAACAGTGGGAATAGATCGAAATTCGCCAGCCAGCCGCACAAGTCGAAGGCCATCATCTCCAGAGTAGAGTTCACCTGTTCATACAAAGAACTTCTAAGTGGATGCCATAGAAGACAAAACGGCAGTGAGTGGCATTGCGGTAGCATTGCAGGGTGACCCAAAGGTGAGAGAGAATAATATGAAGGTTTGAAAAGTACAGATTCCTGCACGATGCGCATTTCACAGAAGGGCAAAAACATAAAAGGTACACTTTTAATTGAAAATTTTATTGACAAAAATAGATTTACCACCAAAAACTGACGCTTCAGCTCTATTGGTGGATTGACAGCTATTGTTAGATACATAGTTGGAGCATTTCCTTTGTACGCGGTTTGGTGATAATTGTCACCTAGACATTTTTTCTAAGCGTAGTAAATTTCTTCGCGTGCCTAAACTACACTCTCCGATCCTTCTCTTACAATCCTCTAACCCCCTATAGAAGCCTTGGTATACCTATACAGCAACCAAATTCGCTCTCCTCCCAAACTCTCGGCGCAAGATAAGCTCCACTTCATGATGGAAACCATCCTAAGAGGCACATGGCCAGCACCACGCTCATCTCGCAATAGACGTTCAGTAAGCTTTCGACAGTGTCAGCCACGACATATACTACGCGCCAAGGCCTGGACGCGCTGCGAGTCCCGCATCTGGGAATACATCCTAGCCTTCCTAACCCAACGAACGGCCCAGATCTAACATGCCGCTTTATCATCGCCTCGCTACTCTCTTTCCTACAGGGGCTGTTCAAAAAGAGCGGTTCTCTCCCCCATTCTATTTTATGTAACCTTAGCACCGGTGGCCAAACAACTCACCAACATACCCTACCTCCACGCGGCAATCTACACCCCCTTATGAACGACTGAAGGCTCCATAGGAGAGGCACATGATGGCTTACGATCGATGTCGTCCCCTCTTGAAGGATCACTTTGGGACTCAAGGGCTCCCCACTCAAATCGGAACTGCTCAAGACCAGGCCACTTCCTTGGGGCCAACGCATAACACCCCCGCTTGTTTATGACCACATACCCCTGGTCAATGGACTCAAGGCACTTCACCACTATATGCAAGCCATTTTGGATGCAGCCTTCAGCCTACAACTCCTAGAAGAGCAAATCAAACAAATCGCCATTATCCGCAAAATGGCCACACGCAATCACGCGTATCGGATAGGTAAACTCCTAATATTAGAGACGCCTTCATTAAAAGGCGCTTGAGCTACCACTTCCGCTATCACGCACTCACCCTACACAAAAACACAAAGCTGATATCCTGACTGGAAAAGAGACCTTCTCGTGTAGCGAGAGTCACTTCCTCGAAACGGGCGCATGCAACACAATCTCGGAACTACCCGAAACCTAACGAAGCAACCAGACACCTCAACTTTCCTGCACAGAAACCGGCCAACACCCCCTGCAGCATTTCCACCCGATCCCAACCACTTTTTTACTGCCCTCAACTACCAAATCATCCCACCTGATGCACACGGCCAACTCTGAATCAATCCTTTACCGAAAATTATGAAACCTTGGGCTACACAGGAGCAGACACCAGGCCAAAGCTGAATAATACACCGAACACTACTGATGCGGAAGCGGCATCGTGAATGTCAACACGGCCCAACACACCCTACCCGGTTGTTATACCGCAGTCGCCGTGTACGAGGGTGGAACAATCGGGGCCGCACCCATTCTCTTCGCGCGCAATTCTACCAAAACACCAGCACTCATTACAAACGCAGCCGCCTTACCCTACCACACCTCACCACACGCTAGGTTCAAAATACAGTGCGGCCCGGCGACAACTCCCGGCAAACTGCTACATCTCATCCTACCTCTTACATCGCTACCGCACTACATTCACCCTCCCATTCTACTCCACGAGTGGGAAAGCCAAGACCACACTCGTGCACTACCTGTGGGAACGCCCGTAACCCAAGGCAGTAGTCCCCGTACCAGACACGTCCCCTCCTCATGGTGGCCGCTCGGCGGATTGCTCAACCAACTGACCAAACATGGCTAGCAGACAGCTGTTCGTAAAGCACAGGCCCGTGGACATCTGTACAAGTAGCAGCCAACCCTTGAGGACGTTTATTTTTCTATGCAATAAAAGTTATTACCACCACCACCTTTAATCGCGTTTTGAAAAAAGACGATGCGCAAAACAGGCGACACTGGAGGAAGACAGACGAAGCATGCGAATGTTTCGTCTGTCCTCCTCCAGTGTTGTCTGTTTTTCGCATCGTGTATTATCAAAACCATGCACTAACTGGCCCCGCTGAGTATTTTTAATCGCGTTACTGGCTTTTACGTTTTAAATACCAAGTTTGCCCTGGCTATTTCCATATCCAGTGCATCTGGAATCTCTGCAGTGTTTGTTAAGCGAAGGCTAGAGGGCCTCATATTGGATACGATTATGTCCATTGTTTCTCGGCTCTTCTAGCAGCAACGAGTAAATGTCATCCGTAGAATTTTTCTTGCTAACACTTTGCCCTCAAGGATCAAGTACTAGCATAACTATAAACGTAGATTGCTTCCTATGGAATCGTCCAGGAAGGTTCCCCTTTTAGTTTTAGTCTTAGCAGTCCTCTAGAGCTCTAGGCTTCTTTGCTGTAGGGCTAGCTTTTGCATGAATTTATCTTTTCGCGGGCCTCCTGCGTCTCTGGCAGCTTATACATTGGCCTTGCGTTCATAAGTACGTTTGAGAAGGTCATTACTCGAAATGTTTTATCAGTTCAAGTAGATATGCGGGCAGAAATGAAAATTATTCATTTTGGCGCTCTGTATAATATGAAACGTCGGGGGTTAATGAGTTAAAGTTCCCGCAAATACGTCCACTGAGCGCATGTACGCTACGGGGCTGTTCATTCCTCCTGGAAACCTCATACAACACAGAGACCGACAAATGCACCTTTTTCCAATGCGAAACAGGAACACCAGATACTTAAAGCTGCTCTCGAACCTACGGAGCGGCCTATCATTCATTACATCTCCTTCTCCTCTCCCAGGCTGTTTCCGAATAGCCCCGTTGTAAAAAACGTTGCAGCCCACAACAACCCAGGCAGACGCTCTGCTTTCGTTACCAGTCATCTTCATCATACTGAAGTGAAGCGACTGGATGGCAATGGTGGCAGGAGAAAAGACAATATTTAAATTAGCATAAGGAACGGGACAATTGGTGGAAACGGAGAGGCGTCGGATACGGCACAGAAAAAACCGGGAATGATTAAGAAGAGTATTTAGGTTATGGGTGGAAGAATGTGTAGTTGCGTCCTAGTGGCGGAGTTTCTCTGAAGTTCTCATAGGGAATATTCATTTCTGGTACTTCAATATCTTCGTCCACTGAATACAGAAATCTTAAGTGTTAAAGATTTGAGTTAAAGCGCCGCTTGATGTATCTCAGTGGGTAACTGCTTTGGATGTAGGCTCATATGTACATGCTCGTTATTCACTGCTTGCCGGCTAATGGGTTTCAAGGGTTTGCCTCCTAGGAGTACACCATCGATTACGAAACAGAAAAACAGGGGCGACGGATTAACTTCCAAACGCTGGGTCTTCCGGTGCAAGCAAGCATGTCAAAAGTGCTAAAAATTTCGTGAAGCCACGTTTCTGTGGGTCAGTTTTATGACATAATCAGGACACCATAATCTCGGAACCGTAGCGACATGTTGGGATGTTTGGAATTACGCAATTTTCTCGAATTACATTAGCCCTATGCATTTTCCTATATATATGGACACATTTCACGTAGGTGTATTTCATCTAGAGATTTATTTGGACTGATTTCTTGTAGGCTACAGAAACGTTCCATGCGCTGCATAGGCGTCGCCATTTTGCTCGTCGTCGTAGCGCGAGCTTTTTGCATCCGTTGTCAATAGTCTGAACGGCAAATATTCACACGTGCGTACAGGCGATCGAATATCTATACTGGTGAGCGAAATTCAGATTGGCCGGTGCGCGAGAAGCCTGTTAGATGATGTCACATGAAAAAAAAAGAACCTCACAGCATGGTTACGATTATATAACACGATATTCAGCGATAGCTGTTTAGGCGTTTAGTTTTGGGGGTATATTCCTGGCGCACTGGTGTAGTGGTTAAGTGATGCACCCCTGCACTGGCAGGCGGCTGTTCTAAACTGAGCCACCCATAGGTTACGCGACTCAGGTTGACCATTACATAAGGTCACGCGACCGTGAGACTAGCGCACCGAGCGGTTACGCTGACGGCAACGAGAAGGCCAGGGACAGGTGCCTAACAAAACAACTGCTGGTGCACAGTAAAAGCAATTTCTATCGTTGCTTTGTTCTATTAATAAAAATCAAAGCGAATTATTGCATGCTCCTTCCGCGGTTTACACGGTTCTTAGACATCAAGGACAATTCCTATTAATTTTCGTTCTTAATAAACTTCATTTATTCGGCAATGGCTCTTTACTGTTGAGTAAAGGTACTGCGCAAAATAGTACAGCAAGGACGAGAAGGGCCGTTCTCGTCCTTGTTTGTATTATTTTGCGCAGTACACGTTTACTCAACGATGTATGACCGACTCGCCCAACAACATGCGCTGTGTACTGTACAGCGGACATCCAACGCTAATGTTCTAAGGGCCGTACGCCTAAATACTAAGAATATAAATAACAAAAACTGGCAGTGGCTTAACTTGGCTAACCCTGGAATTTAGCGAAACGCAAGCACGCTTGCCAAGCGTGAGGCTCGTCCATGGCAGCTCCGCTACATGCTTTTGACAGCCGTTCTATATATACCCACACGACAACGTGGCTATTATGTGGTATCACATAGTCTTACGACACCCCCATCGGACGTCATTACGTGGCTTCACCCCACCCCATCGGATGTTCTTAAGGTCAAAGGTAAACCCAAAGGTCACCCAATGTGAAAGGTCTACTAAAAGTTGTAGGTCAAAAGTCAACTAAAGGTCATAGGTCAAGGTCAGGGGTCAAGGGCTGGACTTCATAACTGTAAAACATATGGTCGTACACGGATAACGTGGGTGGGCTGAAGGTCGTTTAAGGTCATTCTTCGGGTTACGGGACGACTGCTTTACCGAGCGTATAGTGAAGCATGTGGCTTCAAAAGCTTTACTTTTGCCCTTTTTTGGCGGTAAATAACTAGACCATTTTAGCATAGCATAACCATATACGACTACCAGCAGCCGCAGACAGCACCGAGAGGCCAGCTGCCCTGTCGGTGTCATTTGCGCATGCGCTTTCGTCGGCTAAAGCTGTTGGGAGCTCAGCTCACCGCACTGGGCTGGTCGCTCAGCGCTCACACCACCCCAGCGGATGTTCTTACGGTCAAAGGTCAACCCAAAGGTGACAAAATGTTAAAGGTCAAAGGTCTACTAAAAATCATGGGTCAAGGTCAGGGGTCAAGGGTTCGACGCCATAACTGTACTTCATATATGGTCATACACGCCTATCTTTGGTTGGGCTGAAGGTCGTTCAAAGTCGTTGTGCTGCTACCCGAAGACTGCTTTACCTAGCGCAGTGAAGCTTTTCGCTTCAACACCACTCACTTGGAGCGCTCCGACGAGGAAGCAGAGGGACGCGACGGGGATCTCGTTCCTCGTAACGTCTAGCACCCGCAGCCGAGAGTCGCACCGAAGTTTGGGGACCGCGTTGGAAGCGAACACCTCGTTCAGGTTGCACAAGATGATCCTGAGCTCGAGGAGGACGCCTGCGCGGAGAGAAACGGACGCTCACAGAGTGCGGTGGGATACGCCCGCTTTTGGAGCTAGCGGGCAACTCGAGACAGGAAAACTATTCCTGGTCTGGGGAATGTAGGTATTATTTACCACATGGCAAATAATGATAATAATCAATAATAATAATAATTTTTGAGGAAAGGAAATGGCGCAGTATCTGTCTCATATATCGTTGGACACCTGAACCACGGCGTAAGGAAGGGATAAAGGAGGGTCTGAAAGAAGAAAGGAAGGAAGAGGTGCCGTAGTGGAGGGCTGCGGAACAATTTCGACCACCTCGGGATCTTTAACGTGCACTCACATCGCACAGCACACGGGCGCCTTAGCGTTTTTCCTCCATAAAAACGCAGCCGCCGCGGCCGGGTTCGAACCCGGGAACTCCAGCAAAACGGCTAACTCGAAATTTAGGAGTTGCTGCATCGTGAGTGTTCAGGCACATAAAGCCAAAAATGCATTCAGGAAAATACAGAAAATATTGAAAATACAAAAAGATTTATATAATGTGCGATTCATTTTTTAACCTTTAAAGATTTTTATCTTAAAAACAGGTAAGTTGGGGCAGTCTGTTAAGCTCTCTACAACGCGGACATCATGTGCCTGATATACATCAATGTTTAAGCAGCTAAATTAAGTTTCTAATAAACATTTTTGTTTTAGATTTCAGGTGGACAAGGATATATTACGAAATTGATGGCCGTCAGCGCTGTGGTGTGTCTTTTCTTGTTCCCCGTCTTAAAGATCCGCAGCGCTTCTTAGCTGTTAAGCATCCATAGCGGTATCTGGTGTAATGCGTGCCTATTCAGACCACGTGATCACGGGTGGTATATCTGCGAGTGTGCACTCTCCGCTTTACGTGACCCTTACGGTGAAGAGCCAACTGGATAACATTTTCCATGGCAAGCTTGAGAAATCTGACGTTTCTGGGTGGTGGTGTCCGCCTTTCCTTCGTCCCTGCGCTGTGTTTTTTAGCTGTCATGAATTACCATCTGTACCGATCACCCACACTTGCATGGACGATTAACCAGACAATGCAAATCAATCAGGAAAATGGCACGTCTCACATTGCCGCCCTTGAGTGTATTCTTCAATACTGATTGTTTTAGCGTACCATCCTGCGTTCACCTCAATTTGCTGCTTGTGCCCACTCCTATCCCGGTCCCGATTAGATCAATGGTACATACAAATAAAAACAAAATAACTAAAAGTGAAGGAGTAAGCGGTCACAGCCATCGTCCGTTTGCCTAGAAGGACAGTGAAAAGTGATGTATCTTCCAGGTGGCCGGAACTGACAG
This sequence comes from Amblyomma americanum, assembly GCF_052857255.1. Classification (NCBI taxonomy): domain Eukaryota; kingdom Metazoa; phylum Arthropoda; class Arachnida; order Ixodida; family Ixodidae; genus Amblyomma; species Amblyomma americanum. The sequence continues at coordinate 802,424 of NW_027526494.1, forward strand.
GACAGTGTTATTTGGAGAGATATGGGAGAGGCTTTTGTCCTGCTTAGGGCGTAGTAAGGCTGACGTTGGTGATTTTCTCTCCACATCCTCCTCCCCCTTTTAGTTTCCCTCAGTATCGAGGTTGCTTTTGGGCTGAATGCCAGTTTGAATGTATTACTCGTGCGCAGAAAACGGAGAACGAAGGATTTTTTTTTCTCCTATGATGTAATAAGGAGTCCGTAAGTATCTCCTTACGCATGAGGAACACTATCCGCCGAGAGCTACCACTGCTCATTATCACTGTATTTGCCAGGATTACATTAGCAAAAACACTGCCGCGCGATATTGAGGGGGGGGGGGGAGGTATTCAGACACTGCTGTCAGATGACCAGAAACGACACGCAACTACAGCTTACAGTTACTCTTTTAGGTTTCATTATTTCCCTCTCCTGTCTAAACTGAAAACGTGGTGCAAGCAATCCGAGCAAGGCTGGCACGGCTGACGGCGCAGTGAGCAAGAAATAGCAGACGATTTAGCGCGGTTAGGAGGAATGCAATTTGGGTGCGCTGGCATTTCTGTTGCGGATCAAGGCTCGGTTTGCAATGTCAAGCAGGCTTGAGACAAAGATCGATGAAATCAGACTTAAGCTCTGGCTTAAGGGTAATATGCGATAGCGTTAATTAGTTAATGCCCATATATGTGGAATGGTTCTTGTCTAATTTACAACAATAAATCGCTGGGCACCCTCACAGCACTGGCGGTGGGCGCTGCCAGTGGTGGGGCTTGTGCGAGACCCAGCATGCCCTTCCCAAGCAACCTCTCGCCAGCAATCATTAGCTGAACCGCTGAACGCCACGGTGGGCAGTTTGCTTACAATCCAGTGGGTAGGGTTTCATGAGGTCACAATGTCGCGTGACCACCTGGAGTAGCTTGCCCACAACAAGGTGACAACAGAGACGGTCCTCACAGGTTTTTTTTCCTCGGGGTTTTATGTGGGTTTAACGTCTCAGGCTATGAGGGACGCCGTAGTGAAGGGCTCCGGAAATTTCCACGACCTGGGGTTCTTTAACGTTCACTGACATCGCACAGCACACGGGCCTCCAGAATTTCGCCTCCATCAAAATCACACCGCCGCGGTTGGCATCGATCTTGTGTCTTTCAGGCCAGCAGCCGAGCGCCATAACCACTGAGCCACTGCTTCGGCCCCCAGAGCAAATGAATAAGCGCCTGAGTTGAAGATCAAGCTCTAATGCACTAAAATAGCGCACAAGCCTGCAGTCATGGTTGTAGCTGAGGCTATTAAGAGGCTGATAGGCCTCTTTCTGACCGCGCTGGAAATACCGAAAGCATGCGGGAGCCCTGCAGCGATTAGTCTTAAAAAATGCACTCTTTCCTCCAATTTGGGGTGCTCGTGTCATCTGAAATATATCACGCATCAAAAGTGCTGCTAGTATAAGATCGGGTACAGGAAACATGTCACTTTGAATGAGCGTTTCGGCCTGTGATAAATATTTTACGCTGAAAAGTATCCTTGGTGCTTCACTGAGCACTGGAACAGAATTATGGGAACCCGTTTACTTCCTCTCAGCATAACCTGGTAGGCGAAGGCAAATACCGCAGGTAAGTTTGCGTGTCAGCGAAGTTTATTGCGCCGTGGTACGCCCGACTGAGGCGTCTACGTTTCTGGCTGGCTGAAAGAAATTCATGCTTTTGCACTCGTCATCGGCGCTCGCTTTGTTTTCTGAAAGCTGTTGCAATCATGTTTGGTGATTACGTAATACAGGTCGCTACTTTCCACTGTATATTATTTGACCAAGCCCTCCCAGTCGCTTTTCGCCTTAAGGAAAGCGTTTACTTTTATATGTCAAGCTATGTTACGGCAGGCTAAGTGTATCGCTAACGCCTGCGCGCCGGAAGTCTTGCTGCTAAGGAAGTCCCATTGGACCCTCATTCATGACTGTGAATGTCAAGGGACCGACAACTGACCTAAACACTTGTGAAATTAAAACCGAAGTGAATAGATCTGGTCGCATTATTTAAGAATTTAGCATTTTAGTGTCGTAGAAACAAAATTTTGATTTTAGTTTGTGACCTGAAATCGCATAACACGAACTGAAGTGCCATCTAGTGGTCAAACCTTCAAATTATTGGTGTACCGCATAACATGACCTCATCTCGGTAAAATAGTACTGATTTTTAAGGGCAGTACGTTTTTTTAAGGCGTATTTGATAGCTTTTTAGTAGCTTGCGGTCTCCCCATTGCTTTCTCCGATGAAAAGCGGCGTTCCCTTCTAGGCGCCGACTGAGTAATTTATGTTTTCACTAGATGGCGCCACAGAATTTCGAGTTTTATCAAGTGATAATCACGGACGGATAAATATTTCGTCTATGAGGTGTACTCCGCTTTGTCGTGACAGCATTGGTTTATGGGGGTTTAACATCCCAAAGCGACTCAGGCTATGAGGGACGCCGTAGTGAAGAGCTCCGGAAATTTCAACCACCTGGGGTTCTTTAACGTGCACTGACGTCACACAGTACACGGGCCTCTAGAATTTCGCCTGCATCGAAATTCGGCAGCTGCGGACGGGATCGAACCCGCGTCCTTCGGGTCAGTAGCAGACAGCTATAACCATTGAGCCACTGCATAGGCCTAGTGGAAATATGGCTGCGCCCAAAAAGGTAAACGTGAAAAGGTCTATATGCCCCGTTTGTTTTGTCCAATTTCCTTTTTGCGCTTTGTCAACCTTTTAATGAGTTGTGACGTGATGATGACGTGAAGTTCTCGCCTGCGATAAGCGAGGCATAAGCCCGCTGCAGACGCGGTTCGCACGATGTGCACCCGAAGAAATCGAGGCGTTCCAGGCAGCTGGTTCGTTTCGCTGCTGGTGGGCATCTGGCGGGAGACTCTGCGACATGGGTCACACACGCGTACGGAGGCGGAAGCCGCGTCAGGGCAGCGGCCATGGCCTCGATGTCTTCGGCGTTGATGGTGAAGAAGCACACCGTGAGGGACTTGAGGCTCGAGCTCTGCAGCGCAGCCCGCAGCACGGCTGAGGGAGTGTGCTGTTCCGTGCCGCTGATCTGCCGCCGGAATAGAGCAATAAATGCATGCGGTAAATTGGGAAGGTATCCGATGCGTCGGTGAAGCGTCAACGATAGCCGTACCGGATCATTTACGCGGCCACCCACCCTTAAATTACCCTGTGTCATCCAATTAAGCGTTATTCCCCGTATATGACATGGGCCAAGTGCTCGAAAACATTCTCAGCGCAGGCGCGATGTTGCGGAAGCGCAAAATTAGATTACATCTTAGGCAGCCCCACATTCAGCTGTCGTTGTGGAAATTGTAACACGAAATCTAAACTGACTTTTGACACCAGCATAGGAACAACAGTGTACAAGAGGTAGTGAAGCGCTGCAAGTTATGACAGGGTACACCTTTTCACGTGAGGAAGTGACGACAAACCGGGACCACATGGAGGGGTTCAGTAGGTGACTAGAGAAGGGCTGGAGTGTATTTGGCCCTTCCCTCTATATATGGTTGGGGATAGCTCCCTCTCTGCATTGTCCCGCTTCCCTCTGCATTGTCCCGCTTCCCCCTGCATTCTCACGCTAGCAGGGTAATGAGAATCGGCCGACGCCATTGGCTATAAGGGGATCCTTTGACGGGGAAAAGTCACTTAGTTCTTGACTTGTATCCGACTATAGAGTGCTATCGCTGACGCGGCGTTCCCTGTGATGCTTGACTTTGCGAGCGTAATATTTATTCGCTACAACACATCTAGAAGGGGGTGGCTCCGACCACGGTACGATCACGGTCAAGCCGGCAGCCAGGACCGACGGTTCTCCCTTACGCTTTCGATACTGCCGAACATAAGCTGCATTCATATGGCGACGATGTTCTGACTGCTTGTGAAACCCCTAGGGGTTTGGTGTTTCGCCCCAGATATATAGCTGGGTTTTGCCCTTGCCCACGAAGCAGCTGCATGGCTTGCCTGTCTATGGGACAAGCTTCTTGACGCTAACAAGAAAGCCTTTAGATTAACAACACTCTTATAGACGTGGAATGGAAAATGATATGCGCACGTTAAATTGAAAACATGAAAGCCATGTGCTTTTGATAACCTACACAAGTAAGACAAGATTATGGTTTATGGGGTTTAATGTCCCAAAGCGACTCAGACATGAGGGACACCGTAGTGAAGGGCTCCGGAAAATTCGATCACCAGGGGTCGTTTAGCATGCACTGACATCGCGCAGTGCACGTGCCTCTGTAATTTCGCCTCCATCTAAATTCGACTGCCGACTGCCGTGTCTTTCGGGACGGCATAAGACAGGTCGAGCACCCTGGTGCTAAGAGAAACAATCTGCCCCAGGTAATGGTTTTGATATTTTATAGTAACCGCGTTGACACACCATGGTGAGAAAAAGTGTCAGAGCAGAGAAAGTTAACTGAGATTAGGACGTGCCGGATTATGACGATTTCGGGTGGCGTAGGACGCGCTAAGTGGAAAGATGTGAGCGAAATTAGTCCAGTAGTGCAATTAACCCCAGTGACCATGACGCCGAAGTGAAATCTGCCCATGATTTCACCTCTTCAATTCTCTCTCCTGTGCTTCGGTATGGCTTTATCCGTTTTGGCAGCGTCATATGAGGATTAGCCCTACCCGTGCAACCTGTTGGTGCGCCCATGAATACTAGCAGTAAAATTTCGTTCTTTAGCCGGTAACGTCATGGAGGCCAGTTGCATTATACATCTTTGTCTTCGCAGGCCACTAGTTACCTTTACAATGACTCGACGTGATACAGGGCAAGGGAGGGAAAAATGAATTGTTACTGAAACATTGCATGCTCATTTTAGTAACGTTTACAACCTTGAATTACGCACACGCAGAGAACACTGATCGAATATTTCAAGTTGCAATGTAGAAGAGGGTAGTTGCGTACCGGGCGCCTATCAGTGCCCAGCCATAGATGCAAATCGTCAGTGCACAACAACAAATGATGCAGTGCTCCTCACCTCCAGGCTTTCAAGAGCAACGTGGTTTCTCAGGACAAGCGCTAGAGCTTCACCCTCCCGTGCCATCACGAATTCATCGGGCAGCTCAAGGCTCGTAACTGTCTGGTTGCGAGCCATATAGTCCAGGAACGCAGCAGCATCCTCATCTTCAGCCTGCACAAGCATAACGTTGGCGTTAACAGTTCAAAAGAGCCGTATATTTTGAGGCAGCGCACAAAAGATAAGCAAGGAAACCACTCGCTGCTGGGAACGCGGAAAGTTAGCATTAATCTCGCCTCGCCTAGAGACCGGACTGCAAGTGGTTCAGGGCAATAACTGATCGCCTGTATTCTTCTAACTTCAGAGCCTCGCTATCCTGAGGCAGTCTCATATCTCTGTCTTTCAGTTCAGAGGGCGGTGCGGCACCTGCCTGGGTGTTCCGCCGTGCTTCAGAGTCTATACCCTTATAAAAATGGTCTATAGACAGTCTATAGACTTCTTATAAACTATTACCTACCTATAGATATTTCTTTTTGTCCATCCATAGGTTATAGACTATCTACAGAAAAAAGTTTAATAAAAGTGTATTGACAAGAATCGATAGCTTGTCTATAGACTGGCTCTAAGATTTTTATTGCCTATAGACTGTTCTAAATGGTTAATCTTTAAACAGTCTAGAGACATTTAGACAGAAGTCTATGGACAGTTTATAGACTGTCTAAAAAATTTTGTATGGGTGGAGGTCTCTATGGAACCTATGGAGCACCCGCCTTTTTCTCTGGATCAAACGCGCCTTAGATAGAGAGGAAATTATTTGAATGATTGATCTTTCCCATTGAAGGTCAAGCGTGATAGCAGCCAATAGACGAGCATAGAATGAAATGGTGCGGTGGAAAACGCCCACTGGCGGTACTGTCACGCCGGAACACAATACCAAGCAATAGTGCTCTTCAGTCATGCTCCAAATTTTTGAAGGTCTTTTGTAGTTCTCTAAGCTCCTTGCCACGTTTAAAATTTAAATTTCACTAGCCGTCTCATCCAATATCTTGGTAGCCCTTGTACAATACACTGCAGGAGCATATTGCTGAGCAGAGCTGCCTTCTCCAAGGCCAAAATGAATCATTTTAGCAAACAAAACCCTCACGAGAGCACGCGCTTCGGGCTTTTGTACAAATTTACGAATGGACAACGCGAAAGTGGGCCATTAAGATCGCCAATGAAGCTCTAAAATTTTGCCCTGAAGAAGTCCGCTCCGCAACAATCACAGCAACAACAAAACAAATCGAACCAAATCAGAGCGCGAGTTTCTTTTGGAGTCTACGTACCGCGAAACAACGAGGGTTACACAAACGCACAGGAAATGACTGCATGCGGGACGCTTTACCTGCACGTAGTTAAAGGCGATGTACTGGAGAGTCGTGGTCCGTAACAGGTAGCTGCCCAACGTATGCGCCACGTCCTCGTCAAAGAGGACGCTCAATAAGTGCAGGGTGTGGAGGACTGGAAGGCAGACCACTGAGTGGGACCACCTGACCCTGCCGATCGGCTGCTTCTGCTTCAAGTGGGGACACGAGAGCGTGAGAAAAAACAAAGTCATCCGGTGCTAAGCTTCGCTGCGTAGCCCGCAAATTTCCGGCGAAAGCACTTTTCCTGCACGCTGTTTTGCGCTGCTTTAGCAAGTGTTTATACCTTGTGCTTCAGCCAACACTTACAAAAATGTTCAAATATAGGTTTTTGGGGTAAAAAGGTGGCTTTTGTGGCATAGTATTACCAGTGTTGGTGGACACCAGAAAACCGGCGAATCGCCTTAAGTAGTGAGCTGGTGAACTAATTTTTAGTAACCAACTTTTTAACTCTTACAGTTAGGATCCAAGTTTAAATTAGATAGTTGTAGTCTGCCGTTGGTAAAAGCCACATGAGCGTTTCGAATTTTTTTTCTGTGGCTCGAACAAATTTAGCTTTTTAGACACATTACGTGCACTGGAGGGGATGCTTTGCCTGCATGCCTTCGAAAGCGCGTGTATTTTCGCACGATGCAGCCAAATTTTCTCAAGCCGCAGTGGAGAGGGTAATCATGTTTTCGGAGTTGTAAAAACTGATATGGGTTCTGGTAACGACGCGCTAATAATCTAATTGCAACTGAAATCTATGGATTGACAAAATCCTTGTCTGGTCAGGTAGCAGGTTCATATGTCAAAAGAAAGGAATAAAGCCGACTAATAAAGCTGACCCACACCTTCGCATGCGAGGTGGATGCTCGAATGACTAGGCCATCGCTGTGGTATCGTAACAACGTATTAAGGTCCAGGTCCTCCACCCGTGTGAAGATTGCATTTTTAGCCTACAGAGTTACCGTATCGGCTCTTCCCAATTGCTTGAAGTAGTACACTAACTCTACGCTGCAACAGTTGGCAGAAACCACAGTACAACTCACCGTGGTGGGTTCCTCGATCTGTGAACCTGTGAACTCGACAAAGCGGACTCCCCCGCCTCCATTCTGCAGGGCATGCCAGAAGATAGCCATCTCGAGGAACGTGGTAGCATGGTGCATCAGAACGCGGGTCACGCATCTGCACGATCGCAAAATGAACGGCAAAATTAGACTTCAAAATGAATTTTCTCTTCTAGACAGTGCTCTTTGTCCCGTTGTCCTTTTTTGCCTAAATCTGGCACTTCTTAACCAACGTCGCATCTCTATTTCAGCTATTTGTTTTCAACCAATGAGTACTTAAATTTGTTTACTTAGCCATGTGGCAGAACATTGGCCCACGTTATTTTGAGGCCCTGAGGCCTCAAAACAAGGGCGCATCTAAGCACGGTCCGCAATGCCGATGTGGCAAGGCCCATCAGACAGAAGCCTTTTCTTTTTCTTATGAGATCTTCGTCTGAATATGTTTACGAAATGTTCGTCAATCTTTTCTCCTTTTGTTGCAGCAAAGGCGCCAGCTAGTGTACCTTATTTCCGGGATTTTTGCGACGAAACTGCATTCTCAAAAGTATTCGCGGCTGGACTATTTCTCAACCCCAATTAGATGCATGCTCGAAATACATTCGAAAGGGTTTGTATGAAGCGGTGCGGAGGTATTTTCTTACAAAAAACTTCGACACGGACGCCATGCTGGCCCTGCAGTGTCTAGTCCCGCGATCGACGTGAGCGGCATAGAGACTTCAGGACGCCGAGGGTTGTTCCATCTGCGCGGCTGTGCCTCCAGCTCAAACAGAATACGTATCAGCTCTCGTGACGTGGTCCATCCAGTTCGCTCGCTGCCATAATCGGCAATGACTTCATTTCTGTTAGCTGTTTCTTCCCTCCACGTTCGTTGCCGCAGCGTAATCGGCACAGCCTCTACAGATAGCGTGCACGCCGTTGTGGTTTCCTTAACTGCTCCTCACATTTAGCGCTTGTGTAGTTTCAGATCGCCGGTCGCCGCCTGTGCGGTGACACAATGGCTTGTGATGTGGAAACGGTGCGCTGAGAAGCGTTCGGCAAAAAGTTGTAACCTCTTCAGTATGGTGCATCCAAGTGATTTTGATTTTTAACTCTCATGTCTTTATCGAGTCGCACGTTTAACCATTTTTCATGGGCACTCGAAATAAAACGGCACAAAAAAGAGCTCCGTTCTTTGTGAGAATTGTGCTTTGTGCATTTAAAACAGTACTTCAAAGATTCATGTCATATTCGACTACCTATTTGAATCGGTAAGAAAGTACACTACTATTATTCGATCAGGCTTATAGAAGTGAGCACACTCCTGCCAAGGATGAAAAGTAATGGCATGGTAATATAAACTCAACTGTTTTAGCATATAAATATTACCTGTGCAGTGAGAAGAATTGGTTGCGCTCCTTGTCTGGCACCACTGTTTTTTTTCTGTTTTTCTAAAGCACCGATAGCGTCTCACATGTAAAGATTACGAATAAACTTGCGCAGTCGATGCGGCGGCATCGTATATGTGTCGGCAACGAATTGGCGCAGTGTATACGGACGCTTTTGGTCATGCACATAAAATCGCGGCCACAAGCAGAATCATGAACTAAGGTGCAGAAAACGAGCGTCCACACTGAGTCCCTAAATTGGACAGATAGTTGATAATTTCAAAACAACCAAATCGAGAATATTTCGCGCCAGGTGTTAACTGCTGCTAAAATACATTTACACGATTCCATTGGAGGCGCGGTTGAGTGCTGTATTTGAAATGAAATAATTTCTGAGCTTTATGCTATCAGCAGGTTCCTTATAAAGCGTAATACGAGCTCATAGTCTGGAGCCCTTATTGCCTTTATGTGTTTTTGTGTTTATGTTCCTTATTTACGAATGCTTTTCACCCTTTCCCGAATAAAGCATGGTGCACAGCGGCGTAGCATGTGCCTGAAGTTCCCCGCTTCCGTTATGATCTGTTACCTACCGAGTATGCAACGAATGCGTTCGGCGCTTACAACAACGAAGTCCGCTTTATATCCACGCTCTACGGGTTCTGCTTGCCCATTTCGTTTTGCGCATTGGGCTCAACAGTCAACGTTCTTGGGATCTGGTCTGAAATAACGACTCATGGCGAGAGTACTTGCAAGGCACGTCATTGTCAGATCAAACTCAGTGTCACTCTATGTCTGCGTGTAGGCAGTTTATAAATACTGATTAAAACTAGATTTTTATTTGAAAATGTGATTTCAAGAAAATTTAGTCCGCCATTGAATAAAGCTGAGTTCTAGAGCGGTGTTTTAGTTTATATAAGTAAGATGTTGAATTTTTCATTCCTTGATATTTTTCACGTTCCCTAACATTAAGTCAGGTTCAGATGGCTACAACACTTCTGTTCTTTTAGCATTCTATGAAGCGGTATACCACGCTAACGACGCCCTGACCCAAGGCTCTCGAACGATTCCGTTGGGTTCTGCGTATCCGAATATTATAGGAGCGTAGTAATAGACGTGGACAAACCTAGGCAAGCACGATTTGTAGTGCAAGCAACGAAGTATTTGTAAAAATATAGAAAAAATCTATTCCTAGCACATTCCAAGTATGAATTCCGTTTCTTCACTGTTTTTGAATATATCAATGAATCTGTGTCGCATTAAAATGGCGTGGAATTATTGACTAAAACAACAAAGCGTTGCCACATGTATTTACACTAACGGCAATCTCGTCCACTCTACAACATTGAACTTAGCAACACGTGACGTGCACGACCTGCCCAGGTAGGTCACGCGCACCACTCGCCTGTGCTGCCGCAGAATCAGGTGTACGAGCAGGGAGGCTCGGAGAATGTCGCGGACTTCCGGGGTGCTGCTCTAGGGCCAGTTGGATCCCTGCAGCGTCATTTCCCCCCACGCGTGCTCGCGAAACTCAATGCAGTTGCGACACAGCACCCGGTTCCACGGCTCGAGCTCGGTCACGAGCCAGCACTGCTTCTCGCCCGGTTGCAACGTGCAGGGCCGGTCGAAGCTCTCTCGGTCACCGCTGCCACCTTGAGGCGCTGCGCATGCGTTTGGAAACATAGTGAAAGGAAATGGGTACGTTTTAGGAGCCCACGTCCCCAATACGATACGTTGGTCTACTTTCACTGGTATCGAAAAATAATCGGATAACTGCATCATGAAGTGATAGGCTCTGCCGCCTCCCCACCGGGCACTCAGTGGGGAGGAGTCCATCATCCTAAGGCGGACACAGACCGGGTCACTCTTCGCCCCGGGAGTGCTACACGTGCTTCATTCAGAACTCTATCCGAGTGGTGTGCAGTGGGTCCGGCGGACTAATGGCACATCATGTGGGACTGTGCCAGGATCTCGACCGAAGCTACCTCCAGGACATACCCGCCCGAACTTCAAAGTGCAGTGCAGTCTACAGACAGGGACACTCAACTATGGGCCGTCCAGCAGGGTCGGGGTGGGCTCGAAAAGCACAAGCCTGACGACCCACCACAAACGGGCCGAACTGGGATAGTGCACAGTAGGGCATAACCCTGGGTTAACGCTCGGCCAACGCCACGACGTGTTAAACCATCGGTTGCCGGCATTTTAATAAAGCTGCATAAAGGTGCATAAACAATACAAGAACGTTCATATTTGGTGGTCTGGTTTACGGTGTTTAAAAGTCCCCAAGCGACTCGTGCTATGAGGGACATCATAGTGCAGGACACCGGATAATTTCGACCACCTGGGGCTTATTTAATGTCCACTGGCATCGCTGAGTGCATGAGCCTCTATCATTTTGCCTCCGTCTAAATGCGATCGCTGCGGCCGGGATCGAACCAGCGTCTTTCGGGTCAGCAGGCGAGCACAATAACCTCCCTCGTATTTCGAACCTTTCTTCCCTTGACATTTCTGCTACGCTGGAAACTACAAGAGCGCGCCTGGTGTAACACAATGAAATCAGCATGATATTTTCAATCGTAACCAAGGCTGAACGACCGATTGATTCGTTAACCAAGTTTGGTTTATGAGGTTCAACGTCCCAAAGCGACTCAGTATGAGGGACGCCGTAGTGAAGGGCTCCGGAAATTTCGACCACCTGGGGTTTTTTTACGTTCACTGAAATCGCTCAGCACACGGGCATCTAGAACCTCACCTCCATCGAAATTCGACCGCCGCGTCCGGGATCGAACCCGCATCTTTCGGGCCAGCAGCCGAGCGCCATAACCACGCAGTCACCGCGGCGGCTCGTTAACAAAGGATATGGAAATACATCGGCATGACCACCCCTCTTTAATCTTTAATTAATCGTCATTTTTAGAAAGTGTAAGTGATCTCACACCAAAAAATATTTGCTGGTCTTGCTCGGCTGCCGTGAGTGAGGACGTACGTACTGACTGTCAGTTTACAATCCTTAAGTCAGCTGAGGAATGTAAAAACGACGTCGTTATTTGCACACTGATCCCTTGCACCCCCCTTATGGTCATCTGAATATCTTTCTCTCCTTTATTTGCCCATCATCCTTTTCGTCCCGGCAATGTTCGTGTCCAGGAACAGCGAGTGTCTAAGCGCCTCTCCCTTCATAATGTGTTACAGTTTTAGCACTGATTATTTATTCCGTTTTTGTGGACGAACAGCGTTAAAACTGACGCGCAGGAACCGCAGTCAAAATCACGATCACTAAAAACCAACTGTATCTGAAACTACTAGTTCGATCATTCATCAGGTTACAACGACTGCAGGGCAAACGCCTCCACCTTGATTTCTAACTAGTCCTGTGCTGTGCCAGCAGCTATTACTCTATCCAAGCATGCTTCCAGATCTCATCTCTATTCCTAGTTTATTTTTTAGCTGTATCTGCCACTTTCCTCGCTTGGTATCCAATCTCCTGTCCAGCAGAGAGCCGATTCCTTGTTAGTATATCCAATGTAATGTCCATCCTCACTGCATCTTCTTAATTGCAGGTGGGATAGACTAACTGGTCGGTTTTTGAAGTCTACAACGCTGTCATTCTCTCCTAACGTGGCCCTTGTCGTTTTCTTCTGCATTCCTTGTTTCGCAGTCATTCGTATATGCTTCAAAGCCTACAGCAAAATCACCAACATTGAGACCCACTCGTACCTGCAATAAAACAGCCAGGACGCCACTTCCCTATTTGAAAGAGATGCTTACCGGAGCCACCACGACGGCCCTTGGGAGCACGGGATGACGACGACGAGGCAGAATCTGTCGACGCTCCCGTATCGAGAGTGCGGCGTAACTCGTTGAAAATGTCGGTGATGTCCTTGTTGGTTGCTTTGGTCGTTGTGCACAATCCCTGAAGCGTGCTTATGTACTTTGCGGTAATAACACCAAGGCGTCTGTCCTTCTGTGCTGTCGCCATGCTCTGCATATCAAGGCGAAAAGGTAATGGCGAGTCAGAACGCCCAAAACGCACATGAGCGTTGCGCTTAGATCCCAGTTACGCTAAAACCTAATTCAACGTACGTAAAACGTGACGCAAGAAAGCCGCACGATAGATGAGAAATCGGAAATCTGCATTTTTTACAACACTTTTTTTGGCTACGATGCGTCATTTACAATTGCTGTGCAAGTATGAAGGAGGCACAAAATTATAGCTCGGCTTCCTTAACACTGGTTTTTTTTTCGATGGATTCTGAATGAAAACTAAATGCACGACTCCATAGACACTTCTGCGTGCTACGCGCCGTGCGCGCCTGCGCACTGAGCGTCGAGCCCCGACGCGCAAAAAAAAGCGGTGCACAACTCCAAGCGCATGGCGCAAGTACGCGTCCCGTCGAGCGCTGCAGGTAATGCTTAGAAGACCCGATCCGACAGACACGGAAGCAGAACGCCCAGTGACTGGTCGATGCTGGCGCGCGGGGAGCAGCACGCGCGCTGAATATCTGGCACTGTCGGATCCGAACGCCGTGTACGCGATAGGCCGACGACGCGTCGCGCATGCGCACACTTTCTCTGGCCGGCGCGTGGGCGCCCAAGCGCGCAAGACCAGAGGGCCCATGGAGCTGGGCCTTTAGGTTGCAAACGAAGATATCAGGCACTGCGTCATTTAACAGCAGACGTTCTTTGATTTGCAACCATGCATTCATCGGCAGCAAAGCTGCATCGGAGATATATGCGGGGGAGCTGGTGTCCTTGATTAACATAAAGCTCAGTGAGATCATCAAAGCGCGGCATCACTCACGCCTACACAGAGTTTTGTGGGCCATAAATTAGTTCATTGCGCACCTGTGAAGAAACCAAGAGTTGTGTATCAAAGGAACTAGCTGTTAGTTCTCGTTGAGCGTTACCTCGCCGGCATAGAAAATTGAGTTTCGTTGCACCAATGGTCATCCGCCGTGGTTGAGGCCATGATAACAGGCTTCAATACTTCTTGCCCTTCTTTGAAATGAAGTGTCCAGGTTCCGCTTCTAGAATCGGGTCCATGGTCCTGATGTCTGAAGACGAAATATTTCAGGGAGTTTTTGGTTTATGGTTTCTGGGGGTGTAACGTACCAAAGCGACTCAGTATATATGAGAGACGCCGTGGTGAAGGGCTCCGGGAATTTCGACCATCTGGGGTTCTTTAACATGCACTGACATCGTACTGTACACGGGCCTCTAGAATTTCGCCTCCATCGAAATTCGACCGCCGCGGCCGGGATCGAACCCGCGTCTTTCGGGCCAGCAGCCGAGCGCCATAACCACTCAGCCACCGCGGCATCTCAGGGAGTTTTTGGTATTGAGCGACCACTATGATTGAAGCAGCTCACGACTCCCGCGAGCTCCCAACAATCTGCGCTCACAGAAGCTTCCTTCGGTTGTCTAGGATAGCGGAAATATAAGCAGATAATTAAATTATATACGTTTTTTAAGCGTGACGGCCACGCTTGGTCAAACAGAAGCACGCGCAGGTAGGCGCACCAAGAGTATGTGATGGGCTTCTGAAGAAAGGTTTGAAACTCAACGATTTTTTTTTACCAATACAATGTATTATACGCGGCTTCCAGATCGCAGGTCACCCATCTCAGCTTTAGGAAAATGTACTACATACTTATGTGCAATATTATCTATGGTGTGAATGCTCTCCTGCATGCCGCATCTTTTAAACCACAGGCGTAACTGTCATCAAGAAAAATATTTTAAAAGGCGATTTACTGCGGGGCATTTTTCCTCAGGATCAATACATAACTACCGTTGCTAGTTCTATGCCGCTGATCTAGTTGACTAATGGTCGCTTTACCTAGACCGTGCGAGCACCAAATGAACGCGCAAAGCGCCATATATACCGGTCGTTAGAAAAAAAAGATTGAGGTAGATAAAATCTTGAGCTGTGCCACACTCAAGAACGCCGAGGCGGTGCGACTAAGGCACTCCACGTGAACCTGCTGAAGATAACCGTCCAAAGCGCTACAGCTACGGTGTGGCTGTAAAGGCAGATCTTTAGCTCTGCTCTGAAGCGGGAAGCATAGTTGGCAGAAGCGATATGTCTGAATTACACATGGTTTAGCGTAATATAAGATGCTATTGCAGAACGTTGCCGGGGCAGTTGGCACATGATTTCAACGGGAACAGCGCGCAAAAGACTGGACCGAGAATAACAGACACGCACATAGAAAGCGCTAACAACTAAATGTTTATTGCACTGCTTGCAATAAATACCAGAGGAATGAAATAAAAGAGAAAACAATATGAAGGCGAGGAGGAGTCCGTTTTTCACTTGTTGCGCTATGCTATACGCACTGGAGCCAGATACCGTAGCGTTGTATTTCGGCACAAGCTGCCAAGGTATGCGAAACGCCCACCGTCAAACACTGAGTGATACGCCACTACCCAATTTTCGGAGTTCGATTTGGCCTCGAAAACGGTATTAGTCGCAGCGCACGTCAGTTTACTGCCATGTATAGCCCACCGGGCAGGTGCCAAGGCTTCGTGACGAAAGAACAAGAACGGCCGGTACGACAGGGGCAACGTTCATTCCACGCTTTCCAATCCTCCAATCGCTTTCCAATCGCCGTAGTGCACTGACGTCGCACATAGAAATATTGCAGGTGTTTCATGCAAACAGTAATTGCCCTCTTGTGCAGCATGTATTCGGTAACGCAGCTCTTGAAGCGCAACATGCTTGAGATCATCTAAAAATTGCATGTCGCCGTTTTGGTTCGTTCTGCATATTAACTTGTGCTCGGTGTAACGTTAAGCGACAGGAAGAGGGCCGAGTGGGTGAGGGAACAAACGCGGGTAAATGACGTCGTAGTCGAAAGCAACAAGAAGAAATAGGCTTGAGCAGGGATTCTAATGCGAAGGCAAGATAACCGCTGGTCCTTAAGGGTAGCGGAGTTGATTCCCAGAAAGGGCAAGCCTAGCAGGGGGCGGCAGAAGGTTAGGTGGCCGGATTAGGTTAAAAAGTTTGCAGGCATAGGTCTTTGTCCTGCAGAGGGTGTAGTCGGGCTCATGACGATGATTAACTTGTGAAACAAGGCGCTACACTGAAAGAAACCAAAGCACAGGGAATGGATATTCATTTGGCTTGAAGCGATTTGTAGTTAAAACAGTGTTCGCAATTACTTAGAGCGAGCTCCGTATAGGATTCGTTCTGAATCAACGATGCCTGTGTAGCAGTCATGCTCAAGAAGTGATTTTTTTTTAGGTTTAACGACCTGAAGCGACCCATAGGCTTAGCTCCCGTTGTCGACTAACTGGCTGCTACGTGGTAACTAGCGCTGAAAAATACGAGGGACAACGAAAAGATGACGACGGGAAACACGCTCAGACGTAAAGTGAAATTTATTGGAGATGAAATTTAGGCTCACAATGTGTATCAACGCGGGATCTTGAAACTTGGTTTTTCCTTCTTATTAAAGATAACACAAAATCGCTCACACACAGCGAAAAAAAAAGCAATACTTTGAAGCATGTGCTTTTTGCAAGTTCGCAGCGAGTTAATGAAAAACACCAGCTAGACACCCCTTTTTTTTATTCTGTTGTCGGCATGCCGCGGGTGACATTGGCGCCGGAACGTAGGGACAACATGACGCCGAACTGAAAGGAGAAGACGAAAGTGAACCGTGGGAGAGGCCCTCACTATCTAAGCTGCACGCCAGAAAGTGTGCCGGAAGCCACGCGCTTTGGCAAGGGCTACTGGGAGTACATGATGAAAAAAATTGCGCAAAATGAACACGAGAGACGGAAAGGAAACGACCTAGGCAGACGCCGTCGCTCGTGTTACTTTTGCACTATTTTTTCATCATGAAAGTTATCGAGCTCGCCCAACTAAAGGCTTTGCTACTGGGAGTATTTGGCCGCCGACGCAGCCCAGAGTAACGCTGGGCACAGCGGCGTCATCTTCCGGATTGTCTACTGCGCATGCGCAAGCACGCTGAGACGGCGACCAAGTAGGGGAGACGCAGGGGCAGCCGGCTTCAAAAAACGTGACGTAACCGCCTCTCCCGTGTTCTTTCCTTCCTCCATGACCTAAACTAACATTGGCAAATTTTTTCTTCGGCCCTGGTGCTTGCGTACTGTGCTGATACCGGAGCAACGCTTGCAAAATCACAGCTTTCCTATCCCGTGCACCGTGGTCCCCTGGTGGGAAAAGTGAGCGCGCGGCGCATGGAGGAAGGAAAAAATGGCGTGGAGCAAAGAAGCCTATGCTCTGTCCTCCAACACGAGCGGCGAATGCGCAGTCCTCGTGCCATCCGACCAAAGCGGGAATGCCGCGCAATGCCGCACAGTACCTGCGCAGCCCCCCCCCCCCCCCCCACCTCTCCCCGTTTCCAAATGGTTCCGCGCTGTGCAGAAGGATGGCGCCATAGCACCTTAGCCTTGCAAATTATTATTCAGCATCGCAATTAAGTATTCACCTTAATCCACGGCATCTAAACAAAATTAAATTCCGATGCCTGGAAGAAAAGCAGAAATCCTTTCTAGCGCGACGCTTTCTGCGCAAAGCACCCTGAGCGTCTATATTATACCCCTGTCAAACGGTGCTTTCAATCCACATTGAGTCAGTGCTCATCGCATTCAATGCAGATCAGAGGTTGTCACACTCCTATCCTCAAGCGCAATCGGCCCTGATCCTGCTTGGCTCGATCACGATGGCACAGCGCGTTTGAGGTTTCAAGCGCACTTGAAAGCAGTCGTTGACAATCTCGCCCTCACAGAGCTATCAAAATAAATGCAAGTTAATAAAGCAAAAGCGCAAATGTTAACGTGTAAATTGGTTAAAATGTATGATAGACATTTTTCAGTGAACCACGCCTGCTGCACAAGTGCACATATTTAAGTAAATTCAACACCAGGTTCTACCGTCTGTGCAAACACAGATAGCATCCCCATGCGTTCGCCGGTTGACGCTGCATCCGCTTCCGCAGTGTCTAGTCGCACAACTGAGCAAAGTATGCTGGCGAAGAAAAAGAAGTTTGATGAATCGCAATCGCCACCCTGCGTGGCGGACATCACCATGCTATGGATGACGGCGGGACATTTGGCGGCACCCTGCGCACATGAGGGCTAGTTCTCAATGAGCATTGAAAATGCTCGTGTAGCACCAGATGCTTCAATCAGGCTCGAAATCCTCGATGCAGATCGGGTTCAGTTGGGATTGAAAGTGTCCGTACGATATGGATCTAAGGCTCGGGGTAAAAAATGAAGAGTTGGAATAGACTAATGTAGCCTGCAGCGGCAACTGGAACTCGTGGAAGCTCCTATATGACAGCGAAAAGCAGCTGTAGTACATTAGAAAACGCTCCCGAAGCGTACAGTTCAACAAAGAAAGGAAAACGGGTGACCACTGTCTTTAGCTGTGTCGTCTGTCTTTGTTGCTTCTGTTCGCACTTAGAACAGCAAGATCAGAAGCTGGGGAGCTGCTGTGATTTTCTAATGGATTCTACAGTACCAAAGTGGTTTCTGAAAAAAAAAAAACTCACAGAATGAGGCTTACCATTAACTTTTGCTGGTTCTGAGCCGCTTGGTTACCGAGCTCTTTGTCCGACGAATGTCTGCCAGACGCAAGCGTCTAACAAAATCTTCTGATGCCGACAGCACGGGCAATGGTGTCGACTGGGAAAGTGCAAAGTATCTTTCGGTGGGCGTATCCACTAAAATCATGGCATCTCGCACTTTGCTGGGCACAGATTTGGGAGACTACCGGAGGCAACAGGCATAATCCACAGACAAGGCTCACGTACGCACGCGCGACAACCGTCGGGACTCTTTTATGCTTTGTAATTCATATTCATTCTTGACGGAAATGAAGAAATCGTGACTATGGTTGCAGTACAAATAGATAAACAGCAAGATAAAAAGAAGGAAACGAGATAGCGTGTGATTCTTGTTTGGATGATAATGGGGCGCGGGAGCTTAAAGTCAGAATTTATGCGCCGAAACCCCGAGCGTTAAGCGCCACCAAACACTACCAACACTCTGCGTTATACGAATTATCCGAAAGAGCATCAGCAGTAGCCCTTACAAAATAAGCTTTGGGATTCCGTTTTTTTTATGTTGAGGCTTTGTTCACTCAACGGTTTGTTTGGTGTTAATTGAATAATCACTCAATTTATTTATTGTACCTCTATGAAGTTTTCGTTCAGTACTTCAGAACAAAGTTTTTGTTGAGAACGTGTTGTTGAGATTCATTTGTGAAAGCGGTGATGTATCAAAACCTAACATATGTCATCATCATCATCACCAGCCTTACTACGCTCATTACAAAGCATAGGCATTTCCTATATCTCCTCAATTAACCCTTTGACGAAAAATTTTTTTTAGCGCCACACATAAAAAAGAATTCCCCTTGGAATAAACATGGATCAACTATGCCCCAAGCAAACGCTGGTAAATTAAACCTCTTCTGCGCAGCCGCTCTCACCATATCCCTGCTAACTTCCCAATCTCATCCGCACATCTAACTTTTTGCCGTTCCTTGCTGCGCATGCCTTTTCTTGGAACTCAGCCCGTTAAGCTTAACGGTTATCCTGCACCTTCGGATTACATGCCCTGCCTAAGCCAATTTCTTCAGCTTGATTTCGACTAGGATATGATTAACCAGCGTTTGTTCCCTCATCCACTCTGCCCGCTTCCGGTCTTTTAACCTTATTCCTATCATTTTTCTTTCCATAGCTCGCTGCGTTGTCCTTAACTTTAGCTGAGCCCTTTCGTTATCCTCCATGTGTCTGCCCTATAGGTAACTACCGATGGGATAGAGCTTTTATATAGTTCTTGTGGGATACTGGTAAACTGTCGTTTATGGTCTGAAAGAACTTGCCAAATGCACTGTACCTCAATCTTATCACCCCAGAATCTTCTCAAGTGTGCCGTTGTTGTAACTTTTTCTATGTTCTGTGTGATGCTGAACACTAAGCGTTCAACATCATTTCTTGACTGTAGCGCCAAGAGTAGGCTCAAGAAATCAGTATATGCTATGGTATTTTCGATGTTATCATCTGAAACTCTCCCCACAACCACACACACTGCATGATATTCGGAGTAAACACTGATGTATAATTTGAGGGCCTCGCCTAATTTTTTCCAATTCTCCCTAAACTACACTACTTCCCACGTGTGTTCTGCTTTTTGAGCCGTTGGACTAAAATGTTCTTAAATTTGCGTATTATTTTCACCAAAGTAGAAGACTAGGCGAGTTGGTATGTACTCATGTGCAAGTCAGGGACGACGTAAGGAACCGCGCTCGTGTTGTCGTTTCCTTACGTCGTATCTGTCTTGTGTGCGCTGTTTTTAGGATGAATTCTTTTTACAACCAGGGGTCCTAGAATCTGTTCATGTAGTGTTTTTCTTTTATGAGAGTGTGTTAATGTAGAGTCACACAAAGGGGCAGAACTCTACCATGGCGGCAGTGGATCGTGTCTTCCGGCAATTTCAGGAGGGCATATCGTATTCCTAGTTCACATGTATCTTCAGAGCGTAGTATAAAAGTCTGATCGAGTGCGGTTTATTTTTGAACAGTTTTCTGTGTGTGCACTTAATGACAATTGGAAAACAAAGATATTTTGCTAGGGATATCTTATTCTCAGTATCAATGTGCATGTAAGAATTAGTTTCGATTGGTTTATGAGGTTTAACGTCCCAAATCGACTCAGGCCCCAAATCGATGCCATAGTCGAGGACTACGGAAATGTCTACCCCCTGGTCTTCTTTAACGTACACTGATATAGCACCGTACACGGGCCTCTAGCATTCTGCCTCCATCGATATGAACATGCAGGGATTCTTCTCCTGTTTCGAAGAAGCGGTTTTTTTAAGCGAAATTTATTGCCCCAGGGCATCAATGATGAGTGAAGGTGTGATTAATGATGTAGTAGAGATCAAATGAATGGAAAAAGGTTAGCGGATTTGATGAAGTCCAGTAGAGAACGATGGTACGGTCCCTGCGTCTAGGCACTGTATGAAGCAGGGTTGCTTGGTGAAAGACCTGCTACCATCAGGTGCCGAATCCTTGTAGGCTTGAGAGCTGGGCAGTCCCACAGTGAGTGATGTATGTCGGTTTCAATGTCCTCGTGTTTGCATATCGGACACCCTGGCCGAGGAAACAAATCTCGGTACTGAGGCCACTTCCGAGTGATGGCTGGTGCGAGGGCAACCCTGATCCGGATCCTCCTAAGCGCAACCTCCTCTGCATGGGTAAGACTGCGGGAGAGGTTTTCCGTACACGGAGGGATTTTACAGGGGAAGTCCCGTACGCGCTAGTTGAGAGATGCAGACCTAAGTTTTGTACCGGATGCAGTTTTTACGGTATGATGGTCTCCCACACCCACACACAACGCATCCATAGTCTAGAGAAGAATATACAACAGAGCGGTAGGTGTGTAAAAGGCACGTCCTATGTACACCCACTGGTTTCGGGACAGTACTTTCCTGGGAGTGTCTATTGAGGGTAGTATCCGAAAAGAGGCCACCACAGAAGGAGCCTCGTCAGAATGAAGAGAGCGGAGGACTTTAGCATGGTCCATTTATGGTGACTGCTGCGAAACGTGCCGACCGAGGAAAGGTTCAGCGATGGCACATCGCGCTTTGAGCAGCGAACTGGGAGGAGCGCTAGCCAGAGAATCCACACTTACACCCGAACTGTCTCGAGCCAGGCGTTATTGCTAGATGTCGCACACGTAGCGCAGAGAGGCACGGAACACGCATCTGGGGCGTTCGATACTGGCGGTCTACCCTCTGTACGCATTTACAAGCCTCTTGCTAGTGCTGTAGGATTCCTGTGTTGTTAGCTGTGTCGTTATTGATCAGGAATCCTGCACCTAGCTCTCGAAGTCCGCTAATCGGTGATAGCATAGTAGGCCCTTTAACACTACATATGCTCGATCTCCCCTCTTGTCCTCAGTAGGGTCCATGCTATCCCATTCCATACCAGCTAGTACCTCGAATAGAACTTCGGCTAGCATGCAAGCTCTACCTCGCCAGCCAGGATTTCCAGCCCATTCGACCACCAGACAGAAGGATCTGGACGCATGGGCCACAATACCGGGCGCATTGTTGGCATTTAGAGCGGACACAAGCCTCCGTATGAACATACGACTCCGTTATGCCGAAGGGCACGTTTACGAAATTAAAAATTTCGGATTTCCTCAGTAGATCATGTCCTACCGGCAGAAGTTGAGATGTTCAGCTTCCAATGGCAGCCTGGTTGGTGCCAAAGATTCTCAGCACCCTTCGTTGCGTTACAAATCTGACCACTGCCTTGTTCTGCTGCTCCTCATACAATTGGGACTGGGCGCCGGATTTTAATTGGCGAATATACCTGTATATAGGAAGTAGTTGCGGAGTGCTACACCAGGGTACCGAAATCCTGTTCTGACAAGAGGGTGCGTCGCCAGCTCTGGTTCCTCAGGCATGATTAATCATTTTAGCAGCCAAAATTTTTCGTTTTGGGAAAGACGCCACGGGATTCGAGCCGCCGTCGTTTTTCAATCCGAGGCAGATGGTCTACCTCATTGCGAGTGTTCCACACTCGACTTTAATCCTTCAGTTCATTACAACAGTCGCCATTTTTTATTTCGTGATGAAATATTATGGTCCGTATAAATCAGCAGCTTCTCCGAAATTTTTTTTATCCGTGTGCACGTTTGCGGCCTTGCTCTCTAGAAAGTCTTCTTTGTGCAATTTTTTTTCCCTATTCTCTTTCAACTGTCCTTCACTTTTTCTTGGTCTTTTTGTAACAACCAGCTCCGGCGGTCCCCTTAACAGTTTTGCCAGGGTCTCATCAGTGAAGCATGTCGCCCCTCCTCCTCGTTTAGCTTGAGATGCCTGAAATAAAATGAAATGGGCCTTAATGAATAGGTAAGCTCAGTTGCCTTCGCTAGATGGGCTTCATTAAGGAATGAAAGTACTGGCCGTGAAGACACACATATGACACAGAGTAACGTTAAAAAAATCAGACCTGACAATGTAAGGTGTAGGTTTTCAATTACAGGGAATGCTATTAGCTCTAGCTTATTTAATTATTCGTTTACTAATTGTTAATTGATTATGCTGAATCGTTAGCTTCTAAACAAGAAGTTAGCACAAAAATAACAAAACAAAGTGGCATTATAAGCAATGGTTGCTTACGCGAAATCGATACAATGACTTAATATGATACACGCATTAAACGAAGAAACACACGCGAGAAACACAATTTGGGGCCTCCACACACCTCGCATTCACCTTGAATGCCTCTATATTCGTATAATACACTACGCGTTTTAGTCATTTATTCGATCCTTAATTGTTTAAGCAAAAATAAGGATTTAAATACATGACTACGTGCTGAATATCCTTGCTTAATTTCTCAATATTACAACGTATACTTGTGGGGGAACAGAACTTATGCTCTCAAGACAATCTCTTTTAATTCTCTTTTAATGCTCAAAATGTATCTCCAAATCTGCCAAGGTGGCCTTAAGTCATATGCGATATTTTTCTCCAGAGAGCAGGCGCTCCCTGGCTCGTCCCACAGGCGCCCGTGGAATCCAGGTGGCCTTTTGAGAATATTGTATTGTCACTGAGACGGTATTGTCACACATATTTATCGAACCATATGACGACGACATACAAAACAGAAAAAGACTGAACGATGCGCTTACTATAACGAAACATTTTAAGAGCGCAAAAAATAATGTGCAAAATAGGGCTTATGCGGAAATCTGATAAAAATAAAAAACACACGAAAACTGCCACACGAGTCGAAGGGACAATCACAAACACAATGTATATACCCCTTTCGTATACATTTTGTTGTTGTTGTTCCCTTCGTGAGATGGCACGTACCCACGACGGGGGATTAGCCAGGGTTCAGTGGGGAGACCCCATAGAATAGGGTAAACTGGTGCTGATTGTGCCTAGGGTAAAAATTCAGAGTAATTAAAAAGAAAAGAAAAAAAAATATCGGGAGAGAATATCTGATTATAAAACACGAAAATACCCAAATGCTCTTTTAAATTCGGAAATTTTGGAAACAATTGGCAAGAAAATCTGCCGGTAGTTGTTATGTAATTGTGGAGGTATTCGCAAACTTGACGCAATGCAAAACCCCTGGCGAACCCAGGGGAACCTACAAAGTGAGGCCCAACTTTGTATTGCGAATTTCTAGGTGAGCTCTCCTTTGATGTGCATACCTCCAGCAAGAGAGTAAGAAATGCTCCAATGTCTCTACTTCACCACAAGTCACACAAAGGTTTGTGAAACTGAACCCGCATCTACATAAGTAAAGATTTAAACGGGGAACCCTGCACCGCATGTGTGTCATCGCTTGCTCACACTGCCGGGTTACACGCACGAGCCTTCCATGGGTACATGAGATGATGGTAGTTAACAGCAGATAGGAAGGGATCGTTTCACGTGCTGGTTATAAACTGAAAAGGCTGAAATCGAGTCGTTCCCGAAAAGAACAAGATTAGGGACGCTACAGGCGACAGGTGCATTTAAAGCTGGTTTTGCAAAAAGTCTGCTGCTTCATTTTGTAAAATACCGCAGTGGCCTAGTATCCAAACGAAGCGCACCTCTTTCACCCATCCAAAAAAAAAAAAAACTTTAGTGAGCGTCTCAAAGAAGCTTTTCGTATCAACTGCAGCGCCAACAAAACAGAGAGAGTTTTCAAAGCGGCCAACCCAAGAACCATAAACTCTGATAGAAATGTGGTTGGTAATCCGGGACTCTAACCGAAAAGCTCTATGAGAGAGACTCTGAATAAATACCAACCGGTGCCTTCTGGTCGGCCCCAGACGCATCTGCAGTAATCAAAGTTTGGTGCGGGAAATGGGCAAGGTGATCGAAGAGGAATCCACTTAATGTCCTTGCAGGCAGATGCTTCGCATTAGATGGGAAAATATAATCAAAAGCAATATCCACAAGGGACGCTGCCCAGCCAACTCTGCATACAAAGATCCACACCGATGTTGGATAAAAGGTTCTGAGTAAATACAACTTGAGGGAGGCGGAACCTTGGCGAATGAGGAGTGAGAGAGACGGTTGGGTGCGAGACGAAAATAGGTGTAGCCACACCAGGAGCCGACTCAAATGCTCGCAAAAAAGTCCTGACAATTAAAAGCAATTAAAAGGTGAAAACGGGAGTTAACGTCGGGAATACGAGCCTCTTGGTACAGAACTGTGGTGGAAAATGATTGAGGGAGACCTAGGCAGAGCCACAGTGCGCGCCTTTGTAACAGCAGCAACGGATGAAGCTTATATTTAGGGGAGCCAGAAAAGAGTATGCATCCAAACTCCAAAATGGGCCTGACATAGGCTTTGTATAGAAGTACAAGCGTGTCCCGGCGCATGCCAAATTTTCTATTACTTATTCGTAGTAGCCTACCTAGTGCACCCTCACCTTTCTCAATGTTATTTTTGATGTGGCGCCGTCAATTCATACTGGCATCATAAATAACGCCTAGCTACCTCAAAGATTCCACCTGAGGTATGCTGTCCGAGCGGTAGTGTAGCGATATATTCAAAGGCATGTTGGTTTTAAAAACTAGCACACTGCTTTTGTGCACATTTAATACCAGATTTATTGTATCCAGCCAAACCTCGAGCGCATTGAGGTAATCCTGGAGAGAATGATGTAGGGCATGAATGTCTGTTGCAGAAGCAAATAAGGTTATTTTATCTGCATAAACATACACTGTAACATCAGGGTGCACTGGAATGTCGCACATCAGCAGATTTAATAGAAGTGGAGAAAGTACAGAACCTTGTGGCACGCCTCTGGTGTGGGCATAGGTTTCCGAGGTGAAAAAAAACCGTCAGAGCAAAAGAACTGCCGTCCTGTTAAAAATGCGGGGATCCATGCATAAATGTAGTACGGCGGGTGTAATAATGCCAAGTTAGCGAGGATTGAATATTCAACACTGTCGTACGCTTTAGCAATGTCAAGCGTCACTAATGCTGATAGTTCATTCTTGGGTACAACAAGGCGGACTCTGCTCTCTAAGTCGACATGGGCAAACCATATGGAGCATCCGCGGCGAAAGCCAATCTAGGCAGAGCTCAATGCGTTGACTTCTGAAACATGCGCTGATAGGCGGCTGTGCACAATTATTTCTATGAGGTTTACCAAATTGTATGTTACAGCTATCGGCCGAATGTTATCAATATGGAAGCCTTTCTTTGTATCTTTAAAGAGCAGTATTATTTTCGCCACCTTCCAGGAGTGCGGCAACCATGCAGTTTTCAATGATGTATTCACCAGATCGAGGAGGTCCTGAGTGAAGTCTTCCGCTAAGATTCTTAACATACCGACTGTGACACCATCCCAACCCGGAGCTCAGGATTGCATTAAAGAAACTGAAGTTTGTAGCTCTGAATTGTCAACCGCAACATTGTGTGAACACGGGTCGGGGACGTACAGAGGGACTCTACGCATCTCCTGAAAACGTGATGAAAGCCCTTGTGCGATTCGCTCTAACTCATCTTTCGCCTCATGTGGAAAGAGCACAGCCGAGCCGGTTAACTCCATGGATGAGGAGTTCACGTTCCGTTGCATAAAACGATACAAACTCTTCCATTTTTTCGGTTTGACAAATATGTGTTCAAAGTTACTGTATTCATCCTTTGTCTTTGCTTACGAGGCCGAGAAAAATTTGTAGTTGATCCAATTTGCCGGGCTATGATTATGCGAAAGGCTCCTCCACGCTGCTTTCCTGCAACAGAAAGCTGTCGCACACGCGTAATTCCATCATGGGGATGGTGATTTATTACAAATAGCAGGACGCACAGTGAACCGGGAGCTCTGCGTAGCCTTCAAAACAGAAGAAAACACTCACTGAGTTCTGTCGGTCCTACATGAACAAGAATCAGATTTAAGAGAGGCGCGCAAAGGTATTTGTAGGCTGCAATATTAACTAATTTTCTGGCAGAACCATGATTTCGGAGGGAGCTCACCAATTGGGTGAAAGCAATTGGCAGGTGGTCACTAGACGTGCCGCAGCCAATTGTGGACCATGCCCCTATAGCTACTCCTCTTGCTGCCAAGGACAAATCGAGAACTGAGCGCGCGTGTCTGCGGATGAAGGTTATAGCTCGAGAATTGCAGCACCGCACATCATTTTCTGACATCCATGCCCATAAAATATGTTCATGTAAATCAGTATAGGAACCCCAGACGACGTGATTAGAGTTGAAGTCCCCTGCAATGATTACCCTGCTAGAATTTGTAAGTAAGTTGTCTAGGTGGTCTGTTCTGCATACTGCAGTTGGAAAATAAACGTTTCCGACTGTGACAGTAGCGCAGTGCGGCAAAGTGAGATCTATAGCTAGAAGCTCGCAATCAGAATCCATGACTTTGTTAGTTATTAATTCCAGGTGACACAATTTTGACGAAATCAGGGTCACCAACCCGCCGCCCCTACCATTTATGCGGTCCGCTCGGAAAACGCGAAACCTGTTTAAAAAAAAAGGCCTTACAGGGGAGAGCCAAGTTTCTTGCAACAGCACAACATCTGGGTTATGAGAAGAGAGAATAATTTTTAAAAAGGAAGAGAAGATGCAATAGAGCGGCAATTTCATTGGAGAACCTTTACACCCGATGTGATGCTCATTCGAGAATAGAGGCTGAAACAGGCTTTGGTAGCATATCTGACTTGGAAGACACTCTAGAAGGCTCTTTTTTGTCTTGGCCTGTGGAACGGAGAGGAGTTAGAAGGAGAGGTGGGAGCACGACACTTCTGCGTAAAACAAGCCATTTCTACATCATAGAGCAAACAGCGTTGCGAGAAAGACTTACATGGACGCTGTCGAGAGACGGCACGTGAGACGGCACCTTGGGTGATGACGTGGCAACGAAACTTTGAGCACAGGCTTGCTGTGATGTTGATTCTGGTGGAACTACAGGCTGAGGTTGAGAAATAGCCTGATTTGCAAAAATATCAGACAACGCCTGCGTGAAGCTGCTGAGCATGCGCTCGACCTGAACTGAGAGTGCTTAATTTTTCGACGGTTGACACTATTGACGCAGACAATGTGGCCTCGAGGTCAAGAGTAGAGGAACGCACAAGGGGCAGGCGTAAGAATGAATTTTGCGGTTAAGGAGTGCATAAGCGTCTGCTCATGAAAAGCGATTCTGTTCAATTAATTCCAATAAACGTTGCTCATGTGACCGACTTTCACAAGTGGCATCATTGGCGCTGCGACTGTTACTAAACAGACAACAGCTTGGTTGTTCAGCGGTGCAGCTGTGGGAAGAGTCGCCGACTCACAGGCTCTACCACTACGTCCAAATCTCCAACAGTTGGTGCATTTCAATGATCAAGGATGCGGCGGGTCCACGCAGTAGACAATTGGCCAAATTTCAACTCCGAGGGGCATGTGCGACCAGCAAAAGTTGTTATGACTGACCCGTTGCAACACGCACTCCAACCATTTCGCGAGAGCAATGGTAAAGAGAAATAATTCTCGCCCCGGCATCCTGGAACTGTCCAAAATTTCTTGAATTGAAGGTGACGGGTCCACTGCACGTACAATGCCCTTAGTGCACGCAAGCTTCCCAGGAAATAATTAGGGCATTAAACGGCAGGGAAGTGAAGGTATTACACCGGAGCAGATCCGACACACACTCCACGTTTGCTGACTTACAAACAACGACACACCTTCAAAAA
The DNA here is from genome assembly GCF_052857255.1 of Amblyomma americanum. Lineage (NCBI taxonomy): Eukaryota > Metazoa > Arthropoda > Arachnida > Ixodida > Ixodidae > Amblyomma > Amblyomma americanum. Next base: position 830,904 of record NW_027526494.1, read on the forward strand.
GGTCGCCCTTCAAAGATGTCTAGATAGTGACTGGTTAGACTTTTCAGTTGTTGCTGTATTGTTTTCGGATTCTTCATTTTCCGAATTCCATCTCCTATCGGTACAAGCGCCACAGGAATTGAATGGACACCATTCTTTTGAAATAAACTCAAAGGCAAGCAATCGACCGGCAGGCTGGCGAACAAGGCTGCCAATCCTCCTCCCGGGGAGGTGAAAGACATGCATACACACAGCGCGCCGGCAACCTTACATCACCCGAGTCAGCACAGCTACCCTGAACCCTGGCAAAAACCTCACGAACGTGGAACGGCCTCACCAAAAGAAACGCCCAGCACCACCAGGAAACGAAGCAGGCAGGCGGTGACGAAGACAGCTGACGGAGCACGAACCACCCGAGAGTTCTTTCTCTGGTTGGACTGCTGGCAGTGATCCGAGCGTTCCAAGTGCCCTTGAACCTCTCCTTTCTTTTCTTTGTGTGAAGTGTTAAATGCATTCGAAAATTATGAATGCTATTAAGCATCTCCATTCTCCCTTATTCATTTACACGCGAGGGGAGAGGGTGAAAAATATAAGGTTTTATTCGCAGCTCGGTTGCTCTCAATGCCGTGCAGTTTCGACAGGATACGCAGTTGTGTGACGAGTATTGGAATCAATTCGGCGTTGCTGCTGAGACTGCGCGCTCTTCTAAAATGTGACTTACCACTCGGTTCAGTGTAACGAAGCAGAAAAATGGCTTTTTCACCGCAACACACCACTTGCTGTGGTCTTTCGAATACAGAATTTTCAGAGGCCCTCCTGGAATGCCAATATCTAGGTAGGTGTCCTCGACGTCATTGACAAGATGTTTTCCTGTGTATGGGGGCAGCCTCTCAACGCGCCCTAGCAGCCAAGACTGACAGATGATGCTGTCATTTGCCGCCTTGTTGATCTCAGTCGAGAAGATGTCTGGAGGAGAGAGAAGTACGTGCAAACGTTTATTACCTGTCCAATTCTTTGTGTTCTCGTATTTCTATCGTAAGAAGGCTTGGAACGCAGATGTTCTTTGGGGTGCATAACTATGGTGTGTGAAACACGGCTCCAGAGCTATCTGAAGCTTCCTTTAATTTATGCCGCAGTTCCTACGCGAGATAAGCATGAAATAGCTTGCGACCTTAGACATTAGCGCTAATGATTTCGACACTGTCCCAAGTAGGGCAATACAAAAAGTCGAATCTAGTATACGATGATTTAATTAGTTGTGTATTTTTAATTAGGCTGGAATATCTCTCCTGTATAATATTGAGGACACTTTGGCAATATTTATTTAAGTTATGAATATTTTGTTTTCTCAGAAAAGCTTTTAATATTGCTTGCTAATAATTCCTGTGTTCTAAAAGCAACTGGTGACGTCTCCCGTGACGTCACTGTATTGCCAAGGATAAATAAAATTTGGCGTTTTTTATTTTAATAGCCGCTACAAGACTCCGAGCAAGCTTTCTGCCTGCGTAGGGTCTACGATGTTCGATCTCCTAAAGTAGCTTTCAAGCATAGATGGACGATTGACCTACACGTTCCGGTCGAACGACGAGGAACTTCTGATTGAAGTCAAGCTCGGATTTTCCTATTTCGCCAAATCCTACTACAAAATTCCTCTCTGCACCTGGATTTCGGCGTGGCGCTCTATAAACAAAAGTCTGCTGTGCAATCTCAAATTTCACGCCCGTGACAAACCATGAACGAACAGCCGCCCAAGCTCAACTTACTGACGAGCGTACGTAGTTGACTGTGGCTCGGTCGCGATACAAACCGATATTGCGCCTTTTCAGATGCTTGCTCCGAAACGGTTGTCACAGACGCTGGTCCTGAAATGGTGCGTCACACCGCTCTAATCCTACATGCGCGCGGATCACTTCTGCATTGGAAACATGGCGGTGTAGATATGAGCTGTAATCCCTACATGCGATGGCGCCGCTGCAGAAACGCGGTAGACAAGCGCAAAGCAAAGTAGTCACTTTGAGTGAGTGGCAATCTGGTCAAGAATCGACACTCTTTTTCCTTTCGCGCTCGTCGCTATGCTGAGCACTGGCATAGCTGTTTCACTGAGCTACTTGGGGAGATGCAGAATTATGCCTATTCGTCTGAAAACGTCAACGCACAAGTCTGTCTGGTCTCCCCTGCAAACAGCGAGGCTGATGCTTAGCTCTCAGCACGGCAGAAAATTGTGTAAAGTGGTCGAACAGTCTTCACCACGCAGTCACGAAGGAAGTTAGAAAGCAGTCCTTGGTTTGGGGGCAAATTTCTTCCGCTCACCTGGCTTGCACCTTCATGTGGCTCTACTTCCGCGCATGCGTAGCCTTTAAAATTGGACGCTACTACGAGGTGTCGACGTTTATGCAGGGGAGGGCACCGCTCGAGCTCTCTACACAATGGTGACGCAGACTGCACTTCGTGAAACAAAATGTAAATCGACGATATGGGGTGCGATAGAGCCGTGACATGAGGAATTGAGGACGCAATAGTACACAATGAATGAAACTGGACTTTGGTATCTGTGTCCTGTCGTTCAACAATGATACGCAGAGACTGCAGCTCGTCGTGAGCCCTGCGCTTCCTCATTTACTATACATAGGTTTGCGGGAATGGCACAGTGCTTCGTTCCAATACATAACTGATGATCTGTCTCTTCGGTCGGAGCTGCAACATACCCTCTTGCAAAATCTCGTATATATGTGTCATATGTGTCTAGTCTAAGAAGTTTATGCAATATGTGCCGTGTGTGTCCACCCACGCCAAATGTACTAACGCATGTCACATAGTAGTACTAGTGGTTTATTGAAAATAATACCAAAGGGAGGAAAAGATTTTTGCTAGCACCAGCATCTGCTGCCGCTACGGGAAGCGCCTGAGCTGGGGCAGCGGAAATAAAGGCATAGCAGACAGACTGGAGAACTCAAATTAGAGAGGTGAGGGTAGAGGCAGCAAGCTTAGGGGGGAGAGAGGTCGGGAATTATACAGAAATGTTCTATCGTGTCACATGTGTCTCGTATATGAGATTATAGGGAAAAGTAGGCTGGCATTAAAAAAGAGAATAAAATAGCTGCATACATGTTAAAGGACCAAAAATAATACAAAGTGGAAAGGAAAGAATGCCTTAACCGGATTCGAACCACCATCCTGATGATTTATAGCACACACACTAACCGCTACACTGCGGCCACCTTCTCCGTTCTTGAACATGGTATTAATTACACTGAAAATATGTTATATTCACATCAACTATTTACAAAGGAGCTCCGCCAAACTAAGCGCGGAGCCGCCGCGGTGGCTGAGTGGTTACGGCGCTCGGCTGCTGGCCCGAAAGACGCGTGTCCGATCCCGACCGCTGCGGTCGAATTTCGATGGAGGCGAAATTCTAGAGGCCTGTGTACTGTGCGATGTCAGTGCACGTTAAAGAACCCCAGGTGGTCGAAATTTCCGGAGACCTTTACTACGGCGTCCCTCATAGTCTGAGTGCGGAAGATGCAAGAGGGCGATAGCGAAGCGAGTGCGAGGAGTAAAACTTAGAAGGAGGATACGGCGTTAGCGTCATTGTGTTAAGACAGGTTACGCAGCGGCGATCCGCGGCACCAGGGTTGTGCGCACCATCGTACAAAATTAAGAGTGTCCCAGAAAAAGCGCCACTGTCCCCAAAAGACGGCTCAGAATACCTGATAACCAAAAACATTGCTTAATATGTAAATTTAGGAGAATGATTCATACCTACGTTCTTCTTTGGACCCTTCGCTATGGACTGAAGCTTTTTGCCTCCTTCGGTGCTCAGAGTTTTCACGGCACGCTCTGCGCTGTCCTTTAGGGTTTCTTTTTTCAAAAGCAGGGAAAAGTTAACGAGCCCTCGGAAGTCTTTTTGCCGGCTTGTTAGATGCACATACACACCTTGAACTCGCAGGTGGTATGCTGCAGTGGTGTTAAAGAATCGTGTCGTGCTTACAAGAAAATGCAGAACAAGAAATGCAGCACGTATTTTTCAGACAGAAATTACCAAAAATAACTCTAAGTTTAAAGCATCACCTGGCACAGCAGAATGTAAGGCAGGATCTCGCTGTATTAGCATACCTTGTTCATTTCGTTAGAAGCGATTAATTCATACTAAAATTGTATCCGAAAGACCTGACATCTTCCAAACATGCCAGAATAAAGATATCTAATAGAGGAAGTCACCACTGTTCTCTTGCATCAAACTGGGCGAATTTAAAACTTATTTTAACTCGCAGTATATAATTATGAAACAAGCAGCAATAACGGTCGCAGTGCCATATGCATGCTCATTAGTAACCGGAGAGAGCATTGAACCTATCCTAGCTCATGTTCCTTTCGTTACAATATTGCGTTAAGATTTGAGTGCTGCCAAAGTGTAATATGGTTGAAGAGGTAACATACCGACTTCATCAACGTCACCAAACTTCATCGATAGGCACAATAAAAACTGGCCGTTCGTACACCCATTACCCGGGTACTTGTATCCTTTGTCCACCTAAGTTAAAAACCCTGGGACACTATGCTGGAACCACACTGCTGTGTGGGTTTTCGCATTCACCATTATCACGCCTGCAAATATTAGTAACGTAAAAAAATCTCAGCTGCCTTCACTGATATGCAGTAAAAAAATTGTATTTTAGCTCAAGCTACTCTCGAATTCCAGGAGGGATCCGCACGGAAACAAAATACACGCGACGTTTTCTGCTATAGAATCATGTAGGCAGCAGTTAAAGATCCCCAGGTGGTCGAAATTATTCCGCAGCCCTCCACAACGGCGCCTATTCTTCCTTTCTTCTTTCACTCCCTTCTTTATTCCTTCCCTTACGGCGCGGTTCAGGTGTCCAAAGATATATGAGACAGATACTGCGCCATTTCCTTTCCGCCCAAAAAACCAATTATTAATATAACGTACCAGGCATCGCCGTGCCAGATGCTATGGTTCATTCGATGCATGTTTTTTAAAAGCAATCGATTAGGTAAATTTTTGGCGAAGAAGACCGCCGTCACAAATAGCACAAAAAAAAATGCTACCTACCTTTCGCATGTCCCCCGTCACCTTCAGTTTTATTTTCATTCTTGTCGTTGTAAACGAAGTATTGAACATCCTAGGCCAATAAAATAATGAAAAATTTTATGCGAGTGAAAAAAACGGTTATTATAAATAGCCGCGCTCAAATAATTTAAATAATCATCGTAATTTTGCTAGAAAACAGCCTTACCAAGCTTCGACACACATCACTCGGCAACACATCATCCCTGTTTACAACGTGCCTAATCAGCCGGCATGGTGACTGAACTCGTTCAAACTGCATGGTATGGTAGTTCTCCACTTAGCTCGCAATACTAACCTCGAATGGTGAAACAGGTATTTTAGATGACACGTGTCAAGATTGCTTTGTACCTAGTTGTGTCTTTGCTCATGGGCTGCAGCCGTCTCTTTCGTGTGCAGCTGCGCGGCTTTGTGGGTTTTTAGTTTCCCACTGTTTGGCATATGTGCTATAATAAACGTTATTTATAACTTATAACTAGCGCGCGTCTACGTCTCGTATAGTTTCTATTTTTCGTGTTAAAAGTACAATTACAAACTTTTCTGGCTTCTTTAAATTAGGGAGGCAATTCCCGCATGCGGCAAGCAAAGCTCATTGTCGAAGCTAACCTGAATACGGGTTTCTTGAAATATGGGAGCAGTCGTTTCGTAGACCGGGTTCTTCGTCGTATTGTCGATCGTTATTGGATCGAGCTTCCTCCAATGATCTTCACTTGAATCGCTGCCGTAGTAAATCATTTCATTTCCTTTCAGGCGACTGGCCTCAGGAAGTTTGTAGATGGCAAACCCAGGGTTAAAAAGGAATAATTTTCACTTTCATCTGCAGCGCATCAGAAGCCTTAGTAAGGGACTAGTCCTCGTAATGTACGTAAACTGTGGGATTCTCTAAACGTTACATTTAAAATTAGCTATTCAGCTTTGTCTATTTTTGTTTCCAGCGGTCAAAAACCACACGATTTTCTTCGTCCAAAAAGCTGTCTTGCGTAATACGTCAGTTATCCACAGAAAAAATTTCCTCGCTCTTATTAGATGCGTTGCAGAGCTTAGCAGATGTCGACAGAATCCTCACAGAATAGTAGAACTGAACGAAAGAAGCCGAATTGAGCGTGCCCGAATTAACTGAAGGGCACTAACCCTACACACACGTTTTCAAGACTTCCGTTCCTGAAGTCGCACGTTTTCGATGGCCTATTCTCAAGTAGTCTGACTCGCAGCGCTTTCCATATGTATAGTCCTTCACACTGTCATGAGAATACGAAATCGCCGCATTTTTCTCCAGAACACACGTGTGCAGGGAGAATACACGCTATAGAAACCCTGTAGAAAGAATTAATTTTAAGGCCGTATTAATGCTTGCTAGTAAACCATCCGCATTCTGGATCCGCTCTGCGAAGGAAACAATTTTCAATAAATAGCCCCACCTCGGTGAAAAGAAGATGCAGGCTTGCATGCGCAGCAGCCCAAGTCCGCTTCTGTGTCAACTACAACGCAGGAAACCCTGCCTGCAGAAAATATGGAACACTTGGCGGGCTTATAGACGCAAGGGTGCGACTTCTTGCTTCCTCTTGCACCTTTTCTCTAGCGGATATCGCGCGTAGAAGGCAAGGATGTGGGCACACAAGGTTCAGCTAGCGGTTAGCTGAAAACAGAGTAGAGATAATAAATGCAAGTGCTTTGTATCGCAGCAAGTGAGTCGATTTTGCAGCGCTCCATGTTAAAAGGGAGTAAACCCGCCTTCGTGCTAACCGACGCGTTTGCGAGGTCGGCGCGGTCGCTATCCAGTTGACACAACATGCTCATAACCACTCCATCTCCCCCTAGCGAGAACGTCTTCATCGTCAGTGGGAGTGGGTGATAAAAAAAAGGAAATTTCAAACGGCTTCAAGCGTATCGTATGAAACAGGTGGCGCAGAATCCTGCGCACCTGCTCAGTAAGAACCTTCACAGTTTAGATGAAGCCGCGATCGTAGACGTGGCACATCGGTCACTTTGAGTGGCGTCCGTAAAAGCAGCCGAGGCAGAGCGTCGTGCTCCGAATTCTTCACGGCGCTGAAGGTTTCTTGCAGAGGATGGACGCTAAGGGACAGTGACCGCAAATTCGCGCCACGACAAGGTACGCAAACCTCTAATAACACATTTTTCAAGCCATAACAGCTAGTTGCAACCATCAGAAAACGGAAACACGTTAGACGCAAGCTCATGCGGGGCCGGCCTTATCTTTCAATTAAAACGGTACAGTCCGCTTTTCTAACTAGTATGTAGCGCCGCCATACGGGAGCCGCAAGGGAACAAACTGAACGGCAGCTTAGCAGACAACACCAAGAGCCATCGCGCTAAATGAGCTTCAGTATTACTGGTGAGAAGAAAAGACGACGACATGATTAAGCAATGCACGTGTGGCGATGTATACGTGAACAGAATAACCTGACAAAACGAATATAGAATTAGGCAAAAGCACAGATCGCGGAGGTGAAGCGAGTGGTGCTGTTAGTAAACGGCGTGCTTTCTGTAAATCGAGGGTGGTTGTCTCCTTGAGACCAAAGTTGAGAGCCCTAAGAGCACGTCACTTGCGACGCTTTGTAAGACGTCCTAATCTGGGGATGGTTTCGAGTATTTCGCATTCATGAATGCTGACTGAATGCGTAACCAAGATATCGATGAAACGCTTGCAGCAGTTCCAAAATTAATTAGGCAAAAAAAATGCGCTAAAAAAGACACGGACAAGAAGAGCACAAGGTCGGGCTAAACTAGCGACTGACCTTATTCAGAAAAAAAACACATATTTATACCTTTATGAATGCCAAACCATTGCCTGAAGCGCACATGCCAGCAGCAATTTAAAAGAAAAAAAGTTGCTGGCATGTGCGCTTTAGGCAATGATTAGGCATTCGCAAAGGTATCATGAATATGTGTTTTTTTTCTGAATGAAGTCAGTCGCGAGTATGAGCCCGACCTTGCGCTCTTCTCGTCCGTGTGAAGCAGCAACAAGCGAGATTGGCTTGTTCGCGGAGCAGTTGGTTGGAGTCCCACTGAAGGCAATAGGCATGGTTTTTTTTTTTCCTTTCTCAGTGGTGTACATCGACAGACGGACGCCAGATGTTTGTTCGCATGGCCGTTCTAGTGCTAATGCATTAATGAGCAGCCTTGAGGTGGCGTGAAGTTTAGGGGTGTGGAAGGTGTGGTGTTGGCAGGCAGAAACGAAACCGACGACAAAACCGCGATCTACTTTTGCTCAGCTACACCAATGCAGTTATGTCTGTAAAATTCTGAATTAGTCTATACTTCCTTCCGGCTGAACCCGCAAGCAAGAGGCATTTTATTGTTTTTTTAGGGTGCAAATAAAGACAGTAAGAATAAACTTTCACAACACATGAATGTCTTGCCCTATACTCAGTCTGATTTTTACCGAGCGGTCTCTGTACACAAGGCAATTTTTGTTCGATACTGCATGTGTCTGCCAACTTTAGTTTGAATTGGTAGACATATGGATTAGCTAAAATTTTTAGCCATGATCTCCGGCATCATTTATAATATCCTTAAAAATATTGCATGATTATGCCTGTTTACCTGTACATACAAAATAATTAAGACAAAGACCTCCGATTGCAAACATCTCCTCTCGCGCAATAAAGAGTACTCATCCTTAAATTCATGAAGAACATATGAGAGTTAAGCAAAGAAAAGCTTCCTTTCTGCTGCCATTGGGATGTTTTTTTTTATGTCCTATTGTTTACCTCTCCCGAGATCCAATGTACAATCGTGTGATACACAAGTTACACTGACCTAGCTGTTCTGAAAAGCAGGATTCCGTGAATAAGCAATGTTTCAGGAAATGAAATCAAGAACTAAAAAAATATTTACTGCAAGGACATCAGAACAGATAAGAAATCGCAACAGGTCGACCAAGCTTTTTTTTTAAATTTTCATTGAATTAGGGCGCCAGTCGTGAAAAAGTTTGCTAAAGTTTTTTTCCATGGCGCCATACCAAGCGTGCCACTTCGAAACACCTCACAGAGAAGGGATTCGATTGTAAAACATCATTTCTCCAATAGATCTAGAAAAGATTTTAGACTTCCCAACTAGACAGCAGCCAGGTGTCTTTAGACCCTAGCGGCGGCTTCGGCCAGTCGGACGGTGTTCAGTTGAATCTCCGGGTCGGAGCTGAGGAGTAAGGTCTCCCATTGGTCTAAAGACTTTGTGCTTTCTCTCTCAGAGGGAGCCTGAAGGCATTCCCGGTGAATGTGGGCTATGTAAATCCAGAGCTCAATCACAAAGCAGAAAAAAAAAACTATTATATTTTAATAATGTTCTAGATTTATAGCGGCGTCAAGAAGACCAAAATTCCAGGCAGTAAAAGAGTGTCCTAGAAAGTCATCAACTGGCTTTAATTTCAAACCGAAACGGAATGTTCCTCTGCGGCCGACAGCGGAAGGCGTGAGCTCAAACCTCAACCGAAACTGAAAAAAGTATCCGCTTTATACCTATAACCGTAACACACCTGACGCAGTGTGTCATGTTGGTTAATTGGAGAGACTGAACTAACGTCATGCATGATGTTATTACAATGCGCAACGCATTGATTAAATCACTGATTGTTTGAAATAGAATGAAGTCACCCGTGGTGTAATTTTTTCCTCGTCTCTGCATTTTCGGCCCTATTCCTCACTGTATCCCTTCCTTCGGAGGCCCCGTTTATATGAGAGGATAAGAAAGCTATGCAATCGCTTGTGGCAGCGACTAAAATGTAGTCACCTGCGTGAGGCGCATCCAGTCGTACCCATCTACTCTCACACCCACTCTCGCTTATACGTCTCCACTCCCCAACCACTGACTGTTTGCTTTATCCGTAAACTCATTAATGTGGTAGGTGGTGGTAGTGGTTTTATCCAGCGACGCCATTTAGACCGCCTTGATGTTCGTGAAATATTGCTTCACATTGAGAAATAATTTCTCTCTTTCAAGGATTGCAGCAAAAGATATTAAAGTAACTCCTTTCCGAATGTCACAGGTAAATATTTTATTTCAGTATTGAAAGGCGTCCTGATTAAAAATTATACCAAGTGTTTCAGGGAAGATTTTCAGTTATCTTCACAAGTAGGGTTTTTGAGCTAAATTATGCATTTTGTGGAATAGTATTACCAGTGCTAGCGGACACTAGCAAAGAGATGAATTGTCTTGAGTAGTGAGCTGCTTCCGTAAAATCTAATAATTACCTTTTTATCTATTAGCGTTCGGTGCATGATTGCAATTAGAAGTTTCTAGCCGACCATTATTGTAGACGTGTCAGTTTTTTAGAATTTCGAAATCGCAGTTACCTTGGGCGTTGTAGCCCAAAAAATTTTGGCTACATTGTTAAAAGATAGATGCGCTTTCGAAAGGTACGCAGGGAAAGCAGCCTTTCCAGTGAATGTAACAGGTCGAAATATCCACATTGGTCGAACCACAGCGCGGAGAGTAATCGCGTTTTCCATATTCTAAAAACTGGCCTGGATGCCACTGTGAACCGGTTACCACTCTCTAAGTGCAATCAGGCGCCTAACTCTAATCACAAAAAGTTAATTATTAGAAACGAGTAATTTAGCTCAGTAGTTAAGCAGAAAACTGGTTTTTATGGCGTCCGCCAGCACTGGTTATACTAGGCCGCAGAAGATGTGTTTTAGTTCAAAAAGTCTATTTTTGAAATTTCTTAGCGCCTTGGGACACTCCACATGTTCCTCTATCGATAGAAATCTGAAAATGTGTGTTTGTATACATACAGGCCTCTTGATTTCTTAAATAACTTGATTGCATGAAAAACTTTATGAGCTCACGTGCTGCGCACACTTGTACTCTCCCGGAATTCCTGCCCCATATCTTCAAAAAAGCACATTTATGTGCAAGTAAATACATTCGTTATCATCCGAAACTGTTTCCGCATCTAATACTCAGCTATAGTGTCCTTTATTGAAACATTCCGTGGCGAGAGAGGAAAAAGGTTGGAGCACCAGACAGCACTTCCTGCACTATCACTCGACTTCGCGACGTCGATCCTTCTTTCTGGTTTTTGAAAAGCGGTTCTTATTTTTTGCCATCCTTATCAATTATTAAAAGCGATCCAAAATTATGGCCTTACAAATGCGGCTAGCACGGATTTCAAATGTGCCCATCATCACTGACTTTGCAAAAACCGGCCTTGACGCTTAGAAATTTAGTTTTGAAAAGTCGCATGCACAAACCTGCCACAAATGGTTATTCTTTCCTGAAACACCAAACATATTATCATGAACAATTTAATGTTCAGCAAATGGGAGTGCACAGATTTCTGTGAGGTATTTTATTGCCTGCCACTGTCAGCACACTGCAGCGGTTTTGTTCTGTTAAGAGGTTTTTCGAGTGGTTAGACATAAACAAACACAGTTTTTCCTGTTTTTACCGAACACGATGAAATTACATTTTGGGAAACAATTCGAGTTGTTTGTCTTTGAATGACCATGACAATGACTTGTCATGACACACCATTTTGCCGAACTGCAATTCTCGGAAGGCATTGACGTTTTGTGAGCTTACCTATGATTTCTAGGCGGTAGCACGTGCTGATCCTATTGTCTTCGTTCCCAGGGAGGAGTGCTTTGTTTTCAAATCACGCGCACCCAATTGCTAAAAGAGAAATCGCTGCCTCACACCGGTACGTTGAATACAATATTGATCATTTCGCAAAGGGTAAGAAAGTCTATTACACAGTTCTGGCTTTCTTGAAGCAGCTAGTCCTCCTCGCTTATGGAAGTATATGTCAACAGCTATTGAGGTGGGGAAATAAAGAGTTCATGCGGTGCTCTTGAGCTCGCATTCAGTAAACAAGTAAAGTATTAGGGGGTGTCTTTCGGCCTATATAGGCGGTCGAGAGAGACGGAGCCCTCAGCAGCGCTCTTTAGGCGATGCGGTCAGGAGAGCCAGAGTGTAACCCGCGAACTAAAGCTATTCTGGCTCCAAACAACCTTTTCTGCTTGCGTACAGTCATCGTTCTTAGTGACGAAACGCTTGCTTGCGATAAGGGATGCTCGAACCGTTATTACAATCGTGGCCGGTGAGGCCGCTTCTGAGATATACTTTATCGTGCAAGGTTATTTGCAGGACAAAGGGGCAACTCTATAACCAGCTGTGAAGGGCACGTGTATTTCCTGTGACAAATAAAAGTGCACACATGCCAGCGCATTGCTCAGCTCACAGCTTTGAGGAGTTTAAGATGCAAAGATTTTGGGCAGATTGACAGAATAAGCACATGTTCCTAGGAAGCGCTTTTCCAGTACCACGTGTTTGAAACTAGTTGACAGAGATTTTCTTCCTGAAGCCTCGAAAGATTCTTCGACGGGTACTGGGTACGTAGACTGTGTGGCTAGGCAGACGTTATTTACGTGATAGAGCGAAATTGATAGATGATTGATTAAACAATTCTTTCATCAAGTTTTAACTGTTTCGTCTCGGGCGTAAGAAAATAGTACTAAATTGAAACGCCTTAACATCAAAGGCAACCTTAGTTTTTAAAACGTGGCAAATGGCTTTTGAGTTTGAGAAATGTAACATGAAAAGTACACTTTCAAAACAATGGCCAGGATGCATGTTCCACATTGCCCGTAAACCCTAAGGCTGCAGTTTGCAGTTGTTGATGCAGGAACATTTTTGCGGGACATTTGCATAGCACCACGGACGACGTCTTGTTAAGAAGGTGTAGGGCCACGGATTTCGGCATACTGTTTTCTATTACCTAGATATGAGCTAAGTAGCTCGAAGGGTGCTCCACGTGCGGTACATATGAGTAAGATGAAAAAAGAACTTTATGATTAAAGAGATTAGATGCGTTTTAAAATTTTATATATATTCCCATCAACTTTTTCTTCTTGCTGCAGGCTTAATCCTATTATCTTTATAATGTTTTGCAAGCCCTGTCTGACTTTAACGGCATTTTCGAAATACAAGTTTAAAACAATGAAGGAAAATGTGCCCAATTAAAGATGATTAAATTTTAGTGAAAATTACTATTTCAGTACATATAGAAAATATGGGAAGTGTCGATCTTGGACGGTAGTTATTTAGCTTGCTCTTCTTCACAGTTTAAAGACGGCTATTAGACCTTAATGTGCATTGCCTTCGGAATTGCGCGTGTGTACACATTTTAACTGTAAATAAATATTCCTGTTTACAAGGCATATTATGTTCAGGCAGCATTTTAAGAGCTTAACCTCCATGCCGTTTGAATATTTGGAAATGATAATCTTGATAGCCGGTACTATGACAAATACTTTTTGTACTCCTTGGCATAAAGAAATATAGACTGGATAAAAATGTCTCCCACCAAATGCTCATCAGCGTCCAGAACACTGTGCAACATGAGCTATTAGGTAGTTTAGACACGTCAATAAAGAAATTCGTGAAGCTAAACGCTCTCCAGTTACCAAAAAAACTAGTGCTCCTTCGTGCACTAACCTACCAGTAACAGTCACCCCATTCAAAGTTACAATAAAGAGTTCAGTTTCATCCTGGCTCCCTATGAGCGCTGTGCATTTTCACTGGGAAACATTTTCAAGAAGTTCAGTTTCGCTTTTCTTAGTACAGCTATTTCTATATAGCTTAAATGCGGCAACAGTTGCCGAATGTTAAACATGACAATATATCCTGTCCGCATATTTCTCGTGCAGTGCGTGGGTCTTTAAAACACGAACGCGCATATCTGTTTTACCTTCAACCTCAATGTTGAGCGAACTGGAATAATGGTTGGAATCCCAGATGCAAAACTGAAACCTTTTGAGTGTGTTATGCACTCACCAGTCGACAGACTGTCCTCGGTTATTCTTGCATGAAATATTATTGTTTTTCACAGCAGTGCTGCACGACCATATCACTGCCACGAAAGCTACAAGGAAAGCTGCGTTGTCCATTTCGTAGAAGAGCTGAAGTAAACTCTGACACAGGCGCCACTGCAAATATATAAAATTCTCGATGTTTTTAGCTTGAATATGTCGGCCTCTGTCATTACGCTATCAACGCACCCTACAACCTTTTCCTCCCTGGAAGGATGCCTGAAGGCCACTAATATTTGACTGCGCAGATGCCACGCGGTTAAGCGTTGGAACTGTATGAAAGCGTAAATTTCTGAAACGTCTCGTTCTGCCAAGGAAGCAGATGGGAGATGTCAAGAACATTTTGACGTCTTCGTGCCCGTAAGTGAGCACAAAAAAACGCGATGACACATGAAGCCAGTGCGACAACTACGCGAGACTTGTTGCTTAATAAAAGCAGACGGTCAGCCTGGGTGATGATTCTATGGCGTGCTCATCTTCACTGGGGAAAGGAGACAGGGACAGAAACAGGATTATGACGGGAGACAATCCGGACGAAAACCGGTAACCGATGAAAGCAACGAACGGGCTCCGAAATGCGTCATATTCAAGTACATAAAACAAAAACTTTACAGCCAACAAGGAGCGGCAGCAACATTGAACTATCCGGTGCCGAAAAGGAAAGTACATGGAACAAAAAAAGCAATGAACTTGTGACTCTGCTGTGTAGTCCTTTTCCACTATATATCAGTAGAATCGGGTATTGTATTCACACGCGCTCAGCAGCTACAACGTCACAAACTGCAGCAATTTTGTTTTCACTGTTTCCTTACAACACAAAGGGTACTTTTGGTGGCCGATAAAACAGCCGCCATCCACCTCTAATCAGTTCGCTTGAGTTCACCAAAAAAGACTCAGCTTTGATGTGTTCGTCCCAAAATATGTCTTTACTTCAATCTAAAACAATGTAAACGACAAAAAGGAGTCCGAATTTCCTTGCGCGGACTCAGTGCACGTTCTTTTCTAATTTTAAGCACTTCCACCATGCGCCTGCCAGATATTCTGTGGCCTTTTACGGTTTGAAGAGGGGTATTTTTTTCATATTCGCCGTATTCACTGCATATTCACTGCTGTAACTCGCCTGCATACCGTCAAACCTTGGAGCAGTTACAGCACTGCATTCTAAGAAAACGGCAGAGACTGCGGCAAGTGCCACGCCTCGATTCTGCAATATTCAAGTTAAAAGTTTTGCAGGAAGGCCCAGATCGCCTGGTCTTGGCGTCCGGTTGTTTACAAACGTTTGTTTATCTAAAGGAACATCTCGCTAAAAATCATCTGGTAATATCGAATTCATAACAAGAGGAATGACGTAGATCACACGGTAGGCGGGAGACTTCTAAGATCACAGAATACAAATGTTCATTCCCGAGCTGAACGATTATTTGGGTAATGGCGGGAAATATGATCAAAGCGAGGAAATGTGGAATTACCACTTCTAAGGTAAAGCATTGAGGAGTAAAACTTTTCTGCAGCCATGCTGGCCTCTGAATCATTACTTTCTAGACAAGCCCGGTATATATTGCACATGAGCAAGGTCAACTTCCCATAAGCTTCTATGACGTGCATGCCAGATGACAGCGAGGTAGCGGGATATCTGTTACTGCAGCATGCGCCTTGGGCGGGCGCGGTTGCGGCGAAGTGCCTGTATTTTCAATTCGACGCTGCGATGAGCTGCGCGGCGTGGCCCGTTCTAGAGATGCTGCATTGGACGCGTTCGCTGCTCTGGCAGCAGCAGCACGTAGGTACTATGAGAGAACTGAAAGTTTCTCCAAAGGTCTTTCAAGGTATGCCTCCATGTTCTCGCTCCATACCACTCTACGAGCCGGCAACGGGGGATAAAAGTACTCCATGCAAAACAAGTGAGTTTGGCTAATACTTCTAAAAGACAGTGAGTATTCGCACCGATAAAAATAAAATTTACCTGCGCTAGTATTGATCTTCTTTCAGCTGAAATCTCGATTCGATGTTCCAGTTTTAACGGTCTTGCCCACTTTTTATTTGCTAATAGTACTTTTATTCGGCCATTGTGCGCGTTGAAGGCTCCCGCAAAGGAGACTGGCGGAAAACTGAACGCCGACAATTCTCTCATCGGTACACACAGAGGCAGGTAAGGACGCTGGCATGCGTCAGTTATACAACCTAAGTCGCGTGCTGCTGTAATGAAGCAATTTCCCTAAGAAATAAATTGCGATGCTGCCATGACATGCTTATAAAGAAGGTATGCTGTATCTTGTGATAAATCTTACGCCATATCTAATATAACTTAAATGTCCGACAAGTGACATCGCTACAGGCCACTACATTTGCGTAAGGGGTAAAGCCGGTGTTAGTGATCTGCACGTAATGTCTATGCGCTGACTAGGCATCACAAACCACCAAAAATATCCTTACAAGGGTCTGTTTAACAAGGTCTTCCTGTTAAAATCTTCCTATCTGATTATGTTGCGATACGAAAAGTCGGACAAATTTTTGTATGCGTTGCAGCTTAGAGAGTTTTGATATTACTACTTTTCTACTAGCGCCGGAGAAGAAAGCGCATCAGGCTGCGGTGTGAAAAAAAAATCCCTCTTCAAAGCGTAAAAATCCACAGAATATCTGACGGACGCATGGTGGAAGTGCTTGGAATTAGAAAAGAACGTACACTGAGTCGGCGCAATGAAATTCGGACTTATTTTTGTCGTTTACATTGTTTTCGATTGAAGTAAAGACATATTTCAGGACGAACACATCAAAGCCGAGTATTTTTTGGTGAACTGCAGCAAACTGATTAGAGGTGGATGGCGGCTGATTTATCGGCAACCAAAAGTACCGCTTTGTATTGTAAGGAAACAGTGAAAACAAAATTGCTGCAGTTTGTGACGTTGTAACTGCTAAGAACGTGCCAATACAATACCCGATTCTACTGAAATATAGTGGAAAAGGACTACAAGACAGCAGTGTCACAAGTTCATTGCTTGTAATTTTGTTCCATGTACTTTCCTTTTCGGCACCGGATAGTTCAAGGTTGCTGCCGCTCCTTGTTGGTTGTAAAGTTCTTGTTTTATGTACTTGAATATGACGAATTTCGAAGCCCGTTCGTTGCTTTCATCGGTTACCGGTTTTCGTCCGGATTGTCTCCCGTCATGATCTTGTTTCTGCCCCTGTCTCCTTTCCCCAGTGAAGATGAGCACGCCATATAATCCTCACTCAGGCTGACCGTCTGCTTTTATTAAGCAACAAGTCTCTCGCGTAGTTGTCGCACTGGCTTCATGTGTCATCGCGTTTTTTGTGCTCACAGGCACGAAGACGTCAAAATATTCTTGATATGTCCCATCCCCTTCTTAAGCAGAAAGAGACGTTTCAGAAACTTTACCGCGTGACAGCTACTCAGCCATATATCAGTGTCCGTCAGGCATAGTTCCCGGGAGGAAAAGGTTATAGAGTGCGTTGATAGCATAATGACAATTATGACAAGTAGCAAGTAAACCACTTTCCCAGTTATTAAATATCCTTCCTTTTGACCGTTTGCGGAGTTTAAAGATAGGTGTGTGTGAACAACACAGTAAAATATAATCAACCTCTTAAAGCCTCCTTGTTTCGCTCTTCTTCTCGGCCCACAAGAAACCTCGCGCATAGCAACTTTAATCTGCCACCGAATAAGAACATCTGCAGCGAAAAATTGATGAAGTTTTCAGGAGCCAACGTTTAGGATGCTTTACGCCCATATATGAAATAATCTCATGGATCAAATATTAAGAATATACTTATTGAGCCTTATTTGACTATGTGACAGTCGTTTTCGGCTTTTGTTCGTTGTATCGTGTTATTAATGGCATATTTATTCATTCTGCTGTAAAATGCACATTTATTTCTCTTCACTGTATATATGCTGTATTTGGGTCTTTCGCCGTGATTCTGTGCTTTTCCTTGCACGCAGCGCAGTGTCATTGCCGTCATGTATTTTGTTTCTGAACCACACACTAGCCTATGGCTATGGTGTCAGTCAGTGTTTTGATAAGTTGTATGGCAAAAGTAGGAATAAAATGAAATGAATGAAATTAGTTCAATTGCTTCCACATTGGCAATTCCGAAGGCAATGCATATTGCCGCTAAGTACCCATGTTTAAGCAGTGAAGAAAAACAGCCTAATTAACTATCGTCCAACCTGGACACTTTTCATTTTTTCTAACGTACTGAAAAAGTGTGTGACACTAGAATTTAATCGTCTCTTATTTGCATAATTTGCTTCATTGTTTTAACTAGTACTTATAATAATAATAATTGGTATTTGGGGGGAAAGGAAATGGCGCAGTATCTGTCTCATATATCGTTGGACATCTGAACCGCGCCGTAAGGGAAGGGTAAAGGAGGGAGTGAGAGAAGAAAGGAAGAGAGAGGTGCCGTAGTGGAGGGCTCCGGAATAATTTCGACCACCTGGGTATCTTTACCATGCACTGAAATCGCACAGCACACGGGCGCCTTAGCGTTTTTCCTCCATAAAAACGCAGCCGCCGCGGTTGGGTTCGAATCCGGGAACTCCGGATCAGTAGTCGAGCGCCCTAACCACTGAGCCATCGCGGCGGGGCAACTAGTACTTATAAAATGCCGTTAAACTGAAACAGGGCTTGCTAAACAGGATAAAATAACATAATTAGGCTTGCAGCAAGAAGAAAACGTTGATGGGAATGTGGCGACACATTCTTCGCATATTTCCGCGCATCCATCGCCTTATCTTTCATCCCAGCGTAACACGGCCACACGCTGTACTGCGTTACCGATAAAACACAGCGCCACCGCTGCGTCACCCGAGGCATGCGTCACCAACGGCGGCTACAAAAACAGGCTGCCCGGCTGGGAAGAGCGGCTTTTTTCCCTTCCGCTACCGAGATGAGCGGGGCGTTGGTATCCTGGTCCGCTGCTTTCGCTGATCGAATAAACAGTTTTTATGTTTTTACGTTGGAATTCGTCATTCAGCAGAAACGACATCCCACAGGAGTATACATAAATTTTAGAAACGCGTCTAATCTCGTTAATCGTAAGTTCATTTTTTTCATGTTACTCAAATGGACCTCACCTGGCACACACTTAGAGATTCTTCGCTCATGTCTGTATAATAGAATACAGTATGCCGATATCGGTTGCACTAAATCATTTGGACAAGACGTCGTCCCTGGTGCTCTCCAAGGAAGCACCCTCGTCCTGTGGCATGATCATTCTTGCATAACAGTCGCCGTGGTGGCTCAGTGGTTATGGCGCCCGGCTGCTGACGCGAAAGCCGCGGGTTCGATCCCGGCGACGGCGGTTGAATTTCGATGGAGGCGAAGTTCTTGACGCTCGTGTACTGTGCAATGTCAGTGCACGCTAAGAACACCAGGTGGTCGAGATTTTCGGAGCCCTTCCCTTCGGCTTCCCTCATAGCCTGAGCCGCTTTGGGACGTTAAACCCCTATAAGCAATAAACCATTCCTGCATCCGCAACTGCAGCTTTAGGGTCGACTGCATTTTGATGGAGGCGAAACGCAAAAAGGCGCCCGTGTGCTGTGCGATGTCAGTGCACATTAAAGATCCCCAGGTGGTCGAAATTATTCCAGAGCCTTCCACTACGGCCCCTCTTTCTTCCTGTCTTCTTTCCCTCCCTCCTTCCTCCCTTCCCTTACGGCATGGTTCAGGTGTCGGCCGAGATAAGTGAGACAGTTACTGCGCCTTTTGTTTTCCAGAAAATCTAATTTTTAATTGACGGGCAATTTGAAACATGTATCTTAACGAGTTATTTGAATGTGTTCTTTTCATGTTCCATTTCTCGAACTCCAATGCAATTTGCGGCGTTTTAAAAACTAAGGTTGGCTTTGATGTTAAGGTGTTTCAATTTAGTACTGTTTTCTTACGCCCAAGACGAAACAGTTAAAAACTTGATGAAATAATCGTTTAATCAATCATCTATCAATTTCGCTCTATCACGTAAATAACGTCTGCCTAGTCACACAGTCTACGTCCTCAGTACCCCTCGAAGAATCTTTCGAGGCTTCAGGAAGAAAATCTCTGTCAACTAGTTTCAAACACGTGGTACCGGAAAAGCGCTTCCTAAGAACATGTGCTTATTCTGTCAATCTGCCCAAAATCTTTGCATCTGAAACGCCTCAAAGCTGTGAGCTGAGCAATGCTCTGGCATGTGTGCACTTTTATTTGTCACAGGAAATACACGTGCCCTTCACAGCCGGTTATAGAGTTTCCCCTTTGTCCTGCAAGGAACCTTGCACGATAAAGTATATCTCGGAAGCGGCCTCACCGGCCGCGATTGTAATAACGGTTCGAGCATCCCTTATCGCAAGCAAGCTTTTCGTCACTAAGAACGATGGCTGGACGCAAGCAGAAAAGGTTGTTTGGTGCCAGAATAGCTTTTAGTTCGTGGGTTACACCCCGGCCCTCTTGACCGCATCACCTAAAGAGCGCTGCTGAGGGCTCCGTCTCTCTCGACCGCCTATATAGACCAAAAGACACCCCCTCATATTTTACTTGTTTACTGATTGCGAACGCAAGAGCACTGCATGAACTCTATTTCCCCACCTCAATAGCAGTTCACATACACTTCCATAAGCGAGGATGACTAGCCGCTTCAAGAGAGCCACAAAAACTGTGTTATAAATTTTCTTACCTTTTGCGAAACGATCAATATTGTATTCCACCTTCCGGTGTGAGGCAGCGATTTCTTTTATCAATTGGGTATGCGTGACTTGAAAACAAAGCACTCCTCTATGGGAACGAAGACAATAGGATAAGCACGTGCTACCGCCTAGAAATCATAGTTAAAAGTTCAAGAAACGTCAATGCCTTTCGAGAAATTGCAGTTCGGCAAAATGCTGTGCCATGACACGTCATTGTCATTGCCATTCAAAGACAAACAATTCGAATTGTTTCCTAACATGTAATTGTATTTTCTTTCGTAAAAGCAGTAAAAAGTTATTTATCTCTTACCACTTGTGAAACGTCTTAAGGGAACAGAACCGTTGCAGTGTGCTGACAGCCGCAGGCAAGAAAATACTCTTCAGAAATATGTGCAGTCCCAGTTGCTGGAAATTGAATTGTTCATGATAATATATTATGCGCGTCAACAAAGAATAACCCATTACAGCACGTTTGTGTACGCGTAATTTAAAAACTAAATTTCGAAGCGTCTAGAGCGGTTCCCGCAAAGTCAATGATGATGGGCACATTTGAAATCCGTGCTAGCCACATTTGTCAGGCCAGAATAATTTTGGATCGCTCTTGATAATAGATATGGATGGCAAAAAATAAGGACCGCTTTTCAAAAACCAGAAATAATGATCGACGTCGCGCAGTGGAGGGATAAGTGCAGGAAGTGTTGCCTGGTGCTCCAACGTTTTTCCGCTCTCGCCACGGAATGTTTTACTAAAGGACACTATAGTGGCGGAGACAGTTTCGGATGATAAGGAATATATTTGCTCATGAATGTGCTGTTTTGAAGATATGGGACAGAAATTGCGGGAGCGCGCAAGTGTGCGCAGCACGTGATCTCCTATAGTTTTTCACCCGGTCAAGTTATTTAAGAAAACAAGAGGCCTGTATGTATACACACACAAATTTTCGGATTTGTCTCGATAGTGGAACATGTAGTGTGTTCGGAGGGGCTAAGTAATTTTCTAAACCAGACTTTTTGAACTAAAGATACATCTTCTGCTGCCTAGTATTACCAGCGCTGGCGGGCACCACAAAACCGGTTCTCTTCTTAACTACTGAGCATCATTACTATTCTCAAATAATTAACTTTTTGATAATCACAGTTAGGCGCCTGGTTGCAGTTAGAGAGTTGTAACCGGTTCGTAGTGGCATCCATGCCAGTTTTTAAAATATCGAAACACGATTACTGTCCGCGCTCTAGTTCGACCAATGTGGCTATTACGACCTGTTACATGCACTGAAAGGTTGCTTTCCCTGCATATTTTTTGAAAGCGCCTGTACTAGTTAGTGTAACTAGTGTATCACACGATTGTATATTGGTTTTCGTGCGAGATAAAAATAAGGCAAAAAAACATCGCAACGGCCGCAGAAAGGACACTGTCCTCTTCTTGGCGATTATATGTTCTTCAAGCATTTAAGGTTGAGTACTTTTTATTGCTTGAGAGGAGATGTTTGTAATCGGAGGTCTTTCTCTAAATTATATTGTATATACAGGTAAACAGGGATAAAGATCAAATATTTTTAAGGATATTACAAATGATGCCGAAGATCATGGCTAAAAATTTTAGCTGACCCAGACGTCTACCAATTCAAACTAAAGTTCGAGGACACATGCCGTATCCAACAAAAATTGCCCTGTGTATAAAGAGCGCTCAGTAAAAATCAGATTGAGTATAGGGCAAGACATTCATGGGTTGTGAAAGTTTTGTCTTACTTCTTTATTTGGCCCAAAAAGACAATAAAATGCCTCTTGATTGCGGGTTCAGCCGGAAGGAAGTATAGACTTATTCAGCATTTTACAGACATGACTGCATTGGTGCAGCAGAGCAAAACTAGATCGGTTTTGTCGTCGGTTTCGTTTCTGCCCGCCAAACACCACACCTTAGGGAGGCAACCGGCTAGGGAGGCAACCGGCGGTGCGTAAACGCGCCGAGTATCTTGGTAGTAGTTAAGAATATCTCTGAACGTAAGCATACGTTCCTGGGATGGCGGAGGAGGTCCAACTCCGGCCTGGAAAGTGAGACCTCGGGCGAGGGAGTGGACCTCCTCGTTACCCGGGAGGCCTGCGTGTGCGGGGGTCCAGATAAGGGTTACGGGGTGGGTGGGGTGCCAGAGGCGTAGAAGCCGAGCTGCTGTGTGGGATATCAGGCCTTTGGCGAAATTGGACTGGGGGGATTTTTAGTCGAGGAGTATTTTGTTGGCAGAGGCGGAGATGAGAACGAGCACAAATGCCCCTTCCTCTGCAATTTCTGATGAGTCTGTGGTGATGGAGCCTGATTCGATTAATCGGGCCTGATTATTAGCGACGGCGAGGACCATGCGGGAGCCCGACAAGTATGCTGCCACTTCTACGTGGCTACCTCGGTACTGTCGCCCTAGAGCTTGTGCAGTGATTTGGCGTGGGCTGCACTGCATTCTCCATTCTGCTCGGGGTGTTTGTTCTTGGGGATGGGAAGGATGATGAGATGGGAGCGTAGGTCTGGATGTAGGGGAACCCCCTCGGTAGGATTCTTGATCGGGGAGATGCCTAGCTGGCAGAGTGGTGTGCGGTCTGCCGCGGTACCCGACAGGAATCACTGAGGTGTGCTACCACGGCGGCCACACCTTGCTTCCTTCGTTGCTTCCTCCGCGTACCCAGCCCAAATAAACGAAGCAACAGCTTGGCACCGAGCCGGAGCAAAGCGAAAAATGAACTCTTTATGACATACATGACGAAAGCCAAGTGGCACCGAAACCAAAAGCATAGGGGATTCTTAGAAAAATTTTTTTTTCATCACTGAGAGATGTCTGGCAGATCAAAGTACAGCCCAAGAGGTTTTCTTCCAAGGCGTGTAGCGGCGCACTTTACCGCACCAAGGACAGCAGTCATTGTATTGGCACGGGTGTATTTTGCTTAGTGTGTGTATGTAGCGATTTGTGTTGCTTTGATGGCGTCTCTAGTCCCTGGATTGCCAGTGTGTGAGTTTAGGGTGTGGTGGTGCCATTGTCTTTGGCTGTCGAGGATATCTTGCGGCAGCGTAGGTGTGAGGTAAACCTACCGGGTCGATGTTTGCGCGGCTCGGAAAATTAGTCCTCGAGCCAGGCGGTCCGCCCTTTCGTTTCCCTGTACACCTTCGTGAGCGGGGCACCATGTGAAGATGTGGCTCGTCGCGCATTTGAACCGTATCCCGTATGCCGTGGCCGACAAACGACATTGAGGCACCGTTGCCTTGCAACGCCGCCGCCGCGCTCCAACAAATGGCGCCGCCGTCGCTGCACGCTCCACCAGATGTGCTCCGCTGGGGTGGAGGAAGAGGAGGTGTCGCCTAACGGTGTATATATATATATATATATATATATATATATATATATATATATATATATATATATATATACAGAGGTGGGAGTGAAAGAAGAAAGGAAGAGGTGCCGCAGCGGAGGGCTCCGGAATAATTTCGACCACCTGGCGATCTGTGTGTGCGGACATCGCAAGGCACACGGGCGCCTTGGTGTTTTCCTCCATAAAAACGCAGCCGCAGCGGTCGGGTTCGAACCCGTGAACTCCGGATCAGTAGCCGAGCGCCCTAACTACTGAGCCACCGCGGCGGGTACGGGTCGGCTGCCGATATGCGAATTTGGAGGGTGTTAATGTATTTGACGTCCTGTGAAGGATTCAACTAGATCAGTGTATTTTGCCACTCTGTGGGCCCCGCTAGTTCGTGTGTAGTGCTAGAGAGGTAAAGGTGGAAAAGTTTGATGGTTTGGGTGCTAGGGGAAGGTGTAGGGCCACATTGTAAGCTTTACGACGCAGAGCATCTAGGGTGCGATTTGTTCTTGTCACAATTGTAGGTATTTGACTTTGTAGACGAAACGACAGAGCATGACGGTATGAATGAGGTGGCATAAATCATCCTCCTTCATCCTATAGTGTTTGCCGGAAACTGCGGATGAGGGGCGACAGCACTTCTGTCATCCGCTGGAGTTGCCTGACAGCTAAAGTGTTATGCAGTTGTTTGGGGTGCAGAGGCCCAGGATCCGGATTGTGTTACGCTCCAGGACATGGCGTCCTTCAAGAGTAACGGTGATTGGGCCGTGGGTAAGATCGTATGTTTACATCATGATGAGAGTGCGGTTAAACAACCATTCCCATGTAAGCTATGCACACTGGTAGCGTGTGTGTGACTAGAGCCTGTCGACAACGGAAGAACCACTGGATAACTGCGCATGGAGCCACTACTCACGGGGTCCACTAAATAGGAGGTACTTCTTCTAACGTGCTTTATTACCCTAGATTTCCTCTCCTAGAGTCTTGAAAATTTCCTCATTAAATATGAGAACTCCATGAGTTTACATCCGGCGAAACATCTTCGGCATGCAGCTGATAGTTTTTATAATGTATTTTCTATTGAGGTGACTAAAGTAAAATTTGTCCATCTCCAAAACCACGTTGTTTGTCGAGTGAGCAAGCATGGGCGACCCTTGTAGAAAATTGGCCTTGCTGAAAGCACGCCAGAGAACTTGTAGAGATGAAAAGAAAATTGGCTTTTGAAGAAAAGAAATGGCCCATTAATTCTCTCGCATCTCTGTGCACACCTCAACCGCGCCGTAAGGGAAGGGATAAAGGAGGGAGTGAAAGAAGGAACGAAAGGAAGAGGTGCCGTAGTGGAGGGCTTCGGAATAATTTCGACCACCTGGGGATCTTTAGCGTGCACTGATATCGCACAATACACGGGTACCTTTGCGTTTAAGATGGAATTGAAAATTGAAAAATTGGTACTAGAGGACCGGAAAAGACGCGGTGTTTTCCTCAGCATCTCGATGGACATTTAAACCGCGCCGTAAAGGCAGGCATAAAGGAGGGAGAGTCAGAAAAAAAAGAGGAAAGAGGTGCCGTAGTGGAGGGCTCCGGAATAATTTCGACCACCTAGGAATATTTACCGTGCATTGAAACCGCACAGCACACGGGCGCCCTTTGCGTTTCGCCTGCATTGAAACGCGGCTCCTGCGGTCTGGTTTGTTCTCGGAGACACCACCTGGGTAGCCGAACCAACTAGCCACAGAGCCACCACGATTCGAGCCACTGCGGTTGGCTGAAAATTGAAAAGTGAAAATTGGTTTTTATAGTAATGATTATTATTGTTATTAATTTTGACCACCTCGGGATCCCTAACAAGCACTGACATACACATGAAATATAAAATTTGTTTTTGAATAAAGGAAATGGCGCAGTGATAGTCTCGAATCTCGGTGGCCACCCGAACCGCGCCGTACGAGAAGGGATAAAGGGAGTGAGAAAAAATTAGGAAAAAGGTACCGTAGTGGAGGGCTCCGGAATAAGTTTGACGACCTGGAGATATTTAGCGTATGATGACATCGCACAGCTCACAGGCACCTATGCGTTTGAAAAATGGTTTTTTTGGGGGGAAAGGAAGGTGCAGTATCTGTCTCACATATCGGCCGACATCTGAATCGCGCCGTAAGGGAAGGGATTGAGGATTGAGTGAAAGAAGTAAGGAAAAAAGAGATGCCGTAGTGGAGGCCTCCGGAATAATTTTGACCACCTAAGAGTCTTTAACGTGCACTGACATCGGACAGCCACGGGCGCCTTTGCGTTTCGCCTCCATCGAAACGCTGCCGCCGCGGTCGGGTTCAGTATCGATGGCAGATGCCGAGGCTAGCAAAAATCTTTTCCTTCCTTTTTACTATTATTTTAATAAAAAAATTCTCTACCGCGGTCGATTTCGAACCCTGGTACTCCGGATAAGTAGGCGAGTGCCCTAACCACTGAGCCACCACGATGGTAACCATTGCGTTTCGCCTCCATCGAAATGCGGCCGCCACTGACCGACAGCGACCAAGAATCTTGTCACCCTACGTACAGTCTTTGTCAAAAGCACACAGCCCAAGGGGTCTGGCTTTGGGCTCTGCAGCCTGCTCCCCTTCCATACTCACGTACCCTTACCTCACGGAGGCGGGTGTAACTGAAGTCCTCCATTCTCCCAAGATTACGACTCTCAAATATGGTAAAGTGCGCCGCTACACGTCTTGGAAGAAAACCTCTTGGGCTGGACTTCGATCTACCAGTGATTTCTCAGTGATGGAAAAAAAATTTCTAAGAATCACCTATGCTTTTTGGTTTCGGTGACTCTTGGCTTTCGTCATGTATGTCATAATGAGCCCATCTTTTCCCTTTGATTGTCTGCTCTTTTTTAAAATGTATCATCTACAAAATGGTATTTTATGCTTTCACAATATTTACTTGGATGAAATTGACAATTCTTTACGAAATAATGACCTAATATGTGCCGTGCGAAATCAGAAAAATGTTTTAAAATTTTTGCTTCCATGTGCTCTTAAGGATGTAACCCTACTCTGCACCCCCAGTCGGCTCCGGCGTCAGAGAGCACCCGGTATGTTTATACCAACACCGTGCTAGTCAATAAGATAGTTGGCAGGGATCATGGATCTAATAAAGTGGATACAGAGACCATTCTAAGAAGCACATCTTTAAGGACATTACTTCCTGAAACCGACAACGATGAGTCTGTTTTTGAAAGTTATTTTTTTGGGGAGAGGCATTTGCCGTTATGTGAGGTTTTATCAGCAGCAGTCGACCCTTACCTTCAGTACGTTTTTAGAAGACTGCTCTGACAACACAAAACTGCCATGCCGGACTAAATATACCTGACGTGCACTGGCTTCACAGGCCCGCAAATGTGGCTTGTTGAATGCCATTTCCGGGAAAAATGTTATGTCCTTGAGAAGAATGTCTACTTGCCTGAAAAGAGCGGTACCGGCTAGATATTTTTTACTTGTTGAAGCACAATGCAGTATTCAACTTCTTTCTGCTCTAGAAGTTGATATCTTCACAAGAACGCTTCATAAGAGTGGGAAATAAAACGTCTATTGCGCTGTGAAACTGATGTAAACAATTATTCGTGCGGTTGGTTAACCTCTTTTTGAAGAACTTTGGATACTGGTCTACAACTTACCAAAATTTGTTACTTCACAAAGGCATGCGTTTGCGAGCTGCGTTATATAGTGTATTGATTTTTCGTTCTGAACAACTATTATAAACCACAGCACAAGAAAAACCACGCACTGGTAGAAAGATTATATACGTATGAAGGTTAACTTAAAGTGCGCAAAGAACTGGGGTATCAGAAAACGAGGAGTTTCTTGGCAACAACAAAATCGAGCTTATTGATTGATGAATTGTCATTGCGAGGACAGAAATATTTTTCTAGTAGCAGACAAACACGCATGAAAAAATAGTCCCGTTGCCATTTTCTTAGCAGCGCAAATACACAAAAAGCATCCCACACTAAAATACCTTGAGTTCAAATTGACATTTAATTAAATCATCTCAAAAGAACCTTTTGATAATAAACTGACTTGGTACTTAGATATTCTATAGAGTTACTATAACAAACTGGCTACCGCGTTCAAATTGAAACGCAACACAGAGTCGGAATTCTTACTCAGCTCACTGGATAGGTTCGTCACATTTGAAATTTAACGTCAATATCAACACAGCGTTATTACATTATTCCCTTGGGTAAGTAGTAATAAAATTACCAGTTCGCTAGATATTCTCACGCTGTTAAATCATGATGCATACACTACAAAGATATGCTTTTCACGCTTCATCGAAACCAACAACGCATGTGCAAGTTTCTCTCAAGCAACTCTTTATGACCATAACCACGAAATTTTAAAGCAAATAACTTATTTTACAGAATGCAGCAAGAAGCTCGTGGAGACGGCGTTACAAAAAAGCCTGCACATGCTGCACAAATAAACTCGTCGGCCTCAGACATTTATGTCCATGCTTGCTTATTCGGTTCCAATGTCACTATTTAATTGATGGTGATGATTATGAATTTTTATTGAGCAAAGGGATCTATGGCTGAAAAGCGCCATGGCACAAGGTATAGTTTGTTTCATAAAGGTGGGGTAAGAGAACATTTCCCAAGCATTTCGCCCTAAATAAGCCGAGAACCAGGCCAGGGGAAAGCTTGTACCCCCAGCTATCACCGGTGGGTACCCGGCGGCACTGGGGATCGAACCCCGCACCTCCCGTATGCGAAGTGGATGCGAGGCGGACTTGACCACCGCTGCGATTGCCAATATTCCGTTCCACATAGTTAGTATGTCCTCGTTTTGATCGTCTTGAAGAATATTGCATGACACTTCCTTTCGACCTCATTCAATCAAGGTCTTCCACAACACGAGAGGTAAAACAAAATCACTTTTCTCGGTCAGAAAAGTTTGCATCGCTGCGAAGGGCTCATGTGTGAGCCTGGAACGCATCCGAATGCGTCCGCAAACTCCGCTACATGCCTAAATGTTGAGTCGCACTGTCCATCGAACATGCCCGGAGTTCTCACGCATCGCACGTAGCATGCGGCAGCGAAGAAGAGCTGCTCCGTGTACAAGAACTCGAGGCCACGGACACGCAGGTCTGTGTCATCGTAGTCAGCTCGGTACGCGTACAAAGCAGTCTTCAGAAAGAGGGGCTCCATGTACTGCGCATATGTGGTGCGCTTGACCTGCGAACGTAGACGTTCAAGATTCCAAGTTGGACGAAGTTATATCTGAACGCGTTTTATGAAACTTTTGAAAAAGGAGCTTGGAAGCTCACGATCTACGCCTTCCGTTAGACGGTTGAGATACGCCTGGCTGCTCACAGGCATGTGACCACCGGCTCATATCAAAACGTGTTAGGTGTTTCACCAGCACATATTCACCGCTAATGAGCGACATGATCGCAACGAAACATAACGTATTATTAAAGCCATCTGTTGTTTTTGCATTGAACGTAACAAAGTCAGCAGCAAAAATAAATACTTTTATAACTGCGAGGACTGGAGACTAGAGGAACTTTTAAAGGCGCTGAAGACACCACAGCGGACAATGGAAAGCCAAATAGGCAGGTAAACTTGTTAGGCAGAAGGAGAATAATGCGCATTAAAGAGCAAACTATAGAAGAAAAAAGTAAGATAAAATTACTGGTGAAATATGCATCGCCGATGGGATTCTAGGGTAACAAAGTAGACCTTCATGATATAAAAAAGAAAGCCGAAAACAGCTCCAAGTTAAGTGAAAAAAAAAGTTTTTTTCTGGAATAAGGTGACAGCGGTGGGAAGAGGACAAGAATAACTGCAGAGAATTGGTTGGGGCTTTGTTTTGCGATGAATGCATTCCAGTTGATTATCTTGATGACTATCTTCAGCACCAGCTGACCTCTCCGCTTAGTTATACTGCCTCATTCGAAGATGCGCAGTCCACGTGCACGGTAACTGCCGGTCCCTTTCAATTTTACTTTTAAAACCGGCACACAAGCAGCGCGCGAAAAGAAATCACAGTGGCAACTGCCCCCATAGTGACAAGCAGCAATGTCTCTGAGAATGAATGTTTGTTTAATAAGCAAAGGCACGGGCACAACGTCTTGTCAAGCACAATTTGTAAACTCTGATGGCACGCAAGACTATTTATTAAATTCTGATAGTAACCATAAAGTCCGTTTTAAGTAGCCGCGGCCGTATTGCCAATTTACGTATGATGCAAAAAGTGGAAAAAGCTAGTACGCGCAAAGTTCAAGACGCAGTCGAGGAACAATAGCCAAGATGGCCAGCAGGCACGCAATAAATGTGGTTTTATTGCGCCACTCAAGCTGAACGTAAAGTGCAGGAATGTCAGCGACGAGAAATACAGAGAAGCAGCGAAAAACAGGTGTCGCACAAAGGATGAAACAAACGTCACGTAATCCAAGAAAAAAATGGTCCACGAAATACAGCTGACACTTCACTGGTCCTGTAAAGGGCAGACAGGCCACTGCGTGAAGGTCAGATTCACGTCACAGCGTTAACGTAACGCCACTGCCTTAACGTTAGCCTTAACTTCAGCAGAGAAAATCATGTAATATGCTATTAATTCCAGGAAACCTCGTCGCGAATTCTGAAAGTTGTAATTATTGCCACCCAGAGCTCACAAAACCACCGCCTTCGCGAGATACAATTACCGATTAATCGAGAGATGCTATAGAAGTTTATGTCACGTCTGATGGCCTGCATGGTAAATGCAAAATAGTCCACTGTCGTTGTATTTGACCAAGGAAGCAGTCGAGCTCCTGAAGTGAGGTAGTGCGTCTGCGTTGCAGAAATGTAGAAGATGCATCGCGAGAATTATTTCACCCTGAAGAGACGCTGTCTTTTTGAGCTAATACGTTTTTTCAATCTCTGCATTTATTTCAGCCCACCACAAGGGGTCTTATACAGATGTTTGCATGAAAGAAAAATAACCCAGCTTATAGTTCGCACCTCTTCTCTCAGTTAGGTCTCTTCCTCCTTAGTAACGTTTTAGCGCACAAGCCTGAACAGATCACACGATAACACACGTGGGCACAAACATGCATGTTCACTCTCAGTACACAAAAAACGCTGGTCGCCTCCTAACAGTGCTGAATGCTTGGCTTTGATCCCACCTTATTGGATGTAGCGTTGTCCATACACTGAAAGTGGTCCGTGAAGACTTTTACTGCCTCTGGAGAGACAACGTAGGCCCAGAGTAAAAGCAGGCTCAGCGCTTCAGCCACGCGACTGCCAATCCCAGCGTGGTTGAGGGTGCGCGTGGCTCTGTGATCGTAGTACGGGAAGCTGAAGGCATAGCGCAGCAGGGACATATCGCGTTCTTTCGTCTCCATGTGGAGTACGTACAGGCCCAGCTCCAGGATGATCTCGGACAGGTGTCGGGAAGACTGGTTCAGGAAAGACGCTCGAGCTGCGAGTTGCCAGTTGGCCACCAGCGAATCGCCCATGTCCGCTAAGCCTTCCTGGTTGACATCCTCTGCTTCTGCACACCGGGATCGGAAACGGCATCATGGAGTACCACACGCATTAGTGATCTATCCGCCTACATGGCGTGGAGAAGTCAATCATTAGACGTTTAGAGTAGCATCTCTACATGGGGGCAATCTCAGAGTAATCACCACCGGCGTAGCAGTCTCAACTGTCTTACGCCGCAGAAAAGAAGACACGCGCAATCGCATGTTAACCGGAGACTTATACGTACGGTGCCAGGAAGACGAACACTTTCTGAAATGTGCTTTGTTTTTCTCTTTTGCTTATGCTCTTACTTATGAAAGGTGTGGTGATAGGTCAAATCACGCGGGAATTCCACAACAGGCAGACGACCATTGACTACTGCCTTATTTCATAAGGAATCTATAGCAGGCTTGCAAAATTGGCAATATGCGAGGAGGGGAAGTGCAGATTGCGAAGCGATCATTAACGTATTAGTCTGCAGCACGGAGCCCTGATGAAAAGAAGTACTGTGGAAAACACAAGAGAAAGCAACAATAAACGACGAACATCTGCTAATGCGGCATCGTTGCTTCGCCAGAAATTTGAGGAAAAAGATGCTTGCCTCTCTGAAGGATCCATTGTTGTCTACGTAGACGCAAGCATGCAAGACTGCAAAGCAACAACAGCTGTCTGCTGCCCCTGCAGACCTGCCCTTAATCAAACCTCTTCTTTTCAGTTTACGGAACCCCTCCGTCCTTTTGTGCTGAGCTCGTTGCAGTTCAAGAAGCACTCTGCTCCGTGGCCGACATAACTATGTTCCCTGTGGCCCGCGTTGTCATCCGCACTGCCGCCCTTCAAGTTGTCGGGTTGCTACGGCGTGTTAGCCGCTGTCCAACGATATGTCAGGACATCCACCGGCTCGCGGCACGCATCCTGCAGCCAGTACGTATTGAGTGGGTCCCACGGGATCTGCTGACCTATCAAAGCCAGGCAGATTAAGCGACCCACCTTGCGAATACAATCTCACCACCGCCTCGGCTCCTTCATTTGGACAATTTTACCCTCCTTTCATCAAGAAAGGAACTCCTCCGGCGCCGCACACGTGCTCTCATCCCTCCATGTTCGGTAACCCTCCCCCGCGGTCTTACCCGTGCAGAGGAGGTTGAGCTTAGAAGGATCTGGGTCGGGGTTGCCCTCACACCAGCCGTCACTCGGAAGTGGCCTCAGTACCGAGAATTGTTTCCTCGACCAGTGTATCCGATATATAAACACTAGGACATTGAGGCCGACATTCATCACTTACTGTGGGACTGCCCAGCTCGCAAGCCTACAAGGATCCGGCACCTGATGGTAGCAGGTCTTTCACCAAGCAACCCTGCTTCATACATTGCCTGGACGCAGGGACCATACTATCGCTCGCTACTGGACTTCATCAAATCAGCTAATCTTTTTCCATTCATTTAATCTCTGCTACATCATTCATCACACCTTCACTCATCATTGATGCCGTGGGGCAATAAATTTCGCTGAAAAAACGACGAACCAATAGTGCTAATAGCAGCAGGCATTGAGGAAGCAAAGCAGAAGTCTCCCGTGGAAAAATTTGGTTATAATCACTTATAACTACTCATCAGAACAGGAATGTTACAGGTAAAAGTGAAAAGCCGCTGTAGAGGAAAAAGGAAGCCACGAAGCTAAGACAAAAAGCAAAGTCAATCGACAACGGACGGCTTCAAGAGTACACAGAGAGGCAAAGAAGAAGCAGTTATATTAAGAGGAAAAAGACTAAAAATTGAAACTTTATTGCCAAAGGAAACTGGAAGTACAGGTCCTAGTCCACGGTAAAATTAAATGTCCACTCTACACTGGATGGCTGAAGTTTGCGATGCAACTAAATGTGGGCCAAGAAAATTCTGGAACCTTGTAGGCTGTCTGGGCAAAATAACTAAAAAAACAGGAGCGGATTCAAGATATTGAGGGAAATGTTTAGAGGAAGACGATGCTCTGGAATGCATTGCCTCACTTATTACCGAGTTATTTACGAGCGGCCATAAGGAAATCTCCCAGAATGAACAGGTCACACAGGACTGCATAATAGAAAGAAGTCAACCATTATAAAAAGGCGCAAGCCTTTTCTACATTGTAAATGCTGGTCTAAGTGCACATCTGCAGAGTTAGACTAAATTCCAGTCAACCTATATAACGAGCTTGGGCCAAGAGGCAAGCAGACGTTGTTGAAACCATCAGAAAAAGTTGTAACAAACATGCCAATTCCTGACAGGTGGCGACAGAGCAGAGTGAATTTCGTTAATAAGTGAAAGGATCTAGGGTGAACATAAAATCCTCCAGACCAATTGCTTTAACATATCTTATATTCAGGCTGGCAATGCAAGCGGGGAAAATTAAAATGCAGTTGTAATCGAAAGGAATAAGATACTCGAAGTACTTCAGAAAGGGTTCACAAGCGGCAGGCGCTGAGATGATAGCCTCCTCGTGTTTACCCAATGCGTAGAAATAGGGCTGAAAAGAGACCTCTGTGTTATAGCCTTCCTGGATATAAGCGGTGCGTACGACAACGTTAATAGGGAATTCCTGTTGGCCATACTGAAAGATTAGAGTACCAGCCATGAGATAATTGATTTCCTTAAGGAAATATAGCGAGAAAATAATGTTGCATGCGATGGGATAAGAAGTACGACAACGGCCGAGGTGCGGTAAGGATTATGGTTAATGCAGAGGTTCATGCCCATATGTGTAGAATTGGTCTTCTTTAACTTAGCATTCATAGACCCTTCAGAGTCATAGCACTCCTGGTGCAGTGGTGCAGCAGTTAAGCGGTGCGCCACTGCCCTGGGATGGCAGGTGCTGGCACCGGTCGGACTTGTACGATCTAGGTTGTCTCAACCAGCATCGCGCGACGAATAATTACTTTTAACCTCCACCTGCCAAGCTGCATGACGACGCAATATTTTATGGGTACCATCAATAGTCAACACAAACAGGCACGGGTCTTCGGTCAATAGGGCAAGTAAGGCTTTCGCCTTAAAGAAGAGCGATATCTATGGAAACAATTCATTCGCGTTGATAGTTGGTGTTTTAATCGGTCTACCTAGTCGTCTATTGGAGCTAACTTTGTAATCGGATACATTATGTGATCGTTAGAAGACACATGAGAGGAGAAAATGAAGCCAAGACATTTAGAACTCTCTACAATACTTATATTACGATAATCGAGTTCAATACCTTGATGTGGCGGGATGGTTTTGTTTCACGGCGGGAAAATGACAGCCTTAGCTTTTTGTTTATTTATGCGCATGAAGTTTGATGTTGCCCAGTTACCCGTGCCCCGCCGCGGTGGCTCAGTGGTTAGGGCGATCGACTACTGATCCGGAGTTCCCGGGTTCGAACCCGACCGCGGCGGCTGTGTTTTTATGGAGAAAAAACGCTAAGGCGCCCGTGTGCTGTGCGATGTAAGTGCACGTTAAAGATCCCCAGGTGGTCGAAATTATTCCGGAGCCCTCCACTACGGCACCTATTCTTCCTTTCTTCTTTCACTCCCTCCTATATCACTTTCCTTACGGCGCTGTTCAGGTGTCCAAAGATATATGAGACAGATACTGCGCCATTTCCTTTCCCCCAAAACCAATTATTATTATTATTATCAGTTACCCAGCACTTTCATGATACCGTCACATGCTGGCAATATTTCTGAAATATTCTTTCCCGAGAAAAAGGTGCTGGCATCATTGCATCAATAAGAATTATTACACCCAGGTTTAACTTTACAATATCGTTAAGGAGGAAAGGTCTCATTGTGCTACCTTGTGGTACGCCAGAGTAGTATATTTAACTACAGAGTGGACATCGGTTAGCTGAAACACTTGCATCATCTGGGACAAATACGGTTCTATAATTTTTGAAGCCTATTTGCGAATTCCATAGCAGTTTAATTTTTTTTTGCGCATAGGTGTGTAATTTTTTGCATAAAGATGTTTAATATGGGGTGTGTAATTTGTTGTGATTGTAATCTGTGTGTTTTGTGTAAATAGAGATTATGGGAGCTGATATTGGTCACTACGGCACACCAGACGTTACTTTGAGAAGGTCCTAAGGCTTTCTCTCATGATTTTATTATAGCCGTAGCACAATTTCCCAGGCTTTACGACAAAACGGCGCATCGGTGTCGTCGCAAGTCCTTTGCGACAAAATTCCAACAAATTGGTCGCACTGTAGCACCATCGGCGCGATTGTTGCGAACGGTCCAGCCGTCAACCAACACGATTTCAATGAGGCTGGCTGGTCGTAGTTGTGTATCTGCTAACGAGCCCAAAAAACCCTAAAACATTTTATCGGACATAAAAATACGCGACAGCTCAGAAGAATTAGTCACGATTATAAAATAAACGCGCGATGAAGTGCGATTTATATTCCCCGAAACATTTCTTGCCGATGAACAGCCGCTCTCGCCACACCTACTAAAATCGTTAGCACGTGCGATAGCGGCTACGATCGGCGTCGCAGCGACAATGCGTATGGGCGA
Organism: Amblyomma americanum; assembly: GCF_052857255.1. Classification (NCBI taxonomy): domain Eukaryota; kingdom Metazoa; phylum Arthropoda; class Arachnida; order Ixodida; family Ixodidae; genus Amblyomma; species Amblyomma americanum. Next base: position 866,837 of record NW_027526494.1, read on the forward strand.
ATATTATCGTCGGCGTTGCACCATGTAAAGCAACCCTAATGCGTGGCCTTCGTATAATTAAGCAATGGCTGTAAGGGTCGAAACGCAAAATCGCCCGAGTGCCGTGCGATGTCAGGGCACGTTAAAGATGCCCGGGTGGTCGAACTTATTCCGGAGCCCTCCACTACGGCACCTCTCTCTTTTTGTCTTCTCTCACTCCCTCCTTTATCCCTTCCCTTCTGACGCGTTTCAGGTATCCGCCCATAGGTGAGAAAGATACTGCGCCATTTCTTTTCTCCATTAATAATAATAATATTAAGAATAATAATAATATTAATTGGTTTTTGGTTAAAGGAAATGGCGTAGTATCTGTCTCATATATAGTTGTAAACCCGAACCGCGCCGTAAGGGAAGAGATAAAAGAGGGTGTGAAAGAAGAACGGAAGGAAGAGGTGCCGTAGTGTAGGGCTCCGGAATAATTTTGACCACCTGGGGATCGCACAGCACACGGGCGCCTTAGCGTTTTTCCTCCATAAAAACGCAGCCGCTGCGGTCGGGTTCGAACCCTGGAACTCCGGATCAGTAGTGGAGCGTCCTAACCATTGAGCCACCGCGTCGGGTCTTTCCCCAACAACCAATTTCAATTTTTAAGGGTCCCGTATAGCGGGGAAACCGAGCCAATCGGCATTGGCTTGTCGAGGCTATCGGGAATGGTGGAGAGGGTTGCGACGTCACGGCCACGTGACTTCACACGGGTAATGCAAGCACCTCACAACGGTTGCACAGTACAACAGCGATGACGTCACTACACAGTTTCTCATTGGTCTACAGGGTCTTGACTTAAATCCGCCTATCTACCTCTGGAAAAAGAAAATCAAATGCGATGAAAACAAAAGCGGAAGACTCGGGACTCGATCCGATGCCCTTTCAGCAGTAAACCAGGCACGCACCTTTTGACCACTAAGAAACCTTAACTCAGTGAGATAATGTAGGGGCTTTATGCAGCCACCTCGTACCGCATACTTGGCAACCAATAAATGAACAACAAAAGTACAAAAATTGTTAACAAAACGAACAGGCAACCCTTTTTCGTCATATTCTTAAGGTTCACCTTACGTGTGCCCCAAAACTTTTGCTCGTACTTTACTGGTCTCAAACATAATCTTTGATCCAATCTGTAACTCTATTACAGCCAAGCAAGTGCTTACTTTGAACATCAGTTCTTAATGCGAACTGTGAAATAATGCATTTGATAAAACAAAGAAAAAGACAACAACCTGGCTAGGTTTGAAAAGAGCGAAGGGGAGCTCCTGCGTGGATTGTTTCCAGCATGTGGGTTGTAGTTCGCAAATATTCCCTAAAGCCGCATTGGTTGGGATCAATTTATTGTTTGCTTCCAACGAATGGTATAATGTGCTTCAGGATAGTTTCAATGATCTTCCATTCAGCACAGGACGGTGAAATGCGGCGGTATAGCTGTATGCATTTGTAGTGTCACCAGATTTAAGAACAGGAAGAAATCTAGGAGCCAAACGGCGATTAAAACCTATCACAAAGAGGCGGTACGTTCGAGTTTAAACAATTGCTTAATTTTCTTTGACAATTATGCTCCAACTAAACTGACTGCAAGGCAACTGTAGGACTAGTGGGAACAGTTCCGGAGAAGAGACTGTCCGGGCCCCTGTCCGCGCGAACAAACCTGGAACTACCAGCCACCACTTACACGACTATCAAAGAAAGCCAGAAAGTTGCAGATTAAAGGCTTCATTCATGAACTGATTGGCTGCAAACTTTGTTATCTGCAAGTTACCTGTAGGACTAGTAGGACCTGCTTTAGAGGCAGTCTTCGTCCAGGCGCCAGTCCGCGCATATATACCTGATTTGTTGTCGTAGTTATCGCCTCCTGGTTTTTCGAAGTACTGCAGCACAACAGATGTGGAATTCCAGTCGTGGACGATAGTCAGGTTCTCATCATGAAGCCTCCAGCGGAGAAGCTGCCGACGCAGAGAGTGACGGACATCCAGAATAAGCGTTCGTGCTTGTGGTCGAAGAGAACCAGGGAGAGTGGCGCCGCTGAACCTGAAAATGTGTGCTGTGTCTTAGTTAAATTTCATGGTGCAATGAATAAATGAAACATAACATATCTGAGGCTCAGGCAGCCGTTCGCTGTTTAGTTATAATTTTTTACGTCGTCACCACGACCCGGCCGACAATGTCACCGCGGCCCGGCCCGTCCTATCTACGTCTGAAATGCAGAGGTATACGTTGGAATCTTCATTCTTGGTCGTTGAGAGGGACATACAGAACGCAAGTGAGAATAGCGCAGGAAAAAATGGCAAGCGAAAATCTAGTTTCACTCGAGATGATTGACAGAAGTGTAGGGGATGAGCGATGTGTGCGAGAGATGTGCAGAAACGCAAAAGAGCCAAGTCCCACACGTAAAGGTATGAGTATTCGGGTGACAAACCAAATATGCTTCAATAAGCACGGGAAGCGACGAATGAAAAACCCGTCTTCCATGATTTGGCCCTCCCTCGTACTGGGATTTTTCTCGTAAGCCTGCAATTTGTTCAAATCGACGTAGTGCGGACGGCTTGTGCAATACTGTATGCCCTATTCAATGCAACAAGGTACACGTTTCTGCTCCCATCTTCTCGCCTTGCAATGAATGAAACTAAGAGTTAAACCTTTTGCTAGTTGTTTCAAGAACTGTTTTTATTATATTGGGACAACATAATTATTCAAATGAACACAAGGCCTGCAGTACTGTTTCCAATTTTTGTTTGCCTCGCGTACTCCTGTCACGCTACCTGTGAGACTTGCAACAAGGGTCTCTCATAGGCAGTGCATTCGACCACTCTGAAATAACTGGCATCCAGCAATGCTATGAAGCAGTACCTCGGCTCTGTGGTTATTGCTCCGAGAGCACTACGCTCAATCTTTATGCATAATCAGCCTCGTCTTCGGACCAAAAGGTTGCACATTTAGACAGAAAAGTTTGGCGAAGTGAAAGTCATCCTTTCAATTCTTTTTGAGGGCTGTCTGAATGCCAAACTAACGACCGCTCTTCATTTGGACATCACAACTTCATTTAACACCACCACTCCTTCAAAAGAACATTTCACTCTCAGGCAGCAACTGAGTGGGGCATTGAACAAGTTCCTGAATCCAGAGGCAAAGCTAAGAAACATGTTTGTGCGTGTCTCGGAATTGCCTTGTGAAAGAACTTGATTTTATGTTCGTTACAAACGATAGATGCGAAGTATTGCCACATATAAGAACCAAAACTCTGAGCACTTAGTACACTATGACGCACCTGTGAAGCGAGGCGACGCCGGTGACGACGTATGTTTTGCTGAAGCAGAACGCGCCATGCCCGAACTCCTTCTGCTTGGTGCCGTAGAAATTGAAGAGAAGCTCCTGGTTTCCAAACCACGCTGCCACCTGAACTGTGCACCAGGACAGAAGAAGGTACATTTCTTTCTCCCCGTACTCCGGCCACATCTTCAAGAAGTGATAAAGAAATGGGCATGAATTGGTGAGAAACTGGACATCTTCATCCTCGTGCATGTCCGCACCGTAGTCGAGCAAAACTTTCTTCCACCGCTCCAGCGTCAGGTTTGGGACCATTTGGTGCTAATAATAATCATTCACCTTCAACGGCTTATGTGCTACCGTGGTACTCCAAAGCCCGTTCAAAATTTTTTCTTCGAGTTTCCTTGTTTCCTCAAACATCACCACATCACCTTGTATACCAATGCTGCTTGCTACGTTGAGGTTTCTTTTGAAAAGTTCGAAATAACTTTCCCTGCTCCCAGGAGAACGATGGTGCTCGACTGTCCTCTGGCCTAATATGTAGAATTCCTGCGATGGTCGCAGAAGCACATGCTGTTTTCGCCCACTGGAGCTTACATCGACGCTGAGGATGCCATTCCCAACGAAGTCTGATTGACAGGTGCAGGAGGGTCTGCAGAAGGTCCAGATGGTCTTCCCTGAGAGGCCACACGATGTTCGCTGTTTGCAGCGCCAAGACGACGTTCGGAAGCTGGTTACAGTCGGCCTTGGCAACGCATTCGCAACTGAGGTAGAACGCAGCAGCGCGTTGCATTACACTTTGTCCACTCTGGGGTACCTTCATACCTTGAACAATAAGGGACATTCTGGCGAGAGTGTACAGAAGTGCATCGTCGTTGACACTGACCTCATAGCGACTGTTCCAGCCATCGCAGACGTACTGTGAGAAGCTGTCGCAAGGGTTCACTGAGGAGTTGATGGACTCTCGCCGTCGCTTCGAGTAGGCGGTGCATGCGAGGGTGTCGCAGGTCTTGTAGCGACGTTCCTCGATGCGGCTTCTAAATGCCAAAACCACCGTCAAGATGAAGGCCAGTACAACGCAGGGAATCCCGGCGCAGGTCTCTATACACACGCGGCTCTTAGCGACATCAGGACTCTGAAAGAGTGTGTCACGGCAATATGTATAGTCTCCACAATTTTGTGGTCAAATCATCTGGGTGCCCTATACGCCTGATCCTAAAGAAAGGGCATGAGCCTGTATAACGTATGTGGTCTTCTCCTGCACTTGTCCTTCTTAAAATTGTTGTTGTCCATCTGATCAAGTAACGAGTCCAATAATTGGCTCCGTTTAAATAACTGTGGGTATAAGTAGAGGTGTTCGTGCTCTATCCTCTGGTAACAATACCAGGTGACTGCATAGCGAGGCAAAGGTAGATAATTTTTTCCCAGGCAACGCGTATTCCTTGTACTTTAGCTAATGTTCTTCGTATAAGTCTTGCACTATACACATTGTTGGAACGGAATGTTTTGTAACTCACAATTACGACATTAACTAGTCTGTTTGCATCAGTTACTCTCCAGGTAAAGATTGTCGAACGGAGCCGTATTGGATCCTAAAGGGCAACTTGCCTTGCAGCTGATGGGACCAGTTGACGTTAAAACTTGTTCATGCCAAGGAAGTAACGAGACATTTTCGCTTAATTTTCCTGTGTTAAATGTGCGTGCAATATGATGACGTTGTTTTCTCCAAACCACAATAAGTCGTTCCAATTCTCGGTTATATCATTCACAAAACTATTAAAACATGCTGGAAAAAAAGTAATGCAATACTTCATTACAGGACCAGCCATTCCGAATATCATCACCATCATCAGCCTGATTACGCCAACTGCAGAGCAAAGACTTCTCCTATGTCTCTCCAATTAACCCTGTTCCCGAATATACAAAGCTTCAGTCCACACTCTGCAGAGAGAAAAACGGCAACGAGAGAGCGACGCCAAGGCTATTTACTGCAATTAGTTTTATAATGATGGCCTGTAAGCGTGCTCCGTTCCATTGGAACAAGAAAGTATCAGCTGAAAAACACTGAGCCAAGTAACGTCGTTTCTCCTCAACTAGCGAAAAAAGCATTCCTTTTTGAAATCCAACAGGCTCTAAGCAGGGCTCTCTGTAGGCCCTAACGAGGCTCGTGGTCGAAGGAGTACAGAACTTGTCAAGCTATAGCTCACGACAACTGGTTGAAATCTATCTTCATTTTACGCTGCACGTTGCTTACCATAATTTTAAACCTGAAGGCTTCTGCCCCTCTTCAGGGCGCTCCACGGTGGGCTGGGCCTGTGCACTCTGGGATCTTGCGTTGGGTTGGTATGCAGGGCTGCTTGGCTTGGTCGCTTCCTCAGCCTCGACGTCGGCTTTGACTCGAGTCGCCTTGCATATGGTGCGCGTTGTGTGATGCGGCTCTGTGTCAGTGCTCTGGACTTGCTCAGCTGGAACGGCGGTGGGGTCACCAGGAACATCGCTTGGGGCAGCACCTATGTCGTCGCTTGCTTTTGGAAGCAGCGCTTGGCCCTCGCTCAAAGATGGCTTATTGGTACCCTCTCTTTCTGTGAGGCCGAGTGGTTGTAGTCGGCTCGCGTTGACGACGCCGCGCCCAGCAGTCGGGAGGTGGGCCAGTGTTGGCTGCTGATCTTTTCTGATGGTACCAGGAACATCTGCTGCTCTAATTGTCGGTGTTTCGGCGAGGGCTTCATGCGTGCCTGTCTGGTCGGAAGTCTGCTTGCCACGATCGGTGATTTCTTGTGTTCTTTTGCAGCTGTGACGTTTGGGTGGCCTCTTGGCACTTCTTTGCTTCTTACACGAGGTTGTGGACGAATCTTAGTCATTTCCCGTGTCTTTCACATTTTTAGGTGTTTTCTTCTTCGACCTCTTGGAGATTCGGGAGGACCTTGACGCCTTTGTGGTTTCCTTGGACGCGGAGTCCTGATCCATTGAGGATACTGTAGGAGGGCTAGCTTCTTCTTCACCACGAGAGTACGCTATGCGTGGCCACGTTTTCTCGTGACCACGAGAAAAAGTAAAGAAAGAAGAAGATACCAACTAAAGCGCGCTTTCGACTAGTGTTTAATTTTATTTTTGTCTAGGAGTCTCGCGATATGGATCATTTTCGATCATGCACTCGCGTACTTCACCGGCCCGTAAATCCTTTGCCGCTCGGCGTCCACCTTTGTAGACACCATTTCTTAACATACCCGCCAAGGTAGATCAGTGGTTAGGACCTTTTGCTAATGAACTGTAAAACCCGAGTTCGAAAACTGCGTTTCGGTGGAGGCAAAACGCAAAAGGCCCCGTACATCACCGGCCCGTAAATCCTTTGCCGCTCGGCGTCCACCTTTGTAGACACCATTTTTTAACATACCCGCCAAGGTAGATCAGTGGTTAGGGCCTTTTGCTAATGAACTGTAAAACCCGAGTTCGAAAACTGCGTTTCGGTGGTGGCAAAACGCAAAAGACCCCGTGTACTCAGCGATGTCAGGTCATGTTTAAGATCTTCAGGTGGTCGAAATTGTCCCGGGGACCTCCACTACTGAATCTATTTCTCTCATCTTTCCAACATTCCCACCTGCCTCTCTTCACTCACGGCGTGGTTGAAGTGTCCACCCAGAAGTTAACGCTAAGTTCTTGCTTTGCTTAAAAGCTGTTCTTTTTAATTTTTCTAAAAGCGTCTAGCCTTCTATACAGGACGTCAGTTCGGTAACTTGGTCAAAATGCTTTGGAATATGGAAATGCCACTGACCATCAAAGCCTGTTTTTTGCGAAAATGTCTGGGGTGATGATCGACCCCTGGCAAGTACTTGGGTGTCCATGTTGCTTATCGTGAAAGCGAGCACTGCTGGACTTTGCAGACAATGGAGAGAGCAGAAAAGTAGAAAGGGGCCAGCCTCTAAATGTTTGCCAGATCTATTGTATGTAACGTCTTTTTATCAATACACTCTAATGTGTAATGCAAGTACTGCATTGTTCCCGTCTAAGCTTTCAGAGGCTACACAGGATTTTCGCAGAGTTTGTATGCGGTTCTGAATGGGAGATATGCAGCAGAGCGGGTAAACTTGTTCAGCGGGTAAACGAAGGACGCTGGGGCTAGGTCCTGTTTTTACGGCAGTTCGTAATTCGGTTTTTGTTTTTTCGACAAGTCGATGATCCTTTCCTGCGCACGGTGTTGCAAAAGCTACCAGATTGGCTGTGGGCTACCAGATTTTGTTGCGTCCACTAAAAACACTTCGGTGAGGATTTGTGGTTACAATAAAGCAATCGTAACAAGTGTTCCTTTGCTGGCATATGTTCTTCCAATGAAGTAAAGAAGAAAAAGAATGGTACCGGCCTTGTGCGACGTTGCTTTTCCGGAGCCATTGTACTGGACCTTTACACTGGAGATCCAAGCAGTTACGTTTTAAAAAGAGCCAAGAATATGGAAGTGCCGCCAGGAGCAAAGACCTTTTATTTCAACCCATGTACTGTAACGTTATCGGTTAAGAGTTTTTTAGGAGCATGGAATTGCTTCTGCCATGGAGATTGCATGTTTAATTTGTTACAGCCAGCAACAACAGACCGTGATTTCTTAAATTGTTCGGAAGGAATATTACAACGGACAATAGACAAACAATTTCCATTCGACTAATACGGCATTAGCTACATATACGTAGAGAATGAAGTCGGTAAACCAGTTGATTAAGTTAAGCTGATGTCCCTCCACTGTATATATGGCGCTCCAGAATGGGAGGATACCACCCCCAAGCCAGACCTGCTCAAATTTACTTTCGTGAAATTATGCATTGGTTTGTCTTAACCCATAAACAGGCGTAGAAAATTCCCGAGCAGCTCTCAACAGTAGAGTCTTTAATACAGCTGCGCGAATTTTTATTTAACAAAACCAATCTGTGGCTGGCTGATAACGACGTCATTGTGTGCATATAAATTATGTTCTGCGTGCTATTTTGGTTTTTACATGTTGTTATGCATTGCGTGTTTTTGTGAAATGTCGTGCTATGCAGAAGCTGGGTATTAGAAAAAAATTTCTGTGGCGCAGTACACTATAGCATTGCTTCAGAACGCGTAAGATAGCAGTTCCGAGTCAAACGTTTTTCTCTACACCTTAGATTGTTTTCTTAAGTGTTCACATTCTGCAAACCGTGTGTAATTTTCCCTTTGGGGTGTGTTCACTTTTAGTCGCCTTCCAAGAGCTTTTTGAGCGAACATCGCGTTTAAGCCACAGGATAAAAACCAATTTTTCTTTTCTTTTTCTTTACTTGAGCAACCATTTTTCGCACTCCTAAAATAGTTTACTATTTCCCATCCCGCTGTGTTTACCTTGTATACAAGTTGTATGATAAGGGGCTTTGTAGAAAAATTTGACGTTTAAGAAACTTTCAGACCACTTAGGAGACAACACCAGGAATTCGCACGCTGTACTGTTGAAATGGAAATACGCACCAACTACATTTATGGATTTCGATAAGTTGCACGGCGTGCCTCGGAAGTTCTCGGAAGGTTTTTCTAAAGGATACTCGACAATAGACCATATTCACACTATCAGTCAGGTGACAAAGAAAAACGCAGATTAGAACCTACCCCATATATATATATATATATATATATATATATATATATATATATATATATATATATATATATATATATATATATATATATATATATATATATATATATATATAAATTTTTTAGATTCAGAGTAAGCATTTGACTCATTTGAAACCTCAGCAGTCATGCCGGCATTGCAGAATCAGGGTGTTGAAGAGCATGTATAAATATACTTGAAGATACCTTTAACGGCTGAGTGGTACCAAAATCGATGTCCAGCCATAATTGACCGGGCACAACACGATGGCGGCCCCTAAATTTGGCCCGGGTGGTTTACAAATTATGTTCCCGGCCACCACCGAAACTTCACCTCGGCCGATTTCGAACGAAATCGATGTCCAAACGTAACTGATCGATCACAACACGATGGCAATATCGAAATTTAGCCCGATCCACCTTCGTTTAGACCAAAATCACTGTCTAACAAATTTAGCAGTGGCTTAGCTCGGCTATGCCAGGATATACGTAGCGTGAGCAGCAATTTCGCTCTCCTTCTCTATGGCTATACCGCACTGGCAAACGCCCCGCTATACGTATACCCCCATTGATACCTCTGCGCATGCGCACAAAATTTGAGGCGCTATCAAGCTGCTCCGGCGCACGCAGCGTCAGACTTGTCTAGTTCACAACGGAAGCGCACTGATGGGCACGCGCCGGCGCCTATGCGTCTGCCCGCGTGGCGGCGGCGGAGCGCGCGGAAGCTGTGCGCCGTGTGACGTCACTGCTCCTCGCGCATACGCAGCACGGCACGGCTCTCCATAAGCCACGCGATACTGCTCAACCTCAGCAAGTGTAGCTCACGCTACAATATAACTGACCACGCCCGACACGATGCCGACCTCTAGATTTGGCCCGGGTCATTTCTAAAGTTTGCCCCGGGCCACCTGCGAAATTTTACAAGGTCTATTTGGACCAAAATCGATGTCCAACAATAACTGAGCGTGGCCTACGCGATCGGCCTCCAAATCTGGTTCCGGCCATTGTCTAAATTTGACCTTGGCGATTTGTGAATGCTTTCACATTATTATATAGATTTAACCAAGTTCCAACCCTGTGGTGTGTCATTTCTATCAAAGGCACACAATGATGGCTTACCTTATGACCCTTGATCTTTGAACCTGAAAAGAGTGTCGTGGTGGCTCTACCGTGAGGTCACGTGACATGACGTCCACGAAGGGCGCATACATAAACACCGCGTAGCCGCGCTTGACTAATTAGCCATGGAAGAAGAGTCGGGACCATCTGTCTAGCTATGCCAGGGATATCGCAGACCTTTGGGTATAACCATGGTTACACCCTGCCTAAGTTTTTATTATCTGCCTTAAAATGTGCCTGCAGCCCACGCAACTTCAAATATGATGTTTTTGTAGTTCGTATGTGAGCGTGATGAAGGATATAAGTTCAAAATATGACCCTCATTTATTAACTCTTTTTTATTTAAAAAACACCCATTTGATACATAAGGCGGATTAATACGTCCACCAAGCAAGCGTAGTGAAGACATTGCTTCCTGAGGTGTCTCAAGGAGCGGTCACCGCAGAAGAGAGCGTTGAGCCTGCACACAGAAAGGGGAAACGAATTGGAGGCCACACTGAAGCTCCGGCATTAGGTTTGATTTAGTTTATGAAGGTTTAACACACTAAGATATATTAATCTATGAGGGACGCTAGTGAAGGGTTCCGGCAATCTCGACCACTTGGGGTTCTTTAACGTGCCCTGGCATCGCGCCGTACACAGGCCTCTACAATTTCGCCTACGTCGAAGATCATGACGCGATAGCGTGGTTTCATTCCCTTATATGCAAAAAGTCATTCTCTCTTTGACATTCATAGATCCATGGGAGTGCTCGTACTCCTCTGGAGCAGTGGTGCAGCGGTTAAGCGATGCGCCACTACTCCACAATGGTAGGTGCTCCCAGCAGTGGGCCTTGTGTGACCTAGGTTGCTCTTCTCGAGCGACCAATCATTCTAACTACAGCCTGTCACGGTGGCCAGTTTGCTCACTTAAGCCCCGCATAACGGGCATGACGCGATAGCGTTAAAGCCCTATGCCCATTCCACACTTCACATTCATATATATCCCTGGGAGTCCTCATCCCTAGGAGTCCTCATACCTGGCGCAGTGGTGCGGTTAAGCAATTCGCCACTGCCGTGCGATGGCAGGTGCTACCACCGATGGGGCTTGTGCGGTCCAGGTTGCTCTTTTAATTTAACTCCCACCTTCCGCTGTGGTCAGTTTGCTCGCAATCCACTGGGAAGATTGTGAGGACTCAGTAGGCCACGTCACCTAGGGTTGCTTCTGCGGGTATTTTTCGGTCACAACGCCAACGACGATTATGCCAAAGACGGCAGCGACACCGACTTTTCTGCAGAGGAGAGCTTGACGCTGTCGTGTTCAAATTGAGGCCACTCTCTTTCAGTGAAGAAAAAAATTACGGGACTCAAATGCTGCAGAAAGTATGGAAAATTTTATGGCACGTAACAACAAGCCTCCAGAACATGCTTCGTTGACCCTCTCCGGCAGGAAAGGCTGTTTCCGGTCGCTTCGAACCAATTTGTGTTGCTGCTAGAATCGGCTGAAACCAGCGGCTTCATGATGCCCCTCTAAAGGAACTACTTCCTGTACACTTGGCATCCTTCTTGGGGAAGTTAGTATTCGACTGCAGCAAATTTCATTAAAAGCACATGATCCTAATAGATACAGGTTGCAAGTGGTTATTTTGATCTTTGGAAAATAATCATGTGGACAATAATTCCTATTGTTATTCCTATTTAATTTCCGAAGTGGAAAATAATTTTTAACTTAAAAAATAACCAAACCGAAAAACCGAATGCTGTTTTTCATGTTTATTTTTGTACTAACTAAAGTTGATAAGTGAGCATGAAAATTTCCGCTTTCAGAAATGGTTTGAATGGGCAAATGATTCCACATAAAATGCCTCTGTTACACCAGCTGCTTTTGACCTTCCGGTTCGAGCGATTATTGTAACGAACCAAATGGGGATACTCGGAGTTTAACTTGCTATTATACCTCTAACAGGAGAGATAAGGCTACTTTTTTACTACATGCCAGTAAATCGGGAAGGGGTTCAAACGGCACATCAGGATGTGAAAGAGTATTCACATGCATCAGCAAAGGTACATAGCTAAAAATAAATTACTGATCCCGGATTTAACATTTTTGTCACCCACGCAAGTTCCAACAAAATACACCTCTCCTTAGATGCTGAACAGCTATATCTTAGGTACAGTGACCTGATCCTTTTTTATGAGCAGCGATTGCATTCATAGTCTTTAACTGCTTAAATACCACCTGCCTTTATAAAGTTCAGGTACGTATGAACAAGCATTTTCTTATGAAACAACAATTTCTCCAAGGCCTCAATGGTGATATTGCCAAACTCCTTCCACTTTCCTAGTGTGCCCGGAGGCAACAATTATGAGACCGTTTCTTGGCTGGCACCAGCCTCACTTTTTGAGCGACACACACCTAAAGATTGTGCTTAGTGACACTCACAGAAATGACACTACTTGCACTGGGGAAAACCAAAGGCTCATTAACCTATGCATGAAGCATGGCTTGTCTCGTCACTGTTGTCACCACAGTGGTTGACGCCATCGCATGTCAAGTTGCTTGAGATGCAGAAGCTGTTGAGACACTCAAAGTCCTGGCAGTTAAGACCTGTAATCACAAATAATGGCAGCTGCTGAACTGCTACAACAAAAACACAAAAGCAGTGGTCTAACAAGTGTACGACATAATGCATGCTAGAAAGGCACTTAATGTACGCCTGAAATTGAGAAAATTATCCTTCTTTTATTGTTACCTGAAGTTCAGGAAGTCAAAAATATGTCGTTAAAGACAAATAGCGAAAACTGCTAATGAAAACGTTTATGTGCGCCGTTGACAACCGAGTGCTGCACTTGTCTTGGGATACACTGCTGCACTACTTTCAGGCTATACAAACACTGCTGTGGTGCACCGCTTTACGCAGCACAAACTACTGTGCTGTGTAAAAATCTCGGGCACCTCAGAATTTTTCCATCACGATAATTTCGGGTTTGTCTGCAAATCCATGTCACAGTGCACTTAGGAGTAACTTGCTCCAAACTGCTGTTTCTCACCGAGAGGTTGGATGTCCTTGTAGGCAGTGATGATTAGTTTGAAGCCGTTTTCTGGTGGACTTGAGTTGTCCGTGGTATACTCGAGGGTTACAAAGTTCGTAAGCGTGAAGATGGTCCCCACATCCGTGTGGGTGCTCCCACATGAAAGGTCCACCTGTGGCCGCATAGAATATGGTTACCGGAGCTCACAAAATGGCACCAGAGAAAATTCGACTGATATTTCTCTCCATTGTGAGAAATTTACAGGAGAAAAATTTTCTTACAATGTACTGATCTATGATCCTGAATGCAATCTGACATAATTTTGACATGAATGCACAATTTAGGTTTTCCTCAAGCACTCTAAAAATGTGCAGCATGCTGTATGTACACATCTTATGAGCAGAATTTCGTAGTAGTGTCCTTCTGTGTTGTCCTTAACAGGAGTGGTATGTTTGAATAAAATTGCCTAATAAGCAACAGGCTAACCCCGAAATCTAACAGCCAAGGATTCGAAGTTGTAAAATAGTGCCCTTTATCACGCAGGGTGACAGTGAAGGACACTAACAATTTTTTTTTATCGAGATGAAAATTGTTGTAGCATGAATGCAATAAGAGCACTGTGCTTGAGAACAGCACCAAGCGAATATTCCTCACAAGAATATGTTCATGACGATTCATTCATTCATCCAGGAAATTTTTTGCATTTTAGCCCAACCAGAATTATTTGCGTGAATCCAACAAGAAACCAATGCAAGAGTACAGTAAATTTATGGTGTACTATGGAAAGAATTCTCATTATTAATTCCATGCAATTATATCTATGAGTGGTGCATATATCTTTTCACTATAAAATATATGATACCTCATATGAAAACTGCCCTACACACATGCAGTCATTCCTCAAGTTATTCAAGAAATATTAGCCATATCGCTGATTATCACGGGGTGCAGTTGAATGCTTAGATTCCATGCTTGAAAATTTTCGGCGAAAAATGACAAATAAAAAATGTTATGATAATTGCCCATAGGCCTAGGTATAACAATTTGCATTCGGAGGTGTGCTTACATGAGCTTTTTCTTAACTTCTTGTTCATTAAACCGAGAACAAGCCACATTGTTAGCTCCAGGAGAAATCATTTGTCCACAACAGATAGGAAACTAGTCGAGTAATCATTTCAATAGCACGGACTTATATAAGAAAGTAGTAATAATTCTATGATCTTACTTTTTTTCCTCTTCAGCTACAGCCGCCAATATTTTAATGCGAAAACACTAAGGTTGTCTCACAAACATTTCCGGCTACTCTCAATAAATTCACCGATTAGTCGAGAGAGGTCAGACATTGTGACGCCATCAAAACCTGTCCACCACGGATTGTGAGAGAATTACCCTGTGTCACGAGGCAGTTATTATTTATTGGTCCAGAGGGGTTACGTGTCGTCAAAACCTGGCCACTATTGCACCTCACAACCTGGCCCCGGGTTGTCAGCTACCTTCTCAGCGTGGCAAGTGACAATGAATTCAATTCAAAGTGGTTGCCACTTTCCCACAGTGGAGCTCCGCATACCAATTAGGAGAACTCAGAAACAGCACCCTGGATCTCGCAAGCCCCACCGGCACCTGTGTGTTAAACTGCCACCTGCTGGGGCAGTAGCGCATAGCTTTTAACCGCTGCGCCATTGCACCAGAAGTAATATAAGGACCCCCCCGCGATCGCCGAGTGCTATTGACAAGGTCTTAACGTCATCAACACCACGTCACCACCAGAGGAACAATAATAAGGAATCACCAATTTCAACAATCCGAGGATCGCCAACATTTGGTAGCTGGCCAACCCCCAATTTCAAAGGACCTCCGAAATAATCGAAGCAGGCCCATCCCCCAAAAATGCATTAAAACGGACGAGCTAAGCGGGAATTAGTTGGTGAATTAAGGTGGATTAGTGTATAGGATAAGTAAAATTCCATTTGATAATCAAATTGAATGCACTGGTACATTCTAGGTGATTGATACAATCATATAAAGGCAATGGAACAGGTTCCAACCAGATTTCTGGCGGGAAAATCGCAGGGGGAACATTAGGCACTCTTTTTAGACGCCACTACAGGTAAACTGAATGCTTTCGCATTTTTTTAAGAATGTGGTTAACAAGGCCTTCGGGTTCCATCCCTTGCATATGTTTACATGTTCCTTCAGGCTGGCTTCACTGCAAAGATTATCAAGGAAAAGTGACGCTAGCTTGCAAGCAATGGTATCTTCTCTACACTATTGTTGATAGGACATAGCATTTGCATAGGATATCACAGTTCTTGTAAGAGCTTTGTAAAAGAGAGGCAGGGACACTTCGATTACGCGTTTCTGCTAAAAGATATGTTCTCTACAAAACATTCATGTATGCATGCTAGTCACGGCCGTTAACTTCCGATGAACACTGTCCAAATTGTGCATGCGCGCGGCTCTAGTGACAGAAATTATATAGATGGCAAAGCAACGCATTTTTCCCTGGTTTTTAAAAACACTGAACACAAAGGAACATCCGTAAGGAGACATTCCAGCACCTTGTGATTCCCTATGGGTTGGGAGCCATCAAAAACCTTTAGATGATCGTTGCAGTCCAAGGCCAGCTTTTCAAAGCGAAGCATGAACCGCTTTAAGATGGAGTCGGTCTGGAAGACGATAAAACAGTCCCGGTTGTTCTCGCTTTCTGACGTCAGCACGGCACCGTCAATCGTCCTGAAGATAGTGTAGTGTGGGCCTGTCATGCACAGCGACGAGGTATTAACTGCAAAACATAATAAAATAAATGTTTGCAATATAAACTCTACGTACAAATTTTAATATTTCATTTCTTGCATGGGAGGCCTGAAGAAAAATGCCTCGCATATATGCAAGAAAATGCATGCATCTTTCATGATAATAATTTTAGAACAGTTCTTTTCCTCCTCTCCCGTTGCCATTCCGTCTATTCATTTTCCGTACCTGTCTCACCCAACGTTGAGGGCTTAGATAGCCTCGTACCAGCTGACGGAGTAGTTGACTTTGGCGACCCTGGCCCAGGAAATTCTCTATGCTTAATATCCTCTATGCACTGGAATTAATTTTTCTTTCTCCCTCACTCTTTCTTTCATGCATTATAAATATATTGTCGCGACAGAATTAAACTTCATATAATGCGTTGCCGTACCTGCGTTCGCCGCAAAAGTGGCAGACTGGTCAAGAGGACAATTCAGTTAATCGGTTTTCTAGTGAACAAAATTCGCCTCTTTTCAGACGTCTTCCATAACTGGAGTTACTATGCCGCATACAGCATCTGTTTTCCTCAAAAAACCCATTTTAAAAAATTAGTAGCAGGCTTCCCAGAACTACCTCGTATATCTGCGATTGACGCATCCGCAAACTGCGTGCATAGCTTAATCGGTTCAAATGTGCACATCAGTGGATTCACAAGCAGAACCCATGTATCAAGGCACATGAAATCACGCTCATTTGTCTATTAACCGGCAACGATGCACTTTCGACGCCGTTTCGTTAGAAACATTCATACTTGGCAGCGCAAAAAAACGAGGACAAAAGCGAACGAGGAGGCACAACACAAAGAAAGGGGCGACGGTCTGAAATTCACATTTGAATTACCACAATCAGGCTCCATCCAGTTCCTAGACCTGAGGATTGATTGCCACGCGAGTGGTGTGTGCTGGGAGTATCGCCCACGAACGGAAAAGCCCCTCCTCAATCACAGTTCTGGTCATTCGAAATTGGTAAAAGCCGGCATTGCTACTTCTTGCCTAAAAGCTTCTCTCTCAAAATCCTGCTCCCACAAGGTTGGAACAAGCTTCCTGGGACAAACGCGCAGGTTAAAGGAAGCAGGTTTTCCTGATCAGACTCTGGCTAGGGTCACTGAAAGGATCTTAGCCAGGTCAGGCAGGCCCCCAGTCATCGCGAAAGAGAACGGTGCGGAAAAACGATTGGTAGGAATCCCCTACGTGCACGGCATTTCACAGCGCCTAAGAAAAGTGGGGGCGAGGTACGGGGCGAAAGTTGTTTTCACCGCGAAAAACAAACTCGGTGGTGTGTGCAGTGCTGTGCGCAAAAAGATTGAGCATGGTGGTAACCGCGCAGTGAATGATTGCACGATAGCCCGCAGAAAGAGGCTCACAGATTGCGACACATGTGTTGTGTATCGCATTCGACTTTCATGTGGTAAGAATTACATCGGCCAGACTGGTAGATGTATCAATGAGCGCCTAGTGGAACACCGCAGATCTCTAAAAGGTGCTGTGTCCTCCAACCTCGCTTTGCACTGCAGGGATTGCAAAGATTGCTTTCTTCACCTTGACAGGACAAGTATCTTGTTCAGGCACAAAGATATGGCATGCCGGAAGCTGATAGAAGCTTACTTGATTAAGAAAGAGAGAGAAACGTGTGCCGCATCACCGTCGGTCAGCCTGCAGGATAAGGAAGTTCCTTTTCTGCGCAGTTTCTTGGGGGCAAGTAGACAGTACGGGGAGTTGGCCTGATGTGATTGAATTTGGTTTTCCTGTTGCTGTGGTGTTCCTTATCACGCAGGAATGAAATGTCATTGATTTCTTTGTGCACCGGTTGTGGCGGTTCCTTTTGTTGTTTTTGTGTTTTATCACGCCTATAAAGCTTCCTTTCAGTGAATAAAAGTTCAGTTGATAGTACTGCTAATGTGTTGTGTCTCTTCGTTCGCTTTTGTCCTTGTTTTTTTGCGCTGCCAAGTATGAATCCACACCAACTAGCCCAACTTTCTGTTCTTATCGTTAGAAACGAAGGCTCTGCACTATGTAGCAGCAAGAAAGACAGTTCCGAAAACGTACATTCGGGCAGGAATTAAACGCCATGCATGCATTCTCTGTACTTTTCTACTTTTCAGCGAGATATTTCTTTACAACTTGTTTACGAATCTCTACTTCGGTAGACGCTTTAAAGAGACTCATGAATCAGGCCAGTTGCTTGCTACAGCTGAAAGCACAGAGGTGAAATGAATTGGTTTTTGATATGTTTTTTGGGGGAAAGGAACTGGCGCAGTATCTGTCTCATATATCGGCGGACACCTGAACCGCGCCGTAAGGGAAGGAATAAAGGAGGGAGTGAAAGAAGAAAGAAGGAGGTGCCGTAGCGGAGGGCTCCGGAAAAATTTCGACCACCTGTAGATCCTTAACGGGCACTGACATCGCACAGCACACGGGCGCCTTAGCGTTTCGCCTCCATAAAAACGCTGCCACCGCGGTCGGGTTCAAACCCCTGTAGTCCGGCTCAGTAGCCGAGCGCCCTAACTACTGAGCCACCGCAGCGGGTAAAAGAGGTTAAATATTTTGACTTGTTCACAGGCGCTGTTTGCGTTTCATTTCATCCTGACTGTGCACGCCCCAATCGCGATGCCATTTTGACTCAGCTAGCTTTAAAAAAACGCATTAAACGAATGTAATTCACGTTTCCTATTATTATTATCGCTCCCGGCGTTAGCCAGTAGAGAACTGGGATTAATCGCCTCACATGCGCGCAGTTCCCAATTCTTGTCACAAGCAAGGCCGCCTGATTTTGAGCGGAGCACAGCAGCTGGGTGACAGCCTGCAACGGCGTTGCGTGGGTGATCACCTTTCCCATCACCAGCGTTCTTTTTATAGGGGCCCGGAGGATCGACAGAGCCGTGCACATTCATGAGACACACTAATGGCGCATGCATTGCGCCGCACGGTGGCTAGTGCGGAGTAGAGCTCTCTTATGCGCAGATACTCACAGTACTTGTTCGGGTCCGCGAAGGCGCGGTGCATGCATATGAACAGCGATAGCAGCAGAAACGGAATCACGGCGAACGACCTGTGGACTCGCTGGATGTTGGACATGATCAGTCTTGCCTGCGGATCACGTAATGTCGGCTTTTCCTCACGCCGAGCCACAGCCTCTTCGGCTCGCCTCCACACGCGATAGCACTCCTCGCACCATATATGGCAAGCCGACGCTTTCCGCCAACGGATGGCGCCGCGGGCAGGGGGGGGGGGGTCTATGATTAGCGACTCTCCTTCGACGGTCGCAGGCGCTGCCTAATCGCGCCATTAAAAATACTGCGCCCCACTCGGGGTATACGAACGGCAGACTGGTATATCTGACCGGAAATGTATCCGGCAACTGCAGCGCTGAATCGTGCGATAGCGTTCGCGTGCAACTTGTGCCTTCCAAAGCAGCAAGCAGAAACTCTAGCAGCAGGGACCTCGGAACAGGGGAAGGGGCAAAGGGGGGGGGGGGGGGGTCGACGCCCCTCCCCCCTTCTCTTCACCCGGTCTCCAACTGCTCGCGCTCAGATAAAAGCTTCAGTTCAAGTACTTAATTATCCTAAATAACAGTGTGCCTGAGCCAGTTGGCTTCGTAGGCAGTCGCAAAGCATTTGTTTGAGTAAGCTAAACAAGTCATGTCCTTACAGAAGTCGTTGGCTGTCTCATCTGTGTTCATGAGCATGATTAAACGAACTGAAAAAGCAGAATTGGCAACAGCGTCAGCACTTAGTGCGTACCTAATCCCGTCAAACTTTTGTTTTTCGGAAACTGCTTGCTCTTTGTTCTCCTTTCGTTGAAGGATTGTTGTGCAAAATGGCGCGCACGACACAGACAGAGATAGCCGCGCTGAGAGCCGTGACCGACGCGTCAAAACGTCGGAAGTTAAGGAAACTTTAACGTTCATAAATAAGGGATATGAATAATTCGAAAAGCAGCTTAACGCAGTTCTGGAGGAAAACAAGGAATTATAAAAAAAGAGCGTCTTCACGAAACATGAACAGAGAATGAAGGAGTATAACTACACTTGAAAGTAAACTTGTGCAGTGCGAGCAGTCTTCGCGACGGTGCAAGTTGGAAGTAAAGGGAATAAAGCGTATCAAGAGAACCTTGAGACGATTGTACGGAAAGTGCGCTTTGCCGTAGGTGAAGCGTTATCTTCTGCGGACATCGAGACCTGTCATCGGGTGCCAACACAGGGCACAGATGCATCGAACTTTAGTGTGCAGTTCAGAAGCCTCAAGCTAAGTTACTGTGATCTCGGAAAGGCCAGGAAACAATGCCTCACAAATGACTCATTTATATTGGCGCCTTGCACAATCCAAGCTGAAAACCCTCCTCTTAGCGATTATCGTCGTCTTTTTGTCAGTGAGCCCTTATGTCCTTGTCTGAAAGAGCTTCGGTCCTTGTACATCGCAAAAAAGCCCCAGTTTCACTGGCAATATGTATGGACAGGAAATGGGCATATCTCTGAATGTAAGACGGAGGGTATTGAGTCAGTTCAGATAATTCCTTCTAAGTTCTCGAAAACCTCATAAGGAACATCGTCATGTTCAGGCGCAGTTTTGCCACTCGCTTCTTCAATAGCAGCCAAAAACTCTAATTTGGTAAATGCTGCCGTTATCCCCGTTTTATCAACCGCGTCCTTTGTCGGTGGACGAGCCGGTCACTGTGCATGATTCGGAAAGAAAAAGACTGAAGCTTGATCTGCAAACGCCTCTGGCGTCAGCTGTAAGGCGAGTCTGATACTCTATGCATGATCTTTGGTGTGCAGTCCCGCTTACTTGGCGCTGAAAATCCTCCAGAGGGCCCTCTTGGTTGTTCCTGAGACCGAACGACTGCGACGGTCGTTCCACGTTATGCGCCAGTTGCTGTTCATAACGGCGGTACAGCGCTGTCACTCGATTTACTTAATATTTTTTAACGTGTTAGGACGGCATGCAGCCTCTACCTTCGCCTGTTTTTGGCGTGTCCAAAGTTCTGGAAGCTGAAGGTCGGGACATGGCTGATCCTCGTCCACTGTCGTTGTAATGGTGTGATCCTTGAAAACCGTTTGAAGGGTGGGCACAGTACTATTCGGACTGACTGCATGTGTTCTTTTATCCTACCGTACGCCATCCCAATTGGTTACAGAAACTTTTCGGAATGTTCATCAGTCCCAAATTTAGACCTATCGTAATAGGGGCATGCTCACTACACGACGCATCTAATTCTGCCGACCATTGTAATTCACCAGGACCATTTCACCAAGTCACATCTTGTGAGTGTGTTCGTGTTGCAAGGAGTATTGCGAGCTCTGGGTGATTTCGCTGTGTCAACACCATTTCTGTGAAGGCAGCGTAAACTTGACCACCCCTTTGGAAATCACAATCATATCCTCAAACAGTGTGCGGAGAGTTAAAATATCCACCAATTGGGTTACAGGGCATGAACGACGAATATGTTTAACCCATCCAAGTGGTTCTGGGATGTGCGTACACGTACACAAATATCAAAGGCGTCTTGTTTAGGCGCGCAAGTACCGCAAGTACCGCAACTACTTCCTTCTGAGTGTTTCTCCACTTGATCAATTCAAGTGGCGTTTGGGTAATATTGGCCAAATTGTAGATAGCAGGTTCTTCTGGCATTTCCGTTTCTGCTCTTGACATTTTGTCTGGGGTAGACGGGCACTGGTACCCTATATATCTATTGATAGCAAACAATCGGTTTTGTTCCTGTATCAAGAATGCCCATGAACGCAGATGTCCTGTTCTATGGATCCTCCATTGCAGGCTCTTCCCAAGTCGCATCATCAAATAGCTCTTGAGAAAGAGCAGTAAATCATTTATTTACCACTATAGCGGTGCTCTTTGTTTCCGTCGTCTTGCCTTGCTAATTTGAGCTTTTGATTTTTTTTCGAACGCTTAGACGAAGTGCTTTCATGATCATTAGATTTTTAGAGGCCGCATTTCAATTTCGCATCGCCCGATTTTGCCACACAATCTGGGTTAATTGTAGAAGTGCACCGGTCTAGGCTTGTACGATCTCTTGGCCTTTTGTTTTTTTTTTTTTTACTTAAGCGCGCGGTCAATAGAACGCCTCTGCACGAGAAGCGTTCGCACGTGACGAAGAAGCAACAGCCTTCCTAGAGCGCCGGTCATGGATCTCGACCCTCCGCCCATGGATAGCACGAAGACGTCAAAGGCATTCAGAGCCTCCAAGAAGGCGAAGAAGAAAGTAGCCCAACAATCGAAAGACACGGAACGAGAGAAGGACTCGTCCAGAACATCGCGCAAGAAGCGAAAAATCGGCGCAGAGAGATCACCCGAACGCCACAGCGGCACAAGAACCCAAGAAGTCGCCGATGAACGCAATCAGGCTTCTGACCAGGCAGGCACGCATGAGGCCCTCGCCGACACACCGACAATTAAAGCTGCAGATGTTCCTGGTACCACCACAACCGATGAGCAGCCAACGTTGTCCCAGCTCCCGACTGCTGAGCATGGCGACGGCACCGCGATGCGACTACAACCGCAAGGCCTCACAGAGACAGAGGGTACCAATATGCCACATTCGAGCGAGGGCCAAGCGCTGCTTCCAACAGCGAGCGACGACTTAGCTGCTGCACCAAGCGGCGCTCCTGCTGACCTCACCACCGTTCCAGCTGAGCCAGTCGAGAGCGCTGACACAGAGCCACATCACACGACGCGCACCATACGCAAAGTGACTCGAGCCCAAGCCAGCGTCGAGGCTGAGGAAACGATCAAGCCAAGCTGCCATGAAGACCAGCCCAGCGCGAGGTCCCAGAGCGCGCAGGCCCAGCCCACCGTGGAACGCACTCAGGATGGGAAGAAGCCTCCGGGTTTTCGAATGATGGTAAGCAATGCCCAGCGCAAAGTGTAGCATAGGTTTCTGAGTTTTCATGAGTGATGACGTGCCTATAGGGCTGCGCTTGTTGCACGACCAACCCCACTGAGCCCAACACAGAGCGCTGCTGAGGGCCTTTTGTATTTGAAATGGGAGAAGTATTATATTTTCACAAGTTAAAGGGCAATGATGTTCATGAGTTCACAAAATTTTGCAGTAAAAATTTGCACCTTTTCCCTTCATCAAGGAGGCTCACGGGGAACCATGATATTTTAATAACCCCATATAAACTTGAGCTAATATCACTTTTATTGGCTGTCCGTAGGCACTAACTTTGCTTCTACTTTTCTTATTTTGTTGTTTCCCACCCTTGCCGCATGCCGCCAGCATATTGTGGGCAGAAGCTGTATATTTTCAAAATTGGCTTGTCTTGTCCTGCAGTCTTGCATTCCCGTATTGTTGCATTTTTTGTTATTTTTCTAGAGGATGTAACCCAGAATTGTAACTGCTGAGAAAAGGTTGAAAAAAAATGGCGTTACGTGATTGAACGCACATTGCACACACGAAAACAAACAACCCGACAGAAACACCTAGAGCTGCTTACGTGTGAGATGGCGTTTGCCCGCCCGCTTACATTGTGATCGCAGTCGCCGCGCGCTGCCACGAGATGCAGCCAGGTTCCACGCAGCTGGCAATACTACCTCTGCTTGGCTCTACGTAGCCGCCGCTGCAACCTTTCTTATCTGCGCGCTGTCCCGGCTTGAGGGTATGATGAGACAGCTAATGGGTTAATGGCCGTGTATGCAGAATTGGTCTTCCTGTACTTACCATTCAGAGGGCACTTGGAATCTTTATATCGCTCTTGGTGCTGCGATTAAATGGTGCGTCACTGCCCTGGGATGACAGGCGCTGCCAGTGGTAGAATTTGTGCGATCCAGGTTGTTCTTGCCGAGCAACCTCGCGTGACCAGTCGTTAATTTAACTGCCACCTGCCAGGCTTCGTGTGGGCGCCCTGCATGTGTTGCAAGCGTTTCTCTGCGGCGATAGCCTGCTTGTCTTTGAACCTGATCTATTCGCGCCGCCACGGGTTCGACTCCCAGATAATGACGTGATATTAATCCTGGATAGTGACCTGATTTCTTTTTCGCCTCTTTTGCTGTACGCTCCCAAGGTGGACATAAAAGATACGATTTTGCTCGGCTCTGAACCTCCGGATTAATGCTCTCGCATTAAGAGAAAATATATGCGTTGAAAGCACGAAACTAAAAAAAATAGGCAGTGGCTTAGCTCTGGTTAAGCCTGGATATACAAGCGAAAATCGATGATGCCGTGATCTCCGAAGCGAGTACTTCTGGATTGGACGAATTTTGTTTCTTAGCTTTTCTGCGTAGTCTAGCAGCAGCCGCACTCTCATTCCCTTCCATGTCGAGTGCCTACGCGTATTCTCTGGCAAGCGCAATATATAGCACTCTTGCGCATGCAGATGACGTTCGTTTCGTTCTTCAGGTGTCTGGGACGCTCGTTGAGCTTTTAGCCTTTCATTTCTTCGTTCCTTTTCAGCCAAGTTCCGTGGTAGCACTTCTGTATCGGTGGTATCACTCTCGTTTCCTTCCGTGTTGAACGCGCACGCCTATTCTCTGGAATGCGGTTATATAGTCGGCCTCCGCGATAAACACGCGCTTGCGGCGAACGTCAAACGATGACACATAGCGCGCGGCTGTGGCCAGCTGCACCGCTCGGGACGTAACGCACAGCAGCGGCGAAAGGTCAGGCGACGGAGTCGGCGACGGCCACATGCGCCGTGTGTGACGTCACTCGCGCTCCGACTACGCCACCTCGCGCGAAGGGCGGTGTTGAGTAGTGTAGAGAAGCTTTTCGCTTCAAAACATCGCGTACCCAGGCTGCATGCAGAGCTCGGCGGTAGAAGTGCGTATACAATAGGGCCATAGAAAGAAACAGCGCCGGGTGGGCTTTCACTGCACAGTCCATCGCTAAACAGGCTCTAAAAGATTGCCTGGATGTAAATAGAGATAACTTCCTGCGCCTTCATTGCAAGGATAAGCAACACGGTGATTTGACTCAGTCGGTCTTGTGCACTGTGGGTTTTTTACCCCGTAGAGTGGCGCAAATTGCGACCTTAGGAGTTTGAAGTTCAATTAAATTTGGGTGCGTTTCTGGTACGCAGTGTCGTTCATATTCGGTGATCTTCATGCCGGTATTGTGCTGGGATGAAAATATAGAGATGGTTTATATATTCATGTCCTGTTTTGCACCACCCTCCCGTTTTAGTCACTCGCCTTGAGAATTATAAAGTATTCGATATGACTCAGGTTTCTCAAATTCTCAAATAAGGGTGCAGTAACAAATTCGTGAATCTTAAAAGCAAATACACCTGAATTAGATTTTTTTGCTCCTCTCCGCCCCTTTTTCATTTGTGTTCTATTAAAATGTTCCGCTTTCCACAAAGCTTTATGAAAAGGCACATCTCGTTTTTTCCGATACCTTTTACTGGTCAGGTGGACATTGAGAATGAAGCAGGAGTGTAGCAAAGAATAGATTAGGTATATTGTTTCATGTGCATTCTCACATATTGCACACACAAAATGCTTGAGAACGAGATAGCAGAAACCTAATACTTCCTCCTGTGGCGCGCCCTTTCAGAGCCCTGATGTCCCCAAGAGGAGCACTTGCATCAAATGTTGCGCCGGGACATCGTGCGTATTACTAGCCGTCATCGTGGCGGTGCATCTGGCACTTCGAGCGCCCTCCCGTGAACGTCACTACGAGACCTGCGACACGCTGGCATGCGCCGCCTACTCGAAGCGGCTCCTAGAGACCATCAACTCCTCAGTGAAGCCTTGCGATAGCTTCACTCATTACGTGTGCGATGGCTGGAACAGTCGCTACGAGGCAAGCGTCCATGACGTTGCCCTGCTGTCTGCTCTTACTCGAATGTACTATATCGTTCGAGATATGAACGTACCAAAAAGTGGGCAAAATATAATGGAACGCGCCGCAGCTTTCTACCTCAGTTGCGAATGCGTTGGCAAAGCCCGCTGCAACGAACTACTGAACGTCGCAGTGGTTCTGGAAGCAGCGAATGTCGTGTGGCCCCTCAAGGCGCAGCGTCCGGATCTTCTACACACCCTGCTCCACGTGTCGATCCGACTTGGTTGGGCAGGCATCCTTGCTTTCGAGGTAAAAGCTACTGGGCCCAAAAAATACGTCCTGCTGCGACCACCGCAAGAGTTCTACATATTGGGCCAGAGGGCAAAAGAGCAGCTCCGTTCCCCTGGCAGCAGGCAACATTATTTCGAGGTACTGAAAACAAGCCTCAAGGCCGCAAGCAGCGCTGCAGTTCACGGTGACTCGGTGACATTTGAAGAAACACGAAATATTGAGCTAAAGATATGGGACGACCTTTGGAAAAGAGCTGCCTTACATCCCACGTCCATTATGAAAGAGGGGCTTTTCTACAATTTCGTCCCAAACCTCACGCTGGAGCGGTGGAAGCAAGCTTTGCGAGACTACAGAGTCGGACTGCGCGAGGACGAACGTGTCGTGTTCATGAGCGATTCCATTCCTTTTGTTCACGCCTTCTTCAATATGTGGAAGAAGTACGGGGAGGAAGAGATGCACCTTCTGCTGTCCTGGTGTACGGTTCAGGTGGCGGCGTGGTTTGCTAACCAGGAGCTGCTAATCAACTTCTACGGCACCGAGCAGAAGGTGGAGATCGTGCACCGGGCATTCTGCTTCAGCAAAACTTTCGTCGTGACCGGCGACGCCCTGCTTCACAGGTGGGTTTGGTTCCTGATAAATTCGTTCTGATAGTTCTGCTCTTATAGTTTGGTTCCTGACAGCAGCAATAGTTCGCGACTTGTGTCTATTAGTTTTGTCCTCGTCTTCCACACGAAGAATACAGTTGTACTGATGAAACTTGATGAAACTGTATAACTGTTTACTTTAATTGCGCTGATATATTTTGGTCTGCATATGACGCGTAGCCATCTGCAAAATTAAAGAAACAATTTGCTGCCGCGCCATGAGGGTGGCGTATACCCATGTCAGGCACTTTCCGGTCTGTTCGCTATGCCTCCCGGGCCAATTTGTATGAAATTATCTCAAACAAAAAAGAAAGAAAAATAAAAATAAAATCAGCTTGTCCCTTCCCATTTCTCTCTCTCTGCTCTTAACTTGAACGGTCAAGAATCAACCGCAGCTGTGTCCTCAAGCGTGTGTACAGGTACGATTTGCGCCAAAGCCGGCTTGCCATGAAGATTTATGAAATTAGACCTAAACAACGGTTCGCTTCCTGAACCTCAGACTGCTTCATTTTAATATTGCACCATGATATGAAACTAACACATGGCACACATTTTCAGATTCAGCGACGCCACACTTCCAGCGAGAATTCGGCCTCAAGCACGGGCACTGATCTTGGACGTTCGCCAGTCTCTGCATGGCCGGCTTCTTCGCTGGAAGTTTTATGATGAGAACCTGACAGTGGTCCACAACTGGAACTCCACATCTGTAGCGCTACTTTACTTCAAGAAACCGGGAGGAGGCGACTCCGACGACAAATCAGGTATGCACGTGCGGACATGCACCCGGAAAAAGACTTTTCCGAAAGCAGTTTCCACTAGCCCTACAAGTGCCTTGCAGGCAATCAAGTTGGAGTATATGTCACAGAAAATGAATCAATCTTTAAATTCTAACGTTCTGGGTTTCTCTCAAAGACAGGTGGCTATTTAATTGGTTCATTCCGGAATCCGGTGACACTATAAATGCACCGAAATATACGGCCGCATTTCACTTAGTTGCGCTGAATAGAAGATCCTTGACTGTCGTTAAACCCGCCGCGGTGGCTCAGTCGTTAGGGCGCTCGGCTCCTGATCCGGAGTTCCCGGGTTCCAACCCACCCGCGGCGGCTGCGTTTTTATGGAGGCAAAACGCTAAGGCGCCCATGCGCTGTGCGATGTCAGTGCTCGTTTAGGATACCCGGGTCATCAAAATTATTCCGGAGCCCTCCACTACGGCACCTCATTCTTCCTTTCTTCTTTCGCTCTCTTCTTTATCCCTTCCCTTACGACGAGGTTTAGGTGTGCGCCGATATATGAGAGAGATACAGCGCTATTTCCTTTCCCCAAAAAACAATTATATTATAATGGACTGTCGTTAACCACAAGATGACATTAATTGAAAATAATTTATTCGATCCTAACTAACGCGGCAGAGTTGTTGTTAGGCTAGTTGGATTGACACTTGTAATGTCATCAAGTAATGCCGTACTTGTATTGAAATCCTTTCTAAAAAAGAATGTGCACTATTGCGTGTGTGTGTCATGGATCTCTCCGGAGAACACTCGGACTGAAAGAATGGACTAGGCGACGGGTGTGCCCACACAAACGCACATTTAATACACCCTACGTGGCACACATCCTAGAACACAAATCTAACAAAACTAACACTAAACACAAAGACTATAAATACACACGACCCGAGCACACTGCTACTAGCGTCTACTACTAGTGTTCTACTATTAGCGGTCGGCGTTCGTGCTCACGGTTGGTTCGGTGTGGTTGCAGCGTTGAATGGATCCAGTAGGCGGCGTCGAGGCGGCGTACGCCGTGCTTGGGCTGGCGTCGCTGGCGGCGTTCGACGCGCTTTGGCTGGCGTCGCTGGCTGCGTCGTACAAGCTCCAGGTCCAAGCGCCCGTGGAGGTGATGCCGGTGTTGTTGGCTTTGGGGGCACCACCCGGATGGGTAGCAACAGCGCTGGAGATACCCCTGGCCGTAGCAGGTGGTGGCGTCCTCTGTTCACTGCCCGGAACGGGCTCATGCACGGCAGGAAGTCCACGATGCGGAGTCGTAGAACGCGAGCTCACCGGAGCAGTAGCCGGCGTCGCTCTCTTCCAGCCGATGTGTCCCTGACCCGCCGGAGCCTCCGCTTCTCTGCTGTTCCCCCCGGGCCTCGCTCTCACTCGCCCTTTTATAGCCGCGGTGTTAGTCCACGTATGCCTTGTTGTCGTCTCCTTCTCTTCTCCACCAATCATCTCTCTTCACCTCACCGAATGCTTCTCCACCAATCATCTCTCTCCACCTCAACGAATGCTTCTTCCTCGTCTTTATTCTTCGCTTAATTCGCGTCTTCTTCACACCCTTTTCCTTTAAAATTTATTTAGGCTCCTTAATATATGTGACAACGGCCCCCTCTCTCAAGAGTTTTTCCATGAAAAACTGCTCACGACATCCTCATCTTCAAGCCATGAAGCCAACCGACTATCTTCTGTGGCGATTCTGGACCCAGCACACAACACACCGCAGAGGTCCAGCACACACCAAACGCACACCACTAACACAGCACAGCAAATTGCGTTTCCAGAACACTGATACACCACTTCCGCTGTCCGCACAGAGTCCTTAATAAACATGTTTGTGTCCACAACACACTCCCTTGTATAATCACATAACACCAACAACAGCAACAACAACCACTAGATACATCAAAGATATACCTATTGCTGTTCAGTTAGCTCTATCTCTACTCTAAGTCTACTTGGTAACATATGACCTCAGTTTTGCTTGGCCCATCCCAAAACGTCTCCCCCTTGATTTGAGTAGAGCTGTAATCCTCTGTCTGCTTCAAATTGGGCTTCTTCAGTACCTCATCCCCTCCTGCGTTTTTCTTCCCACTGCACGGGGGCATCTCGGCAACATGATCTGTGTTCTCGGCCACTACCGAGCATGCTACCTTAAGGGCGTACCGTACGGGACCCTTTCTTCGTATTTCTTCAACATATTTATATGGAAAACTTCCTCAGTGTCATCTATTAGTAATTCATAATTCATATCCCTTTTCTTCTGCGTCACAAGGTACGGGCCCTTCCACTGCATCATTAACTTATCCTGATCCATGGGTAGCAACACAAGAACCCTGTCGTCCGGATTCAGATTTCTGTGAATGGCTTTCTTTTCAAAACATCCCTTGTGGCGCTCACGCGCCTTTTCCAGGCTTTGATGTGCAAGCCTGCATGTTTCCTTCAACCTATCCCGCAA
The DNA here is from genome assembly GCF_052857255.1 of Amblyomma americanum. NCBI lineage: Eukaryota > Metazoa > Arthropoda > Arachnida > Ixodida > Ixodidae > Amblyomma > Amblyomma americanum. The sequence continues at coordinate 896,564 of NW_027526494.1, forward strand.
CTCAAACTCGTATGTGTATGTGGTCTTGAGATCTGATGCAATCTCTTTATTAGCCCACAGCTACTTGAGTATTGCAAGTGGACTTCTAACGGTTTTCCTATATAACATCTCTAAAGGCGAGAAACCAAGACTCGTTTGCGGCTCTTCGCGGTAAGCGAACAAAAGAGCTGGGAGATATCTATCCCAATCAGTAGGTCTCTCCTGGCACATTTTCTTGATCATGTTTTTGAGGGTGCCGTTGAACCGCTCTACAAGCCCATTCATTACACATGGGATGGTAAGGCGTCGTCAGTAACTGTCTTACTGACAAAAGGTGGTTAACCTCCTTCATTAGCTCCTATGTGAAGTTCGAGCCCCGGTCACTCAAAATTTTCCTCGGGAACCCATAACGCGAAAACATTTCCACAAGACCCTCCGCCACTTGGATACCGTCAATAGTTCTCAGTGGAATAGCGTCAGGATAACGAGTGGCCACGTCAACCAGAGTAAGCACATATATATTGCCTTTGGCGGATACTGGAGAGATTGGCCCCACAATTGCAACCGCCACTCGCTGAAACGGTAGGTCGATGGCTGGCATCTTGCCCAGAGGTACGGGACCAACTCTTGCCTTCCGAACTGTGCGCTGGCACACATCACATGAGCGAACAAAGCGCTTAACGTCACTCTGAACACCCGGCCAAAAGAACTCCTCGGTGATCCTAGACACCGTTTTTTGAACACCCTGGTGTCCGGCCATAATGGCGTCGTGTCCTAAGCGCAACACGGTCTCTCGCATATCTCTCGGTAACACCAGCTGTTGGACGCGCCTTCCTGAACTAAATATGCATTCCCTGTGGCAGAAGACCATTTACCAATTGATATTCGAAGGACGTGCGACTCTTCTTTCTTTCCACTTTTTCCCCGACTCTTTCGAAGCAGGTCTTCAGGCTCGGGTCTTCTTTTTGCCTAATTGCAATTTCGCCCGTGTTACGCTCATGCACATCGTAACAGGAGTGGAGAGTGATGCGTCGTCGGCAAACCTTGGCTTGACCATGTGATCACAATGTCACCTCACCGGCGGGCTATAAAAGGGGCTGCCTGAATAAATCGTTCCTTCTTGTTGTGTCATTTCTGCGTGATACTACATTGCAGTGGCGACAAGATAGCGCGCCGGCGCTAGGCGAACTTACGTGCGCAAGAATGAGTGCCGGGCGGCCACCGGAATTCACGGATGCAGAAGGTACGTGGCCTACGTATCGTGTTCGGCTGGAGGCTTACTTCGAAGCCCATAGCATCGCGGAACCAACGAAGAAGCGAGCGCTGCTCATAGCTTCGCTCACAGACAGTGCGGTGCGAGTGGTGCAGGGGCGGTGTCATCCAAAACAAGTGAATGAGCTGAGTTACTAAAAAGTCGTCCAGCATTTGGAAGACCACTATGCTCCGCAAGTTAACGAGATCGCTGCAAGTTATGCTTTCTTCAGGCGCTCGCAAAAAGACGGGGAGTCTGCCCAGGACTTCATTGCGGAAATTAGGCGGCTAGCTTAGAAGTGCAACTTCGGAACGTCATTGGAGCGCATGTTACGGGACAGAATTGTGTGCGGTGTGCAAGATGAAGACGTCCGGCGACACTTACTGACTCAACGGAAGCTTACACTAGAAGAGGCGGAAGACTTTGTTGTCTCGGCACAGAAAGCCTCCCAGAACACCAAAAGCATGCACTCTTCAGAGCCAGGAGAGGTACATTTTGCCCGTCAAAAGAGTCGTTCATCGAAGCCGCGCCCAAGGCTGGAGAAGTGCGATACATGTGGCAGGTGTGGTGGCGAGTCGCACACCGAGGCGGAATGCAAACACCTTCACGCGGTGTGCTACCGGTGCGGCAAACGAGGACATCTGCGCCGAATGTGCCAGTCCAGCACAAGTTTCCTTCGGCACGCATCGCACCCGGGAGGCCAACGACGCCAGGGCTCCTACGCAATGGCAGCAGCAGGGGACACGAGCTCGGACGACAGCGAAGCCCTGTACACTATTGCAGCGGTTCTCCACCAAGAAGCCAGCATCCGCAAGGTTCGGCCAATTTACAAGGACATTAATTGGAATAACGTCCCTCTTACTATGCTGGTGGACACAGGATAACCCGTGAGTGTCATCTCCGTAGCGACGTTCCGGAAGTACGAGGCGCTGTGGCCGCCGTTGCGCAAATCACAGCTTAAGCTATCCTGCCTCTTGGGCGAACTTCCAGTTGTCGGACAGCTCAGTATGACGGCTACATGCGACGGGAAAGGCATTCCGGGTACGGTCGTAGTGGTCGACAGCGTCGGACCATCTTTGTGCGGCAGAGACACAATCAAGGCATTCAACGAGGCTGGGGTGGCAATGCTGTCGCGTGTGGTCGCGAGTGTGCAACCAGTCGAGATAAAAGCTGACAGCACAGAACTGCAAGAGCTGCTCAACGAATATGCTGACGTGTTTGCTCCAGGACTCGGCGTATGCAAGGGACCACCGGTCACATTGCAGCTGAAAGAGAATGCGTGTCCAAAGTTTTTTTAAGGCCCGTACGGTTCCCTACGCTTTGAGGGACAAGATGTCTGAAGCGCTGGACCAACTGGTTGCGCAAGATGTCCTGGCGCCTGTGAAAACCGCCGAATGGGCAACACCAGTGGTACCCGTTTTAAAGGGCGATGGGTCTCTCCGAGTGTGCGGAGACTTTCGTATGACAGTGAATGCAGCCACAGTGATGGAACAGTACCCGTTGCCTCGAGTGGACGACATTTTTGCTAAGCTGAATGGCGGAGAAGTATTTACGACGTTGGACTTACGCCAAGCCTACAACCAGCTACCTTTAGACGCGGATGCCAAAAAGATAGCAGTGCTGAACACTCAGAAAGGCCTCTTCTGTTTCAACCGATTACCTTTTGGCATAAGTTCTGCTCCAGCTATATTCCAGAGGCGGATGGACGCGCTGCTGGGCGATATTCCAGGAGTTCAGGTTTACCTGGATGATATTATCATCGCTGAAAAAAAGGACGATGTATCAAGGCTGAAGAGGGTGCTGCAACGCCTGCGGGAGTACTGTCTCCGACTGCACAAGGATAAGTGCAAATTCCGGCAAGACGAAGTCACTTTTCTCGGCCATCGGATCGACGCTAAGGTTCTGCGACCAAAGGACGATAACATCAAGGCTGTTATCGAAGCCCCAGAACCTACTTCAGTGAGTGAGCTGAAAGCTTTTCTCGGACTTGTAAATTATTACGGCAAGTTCTTGCCCAATCTGGCCACTGTGCTGGCTCCGCTGTACGCCCTCCTAGCTAAAGGGGCCAAGTGGGAGTGGAACAAGGAACAAGAAAAAGCTGTTCAGAAAGTTAAGCAGGCAATTGTGGCTTCCAAGTTCCTTGCTCATTACGACCCGGATAAGCCACTGCGGCTTGAGTGCGATGCGTCATCAGTAGGCATTGGGGCCGTTTTGTCCCACCGTGTGAACGGTGTTGACTACCCCATCGGATTCCGGTCCAGGACACTCACAAAGGCAGAGCGTAACTACTCTCAGTTAGAAAAAGAAGCACTAGCACTGGTGTTCGGCGTCGCACGGTTCAAGGACTACTTGTATTGACATCGGTTCGTGTTAGTAACCGACCACAAGCCTCTTACTGGTTTATTCAATCCAGGCAAACCAATACCACCGATGGCGGCTGCGAGAATCCAGCGCTGGGCCTTGTTCCTTGGCAACTACAGCTACACATTGCAGTACCGCAAGGGCAGCGAGAATTCCAATGCAGACGCCCTCAGTCGCTTGCCATTGCCGGTTACGGAGCCGCGGGATGTCGCTCCCGACGAGTAAGTTTTGTATGCCCAGTGTCTTGAGGAAACGGCGGTCGGCGCCCGGGAGGTTGAACAAATGACAAACCGATACGCCACTCTTCAACAGGTCAAAAGGTGGGTTGCCGACGGATGGCCTCCGTATCTACCGCAGTATCTTGAGCATCTCCGGGCGTACTTCAACAGAAGAACAGAGCTAACCGTGAGCCACAATTTGGTGTACTGGGGACATCGCATTGTTCTACCTATAGCGGCGGCAAAGCGTTTGTTGGGGCTGCTTCATGAGACGCACCCTGGTATGACGTCCATGAAAAGCACGGCGAGAACGCTGTTTTGGTACCCGGGTCTGGATTCTGACATAGAGCGACTGGTGAAATCATGCTCTATTTGTGCACAGGCCGCTGCGATGCCACCGGCACAGATACCTTTGGCGTGGCCAGCAACCGGGGAAAGATGGAGCAGACTACACGCAGATTTCGCAGGCCCAATGGACGGACATATGGCATTGGTCGTCGTAGACTCTGAAACAAAATGGATAGAAGCAATTCCAATGAAAATTGCCACATCGCAAACAACGGTGGACGCACTACGGTCAATATTTGCACGCTTCGGCCTTCCAAAAACCTTCGTTTCGGATAACGGTCCACCATTTGTGGGCGCCGTTTTTCGCGAGTTTCTGGCACGAAACAACGTAAAGCAACTCACAACAGCCCCTTATCACCCACAATCGAATGGTTTAGCCGAAAGAGCTGTGCGCACGCTCAAGGAAGGGCTAAAGAAAAACCCTGGAAAAGACCTGGAAATGCGTATAGCTCGGTTTTTGTTCCGATATCGGCGAACGCCTGTTAAGCATGGCAAGTCGCCCGCGGAACACTTATTCGGCTACCAGATAAGAACAAAGATGGATTGCATCACGCCCGGTGAGAAGTCGGCAGAAAGCCAGCGAAGAGTAGGTGCGACTAAATTGGATGTGGGAGAACCGGTCTGGATGCGCAGTTTCGGAGCAGGTCGCAGGTGGATTCCAGGAGTAGTGCATGGTCAACAGGGCTCCAGGATGGTCTCCGTTGACTCGGAGCAAGGTCTTCAGCGGCGGCACTTGGACCAACTGAGACGTCGGACTGAATCAGAAGACAGAGCCCCTGGAGAAGTTGGCAAGCGGGAACCTGCGGACGACGCTCCGACCACGTCGCAAGATAGCCCAGAAGCATCCGGGACGAAAACTGGCCCGCCTGGTTTGCGAAGATCAACCAGACAGCGACGGCCACCTGTACGCTTTCCTCTTTAAGGGGGGAGAGATGATGCGTCGTCGGCAAACCTTGGCTTGACCACGTGATCACAACGTCACCTCACCGGCGGGCTATAAAAGGGGCTGCCTGAATAAATCGTTCCTTCTTGTTGTGTCATTCCTGCGTGATGTTATATTGCAGAGAGCGGACGCTGCGTTGCTCGGGCTGTCGCTTGAGCTCTTGTCTCCACTGCCGACGAGAAACTGACTGCACCCGTCTGAGCTGTCGCGGGCCTTTCCTCCTTTGGATGTTCTTCAGCGTCGAACGCTAAGGCGCCCGTGTGCTGTGCGATGTCAGTGCACGTTAAAGATCCCCATGTGGTCGAAATTATTCCGGAGCCCTCCACTACGGAACCTCTCTCTTCCTTTCTTCTTTCACTCCCGCCTTTATCCCTTCCCTTACGGCGCGGTTCAGGTGTCCAACGATATATGAGACAGATACTGCGCCATTTCCTTTCCCCCCAAAACCAATTATTATTATTATTATCCTCCACTCGGGATCGGGCTCTTCGACACTTCTTGCACCCGTAATGTTTCCCAAGATGAGATCGTAGATGGGTTGGTCTACGCATTTTGCCACTACCTGTTCAGTATAATATGGAGTGGACGCTAGAATCCTTGCTTCAGGAAGGTACCTCACTGTGCTATCCACAAGAGTGACGCCGACGCTTCCCCTGTAAGATCCTCGTCCTTCACAAGGCTTCATCGAACCAAGACTTTGTTGGCTCCGCTATCTCTAAGCACCAATATAGGACGGTCCCCTATTTGCCCATCCACTACTGGCATTGCTGCTTTCGACTTGGGTGTCCCACTCACTGCCTCATTTTCCAGCGGCGTTTGCTCTCCTTTCAGCTGTGGAACTTCGGGTGGCGTGACAAGTTCTACCCTAGAGTCGACAACGCCTGCAGCTCGGTCCTGAGTTCAGTATCGGCACTCATCTAGAGCATGACCGCTCCTCTTACAACCTTGACACACAACCTGTATTTTTTGGGCAGCACTACTAGTCTGGCAGTCAGCTGCACGGTGCCCCACCTTGCCGCAGAGAGAACACCTTACTGGCGCCTTATATGCACTGGCTTGGTTTTGCCGCATCTGTCTCTAGGGTCTTTTGGGTTTCTTTTTTGCCTTACTCAAATTCCTTAGCCCTTGAGCCTCGAGGAATTGGTCAGCAGTGTCGGCGAACTCTTCCAACGAACACAACTTTCATTCCTTCAGGAATAGCGCCAGCTTTGAGCTGCAACACACTAAAAATTGCTCTGTGACCAGCTTGTCACGCACACTTTCAAAACTCTTTTCTGTGTTTGACATATCAAGCCACCTCTCAAAATAGTTGGTCAGCCTGCAGGAAAACTGCTTCGCGGTTTCCGAATCCTCAGGTTTCGGGGGGCGAAATCTCTCACGAAACCCCTCTGCCATAAGCCTGAATCTTTGGAGGTGTGCCTTTTTGACTTTCTCGTAGTCCATGGAATCAGCAGCAGGCATCCTTCCAAACACATTCAGCTCTTCTGCGACTAAACAAATGCTCAATGCCGTGGCTCATTCACTGCGCTCCCAGCCTTGCCGCAAAGCTATCCGCTCGAATCGTTGCAGATATGCATCCAAATCATCTCTCTTGTCATCGAAAGGAGCCATCAGCTTCCTTGGACAAACTCTGGCCAGTCGAGGAGATTCTGTACCCTCTAAGGAACGCTGATCATTGTCCGTGATCTCCTCATATCCTCCCGCGACATGAGCCTGTTTCCACAAAATAAACTCCTTCTCCCGTTCTATCATTCTTTTCTCCTGTTGTTCTGCCTCGCGGGCTTTATTAGCTTCTCGCTGTTCTGCCTCGAGAGCTCGTTTCGCCTCGCGCTCTTCTGCCTCGCGAGATCTTTTCGCCTCGCGCTCTTCTGCATCACGAGCTCTTTTCACTTCTCGCTCTTCCGGCTCACGAGCTCTTTTCGCCTCGCGCTCTTCTGCTTCGCCAGCGTCTGCGCGTGCTTGCGCCCTTTCCTCTCTCTGCCTTTTTGCCTCTTCTTTCTCCTCGTCACAGAGACGCATCGCCTCTTCCTTGCTTAACCCTAGCTTGAGCGCCAGCTCTAAAGTTTTTCCAAGTCCATACTTTCTGCCGTCGAGAGATCGGAAAAATCCGAGACAAAGCAAAAAAGAAAAAGGAGATGTATCCTGGCACACGCTCGCCACTTATCTTTGTCATGGATCTCTCCAGAGAACACTCGCACTGAAAGAATGGACTAGGCGACGGGTGTACCCACACAAACGCACATTTAATACACCCTACGTGGCACACACCCTAGAACACAAAACTAACAAAACACAAAACACAGACTATAAATACACACGACCCGGGCACACTGCTACTAGCGTCTACTACTAGTGTTCTACTATTAGCGGTCGGCGTTCGTGCTCACGGTTGGTTCGGTGGGACTGCGGCGTTGTATGGATCCAGTAGGCGGCGTCGAGGCGGCGTTCGCCGTGCTTGGGTTGGCGTAGCTGGCGGCGTTCGACGCGCTTGGGCAGGCGTCGCTGGCTGCGTCGTACAAGCTCCAGGTCCAAGCGCCCGTGGAGGTAATGCCGGTGTTGTTGGCTTTGCGGGCACCACCCGGATGGGTAGCAACAGCGCTGGAGATACCTCATGCCGTAGCAGGTGGTAGCGTCCTCTGCTCACTCCCCGGAACGGGCTCAGGCACGGCAGGAAGTCCACGATGCGGAGTCGTAGAACGCGAGCTCACCGGAGCAGTAGCCGGCGTCGCTCTCTTCCAGCCGATGTGTCCCTGACCCGCTGGAGCCTCCGCTTCTCTGCTGTTCCCCCCCGGGCCTCGCTCTCACTCGCCCTTTTATAGCCTCGGTGTTAGTCCACGTATGACTTGTTGTCTTCTCTTCTCCGCCAATCATCTCTCTCCACCTCACTGAATGCTTCTCCACCAATCGTCTCCCTCCACCTCACCGAATGCTTCTTCTTCCTCTTCTTTATTCTTCGGTTAATTCATGTCGTCTTCACACCTTATTCCTTTAAAATTTAATTTAGGCCCCTTAATATATTTGAGGGTGTGATACGACCTCGGCTTTACACAGAAGCGAGTCGCCTTTTTTAAAATCTGTCTTGTAGGGTATGATGGTGTTATCACGTTTACTAGGCGTGATGTGGGTGTATCCGCCGCGCATGCGCCTTCATGTCTTATATATAGAGGTGTCAGCTTCTGCTCTCAGCTTCTGTTAGTTTGCGCTCATCCTGTCATACCTTACACCTTTGTGGCATCTTTTTTGCGCATAAGCGTTGATGGCATTAAAACTAACCAACGCGACTACAACCCATTACAGCATTTATTGCTTGAAACTACTCATGAACTCATATTCGCTTTTTACAAACCTATAGCTAAGTTGACGTCATATTTAGGTATCAAAGGCTTTTATCACGTGTCTCTATCAGAATTGACGCTAAAACTTCAACTCATTCTTGCCTGTCGTAACATTACAAATTGCATGAAATATCTTCCAAACCAATATCAATAAATCAATTTCAAGGTCATGCATCAAGCCTTTCGGCAGGGTCTGGTGTGCAGTATGCACCAAAGAAATGCGTGTGGATCCAATGTATTCTTTGTTTAGATCAACAACCTGACGTCAAGTGCCAACGTAACAATGTGAACGTTCGCAGGTGCTGCAGTACCTACAAAAAATAGTTCCCATGAGTACCATGCAAATGTGAACAATGCATATCGTAGAACCGCGAAGCGATGTCTAAAATTAATGATCACGTTCAATCGCGTAAACGAAATGTTTACGTACTCATTAAAAAAGTCATTTTTACATATGAAATTGAAAGTCAATCTGATCTGAAATAGGGCAAATATGCATCATATGTTGCGTGAAAAGCAATCTTGCGCTTTTATCTCATAAGCGATTGATCCCGTCAACAACTCCACATGCATAATAAGTTACATGCTGGTCTGTTGTCCGCTCTCTGTACTTGAATACAATATGCTTTGGAATGTGATTGCAATTCCTCTGTTTTGCTAAATTTTAATTTGCCAACAGGCTCTGAAACCAAGGCGCACAAGATGTTTTTTTTTATAGTGGAGCTGATAACGGTTATTTTTATTATGCAACTATAATATCGCTCAAAGATAATCTGCTGAAAGCAGAAAAAAACAACCACGTGCCACAAGTGGGATTCGAACCTACGACCTCCCAATTTCGCGTCCGGTGATCTACCTACAGAACTACGTCGGCGGCGGTCTAATCTTTTGCTTTCTGGTGTATTTACTTTCGACGTGCAGCCTAACCATGAGATTGTTTACTGGCGTCCACCTCGTCCATAGCGGGGGACGTAGTTACTACTGTATTACCGTGACTGGGACGTAGATCGTAGTCGAATGTGGAGCGTGGAAAGTGTGTGAGAACATTCTGTCACGTACCCGGCGACAATCTTTGCCTCGTTGTTGTGGCAGCGACACAAGGCTGTGTGGGAGGGCTTTTAAGCTCTCGCAAGAAAAAAAGACAGGAAATAAAAAGAAAGAAAAAATTAACGTGGATTAGCCCAAGCTAATCCAGAATATACAAAGCGAAAGCGAGATTGAGGTCTCCACTGACCCTCGGAGCCTGTTGTGCGCATTTCTTTCCGTGAAATGAACGGTCTTTACATAGTTGTCAACGCCAATGAACTCTTTGAACGCCGTCAATTCATTGTTTTGTTTGGTTTTTGAGGAAAGGAAATGGCACAGAAACCGTTTCACATATCTCGGTAAACACCCGAACAGCGCCGTAACGGAAGGGATAAAGGAGGGAGGAAAAGAGGAAAGAGAGAACTGAAAATTGAAAGTTGGATGCTGAGGAAAGGCGCAGCGCTGCGCAGCGGCGGAAGACCTTTGAATCGATGCTACTAGTGGCGTATACGCAATAGTGACTAGGGAGCAAGACAGAGAGAATATTGGCAGTGGATTAGCTCGGCTATGCCAGGTTATACGTAGCGAAAGCTATGGCATGGCATGGTTAGCCTTGGTTAATCTTGATTGCAAGTCCAGGTTAGTCTGGTTGTCTGGCTATGTTGTTTCGCATTAAAGACGACACAACTGTGGTTGCGGCGCACGCGAGCTCTCCTTTTCAATCCTCCGATATGTTAGTCAGGCATGCGACGGACCTTTCGAAGCGAGCGGAGGCGAGCGCAACGACAAAGAACCCGGAATGACCTCACACCAAACGGCGACGAGCGGCGAGGTGTGACATCATGCCAGACGGCGCGGCGAGCGCACAAAGCACAGTAACCGTCTCACATATCTCGGTGGACACCCGAACCACGCCGTAAAAGAATTGATAAAGTAGGAAGGTAAAGAAGAAATAGAAAACTGAACATTGAAAGTCGCATTTTGTGGAAAGGCGCAGCGCTAGCTGCGGCTGACCACCTGTGGCTCGGTGCTACTAGTGCCGCATGCGCAGTAGTGACTAGGGAGCGCGAGAGAGAAATGCGCCGTGTGTCGTCACTGCTCCTCGCGCATTTGCACCATGGCGCTCCACGAATCATGCGAAACTGCTCAACCTGCGGCGGGTAAAGCTTTCGCTTTAAAAACGAGCAAGACAGGATAAATATCTTGCGAAACATTGTTTATCAAAACTGCTTGAGGAAGGACAATGAGAGTAAGGAGGGGCATTAGCTCTGGGGTGTTGAATACGACTTTTCAGGGATATATAATGGTTAAGAAGACCATTCATGATAGGGTATCATTATTTGGCTTGGCAGGCGTGGATATAAGAGTCCTAGGTTTTTCGTCAAGATCCTATTGATTAAGTGAATATATATGATTTAGAAAAGAATCCACATAGCGGTGAATATTTGTTTAGAATGTGAATGCTTTTCTAAATCATCCACCTTCCGCCCTCGCAGATTATATTTTCATTGGTCACGGAGTCATTGCTTCAGGATTATGTATTGCGACATAGTACAAATCAGAGGGCTACGCTGAGCCCGGTTACTCCTACAATGTTACGTGTGTAGGTAGGTGTTTGTGGTATGCAGTACAAGTGAGAGATTTCACAATTACACGTGGCTCAAATTTATACCATTTCCGGTGCGGGAATGCAGAAGCCACGGACGGCCACCAGGAAGGCTTAGTGGACATGGGCGAGTCGCTGGTGGCCAACTGGCAACTCGCCGCTCAAGGTTCGTTCCTGAATCCGTCTTCCTGGCGTCTCTCCAAGGTCATCCAAGAGCTAGGACTGTACGTACTCCACGCCGATACGGAGGAGCCCGACGCGTCCCTGCTGCCGTACGCCTTCAGCTTTCCGTACTTCGATCATGGAGCCACTGATGCGCTCAACTACGCCGGGATCGGCAGTCGCGTAGCGGAAGCGCTGAGCCAGCTCTTCTTCTCGGCCTACTTTACGTCTCCGGAGGCATTGGACGCGTTCAAGAACCAATTTCATTGCATGGAGAACTCCACATCTAATAAGGTGAGACCAGAGCCAAGCCCTTCAGAGGTGTTAGCAGACTTCCAGAGTTTTCTGTGTAAATGTGAGTCACCTTGAATGAGTGATCTCATGTGTGTTATCGAGCTTCTTGCAGAGGTTATCGCTCTGCGCTTTACTAAGGGCAAAAGGACTCAACAATGAGAACCCCTACGCCCTCTTAGCTGGTTCAGGTTTCCTTAACATGGCCGTCTGTATAGGGCTGCGCTGCAGTCAGATGAAAGGAAACACAAGTGATGCGGAAGAAACAACAAATGAAGAGGGCGGCGTCCTAAGTAGTTGCAGCCATTCTTCCATGAGTCTTTCACAAACTCATGCTAGTGCGAAAGAGGTAGTGCGAAAAAGGCAAACTACCACGCTTCTGGAACTGTACTGCTTCCTTGGTAAAGGCAGTGACGGGGCACCACCACATTCACCATGCGGGACAGATGTGACGTAAAATTCCGTAGCATCTCTATATTAACTGACAGTTACATTTTGCGAAAGTGGTCGTCTTCGTGAGCTATGGAGGCACAGACTGCAGCTTGCAGAATGCGCGGTGAGGTTTCCTGGCAAAAATATCGCATGCTTTTCTATACTTGCGCAATCTGTCGTCAACGCAGCGTCTCGTTTCTTATGAGGGACCTATAGCACCTGCCAGCGGTATATCGTAGGCAATTTCCTTCTTGCATTACTTGCTCTTGGTCTTATGCTGTGTCGATAACAGCAGTTGAGCTTAAAAATCAGCATGTATTAAGGTAGCGCCGAAACTGATAGTGACAAATGGTCGCCATGGTGTGTGTCGCGAGGAAATGTCTGGTAGCAAGGAGTTCGAGAACATTTTTGGATAGGTGACATTTCCCTATTCTCTCTCAGCATTGTCAGCATTCCAATACTGTTGCGTCTAATGTAGTTCATGGTTTCTGCAACGACGCCTTCTCTATTGTGTCAGGCATTAAAATCTACTTGAGATTCACTCATGACGCACACATTGCATGGCCCCTCTCAGGCTGCGGTAACCGCCGCAACCTGAAGAAACGAAGCTTCTGTGTTTGTGCTGGGGAAGGCTGGAATCTCCCTCGGGGATGTCGTTCTTTTAGTGTTGATGCGATGAACGAAGAAATACTCCCCTTCTTTCAACCTAAAAAACAGGTATTCACTTTAAATATTGACGAGCTCTCATAAAATTTGACGTGGCGAATCTGCGACAGGCAGGGTTTCAACCGTTTCGCCTCTGCTTGTGCTTCGAGTTTTCTGGGGCAAGTCGGTCGGCCCCATCGTTTCGACGACTGCCCCCGTGGGCGGGAACACAGATTTGGTTAATTTTGTGGTCGGAACTGCAGCCGCGCAGGATTCATGCAGCGAGAAGGCAGATGCACCCTGTGGAGTATCTTAGAATTGCTTGTTTTGAGTTCCTGAGGACTGTGGACGTGTGGTGGACAGCGATGGCTTCCGCCATCGCTGTCTCTTCCACTGAGGTGGGGGGGGGGGGGGCGCACCGTGGCGGCGGAGATAAGGCTAGACTGCGGCGTGGTTGCACAGACCACGCATATTGTTGCTTCTTGCGTAGCCGCGTACATGTAGGCTGCGTGTTCGTCGGAACGATAAAAATCATCCAGTGCCCGTGCTTCGTGCTGACGGCACGCGTTGTGTCAATCAGAGAGCATGTTCTTGGGTAGCAGTTTGGTAACGAGGTTCCTATCTACGCCTGTGGGGATGCGGGCTGCGGGATGGGGATCGCCTATTGGGTTGACGTTCAGCCGGTCAAGGATGAGATGCCCGTTTGCTTCTAGAGAGGCGACGAATTTGGTCCGTCTTGTGTGCATCTGCAAGTTCTGTAAAAGTGTTCTAAATGTCGAGTTAAAGGAAGTGTTCGGTGCTGGCGTATGGACACCCTAGGACAGCCTTGTACTCCGAGCGGATGATGCTGTTTTTAGCCCCGTCATCTTTTTGCGAATGTGATAGTAAGTGTAAGAGTATACTATGCTTATGCTGAAAAATGCCTGTGTTGACCAGCAGAGGTCGTCCTCCTTCATTCATTTACGGTATGGGGCGGATAAGGCCGATTAATAAGCGAGCTGCGGTACCAGCATGCCCAGGACCCGAATTGTCCGGATGGAAGGTATGGGGTGTGTGTCGATGTGGAGTGTGATGAGCTCGTGTGCTTCGGGGGCGGGTCGCCGCACTGTCCTGTCATGGATGACAAGGATTTCCGATTTTGTGGAGAACGTGATGCCTTTCGCGTGTACGAAGGTGTGGACGGTGTCAGTAGGTCTCTGGAGGAAGATCTGCATCTTCCCGTCTGAGCCAGAGTTGGTCCAGAGTGTGATGTCGTCGGCTCAGAGGGGGTATTTTACGTGAGATATTCCGTGCAAAAAGGAAGGGGGGAAGACCCCTCATGATGACGTCAAATATTTGTCAAAGTGGAGGCGTGTGATACGCTGTCAAGTGCGGTCATCGCAGTCTGAACCGTGACGTCACCCGCAACTTTCCGGGAAGAAGAGTGTTTATTTCTAGACATACAGGTGGTGGTAGTGGAGAACATTTATTCATGGCTATTTACAGAAGAGAGTGTGGACTGGCCTTAGCGGCCAGCCCCTTACAAATTCTAGGAGGGGTTCGTAGTTCGAGGCCCTTGGCTTCCGCTGTAGCTCGGGTCGTAGCGACGAGGGCTGTTTGGCTCTGTAACCCAGAAGAGCCGAGCAGGGCAGCCTCCCAGCTCAGTCTTGTAGGTGAGGGTAAATGGGGGTAAGCAGGGTTAGAATGGCAAGCTAACACCATGTGGTACACGTCCGAGAACGCGCATTCATAATGCGGGCACTCCCGGTTAAAAGCCGGATTAAAATATTGCAGCGATGCCGGGCACGGTACCGTGTTGGTATATAAGCGAAGGAGACAACGCCCCTCGCTTTCGGTTAGCCCTTTCGCAGGGGGATGAAAGCGGCTATGCTGTGTTTGATAAAACTGAATAATTTCTTTGTATGTGATAGCCGGATTAGGTTCTGATACCTCAGTCGGGGACTGTCGAGACGATGCCCGGATATTGAGCGCGCGAGCGTAGGCGTCTGCAGCCTCGTTTCCTTTTCCCTCCAGTCCCACATGTGTTGGGGTCCAGATGACGACACGTTTGACCGGGCGATCCCGGTACTCGAATCTGTGTAAAATTTTGGCGGCGCATTGAGATTTGCGTTTCATATGTAGATTTCGACAGGCTTCGAGGGAGTCAGTAATGATAACCCGGGAGTCTGGTTCTTCAGCGACGAGTGCTATGATGTCCTCCTCCGCGTGTGTATTGTTTGGAGAACGGAAAGAAAGCCCCTTGAACATACAGAGTCAATCACACTTGTCTTGAGTGCTCGGGCGGTGTGCTGTGGATAAAATAAAGTGAACTCTTTTCTCAACTGCTTACCTAGCGTTAAGGCGCTGATGCCTGTGCGGTCCACGTGTCTATTCGGCTGCTCTCCAGCGCAAGCATTATCAGTGAAATTCAATAACTGCTTTGGAATGTCCTCTTATTTTCCCCGCACGGCACCTCGCGAGCACTCTAGACAAGTGTGATCGACTCTGTACGTGTTTTGATGGAATACTCCCGCCGTATACCATCACCCGTGGTGTGGGCCAGCAGCATCCATGTAGAAGACTCCGTAGCAAGAGCCATAGCGGTCGTTAAAGGACGTCGCGCGCGTGGTTCGACAGCCCTCGTGAGTGTCCTTTGTCATGTTCTATGACAGAGGTTGGACCTGCAGCGCGTGGCGCTAGTCCACTAAAACCTTGGCCCTTTCCTCTGCATGCGCGTTGCAGGCAATGTGCAGGCCGTTTAGGAGGCTTTAGCTGGCTTAGGTTTTGTTCAACCGCAAGTATTGGTTCTTAAAATGCTCCTCATGTAGCTACACAAAGGTGTTGGTCATCCGAGATAGCTGATTCGTTGATTAGACGTAGCTACGCAAAGGTGTTGGTCATCCCGAGATCGATGAGCTGTTTATTGGAGGTTGTTATGGGGAGGTCGAGGGCGTGCTTATGCATTTCACGAAAGATCAGCTCTAGAGCGTTCTATTCACATACAGGAAATGGGCCTCGGGCCAAAAGCTGCAAAGGTAGCTTGAGAGATGCTCGATGCCCGGAGAAGAGAGTGCAGCAGGACATGCTCACAAATATACATATAGAGAATTAAAATATGTAGTATGGTAAACAGCAAAAACAGGGGAAATGCCTGCGCTCGTGAAATTAGAATGAAGACAGAAGCAACAGTGACAACGTGGCTTAACTTTTAAAAAAACTAGACAAAGAACAGAGAGTGTGCGGCATTGATGAAATATAACTTAGTGTTTAATAAGGGCGGTAAAGATGCTTGGGTTGTTTATGCTCTGGTGATTTAGTGTACATGATGAAACGAAACGAAGTCTCACATTTCCGTAAAACGTCCTCGCTCCAGGAACAACCGATATTTGTTCGCTTCTGGTATGAAAGCGTCTTTCATATGGCTTCTTCAGGAAGTCGGATAAGCATTGTGGTGAGAATCTAAGTCAGTGTAACAAGCGGTACTCAAACTTGGTATGCACCGGGTGAATACTATATGGTGGAAATAAAGCTTCATCAAAGTCTCCGGCTTGGATGTTCCCTCCCGCAGATCTACCGGAGGTCATACGCACCTTACCTGGAGCCCCTCTCTCTGAAGACTGCTCTGTACGCGTACCGAGCGCGCAACGCCGCGACGGACGTGCGTGTCCGCGGCCTCGAGTTCCTGACCCCAGAGCAGCTGTTCTTCGTCGCCGCGTGTTATGTGCGCTGCGTGAGGCCCAGCGGACCTCCGGGCACCGTCGACGGGCAGTGCGACAAGACGTTTCAGCACGTCGCCGAGTTCGCCGATGCATTCCAATGCGCGCCAGGAACGCGCATGAACCCCTCGCATCGGTGCGAACTTTTGTGACCGCCCTCCTGCGGCGTTTTGACTCTCGTGTTGTGCTGATTTGAGTGAAGTGAAAAAAAATAGACTTTCTTGAATGTTTGTCAAAAAGGCCAAGCTTGTTTGTCGCAGTAGAAACGTTTGTACAACGCATTAAATAGTGGCACTGTTATCGCTAAATATTAGTTTTTACATCGATATACCTTATAGTAATCGTCACCGTCCTGTTATATGGAAGCAGTCCTTGAACGCCATAAATCTTTTAACCTGCTAATGAAAGAATCACTGACGAGGAGGAGGATAAACTTTATTTCATAGTAAAGATTATACAGAGATAGCTCTTTTCTGGAAGGCTTCTCAGTCCAAGAGCCCTCTGGCCTCCCCTCCAGCCGAGCGCGGTCAATCAGTCTGCGCTGTTCGCAAGCTCGTGTGGCCAGACGGGCGGTCTCTCTGGAAACTGGAGTGGGTGTGTGAACGGGCGGTACACGGATGCGATATGGGCAAGCCCAGATGTAGTGATAGAGTGTTGGGGGATATAATTAGCTCCGCAGGTGGTACAGTATGAAGGGAAAACAAAAACAAGCGAAAATAAAAAATAAGAGAAAAGAGAAAGTCGGCAGCGACACGTAAGTCTACTTACATGGGAGAAGGCGTAAGCCAACCTGCTCACATCGCTAAGGTATTTGTCGCGCGATGGGGCGCGATGAAACCCGATGTGCACGCAGCTGCCAATTCTACCTCTGCATGGCTCTAAGTAGCCTCTTAATAGATTCTTGGTGCTCTTTGTGAATGGCGACCGCGTTGAACGCAAAACGCCCGAATGCTGTGCGCCCGTGGTCTGTGCGATGTCAGTCCACGTTAAATATCCCCAGGCAGTGGAAATTATTCGAGAGACCACTACGGCACCTCTTTCTTCCTTTCTTCTATATATAGCTGGCGTTCGGTGCGACATGGTTGGGTCAGCGCCCTGAAGAAGCGCATGCGCTCCCGGCAAGAGCCGGGTTCCAATATTGCCGCCGCCCGGTTGACGAGACCTCGGGCATGGTGACTGTGGCTTCTTTTCTGGGGTTCCCAGAGTGCATGGACACACACACCAGGGGCCAGATTACGCAACTGTAAATTAGAAAACTTGTCAAAAACTTGTCACAAAGGTGTCAATAAGCCTCGCTCCTATTGGTCGGTCGTGGCCGGCGGCCATATTGCTTTTTTGCGTCATGGGTGGCTGCAGATTATGTCAAGGATGTGGAAGGAGTGGTGACGTTGCACACATAATTATACAGCCGCTAATTGACAGTTTTTTGTCACAGTTTCGAGGCCGTCAATCTTGCCATTGCCTTTGTGACAGAAAATGCTGGCGGTGTACGTGGCCATACGACTAAGGCGGCTGCACTCGCGAGCAACGGCGAAGGAGGGCGCACGAAGACGCGTTTGATTTGCCGGACGAGCTGTTCCGACGCCTTTTTCGACTGGAGAAGCAGACTGTAGAGTGGCTATGCGACGAACTCGCCGATTAACTGGGAGGTTTGCGTGCGAGCGCGCTGTCGATGCGGCGGTAGGTGCTGTGTGCACTGCGATTATTTGCCATGGGCGGCTTTCAGGCTGCCGTTGGTAGCGCGGCGCATGTCGGCATCGCACAACCGATGGTGAGCAAAGGCGTGCGGCAAGTATTGCAGGCAATCTGCTAAATTAGCGCGCATAAGGGGTGGGTTCCTGCGGTCACATCTGTGCCACAGATATATAAATAAATTACTCTTATACTGCCAAAGCACTTTATTTTTCCCAGGAAATCGCACTTCGTGATCGTCTTTTGTTTCACAAGGGAAAGAAAGAAGACAAATACTGCAAAAGATCAAATACTGCAACACCTCACCTTTTCGTATCTTTGTCATCGATCGAAAGAGTTGTCTCGGTCGATTTTGTACCATGCGATCCTTGCAAGTTCGCTCAGCAGGCACGCAGCCTTCACTGCATTCGTTCAAATTTTTCGGCACACTTAAGTTAACCGCACAGTAGCTTCACTTCACACGCCGCGTAACAAACAACAAACACGGCGTAGAATCGGCTGCTTTTGTGCAAAGCGGCTTGACGCTTTACCTCCCTCAGCGCATCCCCGACGGCAGCAGAAGTTGGCCCCCAGCCAATTAATTAGCACAACTTCGAACATTTTTTGTTTTGCTTAATATTTTCCGACTTTAAAGACAATGTTTTCGCCAAGTAAAATATTAGTTATTTTCATCGGTGTTTATTTCTTATTTCTTTTTACAAAACAATCAGCCGACGACCCCTCAAATGCTCTCGGGGCGCCGCCCTGCTGTAATTGGCTGATTTCTCGTTGCGTCACGTGGTGACGCCTCATCGTTTCGCCATTCTGACGTCACTGTCAATAACTTTTGACAGAATTTCTCACAGTTGCGTAATCTGGCCCCAGCTCCACATGACGGGGCAGGTTTAAGGCTGGCTGCCTGAGGATGCAGAAAGCGGTCTCGTGGACTGGCCCCAGTGGGAAATTTAAGAGTACCGTTTTTGAGTCTTTAAGGACGTACCTGGCATTAGTGTGTGTAAGGGCAAGAGCGACTGCCACCTCTTCCGAGGAGACTGGGGTGGATGCGGCAGGAAGATGGAGAAAGGCTATGGGTGGTAGTGTGTGCAATTGCCGCGTCTTCGCCCGTGCTATCTGCGTCCACTCATACAGCGTCGGCTTCCGAACTGTAGTGCTTGTGGAGAGCATTTGCGCGGGATATGTGGTGGGCCGAGTAATACGTGGCGTGGGTGTTCTGAGCGACCAGTTTTATTATGAGCTGTGTGTTTGTGCGGCGGGGGCAGGTAGTAGTGTGGCGTCGGCTGCCGGTATGCGAATTTGGAAGCGGTCAAGTATGTGACGTCATGTGAATGCTTGAGTTAGGCCAGTATATTGTGCTTCTCTTTGGGCCCCTATGAGTTCGTGTGTAGTGTCGTGGAGGCCGAACTGGAGAAGATTGGTCGTTTGGGTGTTAGGGGGAAGGTGCATGGCTACCTTGTAAGCTTTACGGAGCATAGCATCTAGGGTGGCTATTTGTTCTTTTCGGAGTTTGAGGTATTTGACTGTAGAGGAAACGGCAGAGTATGAAGGTATGAATGAGGCGGCACAAATTGTGCTCCTTCATGCCATAGTGTTTGGAGGTATTTTACTGTGTAGAGGAAACGACAGAGTATGATGACATGAATCATGCGGCTCAAATCGTGCTCCTTCATGCCATGGTCTTTGGAGGTATTTTACTGTGTAGAGGAAACGACAGAGTATGATGACATGAATCAGGCGGCAAAATCGTGCTCCTTCATGCCATACTGTTTGGAGGTATTTCACTGTGTAGAGGGAACGGCAAAGTATGAAGGTATGAATCAGGCGGCACAAATAGTGCTCCTTGACGCCATGGCCTTTGGAGGTATTTTACTGTGTAGAGGAAACGACAGAGCATGAAGGCATGAATGAGGCGGCTCAAATCGTGCTGCTTCATGCCATAGTGTTTGCAGGTATTTTACTGTGCAGAGGAAAGGACACTGTATGAAGGTATGAATGAGGTGGCACAAATCGTGCTCCTTCATGCTATGGTCTTTGGAGGTATTTTACTGGTAAGAGGAAACGAAAAGGCATCAAGACATGAATGAGGCGGCACAAATCGGGCTCCGTCATGCCATTGTGTTTAGAGGTATTTTACTGTGCAGAGGAAACGATAAAGCATGAAGGCATGAATGAAGCGGCACAAATCGTGCTCCTTCATGCTATGGTTTTTCGAGGTATTTTACTGTGTAGAGGAAACGAAAAAGCATGAAGACATGAACGAGGCGGCACAAATCGTGCTCCTTCATGCCATTGTGTGTGGAGGTATTTTACTGTGCAGAGGAAACGACAAAGCATGAAGCCATGAATGAGGCGGCACAAATCATGCTCCTTCATGCCATAGTATTTGGAGGTATTTTACTGCGTAGAAGAAACTACAGACCATGAAGGCATGAATGAGGCGGCTCAAATCGTGCTGCTTCATGCCATAGTGTTTGGAGATAGTTTACTGTGTAGAGGAAACGGCAGAGTATGAAGGTATGAATGAGGCGGCACAAATCGTGCTCCTTCATGGCATAGTGTTTGGAGGTATTTTACTGTGCAGAGGAAACGACAGAGTATGAAGGCATGAATGAGGCGGTGCAAATCGTGCTCCTCCATTCCATACAGCTTGGAGGTACTTTACTGTGTACAGGAAACGACAGTGCATGAAGGCATGAATGAGGCGGCTCAATTCGTGCTGCTTCATGCCATAGTGTTTGCCGGAAACTTTGCGGATGATGGGCGACAGCACTTCTGTCACCCGGTGGACACTTCTGAGAGCGAAAGTGTTCGGCCGTTGTTCTTGCTGTGAAGGCACAGGATGCAGAGTGTGTTAACCTCCGGAACAGGGCGTCTGGTGATGGGGCCGTGGGGAGGCTCGTATGTTTACGTCATGTTTAGTGTGCGGAAAACAATCATATCCACGTAAGCCATGCGCACTACTAGCGTGTGTGTGATCACATCCTATAAAAATGTCAATACCATGCACACTGTACTGCGAATGGAACCACTACTCACGCGGTATACTAAATAAGAGGTACTTTTTCTAACGTACTTTAATACCCTAATTTTTCTCTCCAAGATTCTTGAAAATTTCCTCATCAAATAAGAGAACTCCCCGACTTTACACCCGACGAAACATCTCCAGCATGCAGCTGAGAGCTTTTATATGATATTTTATATTGACATGGCTAAAGTGAACTCTGCCTGTCTCCAAAAGAAAGTTGCTTGTCGAGCGAGCAAGCATAGGAGACCCTTGTATAAAATTGGCCTTGCTGAAATCACATCAGAGAACAACAAAAGATGTAAAGAAAATTGTTTTTTGAAGAAAGGAAATGGTGCATTATTTCTCTCGCATCTCTGTGCACACCCCAACCGCGCTGAATGGAAGTGAGTGAGTGAGGGAAAACTTTTATTGATACAGTCAAGAGATTCGCGGATTCAAAAGCTCCGTCGTCTTTGTTCTTGGCGCTTGCGATCGGAGTCTTCTCTTCAGCATGGGTGGGCCCCTATTCCAGGGCTCCACTGAGCCATGCTGCATCGCCCGCCGTGCGCTCGCTGGGCCGTGAGCTCGCTGCTGGTGAGACGGCTCTCCCATTGCTCCGCACTCGGGTGTTCGTGTTTGTGGAATGCTTTGTTGCGTTCGCACTCCCAAGTAATGTGATAAAGTGTGGGTGTGGCTCCGCACCACGGGCAGGTGGCCCTGTATTGTGATGGGAACATTTTGTTGAGTATGTGTAGGTTGGAGAAGGTGTTTGTCTGTAGTCTACGCCACATGGTGGCCTCCTCCTTTGTCAGAGCTTTGTGTGGTGGTGGATATTTGATTCTGATCCTCCTGTGTAAGTTTAAAAGTTCTGCGTATCCCCCTCGCAGGCTTGCAGATGTAACTCCGGGGCGTTAGACTGTCCTGCTTGGATTGCTTCGCCTCGAGCTAGGCTGTCTGCCCTTTCGTTTCCCTCTACCCCCGCGTGGCCTGGGATCCAAATCAGATTGTGCCTGGGTTTGTTTAACTCGGTAGAGGCTACCCCGCTGAGTATCCTGAGGGCCGTTTTGCTAATTCTGCCCTTCATGTAGTTTTTGCACGTTTCTTTAGAATCTGTTAGAATATTTAGAGGGCGGCCGGTCCTATAGCCTTCTGCTGCCGCCAGCGCGACGGCAATTTCCTCGGCCTCCGCTGCGCCAGCGACTTTCGCCGTGGCGCTCGTCACTAGGTGTCCTTCGTTGTCTACTACCACCATTGCGGCTGCATGTTCTGCTCCGCATGGATAGACGGCAGCGTCTGTGTAGCCAGTGTTGTCTTTTGGGGCTAGCGTTCGTTCGACGTATTCTGCCCTAGCCTGGCATTGGTGTGCGTGGAGATTAGGGTCCATGTTCTTTGGCATAGGCCCTATGTTAAAGGATTTTCTGAGGTGGTCCGGAACCTCCGCGTATCTATCGACTAGTGCGCACGTGTCCCGACCCAGCCTTTTCAGGAGCGCCCGTCCTGCGGGGGTGCCTCCGAGTCTGATGGTCTGTGCACCCAGCAGCGCTTCCGCGAGTTCGCTGAAGGTGTTGCTGACGCCCAAATGCGGGAGTTTCTCGTTGGACGTGTTTCTGGGTAGGTGGAGGGCTGTCTTGTAAGCCTTTCTGAGGATGGTGTCGACTTGCTCTCTTTCCGTCTTGGTGGTTGCGTGGTACGGCAGGGAGTACGTGACTCGGCTGACGATGAGGCTGTTGACGAGTTTGAGGGTGTCTTCCTCTCTCATTCCGTGTCTTTTCTGGGAGACTCGGTTGATCATGCGGCCCACCTGTTCCGCTGCCTTGCTTAGCAGGCTGATGGTGTGGCTGCTCTTGCGGCTGCTTTGCAGCCACATTCCCAAAATTCTAATCCTGTTCTTCTCGGGGATGTGTTGTCCCTCGAGGGTGACTTCTAGTGTTGCCTGGGTGGGATGTTTGCCAATTCTGAGGAGTTCCGATTTTTCCGTCGAGCATCGTAGGCCCCGTTCTTTGGTGTAGTTTTCCACGCAGGTGTAGTTTTCCAGCCTCTTCCAGCCTCTCTTGCTTTTCACCGAGTGATCCCTGAGTGGTGCAGATTGTGACGTCGTTGGCGTACTTTGCATGCTCGATACCTTGGATCTTCTTTAGTCTGTTTGCTAAGCCGATTATTGCCACGTTGAAGAGGACGGGCGATATGACGGATCCTTGGGGTGTGCCTTTGCAGGGGGTGTGAAAGACGTCGCTTCTCAGCTCGCCCATGCCCACTGTTGCTGTTCTGTTGCTTAGGAAGTCCCTGATGTAGTCATGGGTTCTCCTCCCGCAGTTGGTATTGTTTATGCCCTCCATGATGGCAGCGTGGCTCACGTTGTCAAATGCCCCTTTTATGTAGAGGGCCATGACCACGTTCTCACCCGCTTTTGGCATCGTCTCGAGCACTTCCTCCTTGAGTTGGAGTAGCACGTCTTGTGTAAAGAGGTTGGCCCTGAATCCAAACATACTGTCCGGGTACAGTTGCTCTTTCTCCAGGTAAGATTGAATTCGTCTGGTGATTACTTTCTTGTAGAGTTTTCCCAGGCACGACGTGAGGGATATCGGCCTGAGGTTCTCTATTTGTAGCTTCTTGCGTGGCTTCGGAATCATTACGACGACGGCATGTTTCCATTCCGCCGGAACTCTTCCTTCTTGCCACAGTGTGTTGAGGTATTTGGTTAGTTGGTCGATTGCATAGTCGCTGAGATTTCGGATCAGGGAGTTCCGGATCTTGTCCGCTCCTGCTGCCGTGTTTTTCGTTGCCGATCTGATCGCTTCTACAACTTCTTCCCTCGTGATGGGTCTGTCCATAGTGGGGTTGTCTTCCCCGCGGTATTCTTCTTTGTAGTTTTCGACCTGATCTCTGCCGTAGCATTTGATCTTGACTTCTTCTCCCCCCAACCGTAGAAGTTCACCGGTCTAGGTTTGTACATGATCTTGGAATTCTGCTTTTTTACATCCGCGCGCGGTGAAAAGAACGCGTGTGCACGAGAAGCGTTCGCACGTGACGAAGAAGCAGCTGCCCTCCTCAGCGCCGGTCACAGACCTCGATCCTCCGGCCATGGATAGCACGAAGACGTCGAGAGAATCCAGAACCTCCAAGAAGGCGAAGAAGAAAGGAGCCCAACATTCGAAAGACACGGAACGGGAGAAGGACTCGTCCAGAACATCGCGCAAGAAGCGAAAATGCGGCACCGAGAGATCTCCCGAACGCCACAGCGGCGCAAGAACCCAAGAACTCGCCGATGAAAGCAAACAGGCTTCTGGCCAGGCAAGCACGCATGAAGCCCTCGTCGACGCACCGACAATTAAAGCAGCAGATGTCCCTGGTACTACCGGATCCGATCAGCAGCCAACGCTGTCCCACCTCCCGACTGCTGAGCGCGGCGACGTCACCACGAGCCGACTACAACCGCAATGCCTCGCGGAGACAAAGGGTACCAATATGCCACCTTCGAGCGAGGGCCAAGCGCTGCTTCCAAAAGCAAGCGACGACTTAGCTGCTGCACCAAGCGGCGCTCCTCCGGACCTCACCACCGTTCCAGCTGAGCAAGTCCAGAGCGCTGACACAGAACCGCGTCACACGACTCGGACCATACGCAAAGCGACTCGAGTCCAACCCGGCGTTGAGGCTGAGGAAACGACCAGGCCAAGCTGCCCTGAAGAGCAGCCTAACGCGAGGTCCCAGAGCGCGCAGGCGCAGCCCACCGTGGAGCGAACTGAAGACGGGAAGAAGCATTAGGGTTTTCGAATCATGGTAAGCAACGCCCACCGAAAAATGAAGCATAGGTCTCAATGACTTTACATGAGTGATGACGTGCCTCTAGCTGTGCGCTTCTTGTACCACGAACCCCATTGAGCCCAACACACAGCGCTGTTGAGAGCCTGTTCAATTTTAAACATGAGAGGTTTTATATTTTCACAAGTTAAAGGGCAATGATGTTCATGAGCTCACCAAATTTTGCAGTAAAACTTTGCACCTTATCGCTTCATCAAGGGGAGTTACAGGGAATCATGATGTTATAATGAGCCCTTTTAAAGATTACCTAATATCATTTTGAATGCCAGTGCGTGGGCCCCATCATTGTTTCTACTTTTCTGGATTAGCTGCTTCCCACTCTTGCCCCTTGCTGCCAGCAGATTGTGAGCTGAAGCTGCGTATTTTCAAAATTGGCTGCTCTTGTCCTGCAGTCTTGTTTTCCCGCATTGTGGCATGTTTTAGTTTTTTGTGCAGGATATAACTCACAATTGTAACTACTGAGAAAACGTTCGACAAAAATAGTGTTACGTGATTAAACGCACATTGCACGCAGGAAAGCAAAGTCGGCAGAGACACGTAATACTGCTTACGGCGCAAGCCCTCCCTCTCACTTTGTGAACGCTGTCATTGCGCATTGCCGCGAGATGTAGCCAGGTGCTACGCAGCTGGCAATTCTACCTCTGCATGGCTCTACGTAGCCGCCGCCGCAACCTTTCTCTTCTGCGCGCTGACCCGGCTTGACGGTATGACGCGATAGCTAACGGGCTGATGCTCATATGCGCAGAATTGGTCTTCCCTTATTTAACATTCAGAGGTAACTTGGAATCTTCATACTACCCTTGCTGCTGCGATTAAATGGTGTGTCACTGCCCTGGGATGACAGGTGCAGCCACCGGTGGAATTTGTGCGGTACAGGTTGTTCTTGCCGAGCAACCTCGCGTGACCAATCGTAAATTTAAATGCCACCTACGAGGCTTCGTGTGGACAGCCTGCACGTGCCGCAAGCGTTTGGCTGCGGTGATAGCCTACTGGTCTTTGAAGCTGATCTGTTCGCGCCGCCACGGGTTCGACTCCCAATAGTGGATAATGACGCGATTTCTTTTTCTGCTTCTTTTTCTGTATGCTCCCTTGGTGCACATAAAATCTACGAAGCTGCTCGGCTCTGAACTTCCGGATTAATGCTTTCGCATTAAGAGGAAATAAATGCGTTGACTGCACGAAACTAAAAACCATCGCTTACCCAGGCTGCATGCAAAGCTCGGCGGTAGAAGTGCGTACACAGTGATGCCTTGGAAAGAAACAGCGCCGGGTCGGCTTTTAGTGCACAGTCTATCACTCCAATAGGCTCTAAAAGATTGCCTACCTTCCAAGAGAGATAACTTCCTATGCCTTCATTGCAAGGATGAGCAACACAGGAATTTTACTCAGTCGTTCCAGTGCACTATTGGCTTTTTTCCACGTAGATTGGCGCAAATTGCGACCTTCGGAGTTTTGAAGTTGAATTATATATAGCTGCGCTTCTTGTACGCAGTGTCGTTCATAATTGGTGAACGACATGCTCGGATGAGAATATGGAGACGGTTTGCATATTCATGTCCTGTTTTGCACCACCCTCCGCTTGCAGTCAGTCGCCTGGAAAATAATAAAGTATTCGATATGACTCAGGTTTCTTAATGTCTCAAATAAGGATGAAGTAAGAAATTCGGGACTCTTAAAAGTAAGGACGCCCGAATTTGATTTCATTGCTCCTTTCCATCCCTTTATCACTTTTGTCCTATTAAAATGTTCGGCTCTCCACACAGCTTTAGGCAAAGGCACATTTCGTTTTGGCCGATACCTTTTGCTGGTCAGGTAGACAATGAGAATGGAGCAGGAGTGTAGCAAATAATTGATTCGGTATATTGTTTCATGTGCATTCTCACATATCGCACACACAAAATGCTTGAGAACGACATAGCGGAAACCTAGTTCTTCCTGCTATGGCGCGCCCTTCCAGAGCCCTGACGTCCCAAAAAGGAGCACTTGCATCAAATGTTGCGCCGGGACATCGTGCGTATTACTAGCCGTCATCGTGGCGGTGCTTCTGGCACTTCGAGCCCCCTCCCGTGAACATCACTACGAGACCTGCGACACGCTGGCATGCGCCGCCTACTCGAAGCGGCTCCTAGAGTCCATCAACTCCTCAGTGAAGCCTTGCGATAGCTTCACTCATTACGTGTGCGATGGCTGGAATAGTCGCTACGAGGCAAGCGTAAATGACGTTGCCCTGCTGTCTGCTCTTACTCGAATGTACCATATCGTTCGAGATATGAACGTACCCAAGAGTGGGCAAAATGTGATGGAACGCGCCGCAGCTTTCTACCTCAGTTGCGAATGCGTTGGGAAAGCCCGCTGCAACGAATTATTGAACGTCGCACTGGCTCTGCAAGCAGCGAATGTCGTGTGGCCCCTCAAGGCGCAGCGTCCGGATCTTCTGCACACCCTGCTTCACGTGTCGATCCGACTTCGTTGGGCAGGCATCCTTGCTTTCGATGTAAAAGCTACTGGGCCAAAAAAAAATACTTGGTGCTGCGACCACCGCAAGAGTTCTACATACTGGGCCGGAGGGCAAAAGAGCAACTCCGTTCCCCTGGCAGCCGGCAACATTATTTCGAGGTACTGAAAACAAGCCTCGAGGCCGCAAGCAGCGCTGCAGGTCACGGTGAGTCGATGACATTTGAAGAAACACGAAATATTGAACTAAGGATATGGGACGTCCTTTGGAAAAGAGCTGCAGTACATCCCACGTTCATTATGAAAGACCGGCTTTTCTACAATTTCGTCCCAAACCTCACGCTGGATTGGTGGAAGCTAGCTTTGCGAGACTATGGTGTGGCACTGCGCGACAATGAACGTGTCGTGTTCGTGAGCGATGCCTTTCCTTTTCTTCACGCGTTCTTCAATATGTGGAAGAAGTACGGGGAGGAAGAGATGCACCTTCTGCTGTCCTGGTGTACGGTTCAGGTGGCGGCGTGGTTTGCTAACCAGGAGCTTCTAATCAACTTCTACGGCACCGAGCAGAAGGTGGAGATCGTGCACCGGGCGTTCTGCTTCAGCAAAACTTTCGTCGTGACCGGCGACGCCCTGCTTCACAGGTGGGTTTGGTTCCTGATAGATTCGTTCTGATAGTTCAGCTCTTATAGTTTGGTTCGTGACTGCAGTGGTAGTTCTCGAGTTGTGCCTATTAGTTTTGTCCTCGTCTTCCACATTAAGATTACAGTTGTAGTGATGAAAGTGTATAATTGTTTGTTTTATTCGCGCTGATATGTTTTGGTCGGCATATGCTGTATAGCCATTTGCAAAAAAAAAATAATAATTTGCTGCCGTGCTATCAGGGTGGCGTAGCAAGGTCAGGCACTTTCCGGGCCTTTTGCTATGCCTCGAGCGACAATTTGTATGAAATTGCCTCAAATAAAAGAAACAGACACTAAAATAAAAGCAGCTTCTCTCTGCCCATTTCCCTCTCTCCGCTTTTCACTGCGCTATGTGTCACAGTGACCGGTCAAGAATCAACATCCGTTGTGTCCTCAGGCGTGTGTACAGGTCCGCTTTGGGCCACAGCCGGGTTGTGACGACTTATGAAATTAGACGTAAACAGCGGTGTGCTCCTGAACCTCAGAGACCTTTAGGTTCATTTTAACATTACATCATGATATGAAATTAACACACAGCACACATTTTCAGGTTCAGCGACGCCACACTTCCTGCGGGTCTTCGGCTTCAAGCACGGGCACTGATTTTGGACGTTCGCCGGTCTCTGCATGGCCGGCTTCTTCGCTGGAAGTTTTATGATGAGAACCTGACAGTGGTCCACGACTGGAACACTACATCTTTGGCGCTGCTGTATTTCGAGAATCCGGGAGGAGTGGACTCCGACGACAAATCAGGGATGTACGGGCGGACATGCACCCCGATAAAGACTCTTCCGAAAGAAGTTTCCACTAGTCATCCAAGTGCCTTACAGACAATCAAGTTGGAGTATATCTCACAGAAATGAATCAAAAATCCAATGTTCTGGTTTTCTCTGAAAGCCGGATGGGTATTTAATTGGTTCGTTCCGAAATCCGGTTGACACTATATATGCATGGAATTATACCGACGCGTTTAACTTAGTTGTGCTGTAGAGAAGATCCTTGACTGTAGCTAAGCACTTGAAGACATTAATTGAAAATAATTTAATCGATCCTAACCAACGAGGCAGAGCTGCTGTCTACCTAGTGGGCTTGATACTTGTAATGTCAAGTAATGCCGTACTTCTAATTAAATCCTTTCAGAAAAAGAATGTGCACAATTGCGTGAGTGATACGTCCCACGGCTTTACACAGAAGCGAGTCAGCCTTTTTAAAATCTGTCTTGTAGGGTATGATGGTGTTATCACCTTTACCAGGCGTGATGTGTGTGCATCCGCCGCGCATGCGCCTTCATGTCTTATATTTAGACGTGTCGGCTTCTGAATTCAGCTTCTGTTTGCGCTCGTCCAGTCACATCTTCCGTCGTCGTGTCGTCTCATTTGCGCATAAGTGTTGATGATATTACAACTAGCCAACACGGCTACAACCGATTGCAGCATTTATTACTTGAAACTACTCATGACTTCATATTCGCTCTCGAAAAACCTATAGGCAAGTTGACGTCATATTTGGTATCAAAAGGCTTTTACCACGTGTCTCTCTCAGAACTGACGCAAAAACTTCAACTCTTTCTTGCCTGTCATAACGTTACAAACTGCATTAAATATCTTCCAATCCGGTATCAGTAAATGTAATTTCAAAGTCACGCATCAGGCCTTTCGGTAGGGTCTGGTGTGCAGTATGCACCATAGAAATGCGTGTGGAAACAATGTATTCTTTGTTTATATCAACAACCTGATGTCAAGTGCCACCGCAACAGTGTGAACGTTCGCAGGGGCTGCAGTATATACAAAAAATAGGTCCCATGAGAACCATGTAAGTCTGTACCATGCATATCGTAGAACAGCGAAGCGATGTTTAGAATTAAAGATGACGTTCAATCGCGTACACTAAATGTTTACAACCTCATTAAAAAAGTCATTTTGATGTATGAAGTTGAAAGTCAATCCTTTGAAGTAGTTTAAGAATAAATACATTAGGCAGTTGTATTCCCCTCTGATCTGTAATAGAACAAACATACATCACATGTTTCGTGAAAAGCAGTTTTGCGCTTTTTTCTCATATGCGATTTAACCCGGCTACAACTCCACATTCACAATTAGTGACATGCTGCTCTCTTGTCCGCTCTCTGTACTTGAATACAATATGCTGTGGAATGTAATTGGAATTCCTCTGCTTTCCGAAATTTTAGTTTGCCAACAGGCACTGTAACCAAGGCGCACAAGATGTTTTTTTTTTAATTGTTGTGCTGGTAACGGTTATTTTCGTTGTGCAACTATAATATCGCTCAAGAATATTCTTGTTAGAAAGGAGAAGAAAAAACAACCACACGCCACCAGTGGGATCCGAGCCCAAGACCTCCGAATTTCGCGTCCGGTGATCTACCAACAGAACTACGTCGGCGGCAGTCCAGTCTTTTCCTTTGAGGTGTATTTACGTTCTGCCTGCAGCCTAACCCTGAAAGTGTTTACTGGCACTCCCCTCGTCAATAGCGGCGGACGTAGTACGTACTGTACTACCGTGACTGTGACCTGTAACGTCGTCGAATGTGGCGCGCGGTAGGTGTGTGAGGACCTTCTGTCACGTATTAGGCGACAATCTTTGCCTCTTTGTTGTGCAGCGACAAAAGTTTATGCGGGAGGGCTTTCAAGCTCTCGCAAGGAAGGAAAAAAAAGACAGGAAATAAAGAGAAAGAAAAAATTAATGTGAATTATCCCCAGCTAGTCCAAGATATACAAAGCGAAAGCGAGACTGAGCCGGTTTTCACTGACCCACGGAGCCGGTTGCGCGCCTTTCCTCTCGTGAAAATGAATGGTCTTTGCTAAGTTGTCAATGCCAATGAAAACGATGAACGCCGTCGGCTAACTTGTAATGTTTGGTTTTTGAGGAAAGCAAATGGCACAGTAACCGTCTCACATATCTCGGTGGACACCCGAACAGCGCCGTAAAAGAAGGGATAAAGGAGGGAGGGAAAAAGGAAAGAGAAAAATGAAAACTGAATGTTGGATTTTGAGGAAAGGCGCAGCGCTGCGCAGCGGTGGAACACCTTTGGCTCGGTGCTACTAGTGGCGCATACGCAGTAGTGACGAGGGAACGAGAGAGAGAGAAAATTTGTAGTGGCTTAGCTCGGCTATGCCAGGATATACGTAGCGAAAGCTAAGGCATAGCATAGTTACCCTTGGTTAATCTTGACTGCAAGTCCAGGTTAGTCTGGTTGTCTAGCTATGTTATTTTCGCATTAAAGACAACAGAACTGTGGTTGCAGCGCATGGGGGTTCTACTTTTCAATCCTCTGGCATGTTATCAGGCATGCGACGCTGCTGGCGAAGCGAGCGGAGCCAAGGGCAACGACGAAGAATACGGTGTGACGTCATACCAAACGGCGGCGGTGGCGAGCCGCGTAGTGTGACGTCATACCAGATGGTGCGGCGAGCGCGCAAAGCACAGTAACCGTCTCACATTACTCGGTGGACACCCGAACCGCTTCGTAAAAGAAGGGGCAAAGGAGGGACGGAAAGAAGAAAAGACAAAACTGAAAATTGAAAGTTGAATTTTTTTTTTGTGATGTCAGTGTACTTTAAAGATCCCCAGGTGGTCGAAATTATTCCGGAGTCGTCCACTGCGGAAGGAAGGAAGGAAGGCCTCAGATGTTGCTGGCACATATCCACTACGGGGCAGTGGCCAAGACACAGGCGGTTAATTGTTGCATACAGGAATCTTTTGACAGGAAAAGGAGTGGCAATAGTATGTAATCTGATAGATTGGAAGACGGAAGAAAAGGGGTCTTGTTAACTAGGAGATCGAGGACGGGATAATGGCCTAATGTGCATAACAATGCAATGTCTGTAATTGTCCACTGCGGCACGTCATTCTTCCTTTCTTCTTTCGCGCCCTTCTTATCCCTTCCCTTACTGCGGGGTTCAGGTGTCCAACGATATATGACACAGATACTGCGCCAATTCCTTTCCCCCCCCCCAAAAAAAATTAAAGTTGCATCTTGAGGTAAGGTGCAGCGCTGGCAGCGGCGGAACACCTGTGGCTCGGTGCTACTACTGGCACATGCGCAGTTGTGACTAGGGAGCGAGAGAGAGAAATGCGCCGTGTGTCGTCACTGCTCCTCGCGTTTGCGTAGCGTATCTCTCCAGGAATCACGCGAAACTCCCAACCTGCGGCCAGTAAAGCTTTCGCTTTTAAAAGGAACAAGACAGAATAAATATCTTGCGAAACATGGTTTATCAAGACTGCATGAGGCAGGATAACTAGAGTAATAGGGGCATAAGCTCTGGGGTGTTGAATATGACTTTTAAAGGATATATATATATATAATGGTTAAAAAGACCATTCATGATAGGGGTACGATTATTTGCATTGTCTGAAGTGGATATAAGAGTCCTAGGTTTTTCGTTATGATCCTATTGAATAGGTGAATATATATGATTTAGAAAAGCATACACCTAGCGGTGAATATTTTTTTTAATGTGAATGCTTTTCTAAATCATCCACCTTCCGCCATCGCAGACGACATTTTCATTGGTCACGACGTCATTTCTTCAGGATTATGTTTTGCGACATACTACAACAGAGAGTTGGCTACACTGAGCCCGGTTTCTCCGATAAAGATCGCTGTGTAGATGTTGATTGTTTGCAGTGGAAGCGACATTTTTCACAATCACACGTAGCTAGAATTTATACCGTTTGTGGTGCGGGAATGCAGAAGCCAAGGCCGGCCACCAGGAAGGCTTAGTGGACATGGGCGAGTCGCTGGTGGCCAACTGGCAACTCGCCGCTCGAGGTTCTTTCCTGAATCTGTATTCTCGGCGTCTGTCCAAGGTCATCCAGGAGCTGGGATTGTACATACTCCACGCCGATACGAAGGAACCAGACGTGTCCCTGCTGCCGTACGCCTTCAGCTTCCCGTACTTCGATCATGGAGCCACTGACGCGCTCAACTACGCCGGGATCGGCAGTCGCATGGCGGAAGCGCTTAGCCAGCTCTTCTTCTCGGCCTACTTTACGTCTCCGAAGGCATCAGCCGCCTTCAAGAACCAATTTCATTGCATGGTGAACGCCACATCCAGTAAGGTGAGACCAGAGCCAAGCTCTTCATAGTTGTTAGCAAACTGTGTAAATGTGAGTCACCCTGCATGAGTGATCCCACGTGTGTTATCGGGCTGCTTGTAGAGGTTATCGCTCTGCACTTTACTAAGGGCAAAAGGACTCAATGAGAACCCCTACACCCTGTCAATTCGTTCAGTTTTCCTTAACATGACCGTCTGTACAGGGCCCCGCTACAGTCCGATTGAACAAAGCACATTTGATACGGAAGAAACAACAAGTGAAGGGGCGGCATCCCATGTGGTTCCAGTCATTCTTCCATGAGTCTTTCACAAACTCAGCCTTGTGCGAATGGGGTAGTGCGAGAGAGGCGCACTACCTCGCTTCAAGAACTGTACTGCATCTTGGTAAATGCAACGAGAGGGCACCACCACATTCACCATGTGGGGGAGATGTGACGTAAACTTCCGTAGCATCTGTATTTTAATTGACAGTTACATCTTGCGAAAGTGGTCGTCTTCGTGAGCTATCGAGGCACAGACTGCAGCTTACAGAATGAGTGGTGAGGTTTCCTGGCAAAAATATCGCATGCTTTTCTATACTTGCGCAATCTGCCGTCAACGCAGCGTCCCGTTTCCTATAAGCGACCTATAGCACCTGCCAGCGGTATATCGTAGGCAATTTCCTTCTTGCATTACTTGCTCTTGGTTTTATGCTGTATCGATAACAGCAGTTGAGCTTAAAAATCAGCATGTATTAAGGTAGAGCCAGAAGTGATAGTGACAAATGGTCGCCATGGTGTGTGTCGTGGTGAAAACTCCGCTAGCAAGGAGTTCGAAAACATTTTTGAATCAGTGATATTTCCCTACTCTTTTTATCAACATTGCCAACATTCCAATATTGTTGTGTTTAATGTAGTTCAGTTTGTGCAACGGTGCCTTCTCTATTGTTTCATGAATTAAAATCTACTTGAGCTTCACACATGACGCTGTCATTGCGTGGCCCCTGTGTGGCTGCGGTCACAGCCGCAGCCTGATGAAACGAAGCTTCTGTGTTTGGCTTGGGAAGGCTGGAATCTCCCTCGGGTATGCCATTTTTTTTTTAGTGATGCTGCGAGGAACGATCAAATGCTTGCCTCCTTTCCAGCTACAAACGGGTATTACTTTTAAATATTGGCGAGCTCTCATAAAATTTGACGCGGCGAATCTGCGACAGCCAGGGTTTCAACCGTCTCGCCTCTGCTTGCGCTTCGAGTTTTCTGGGGCAAGTCGGTCGGCCCCTTCGTTTCGGCAGTTGCCCCCGTGAGCGGTGGCAACTCAGATTTAGTTAATTTGTGGTCGGGACTGCAGCCGCGCAGGATTCATGCGGCGTGAAGGCAGATGTAGCCTATCGAGTATTTTATAATTGCTCGTTTTGAGTCCCTGAAGACTGTGCGCGTGCGGTGGTCAGCGATCGCTTGCGCCATAGCTGACTCTTCCGCTGCGGTGGGGGAGGGGCGCGCACCGTGGCGGCGGAGATAAGGCTAGACTGCGGCGTGGTTTCACAGACCACGCATATTGTTGCTTCTTGCCTTGCCGCGTACATGTAGGCTGCGTGTTCGTCGGAACGAGAGACATCATCCAGTGCCCGTGCTTCGTGCTGAAGGCGCGCTTCGTGTCGGACAGAGAGCATGTTCTTGGGAAGCAGTTTGACAACGAGGTGGCTATCTACGCCTGTGGGGTTGTTGGCTGTGGAATGGGGATCGCCTATTGGGTGGGCATGCAGCCAGTCAAGGATGAGATGCCCGTTTGCTTCTCGAGAGGCGATGAAATTGGGCTGTCTTGTGCGCCTATATAAGTTCTGTAAGAGTGTTCTAAGTGTCGAGTTAAAGCAGGTGTTGCGTGCTGGCATATGGCAACCGTACGAGACAGACTTGTACACCGAGCGGATGATGCTTTTTACTGCCCCGTGACCTTTAGCGAATATGATAGTAAGAGTAAGAGCATACTACCCTGATATGAGAAATGCCTGTGTTAGCGAGCAGAGGATTTCTTCATTCATTCCTCTGTGGTATGGGGCGGATACAAGCCGATTAATAGGTGAGCTGTGGTGCCAGCATGCCCAAGACCCGAATGGTCCGGATGGAAGGTATGGAATGTGTGTCGATGTGCAGCGTGATGAGCTTGTGTGCTTCGGAGGCAGGTCGGCGCACTGTCCTGTCATGGGTGACAAGTATTTCCGATTTTTGGGAGCCCGTGAGGCCCTTCGCCAGTACGAATGTGTGGACGGTGTCAGTGGGTCTCTGGAGGGAGCTCTGGATCTTCCCGTCTGAGTCAGAGTTCGTACAGAGTGTGATATCGTCGGCTCAAAGGGAGTGCTTTACGTGAGATATTGCGCGCAAAAAGGAGGAGGGGGAAGACCCCTCATGGTGACGTCAAATATTTTTCAAAGTGGAGGCGTGTCATACGCTGTCAAGCGCGGTCATCGTTGCCTGAACCGTGACGTCGCCCGTAAGATTCCGAGAAGAAGAGTGTTTATTTCTAGACATACAGGTGGTGGTGGTGGAAAACATTTATTAAAGGCTATTTACAGGCCAGCCCCTTACGAATTCTAGGAGGTGTCAAGAGTTCAGAGCCCTGTGGCTTCCGCGGTAGCTCGGGTCCTAGCGACGAGGGCTCTTTGGCTCTGTAACCCAGAGCAGCCGAGCAGGGCAGCCTCCCAGCTCACTCGGGTATGTGAGGGGAAAGGGGGGTAAGCAGGGTTAGAGGGGCATGCGCACACCATGGGGAACACGTCGGAGAACGCGCATCCACAATGCGGGCACTCCCGCTTAAAAGCCAGATTAAAATATTGCAGTAGTGCCGGGCACAGTACCGTGTTGGAATATATAAGGGAAGGAGAGAACGCTCCTCCTTTTCGGTTAGCCCTTTTGCACGTAGATGAAAGCGGCTATGCTGTGTTTGATAAAGTTGAATTAATTTCTTTGTAAGTAATAGCCGGATTAGGTTCTGATACTCAATCGGCGAGTGTCGAGACGATGCCCGGCTGTTGAGCGTGCGGGCTGAGGCGTCTGCAGCCTCGTTTCCCTCTTGTCCCGCGTGTGCAAGGATCCAGATGACAACACGTGTGACCGGGCGTTCCCGGTACTCGAATCTGCGTAAAATGTTGGCGGTGCGTTGAGATGTGCGTCCTTGTAGATTTCGACAGTCTTCCCGCGAGTCAGTAATGGTAACCCGGGAGTCTGGTTCTGCAACGGCGAGTGCTATGATGTCTTCCGCCGCGTGTGTATTGTTTGGGGCACGGAAAGAGAGTCCCTGGACGTACGTGTTTTGATGGATTACAGCGGCCGTGTACCATTCGCCGTGGTGTGGGCTAGCAGCACCCGTGTAGAAGACTTCGTAGTGAGAGCCATAGCGGCCGTTAAAGTCCGTCGCGCCCGCGGTTCGACGGCCCTTGTGAGTCTCCTTTGGCATGTTCTGTGGCAGAGGTTGTACCTGCAGCGCGTGGCGCCAGTGCTCAGGAACCTTGATCCTTTACTCTGCATGCATGTTGCAGGCATTGTTCAGGCGTTTTAGGGGGCTTTTGCCGGCTAAGGATTTGTTCAACCGCAAGTATTGGCTGTTTAAGTGCTCCTCATGTAGCTACACAAAGGTGTTGGTCATCCCGATATCGATGAGCCGTTGATTGGACGTCGTTTTGGGGAGGTCGAGGGCGCGCTTATACATTTCGCGAAGGATCACCTCTAGGGCATGCTCTTCACATACAGGAAATGGGCTTCAAGCGAAAAGCAACATAGGTAGCTTGAGAGATGCTCGAGGCCCGGAGAAGGGAGTGCAGCAGTACATGTGCACATTAAAGGCAAATATACATATAGAGAATTAAATTATGCAGTATGGTAAACAGCAAAAACAGGGGAAATACTAGCGTTCGGTGAAACAAACTAGAATGAATGCAGTATTAACGGTGGCAACGTGCCTAAACTTTAAAAAAAACGGGACAAAGAACAGAGTGTGCGGCATTGATTAAATATATCTTAGTCTTTAATAGGCGCGGTAAAGATGCTTGGGTTCTTTATGCTCTGATGATTTAGTGTATATGGTGAATCGAAACGAATGCTCTGATTTCCGTGTAACGTCCTCGCTCCAGGAAACCCTCATATTTGCTCGCTTCTGGTATGAAAGCGTTTTTCATATAGGTTCTTCACGAAGGCGGATGAGCATTGTAGTGATAAAATAAGGCAGTGTAACAAGCGGTACTCAAACGTGGTATGCACCGGGTGAATCCTATATGGTGGAAATAAGGCTTCATCAGTGTCTCCGGCTTGAATGTTCCCTCTCGCAGATCGACCGGACGTCATACGCACCATACCTGGAGCCCCTCTCTCTGGAGACTGCTCTGTACGCGTACCGGGCGCGCAACACCGGGACGGACGTGCGTGTCCGCGGCCTCGAGTTCCTGACCCCAGAGCAGCTCTTCTTCGTCGCCGCGTGTTATGTGCGCTGCGTGAGGCCCAGCGGACCTCGGGGCGTCAAAGACGGGCAGTGCGACAAGGCGTTTCGGCACGTCGCCGAGTTTGCCGATGCGTTCCAATGTGCGCCAGGAACGCGCATGAACCCCTCGCATCGGTGCGAACTTTTGTAACCCCCATCCTGCGGCGTCCCGAATGAATGAATGAATGAATGAAAAACTTTATTGTATAAGGGTTATTTCTCGCAGCGTAGGTGGAGCCCTCAGTCCAGGGCCCCAGCGGCCTTTGTAGTCTTGCGAGCCCTGTCGATCAGCTTGAGCTGCTCTTCAGGCTTCGAGCTGGACAGCGCAGCCTCCCACTGCTCCGGTGTAGGTGTGTTGTTTATCGGCGCTGCCTGCATTTTCTGACAGGCCCATGTAACGTGGTAAAGCGTTGCGTGTTCACCGCATAGCGGGCATTTGTTTTCATAAGTGGATGGATAGATTTTGCTGAGTAAACTCAGATTGGGGTATGTATTAGTCTGTAGTCTCCAGGCAACCGACTGCTGTTCACTAAGGTCTTTGTGGGGAGGCGGGTAGGTCCTCCGGAGGGCTCGTTGGTGTTCTAAGATGGCTCCATACCGTCTAGTGACTGCGTCCAGTTCCCCTTCGGTGCGCGCCTCCCGGTTGGCGTATGCTCGGGCATTGGCGTCCGCAAATTGGTTCCCTTTGACAGCCTCATGGTCTGGTGTCCAAGTGATGAAGCATCTCGTAAAAGTGATTGTCCTCGCCTTGAGTATGTGAATGGCTGCAGAGTCTCGTGTGGAGGGGCGGAGGATTTTTCAAGCCGCAAATGTACGGCTTTTCCCTCCACCTCCTTCCACTTCTTTGTGGAGAATAAAACTTGTATATATGTATGTATGTGCGGTGGTGGTTTGAGTGAAGTGAAAAAAAAGACAATGTTTGTCAAAATGGCCGAGCTCGTTTGTCCCAGTAGAGAATTTGTGCAATGCATTAAATAGTGGCACTATTATCAGTATAAAGATTAGTTTTTACGTCGATATATCTGATAGTAATCGTCACCGTCCTGTTATACGGAAGCAATCTTTAAACCCCATAAATCATTTAACCTGCTAATGAAAGAATCACTGACGAGGAGGAGGATAATCTTTATACATCAGTAAAGATAATAGATAGCTCTTTCCTGGAAGGCTTCTCAAGAGCCCTCTGGCCTCCCCTCCAGCCGAGCCCAGGCAATGAGTCTGCGCTGTTTGCACGCTCGTGTGGCCAGACGGGCGGTCTCCCACATGGGTGTGTGAATGGGCGGTACACGGATGCGATATGGGCAAGCCCAGATGTAGTGATAGAGTCATGGATCATATACTATCTCCGCAGGTTTTGCAGTATGAAGGGAAGACAAAAACAAGCGAAAATCAAAACAAAATAAGCGAAAACAAAGTCGGCAGTGACACGTAAGTCTGCTTACGTGTGAGAAGGTGTAAGCCCGCCTGCTCACTTGGCTAAGGTAGTCGTAGCACGCTGCGGCGTCATGAAAACCGATGTGCTCGCAGCTGCCAGTTCTACCTCTGCATGGCGCTACGTATCCGGCGCCGAAACGCCGCTGCACCTCTTCGAGCTCCGCGCTAACATAGTGAAAGAAGTCGCTGCCTTACCGCGGCCAGCGCCCCGCTACGCCACCAGCTGGCGCATCAGTTTCCATTTGGGCGCCGACTGTCTCCACGAAGTCATTCTCAACTTTTACCTTCATTGGTCCCTAGCAGTTCTCGTACCACTCCTGGCGCAGCGGTTAAGCGTTGCGCCACTGCCATGGGATGGCAGGCGCCGGCACCAGTTGATCTTATCGAGCAACCTCGCGCAACCTCGTGCAAGCTTACCCGAGACACTCGGGTAAGCTCGGGTAGTAATTCGGCTTGTTAGGCAGCGGCGCAAGTTCGAAAGAGCGTACGTATAGATACGATGAAAAGAATCTTGGTCGCTGTTTGTGAATGGCGACCGCGTTGAAGGCAAAACGCCCGAATGTTGTGCTCCCGTGGGCTGTGCGATGTCAGTCCACGTTAAATATCCCCAGGAAGTCGAAATTATTCTGAAGACCACTACGGCACCTCTTTCTTCCTTTCTTCTATATATAGCTGGCGTTCAGTGCGACATGGTTGGGTCAGCTCGCTGAAGAAGCGCATGCGCTCCCTGGAAAAGCCCGGCTCCAACATTGCCGCCTCCCGGTTGACGAGACCTCGGGCATGGTGACTGTGGCTTCGTTGCCGGGGTTAATAATAATATTAATAATAATAATAATAATAATAATAATAATAATAATAATAATAATAATAATTGGTTTTTGTGGAAAGGAAATGGCGCAGTATCTGTCTCATATATCGTTG
This sequence comes from Amblyomma americanum, assembly GCF_052857255.1. Classification (NCBI taxonomy): domain Eukaryota; kingdom Metazoa; phylum Arthropoda; class Arachnida; order Ixodida; family Ixodidae; genus Amblyomma; species Amblyomma americanum. The sequence continues at coordinate 936,379 of NW_027526494.1, forward strand.
GACACCTGAACCGCGCCGTAAGGGAAAGGATAAAGGAGGGATTGAAAGAAGAAAGGAAGAACAGGTGCCATAGTGCAGGGCTCCGGAATAATTTCGACCATCTAGGGATCTTTAACGTGCACTGACATCGCACAGCACACGGGCGCCTTAGCGTTTTTCCTCCATAAAAACGCAGCCGCCGCGGTCGGGTTCGAACCTGGGAACTCCGGATCAGTACTCGAGCGCCCTAGTGCGGGTGACTACGCACTCTGGGAACCCCGGCAACCAGGGCTTTTGGTGCGTCACCGCCTCAAGCACCAAAAGCCCTGGTTGCCGGGGTTCCCAGAGTGCGTAGTCACCCGCATCAGCTCCACATGACTGGGCTGGCTTATGGCTGGCGAGCTGAGGGTGCAGAAAGCAGTTTCGTGGACTGGACCCAGTCGGAAATTTAAGAGTGCAGTTTTTCAGTCTGTGAGGACGTACCGGGCATTAGTCTCTCTAAGAGCAAGAGCGACTGCCACATCTTCCGAGGACTCTCGGGTGGATGCGGCAGGAAGGTGGAGAGAGGCGATGGGTGGAAGTGCGTGGTCAACGACTGCAATTGCCGCGTCTTCGCCCGCGTCTTAACTGCGTCCACTCATACTGCGTCGGCTTCCGAACTGTAGTAATTGTGGAGAGCGTTTGCAAGAGCTATGTGGTGGGCTGAGTAATATGTGTAGTGTGTGTTCGGGGGGAGAGGTTTGATTATGAGCTCTGTGTGTGTGTGTGTGTGTGTGTGTGTGTGTGTGTGTGTGTGTGTGTGTGTGTGTGCGTGCGTGTGCGTGTGCGTGTGCGTGCGGGCGTGTGTGTGTGTGTGTGTGTGTGTGTGTGTGTGTGTGTGTGTGTGTGTGTGTGTGTGTGTGTGTGTGTGTGTGTGTGTGTGTGTGTGTGTGTGTGTGTGTGTGTGTGTGTGTGTGTGTGTGTGCGTGCGGCGGCGGCAGCAGGTAGTAATGTGGGGTCGGCTGTCGGTATGCGAATTTGGGAACTGTAAAGTATGTGACGTCCTCTGAATGATTGAGTTAGGCCAGTTTATTGTGCTTGTCTTTGTGCCCCTGTGAGTTCGTGTGTAGGGTTGTGTAGGCCAAGCTGGAGACGTTTGGTGGTTTTGGTGCTAAGGGGAAGGTGCAGGGCCAACTTGTAAGCTTTACGGAGCATAGCATCTAGGGTGCGATTTGTTCTTGTCGGAGTTGGAGGTATTTGGCTATAGAGGATCGACACAGTATGAAGGTATAAATGAGGCGGCACAAATCGTGCTCCTTCGTGCCATAGTATTTACCAGAAACTGTGCTCATGAGAGGCGACAGCACATGTGTCACCCGCAGGAGTTTCCTGATAGCGAAAGCTTTAGGCCGCTGATCTTATAGTGAGGGCCCAGAATGCGGAGTATGTTAGCCTTCAGAATAGGGCGTCCATCAAAATAAACGGCGATGGGGCCGTGAAAAGCTATGCGAGAAGGGTCGCATGCTTGCATCATGCTGAGAGTGCGGAAAACAACCGTACACACGTGAGCTATGTGCACTGGTAGCGCGTGTGTGTGTGTGATTAGAGGCGGGCTCGAGAACCAAGTGTATCATATATACGAACTGCGAAGGGAGCCACTACTCAGGGGGTTCGCTAAATAGGAGGTACTCTTTCTAACGTGCTTTAATATCCTAGTTTCCCTCTCGTAGAGGCTTGAAACATTTCTCCTCAAATAAGAGAACTCCCTGACTTTACATCCGGCGAAACATCTTCGGTGCGCGGCTGTTGGCTTTTATATATTTTCTATTCAGATGTCTAAAGTGAACTCTGTCCGTCTCCAAAAGCACGTTGTTCGTCGAGCGAGCAAGCATAGGCGACCCTTGCAGAAAATTGGCATTGCTCGCATCGACAGTTTCACCGGCTGTCGCGCACTTACACGGTCACAACGTGCAATGATCCTCCGCGCGCGCATTGGCTGCGTGTGGACCGGGGAACGACGGGTGCGTCACGGAATCGCGACGAGATATGTGTGTGACGGATGCGGTGCAGTGGAAACACTAGAACACCTGCTCCTTCACTGTACCGCGTTCGCCGATGCTCGTCGCGATATGCTCGCGGCCTATAGGGCGCAGGGCATACTACCAGACTCCATCAAGACGCTATTGTGGCCGCAGGGCAGTGCGCGCATTCTTGAGCGAGGTTTGGTGAGCCTCTGTGCATTCCTAGAACACACGGGCTTGACGTCCCGCCTGTTCTCCGTCAGGCAGTTACACGCAGTGACCGAACGCTCCGCGAGTTCTACCTTGAACGATTAATGACTGGACGCCCCACTCCAGTTGTAACCAACACAGTGCTGTGCGCGTGTGTGATTTAATTCCTCTAAAATGAACTAATCACGCGCACAACCTGGACACATTTCTTATTGTGTAAATAGTTTGTACATATTGCTTCTCCCCCTATCCTCTCTTCCTGTCCCCTCACCTCTTTCATTTCATTTCTCCATTCTGCCTGCTATCCTTCATTTCCGCTGCCCCAGCACAGGTGCTTCAGTATCGATGGCAGATGCCGGGGCTAGCAAAAATCTTTTCCTTCCTTTTTACTATTCTTTTTAATAAAACCACTACCACCACCTTGAAAGCACATCAGAAAACCACAAAGTATGATAAGAAAATTGGTTGTTGAAGAAAGGAATTGGCGCATTAATTCTCTCGCATCTCCGTGCACACCCATACCGTGCGTAAGAAAAAAATGCAGGGCGCTTAAGCTTCGTCTTTAAGAGACGCGACAGCGTGTCGCAGCGTTGCCGACGGTTACACGGAACGCCATCGCCCGTTCGGAGCGACCCGTGGCCCTTTCGTCTTTTCAAGGAAAGGACGCCTGTCTCACATATTTCGGCGGACACCCGAACCGGGTCGTAAGGGAAGGAAAATGAAATGAACAATTGCTTTTAAGGAAAGGAAATGACGCCCGTCTCACATTTCTCCCTGCACAACCGGATCACGCCGTAAGGGAAGGAAAAATCGATCGATCGATCAATTAGTCAATCAATCCATCTATCAGTCAATCCTTGACGCTGACGCGCTAACATTCTTTCCGTTACGGCGCAGTTAAGGTGTCGACCGAGATGCGTTATTTTTCGCTCTATGGCAAAGACGCCGATACCTACGACACCGGCTTTCCTGCACACGAGCTCCTTGATGCTGTCGCGTTAAAAAGGCCCGTCGTAGTGGCTATGGTTAGGGCGCTCAACTACCCATCCGGAGTTCGCGGGTTCGAACCCGACCGCGGCGAGTGAGTTTCGATTGAGGTGAAACGCAAGGCGCCCATGTGCTGCGCGATGTCAGGGCACGTTTAAGATTGCCAGGTAGTCGAAATTATTCCGCAGCCCTTCACTTCGGTACCCCTTTATCCCTTTCTTTTTCCAATCCCTCCTTTACGCCTTCCCTTACGGCGCAGATCAGGTGCCCGCCGATATATGTGACAGATACTACGCCATTTCTATTCCCCGAAAAACAATTTTTTTTTCAATTCTAAGGTAAGAGTGAACGAAGAGAGAGAAAGAGGCGCCGTGCAAGAGGTCTCCGGAATAATTTTTGACCACCTGGGATATTTAGCGTGCACTGATATTGCACAATACACGGGCACCTTTGCATTTAAGATGCAATTGAAAATTTAACATTGGTACTTGAGGACAGGGCATGACGCGGTATCTGCGTCAGCATCTCGATGGACATCTAAACGGCGCCATGAGGGGAGGCATAAAGTAGATAGTGAGAGAGGATAGGATGAAAGAGGTGCCGCAGTGGAGGTCTCTGCAATAATTTGGACCACCTGGGGATCTTTAACGTGCACTGACATCCCACAGCACACGGGCGCCCTTTGCGCTTTGCCTTCATCGAAACGCTGCTGCCGCGGCAGGTTTTCTTCTCGGGGACACCGCCTGAGTAGCCGAGACAACCAGCCACTGAACCACTGCGACTCTATCCACGGCGGCTGACAGGAACTTTAATAATAATAATAATAATAATAATAATAATAATAATAATAATAATAATAATAATAATAATAATAATAATAATAATAATAATAATAATAATAATAATAATAATAATAATAATAATAATAATAATAATAATAATAATAATAATAATAATTGGTTTTGGGGGAAAGGAAATGGCGCAGTATCTGTCTCATATATAGTTCGACATCTGAACCGCGCCGTGAGGGAAAGGATAAAGAAAGGAGTAAAAGAAAGGAAGATGTGCCGTAGTGGAGGGCTCCGGAATAATTTCCACCACCTGGGGATCTTTAACGTGCACTGACATCGCACAGCACACGGGCGCCTTAGCGTTTTTCCACCATAAAAACGCAGCCGCCACAGTCGGGTTCGAACCGGGAACTTCAGATGGGTAGCCGAGCGCTCTAACTACTGAGCCACCGCGGCGCGGCTGAAGTCAGGTGACGTTTGAGGAATGTTGACCCTAATATAGACTGCAGCTTTTTCTGGTGTTTCCGTCTCTGCTCATGCTCTTTCATCAGGGATGGAAGGGCACTGGCACCCTATAGATATATCCTGTGAGTGCACACAACCTGTTCCTGTATCAAGAACGCCCATGAATGCAGAGGTCCTGTTCTGTGAATTCTCCGTGACAGGCTCTTCTCCAGTCGCATCATCAAACAGCTCTTGACACAGAGCAGCAAATCTGTTCTTTACCACTGGCGGATACGATACTCAGGAAAGCCTAAAAGACGGCCCTTCACCTGCCAAAATACACGTCGAACGAGAAGTTGCTCCAACTGGGCATCAGCAACACCTTCAGCGAACTGGCGGAAGCCTTGCTCGAAACGCAGAAGATCAGACTCAGAAGCACTGCTGCAGGGAGAGCGCTCCTGACTAGGTTGGGAAGGGATACGAGCGGATACGCAGACAGATATGCAGACGTACCCGACAACATAAGAAAAACAATAAACGTTAGGCCGCTACCCAAAAACATTTGACCCTAACCTCCACGAGCACAGGAGACAGGCGCGGGCTGAACATGTGGAAAACACACTAGCGTGACTGAGCAATACGGTACACACGGATGCCGCCACATACCCGCGAGGAGAGGACCGCGCGGCCACAGCGGTGGTGGTAGATTGCACAGGAAACCTAATCACATGCGCGACGGCGAAAATCGCCAGTACCGCAGAGGCCGAGGAAATTGCCGTGGCGCTGGAGGCAGCAGAAGGTTACAGAACCGGCAGGCCTCTAAACATCCTAACAGACTCAAAGGAGGCGTGCAGGAATTGCACAAGAGGCAGGATAAGCTGAACCGTCCTAAAGATCCTCGGTGGGGTCAAGCTCGCCAGGAGAGACATTACACACAAGTTAATCTGGATTCCGGCCCATTCAGGCATAGAAGGCAACGAAAGGGCAGACAGCCTTGCTCGAGACCCCGCCGCGGTGGCTCAGTGGTTAGGGCGCTCGACTACTGATCCGGAGTTCCCGGGTTCGAACCCGACCGCGGCGGCTGCGTTTTTATGGAGGAAAAACGCTAAGGCGCCCGTGTGCTGTGCGATGTCAGTGCACGTTAAAGATCCCCAGGTGGTCGAAATTATTCAGGAGCCCTCCACTACGGACCTTTTTGTTCCTCTCTTCTTTCACTCTCTCCTTTATCCCTTCCCTTACGGCGCGGTTCAGGTGTCCAACGATATATGAGACAGATACTGCGCCATTTCCTTTCCACCAAAAACCAATTATTATTATTATTATTATTATTATTGCTCGAGAAACCACGTTCCGAGTCGGGCAGACGCATGCCCCGGAGTATCGCCCACACGCGTGTGATGGAGGATATACAGACATCCTAAACCTACACAAGGGGACGACAGCTAAATACCCTCCACCGCATAAAGCCCTGACGAAAGAGGAAGCAACGTTTTGGCGCAGACTGCAAACAAACTCCTTCCCAAATTTACACATCCTAAACAAAATGTACCCGACGCAGTACAGAGATACCTGCCCCTGGTGCGGGGCCACACCCACACTCTACCACATCACATGGGAATGTAAACGCAACCAAACATTCCGCCAACACAATAACCCGAGTGCGGAGCAATGGGAAAGTCGGCTCACCAGCCGCGAGCTCACGGCCCAAAGGGCTTTAGTGCAGCACGCAAGAGAGGTAGCTAGGCTCAGTGGAGCCCTGGAATAGGGGCCCAACCTTGCTTAAGAGGAGGCCTCAAGACGCCAGCGCAGTGAACACGACGGAGGCCTCGACACGCCAAGCCCTTGAAAGCACCCATATAAAGTTTTTTTTTCTCTCTCTCTCTTTAGCACTATAGCGTTGCACGTTGTTTCCGTCGCCTTGCCCTCTCTAACTCGAGCTTTTGCTATTTTGTCGGACATTTAGAGGAACCGATTTCATGATCATTAGATTTGCGTAGGCCGCATTTGAATTTCGTCTCGCCCGATTCTGCCACGCAGTCTGGGTTAACCGTAGAAGTGCACCGGTCTAGGTTTGTACATGCTCTTGGAATTCTGCTTTTTTTTTACATCCGCGCGCGGTGAAAAGAACGCGTTTGCACGAGAAGCGTTCGCACGTGACGAAGAAGCAGCTGCCTTCCTACAGCGCCGGTCACAGACCTCGATCCTCCGGCCATGGATATCACGAAGACGTCGAAAGAATCCAGAACCTCCAAGAAGGCGAAGAAGAAAGGAGCCCAACATTCGGTAGACACGGAACGGGAGAAGGACTCGTCCAGATCATCGCGCAAGAAGCGAAAGAGCGGCGCCGAGAGATCACCCGAACGCGACAGCGGCGCAAGAACCCAAGAACTCGACGATGAAAGCAAACAGGCTTCTGGCCAGGCAGGCACGCATGAAGCCCTCGTCGACGCACCGACAATTAAAGCAGCAGATGTCCCTGGTACCACCGGATCCGATCAGCAGCCAACGTTGTCCTACCTCCCGACTGCTAAGTGCGGCGACGTCACCGCGAGCCGACTGCAACCTCAAGGCCTCACCGAGACAGACGGTACCAATATGCCACCTTCGAGCGAGGGCCAAGCGCTGCTTCCAACAGCAAGCGACGACTTAGCTGCTGCACCAAGCGGCGCTCCTCCAGACCTCACCACCGTTCCAGCTGAGCAAGTCCAGAGCGCTGACACAGAACCGCGTCACACGACGCGCAGCATACGCAAAGCGACTCGAGTCAAACCCGGCGTCGAGGCTGAGGAGACGACCAAGCCAAGCTGCCCTGCAGAGCAGCCTAACGCGAGGTCCCAGCGCGCGCAGGCGCAGCCCACCGTGGAGCGAACTGAAGATGGGAAGAAGCCTTCGGCTTTTCGAATCATGGTAAGCAACGCCCACCGCAAAATGAAGCATAGGCTTTTATGAGTTATCATCAGTGATGACGTGTCTATAGGGCTGTGCTTCTTGCTCCACGAATCCCATTGTACCTAACACGGCGCAATGTTGAGAGGCTGTTCAATTTCAAACGGGAGAGGTTTTATATTTTGATAAGTTAAAGGGCAATGATGTTCATGAGCTCACAAAATTTTGCAGTAAAACTTTGCACCTTATCATTTGATCAAGGAGAGTTGCGGGGCACCATGATGTTTTAATGAGCCTATTATAACATGACCTATTATCATTTTGAATGGCAGTGCGTAGGCCCCAACTTTGCTTCTACTTTTCTTATTTTGTTGTTTCCCGCCCTTGCCGCATGCTGCCAGCAGAATGTGAGCTGAAGCTGCGTATTTCCAAAATCGGCTGCTCTTGTCCTGCAGTCTTGCTTTCCTGTATTGTGGCATGTTTTAATATTTTTGTGGAGGATATAACTCAGATTTGCAACTACTGAGAAAACTTTCGACAAAAATGGCGTTACGTGATTAAACGCACATTGCACACAGGAAAGCAAAGTCGGCAGAGACACGTAATACTGCTTACGGCGCAAGCCCTCCCGCTCACTTTGTGAACGCTGTCATTGCGCGCTGCCGCGAGATGTAGCCAGGTGTCACGCAGCTGGCAATTCTACCTCTGCATGGCTCTACATAGCCGCCGCTGCAACCTTTCTGATCTGCGCGCTGTCCCGGATTGAGGGTATGATGCGACGGCTAATGGGTTAATGGCCGTATATGCAGAGTTGGTCTTCCTGTACCTAACATTCATAGGCCAGTCGTTAATTTAACTGCCACCTGTCAGGCTTCGTGTGGACAGCCTGCATGTGCCACAAGCGTTTGGCAGCGGTGATAGCCTACTGGTATTTGAAGCTCATCGGTTCGCACCGCACGGGTTCAACTCTCAGTCGTGGATAATCACGTGATTTCTTTTTCTTCCTCTTTCTGTATGCTCCCTAGGTGCACATAAAATATACGATTTTGCTCGCCTCTGAACCTCCAGATTAATGCTTTCGCATTAAGAGGAAATATATGCGTTGAATGCACGAAACTAAAAAACATTGCGTACCCATACTGCATGCAAAGCTCGGCGCTAGAAGTGCGTAGACAGTGGGGGCATGAAAAGAAACAGCGCCGGATTGGCTTTTAGTGCACAGTCCATCACTCAAATAGACTAAACGATTGCCTAGCTGTAAACATAACTTTCTTAGCCTTCATTGCAAGGATGAGCAACACGGTGATTTGACTCTGTCGGTCCTGTGCAATTTGAGTCCTTCACCCTGTAGAGTGGCGCAAATTGCGAACTTTTGAGTTTTAGCGTTCAATTAAATTTGGCTGCGTTTCTAGTAAGCAGTGTCGTTCATATGTAGTGAACGACATGCTGAGATGGTGCAAGGATCAAAATACGCAGACGAGATGGTGCAGGGATCAAAATACGCAGACGGTTTGCATATTCATGTCCTGTTTTGTACCACCTTCCCCTTGTTGTCAGTCGCCTGGAGAATTATAAAGTATTCGATATGACTCAGGTTTCTTAAAGTCTCAAATAAGGATGAAGTAACAAATTCGTGACTCTTAAAACTAAATTCGCCTGAATTTGATTTTTTTGCTCCTCTCCGCCCCTTTTTCATATGCGTTCTATTAAAATGTTCCGCTCTCCCCACAACTTTAGGCAAAGGCACATCTCGTTTGGGCCGATACCTTTTGCTGGCCAGGTGGACATTGAGAATGAAGCAGGAGTGTACCAAATAATTTATTACGTTATATTGCTTCAAGTGCATTCTCACGTATCGCACACACAAAATGCTTGAGAACGAGATAGCGGAAACCTAATTCTTCCTGCTGTGGCGCGCCCTTTCAGAGCCCTGACGTCCCCAAGGGGAGCACTTGCATCAAATGTTGCGCCGGGACATCGTGCGTATTACTAGCCGTCATCGTGGCGGTGCTTCTGGCACTTCAAGCCCCCTCCCGTGAACGTCACTACGAGACCTGCGACACGCTGGCATGCGCCGCCTACTCGAAGCGGCTCCTAGAGACCATCAACTCCTCAGTGAAGCCTTGCGATAGCTTCACTCATTACGTGTGCGATGGCTGGAATAGTCGCTACGAGGCAAGCGTAAATGACGTTGCCCTGCTGTCCGCGCTCACTCGAATGTACCATATCGTTCGAGATATGAACGTACCCAAAAGTGGGCAAAATGAGATGGAACGCGCCGCAGCTTTCTACCTCAGTTGCGAATGCGTTGGGAAAGGCCGCTGCAACGAACTACTAAACGTTGCACTGGCTCTGGAAGCAGCGAATGTCGTGTGGCCCCACAAGGCGCAGCGTCCCGATCTTCTACGCACCCTGCTGCACGTGTCGATCCAACTTCGTTGGGCAGGAATCCTTGCTTTCGAGGTAGAAGCTACTGGGCCAAAAAGATACGTGCTGCTGCGACTACCGCAAGAGTTCTACATACTGGGCCGGAGGGCAAAGGAGCAACTCCGGTCCCCTGGAAGCAGGCAACATTATTTCGAGGTACTGAAAACAAGCCTCAAGGCCGCTAGCAGCGCTGCAGTTCACGGCGACTCGGTGACATTTGAAGAAACACGAAATATTGAACTAAAGATATGGGACGTCCTTTGGAATAGAGCTACCGTACACCCGACGTTCATTATGAAAGACGGGCTTTTCTACAATTTCGTCCCAAACCTCACGTTGGAGCGGTGGAAACTAGCTTTGCGAGACTATGGTGTGGCACTGCGCGACAATGAACGTGTCGTGTTCGTCAGCGATTCCATTCCTTTTCTTCACGCCTTCTTCAATATGTGGAAGAAATACGGGGAGGAAAAGATGCACCTTCTGCTGTCTTGGTGTACGGTTCAGGTGGCGGTGTGGTTTGCTAACCAGGAGCTGCTAATCAACTTCTACGGCACCGAGCAGAAGGTGGAGATCATGCACCGGGCGTTCTGCTTCAGCAAAACCTTCGTCGTGACCGGCGACGCCCTGCTTCACAGGTGGGTTTGGTTCCTGATAGTTTTTTTCTGATAGTTCAGCTCTGATAGTTTGGTTCCTGACAGCAGCAATAGTTATCTGCTTGTGTCTATTAGTTTTGTCCTCGTCTTCCACAGGAAGAATACTGTTGTACTGATGAAACTGTAAAATTGTTTACTTTTTTGCTGATATATTTCGGTCGGCATATGATGTGTAGCCATCTGGAATAAAGAAGAAAAAATTTGCTGCCGCGCTATCTGGGTGGCATAGCCCGGTCAGGCACTTTCCGTTCCTTTTGCTATGCCTGCAACGCCAATTTGTATGAAACTATCTCAAATAAAAGAGAATGAAAGTAAAATAAAAATAACAGCAGCTTGTCCCTTCCCCTTTCCCTCTCTCCGCTTTTATCTGCGCTATGTGTCACGGCGAACTGTCAAGAATCAACTTCCGTTGTGTCCTCAGGCGTGTGTACAGGTCCGCTTTGCGCCAAAGCAGTGTGGTCATGACGACTTATGAAATGAAACCTAAACAGCTGTCTGCTCCTGAACCTCAGAGACGTTCAGGTTCATTTTAACATTACACCATGAGATGAAATTAACACATAACACACATTTTCAGGTTAAGCGACGCCGCACTTCCAGCGGGTATTAGGCCACAAGCAAGGGCACTGATCTTGGACGTTCGCCAGTCTCTGCATAGCCGGCTTCTTCGCTGGAAGTTTTATGATGAGAACGTTACAGTGGTCCACGACTGGAACTCCACATCTGTGGCGCTGCTGTACTTCGAGAAACCGGGAGAAGTGGACTCCGACGACAAGTCAGGTATGCACGTGCGGACATGCACCCGGATAAAGGCTTTTCCGAAAGCAGTTTCCACTAGTCATTCAGGTTCCTTGCAGGCAATAAATTTGAAGTATATGTCACAGAAAATGAATCAAACTTTAAACCCCAACGTTCTGGTTTTCTCTGAAAGCCGGATGGCTATTTAATTTGTTCGTTCCGAAATCCGGTGACACTATAAATGCACGGAAATATGCCGCCGCATTTCGCTTAGTTGTGCTGAACAGAAGTTCATTTTTTTAGGGGAGAAACAGCGCAATGAAACACGGACACACGAAGTCCTTGACTGTCCTTGACACAGATGTTCCTTGACTGTCGTTAAGCACATGATGACATTCATTGAAAATCATTTAATCGATCATAACGAACGCGGCAGAGTTGTTGTCTGGCTGGTTGGCTTGGTACTTGTAATGTCATCAGGTACTGCCGTACTTGTAATGAAATCCTTTCTGAAAAAGAATGTGCACAATCGCGTCAGTGATACGTCCCCCGGCTTTACACAGAAGCGAGTCGCCCTTATTAAAATCTGTCTTGTAGGGTATGATGGTGTTATCACGTTTACCAGGCGTAATGTGGCTGTATCCGCCGCGCATGCACCTTCATGTCGTATATTTAGAGGTGTCAGCTTCTGAATTCAGCTTCTGTTAGTCTACAACTTCTGTTAGTCTACAACTCCACACTCATAATTAGTGACATGCTGCTCTCTTGTCTGCTTTCTGTACTTGAATACGATGTGCTGTGGAATGTAATTGGAATTCCTCTCTTTTCCGAAATTTTAATTTGCCAACAGGCATTGAAACCAGGGCGCACAAGATGTTTTTTTTATTGTGGTGCTGATAACGGTTATTTTCATTGTGCAACTATAATATCGCTCAAAGATAACCGAGTAGAAAGAAAAAGAAAAACAGCCATATGTCACCGGTGCAATCCGAACCCACGACCTCCGAATTTCGCGTCCGGAGATCAACCAACAGAACTACGTAGGCGGCGGTCCAATCTTTTTTGCTTTCGGGTGTATTTAAGTTCTGCGTGCAGCCTAACCATGAGAGTGTTTACTGGCACTCCCCTCGTCAATAGCGGCGGACGTAGTACGCACTGTATTACCGTGACTGACGTAGAACGTGGTTGAATGTGGAGCGTGGAAGGTGTGTGAGAACTTTCTGTCACGTACCAGGCGACAATCTGCCTCTGTTGTGGCAGCGACACAAGTTTTAGTGGGAGGGCTTTCAAGCTCTCGCAAGGAAGAAAAGAAGACAGTAAATAAAGAGAAAGAAAAAAATTAATGTGGATTAGCCCCAGCTAGTCCAAGATATACAAAGCGAATGCGAGAATAAAGTCTTCACGGACCCACGGAGCCGTTTGTGGGTTGTGCGCCTTTCCATTCGGGAAAATGAACGGTAATTGCAAATTTGTCAACGCCAATGAACTCTATGAACGCCGTCGGCTCACTTGTTTTTTTGTTTTTGAGGAAAGGAAATGGCACAGTAACCGCCTGACATCTCTGTGGACACCCGAACCGCGCCGTAAAGGAATGGATAAAGGAGGGAGAAAAAGAGGAAAGAGAAAAGTGAAACTTGAAAGAAGGATTTTGAGGAAAGGCCCGGCGCTGCTCAGCGGCGGAACGCCTGTGACTCGGTGCTACTAGTGGCGCATGCGCAGTAGTCACTAGGGAGCGATTAGAGAGAGAAATAATAATAATAATTGGTTTTGGGGGAAAGGAAATGGCGCAGTATCTGTCTCATATATCGTTGGACACCTGAACCGCGCCGTAAGGGAAGGGATAAAGGAGGGAGTGAAAGAAGAAAGGAAGAAGAGGTGCCGTAGTGGAGGGCTCCGGAATAATTTCGACCACCTGGGGATCTTTAACGTGCACTGACATCGCACAGCACACGGGCGCCTTAGCGTTTTTCCTCCATAAAAACGCAGCCGCCGTGATCGGGTTCGAACCCGGGAACTCCGGATCAGTAGTCGAGCGCCCTAACCACTGAGCCACCGCGGCGGGGAGAGAGAAAATTGGTAGTGGCTTAGCTCGGCTATGCCAGGAAATACGTAGCGATAGGTAAGGCATAGCATGGTTAGCCTTGGGTAACCTTGGTTGTAAGTCCGGGTTAGTCTGGTTGTCTAGCTATGTCAACTGTAGTCGCGGCGCACGCGAGCTCTCCTTTTTAATCCTCCGACATGTTAACAGGCATGCGACTCCGGAAGCGAGCGGAAGCGAGCGCAACGACGAGGAACGCGGTGTGTCCTCATACCAAACGGGGACGGCGGTGAGCCGCGCGGTGTGACGTCATTCCAGATGGCGCGGCGAGCGCGCAAAGCTCAGAACCGTTTCGCATATCTCGATGGACACCCGAACCGCGCCGTAAAGGAAGGTATAAAGGAAGGAGGGAAAGAAGGAAGAGAAAACTGAAAATTGAAATTTGCAGTTGAGCCCCGCCGTGGTGGCTCAGTGGTTAGGGCGCTCGACTACTGAATCGGAGTTCCCGGGTTCTAACCCGACCGCGGCGGCTGCGTTTTTATGGAGGAAAAACGCTAAGGCGCCCGTGTGCTGTACGATGTCAGCGCACGTTAAAGATCCCCAGGTGGTCGAAATTATTCCGGAGCCCTCCACTACGGCACCTCTCTCTTCCTTTCTCCTTTCACTCCCTCCTTTACCCTTCCCTTACGGCGCGGTTCAGGTGTCCAACGATATATGTGACAGATACTGCGCCATTTCCTTTCCCCCCAAAACCAATTATTATTATTATTAATTTAGTTGAAAATTTAAAGTTGCAAGTTGCACTGACTTCGCACAGCACACGGGCGCCTTAGCGTTTTTCCTCCATAAAAACGCAGCCGCGGCTGTCAGTGCACGTTAAAGATCCCCCGGTGGTCGAAATTATTCCGGAGCCCTCCACTACCGCACCTCATTCTTCCTTTCTTCTTTCACGCCCTCCCTTATCCCTTTCTTACGGCGCGGTTCAGGTGTCCAACGATACACGAGATAGGTACTGCGCCATTTCCTTTCCCCCAAAAACAATTATTATTATTATTAAGGAAAGGCGCAGCGCTGCGCAGCGGCGGAACACCTGTGGCTCGGTGCTACTAGTGGCGCATGCGCAGTTGTGACTAGGGAGCGAGAGAGAGAAATGCTTCGTGTGTCGTCACTGCTCCTCGCGTATTTGCCGCATGGCTCTCCAGGAATCACGCGAAACTGCTCAACCTGCGGCCAGCAAGGCTTTCGCTTTAAAAATGAGCAAGACAGGATAAATATCGTGCGAAACATTGTTTATCGATACTGCGCGACGCAGAATAATGAGAGTAACGAGTGGAATAAGCTCTAGGGTGTTGAATACGACTTTTGAAGGATATATAATGGTTAAAAAGACCGTTCATGATAGGGGTACGATTGTTTGGTTTCGGGGGCGTGGATGTAAGAGTACTAGGTTTTTCGTTAAGATCCTATTGAGGATGTGAAAATATGATTTCGAAAAGCACTCACATAGCGGTGAATAACCTTTTGGAATGTGAATGTTTTTCTAAAGCGTCCACCGTCCACCCTCGCAGATGTAATTTTCATTGGTCATGACGTCACTGCTTCAGGATTATGTTTTGCGACATGGTACATAGAGGGCTACACTGAGCCCGGTTACTCCGACAAAGATAACTGTGTAGGTGTTGGCGCTATGCAGTGCAAGCAAGAGATTTCACGAGCGCACGTGGCTCGAATTTATACCGCTTCCGGTGCGGGAATGCAGAAGCCACGGACGTCCACCAGGAAGGCTTAGTGGACATGGGCGAGTCGCTGGTGGCAAACTGGCAACTCGCCGCTCGAGCTTCGTTCCTGAACCCGTCTTCCCGGCGTCTGTCCAAGGTCATCCAGGAGCTGGGACTGTACGTACTCCACGCCGATACGGAGGAGCCCGACGTGTCCCTGCTGCCGTACGCCTTCAGCTTCCCATACTTCGATCATGGAGCCACTGACGCGCTCAACTACGCCGGGATAGGCAGTCGCATGGCGGAAGCGCTTAGCCAGCTCTTCTTCTCGGCCTACTTTACGTCTCCGGAGGCATCAGCCGCCTTCAAGAACCAATTTTATTGCATGATGAACGGCACATCCAGTAAGGTGAGACCAGAGCCAAGCTCTTCATAGTTGTTAGCAAACTGTGTAAATGTGAGTCACCCTGCATGAGTGATCCCACGTGTGTTATCGGGCTGCTTGTAGAGGTTATTGCTCTGCACTTTGCTAGGGGCAAAAGGACTCAACAAAGAGAACCACTACGCCCTGTCAGCTGGTTCAGTTTTCCTAAACATGACCGTCTGTATAGGGTCCCGCTGGAGTCACATGAACGAAAACACAAGTGATACGCAAGAAACAACAAATGTAGGGGGCGGCGTCCCATGTAGTTGCAGTCTTCCTTTCATGAGTCTTTCACAAACTCATGCTTGTGCGAAAGAGGCGCACTACCACGCTTAAGGAACTGTACTGCTTCCTTGGTAAAGGCAGTGACGGGGCACCACCATATTCACCATGTAGGGCAGATCTGACGTAAACTTCCGTAGCATCGCTATTTTAATTGATAGTTACATCTTGCAAAAATGGTCGTTTTCGTGAGCTATGAAAGCAATGACTGCAGCTTGCAGAATGCACGGAGAGGTTTCCTGGCAATATGTAATGCGGCATGCTTTTCTCTGCTTGCGCTCTCTGTCGGCAACGCAGCGTCCCGTTTCCTGTGAGCTATCTATAGCACCTGCCAGCGGTATATCACAGATAATTTCTTTCTTGAATTACTTGCTCTTGATTTTATGCTGAGTCAAAAACTGCCGCTGAGGTTAAAAATCTGCATGTATTAAGCTAGAGCCAAAACCGATCATGAAAAATGGTCGCCATGGTGTGTGTCGTGATGAAAACTCCGCTAGCAAGGAGTTGGAGAACGTTTTTGGATGGGTGATATTTCCCTATTCTTTTTCTCAGCATTGTCAGAATTCCAATACTGTTGCGTCTAATGCAGTTTACAGTTTCTGCAATGATGCCTTCTCTATTGTCATGCATCAGAATCACTTGACCTTCACTCATGACGCAGTCATTGCATGGCCCCTGTGAGGCTGCGGTTACCGCCGCAGCCTGAAGAAACAAAGCATCTGTGTTTGGGTTGGGGGAGGTTGGAATCTCTCTCGGGTATGTAGTTTTTTTTTTACTGTTGCTGCGAGGAACGAAGAAATGCTTCCGTTCTTTCAACCTCTATAACAGCTATTCACTGTAAAAACTGACGAGCTATCACCCATTTTGACGCGACGAATCTGCGACAGCCAGCGTGTCAACCGTCTCGCCTCTGTCTGCGGTTCAAGTTTTCTGGGGCAATTCGGTCGGCCCCTTGTTTCGAGAGTTCCCCGCGTATGCCGGTTCTCTGATTTGGTCATTTTTGCGGTCGGGAGTGCAGCCGCGCAGGAGTCTTGCGGCGAGAAGGCAGATGTAGCCTTTCGAGTATTTTAGATTTGCTCGTTTCGAGTCACTGAAGGCTGCGCGAGTAGAGCTGTTTGCGAATACCAGCGATGTCACTGTCTCTTCCGCTGCGGTGTCGGCGGAGATAAAGGTAGACTGCGGCGTGGTTGCAAAGACTGCGCAGGCTGTTGCATCTTGCCTCGCCGCGTCCACGCATCTTGCGTGTTCGTCGGCATGATAGAAAGCATCCAGTGTCCGGGCTTTGTACTGACGGCGCGTTTCCTGTTGGCTAGGGAGCATGTTCTTGGGCAGCAGTTTGACAGCGAGGCGGCTCTGTACGCCTGTGGGGTTGTGGGCGGTGGGATGGGGATCGCCAATTGGGTTGACGTTTAGCCGGTCAATGGTGAGATGCCCGTTTGCTTCTGGAGAGGTGACGAATTTTGGCGGTCTTATGTGCCTCTATAACTTCTGCAAGAGTGTTGTAAAGTTAGAGGAGGTGTTGTGTGCTGGCATATTCAGACACCCTTGGGACACCTTGTACACCGAGCGGACAATGTTTTTTACTGCCTCGTCATCTTATCGCGGTAATGATAGTAAGGGTAAGAGCATACTATCCTTATGATGAGAAATGCCTGTGTTAGCCGGCAGAGGTCGTCCTCCTTTATTCCTCTACTGTATGGGACGGATAAGGCCGATTAATGGGTGAACTGTAGTACCAGCATGCCCAGGACCGAATGGTCTGGACGGAAGGTATGGGGTGTGTGTCGATGTGGAGCGTGATGACCTCGTGTGCTTCGGGGGTGGGTCGGCGCACTCTCTGGTCACGGATGAAAAGCACTTCCGATTTTGGGGACCATGTGCGGCCGTTCGCCTGTACGAAGGTGTGGACGGTGTCAGTGGATCTCTGGAGGGAGCTCTGGATCTTCCCGTCTGAGCCAGAGTTGGTCCAGAGTGTGATATCGTCAGCTCAAAGGGAGTGTTTTCTGTGAGATATAGCGTGCAAAAAAAGGGGGGGGGAGAGACCTCTCATGGTCACGTTAAAGCTTTGTCAAAATGAAGGTGTGTCACACGTTGTCAAGTGCGCTCATAAGTGATCTGCACCGTTACCTCGGCCGTAACATTCCGAGAAGAAGAAAGTTTATTTCTAGGCATACAGGTGCTAGTGGTGGTGGTGGTGGAAAACATTTGTTCAAGGCTATTTACAAGTGAGTTGGAACTCGCCTTAGCGGCCAGCCCCTTACAAATTCTAGGAGAGGTCCCTCGTCCGGTACCCCTGCGGCTTCCGTGCTAGCTCGGGCCTTAGCGACGAGGGCTCTTTGGCTCTGTAACGTAGAGCAGCCGAGCCGGGCAGCCTTCCGGCTCTCTCGGGTAGGTGAGGGGAAAGGGAGGTAAGCAGGGTTAGAGGAGCATGCTTACAGTACCATGTGGTACACGTCCGAGAACGCGCATACACAATGCGGGCACTCTCCGTTAAGGGGCTCTGAAACGCCTTCCGAGGAGAGCACATTAACTCACTTAATCACTGCACTGTGTTGCCATGAAAACCAAAGTCAAATAATACTCTTGTACACGCAGCAGACGAGCCACAATCACGCGTCAAAGTCGGCGAGCCCTTCCCGGCGACTTTTTTAAGCTCGCAACCTCCTCCGTCCCCCGCATATACGTAGACAAGGTCAGAGGTGGCCATTGGTTAGGTTCTTTCAGACGTCAGGCAGCTACCGTGGCCGCGGCCAATAAGTCACTGAGCTCCGGTGGGACAGGAAGCTCCGCTTCCAGAGAGGGGGTCGGCGAAGGAGCGCCTACCTTCCAGCGTGCAAAAAGTGACAAGAGAGGGAAATGCGCGAAGACGGTGAAATTAAAATTTTAACTACAGATAACAGCTTCTACAAAGCGATTTTAAAAAATCCTTCCTGGACACTATTCGTGAAGTGGCGTGCTTCAATGCTGCAACTTTGTCAGAGCCCCCTTCACAGCCCCTTTAAAAGCCGAATTAAAATATTGCAGCACTGCCGGGCACAGTACCGTCTTGGTATATGAGCGAAGCAGGCAACGCTCCTCGCTTTCAGATAGCCCTTTTGCAAGAAGATGGAAGCGGCTATGCTGTGTTTGATAAAATTGGATTTCTTTGTAAGTAATAGCCGGATTAGGTTCAGATACCTCAGGCGGCGATTGTCGAGATGATGCCCGGTGGTTGAGCACAAGGGCTGAGGCGTCTGCAGCCTCGTTTTCCTCTAGTCCCGCATGTGCTGGGGTCCAGATGACGACACGTGTGTCCGGGCGATCCCGGTACACGAATCTGTGTAAAATTTTGGCGGCGCGTTGAAATGTGCATCCTTGTAGATTTACACAGGCTTCCCGGGAGTCAGTAATGATAACCCGGGAATCTGGCTCAGCAGCGGCGAGTGCTATGGCGACCTCCTCCGCATGTATATTGTTTTTGGCACGGAAAGTGAGCCCGTGAACGTACGTGTTTTTATGGATTACTGCGGTCGTATACCATCCCCCGTGGTGTGGGCTAGCAGCATCCGTGTAGAAGACTCCGTAGCGAGAGCCATAGCGGTCGTTAAAGTCCGTCGCGCACGCGGTTCCACGGCCCTCGTGAGACTCCTTTGTCATGTCAGAGGTTGGACATGCAGCGCGTGGCGCCAGTCCTCTGAAACTTTGGTCCTTTACTCTGCATGCACGTTGCAGGCAATGTCCAGGCGGTTGAGGAGGCTTTTGCCGGCTGAGGACTTGTTCAACCGCAAGCATTGGTTGTTTAAGTGCGCCTCACGTAGCTACGCAAACGTGTTGGTCATCCGGAGATCGATAAGCCGTCGTTATTGGGAGGTCGAGGGCGCGCTTATATATTTTGCGAAGGATCACCTCTAGGGCGCTCTCTTCACATACAGTAAATGAGCCTCGGGCGAAAAGCTACGAAGGTAGCTTGAGAGATGCTCGAGGCCCGGAGAAGGCAGTGCAGCAGACCCTGTGCACATTCAAGACAAATATACATATAGAGAAATTATGTAGTATGGTAAACAGCAAAAACAGGGGAAATACTTTCGCTCATGAAACAAACTAGAATGAAGACAGTATTAATGGTAGCAACGTGGCTAAACTTAAAAACACACCTAGACAAAGAACAGAGAATGTGCCGCATTGATTAAATATAACTTAGTGTTTAATAGGGGCGGTAAAGATGTGTGGGTTGTTTATGCTCTGATAATTTTGTGTGCATAGTAAAACGAAACGAAGGCTCTGATTTCCGTATAACTTTCTCGCTCCAGGAACATCCCATATTTGCTTGCTTCTGGTATGAAAGCGTTTTTCATATGGCTTCTTCAGGAAGTCGGATGAGCATTGTGGTGAAAATCTAAGGCAGTTTAACAAGCGACACTCAAACGTGCTATGCACCGGGTGAATCCTATATGGTGGAAATAAAGCTTCATCAATGTCTCCGGCTTGAATGTTCCCTCTCGCAGATGGACCAGAAATCATACGGGCCTTACCTGGAGCCCCTCTCTCTGAAGACTGCTCTGTATGCGTACCGAGCGCGCAACACCGGGACGGACGTCCGTGTCCGCGGCCTCGAATTCCTGACCCCAGAGCAGCTCTTCTTCGTCGCCGCGTGTTACGTGCGCTGCGTGAGGCCCAGCGGACCTCCGGGCGTTGCGGACGGGCAGTGCGACAAGGCGTTTCAGCACGTTGCCGAGTTTGCCGATGCGTTCCAATGCCCGCCAGGAACGCGCATGAACCCCTCGCACCGGTGCGAACTTTTGTGACTCCTTGCTGTGGATTTTTGACTGTCGAGTTGTGGAGATTTGAATGAACTCGAAAAACAGAGTTTACAGAATGTTTGTTAAAATGCCCGAGCCTAGTTACTAGTTCCTAGCAGGGAATTTGTGGAAGGAACTAAATAGTGTAACTGTTACCATTAAAGACTTTTTACGTCGATATGTCTAATAGTAATCGCCGGCGTACTGTTCTATGGAAGCATGCCTTGGATGCTATAAATTTTAACTATAGTCATTGATGTGGAGGAGGAAGAGGATAAACAATTTTATTTAATAGTAAAGATAAGAACATTCCAGGGAAGGCTTCTCAGTTGAAAAGCCCTCTGGCCTCCCCTCCAGCCTTGCCGCGGTCAATTCGTCTGGCTGTTGTGGCCAGATGGGCGGTCTCGAAGTTGGCTGGAGTGTGTGAATGGGCGGTATACGGATGAGATATGGGCATGCCCAGATCTAGTGATATATGGTACAGTATGAAGGGAAGTGGGCGGGGTGGAACAAGTGAGCAAACTGATTGGATAGGAATGTGTTCATTTGAAGTTGTCGCCAATGTATGCTCTGAAAGTTGTATAGTGTGGAGTGGGCTCGTTTTTGGTCTGAGTATGTTTGCGGGTTGGGGAGGCCATCCACATGCGCCCGGACGCGAAGTTCGCGGGCAAACGCATGAACGCACTCATCCGGGTACGCTCTCAACTAATGGCGATTTGATGCTGTACTAATGGTAGCATAGATAGGTGGCCTGCAGATCAAGGAAAGGTGCCTTTACTGAAAAGCTACGCTTGCCTTCTCTTGGAATCGGTTCCATTACCGTTAAGGACCAGCGGTTATCTTCCCTTGTATTACATGCCCTGCCCAAGCCCATTTCTTCCTCTTGATTTGGACTAGGACATCATTTACCCGCGTTTGTTCCCCACCCACTCTGCCCGCTTTCGGTCTCAACGTTAGGATGGTCTTCTCGTGTTGTAAGGGGTGGGTTGCGCGTGCTTTTCTGAAACCTTTGTGGTAGTGTGGGTACATGTTAAGAGGGAGTTGTTTCAGCAGCTGATTCCTTTGTAGGTGAGGAGCGAGGATTGTTAGCTCGGGGGTGGCGGTACTTGGCGGGTTGTAGCCCAGTGTTCTGAGTAAGTGGAGCCCCGTCGGTTTTCTTCCGAGTATACATCGCTGATTGGATAGGTGGGCTTCAATTATTTCTCCTATGTTCGTAAGTAATCCGAGCTTTAGTAGTTTGATGGTGTTACAGCTGTTCGGTGTATTGTGTTTAGTTCCGTCCGTTGCGCTTTGTTAAGGTTGTAATACGGTAGGTGGCATGCAAGTCTACTGGTGATTAGGGCATCAGTGATGCGCAAGTTGCCGTTTTCCTTGAGTCCGTTATGTTTGAATACCCGTCTGATGAATGTGTTATTTGCCTTATTTGAGTCTAGGAGATTTATGGGGTGCGTCGGTTTTGGTGTCTTGCTTTATGTGCAGACCAAATCTGGGTTTTAATGTGGGAATGGATGTGCTGTCAAGGCTTATCTTGATAACAGGTGTTTGAATGGGCAGTTTAATGATAAGCATTTAGGATTTAGTGGGGGTGCAGCTGAGACCAATAAACTGCGTGTATGATCGTATGGTGTTGGTTGCTGTTTGCACAGTGTCCTGTACATGACCTGGTGCTCAAGTGGCGCACCTGAGTGATATCACTGGCATATATTGCGTGGTGGAGATTCGGAATATTTTCCAGTTGTGCAGCCAGCGGACTGATGGCGACGTTAAATAGAAACTGTGATAAAACTGATCATTGTGGAGTGCCGTGGTTGGGTAGATGTACACGGAACACGAAGGCAGCAATTTAACTCTACGACCATCACTTGGTACACCCCCAAATATTGATGCCACAAGGCATGATATCACAATAAAAAATCAATGCCTCTACGAGAATTACGTTGCGCTAAACTGCTGACAGCGAGTACACTAGCGCCAAACCAAAGTAAGTGAAAGAGACGAGTGCTTAATTCATTGCCGGAAATATCGGGC
This sequence comes from Amblyomma americanum, assembly GCF_052857255.1. Lineage (NCBI taxonomy): Eukaryota > Metazoa > Arthropoda > Arachnida > Ixodida > Ixodidae > Amblyomma > Amblyomma americanum. The sequence goes on from NW_027526494.1 coordinate 958,762, forward strand.
ATGAAGACAGGGTTTGTTAAACCTGGCTAATCATGAAGTGTGGCTATTTCATGAAGGCCATATCCATGAGCATTAAGAGCGCCACCTCACGAATCGACCGCGTCGGGGCACTGAGCTCTCCCTTCCGCATAGACCGATTGAGGTAGCGTGGTACACACCTACGTGCGTGCCTCCAGCTATGATGACTAGATCGCCGGAAGCTTCTATGAAGACATGGAATCGCCAGTAAGCAAAAAAAATAGCACACTGCACTGATGGCCTGCTTCAAAGCCAAGGTGAGCAGGAAGTAGGCTGGAGACCAGGCAGTGGGTGACTATGGCATAGGCTCTAGAAAAAGCTGGGGGAGGGGGGGGGGGATTTAGTAGAGTTCCAAGGAGAAATAATTTACTGATCATGAATACCTTCTTCGGCAAACGAGAAAGCAGTAATTGAATGTGGAAAGGCCCCAAAGGAGAGACTAAACATGAAATAACTTCATACCCCAGTGACAACAATGACGTCCAAGAGGACATCCCTGTGATATCTTGACAGGATATGCAGATATCCCTGGCAGATCCAGAAATCTGGGGACATCCCTTACACATCACTTAGGAAAGGGTTTATGTATTCCACGGCGGTCTCTGGTATGTTTTTCGGGATCGACAAGGGACACGTGGCAGCGCAAAAATGGACAACATTCTTATGAAACTAAAACTTCATTGGACAGCTCTGAAAATCACATATGCTGGGAGCCCTCAGCAATAAACCAGTGTTTAAAAATGTAAATGCCGAAAAAATTTGGCACACATCTGGAAATTTTGAATACGCAACATTTTCTAACATCACGTTGGTTACAGCACAAACAATGAAGACTACAAAGAAAACAAATGACAGCGTGCGTCCTGTGCTTTCTTGGCAGTCTTCGTTGCTTGTGCTAGAATGTACTGCGTCACTGACTGGGGGCAAACACTGTCCATGCGCTGATGATCACCATTGTACAAGCACGAGTTGAGCCTACGATACATATGGGGTGCATGCGCCATGAAAATGTGCACTAAAGGTGGCGAAATGTCCAAAATATTATGATGAAGCTCCAGCACATCATCTGGAGAGTCCACATCAGTCTCTGGTCCAAGATGCACGAGAGCTCGCGGTACTACGGCTGCGAGGCGATTCCGAAATGACCACCCACAGAAAGCCAAGGCTGATGAACCCCATTGCTGCGTATAACAGTTGTGACTACACTTTTTAACTAAAGAACGCTACTCTTTTTAACTAACTAAAATCAGGTCTAAATCAGGTTCTAGGTTTATTTTCAACCACTGGCAAGCATCAACAACGGGCCGCAGGAGTGTTGCAACCGTGGAGTGGTGGAGTGTCTCCCCGGGTCAGAGCTTGGGAATGGTAGTGAACGTAGTGGCGCATCCTGGGAACACGTTTGTGTAAATTGACTGAAGTTTGTGTGATCAGGTCCAAAAGCGCGTCCTAAGGCCACTCTTTTTTTTGCTCATGAAATTGTGAGCATCGTTTTATATCTTTTTGAGAAGCGTATGTTATTGTAATGGGTAACTTGATATTATAACATTTTAACTACAGAAAGTACTTAGAAGCAGATATGCCTATATATGTGCAGAGCTACAAGAAAAGTATATGATGTATAAGGGCCCATAATAAGAGCGAACGAGATATCGCCGGATAACCTATCAGGACGCCAACATCATCAGCATAACCTCCACGGGCACTTTGACTGGGAGCTGGTACGACGCCAGCCTGAGCACTTCGAGCGCCACCTCGACGCTGGCTACTGGACCCATGCAACACTTTAGCACTGAACCATGAGCACGAACACCAAACGGTAGTAGTAGACGCTAGTAGTAGTGTTTCTGGGTCGTGTATATTGGTAGTCTGGGTTTTGTGCGCTAGTGTTTACGTCACGTAGGATGCATTAAATGTGCGTTTGAGTGAGTACACCTGTTGCCTAGTCCATTCTTTCAGTCAGAGTGTGCTTTGGGGATCCGTGACAGCCGCCCTCTCGGAGTTGTTCCGTGGTTGCCTGCAGCCATCCACTCGGTGTAGCACCACCAAAATTCCGTGTTGAATGGCCGGTTAAAGCAAACATCGAGTGGCTGCGGCACTAGGCCAGCAGGAATTAGTCAAGAACGTTCGGCAGTCTGCCAGCCGAGTCTTCACAAGAAGGCTTTGTGGCGTAGTAGGCCTCCTGGTCGGTTCTGCCACACTGTTTTCAGTCAGACTATGACCAATTCGTCAGATATCCAACCTTTTTCTAGCAACCGGACTACGATACCTTGGGGGAACTTCTCTCTTGGCAGAGTCTTTCTCTTAAAGACAACGCAGAGTGGAAGCTTCCTTCCATCAGCGGTGATGCAAAACATCCCTGTGAACCTCTGCCGTTGTTGCCAGCAGTGCGCAGGGAGACACTTTTTGCCCCTTTGGCTCCCACCGTGCAATTCTCAAGGGGCATCGAACCAGACAGGGGTCTGATCAGCACTGCCTATCTGCAAAAGGTTGTGCTCATGCTCCCTCCCAAGTGCGTTGAAAAGATGGAACTTCATTATTTGGTCCTCAGCTGACAGCTTCTGGCACAACGTCGTTCGACTGCAGATGGAAAGTTGGTGCCGTTTCATAAAACGAAGCCACCTACGACTGGCTTAGATGTCTGCAGGTTGAATGTCCATGTGCTGAGCGATGCGATTGCTTTCATGCGGATCATTTCCGCAGACACCGCGAAGGCGTTGCTCCTAGTAGTGCGAAACATACTCGAAGAGCTCCTCTTCAAGTTTTGGAAACTCGCTCTTTCCCACTGAAATCCTTCCAGGTTCGGGTAGTCTCGGCGAGGTCTTGCGTTTGCATACACCAGTAGTTAACGCAATTTTGATCGATGTCAAACTTGCGCCCGATCTCCTGTTTACCATGTTCCTCAGCGTATTTTTTCACTTTAAGTTTGAAGCCTGCAGTGTAGGGGCGTCTGCGCTTGCCTTTTTGTTCGCGTTCAAAAGCACACAGCCTGCCATACGACGGCGTAAGCAACAAAAAAGTTTCCGCAAGAAGTCCACAGACTTCCACACGCAGCACCGGATAACAAAAACAAAACTACAGTGTACTATAGTAGAATACAAGTAAAAAAAACAGCAGTTGTTAACACTGGGAAACGATCCATGGTGTACTGTATTACCCCGAAAGCCAGTCACAAAAGTAAGCAAAATCAGCCTTTGAATGTTTGACTATATTAAACAAGCCAGGTATCAAAATTCTAAAGCTTATAAATTTCTTCTCGTAATTATCTTCTTGGATAGGTGACAAGTTTTAACAATGGACTACGTTTTTGTCGTGGAGGAATTCTGTACGCCGGTCCTAAATGTGGGAGGACCCTAACAGCAGACGAGTTTTATCCGACTATAGAATATTATAGTTCACTATAACCAAATGGCACTGGGCAAGACATTGTGAAAAACTGGAAACAAAGCCGCAGAAACGTGTTGCAAAACAATGATTATAATAGATGCGGTGCAGGAAATACTAACGGGCGCCATCTTGTAGCACTTGGTGGGACTGCGCGTTTTAGTTTTATTTTAGAAATTTTCGTGGCTGAAATTGGAGAGTGGAGGCTATACAGGAGAGCAGCTTATACACGAGTACATATGGTGTAAACAGAACCAACCATGCAGTGCAGAAGGAAGGTAGCCTAAAAGCCGTAAAGAAGATAAACAAGCCATAGGCAAAAATCAGATGTACGCAGTAAGAGATTTACAGAGAGGGTAGTGTTAGAAAGCCTTAGGAGCAATGAAAGGGGCAGCCAGCTGGTGAGGATCAGGAAACGGCAGATCTGTTGAAGGACGGAAGAGAGATTGTGCTAGAAAAAGTAGCCGCACTGTATACGCAATATGTCACGGTAGAGAGTCTACCGGAAGCTTGTAAAAATGCTGTCATCTTCCTAATCCACTAGAAACAAGACGTCAAGGACTTGATAATTATAGAATGATCAGCTTACTGTCCATTGCCTACAAAGCACTAAGGTAATCGCAAATACAGCCAGGACAACCTTAGACTTTAATCAACCAAATAATCAGGCAGGCTTTCCTTATAGCCACTCGACCATATTCACTATCGATCAGGTGATAGACAAATCCACAGAATATAACCAACACCTATATATAGCCGTCACAGATTAAGGGAAAGCATATGACTCAGTCGAAACCATTAGCACCGCGAGGTTACACATACTGCTCACCTCATTATTTCGGTTCTTATGCCATGCTTGCAATTGAGTTTTGCAAGAATTTCAGCTTTAGATGCAAACCTTGCTATGGGAATACTAAGGTCAGTGTGAGTGGTGCCGAACCACAGGCGCGTGCTGTGGCATCGTGCGCATGACGCACACATGCACGTGAACACACATTCAAAACTTTCCACCATTTGTTTTATATTAGGAAACTTTTAAGCAAATTCTTTAGTCTTAATTTTGGCTTCGTATGCGCTCTCGGAAAATTGCGGCAGAGGTGCAAAATTTAATTTAGCTGTAGAAACATATACCGTGTCATGAGACATGTTTCCCAATACTTAGAGGCAAGTCTTTGGGTTCGATCCCGGCCGTGATGGCCAAGTTTTCGATGTAGGCGAAACGCAAAGGCGCAAAGTTTGGAAACCCAGTTGCCCTTCAGAAACGGTCGCAAATGTCTACGATGTCTGTCATTCCTCTCTCACAGCTGGCATAGCCATGCCAGCAAGCGTGGCCAGCTTTCGTTCGATAAGGAAGATGCATCTGCAAAGCAGATATTGAAGCTCAGTGCAATCATGCAGCTGCAGCGCCCTTTCATGTAAATGATCACGAAGAATAATCATCACCAGCCAGCCTCTGAAATAGGGCAAGCCGAGTGGGAAGAGAAGAGGCACCTGTGACAGGACGTTTTCACATGCTGGTACAGTTTAAGAAGTATATCGAGTCTCTTGGTGTCATTCGCACTCTTCTGGCAGCCCGCATCTGTCATCGCGAAAATTTTTCGCTCCACACGCTTGAATGAGCACACCAAACTAGCAGAGCGGAGTCCTCTCCTCTGCTGTGTGTTGCACTGCAGAGTGCGTGCACACACTATTCAAAGCATCGGAGAGACGTTTGTTGTATATGTAGTAATTGCTTTTGTAGCAATTGTTTGTATATATTCAGTGAAAGCTCGTTAATTCACAACTCGTTAATTCAAAATTTCGGATAATTCGAAATAGTCATCGTGGTCCGGTCCGCAGTGCATAGAACTCTATGCGCGTAGCAGCTCGTTAATTCACTCAAAAATTGGTGCCACCACCCAAAAATCGAACTGCGCGCCGCCAAGCGCCGTTGTTGAGAACCATCGTTGGAACCTTTCACGGCAGAGCGATAGATGGCACAAACATCGGTGCGCCGCTAGGGTGCTGGAACAAGTACTAACCAGTCTTTCCTGCCACAACTGCTTTGAGGAACGACGTTTTAGTGTTTTAGCCCTCGTTTTGCACACCGCTTGCTGTGAGCTTGTGTCCGCGAGATGTGTTCGCTTGGGAAATACTGCGCCAAGACGGTGAAGGAGAAAGTGGCGATTTTACGCGAGGTGGACGAACGGAAGGCCAGCAATGTGGAAATCGCGAAAAAGCACGGGATTCCACCAAGCACGTTGTCGACCTACGTCCGAAATAGGAAGTCAATCGAGGATGCCTACGAAGCCGAAGATTTCGCCAGCAACAGAAAAAGGCTTTGATTAGCCAAGTATCCGGAAATTGAGATCACTGTGATCACGTGGGTGACGGAAATGAGAAGCGCAGACATTCCACTGAGCGGCCCAATTATCATTGCGAAGGCGGCCAATTTCGCCCTGCGCATGAATGTGGATGATGTTTGTCGCCTCCGAAGGATGGTTTCACCGCTTTCGAGACAGACATAATCTTGTCTTTCGGGTGTTGTCCGGAGAAGCCAAAGAAGTGGACGCAGAAACTTGTGCCACGTGGCGAAGCGGTGCTCTGCAGCAGTACTTAGAAAGCTACTCGGTACAAGATATATTCAATGCTGATGAGACGGCTTTGTTTTATAAGCTCCAGCTTTGAAGATGGGGAAGAAGACTCCCTGCATCGCATTCGCGCGCTAGAAGACCGAGTGACTACGGTAGCCCTCAGAGAGAAGCAGAAGATAAGATTGTTTTGCTAAATAAATGTTTTTCGTGCCCTCCGGGCATCAAACGCGTCCATTCTTGCACACTTTCATTAGTTCGAATTTTGGTTAATTCGAACTGGCCTGGCGACCCCATAAAATTTGAATTAACGAGCTTTTACTGTACCATATAGTAATCATTTGTAGCAGCCATGTACCGGCTCTTGTGCATGGAATGACCACCTCAACCATGACAATCATAAAAGAAAGTTACATGCTACTGCACACTCTCCTTGCTAACCCAGTGTTCTCAGTGTTGTCCACATCGCAAAATCAACACAATGAGAAGAAGCCAGTTGGCTAATTAAAAGCTTTATTATGTAACATCAAGACAGAACCAGGAGTTTGGGGCCTGTACACTAATAAATGAACTCGTCATTGGTAACTGCGTCATAAAGCCTGCCTGCAGTCCACAGATACGTCAAACAATAAATTACAATGCCGTCATTAGATTTTCGGAATGCGGTATGAAAATGCACAATAAAAGTATGCCCCCAATTCACAGTCATTAAAAGTGAACACATCATCGTCAGTTGTAGTCTAGAACACTTTTAACTGCTCAAGATAACATGAGCGCTTGCTCATGAACAAATGCAGTGCTACAACCAAAGTATGTTTTAGGGCAATGGCAATTTGTCTCCGATGCAACAAACAAGTGTAACCGCACACCATTCCGTTACAGCGAAGGCACTGTAAACTTGCCCTCGAAGTTGAAAAACTCGCACTTCCAGCTTAACACTAACAGCAGGGCAACTCTCAGCTCCAACGAAACTGCTCCTAAACAACATGTCCACCCAAAGAAGCAATAAAGAAGGCAGCATTGAAACTGCAGGTAAATGCTGGCCAAGCGCACGCCAATGGCCTACAAGGGCAATCACTGATTACGTGTGCTCCTGCTTGTTGAAGCATCCCAACCAGAAGCATAAGAGAGGTATGCCAGAAACAGTGGCAGTGTCAAAAGCAAAGTTAGTACGTATGGTGGTGGGTAAACTAACGACAACGATTTGAGAAGTTCGAATGCTTTGCTGACCACGCTGGTTACATGGTACGTGTGACCTGCCTAGTATGCTCCACCTTTTGTGCTGCCAAAACCATGTGCAGGCAGCCCCAGTTAGCAGTGCAGCTCATACATTCAGTGTGCATGTCATTGGTGCAAAGTTGGCCGGATCTTGGCTCTGATGACAACATTTGTGCGGACGACAACAGTGCACAGCAGTGCTCTGACGAAGCCTTTGTATGCGAAGTATGAGCAGCCCCCTACCGCTATGAATCAGATTACTGTGGCCAATTTGCCACCAGCTGCCGTGGATGGTTCAACCGAGATTAGTTTTATTCCGTCCCTAAAGCAGATCGTCCTGAAGAGTCTAGAAAGAGACACTGCAAGGCCTGCTTTGAAGAAATATATTTGCGTGATGCAGTTGTTAAGGGATGAATGTCACTTTCGGCAGATTCAGTATTTTGGGCCGCAATACGGGCAATCCGCTTAATATGAATATTAGACAATGAATGCAATACTACGCATAACTGTCAGGTGTTCATTAAAAGTGGGCTCGACTGTAAGTCTTAAAATCTGCCTGCAGCCCAAAAGGCTTCAAAAAGAAATTTACAATGCCATCATTAGCCTTTGGCCATGCAGGATAAAAATACGCAATCAAAATATGCCCCCAATTGACCATGTCATATTAAATCAACACATCATGTGTAATTAAGTCTTAAAATCTGCTTGCAGACCACAAAAACTGCCACAATGATGTTTTTATAGTTAATCTTTGGGCACAATGCAGGATAAAACTACAAATTATAAACGTGCCCCTCTTTTCCCACCACATTAAACTGTGTTAAAATACTTCATAAAAATTTCCATTCTACACGTCAAAAAGATTAATACATGCACCAAGGAAGCGTAGCGAGGTCATCGCTTCCTGATGGGCGTCAGGTCAGGGCCACCACATAAGGGAGCATCGGACCTGCACACAACAAAGCGAAAAGAAAAAATTGAAGCCAATGAAATGTTGCAGAAAGTGTGGAAAAATTTCACACAAAACAACAAGAACCCAGCACAATGAAATAACACCCCAACCAAGCATATAAATTTCGGTGGTCCTTTATTGGCGGCAAATGCCCAATGAAAATGGTATGGAAAAACAAGCACGCACTTTAAGTGGTGTTCACACACAGGACACATACCTCTCCATGTGGTGGCAAGTGTGCATCATATGATGAAAACATCACACGTCTCCTTGATGTGCAACTTGTAGACACATGCATGCTGCTCCTTACAGACATTAGGTGCTAACATTGTTACCTTTCCCATGCCCAGTACTGCAAGTGTGAATGGCCCAAAAAGTCTCTATGCCTTTTGGGAAGAGGAACTTCTTACTGGAACTGGCCATGGTGTGAGGGTGTGGGCTCCCCTTTTTCATCCCCATTATGTAGTGCTGCCGCTTTGTATTTCTCTCTGTCTCGGGTTTCATAGAAAATGTAATGACTCTTGCTAAAAATCGCAGCGAAATTTTCTAAACGATAAAAAAAATGTTTAAACCCCCACTGAAAATGGTTGCTTCCTCCGGATTCATGCGTTCTACAATCTAGCACAAGTGGTCTCAGATCCCATTTTGTATAATAGTAGGGGGCCTAAGCACCCTCCTAGACCTCCCGGACATTATTCACTGGTAGCAGCGCACTGTGTTTGTTGGCAGCGGCTCAGCTAAGTGGCCGTTTTTTGAGACCATCTGCGGGTCTTCATTGCTCGGTCGGCCGCACTTCTTTGGAGGTGCTTCTACATCGGCTATTTTCATGAACGCTTCAGTGCTGGAGTCGCCCAATGTTCTCATTGTACAAGAATAGTTTTCAACGTCCGTAAGCAATAACACCATTTCCTACCGTACGAGCACAAAAAAAACGGGGCGTTGTGGCAAGGAAACACCACTTTGATATTTTCGGCATTAAGGCGTCGTGTACACGTACATGCCACTCTGAATGTCCACCGCAGCACTTTTGCTTCGTCTGTGAGGAAAATTGGTGTGCCGTTTCTACATTATCTTATCGACATATTCCGAGCCCAAAATTGCATCATTCACGATCATTTGTAAAGACAGAATGCAAAAAGGAAACATATTTACTCGTTCTGCCAAAGAACGACATGATGCACATACTTTATTTTTTACATAAACGAGTTTCACTGTAGCTGCAAGAGATGGCGACACAAACTTGACAGGGAGGGTCAAAATGGTAAGAGCGCGGTATTCAAAGGTGGAAATTCGCTTTGTGTACGAAAATATGAGGAGGCTTAAGTCGCGTCTACATATGTGGACCCAGCGTCTAAGGGGACATATTTAGAGGTAAAACCACCTATTTCTTGCCATGCTACTGCTCATTTCCTTTTCCTTGGCAGCTCCGTGTCACCGAGGCAGGGAACCAACAAGCTAGACTTTCTCTGTTGCGCCTCTGTAACTAGAATGGCATACAGACATGCAACAAGTGCTCAACATGGTCGCACGTACACGCATTACCTGAACCCACAAAAGCACAGCAAACATCGAATTTCACCATGAAGCTGGTGAATTAAGGTGTATCAAATATGGTTAGGAAATCTCCCCGAAGCCTGCAAACACACGCTACAAGCAGACAGCAACGGGGACTTCAGTGGCAGACCAGCTAGCAAAATAAAATCTGTCCTGGAACATATGAATCACGAACTAGTTATAGTAAAAACAACTAGGAAGGAAAGACTATCACACATTCATTGTCCGAGCCAGAGTTACCACGACGAAAAGCAGAAAGGTACGCACCGCACTGGAGTTGAAGACAGGCGGGTTGGCACTGGGGACTCCACAATCGGCAGCAGCAGACGAGGTGGTGGTTGGCTTGAAGATACCCCACTGGATGGGGCCGGCCGAGGCATGCCACCAATCCCTGCTGGACAAACAAGAGCAGGCAAGGAAAACGTGCAAGAGTAAATACAAACAGGAGTCAGAGAAGACAAAGGCCTGAATGTGTACTGCCAGCGTCAAATAAAACAGAAAGAATAGCAGAGGCACGTATTCGCCAAAATAGCACGCAGCTCTGCAGGATGGCCTGTGTGCAACTAATAGCAACTGTAACTGTGCTGTGGTGCTAAAATGTTAATACAAAACTGTACGGCCAGCCTAGTTTCTGGCGGCAACCTTGTTAGCAGCACGGCATCACATCTGCAGCTGCGCGACATCAGAAGTGCATGGCCAACTGTGGCATCATGCAATTGAGGCTTGAGGAGGGACATTCGGACAACTGCTTGTCGTATAACAACACGTGGACACTGCCTCCAGTCAGGAGTCCATCCAAATTAACAGGTGCCCAATTCGGTAGACATGCATGGGTATTTGACTGAAACCTACCAACAGCTTAATCATTCGAATTTTTCTGAGTTAACTGGGCCGAATTTCCACTGTGCTCAAAAACAAAGCATACCACTAGCGTCATACTGTCCCATATTTTTCGCCAGTCTCTCTCATGAGGTGTCATACCGCATGACTGCAAAGTGGGCAGAGTTATCCCAGTTCTAAAAAAGGGTCCATCATCTCGTCATAATTACAGACCCATATCCATCACTAGCATTCCTTCGAAGTTAATGGAGCATGTAATCTATTCGCATATTATGAAATACCTAGTTTCAGTAAAATTTTTCAGTCCTCTCAACATCACAGTTTTTTAAATGTTTACTGTGCGGCACTCAATTAGCATTGTTCGTTAAAGACTCAAGATCCAGCCTCGACATCAATATCCCAGTCAACGCCCTGTTCCTAGATTTTGAAGAGGCCTTCAACAAATTTCCTAATATGCAGCTATTTCTAAAAACTTTCATGCCTAAATCCTAATTGTTTCGTTTTGGAATAGATTTGGAACCTTTTACTAACCAACAGCAGTTTGTTTTGGCTAATAAGCATGGATCTTATGCCTTTGCTGTAACTGGGGTATGCCAAGGTACTGTCCTGGGACCCCTTCTCTTCCTTATTTATATAAATTACTTGTTTGCAGATGACTGTTGCTTACCACCCAATAACCAACAGTAGTGACCTTCAACTCCTACAATCTTACAACGAATACGCAGGAACATGGTGTAACAAATGGCTAATGTCTTAAAACGTGAAGAAAACATCTCTAGTATCCTTTCATCACCGTCACGCTCAACCAACTTCAAACTACTTTATATCCAACTTCGAAATGACTGCCGTGAGAGATAAATACTTGGGTCTTCATTGAACCTGCGATCTTAATTGGTCACATCACATAATGCAGATTTCTAACAATGCTAATCATGTTCTGTTAATTTCGACGAACCCTTCATCTAGCACCCTCAGCAGTGAGGCTATTAGCTTATTTAACATTACCGTATTTACATGATAGTAAGTCGACCTATTTTTCAAAATTTGAGAACCCAAAGTGCAGGTCGACTTACAATCGAAAGCGAAGCATGGCACCACAAATAAAGGCGGGATAAACGATATATCAAGCATGCTACAGCGTGGTTGCATTTTTGCTGGTTGCTTGGTGCTGGCTTTGGGCAGCTGATACGCAAACGCGCAGAACCGGCATCCCCACCCCGCACGCGGCTGGTGGCCGATAGCAGCTGTTGATAAGCAGCAAACTGGCAACACCAGTGCAACTGTGTCATCCCTTGAGAAGGAAAGAAAAAGTCCATGGCCAAAGCACCTCACAGACTCATTTGGTTACGAAAAAAAAAAAATAGAATGCAGTAAAACAACACTGTGGAAGTAGGAAAATTGAGGAAAGGGGACACCCAGTGGTGAAACCCAGAAACAGAGGCCAAACAAGAAAACCATATACTCCCACTTATCTCAGCACGGTGCTTGCACAATGACATAGTGCAAAAACGCAATGCAGGCTCTCACCAAGGCAAGCAGCTGTATGGCAGTGCTAGGGCTTTTTCCACGCAAACTCCATGCCAATATACTGTATATACACGCTTAATGAACCCCCCACCACACTTTTGTCGGCCAGAATTTACTTTTTTCAACCTTTATAGCTTTGTGTAGCTGGTTGCTCAGTTTTCGCGCCCTCGGCAGCGCAGAGCTTGGCAGCGCGCCAAGATGCTGCCCGCCTTCAATAACACCACCACTAGTTTATCTTTTGAGGAGAACTCCTGCCAGAGGAGTGGGGGGAAGGAGGGGAGCGTGGCGCACTCATCGAACTTGGCAGAGCGCCAAACCGTGTGATGTATGTTAAGGCATAGTCATTCGCATTATGCACTCGTCGCCATCCTGTGTGTTTTTTTTAACCTCGCATAAAAAAAAAGAGCGCCTGACTATCAGAGCCGGTGTTTAGGATGTTTGCATTATCTGGATGCGATTCGTCCATGCCGCCAGCTGCCAAAAAATTGCCATTGACCACGTATGCGTTTGTTGATGAGGGAAGGACGGATGGAGGTATGATATGAAACATCGACCCTTCCAAAAAAATCTGTTGGAACATTTTTTCCCACGTAATGAACCCTCCCACCAAACTGATGTCAACTGTTCCGGAAAAAAGTGGGTGCATTACATGAGTACATACGGTATCTCACCAGTGTTGCTTTGAATTTCTTTGTGGTGCATGCTAGTTGGTGCAGTATCAGATTGTATTGTCACAGTGCCAACAGAACTCGCGAATGTGAGAGAAGGCATAGTGCGGGAGTATCAATGTAGCATCTTTACGAGTGAAGTTTTCTGCTGTGCAGCTGCAATATTTGTATGCTTTGCTGCCAAGCAACCATAAAACAGCCTTGTCTACGCTAATGGCAAACCACGCTATTATTGTTGGGATGTCAGCGACTGCTGTGCAAATGAAACAGAGCCTCCTAACTAGAAGGTATGGTGCAGAAAAAAAAAGTGCCAAATGGCGCTACTCATAGGTGCCATCAAAGATTGCTTTCACATTCACTTTTGGTGATCACTCTCAGTGGCTTGTACACAGATAAGGAAGGTTCTGCTGGTATGCTCAAAATTGCAAAAGATAAAAATGATAGTTCCACTGTATTTCCTCCAGCTAGTACATTCCCGGGAAATGTGATTCCCTTGTAAAGTGCATTTATATTTTTATACAGTCGAACCCCGCTACAGTGAACGCTGCTTCAACGAAATATTTCAGATTTCCCGTCAGCTAGCCATAGAAAACAATGCGTGCTAGTTCTTGCCACAACGAATTTTCTTTCCAGGTTAGTTTCCGCTTCAACAGAATTTTTTTTCAGTGGAGATGGGCTTAACATTTATTTTACGACAAAACAAGCATAACGTTACCCGTCCGTATGTTCATGACGTTTAATTTCACCGAAAACGCTTGCTGGAATCGATGTGTGCCCCATAGTGCGTCGAGTGCGAATGGGTGGCGCCATTCGATATCGTCCGTCATATCGACAGAGAAGCTCAGCGGAGCCGGCCGGACGCTGTGCGATTGTCCGGTGTTTCATTGGTGTTTGTGTGCTAGACTCGACGCCAGCATGGCTACGCCGTGCAGAAAGCGCAAGTTCCTTCTTTTGGAGGATAAAGCAAGCATAATCTGAGAGGCCTCAAGCGGGAGGAAGAAAGGTGACATCGCTGCGGATTTCGGCATCTCCGAGATGAGAGCGACGTGCAAGATGCACCAGCCTTGCCATCTGCATTGCATGTGATGGATGCATTTGGCACCATTCGTGCTTTCATTGGTGCGCGTAACAACGACATCGCGATGCAGTTGTTGGCCGATTGTGAGACTCGCACCACAACGCTCATGTCCACTAAAAGGACGCAAGCCAAGATGGCCGAATTTTTTGGAAATAAATGATATTTTTGAACAGTGCAGTCAGGTCCTAGTTTTTTTGGGCTGATTTCGCCACAACAAAATTTCCGCTTCAACGAAATTTTTCGCACACCCCGTGAATTTTGTTGTAGTGGGGTTCGACTGAATTCATACCAACTTTCATACCTTACAGAAGTTTAGCAACAGTAAGCTGTCAACGTACAAGCAGGTTGAGTGTGTATGCATGCGACATGAACAGCATAGGCATAGAAGCAGCTTAGAAGCAGATGCATGGGGGCGAACCGTCTAAAATTGATCTAAATCCGAAAATCAAAGGTGCTCCATTCAGGCCATGCTGGGCAATAAAAATGCAGACACAAGTCTGCAAGCACCACAGAACGTCAGCTCTTCAGCCGACAAATGTTGATCAACATTTGAAGGAAGTGAAGAAGTAATGGGGTAAAATGTTTAGCAGTTAAGCAGTTCCGGATCACATGTTTTCTTTAAATTTATTTATTTTAAAACACATAGTAGAGGCCCTACTATGTCCAGCTTGCCTGTGTCTCCTCTGCTCTCACATAGATTCTGCACTGGATCTGCCTGCTCCAAGCGAGCAAATCTAAACAAATGCTTGTACTGAAACTAACTGCAGACCAATGCTTGAAATGCATTCAACAGGCACTCAGCACGAACACAATAAAACGACAAGCACTTATCACCGCTGCACTACATGCGCTTTCTTTAACTGCTTACCCTGCTTGTCTTGCGATGTAATACCTACAAACTAGATCGTTTTTGTTTACAGGAAGTGTTTAGCAACATTTTTGCCAATTTAGTTAGCTATCCTTATCTGCCAATATATCAAAAGGCTCAAGCACAAAGAGGTGAAATAGATTTTCCTCTAATGAGTATACATCCAGGGGTATGTACAAACAGTTTAACCTGAATGTAATGAACCTCCATATAGCGAATTCATCGATGTAACAGTTTTTTTAATTCCCAACGCCGCGTCCATTGAAGCGCGTGTATGAGTTATGAAATTTGGGAGAAAAGCTTCATGACGATTGGCATAACAGGAACGCCAATACCGCAACGAGCTACCATAGTTGGGTCAACACGTCGTGCTCCAGCGCCGCCGGCTCTCCGTTGCTCTCGCTTTTGGAATGCCACACCATGTGGCACTACAACAGTTCATGCTCAAAAGCAGCGAAAAATGACACGGCATAGCAAAAACTAAACGGCACCAGCAGTGCACGCCCATCGCCACCACATGGTACGTTGCTTGCGTGATTTCGACGTCGATCGCTCTCGAGTGTCCGTACTCCAGGGCGGGGACGGCAGAGAGTGCCAGCGACCCAAGGTGAAGAGTACGTTTCCTGGGGCGGCAGTGCCAGGCAGACCAAGAGAGGTAACATGCGGGAAGAAGCATGTGCCTCTGCGGCTGGTCTACAGTGGTGGCACGACTGCGCCCTCTCTGCTCTAGTTTAACCGATGCCCCTGCCTCTCCCACTCTCCCCACCGTACTCGTAGCGGCGTTGCACACGCCGCGACGGAGGTGACTGCTGCTGCTGTGGCAGTCACGCTATCAGCACGATCGTGGAACGTTTCTCCATGTTTATGACTTGGAGTAATGGGGGTTTTCTGTAAACCTTTTCAACGCGATTTCACCTACTACCCAGACAGCCAACAATGTCCGACGGACGTCCGATTAAGGTCCGTACGTCTGAAGCCGAGACTGGACATCCAAAGCAAGAACGAAGCAGATCCGGAAGCGGACATCCGAATCCGGATGTCCAGTGGGCATTCGAAAATTCGGATATCTGAATCCGGACGTCCGGTGGGCTTACGAGGGGAGTCCAACTTAGGACCGATTTTGAAAACGGGCAGAACGGAAAAATCACTTTTCCATTCAGCAGTAAACCGGCATATTTCGTGTCTGGTTGCTAGGCGGGGAGGGCTAGAGAGCTGCCCACTGAGGACTTTTATTAGGAGCTCGAACTAGCTCGGCGACCTCTAGTCTTGTGTTTTACAACAGTGTTGGTGCTGAAAAACTTATCCATATTGCAGGCTGTAAGAGCAGCACATGTTATTGGGTCTGCAATCTTTAGCACAGCTGCTTGAACACAGATGCCGCTAAATTCGTATTCAGCACGCGGTGCCCCGTACACTTAAGTGAGCAACCTTTCATTGGGAGAGTCCTTCAACAAAAAAAAACTGCGGAGCTCCACTCATGCAATGAATCCATCGCGTGGGCGTAACCTTCACGGCGGACTAACTCGCTGTGAGGACGTTCCACTGAGAATACGAATGGGTGCAGTGCTGCATCCTGGACATCACAGGCCCTTCCACTGACATGTCCTTCCTGCCCTACTCCAACCAAGGAGGCATTTGACAGCTTGATCCAGTCTTAGTGCAACACGCGCAACTGACTACGCAGACACAGCTCCACCCAAACCGCCAGTCAGATGCACGCATGTTGACACATGCGCCTCAAATCGAGCCTTAATTCGTGCCGAAAGGTTAATTTGTGCAATGAACAAAAAAGCAAGCCTTGAACAACGCGAACGATTGATTTTGTTATAGTGCCCCAGTATTCTAGAACACAATAGTTTTGGTCCACCATGTTTTATATTTATCAGATTCTTGGTAGACTTGAATTGACTTGAATCTTGAATTTAGAATTGCTTTTAACCAAAAAAATGCCTTCTAGTGATTCCGAACGTTCAACTACAATTTTAAACACTTTAGAAGCTACTTATACACTTTATTCTTATTTTTATTCCTGATTGAAAATGAAAAGGCCGGCTTAAGACAAAACTTGCAAAAGCCGATCGCAAGCCGCGCTGAAGTAAACAATATGGCCGGCGTTCTTTGTGGCTGTGTGCTTGCGAGCTCGATTTGCCGATTTTTTTTCGTTGTCAAGCGCTGTTTACAGACGGTGTGACTCTTGAGATCGATGAATAAGTATCTCGTGCATCTGTAGGTGACATCTGTTTTCGGCAAAGAACATTCGACAGGAAGAGAAAGGAGCAATTTGCCATTAGGCGTCGTACTCTGACGTTGGGCAGTGGAATATTTCTTGTGACAGTGGTTACTGAAGGGAAGCAAATGCGTGAAAATGCACCCTGGGGTGGTCAAGTAATACCGGTGATTGAAAAAAAAAGCTTGGAAGTTGAAAGTTCCCCTGCATCGCAACGTCGTCTTACGCCTGTACACCTAGCCTGTACTGCCAAACTCGACTGGAATGCGCGAAACGCAGCGAAAGGTGAGCCGCAAAAGAGCCGCAAAGGTGAGAAAGCAAATTTTTTAACCAGGTACTGATTTTCAGAAATAACCACGCTCAAGTACAGCCTGATAGGAATGCAACCCCGTGCAGGAACAAGCACTTCATCCTTATGCTGTGTAAAATTTTGCTCCATTCACTCTGTATGCCACCGCTCAAGAGTTCTAGGCAAACGTGCTCACCTCTGTATACGTGAACAAATCACCGTGACGGTGCTGCAATTTTGTAATTGGACGTATAATTATATTGTGTGTCGTGTTTGACGCTTCGAAAGCAGCCGTTTCGTGAAATAAACGATTTTTCGTTGGACATATTGCTGGTTAGTTTTGTTCTAACTGTGGCCTAACGAGGTCCTGCGGCAAAACCATGCAGGAACCGCTTGAATAACCTGGATATGCACGGTACCCTGCGATGGTCCGAGAAATGCCCGTACATCCACGTTCGGACGTCCGTTGGATGAACTACACATGGTCCGCGGTCTTGCATCGGATGGTCCGACAGACGTCCAGTGGTTGACTTTGGGTAAAAAATGCGACGGACATCCGAAAGTCCGAAGCGGGATAACCGTCGGACGTCAGTGGCCGTGTGGGCATATTTACACGATTTAAGTCAACCTAGTTTTCAAAATTTGATAATCCGAACTGGGGGTCGACTTACTATCAGAACGAAATCATGGCCCTATAGGTAAAGGTGAAAAAAACGAGATATTGGGCATGACGACTGCCATGTGGTGCTGCTCAGCGACATTGTTTGCACAACGAGACAGATACTCGTTCGTCACATATACTCAACACTACACTGTTGTTGACAGGGCTCGCTGTGCTCTTTTGATTTATTCTATGCACAAAGCAAGACCCAAAAATTTCAGGACAAAAATAAAAAGGAAACAAGCACCTCTGCTCTTGGGAGGAGGAAGGCGGGAGCGTGGCAGTTGAGGCGCCAAGGCTGCCTTTGGCTTTGGTTGCGGTGCTGGCTGCGAACCAGGCTTGGGTGCCTGCTTTGCCATCTGTGCTGTGGGTTGGCCAGCTGGAGTCTGCGTTTTCTGTGGTCCGGCCAGAGATTTCCTTAAACCTGTGTTAAAGAATAAAGTGCGAGTTAGGCACCCCATGATTGATTCTCAAAACTACTGCTAAGCAGAAAGCCGAGGTCAGAAAACGAATGAGCAAGAAAATTCGTAGCACAGACACTGCTTTATTACAGACACTCCTTTAATTTTTAGCAAACTTGATGTTCACAATGGCCTTGTTCTTGAAATCACATGCGCACAGCATTATCTGGAATACAACATTACTCCCACCAATGCCTGCATTAGGACCTGTAGGCATATATAAGAGTCGACAGTCGACAGATTTTACATGGCAACATGAAGCCATGGGCCATGAGGCATGCTATAGCAGATGGCTATGAATTCATTACGACTACACCGTCCATGCACAGCTCGCCTGGCCTGATGATGCCTGGGGCGATTTTGTTGGCGCGGATGACGGCGCCAACATTGCAAAGCCACACACTGACGAAAATGCTAATACACGAAGTACGAGAACTCTCGCACTGCAAAGAATCTGATGAGGATGATGACGAGGAGGCTGACATACCACCTGCTACCATGAACGCTTCCAACGCGATTAGTTATATCGAGTACCCAGACCAGCCTGCTGGTAGCAAGGGTATCCACGAGGAGCCTCTAACGGCGCTGGAAAGCTTGAAAAGTGCCGCAGCAGGGTCTAGCTTGAATAAGCAGATGCGCAAAAATTACTTACGCTGCCCGACTTTGTATTCCTGGCTGAATTTCGGCTACCTGGGGATTTTTAATGTGCACTGAGAAGCACAAAAAAAAAGCAAGGCTGTTATAAATGCAGAAAGAAGGAGACGTGGGTCGCTGAGAAAAGAAATGCAGCGAAGAGTAGGGAAGAGAAGGAAATGGCGAACACTGGCATTGGGAAGCGGCGGCAAAAAACAGAGGCATAGCAGCACTGTGTGAGCGGTACTGCTGCACCTCGACTGCGCCGCAAGCGGTTCTTAAGTACTGCCGCAAACAACACCGAGGCTGTGAAAAATGATGCTGCATTCACGCAAAACATTGGTTTTCACTTTAAGTCAAACTCTCATTATATTCGAAGTCACATTGCATTTCTGCACTTGCGGTACTTCCACAACACGTACAAAATCGTAAACGTGATAATATGAAATATAACTGAAAATAAATAACTATCACAATGCGATAAAAGAGCAGGATGAAAGGTACTATTTGCGAGAATTTCTTTTATAAGCCAACACTGTTCAGTAAGCAGCTAATTAATTACCATAGGACATCCTTATATAGTAAAGACCCTGATATAGTAAAAATTTTTGCTGGTCCAAGTCACTTCATTATAGAGGTGTTTTACTGTATTCAGTTAATTCAGGCATTTTCCCCACTCCTGTGAAAACAGCATTAACGGGGTTTTGCTGTATGTACCTTTTTTTTCTTCAGAATCTAATGCGGACAGGACAATGACACTAATGGCTTGAAACAAGAACTAGGTTAATACAGCGACTGGTGGTTGTGCATGCACCCGGATAAGGAGACTATTTTTTTACAGCACAAGTTCCTGACCAATCATGGCCAGCCAAGTGGCACAGCTCACCAGTTGCAGCTGGCTTAGCTGGTGGCTTCAGCGATGTTCTTGAAGCAGCTGCTGTCGCAGGTATCACCGATAACCTGGATGCTGGGCCTCTCTTGGCAACACAACTCGCCAGTGCACCACTCGCTGGTGCTGCACAAACACAGCAGCAGCACAAGGTGGTTACTCAGTAAGCCTTGCTCTGTACACTTAAATGAAGATCCCAGTGTAGACCAAGAACTAACACACATAGCACAACCATCATTCGCTTCAAAGTCGACCCCTTTCGTTGTTGAGAAAGGAGTCGCACACTGCCCTGCTTAGTACTGCTACGCATGACCCCATGTGTTTTCTGTGTACAGCAACTTGCACCCCTTGCTGCCAGTGTGCACCACTCCGGCTCTCACAATTCTTCCAACAACTTTGTGCAAGGCAAGGAGCCAGTCCCTTTCCCAGGGAAACGGTGGGAAGGCAAACCGAAAGAGGGGCAGACAACAAGAAGCAGCACCGCCAATTGCTCCCCACTCCTCATGCACTACGGCAAAACTAAGGCGTTCTTTCCACTTAAGCCGTAGCCACATGAAATCCCCAGCTCCACTTCTTTAAACCACAGGCATTTGGTGCCGGCTTAAGTATAGTGGCTTCCTGTGAATGCCCCAGTTAATATGTACCAGTCATCGCGCACGAGGTTGAAGACGTATCCTGTAAAGCATCCATGAACCACGCTACGCATCGCAGCTAAGCATCATCATCAGTGCTCCTAACGTGTAAATCCTGCCACAAGTCAATAGTGATATGGCGAAGCACAATGGTGAGTGCATTTTGCAGCTGCTGACATGCCCAGAAAGAGCACACTCTCCAGAAGACCCTTTCCCGTGGCAGGCAGCCAGGGGCGCCAGAGTACGCCAGCTGCCCTGCTACCATTCCGTTCACTTTACAGGTGGCGATGTCCGAGCAGTCCCGGTCCGAGCCACGCGAATGTGCCTATCGCCACAGCCATTGCTTACCGTCGCGTGACGGAGCTTGTCCCACAGTTAAGGCTATCATAGCAATGTTTTGTTTTCCCCCCTGACCCGTAGCTGCCATTGCCATATTGCTGGCCGATCGGTGTCACCGCACCCTGCAATTCAGCCCCCATTTCACTGCGCTGTCAATGTATTGGTGTCATCATAGATCACGTGCTTCCCGCATGCAGTAGTTTTCAAGTGACATTAGTTCCCAGCAGAAATGTCTGGCATCAAGACAAACCTTGGAAGTGTTGATCATCAAGCAGAAGCTCGACGTTAAAGGAAACAGAGCATGCGAAGTATAATATCTGTGTAAGTGGAAGGGCCCTCTCACATGCCATCATGTGTGTGGAGTGCAGATCAAGCTCTCTTGCTCCACAGTTGATGCAGCCTCTGATTTGAAGGTACACTTGTAACTGGAAGGCTGCCTCAGGGGCAGACAAAAATAACAGATTTCTGTAGTCCAAAGTGAATAAATACATCTGCGAGGGCCTTCCTTTGTAAAATACGTCAGGTCTCAATCCTCTGTCGGGCAAATAGAAATACGCAAGCCATTTTCAGCAAGGGCATACTGCTGCTTTCAGCCTCATTTTTCCGCAGGCCCGCGGGAAGCTGTACACAAAAATGAGGTTTTATTGCAAAGGCCATTACATTTTGCACACTGAAGTCTGAACAACTCTCTGGACTGTAGGAAAACCGGTTCAAAGAGCTAAAGCAACCACTTCCACTGTGCTAGCACCAGGAGTGCACGGAAAGTTCAGGGCGAGCAATAAGGAAACAACCACTGTTGTAGGCATTACCGAAAAAAAGTAACTAAATACGTTACTCGTTACGCTAAAAAAGAAGGAACGCATATCCGCCCTACGTTACCTACAAAAAAAAGGTAACGCGTTATTGTTACCGTTACCGAAAAAAAAGTACCGCACGTTACTTTGCCGTTACTTCATGACCATAAATTTTAAGTTTTCGTCACCTTAAGAACTTACGATAACAATTTTATAAAGCTCACATATAACATCTAGCCCGAACGATTTTACGCGATATCCTGATTTAACGAGAATACTTTGCACAAATGTGCAGGAGCTTAGCAATGTTTTAGTGGCCTAAAGTTGCCTGTAGAGTTACATGCATTGGATTCTAACTGTGTGGCACATGATGAAGCCATCTTCTGAATGTGGCATTAAACACAAAATGACACTCCAACATCAATTCTAACTTCAGAAAGAAAACATTGCTGAACTCTCAACAAATTTAGAGTAATTCTGAAAAATGTGATGTTCCAAAATGCTCGGCATGCTTCCACTCTGTAGAGAGTTGTGTGTGTGAGTTGTTTGGGAAGGGGACGTAGGTGAAGGCAAGTGCGTGAATGCGCGTTCGTGCAGGTGTTTCGTGCTTTATGGCTATTCTGTCTTTTTTTTTAGTTGGGTGCGTTGTCAAGGGCAGCTGTTTTCTGGCATGCATGCGAGCCCTAACAAGGGTTGTCAGGAGCACCTGCACATTTTGTTTATTTACATCACTTTAGATGCTCTGCAGTTTTTTTTCTAAAAAAGGGGGCGGAGCGGGTCACAACTGGAACAAAAAGTTAGTAATGTGACACCTCACGTTACCGAAAAATGTTAACATAAGTACGTTACCCATTACAGTTCCGAAATGGTAGCGAGTACGTTACTAAGTTACTGAAAAAAGTAACACGTTACCAGTAACGCCGACAACACTGGAAACAACACGGAGCTTTTATTGGAAAGTTCCACCGCTGGTAGCAGCATCTTTCGAGCCATGGCAGAGGTGGCAGTAACCAGAGCAGGCACTGTGTTAGCAACACTCGTTTAGGTAGGGGGGTTACTTACTCTGCCATGATATTTTGCAGGACTCCTTGAATTACCCCTGTTAAGGACCGTGGGACAAGTGTGGTCCCACTTGCTTGAAGTGCCAGCAAACAGCCAATGGTGCATCTATGTACCGTATTTTTGTGTGCTCAATAGTGCCGCATTATTTCAACAGACCATTTAGCCTATTTTCAGCTTTAGCTAACAGGCTTACTTGGTGTTCCGTGTCCATACAAGCACTGGTGTGTAGTTGGGCGCGGCCCAGTTTGGCAGGAAAAATAAATTTTCACAATCTGCTGACCTTTTGAGCCTTTTCCTTTAGTCAACTGCTTCATAATACTTAATGAGGCAGTTTTCAACAGTAATGCAAGTTCTCTTATGCTTCGACAGAGGGACGGATACATACCAAATTATAGGTCCTTTTACGCAGTCATTGGTCAAATGTACCCATCTTTTAGAATACCAGCACATGAAACGGCTTAAAAGCGATATTGAATTTCTAGAGTAGCTCTGAGTGCAATCTTACCACATGTATGAATGCGAGATATGTATACAGCTCACGTCTTAAAAAGTGTTAAGTGCATGGCTTCAGTTCCGTAATTTGTAGTGTAAATCAGATGAAAACTCATTGCAGTAATGTACGATTCGTACACTGAAAGCTTTGGTACAGAGTTCAAGTTAACAAAAGCGTACTCTACACCCACAGTCCAAAGTTCATGAAAGGTATTACCGAAAAAGTTTAATTTTGCCGCTGTTTTTTCCTGCGTCCTCGAAGACACATATGCCTCTTTATTGGGACTGAACGGATTAAATGGAACACCACTGAATGTCAGGTAATGCACCTTAGCTACAAAGAAATTGTTTGCGACACAATTGCCTTCCATAAACTTTGACAGCGGGTATACATCTATGGAGTTTACACCACAAGGTACATGCCGCTGGAACTGCAGTGCCAAAATGCTCCACCCTATTCCCCAGCCACACTCACTGTCAATACCAGCAACCACATGCACAGTGCCCGCTGAAGCAGAGGCAGACAGACCTTGGAGGCTTCTCCTTGAAGCTGCAGCTGCAGTACCAACTGAGGCCCCCGCAACCGACCTCCTCAGGGAGGACACCCTGGGGCCAGGTATGGCAGTCGCAGGTTGAGACACAGGTGCTGCCTGCCGCTGGGCAACAAGGAGAAAACATTTTCAGGCACAGGCAAACATGGCCACGTTTGTCACCTGCACAAACCATGATTGCCAGCAGAAGCTAATGTCGCGTGCATGTGAGGGGTATAGGGTGTAGAAATGCTATGACACAGCATTGACCGCTTAAACTTAAAACTGTCACAAAATTCGGCGCATTTTCGAAAAAAAAAACCGGCGCTGCGCCCAAGCAATCACGCCCGCGCGTGGTAAAGTAAAACAAAAAAAAACAGCGGGGAAGAACCCCCGGAGAGCGAGTAAACCGTGCGTGGGCTTTTCACTCAGCTCGCCGGCGGGGCACCAAAGTAAACAGACACGCGCGGCGTCGATTTTTCTCTAATGTCGGAGAAGTTTTTGCTCGTTGTCGACGGAAAGGGGTAACCTTGACCATGCCAAAGTGATACCCTCTCCCTTTCACTCCTGCGCCGATGACTCAGCATGCCGCGAATGACCTGATTGTTCTAGAAGGTGGTTTCCACGCCCGACCAATGAGGTTGCGCGCCCGGTGCAAGAAGGAGGAGTTTGTGCAGTTGAAGCTGCGTGTATGTGCGTGCCTGCCCTGGCGCGAAGAACAAACAGACGCAGACTGCGCCTATAAATGAGGGGCTTCAACCGCTGTCTGTCAGCCCGAGCCGCCGTTTAAGCTTCCGAGAAGCGCGCCCGCTCGACTCCCAGGAGAACACCATTCGCCCAGCCCGGACCAGCGAAGCAACGTGTGCCAGTCTGCGGATCGGCCCCGTTGTGCTCCTCAGGTCGTCGGACTGTCGCAGTGCGAACAATTTGCGTTTTGTTTATTTGTCTCTGTGTTAGTGCACTTTAGGTGCAAAGATTTTGTTCAATTGTATCTCTCTCCATTGTGACTTTGCATGAGTGCATTGTATTTGTAAATCACTTCGTATCTGCTCGTACGAGTGATTGTGAAAGCCTCTGTATCGTCTCGTAGCTGTATAAACTTTGTTTTGTTTGCGAACCTTTGGCTCCGACCTATTCTCTGGCTTGCGATCGGCAAAAGCTGGGCACCAAACGACCAACCCACTTGTCACTTGGTAGCTGGTCTCCGGCTGAGCTTGCCACGCTGAGTCGAGGGCATCTCCTTAATGACCGAGACCGCTACCCCCACACGCTCTAAGGGTGTCTGGGAGCGCACGGAAAAGTGCGCGAAGTGGTGACATATTCTGGCGTCCACGACAGGACGTTTGGTGCTTTGTGAGCTCACAGAACGGAGAAAGAGTCTGAAGGAGTTTACGAAGAGGTCGTAAACGAGTGTTTAGCAGCAGAGCGATATTGTGAGGTGCCGCGCTGAAGCGGTTATTGAGGTTCACCGTGTAGACGTAGTCTTTGCCTCGAAAAGTTCAGTTTCTGAAAATGAACTTGAAGGAGCTAGTTGAGGTTGGCACCCATATGGGGATGTCTGGGGCTGAACTGCGGAAATGGGTGAACCAGGAGAGAGAGAGAAGGCTGAAAAGGAAAGGCAGAAGGCTGGAGAAGAAGCCGAAAAAGAGAGAGAAGATTAAAAAAGAAAGACAGAAGGCTCCAGAAAAAGCTGAGAAAGAAGGAGAGAGTGAATTCGAATGCGAAAAACAACTGCTTGCCATGAAGCTTGAGCTCCAACGTGCTGCGAACCACTCAGCAGAAGTTCATAGCACTAGAGAAGAAGGCAGCGGCCTGCGGATAGATGCCAGCAGATTACTTCCCAGGTTTGATGAAAAAAGGAACGATCTCGACGCGTTTCTCAGGCGATTCGAAGGGATCGCGGAAAGTCAGAATTGGTCAGACGGTGAATGTGCTACCGTTCTTAGCACATGTCTCAGCGGGGAAGCTCTAAGCGTATTCGGGCGACTTTCTCCGGATGATGCTGCAAGCTACAGCAAGGTAAAGGCCGCCTTGCTTAAGCGATTCCGGCTCACCACCGAGCGATTCCGAGATAAATTCAGAACAGGAAAGCCCACAGATGGCGAAACAACAACCCAGTATGCGGCAAGATTAAGCCACTACTTTGATCGGTGGATAGAACTTTCAGAAATTGCTCAGGAATACAGTACACTTCGTGAGCTACTCATCAAAGAACAGTTCCTGAGTAGCTGTCACTCGAGCTTGTCGCTGTACCTGAAGGAAAGAAGAGCCAAGACTCTCTCCGAAATGCTAGATCTTGCCGACCAATTTCTAGAAGCTCAAGGAGGAACGAATCTGACCAAGATTAAGAATACGAATTCGGAGAGCGCAGGGAAAACTGACAGCCGTGATGCCCGATTTAGCCCAAAGGCTCCACCAAAGTGCTACCTGTGCAACAAGTTAGGCCATTACGCATCTAACTGCCGCAACAGCGCTACAAACAGTAGCCCCACAGTTTGTTTTAAGTGCGGCCAAAGGGGACACAGAGCAGCGGTTTGTCCGAACCCAAGCAAGCCCATTCCCCAGGTATCGTGCGTACGGGCCTCTTCAGGTCACACCCTGGAGGAAGATGAAAATGGGTTTGTAGAACTAAAGAACAGCAAGAAGGTACCAGTCGTGAACGCCATAGTGAACGCGCTGCCCGAAGCCGAAATGAACAGAATGCCTCTCCGGAAAGGGAAGGTAGGAGAGAAAACAATTAGCAGTGATGGGAATGGCCAAGAACATTTTGTAGCAGGCCTTGTAGCAGGAAAATTTTCGTTTTGTAGCAAGCGTCGCCCATTTTGTAGCAAGAGACGGCATCACAAAAAAAAAAGCTCAGAAGACAAATTTATAGCTTTTTATTTGTAACAACATCTCTTGTAAATATCACAAATAACAATTCACTTAACCACAGAACAGCAGATCAAAATTATTTGAATATGACTAAGTTCCCATTACACTTTGAGAAAACAGGTATGATTTTTCGTGGTATCAGGAATATTGCAGCGACTCCCACATGACATACTAGATAAGTAAAAGAAGCCAGAAAAGGAACTACTGAATAGCAAAACATGGCTTTAGCAGCAAAACTGTTAAAACTGCTCTGCCATCTGCAACAGAAACAGCACAAATGCAACACATAATAAACAAAAGCTAACCAGCTCAAATAAAAATTCACCTTGAAAATAAAACCGCTTGCCAGCAAAACAACTATTACAAAACATTGTGCAGCAGAAATTTCAGGTAAACTAGATAACATAATAAAAGATCATACCGAAAAATCTATACTCGCTGATCTGCAGAGCATAAATAAATGCAATACATCACTCACATCACATCACTTTATTTTCCTTAAAGACCCCTTTCGGGGTGTTACATAAGGGGTGGGGTTTACAAAATGCAGGCGATCACAGAAGTCGAAAATGTGGATGGACAGGTTATGGCAGTGACATGGTGGGGAAGGCCGTTCCAGTCAGTTGCTGTTCGTGAAAAAAATGAGTTCATGAAGGTAGTAGTACGGGCTCGTGGACGCAAAACTTGAAGAGGGTGACCGATGCGATGGGATCTGCGTGGTGGGGGTGCGCAGATGTATGGTTCTTGCCTTAGGGGCGAATGAAAAAACTTGTGATACAAAACAAGACTGGCAATGCGACGGCGAGCAGAAAGATCACACAAACCTGATTGTAATTTTAGAGATGATATGCTAACGTCGTATGAGTATGAAGAGTGAATAAATCTGGTAGCTCGGTTTTGTACAGCTTCGATGGCATTTGTTAAATATGCTTGATGAGGGTTCCAGATGGGCGATGCGTATTCCAGTTTAGTTCTGATAAGTGAGATGTATGCTTGTAGTCTGACGTGTTGAGGAGCTTCCCTCAGGTGACGTTTTAAGAAACCTAATGTTTTATTAGCTGATGATATCAGATTAGTTACGTGCAGTCGCCAAGATAAATCATCAGAAATGGTGATACCTAAGTATTTGTAAGACTGGACGAGGTCAACAGGGCAGTTAGAAACGGAATATTCAAAAACAAAAGGGTTGCGACGGCGGTGAAAGGACATGCACTTACATTTGTTAGGGTTGAGTGTCATCATCCACTGCGAACACCAGTTTAGTACGAGGTTTAGGTTTGCTTGAAGGGATTCTTGCTCAGAAGGGTTAGTTACCGAACGATAAATAATGCAATCGTCAGCGAACAAGCGGATATGGCAAGATACGCGCTGGGGTAAGTCGTTAATGTAAATGAGGAATAACAAGGGACCAAGGACGGAACCCTGCGGGATGCCAGAGGTGACTGGGAGCGGGTTGGAGGATTGGTTATTAATGTAGACAGACTGAGAGCGATGCGTGAGGAATTCGTTAATCCATGCGATGATGTTTGGATGTAGGTTTAACTGGGAAAGTTTAAGAAGCAAGCGTTGATGAGGTACTTTATCGAATGCCATAGCGAAGTCTAAGAAGATGGCGTCAGTTTGCAGATTAATATCAAGGTTGGCGTGAATGTCATGAAGAAAAATGGCTAGTTGAGTCTCGCACGAAAAACCCTTACGAAAACCATGCTGTGACGGATGAAAGATGTTATTGGAATCTAAGAATTGCATGATTTGGGAGTAAATGACGTGTTCCATGATTTTGCAGGGAATACTTGTTAATGAAATGGGCCGATAATTAAGAGGTGAATCAGTATTACCTGTTTTGTGCACGGGAACGACCTTCCCCACTTTCCAGTCGTCTGGAATGGTTCCTTCGGAGAGTGATTGCGAAAACAAAAAAAAGAAAATACTGGAACAGGCTGGGTTAGCGTTTTTCAAAAATTTTTGGATTGATGTCATCTATTCCGGCGGCAGATGAATGTTTTATTTTATCTATTATGCTCGAAATTCCACTACTGCTGAAAGTTATGGCGTCCATGACTGTAGTAATAATAAGTGGTAATGTAAAACATGGTGCTTGGGATTCGTCGGTGAAAACAGATGAAAATGCAGAGTTAAAGATGTCTGCACAGTCGGAATCAGCCACGATTTCACCAGCATTGTTAGTGAGGGTGATAGCGCACGATTCCTTCGGGTTTATCACCTTCCAGAATTTCTTGGGGTTATCAACTATCATTTTTGGTAGTACTACTTCGAAAAATGAACGCTTAGCACTTCCAATCTCAGGCAAGTATGCGTTCTCAGCTTCATAATATTTTTCCCATGCGTGGGGGTTTGCGTGGCGTTTCGCTGCACAAAATGCGCGTTTTTTCTTGTTTTCGAGCCTTTTCAGTGTCTTTGTGAACCAGGGTTTCTGATTACTCTTTCGTAAACTGCATGACGGAATATATTTATTTGTTAGTTCGATAACTTTATGTTTGAAAAGGGTCCAGTTCTCATTTACACTTCTGGAAAGATAGGACGTTTCAAAGACCGACAGAAAGTTCGTTATTTCAGAGTTGATGGCTTCATAGTTTCCCTTATCGTAGAGCCTAATAGTTTTCTGGGAAGTTTGTCTTAATTCAGGTGAGAAGTTAATGGTGGCATGGATTACTTTATGGTCGCTGATTTCTCGGAGGCCTGTAATGAAATTAAGACTGTCTGGATGAGTGGTCAGTATGAGATCCAGAGTGTTCGCTGCTTCCCCTGCGACGCGTGTCGGTTCCGATACAACTTGAGTCAAGTTAAAATTAAGGCAAACGTCAATGAAGTCATTCGGCTCTTCTTGACTAACTATGGGCTGAGGTTGGTTACTCCAGTCGATATTGGGGTAATTGAAGTCCCCAAATAGTAGGACGTGTGCTTTAGGGTGCTTTGATACTAGTTTGTTCAGAACATTGTGAAGCTTGCGGGGAAAGTCGGGACTTTTGCGAGGCGGACTATAACACACACCAATTAATAACGTCAGAGGTGAGGCGCGGCACATAATCCACAGCATCTCTAAGTCTGACGCGATATCAATGGCAGAACAAGACAATTGTTAGCTGACTGCAATTAGGACTCCTCCCCCACGAGAATACTTGCGATCAGCGCGAAAAAGATTAAAGTTGGGCAGGTCAAACAGAATTTCTGAGTCAGTGATATCGCTGTTCAGCCACGTTTCGGTCAATATAAGTAGATTGCTGCCTGACGAAGTTACAAGGTTCGATACGATATCGCGTTTCGGAAGGAAGCTGCGAACGTTAGTAAAGATTACTGATAGTGAAACGGCGCATGGCGTAGGTGGGGGATGAGCTGAGGGCGATGATCGGCAAGGATGAGCTGATTGCTAGGGTATTTCTCTTACAGATTCTGAAAGTTCATCGAAAACGTAACGTTTGGGGCCAATATGCAAAGTTTTAAATCTCAGGAAAAAAGGCACGGACTTCGCCCTGGCAAAAGCGACAAGATGTTTCCGGCAGTTTTGAACGCGGCGCGAAAAGTCTTCACCTACGCTGTAGTCTGTACCTTTGAATTTGGAACCTTTAGAAAGAATTGATTCTTTAGTTTTAAAGGATGTAAACTTAACGATAATTGGGCGTTTCCTGTCCTTAGAGTGTCGTCCGAGGCGATGGGCGCGTTCAATGTCGTTAGGGCTCAACTGGGTGTCCAGGTGGTCAGAGCAGTGGCGAATGATCAAGTCTTCTGTAAGCGAATACGTTTCGGTGGGGTTGGTATCGGGTAAACCATAGAAAAGTAGGTTATTGCGGCGAGAGCGATTCTCTGCGTCATCTAGACGAGCTTCCAGCACACCAACTAAACGAGACGTTGCAGCCGAAGTGGCCTGAATCCCCTCCAGGTCATTGCGGAGTGTAGACAGACTTTCGTAGTGAGTTTCTAAGGCTCTGAGACGCGTATTTAGATTAGTCATTTTCAGGTCTATTGAGAGCAGTTGGCCCTTAAGCTCTTGCACTTCCTTAACCAATTCTGTCTGGCCAGTAGACATCTTTTTTTTTTACAATACAGAAACACACAAAGTATATACTGACTACCACTGGTTATCATTAGCATGGTAATTTTACCGGAAGACAAATAAATATATGACTTCCCCAGCAACACAAACTCAGACCGAAGCACTCAAAATATTAAAATAATAAATGATAAGTGTAAACAAAAGCAGCCACTAAACTAAAACTGCATTTGAAAAAAAGAAGGAACTGACCATGTGGCTTGCAGTAAGCATGTATGACAACCCTTCACACAAGAATCAAGGGAAATGACAGGGAATCAGGCATGTGCTTTACAAATACGCGGGGATACGCGGGAGAAAGCCTCCGCCGCGGAAGGGCGGAGGCTTTCTCCCGCGTATCCCCTACCCGCCCGTTAATTGTTGCCCTAAAAAACAACCTTCTTGTTTCCCTTCCGTGTTTCTGAAAGCTTCCGCCGTCAATTCGCTAAGCCTGCCATGCTTCGAGAACAGGAAAAGAGGTGACATGTGACGGCCATTAACGCAGCGCCAAAATCGTACGAACGTCGCGGGCGTGCTAGAAGAGGCTTGCTTGTTGTTTCATCGTACAGCTAGCGGGCCGCAAAATGCCGCATTCCGTGGCCCTTTCTTTGAGTTTCGACTCGAAAGTTTCTTGATTACGGGAGCGACGACACGGGCACGAGTACACGTCTGTCGCGCGTTTCCGCCATTCTCGTAGGCAGTAGCACCTGCACCCCTGCCTGTAGGTTGCAAGCCCGTTACAAAGCACTCACGTTTAAGGAGCCCCTCGTTGCTGTTTTACAGCTAGCCGACCCGCTGCGTATAAGTTGTAATAGTAGCAAATACCACGCCAGTGTTGACGTCGGTCTACCTCTAACATGGATGCGTGCGCGAGGTGCGAGCGACGATGCCGCATCTGCGGTGTAGGGAAGAATGCCAACATATTAAGTTAAACTGTCTATTATCAGCAATATATTTGGTCAAAATGCAAATGTAACGTGTCTTTTATTACGAATGCCTTCTACACCCTATGTCTGCTACGCAAGGGGTCCATTTGTTGGGAATGACGGCGCCAACCAATTTAGTGAGAAATGTCCGCCTCCCGATTGCTGTATGTTGCTGCCGTGCCACATATAACGGCATTTAACTGTATTCGGAAACAATTTCGGAACTTATAAAAAAGCGAAAAATTACGGCGTCATGCGCACGCGGTATATATACTTATTTCAGAAGCCGCTACATTAAACTACTTAGCATGAGTTCACTGTTCATATCCATGAAACACTCGTGCTGCAAAGGCACTGCTTTGAGAGCATATCTTCCTACCGCCCAAGTGATGTCAGGAAAACGCATTCCGTAGGCTCCATAGCCAGACAATCCGAAACTACCAAGCGACCTCGCATGTCGAGTGAATAAGGCATGCATAAATAGCCCGATTGCCTGCGAGTTATCCATTTCGTGCCGCAAGCCTGTTGTCATGGGCAGCCCAGACGTCACTGCAGTGTTTTATTTCAACCCTGGAGTTCTCACAACTGCGCATGGCAATATGAAATTAGTGAGCGACGTTACATGGCTGCCCTGCACGCCACATGCTGCAGGGCTTTCGACGTAATCAGTTATATTAGCTTAAAACGAACGCACAAAACTACGTGCCCTCTTTCATAAACAGTGATCAAACCGGGAATCAGCAGCACACACTCCTGCGGGCTCAAACTACGTAATCGTCAGTACTGCGACGAGCAGCCGTTGCCATTCGCTCAATTTGTGACTGTTAAGTCACGTTCAGTTTCTAAATTTGGACCCCGACACATTGACTCCGCGCAATGTGCAGAGAAATTCATTCGAATAAACTGAAAGGCACAAGGAAAGAGAAAAAGCTTACCTTTCAGTTTCGAGAGTGCCATCGTGACACCGCCACGATGCCGCTGAAACCACGCCGTAGAGGCTACCGAGCGGCCGAAGCGTGCAAGAGCGCGTACCACAGCACTACAAGCGAAGGCCACACAACTGGCCACACTCCACAAACCCGCCGGAACCGCTCGGACGCAGTGGAAAGCGAGAAGCGTTCATCGGCTACACCAGTGACACCCTCGCTCAGTCACTCTCCCACCTTCCTCCATGCTCTCCCATCAGAGACGAAGACTGAGAACTGGATCGTACTGGATTTTACCGGCTACTCTCTCAGCCTTCAATGGCGGACAACAGTCGCGAGCATAGTTTCCGCGCAGGGTAGTACCTAACGTTGGCGACGGCTCGTTTTGGCGCAGTTTCGCAAGAAAGCCGCTGTTTGGAGCAGCATGTAGCAGCTTTATCGAAATGGCGCAGACTGGCGCAGCATTCCCATCACTGAATTAGTGTTGCGAGACACGGGAAGCAGCGCTGTAATCATAAAACGAAGATTAGTGAGAGGTAAGGATCTCACTGGAACGAAGAGCCTTGTGCGGCTAGAGGACGGCTCGTTTCAGTGCTTGCCGGAAGCCAAAGTACATGCGCAGACTCCCTACTACAGCGGGAAACTAACTGCACTGTGCATGGAGCGCCCCATATATGACCTCATATTGGGAAATATAAAGGGGGCAAAATTTCCAAAGGGCCCAGAAAGTAGCCAAGAGACAAATTCGAATCCTGCTCTTCGGAATGGCGCAGTGAATGCCAAGCGAAAAGAAACTGGCGAAGGAAGCGCGAGCGCACTAGCTCAAGCAAAGGAGCAGCGAAGAAGACAGTCAAGCATGAAGAACGGAAGAGTCCCGCGGAGGAACATTCCGAGGACGAAAAAATGTTTCCGCGGGAAGGGACGGGCCCTGCAGCAGAAAGCTGTGCGAAGCCGAAAGAAAGGCCACGGAATGGTCACAAGGAAGCAGCGAAACGCGAAAGACAGCTCAAGAGGACAAGGTGTCTGAAACTCCGGCTATGCTCAGCTTAGCACAGGTTGTGGACATGTTCATCGTGCTTTTGTGCACATTACTGCAGCTGCATTTCGATCGCACAGGAAAATTCTGGAATGTGACCAAGAGGGTATTCACACCGGTCAATATTGTGAGCCTGTATGCTTTGACGCAGGTGCCCTGGAATCCATCGATTGCCTGGTGTATGTGTGCATATCGAAGCGCACAACTCTTTTCCGAGATGGAAAATTTATCTGGAGGAATCAGGTGGGGCGAAACAGAAGCCTATGTTCACCGAGAAAAAGACCCGCAAGTCGAAGAGACTCTTGTTGACAAAAGGCAACTGTGAAGGTCCTCACTTGTGCATTACGGAAGCGCAAGTAGGAAATGTAGGTGGAAGTATCGGCTAAAGTATGCATCGTACTTGTGTGCTGCCTGTGTAAAGTTGTGCTAATGTGCTGCTGAGTTGCGGCATGAAGTGAATCTTGACTGTAGTCAAGTGTGTGCGTGCAGACATCATTGTATTGATGTGTGTATTCTGGCATTCACCATATGGACCTCCTGCATGTTTGTAAACAAACGGGGTGGCGCTGCAGTCGCTAGCGAGCTCGTGGTAGGCAAAAGGTCGGGGAGTGGCGTCGCGGATACGTGTTGAGCGCGGGTTTTCAAGGCTTGTAGGCGCGTTTCCAGTTTCTGCGAATCATAGCAATAGTCGATGCTTCCAACTTGGTAATTCGTTGAAGTACACGAGCTCGCATTGGCCACGTGCGGCCTATAAAGAGAAATAGATTGCCACTGTATTGTATATATGGTTAGTAGTAAACATGTAGAAAGCGTTCCTGCCGTTTATTTATGCGCTAGGCATTGAATAAAACAAGTTTTGACACTCTGCACTAGCCGGAATGATTTTACTTCGGGACAATAGTGAGGGAAAGTGCTGCTGGCGTTGTTTCGTCGGAGCAGACGTGCGCTCATCATCTGTTGGCATGCGTGTCGTGCTGTGCGAAAAGTGGGGACAGCGTCGTGTCTCTGATCTCCTGTCTCGCTTAGCGCTGTTTTTAGACGCATGACCACGCACCAGCCAAGCCGACTTGTCCTCTTAATAAACTGGTCGATTTGGCGAAAATTTTTTATTTCTAGAATTATTTCTTTCCTAGCCCTGAAGTCTAGTTTCGTGACGAAAAATTATAGCAAAATATTGAGTACAAATTTATAAATTACGCTTTTTAGAAGTGTGGTCGTCCAAAATTGTGAGGTAATTTATTTGATATCAGTGCCGCATTTCTTTGACCAAAGCGAAAGCGAAGATGCTATAAACTTTAAGGTATGTTTTGTGACCTCTCACATTTTCTGCGACTGGATCACTCACCTTCGTAATTCGCATGAAAATCAAATGATTCCATTTGTCGCAAACTATTCCTGAGACGTTGAGGAGCGTAATAAATCTCGATTTTTTTCCCTACACGTGCAGTACTGTGTTAGTTATTTCTTGTAAGAAACGCTTTCATGTAACTATGCATGCATAAGTACTGTCATATAGAAAAAGAACTAATCGCGTCATCGTACAGAACAGGGCTTTATGTACATGCTGGCATAAAAAAACTGCCGCACTATCTACTCAATTATTTGAGACCTTGGGGGGACTTGACGACGGTGTTAATTATAATTACCCAGAACTGCACCAGGTATAGCTATAAATAAAAGGAATTACTGAAACTAGCGTAGGAATTTCATATTTGCACCAAGTTTAGTTACATATCGCATGCATGAATAACGAAAACACTTTTCATTGTCACGTCCCCTCTCAATCTTGCCACGTGTCTGTTAGTAGCACGCCTGCGGCTGCTTCTTTCCAAACAAACTTCGCGATCATGTACTACTCATGAAACATGACACATGCATGATGCAATGAAAAAGAATATGGCGTTTAGCACACTTAAGGTACGCTATTCTAAGCACACCAACGCGACCACGCAAGATTGACACAACTTACCAGACTTCTTTCTACTCGAATGAAATAATTACGTCGTCATATCAAGAAACAGTTTCAAGTAAATATTAAATGCCATAAAACGCGCCATTAAAACATGGGGTGCTATTAACAAAAAAACGCATTCCTTGGGGGTGAGTGAACCTGTCGGCGCCCCGTGCACTCCGGCTCAAGGTGATAAGTACGTGTGCAGCTGCATATGTCTTTTTTTTTCCTTGAGCAATTACCAGCCTACTAACCTGAAGTTCAGGTGAATGAACGCAGTAACTTACATGCTATTAAGTGCATTGAGTGGCAGGGCCTATCGACTCCCAGACTTCGCGCTTTACTACCGTGGCCCAATGCCTGTTAGCCAGTTTCCGAATGCGGCATTTATGCGCGAGAAACCTATCGAGGCTAATTTAATATTTTTTATGCTACTACGCGGATCCAGCAGTGACGCAGCTGGTCAATATATGCTGCTTCCGCAGTGCACAGGCTTGAAGCAGCCGCCGGTAACTGCGGCAGCTGCGGTAGGCACGGGCAAGCGGAACCTGTTTTGCCTGCCATGCGAAAGTCGCTGCTAACATCAGCGCCACCGCATCTTCGTGACGTCGCGGGGTGAAGGAGGTCCATAGATTGTGGGCACAAGCATGTGCGCACGAATTTTGTGTTTTGTGAATATTGTAGCACAATATTCTTAAAGGAAGGGGCAGTGTCACAAAATACGGCGCATTTTCGAAAAAAAAAAAAACCGGCGCTGCGCCTGAGCAATCGCGTGTGGTAAAGTAAAAAAAAAAACAGCGGGGAAGAACCCCCGGAGAGCGCGTAAACCATGCATGGGCTTTTCACTCAGCTCGCCGGCGGGGCGCCAAAGTAAACAGGCACGCGTGGCATCGATTTTTCTCGAATGTCGAAGTTTTTGCTCGTTCTCGATGGAAAGGGGGTAACCTTGACCATGCCAAAGTGATACCCTCTACCCTTCGCTCCTGCACCGATGACTCAGCGTGCCGCGAATGACCTAGATTGTTCTAGAAGGTGGTTTCCGCGCTCAACCAATGGGGTCGCGCGCCCGGCGCAAGAAGAAGGAGTTTGTGCAGTTGAAGCTGCGTGTATGTGCACGCCTGCCCTGGCGCAAAGAACAAACAGACGCGGACTGCGCCTATAAATGAGGGGCTTCAACCGCTGTCTGGGAGCCCGAGCCGCCGTTTAAGCTTCCGAGAAGCGCGCCCGCTCGAGTCCCGGGAGAACACCACTCGCCCAGCCCGGACCAGCGAAGCAACGTGCGCCAGTCTGCGGATCGGCCCCGTTGTGCTCCTGAGGACGTTGGACTGTCGCAGTGCCCAGTGAACAATTTGTGTTTTGTTTGTCTCTCTGTGTTAGTACACTTTAGGTGCAAAGATTTTGTTGAATTGTATCTCTCTCTATTGTGACTCTGCATGAGTGCATTGTATTTGTAAATCACTTCGTATCTGCTCGTACGAGCGGTTGTGAAAGCCTCTGTATCGTCTCTTAGCTGTATAAACTGCTTTGTTTGCGAACCTTTGGCTCCGACCCATTCTCTGGCTTGCGATCGGCGAAAGCTGGGCACCAAACGACCAACCCCCTTGTCACGTGGTAGCTGGTCTCCGGCTGAGCTTGCCATGCTGAGTCGAGGGCATCTCCTTAATGACCGAGACCGCTACCCCCACACGCTCTAAGGGTGTCGGAGCGCACGCAAAAGTGCGCGAAGTGGTGACAATAACGCAAAGCACGGGAGTCGGGAAAATCCGCATTATAGGCGGTACTGCACTGTAACCAAAACATAGTTTTTCCATTCATTCGCGTTTTCAGAATGGCCACCCTACCTTTCAGAGTGCACCTGACAATGCATCAGACGCACAAGACTGCAATCACAGGCAACAAAAGTTTATTTGATCTTCTTGTTGAAGCGTCGTAATGAATGAAAGAACGTTATTTTAGTCTGGTGCTGCGATTAACTGCGTTGCTAATGACGTGATCTTCAAAAACAGTGAAGCACTTCAGCACTTGCTCGCTGAGGTTTCTCTGAGCATAGCAGAGGCGCAGTTTGTTGCAACAGTAGAGAGTGTCTTTGCACGAAACTTCTGCTGCACTTTCACTCACTTCATCGGGCTCGTTGCGACCGCGCACCACTGCCACGATGTATTCATCTGTGGAGGCTACTTCACATGCAACGCTGCCGGGGTTGGCGACGACGACGACTAGCTTGCCTCGTGCCGGTTCTTGAAATGCTGAATACAACCGTTCAATAGGTTGAAACCATCATGCCCCAAAATGTTTGCAAAGCACCTGGCCTTGGCTTGCAATATCCAGCCACTCACAGGAACACTCTGTGTCCAGACCTCACGAAACAGTTCAAACCAAGCTGCAACATCTTCATACTTTGATGCACGAATCCAGTTCCTTGCAAGCGACGCGGAGCCTTCCTGCAGCTGTTGTCGCAACTTGAGACTGTTCTTCCAAATGGCGGACACAGTAATGTCAACGACAACACACTTTTTTTCCCACCGTAGCCTTTTTCAAACTGCTCTCGATGTCTCTTATAACACTCTGCTTGGTTTCGAGAGCTTGCCGTTTCCTGGCTTTCAGAGCAGCAGACGCCATCGGAACTGAAGTCTTGCTCACGTTGTCAGCTGACTTGCCTACATTGTCAACTTTTCACTAGACGCGAGAACGCATATCTTGCTCATGAGCTCAGGCATGACAAGACACTGCCGCATGTGCGCGCGGTGCGAGCAGCGCTTGCAGCATCATGCCGTGTGCTCACCGCCGCCACTCTGGTGCTGGCCGTGCCATCATGTGCTTTCAATTTTTGTCCAATCAGTGTGCCCAACGGAGGAGCATTGGAGAGAGAGAGAGGAAAAATGCTTGCTTTGCGACTTCTATTTTTTTTTCTATCCTCTCCTGCCTTCCGCCTTGCTTTGATTCATGCTGACAATGCTCCACTGCTCCGCCTATTGCCCCTTTCTTGCGCAATTCAGGGAGCACGCTGCTCGCGCCCACCGGTACCCACGGGTCCGCGCCGGTACGCGGGCTGCCAGGCTTTCCAGAAACCGTGCTATACGCGGTCTTCGGTTACGCACTGCCGCTTATTAAGCGGAGGAGCGCCAATACATTGAACTCTATGGGAACGAAACAGTTGTCACAAAAAGCCACACACAATGCTGCCCCGCATTATAAGCGGTTACATGTATAAAGGTCTGAGCTGTATTAGTTTTCAGGCGGTGGTACTGGTATGTATCGCCCAATGTCCGAAACCTGCACACGGGCTATGAAACATGCTCCGGTGGAGGAGTTGAGGTTAATTTCAACCACCTGGGGTTCTTCACGGGGTCACCGAGGTCAGGCTGCAATGGTGCAGCTGCCATGTAACTGTACATCTTGTGCATTAGAAAAAAAAGACTATTCCCAAAGGCCTTTGAGGTGGCAATGTGACAGGGTTGCCTGTCCATGGAATCCCTTCAAGCCATTGATTTTTGTATAGCCCTTACTGCAGTTTCCCTTGCTTATTACATCACAGCTGTTGGGCTTCTTTACCTTGTTGCCGTCACAGAATTCTGATTGCAACCTTTTGTCCTCCCATTGCTGTAGTACAGCCCACTGTGGACAGTAGTACGCAACAATTAACCCATATATGCTGAAACTTCAAAAATTTGAGAAAATTAAAATCTTTCGATATAAAATGTTCATTGTAGTTCACAATTCAGAATCATCCTTTTGCAGGTGGAAATATTTTTCTCCACACAGACTTAGGATAGCAGGTAAATTTGCTACTGTTACGTGTTGTAAAGCTTCAAGCATTTGACAGACTTTTCTGTCACATTTCTCATCACGAACGGTGCTTCCTTATGACAATGTGCAAAAACAACTTTTTTTTCTTGCAGTATTACAATGTCATAGATGGTGTCAAATTTCAACAATGGCATCCAGAGAAGACTGGCAGATCTTTCTGAATGCACACAACGCACAAAACAGCTCGCAACACAATCCTTGCACTGGAAAAGTTCTGACCCTCTTGAACCTCTGCTAGTGGGTGCAAGCTTTCACACAATAAACTTTGAGAGTTACTGCTTAAAATGGCTGTGATTTAGCTCTAGTTAAACCTCGAGTGACACGATAGCTACACAGCTACATCTGGCCAAGTGGAACTCGCTCAGCCGAATTGCAAAGTCAGTCTTTCGCCGCTCCATTTCGCTGGGCGTTCCATCCTGGACATGGATTCACGCTCTCTCCCCCCCCCCCCCCATTCTCTGCTCTGCACCAAGTGACCAACCACATGACCAACCATGTGACCAGCCACGGCGCCGCCACGGAGCTCGAGGGGTGCCACGCTGAAGGCTCAAAGTGCTAGCCAAATTAATTCCCGAAAAATGTACCAGTATCATTTTTTTTTTG
Source organism: Amblyomma americanum (assembly GCF_052857255.1). Lineage (NCBI taxonomy): Eukaryota > Metazoa > Arthropoda > Arachnida > Ixodida > Ixodidae > Amblyomma > Amblyomma americanum. The sequence goes on from NW_027526494.1 coordinate 998,616, forward strand.
GCAAAAATGGCTGTCGTCAGGCTTAAAACACTACTATATCCTCTAGTGTTGAAACTTGTAACCAATGCTACTGCAAATTTTAACTCACCTTTGGCGGTGGGAGCAACGCAATACCGGGCCAGATGAGTGGGACTCATCATTGGCTATGTTTGTACAGTCTGCGATGAGAAGTGCAGCTAGTGGTTGGTGGTTAAAAGGTTAATAAAACAAAGCCCTTTCTCCACAACCCTGCACCCTGTCCCATTTATAAAAGAGGGCCTATCTTAATACAAAAATGAAGAGTTCCAAGTCGACAGTTTCAGAACAAATTAATTAGTTAGATTATGGGGGTTTAACGTCCCAAAGCGACTCAGGCTATAAGAGACGCCTTAGCGAAGGGCTCCGCAAATTTCGACCACCTGGGGTTCTTCAACGTGCACTGACATCGCACAGTACACGGGCCTCTAGAATTTCGCCTCCATCGAAATTCAACTGCCGCGGAGAACAAACTAATTGCCATGCATCACAGTCGCATGATAATGCAAGAGGCAGAAGGCAGAATCACATTGTGCGTGCCACTTAGTAACTCCATGTGCTCATTAATCGCTATATCATAGTAGCAAAGCTGAAAACGCTTCCCTTAATCAGGGCCCTTCATTGCAGTTGGTGACATGCCTTGGTTCAAGGAACATTGCTTGTTCAGCTTTGTCCCTGTGTAGATAGCCACTGTTGACCAACCAGCTCGAAACTGCAGTAGGCCTCACCTGGCTTGGCTGCTGCAGGGCACTTTTGGGTGCAGACAGCCGTCCGTCTGGTGTGGCCTTGTTCGCCCCAAAGGTGGTGTCTGCTGCTGTAGGTGCAACACTGAGCCGGCCACGTGGCGCAGTGAGTCTGGAAGGGACGGACAACCGCCCAGCACGCTGCGACGGTGGTGCTGGGAAGGGCACAGAACGACACAAGAAAGGTCAGTGACCAAAGTTTTAAAAAAAATGGAAACGCTGAGCAGGGGGCACGAGTTCATCTGCAGTTGGATGCAACAAGGATGTGCATATGTTACTAGGCAGTGTACTGGAGGACAGACTTGGCCATGCAACGGAGATTGGCAGACAGTTATATTGGGTGTTTCACAAAATAAGTTTTGCAATATTTAAAGATAGTGGGTATGTTCGAATAGCGATTTTTTTTGGTTCAAAGCAAATAGCACCTTGCTTCAAATAATTTCAAAGTGAATATTTCGAATACTTCTCACATACAGAAAAAGTTGAATGGCACACATAGGCAATTTCATAATCGTGCATTTCTTGAACATAAACTGCCATCACTTGAAAAAAAAAAAAGAGAGAATGCATTGAAGTTTTGTGACTCATTGAAGCTGTGTCAACTTTCTACAAAAACGGCCATTGGAAATTGGGGGAGCTGCCCTACATGCGGTGCCAATGCATCTGTGGTGCGAGACCTACAGTATGTGCGGGGCCTCGGATAGTAAATCTTAACCGTGATTGCTTCGTTGCACAGCTGTGGTCATTAAGCAGCGATTCCATGACACCTGCTAGGCATATACACTGCGCACCCAGCACCACCTTGCATCAGGTGTCGGAACAGAACATCCATCTTCATACATCTCATGCTAAGTGCCCTTTGCTAAACAAGCGCGATGGTGTGAGCACGAACTTCATGCGGAGAAGCGCTGCTGCGGCAGCTGCAGTCAGCTTAGACTTTCCCGCGTAAGTGAAGGGTGCTGCTAGACTTCCGACTAGAGATTTAGCATAGCACAATCCGCATCAGCGAGAAGCCACTGCGCATGGGCAGCATCGTAAAGCTACAAAGTGAATGTATAGGAAAATCATACAAAAATTAGCCGCCACATCCGATAAATCGACATTCGGGCAACTCCAGTTGACTCAAAAAGCTGGCTTTTCCTCAGCACATCTCTGAAGGTTAGCTTTCCCGCAAGGACTTGAGGATGCTTATGGTGTTACATAGCACGCGGGCTTTCCATGACGTAGGTGGTGGGCGCGTACCCAGCCATCCAGCCATCCAGAATAAGTGTTTAGCGCGTTGCTTCAGTTATGCAAACCGTTGTGATGCAGTTCGCGCGTTCAGTGCGTAATACTGCTATCGGCAATTTCACAGGGTTTTCGTTGTTTGTATATGCACGATTGAAGCCACGAAATGGCAGAACCTCCCTTTTTTCAGAAAACCAGACATTATCAAGTAAGTTGAACAAGGTGAGAAGAAATCCAAGTTGCTGACCACCAACAAGGATGGATCGACAAAGCTTCGACCACCCGCGGTCGGAAAAAGCAAGGCTCTGCAATGCTTGCTAAACGCACTTTTGGTTCTGGTGACCTACAGAACCAATTGAAGAGCGTGGATAAGCTGCGAAATTTTTTTGCCAAGTGGCAGGGTGCTTGGCATGATGACCTGCTATTCCATGATTGGCCGCTGAACGGAAATTATCCGCATGGTGAGGGTTGGTTTTAGGAAGCCTCAGATTGAATGACTCCTGCAGAACCAGAGGACTAGAAGAGACCAAAAACTGACCTTTCAGGCACCTTGTCTATGTATATGGGTCACGGAATGTCACAAATGAAGCTATACAGATCTGCTTTCGACATTCTGGTCTCTGCTCAAATTCTTTGTCGGGATGAGATTGATGAAGCAGTCACGGGTATTGATTTGCAGAACGAGCTGTCCGAAGTTACTGGTGCTATCTGTGGTGGGGCAGCCAAAGGTGTTGGCCCCGCAGACGACTGCATTCAGACAGCGGGAAAGCTTGCGGATGAAGACACTGTTGACATCGTGCGCAACGAGGACACCACTGATGCGAGTTGCGACTAGGACAGGAAAGAATGTGTGCCCATGTGCTTTGACATGCTGTGCGCACACAGCATGGTTAGACACCATCACACATCTATAGAAGGCTACGGCCTCAGCAGTTCGGAGTCCATCAATAACATTTGAAAATGTGCTCTCTTCTAGGCAGCGAAGATGAAAAAAAAAATTCGACTATTTTGATAGGTAATCTGCACGCAGTAAGTGGCTATTAAAGAAATTCATTTTTTTCCATCTTAATATGTTTATGTGCTGTTAAACTACCGCTACATTTATATAGAATGACACGTTATATCGAACTCTTGGGATGTTTTGAGAGTTTGATATAAGCGGGTGCGAGTGTACTCAGTCAACACTTCCAGAGTGTGGGCACATATAGAAACGATTAACACGTACATCCAGCACAGCAGTAAACAAGCAGAGTACTCACGTAGCATGCTCCTGCGTGGAAGGGGTTGTCCCGAAGGCCTGCGCGGAATGGCACCTCGCCCCAGTGTCATAGTGGTGACCGCCGCCGCCACTGTTTTAGATGGGACCTGGGCATCCAAGGGACAGAGGCAAGGCACCATCAGACAAACAAAGAAAGGAAAAGTTCAGCAGGGGAAAAATAGAAATGCCCCCAAAACCAAGGATCTCCCAATAACTGCTGTTCAGAGCCTTCCCTAGAGTGAACGAAAATGAGTGAAAAGAGCTATGCACACAGGCAGCTCTTTGCCTGGTCGTTTCACATGGGGATGGCTGCTGTCTTGTCAGTTAAGAAAACAAGATGCCACCGTGAGACTGTTGCCTCCCGCCAGGTGCAACTGTGGTTTCACCAGTGCAAATGGCTGTGTACTTGCTTATGTGCTTGGTACAGTGACGTTATAACTAAGGGTGTGCGAATATTCGAAATTTCGAATACGAATCGAATATGTTTCATATTCGGTTCATATTCGTACTCGAGAAATGATATTCGTGAATTTCCGAATATTCGAAAATTCCCGAATACTCGGCAGCGATCGTACACCGTGCCGACTTTCGTAAATTTGATTGTGGCAAAAGCGCAATATCTGGGCATATTATCTGAATATAGCGCTTAAAGTTCTAGGAAAACAATACAAAGGCCCTGTTTTCTTTCTTCTCCATCGTTTATTGCGTGGACCGATCGCATTCCGATGCCACTAGGCTTGACCTTGTGCGCAATTCTGCAAGTGGGCTTTCCCACATGCCACACGTACTGCGAACAAGATGGGGGACGACCCACTCCTAACAATTGCAACGCGAAAGCGCGTTTATTTTTTTATCCTTCCATAATATGTTATCTAATTAATGCCCACATTCATGGCATTCGTTTTGTCATCTTAACTCTCTGAGCGTGACCACGGCCATCTTGTTTTGGTCAACTACGCTATGCGGAAAAGCCTACTTGCGGAATTTCGCGTGAGGCTCCCGAAGGGGCGAGTCGAGGTGTCATAACAGGGCAAGCGATACAGTAAAAATCCCGCCTATTTATTGCATGGTGCACTGTAACCCATGCTCCTCTTAAGTGGGCCTAACGGCAGGCGTGACAACGTTCGGAGGGCTCCTGTCACTAGGTCAAAAAAATGACCTAGCCACGTAGTTTTGGTTTCTGAGCTTCACCACTCGCCCGTGGCAATGACAACTGTCGGCCCGCGCATTCGCCAGTAGTTCAATCTCAGCACCGTGCCACTTTCAGACGCTGACTGACGCGTCGCTGGTCAAGTTTTTTTTTCCTTTTTAGAAGCACTCTCGCCATTCCGACGTCAATGTGCGTTCCCATCTCGATTGCGTTCGCGATGTCTTTCAGCACGCCGAAACTCTGTGCTCGTCACGTGATTACAGGTGTTTGCATGATAAAGCCGCCTCATAAGACTACCGCATTTTCGGTAGATTTTTTTTTCGGGGCCGCGGGGCATTTTATAAATTCACCTTCGAATAACCCGGGAATTTATGTCGGTTCTTTGAACTCCGAATTAACGAGGTTTTACTACCCATCATGTTATTTTTGTTTCCAGTCTTGTCATGTTATGGATTTCATTTTGCCTGACCACAATGCAGGTTGGATACTGTTATGCTGTTCAATTAAGTAGTATACATTTCTGCACACATCATGTTTTTTTTTTATACATTGCTCAGGCAGTCTAGTTTTGTTTATTTCAGCTGCAAATGCCATACACTACTTTGAAAAAAATATGAGCAGCAATGTTTACTTGTTTATCTTTTATGAATTTATTTTTTGTGCTGACCAGATATTCGATATTAGATTCGATATTCGAAGCCATTTTTTTTTCTTATTCGTATTCGATTCGTAATCGAAAATTTCAATATTCGCACACCCCTAGTTATGACTGACCAGTGCAGTTTATGAGCTGCACCAGGTCTGCCCTGGTGTGCTCCTGCATGCTAGAACTAGAACTTTAAAGCACACCTTAGTATCTAAAAGCATATTCTCAACTGCCTTGGGAGCTTTCCTGTAAAGGTGCACCCTTATCAGAGTGCATCCCGTATCAACCTAGTGTTGTTTCTGTAGCATGCCTTTTTCTTTTTCATTGACCTTTGGCACAGAACAAGCAGGGGGGAAGTCCCAGGAGAAAACAGGACTGCATTAAGAAGAATGGTCACAGCACACAGCAGTACCACACTCGTTCTTTTACTGCCACCAAGAGACAGTACTTGCAACAATGACTCAAGCCGAGATGCACTGGCTAGCAGACCGTTCTCAAGTCTGAGGCCCTGGATGAATCGATCACGCACACTCTTGAGTGTGCACACTGCTTGGACCCCCCTCCTTGCTATATAGTTGGTAAGGTGGCTGGAAGGAGACATGACAGAAGCAAGCAAGGGGCGGCAGAGCTCTAACATGCTGCATGAACAGAGTGCAGGCAGCAGGCACGTATCCAAGGGGGAGACAAGGAAGCAAAGATTGCACTTGCCTTCCTGGAGACAACTGCCGCAGAAGGAGTCGTGGACATGGCAGGAACAGCGAAGGTGGTCTCTGCAGTGGCCACTGCAAAGTCCTCCTCACTTCCACACGAGTCCAATGCTGCAGCCTCTTCCCCGACAGGTGCAAGCGACGAGTCTGGTGTGGCAGCTGTGAAGGGGCAGAGAGAAGGCCAATAGCATAAGCTCAAATGTGAGCCAAACAGCACCGACTAAAAGTATTACAGGTTCGCACAGAAGCAAGACAACTCTAGGCCGGCAGAGGTGTGCAAGCCATGGGCAGCCTCCTAGGAAAGAACAATGGCAGCCGTGAAAGAATACTTGTTCCTGGGCATGTTCTTGGCATAACGAGGTAGAACCAAGGATTCTTGAACTTTACTGTGCAGAACAGTGCCAGAGTGAACAAAGAAGAAAAATATATAGATAACAGACCAATGCCACAGGCCTTTGTCCTACAGCCGGTGAACCTGCCTGTTATGATGTTCAGTTAGAGCAACTAGAGTTCAGCCTCTGATCATGTTCACCGCTTTCCTATAACTAAGGCTGCCAATTTTCCTGTGTTTCAGCAAAAAAAAAGCAGATCTTAGCATATTTTGCGAAACTAAGCGTCAGCAGCCATACTTTTTTATTTATTACATATGTTAACAACAGTAGGAATGACAGAACGATGGGAATTTGATTAATTGCATTACCTGAATTCTCTTGAAAGTCAGACATTGCAACGAGCAAAGTTATCCCAGTGCCTTGACATGCCTGCTGCCCCAGCTGGTCAAACAAGCGAGCGCATGATGTGCTAAGGTTCTAGCAGCAACATGCTTACACACTTTTATGGGGAGACAATGCTAGTGCCTATCAAAAGCAATATAACATGAGTTTTTAATTGAACTGTCTGTCTCAGAAAGCACCTCGTTTTATATTTGGAGCCAAGTCAGTAACATAGGCCAAATTATTTTATCCGTTCTTAGAGATACCTAAGAGCTCACCCACCACACTTGTAAGATGTGAGGACAAGCAAACCTCTCGACGACCTTGGTTCATCAAGGCGAAGTGCACACATACACTAGCATTAAAGAGTTACTGCAAACAAGATGGCACAGGCAGGTAAGAACAAAAAAAAAATGCACAAACTGGTGCAGAGTTGCAGTATTCTGAGCAGCACAAAACAAAGCAATGAGGCAAGAAGTGGCAGCACAGCATCAGTTGCTGTGCGAAAGGCTTGTCGCAGAATACTGCAGGTTCTTTGCTTCAATTCGTGGGGCTGAAAAATTTAGGCTGCAGCAAATCCGGGGGCCTTAAAGAGGCACCGAGGACAACTGAATCCAAATTTTATCCCAATTAAGTCTGTTCTGTGTACGCTTGAACCTCTGAGGTTTTGAAGTTGCGACTTCAGCAACTGGAAGAAGGTATGCATTCCTGTTTCTGGAGCACCAACTTCTAAACCCAATAACTCAACTCAAGTTCTGTCATAGTCACAATGATTATTTATCCCTAGTGCATTCCTTGGTTTCACAAAAAGGCAATGGCATGCATTTAGGCTTGTTTCCTGCAGCAAAATATTTCATAAAAGCTGACTGCAAAAAAACTTTAACATGTCACTTAAACGCATAAGGACTTCTTTTTAATGCCGGGTAGCTGCTTAATATGGGTACCCACCAGTGATACAATGGGCACAAGCTTTCTCCTACCCTGGTGCTGGGCTTATTTAGGGTGAAATGCTTGGGAAATGGGTCTTGGGCCTCACCTTGAGTAGAAGAAAAATACCTTGTTCCATGGCGCTCTTTGGCCATAGATGCCCTTGTGCCATAAAAATCCATGATCATCACGGACTTCTTTTTGATGACATTAAATGGCAATAGCATTTTTGCAATTGGCATGTAAAAACCCATACGCCCTGAAAATTTTATAGACGCGACTTCATTCATAAATGATTTTTTCCAAAAACCGCTTCACTCCCTTAATTGCAAAGAAAATTTGAAAATTTCCCCAACGCCCAATTCAAACTCTTGACCTCTACATTGAAAATGATTGAGACTTCATTTCAGTATTTCATGACATACACCTGCATTTCATTTTTTGGCCTCTTGCTTACAAAAGCTCTAATCAGAAAAAGAAGCATTCCTGTCGTTAGAATGTGGTAATCTATGGATACTGGCGAACTTCAATTTCTCTTCAGTATCCCTTCAACGATTTAACATGCATGTCTAAAAAGTCCCTCGACTACAGGGTGCACTGACACAGCTGCACTCACAATCACACTGTCCTGCAGGCGTGCGGGCAACAGCACCCTGACCCAGCGTCACAGTGGTGTCCGCAGCTGCCGTGTCAGAGGTACCCTGGACATTAAAGAATAAGAAATGTATAGGATCAAATTAAAATAGGTAAGAAAAAAAAGCATGAAAGCAAACATCTGACACCTGCCGAGATGTCTGCCAAAGGGTCTCTAAAACACTCCTGCAAATGGCTGAAAGAACCATCACAAAACTAAACATCATTTGTGGCTTTTGCCAGTGGAAGGAGAAAAAAAAAATTTAGGCTTTCTCGTTGTACCCTGTAAATTAGCATAGTCAAGCACCACTTGCCATGCGGATGCATCAGCATGGGGGCTCTAGTTCAGCTGGTTTACGGAAGATGCACATGCAACAAAACCATCAGTTTCTCCCCATGCTCTCTCGGCACATCCCAAGCTTCACAGCACCAACATATACACTACACGGACATGCCACACTTGCCTTCCTGGGAACAGCTGTCGCAGGTGGAGCAACAGGTACGGCAGGAATGGCAAAGGTGGCCTCCGCACTGGCCACAGCCAAGTCCTCTTCGCTGGCGCATGAGTCCACTGCCGCAGCCTCTTCAAGAACGATGGTCGGCAGCCCGTCTGGAAGGCAGGAAGAGCTCAAGAATGAGTCCAGAGGTCGCATCGGCTCAAGGTGTCACACTAAGTCATACAGCAACAAGACACCTTAGGTCCAGCAGATGTGTGGGACATGTGGACAGGAGCACCGAAGCTGATATGTCCACGTAGCCGCGGCTTCGGTACCAATCTGATCTGTTCGCGCCACAGATGGAAGCTGACGAAAACAACGATGCGCAATTGCACTGCGCGAGGGAGCATTGCAGTTTAAAACGAGGCGTGATCAGTGGCGAATATAGCATAGCGCTCTCGTGCAGTGAGCACCGAAGCTGATATGTCCACGTAGCCGCGGCTTCGGTACCAATCTGATCTGTTCGCGCCACAGATGGAAGCTGACGAAAACAACGATGCGCAATTGCACTGCGCGAGGGAGCATTGCAGTTTAACACGAGGCGTGATCAGTGGCGAATATAGCATAGCGCTCTCGTGCAGTGACCAGCGAAGCTATGTCCACGTAGCCGCGGCTTCGGTACCAATCTGATCTGTTCGCGCCACAGATGGAAGCTGACGAAAACAACGATGCGCAATTGCACTGCGCGAGGGAGCATTGCAGTTTAAAACGAGGCGCGATCAGTGGCGAATATAGCATAGCGCTCTCGTGCTGTGAGCACCGAAGCTGATATGTCCACGTAGCCGCGGCTTCGGTACCAATCTGATCTGTTCGCGCCACAGATGGAAGCTGACGAAAACAACGATGCGCAATTGCACTGCGCGCGGGAGCATTGCAGTTTAACACGAGGCGTGATCAGTGGCGAATATAGCATAGCGCTCTCGTGCAGTGACCAGCGAAGCTGATATGTCCACGTAGGCGCGGCTTCGGTACCAACCTGATCTGTTCGCGCCACAGATGGAAGCTGACGAAAACAACGATGAGCAATTGCACTGCGCGAGGGAGCATTGCAGTTTAACACGAGGCGTGATCAGTGGCGAATATAGCATAGCGCTCTCGTGCAGTGTGCAGCGAAGCTGTTATGTCCACGTAGGCGCGGCTTCGGTACCAACCTGATCTGTTCGCGCCACAGATGGAAGCTGACGAAAACAACGATGCGCAATTGCACTGCGCGAGGGAGCATTGCAGTTTAACACGAGGCGTGATATGTGGCGAATATAGCATAGCGCTCTCGTGCAGTGACCAGCGAAGCTGATATGTCCACGTAGCCGCGGCTTCGGTACCAATCCGATCTGTTCGCGCCACAGATGGAAGCTGACGAAAACAACGATGCGCAATTGCACTGAGCGAGGGAGCATTGCAGTTTAACACGAGGCGTGATCAGTGGCGAATATAGCATAGCGCTCTCGTGCAGTGACCAGCGAAGCTGATATGTGCACGTAGGCGCGGCTTCGGTACCAACCTGATCTGTTCGCGCCACAGATGGAAGCTGACGAAAACAACGATGCGCAATTGCACTGCGCGAGGGAGCATTGCAGTTTAACACGAGGCGTGATCAGTGGCGAATATAGCATAGCGCTCTCGTGCAGTGACCAGCGAAGCTGATATGTCCACGTAGGCGCGGCTTCGGTACCAATCTGATCTGTTCGCGCCACAGATGGAAGCTGACGAAAACAACGATGCGCAATTGCACTGCGCGAGAGTGCGTTGCAGTTTCACACGATGCGTGATCAGTGGCGAATATAGCATAGCGCTCCTGTGCAGTGACCAGAGAAGCTGATATGTCCACGTAGTCGCGGCTTCGGTACCAATCTGATCTGTTCGCGCCACAGATGGAAGCTGACGAAAACAACGATGCGCAATTGCACTGCGCGAGAGTGCATTGCAGTTTAAAACGAGGCGTGATCTGTGGCAAATATAGCATAGCGCTCTCGTGCAGTGACCAGCGAAGCTGATATGTTCACGTAGGCGCGACTTGAGTACCAATCTGATCTGTTCGCGCCACAGATGGAAGCTGACGAAAACAACGATGCGCAATTCCACTGCGCGAGAGAGGATTGCAGTTTAAAACGAGGCGTGATCAGTGGCGAATATAGCATAGCGCTCTCGTGCAGTCACCAGCGAAGCTGATATGTCCACGTAGCCGCGGCTTCGGTTCCAATCTGATCTGTTCGCGCCACCAATGGAAGCTGACGAAAACAACGATGCGCAATTGAACTGCGCGAGAGTGCGTTGCAGTTTCACCCGAGGCGTGATCAGTGGCGAATATAGCATAGCGCTCCTGTGCAGTGACCAGAGAAGCTGATATGTCCACGCAGGCGCGGCTTCGGTACCAATCTGATCTGTTCGCGCCACAGATGGAAGCTGACGAAAACGACGATGCGCAATTGCGCTGCGCGAGAGTGCATTGCAGTTTAAAACGAGGCGTGATCTGTCGCGAATATAGCATAGCGCTCTCGTGCAGTGACCAGCGAAGCTGATATGTCCACGTAGCCGCGGCTTCGGTTCCAATCTGATCTGTTCGCGCCACCAATGGAAGCTGACGAAAACAACGATGCGCAATTGCGCTGCGCGAGAGTGCATTGCAGTTTAAAACGAGGCGTGATCTGTCGCGAATATAGCATAGCGCTCTCGTGCAGTGACCAGCGAAGCTGATATGTCCACGTAGGCACGGCTTCGGTACCAATCTGATCTTTTCGCGCCACAGATGGAAGCTGACGAAAGCAACGATGCGCAATTGCACTGCGCAAGAGTGCATTGCAGTTTAACACGAGGCGTGATCAGTGGCGAATAGAGCATAGCGCTCTCGTGCAGTGACCAGCGAAGCTGATATGTCCACGTAGGCGCGGCTTCGGTACCAACCTGATCTGTTCGCGCCACAGATGGAAGCTGACGAAAACAACGATGCGCAATTGCACTGCGCGAGGGAGCATTGCAGTTTAAAACGAGGCGTGATCAGTGGCGAATATAGCATAGCGCTCTCGTGCAGTGAGCACCGAAGCTGATATGTCCACGTAGCCGCGGCTTCGGTACCAATCTGATCTGTTCGCGCCACAGATGGAAGCTGACGAAAACAACGATGCGCAATTGCACTGCGCGCGGGAGCATTGCAGTTTAACACGAGGCGTGATCAGTGGCGAATATAGCATAGCGCTCTCGTGCAGTGACCAGCGAAGCTGATATGTTCACGTAGGCGCGGCTTGAGTACCAATCTGATCTGTTCGCGCCACAGATGGAAGCTGACGAAAACAACGATGCGCAATTCCACTGCGCGAGAGAGCATTGCAGTTTAAAACGAGGCGTGATCAGTGGCGAATATAGCATAGCGCTCTCGTGCAGTCACCAGCGAAGCTGATATGTCCACGTAGCCGCGGCTTCGGTTCCAATCTGATCTGTTCGCGCCACCAATGGAAGCTGACGAAAACAACGATGCGCAATTGAACTGCGCGAGAGTGCGTTGCAGTTTCACCCGAGGCGTGATCAGTGGCGAATATAGCATAGCGCTCCTGTGCAGTGACCAGAGAAGCTGATATGTCCACGCAGGCGCGGCTTCGGTACCAATCTGATCTGTTCGCGCCACAGATGGAAGCTGACGAAAACGACGATGCGCAATTGCGCTGCGCGAGAGTGCATTGCAGTTTAAAACGAGGCGTGATCTGTCGCGAATATAGCATAGCGCTCTCGTGCAGTGACCAGCGAAGCTGATATGTCCACGTAGCCGCGGCTTCGGTTCCAATCTGATCTGTTCGCGCCACCAATGGAAGCTGACGAAAACAACGATGCGCAATTGCGCTGCGCGAGAGTGCATTGCAGTTTAAAACGAGGCGTGATCTGTCGCGAATATAGCATAGCGCTCTCGTGCAGTGACCAGCGAAGCTGATATGTCCACGTAGGCACGGCTTCGGTACCAATCTGATCTTTTCGCGCCACAGATGGAAGCTGACGAAAACAACGATGCGCAATTGCACTGCGCAAGAGTGCATTGCAGTTTAACACGAGGCGTGATCAGTGGCGAATAGAGCATAGCGCTCTCGTGCAGTGACCAGCGAAGCTGATATGTCCACGTAGGCGCGGCTTCGGTACCAACCTGATCTGTTCGCGCCACAGATGGAAGCTGACGAAAACAACGATGCGCAATTGCACTGCGCGAGAGTGCATTGCAGTTTAACACGAGGCGTGATCAGTGGCGAATATAGCATAGCGCTCTCGTGCAGTGACCAGCGAAGCTGCTATGTCCACGTAGCCGCGGCTTCGGTACCAATCTGATCTGTTCGCGCCACAGATGGAAGCTGACGAAAACAACGATGCGCAATTGCACTGCGCGAGAGTGCATTGCAGTTTAGCACGAGGCGTGATCAGGGGCGAATATAGCATAGCGCTCTCGTGCAGTGACCAGCGAAGCTGATATGTCCACGTAGCCGCGGCTTCGGTACCAATCTGATCTGTTCGCGCCACAGATGGAAGCTGACGAAAACGACGATGCGCAATTGCACTGCGCGAGGGAGCATTGCAGTTTAAAACGAGGCGTGATCTGTCGCGAATATAGCATAGCGCTCTCGTGCAGTGACCAGCGAAGCTGATATGTCCACGTAGGCACGGCTTCGGTACCAATCTGATCTTTTCGCGCCACAGATGGAAGCTGACGAAAACAACGATGCGCAATTGCACTGCGCAAGAGTGCATTGCAGTTTAACACGAGGCGTGATCAGTGGCGAATAGAGCATAGCGCTCTCGTGCAGTGACCAGCGAAGCTGATATGTCCACGTAGGCGCGGCTTCGGTACCAACCTGATCTGTTCGCGCCACAGATGGAAGCTGACGAAAACAACGATGCGCAATTGCACTGCGCGAGAGTGCATTGCAGTTTAACACGAGGCGTGATCAGTGGCGAATATAGCATAGCGCTCTCGTGCAGTGACCAGCGAAGCTGCTATGTCCACGTAGCCGCGGCTTCGGTACCAATCTGATCTGTTCGCGCCACAGATGGAAGCTGACGAAAACAACGATGCGCAATTGCACTGCGCGAGAGTGCATTGCAGTTTAGCACGAGGCGTGATCAGGGGCGAATATAGCATAGCGCTCTCGTGCAGTGACCAGCGAAGCTGATATGTCCACGTAGCCGCGGCTTCGGTACCAATCTGATCTGTTCGCGCCACAGATGGAAGCTGACGAAAACGACGATGCGCAATTGCACTGCGCGAGGGAGCATTGCAGTTTAAAACGAGGCGTGATCAGTGGCGAATATAGCATAGCGCTCTCGTGCAGTGAGCACCGAAGCTGATATGTCCACGTAGCCGCGGCTTCGGTACCAATCTGATCTGTTCGCGCCACAGATGGAAGCTGACGAAAACAACAATGCGCAATTGCACTGCGCGAGGGAGCATTGCAGTTTAACACGAGGCGTGATCAGCGGCGAATATAGCATAGCGCTCTCGTGCAGTGACCAGCGAAGCTGATATGTCCACGTAGCCGCGGCTTCGGTACCAATCTGATCTGTTCGCGCCACAGATGGAAGCTGACGAAAACAACGATGCGCAATTGCACTGCGCGAGGGAGCATTGCAGTTTAGCACGAGGCGTGATCACTGGCGAATATAGCATAGCGCTCTCGTGCAGTGACCAGCGAAGCTGATATGTCCACGTAGCCGCGGCTTCGGTACCAATCTGATCTGTTCGCGCCACAGATGGAAGCTGACGAAAACAACGATGCGCAATTGCACTGCGTGAGGGAGCATTGCAGTTTAAAACAAGGCGTGATCAGTGGCGAATATAGCATAGCGCTCTCGTGCAGTGAGCACCGAAGCTGATATGTCCACGTAGCCGCGGCTTCGGTACCAATCTGATCTGTTCGCGCCACAGATGGAAGCTGACGAAAACAACGATGCGCAATTGCACTGCGCGAGGGAGCATTGCAGTTTAAAACGAGGCGTGATCAGTGGCGAATAAGCATAGCGCTCTCGTGCAGTGAGCACCGAAGCTGATATGTCCACGTAGCCGCGGCTTCGGTACCAATCTGATCTGTTCGCGCCACAGATGGAAGCTGACGAAAACAACGATGCGCAATTGCACTGCGCGAGGGAGCATTGCAGTTTAACACGAGGCGTGATCAGTGGCGAATATAGCTTAGCGCTCTCGTGCAGTGACCAGCGAAGCTGATATGTCCACGTAGCCGCGGCTTCGGTACCAATCTGATCTGTTCGCGCCACAGATGGAAGCTGACGAAAACAACGATGCGCAATTGCACTGCGCGAGGGAGCATTGCAGTTTAAAACGAGGCGTGATCAGTGGCGAATATAGCATAGCGCTCTCGTGCAGTGAGCACCGAAGCTGATATGTCCACGTAGCCGCGGCTTCGGTACCAATCTGATCTGTTCGCGCCACAGATGGAAGCTGACGAAAACAACGATGCGCAATTGCACTGCGCGCGGGAGCATTGCAGTTTAACACGAGGCGTGATCAGTGGCGAATATAGCATAGCGCTCTCGTGCAGTGAGCAGCGAAGCTGATATGTCCACGTAGGCGCGGCTTCGGTACCAACCTGATCTGTTCGCGCCACAGATGGAAGCTGACGAAAACAACCATGCGCAATTGCACTGCGCGAGGGAGCATTGCAGTTTAACACGAGGCGTGATATGTGGCGAATATAGCATAGCGCTCTCGTGCAGTGACCAGCGAAGCTGATATGTCCACGTAGCCGCGGCTTCGGTACCAATCTGATCTGTTCGCGCCACAGATGGAAGCTGACGAAAACAACGATGCGCAATTGCACTGCGCGAGGGAGCATTGCAGTTTAACACGAGGCGTGATCAGTGGCGAATATAGCATAGCGCTCTCGTGCAGTGACCAGCGAAGCTGATATGTCCACGTAGGCGCGGCTTCGGTACCAACCTGATCTGTTCGCGCCACAGATGGAAGCTGACGAAAACAACGATGCGCAATTGCACTGCGCGAGAGTGCATTGCAGTTTAACACGAGGCGTGATCAGTGGCGAATATAGCATAGCGCTCTCGTGCAGTGACCAGCGAAGCTGATATGTCCACGTAGCCGCGGCTTCGGTACCAATCTGATCTGTTCGCGCCACAGATGGAAGCTGACGAAAACAACGATGCGCAATTGCACTGCGCGAGAGTGCATTGCAGTTTAGCACGAGGCGTGATCAGGGGCGAATATAGCATAGCGCTCTCGTGCAGTGACCAGCGAAGCTGATATGTCCACGTAGCCGCGGCTTCGGTACCAATCTGATCTGTTCGCGCCACAGATGGAAGCTGACGAAAACGACGATGCGCAATTGCACTGCGCGAGGGAGCATTGCAGTTTAAAACGAGGCGTGATCAGTGGCGAATATAGCATAGCGCTCTCGTGCAGTGAGCACCAAAGCTGATATGTCCACGTAGCCGCGGCTTCGGTACCAATCTGATCTGTTCGCGCCACAGATGGAAGCTGACGAAAACAACGATGCGCAATTGCACTGCGCGAGGGAGCATTGCAGTTTAACACGAGGCGTGATCAGCGGCGAATATAGCATAGCGCTCTCGTGCAGTGACCAGCGAAGCTGATATGTCCACGTAGCCGCGGCTTCGGTACCAATCTGATCTGTTCGCGCCACAGATGGAAGCTGACGAAAACAACGATGCGCAATTGCACTGCGCGAGGGAGCATTGCAGTTTAGCACGAGGCGTGATCACTGGCGAATATAGCATAGCGCTCTCGTGCAGTGACCGGCGAAGCTGATATGTCCACGTAGCCGCGGCTTCGGTACCAATCTGATCTGTTCGCGCCACAGATGGAAGCTGACGAAAACAACGATGCGCAATTGCACTGCGCGAGGGAGCATTGCAGTTTAAAACAAGGCGTGATCAGTGGCGAATATAGCATAGCGCTCTCGTGCAGTGAGCACCGAAGCTGATATGTCCACGTAGCCGCGGCTTCGGTACCAATCTGATCTGTTCGCGCCACAGATGGAAGCTGACGAAAACAACGATGCGCAATTGCACTGCGCGAGGGAGCATTGCAGTTTAAAACGAGGCGTGATCAGTGGCGAATATAGCATAGCGCTCTCGTGCAGTGAGCACCGAAGCTGATATGTCCACGTAGCCGCGGCTTCGGTACCAATCTGATCTGTTCGCGCCACAGATGGAAGCTGACGAAAACAACGATGCGCAATTGCACTGCGCGAGGGAGCATTGCAGTTTAACACGAGGCGTGATCAGTGGCGAATATAGCATAGGGCTCTCATGCAGTGACCAGCGAAGCTGATATGTCCACGTAGCCGCGGCTTCGGTACCAATCTGATCTGTTCGCGCCACAGATGGAAGCTGACGAAAACAACGATGCGCAATTGCACTGCGCGAGGGAGCATTGCAGTTTACAACGAGGCGTGATCAGTGGCGAATATAGCATAGCGCTCTCGTGCAGTGAGCACCGAAGCTGATATGTCCACGTAGCCGCGGCTTCGGTACCAATCTGATCTGTTCGCGCCACAGATGGAAGCTGACGAAAACAACGATGCGCAATTGCACTGCGCGCGGGAGCATTGTAGTTTAACACGAGGCGTGATCAGTGGCGAATATAGCATAGCGCTCTCGTGCAGTGAGCAGCGAAGCTGATATGTCCACGTAGGCGCGGCTTCGGTACCAACCTGATCTGTTCGCGCCACAGATGGAAGCTGACGAAAACAACCATGCGCAATTGCACTGCGCGAGGGAGCATTGCAGTTTAACACGAGGCGTGATATGTGGCGAATATAGCATAGCGCTCTCGTGCAGTGACCAGCGAAGCTGATATGTCCACGTAGCCGCGGCTTCGGTACCAGTCTGATCTGTTCGCGCCACAGATGGAAGCTGACGAAAACAACGATGCGCAATTGCACTGCGCGAGGGAGCATTGCAGTTTAACACGAGGCGTGATCAGTGGCGAATATAGCATAGCGCTCTCGTGCAGTGACCAGCGAAGCTGATATGTCCACGTAGGCGCGGCTTCGGTACCAACCTGATCTGTTCGCGCCACAGATGGAAGCTGACGAAAACAACGATGCGCAATTGCACTACGCGAGGGAGCATTGCAGTTTAACACGAGGCGTGATCAGTGGCGAATATAGCATAGCGCTCTCGTGCAGTGACCAGCGAAGCTGATATGTCCACGTAGCCGCGGCTTCGGTACCAATCTGATCTGTTCGCGCCACAGATGGAAGCTGACGAAAACAACGATGCGCAATTGCACTGCGCGAGGGAGCATTGCAGTTTAAAACGAGGCGTGATCAGTGGCGAATATAGCATAGCGCTCTCGTGCAGTGAGCACCGAAGCTGATATGTCCACGTAGCCGCGGCTTCGGTACCAATCTGATCTGTTCGCGCCACAGATAGAAGCTGACGAAAACAACGATGCGCAATTGCACTGCGCGAGGGAGCATTGCAGTTTAAAACGAGGCGTGATCAGTGGCGAATATAGCATAGCGCTCTCGTGCCGTGACCAGCGAAGCTGATATGTCCACGTAGCCGCGGCTTCGGTACCAATCTGATCTGTTCGCGCCACAGATGGAAGCTGACGAAAACAACGATGCGCAATTGCACTGCGCGAGGGAGCATTGCAGTTTAAAACGAGGCGTGATCAGTGGCGAATATAGCATAGCGCTCTCGTGCAGTGAGCACCGAAGCTGATATGTCCACGTAGCCGCGGCTTCGGTACCAATCTGATCTGTTCGCGCCACAGATGGAAGCTGACGAAAACAACGATGCGCGATTGCACTGCGCGAGGGAGCATTGCAGTTTAAAACGAGGCGTGATCAGTGGCGAATATAGCATAGCGCTCTCGTGCAGTGAGCACCGAAGCTGATATGTCCACGTAGCCGCGGCTTCGGTACCAATCTGACCTGTTCGCGCCACAGATGGAAGCTGACGAAAACAACGATGCGCAATTGCACTGCGCGAGGGAGCATTGCAGTTTAACACGAGGCGTGATCAGTGGCGAATATAGCATAGCGCTCTCGTGCAGTGACCAGCGAAGCTGATATGTCCACGTAGCCGCGGCTTCGGTACCAATCTGATCTGTTCGCGCCACAGATGGAAGCTGACGAAAACAACGATGCGCAAATGCACTGCGCGAGGGAGCATTGCAGTTTAAAACGAGGCGTGATCAGTGGCGAATATAGCATAGCGCTCTCGTGCAGTGAGCACCGAAGCTGATATGTCCACGTAGCCGCGGCTTCGGTACCAATCTGATCTGTTCGCGCCACACATGGAAGCTGACGAAAACAACGATGCGCAATTGCACTGCGCGAGGGAGCATTGCAGTTTAACACGAGGCGTGATCTGTGGCGAATATAGCATAGCGCTCTCGTGCAGTGACCAGCGAAGCTGATATGTCCACGTAGGCGCGGCTTCGGTACCAATCTGATCTGTTCGCGCCACAGATGGAAGCTGACGAAAACAACGATGCGCAATTGCACTGCGCGAGAGTGCAATGCAGTTTAACACGAGGCGTGATCAGTGGCGAATATAGCATAGCGCTCTCGTGCAGTGACCATCGAAGCAGATATGTCCACGTAGCCGCGGCTTCGGTACCAATCTGATCTGTTCGCGCCACAGATGGAAGCCGACGAAAACAACGATGCGCAATTGCACTACGCGAGGGAGCATTGCAGTTTAACACGAGGCGAGATCAGTGGCGAATATAGCATAGCGCTCTCGTGCAGTGACCAGCGAAGCTGATATGTCCACGTAGCCGCGGCTTCGGTACCAATCTGATCTGTTCGCGCAACAGATGGAAGCTGACGAAAACAACGATGCGCAATTGCACTGCGCGAGGGAGCATTGCAGTTTAACACGAGGCGTGATCAGTGGCGAATATAGCATAGCGCTCTCGTGCAGTGACCAGCGAAGCTGATATGTCCACGTAGGCGCGGCTTCAGTACCAATCTGATCTGTTCGCGCCACAGATCGAAGCTGACGAAAACAACGATGCGCAATTGCACTGCGCGAGGGAGCATTGCAGTTTAACACGAGGCGTGATCAGTGGCGAATATAGCATAGCGCTCTCGTGCAGTGACCAGCGAAGCTGATATGTCCACGTAGGTGCGGCTTCGGTACAAACCTGATCTGTTCGCGCCACAGATGGAAGCTAACGAAAACAACGATGCGCAATTGCACTGCGCGAGGGAGCATTGCAGTTTAACACGAGGCGTGATCAGTGGCGAATATAGCATAGCGCTCTCGTGCAGTGACCAGCGAAGCTGATATGTCCACGTAGGCGCGGCTTCGGTACCAACCTGATCTGTTCGCGCCACAGATGGAAGCTGACGAAAACAACGATGCGCAATTGCACTGCGCGAGGGAGCATTGCAGTTTAACACGAGGCGTGATCAGTGGCGAATATAGCATAGCGCTCTCGTGCAGTGACCAGCGAAGCTGATATGTCCACGTAGCCGCGGCTTCGGTACCAATCTGATCTGTTCGCGCCACAGATGGAAGCTGACGAAAACAACGATGCGCAATTGCACTGCGCGAGGGAGCATTGCAGTTTAAAACGAGGCGTGATCAGTGGCGAATAAAGCATAGCGCTCTCGTGCAGTGAGCACCGAAGCTGATATGTCCACGTAGCCGCGGCTTCGGTACCAATCTGATCTGTTCGCGCCACAGATGGAAGCTGACGAAAACAACGATGCGCAATTGCACTGCGCGAGGGAGCATTGCAGTTTAAAACGAGGCGTGATCAGTGGCGAATATAGCATAGCGCTCTCGTGCAGTGACCAGCGAAGCTGATATGTCCACGTAGCCGCGGCTTCGGTACCAATCTGATCTGTTCGCGCCACAGATGGAAGCTGACGAAAACAACGATGCGCAATTGCACTGCGCGAGGGAGCATTGCAGTTTAAAACGAGGCGTGATCAGTGGCGAATATAGCATAGCGCTCTCGTGCAGTGAGCACCGAAGCTGATATGTCGACGTAGCCGCGGCTTCGGTACCAATCTGATCTGTTCGCGCCAGAGATGGAAGCTGACGAAAACAACGATGCGCAATTGCACTGCGCGAGGGAGCATTGCAGTTTAGAACGAGGCGTGATCAGTGGCGAATATAGCATAGCGCTCTCGTGCAGTGAGCACCGAAGCTGATATGTCCACGTAGCCGCGGCTTCGGTACCAATCTGATCTGTTCGCGCCACAGATGGAAGCTGACGAAAACAACGATGCGCAATTGCACTGCGCGAGGGAGCATTGCAGTTTAAAACGAGGCGTGATCAGTGGCGAATATAGCATAGCGCTCTCGTGCAGTGACCAGCGAAGCTGATATGTCCACGTAGCCGCGGCTTCGGTACCAATCTGATCTGTTCGCGCCACAGATGGAAGCTGACGAAAACAACGATGCGCAATTGCACTGCGCGAGGGAGCATTGCAGTTTAACACGAGGCGTGATCAGTGGCGAATATAGCATAGCGCTCTCGTGCAGTGACCATCGAAGCAGATATGTCCACGTAGCCGCGGCTTCGGTATCAATCTGATCTGTTCGCGCCACAGATGGAAGCCGACGAAAACAACGATGCGCAATTGCACTACGCGAGGGAGCATTGCAGTTTAACACGAGGCGTGATCAGTGGCGAATATAGCATAGCGCTCTCGTGCACTGACCAGCGAAGCTGATATGTCCACGTAGGCGCGGCTTCGGTACCAATCTGATCTGTTCGCGCCACAGATCGAAGCTGACGAAAACAACGATGCGCAATTGCACTGCGCGAGGGAGCATTGCAGTTTAACACGAGGCGTGATCAGTGGCGAATATAGCATAGCGCTCTCGTGCAGTGACCAGCGAAGCTGATATGTCCACGTAGGCGCGGCTTCGGTACCAACCTGATCTGTTCGCGCCACAGATGGAAGCTAACGAAAACAACAATGCACAATTGCACTGCGCGAGGGAGCATAGCAGTTTAACACGAGGCATGATCAGTGGCGAATATAGCATAGCGCTCTCGTGCAGTGACCAGCGAAGCTGATATGTCCACGTAGGCGCGGCTTCGGTACCAACCTGATCTGTTCGCGCCACAGATGGAAGCTGACGAAAACAACGATGCGCAATTGCACTGCGCAAGGGAGCATTGCAGTTTAACACGAGGCGTGATCAGTGGCGAATATAGCATAGCGCTTTCGTGCAGTGACCAGCGAAGCTGATATGTCCACGTAGCCGCGGCTTCGGTACCAATCTGATCTGTTCGCGCCACAGATGGAAGCTGACGAAAACAACGATGCGCAATTGCACTGCGCGAGGGAGCATTGCAGTTTAAAAGGAGGCGTGATCAGTGGCGAATATAGCATAGCGCTCTCGTGCAGTGAGCACCGAAGCTGATATGTCCACGTAGCCGCGGCTTCGGTACCAATCTGATCTGTTCGCGCCACAGATGGAAGCTGACGAAAACAACGATGCGCAATTGCACTGCGCGAGGGAGCATTGCAGTTTAAAACGAGGCGTGATCAGTGGCGAATATAGCATAGCGCTCTCGTGCAGTGACCAGCGAAGCTGATATGTCCACGTAGCCGCGGCTTCGGTACCAATCTGATCTGTTCGCGCCACAGATGGAAGCTGACGAAAACAACGATGCGCAATTGCACTGCGCGAGGGAGCATTGCAGTTTAAAACGAGGCGTGATCAGTGGCGAATATAGCATAGCGCTCTCGTGCAGTGAGCACCGAAGCTGATATGTCCACGTAGCCGCGGCTTCGGTACCAATCTGATCTGTTCGCGCCACAGATGGAAGCTGACGAAAACAACGATGCGCAATTGCACTGCGCGAGGGAGCATTGCAGTTTAACACGAGGCGTGATCAGTGGCGAATATAGCATAGCGCTCTCGTGCAGTGACCAGCGAAGCTGATATGTCCACGTAGGTGCGGCTTCGGTACAAACCTGATCTGTTCGCGCCACAGATGGAAGCTAACGAAAACAACGATGCGCAATTGCACTGCGCGAGGGAGCATTGCAGTTTAACACGAGGCGTGATCAGTGGCGAATATAGCATAGCGCTCTCGTGCAGTGACCAGCGAAGCTGATATGTCCACGTAGGCGCGGCTTCGGTACCAACCTGATCTGTTCGCGCCACAGATGGAAGCTGACGAAAACAACGATGCGCAATTGCACTGCGCGAGGGAGCATTGCAGTTTAACACGAGGCGTGATCAGTGGCGAATATAGCATAGCGCTCTCGTGCAGTGACCAGCGAAGCTGATATGTCCACGTAGCCGCGGCTTCGGTACCAATCTGATCTGTTCGCGCCACAGATGGAAGCTGACGAAAACAACGATGCGCAATTGCACTGCGCGAGGGAGCATTGCAGTTTAAAACGAGGCGTGATCAGTGGCGAATAAAGCATAGCGCTCTCGTGCAGTGAGCACCGAAGCTGATATGTCCACGTAGCCGCGGCTTCGGTACCAATCTGATCTGTTCGCGCCACAGATGGAAGCTGACGAAAACAACGATGCGCAATTGCACTGCGCGAGGGAGCATTGCAGTTTAACACGAGGCGTGATCAGTGGCGAATATAGCATAGCGCTCTCGTGCAGTGACCAGCGAAGCTGATATGTCCACGTAGGCGCGGCTTCAGTACCAATCTGATCTGTTCGCGCCACAGATCGAAGCTGACGAAAACAACGATGCGCAATTGCACTGCGCGAGGGAGCATTGCAGTTTAACACGAGGCGTGATCAGTGGCGAATATAGCATAGCGCTCTCGTGCAGTGACCAGCGAAGCTGATATGTCCACGTAGGTGCGGCTTCGGTACAAACCTGATCTGTTCGCGCCACAGATGGAAGCTAACGAAAACAACGATGCGCAATTGCACTGCGCGAGGGAGCATTGCAGTTTAACACGAGGCGTGATCAGTGGCGAATATAGCATAGCGCTCTCGTGCAGTGACCAGCGAAGCTGATATGTCCACGTAGGCGCGGCTTCGGTACCAACCTGATCTGTTCGCGCCACAGATGGAAGCTGACGAAAACAACGATGCGCAATTGCACTGCGCGAGGGAGCATTGCAGTTTAACACGAGGCGTGATCAGTGGCGAATATAGCATAGCGCTCTCGTGCAGTGACCAGCGAAGCTGATATGTCCACGTAGCCGCGGCTTCGGTACCAATCTGATCTGTTCGCGCCACAGATGGAAGCTGACGAAAACAACGATGCGCAATTGCACTGCGCGAGGGAGCATTGCAGTTTAAAACGAGGCGTGATCAGTGGCGAATAAAGCATAGCGCTCTCGTGCAGTGAGCACCGAAGCTGATATGTCCACGTAGCCGCGGCTTCGGTACCAATCTGATCTGTTCGCGCCACAGATGGAAGCTGACGAAAACAACGATGCGCAATTGCACTGCGCGAGGGAGCATTGCAGTTTAAAACGAGGCGTGATCAGTGGCGAATATAGCATAGCGCTCTCGTGCAGTGACCAGCGAAGCTGATATGTCCACGTAGCCGCGGCTTCGGTACCAATCTGATCTGTTCGCGCCACAGATGGAAGCTGACGAAAACAACGATGCGCAATTGCACTGCGCGAGGGAGCATTGCAGTTTAAAACGAGGCGTGATCAGTGGCGAATATAGCATAGCGCTCTCGTGCAGTGAGCACCGAAGCTGATATGTCCACGTAGCCGCGGCTTCGGTACCAATCTGATCTGTTCGCGCCAGAGATGGAAGCTGACGAAAACAACGATGCGCAATTGCACTGCGCGAGGGAGCATTGCAGTTTAGAACGAGGCGTGATCAGTGGCGAATATAGCATAGCGCTCTCGTGCAGTGAGCACCGAAGCTGATATGTCCACGTAGCCGCGGCTTCGGTACCAATCTGATCTGTTCGCGCCACAGATGGAAGCTGACGAAAACAACGATGCGCAATTGCACTGCGCGAGGGAGCATTGCAGTTTAAAACGAGGCGTGATCAGTGGCGAATATAGCATAGCGCTCTCGTGCAGTGACCAGCGAAGCTGATATGTCCACGTAGCCGCGGCTTCGGTACCAATCTGATCTGTTCGCGCCACAGATGGAAGCTGACGAAAACAACGATGCGCAATTGCACTGCGCGAGGGAGCATTGCAGTTTAACACGAGGCGTGATCTGTGGCGAATATAGCATAGCGCTCTCGTGCAGTGACCAGCGAAGCTGATATGTCCACGTAGGCGCGGCTTCGGTACCAATCTGATCTTTTCGCGCCACAGATGGAAGCTGACGAAAACAACGATGCGCAATTGCACTGCGCGAGAGTGCAATGCAGTTTAACACGAGGCGTGATCAGTGGCGAATATAGCATAGCGCTCTCGTGCAGTGACCATCGAAGCAGATATGTCCACGTAGCCGCGGCTTCGGTATCAATCTGATCTGTTCGCGCCACAGATGGAAGCCGACGAAAACAACGATGCGCAATTGCACTACGCGAGGGAGCATTGCAGTTTAACACGAGGCGTGATCAGTGGCGAATATAGCATAGCGCTCTCGTGCAGTGACCAGCGAAGCTGATATGTCCACGTAGCCGCGGCTTCGGTACCAATCTGATCTGTTCGCGCAACAGATGGAAGCTGACGAAAACAACGATGCGCAATTGCACTGCGCGAGGGAGCATTGCAGTTTAACACGAGGCGTGATCAGTGGCGAATATAGCATAGCGCTCTCGTGCACTGACCAGCGAAGCTGATATGTCCACGTAGGCGCGGCTTCGGTTCCAATCTGATCTGTTCGCGCCACAGATCGAAGCTGACGAAAACAACGATGCGCAATTGCACTGCGCGAGGGAGCATTGCAGTTTAACACGAGGCGTGATCAGTGGCGAATATAGCATAGCGCTCTCGTGCAGTGACCAGCGAAGCTGATATGTCCACGTAGGCGCGGCTTCGGTACCAACCTGATCTGTTCGCGCCACAGATGGAAGCTGACGAAAACAACGATGCGCAATTGCACTGCGCGAGGGAGCATTGCAGTTTAACACGAGGCGTGATCAGTGGCGAATATAGCATAGCGCTCTCGTGCAGTGACCAGCGAAGCTGATATGTCCACGTAGGTGCGGCTTCGGTACAAACCTGATCTGTTCGCGCCACAGATGGAAGCTAACGAAAACAACGATGCGCAATTGCACTGCGCGAGGGAGCATTGCAGTTTAACACGAGGCGTGATCAGTGGCGAATATAGCATAGCGCTCTCGTGCAGTGACCAGCGAAGCTGATATGTCCACGTAGGCGCGGCTTCGGTACCAACCTGATCTGTTCGCGCCACAGATGGAAGCTGACGAAAACAACGATGCGCAATTGCACTGCGCGAGGGAGCATTGCAGTTTAACACGAGGCGTGATCAGTGGCGAATATAGCATAGCGCTCTCGTGCAGTGACCAGCGAAGCTGATATGTCCACGTAGCCGCGGCTTCGGTACCAATCTGATCTGTTCGCGCCACAGATGGAAGCTGACGAAAACAACGATGCGCAATTGCACTGCGCGAGGGAGCATTGCAGTTTAAAACGAGGCGTGATCAGTGGCGAATATAGCATAGCGCTCTCGTGCAGTGACCAGCGAAGCTGATATGTCCACGTAGCCGCGGCTTCGGTACCAATCTGATCTGTTCGCGCAACAGATGGAAGCTGACGAAAACAACGATGCGCAATTGCACTGCGCGAGGGAGCATTGCAGTTTAACACGAGGCGTGATCAGTGGCGAATATAGCATAGCGCTCTCGTGCACTGACCAGCGAAGCTGATATGTCCACGTAGGCGCGGCTTCGGTTCCAATCTGATCTGTTCGCGCCACAGATCGAAGCTGACGAAAACAACGATGCGCAATTGCACTGCGCGAGGGAGCATTGCAGTTTAACACGAGGCGTGATCAGTGGCGAATATAGCATAGCGCTCTCGTGCAGTGACCAGCGAAGCTGATATGTCCACGTAGGCGCGGCTTCGGTACCAACCTGATCTGTTCGCGCCACAGATGGAAGCTGACGAAAACAACGATGCGCAATTGCACTGCGCGAGGGAGCATTGCAGTTTAACACGAGGCGTGATCAGTGGCGAATATAGCATAGCGCTCTCGTGCAGTGACCAGCGAAGCTGATATGTCCACGTAGGTGCGGCTTCGGTACAAACCTGATCTGTTCGCGCCACAGATGGAAGCTAACGAAAACAACGATGCGCAATTGCACTGCGCGAGGGAGCATTGCAGTTTAACACGAGGCGTGATCAGTGGCGAATATAGCATAGCGCTCTCGTGCAGTGACCAGCGAAGCTGATATGTCCACGTAGGCGCGGCTTCGGTACCAACCTGATCTGTTCGCGCCACAGATGGAAGCTGACGAAAACAACGATGCGCAATTGCACTGCGCGAGGGAGCATTGCAGTTTAACACGAGGCGTGATCAGTGGCGAATATAGCATAGCGCTCTCGTGCAGTGAGCACCGAAGCTGATATGTCCACGTAGCCGCGGCTTCGGTACCAATCTGATCTGTTCGCGCCACAGATGGAAGCTGACGAAAACAACGATGCGCAATTGCACTGCGCGAGGGAGCATTGCAGTTTAAAACGAGGCGTGATCAGTGGCGAATATAGCATAGCGCTCTCGTGCAGTGACCAGCGAAGCTGATATGTCCACGTAGCCGCGGCTTCGGTACCAATCTGATCTGTTCGCGCCACAGATGGAAGCTGACGAAAACAACGATGCGCAATTGCACTGCGCGAGGGAGCATTGCAGTTTAACACGAGGCGTGATCAGTGGCGAATATAGCATAGCGCTCTCGTGCAGTGACCATCGAAGCAGATATGTCCACGTAGCCGCGGCTTCGGTATCAATCTGATCTGTTCGCGCCACAGATGGAAGCCGACGAAAACAACGATGCGCAATTGCACTACGCGAGGGAGCATTGCAGTTTAACACGAGGCGTGATCAGTGGCGAATATAGCATAGCGCTCTCGTGCACTGACCAGCGAAGCTGATATGTCCACGTAGGCGCGGCTTCGGTACCAATCTGATCTGTTCGCGCCACAGATCGAAGCTGACGAAAACAACGATGCGCAATTGCACTGCGCGAGGGAGCATTGCAGTTTAACACGAGGCGTGATCAGTGGCGAATATAGCATAGCGCTCTCGTGCAGTGACCAGCGAAGCTGATATGTCCACGTAGGCGCGGCTTCGGTACCAACCTGATCTGTTCGCGCCACAGATGGAAGCTAACGAAAACAACAATGCACAATTGCACTGCGCGAGGGAGCATAGCAGTTTAACACGAGGCATGATCAGTGGCGAATATAGCATAGCGCTCTCGTGCAGTGACCAGCGAAGCTGATATGTCCACGTAGGCGCGGCTTCGGTACCAACCTGATCTGTTCGCGCCACAGATGGAAGCTGACGAAAACAACGATGCGCAATTGCACTGCGCAAGGGAGCATTGCAGTTTAACACGAGGCGTGATCAGTGGCGAATATAGCATAGCGCTTTCGTGCAGTGACCAGCGAAGCTGATATGTCCACGTAGCCGCGGCTTCGGTACCAATCTGATCTGTTCGCGCCACAGATGGAAGCTGACGAAAACAACGATGCGCAATTGCACTGCGCGAGGGAGCATTGCAGTTTAAAAGGAGGCGTGATCAGTGGCGAATATAGCATAGCGCTCTCGTGCAGTGAGCACCGAAGCTGATATGTCCACGTAGCCGCGGCTTCGGTACCAATCTGATCTGTTCGCGCCACAGATGGAAGCTGACGAAAACAACGATGCGCAATTGCACTGCGCGAGGGAGCATTGCAGTTTAAAACGAGGCGTGATCAGTGGCGAATATAGCATAGCGCTCTCGTGCAGTGACCAGCGAAGCTGATATGTCCACGTAGCCGCGGCTTCGGTACCAATCTGATCTGTTCGCGCCACAGATGGAAGCTGACGAAAACAACGATGCGCAATTGCACTGCGCGAGGGAGCATTGCAGTTTAAAACGAGGCGTGATCAGTGGCGAATATAGCATAGCGCTCTCGTGCAGTGAGCACCGAAGCTGATATGTCCACGTAGCCGCGGCTTCGGTACCAATCTGATCTGTTCGCGCCACAGATGGAAGCTGACGAAAACAACGATGCGCAATTGCACTGCGCGAGGGAGCATTGCAGTTTAACACGAGGCGTGATCAGTGGCGAATATAGCATAGCGCTCTCGTGCAGTGACCAGCGAAGCTGATATGTCCACGTAGGTGCGGCTTCGGTACAAACCTGATCTGTTCGCGCCACAGATGGAAGCTAACGAAAACAACGATGCGCAATTGCACTGCGCGAGGGAGCATTGCAGTTTAACACGAGGCGTGATCAGTGGCGAATATAGCATAGCGCTCTCGTGCAGTGACCAGCGAAGCTGATATGTCCACGTAGGCGCGGCTTCGGTACCAACCTGATCTGTTCGCGCCACAGATGGAAGCTGACGAAAACAACGATGCGCAATTGCACTGCGCGAGGGAGCATTGCAGTTTAACACGAGGCGTGATCAGTGGCGAATATAGCATAGCGCTCTCGTGCAGTGACCAGCGAAGCTGATATGTCCACGTAGCCGCGGCTTCGGTACCAATCTGATCTGTTCGCGCCACAGATGGAAGCTGACGAAAACAACGATGCGCAATTGCACTGCGCGAGGGAGCATTGCAGTTTAAAACGAGGCGTGATCAGTGGCGAATAAAGCATAGCGCTCTCGTGCAGTGAGCACCGAAGCTGATATGTCCACGTAGCCGCGGCTTCGGTACCAATCTGATCTGTTCGCGCCACAGATGGAAGCTGACGAAAACAACGATGCGCAATTGCACTGCGCGAGGGAGCATTGCAGTTTAACACGAGGCGTGATCAGTGGCGAATATAGCATAGCGCTCTCGTGCAGTGACCAGCGAAGCTGATATGTCCACGTAGGCGCGGCTTCAGTACCAATCTGATCTGTTCGCGCCACAGATCGAAGCTGACGAAAACAACGATGCGCAATTGCACTGCGCGAGGGAGCATTGCAGTTTAACACGAGGCGTGATCAGTGGCGAATATAGCATAGCGCTCTCGTGCAGTGACCAGCGAAGCTGATATGTCCACGTAGGTGCGGCTTCGGTACAAACCTGATCTGTTCGCGCCACAGATGGAAGCTAACGAAAACAACGATGCGCAATTGCACTGCGCGAGGGAGCATTGCAGTTTAACACGAGGCGTGATCAGTGGCGAATATAGCATAGCGCTCTCGTGCAGTGACCAGCGAAGCTGATATGTCCACGTAGGCGCGGCTTCGGTACCAACCTGATCTGTTCGCGCCACAGATGGAAGCTGACGAAAACAACGATGCGCAATTGCACTGCGCGAGGGAGCATTGCAGTTTAACACGAGGCGTGATCAGTGGCGAATATAGCATAGCGCTCTCGTGCAGTGACCAGCGAAGCTGATATGTCCACGTAGCCGCGGCTTCGGTACCAATCTGATCTGTTCGCGCCACAGATGGAAGCTGACGAAAACAACGATGCGCAATTGCACTGCGCGAGGGAGCATTGCAGTTTAAAACGAGGCGTGATCAGTGGCGAATAAAGCATAGCGCTCTCGTGCAGTGAGCACCGAAGCTGATATGTCCACGTAGCCGCGGCTTCGGTACCAATCTGATCTGTTCGCGCCACAGATGGAAGCTGACGAAAACAACGATGCGCAATTGCACTGCGCGAGGGAGCATTGCAGTTTAAAACGAGGCGTGATCAGTGGCGAATATAGCATAGCGCTCTCGTGCAGTGACCAGCGAAGCTGATATGTCCACGTAGCCGCGGCTTCGGTACCAATCTGATCTGTTCGCGCCACAGATGGAAGCTGACGAAAACAACGATGCGCAATTGCACTGCGCGAGGGAGCATTGCAGTTTAAAACGAGGCGTGATCAGTGGCGAATATAGCATAGCGCTCTCGTGCAGTGAGCACCGAAGCTGATATGTCCACGTAGCCGCGGCTTCGGTACCAATCTGATCTGTTCGCGCCAGAGATGGAAGCTGACGAAAACAACGATGCGCAATTGCACTGCGCGAGGGAGCATTGCAGTTTAGAACGAGGCGTGATCAGTGGCGAATATAGCATAGCGCTCTCGTGCAGTGAGCACCGAAGCTGATATGTCCACGTAGCCGCGGCTTCGGTACCAATCTGATCTGTTCGCGCCACAGATGGAAGCTGACGAAAACAACGATGCGCAATTGCACTGCGCGAGGGAGCATTGCAGTTTAAAACGAGGCGTGATCAGTGGCGAATATAGCATAGCGCTCTCGTGCAGTGACCAGCGAAGCTGATATGTCCACGTAGCCGCGGCTTCGGTACCAATCTGATCTGTTCGCGCCACAGATGGAAGCTGACGAAAACAACGATGCGCAATTGCACTGCGCGAGGGAGCATTGCAGTTTAACACGAGGCGTGATCTGTGGCGAATATAGCATAGCGCTCTCGTGCAGTGACCAGCGAAGCTGATATGTCCACGTAGGCGCGGCTTCGGTACCAATCTGATCTTTTCGCGCCACAGATGGAAGCTGACGAAAACAACGATGCGCAATTGCACTGCGCGAGAGTGCAATGCAGTTTAACACGAGGCGTGATCAGTGGCGAATATAGCATAGCGCTCTCGTGCAGTGACCATCGAAGCAGATATGTCCACGTAGCCGCGGCTTCGGTATCAATCTGATCTGTTCGCGCCACAGATGGAAGCCGACGAAAACAACGATGCGCAATTGCACTACGCGAGGGAGCATTGCAGTTTAACACGAGGCGTGATCAGTGGCGAATATAGCATAGCGCTCTCGTGCAGTGACCAGCGAAGCTGATATGTCCACGTAGCCGCGGCTTCGGTACCAATCTGATCTGTTCGCGCAACAGATGGAAGCTGACGAAAACAACGATGCGCAATTGCACTGCGCGAGGGAGCATTGCAGTTTAACACGAGGCGTGATCAGTGGCGAATATAGCATAGCGCTCTCGTGCACTGACCAGCGAAGCTGATATGTCCACGTAGGCGCGGCTTCGGTTCCAATCTGATCTGTTCGCGCCACAGATCGAAGCTGACGAAAACAACGATGCGCAATTGCACTGCGCGAGGGAGCATTGCAGTTTAACACGAGGCGTGATCAGTGGCGAATATAGCATAGCGCTCTCGTGCAGTGACCAGCGAAGCTGATATGTCCACGTAGGCGCGGCTTCGGTACCAACCTGATCTGTTCGCGCCACAGATGGAAGCTGACGAAAACAACGATGCGCAATTGCACTGCGCGAGGGAGCATTGCAGTTTAACACGAGGCGTGATCAGTGGCGAATATAGCATAGCGCTCTCGTGCAGTGACCAGCGAAGCTGATATGTCCACGTAGGTGCGGCTTCGGTACAAACCTGATCTGTTCGCGCCACAGATGGAAGCTAACGAAAACAACGATGCGCAATTGCACTGCGCGAGGGAGCATTGCAGTTTAACACGAGGCGTGATCAGTGGCGAATATAGCATAGCGCTCTCGTGCAGTGACCAGCGAAGCTGATATGTCCACGTAGGCGCGGCTTCGGTACCAACCTGATCTGTTCGCGCCACAGATGGAAGCTGACGAAAACAACGATGCGCAATTGCACTGCGCGAGGGAGCATTGCAGTTTAACACGAGGCGTGATCAGTGGCGAATATAGCATAGCGCTCTCGTGCAGTGACCAGCGAAGCTGATATGTCCACGTAGCCGCGGCTTCGGTACCAATCTGATCTGTTCGCGCCACAGATGGAAGCTGACGAAAACAACGATGCGCAATTGCACTGCGCGAGGGAGCATTGCAGTTTAAAACGAGGCGTGATCAGTGGCGAATAAAGCATAGCGCTCTCGTGCAGTGAGCACCGAAGCTGATATGTCCACGTAGCCGCGGCTTCGGTACCAATCTGATCTGTTCGCGCCACAGATGGAAGCTGACGAAAACAACGATGCGCAATTGCACTGCGCGAGGGAGCATTGCAGTTTAACACGAGGCGTGATCAGTGGCGAATATAGCATAGCGCTCTCGTGCAGTGACCAGCGAAGCTGATATGTCCACGTAGGCGCGGCTTCAGTACCAATCTGATCTGTTCGCGCCACAGATCGAAGCTGACGAAAACAACGATGCGCAATTGCACTGCGCGAGGGAGCATTGCAGTTTAACACGAGGCGTGATCAGTGGCGAATATAGCATAGCGCTCTCGTGCAGTGACCAGCGAAGCTGATATGTCCACGTAGGTGCGGCTTCGGTACAAACCTGATCTGTTCGCGCCACAGATGGAAGCTAACGAAAACAACGATGCGCAATTGCACTGCGCGAGGGAGCATTGCAGTTTAACACGAGGCGTGATCAGTGGCGAATATAGCATAGCGCTCTCGTGCAGTGACCAGCGAAGCTGATATGTCCACGTAGGCGCGGCTTCGGTACCAACCTGATCTGTTCGCGCCACAGATGGAAGCTGACGAAAACAACGATGCGCAATTGCACTGCGCGAGGGAGCATTGCAGTTTAACACGAGGCGTGATCAGTGGCGAATATAGCATAGCGCTCTCGTGCAGTGACCAGCGAAGCTGATATGTCCACGTAGCCGCGGCTTCGGTACCAATCTGATCTGTTCGCGCCACAGATGGAAGCTGACGAAAACAACGATGCGCAATTGCACTGCGCGAGGGAGCATTGCAGTTTAAAACGAGGCGTGATCAGTGGCGAATAAAGCATAGCGCTCTCGTGCAGTGAGCACCGAAGCTGATATGTCCACGTAGCCGCGGCTTCGGTACCAATCTGATCTGTTCGCGCCACAGATGGAAGCTGACGAAAACAACGATGCGCAATTGCACTGCGCGAGGGAGCATTGCAGTTTAAAACGAGGAGTGATCAGTGGCGAATATAGCATAGCGCTCTCGTGCAGTGACCAGCGAAGCTGATATGTCCACGTAGCCGCGGCTTCGGTACCAATCTGATCTGTTCGCGCCACAGATGGAAGCTGACGAAAACAACGATGCGCAATTGCACTGCGCGAGGGAGCATTGCAGTTTAAAACGAGGCGTGATCAGTGGCGAATATAGCATAGCGCTCTCGTGCAGTGAGCACCGAAGCTGATATGTCCACGTAGCCGCGGCTTCGGTACCAATCTGATCTGTTCGCGCCAGAGATGGAAGCTGACGAAAACAACGATGCGCAATTGCACTGCGCGAGGGAGCATTGCAGTTTAGAACGAGGCGTGATCAGTGGCGAATATAGCATAGCGCTCTCGTGCAGTGAGCACCGAAGCTGATATGTCCACGTAGCCGCGGCTTCGGTACCAATCTGATCTGTTCGCGCCACAGATGGAAGCTGACGAAAACAACGATGCGCAATTGCACTGCGCGAGGGAGCATTGCAGTTTAAAACGAGGCGTGATCAGTGGCGAATATAGCATAGCGCTCTCGTGCAGTGACCAGCGAAGCTGATATGTCCACGTAGCCGCGGCTTCGGTACCAATCTGATCTGTTCGCGCCACAGATGGAAGCTGACGAAAACAACGATGCGCAATTGCACTGCGCGAGGGAGCATTGCAGTTTAACACGAGGCGTGATCTGTGGCGAATATAGCATAGCGCTCTCGTGCAGTGACCAGCGAAGCTGATATGTCCACGTAGGCGCGGCTTCGGTACCAATCTGATCTTTTCGCGCCACAGATGGAAGCTGACGAAAACAACGATGCGCAATTGCACTGCGCGAGAGTGCAATGCAGTTTAACACGAGGCGTGATCAGTGGCGAATATAGCATAGCGCTCTCGTGCAGTGACCATCGAAGCAGATATGTCCACGTAGCCGCGGCTTCGGTATCAATCTGATCTGTTCGCGCCACAGATGGAAGCCGACGAAAACAACGATGCGCAATTGCACTACGCGAGGGAGCATTGCAGTTTAACACGAGGCGTGATCAGTGGCGAATATAGCATAGCGCTCTCGTGCAGTGACCAGCGAAGCTGATATGTCCACGTAGCCGCGGCTTCGGTACCAATCTGATCTGTTCGCGCAACAGATGGAAGCTGACGAAAACAACGATGCGCAATTGCACTGCGCGAGGGAGCATTGCAGTTTAACACGAGGCGTGATCAGTGGCGAATATAGCATAGCGCTCTCGTGCACTGACCAGCGAAGCTGATATGTCCACGTAGGCGCGGCTTCGGTTCCAATCTGATCTGTTCGCGCCACAGATCGAAGCTGACGAAAACAACGATGCGCAATTGCACTGCGCGAGGGAGCATTGCAGTTTAACACGAGGCGTGATCAGTGGCGAATATAGCATAGCGCTCTCGTGCAGTGACCAGCGAAGCTGATATGTCCACGTAGGCGCGGCTTCGGTACCAACCTGATCTGTTCGCGCCACAGATGGAAGCTAACGAAAACAACAATGCACAATTGCACTGCGCGAGGGAGCATAGCAGTTTAACACGAGGCATGATCAGTGGCGAATATAGCATAGCGCTCTCGTGCAGTGACCAGCGAAGCTGATATGTCCACGTAGGCGCGGCTTCGGTACCAACCTGATCTGTTCGCGCCACAGATGGAAGCTGACGAAAACAACGATGCGCAATTGCACTGCGCAAGGGAGCATTGCAGTTTAACACGAGGCGTGATCAGTGGCGAATATAGCATAGCGCTCTCGTGCAGTGACCAGCGAAGCTGATATGTCCACGTAGCCGCGGCTTCGGTACCAATCTGATCTGTTCGCGCCACAGATGGAAGCTGACGAAAACAACGATGCGCAATTGCACTGCGCGAGGGAGCATTGCAGTTTAAAACGAGGCGTGATCAGTGGCGAATATAGCTTAGCGCTCTCGTGCAGTGAGCACCGAAGCTGATATGTCCACGTAGCCGCGGCTTCGGTACCAATCTGATCTGTTCGCGCCACAGATGGAAGCTGACGAAAACAACGATGCGCAATTGCACTGCGCGAGGGAGCATTGCAGTTTAAAACGAGGCGTGATCAGTGGCGAATATAGCATAGCGCTCTCGTGCAGTGACCAGCGAAGCTGATATGTCCACGTAGCCGCGGCTTCGGTACCAATCTGATCTGTTCGCGCCACAGATGGAAGCTGACGAAAACAACGATGCGCAATTGCACTGCGCGAGGGAGCATTGCAGTTTAAAACGAGGCGTGATCAGTGGCGAATATAGCATAGCGCTCTCGTGCAGTGAGCACCGAAGCTGATATGTCCACGTAGCCGCGGCTTCGGTACCAATCTGATCTGTTCGCGCCACAGATGGAAGCTGACGAAAACAACGATGCGCAATTGCACTGCGCGAGGGAGCATTGCAGTTTAAAACGAGGCGTGATCAGTGGCGAATATAGCATAGCGCTCTCGTGCAGTGACCAGCGAAGCTGATATGTCGACGTAGCCGCGGCTTCGGTACCAATCTGATCTGTTCGCGCCACAGATGGAAGCTGACGAAAACAACGATGCGCAATTGCACTGCGCGAGGGAGCATTGCAGTTTAAAACGAGGCGTGATCAGTGGCGAATATAGCATAGCGCTCTCGTGCAATGACCAGCGAAGCTGATATGTCCACGTAGCCGCGGCTTCGGTACCAATCTGATCTGTTCGCGCCACAGATGGAAGCTGACGAAAACAACGATGCGCAATTGCACTGCGCGAGGGAGCATTGCAGTTTAACACGAGGCGTGATCTGTGGCGAATATAGCATAGCGCTCTCGTGCAGTGACCAGCGAAGCTGATATGTCCACGTAGGCGCGGCTTCGGTACCAATCTGATCTTTTCGCGCCACAGATGGAAGCTGACGAAAACAACGATGCGCAATTGCACTGCGCGAGAGTGCAATGCAGTTTAACACGAGGCGTGATCTGTGGCGAATATAGCATAGCGCTCTCGTGCAGTGACCAGCGAAGCTGATATGTCCACGTAGGCGCGGCTTCGGTACCAATCTGATCTTTTCGCGCCACAGATGGAAGCTGACGAAAACAACGATGCGCAATTGCACTGCGCGAGGGAGCATTGCAGTTTAACACGAGGCGTGATCTGTGGCGAATATAGCATAGCGCTCTCGTGCAGTGAGCACCGAAGCTGATATGTCCACGTAGCCGCGGCTTCGGTACCAATCTGATCTGTTCGCGCCACAGATGGAAGCTGACGAAAACAACGATGCGCAATTGCACTGCGCGAGGGAGCATTGCAGTTTAAAACGAGGCGTGATCAGTGGCGAATATAGCATAGCGCTCTCGTGCAGTGACCAGCGAAGCTGATATGTCCACGTAGCCGCGGCTTCGGTACCAATCTGATCTGTTCGCGCCACAGATGGAAGCTGAAAAAAACAACGATGCGCAATTGCACTGCGCGAGGGAGCATTGCAGTTTAACACGAGGCGTGATCTGTGGCGAATATAGCATAGCGCTCTCGTGCAGTGACCAGCGAAGCTGATATGTCCACGTAGGCGCGGCTTCGGTACCAATCTGATCTTTTCGCGCCACAGATGGAAGCTGACAAAAACAACGATGCGCAATTGCACTGCGCGAGAGTGCAATGCAGTTTAACACGAGGCGTGATCAGTGGCGAATATAGCATAGCGCTCTCGTGCAGTGACCATCGAAGCAGATATGTCCACGTAGCCGCGGCTTCGGTATCAATCTGATCTGTTCGCGCCACAGATGGAAGCCGACGAAAACAACGATGCGCAATTGCACTACGCGAGGGAGCATTGCAGTTTAACACGAGGCGTGATCAGTGGCGAATATAGCATAGCGCTCTCGTGCAGTGACCAGCGAAGCTGATATGTCCACGTAGCCGCGGCTTCGGTACCAATCTGATCTGTTCGCGCAACAGATGGAAGCTGACGAAAACAACGATGCGCAATTGCACTGCGCGAGGGAGCATTGCAGTTTAACACGAGGCGTGATCAGTGGCGAATATAGCATAGCGCTCTCGTGCACTGACCAGCGAAGCTGATATGTCCACGTAGGCGCGGCTTCGGTACCAATCTGATCTGTTCGCGCCACAGATCGAAGCTGACGAAAACAACGATGCGCAATTGCACTGCGCGAGGGAGCATTGCAGTTTAACACGAGGCGTGATCAGTGGCGAATATAGCATAGCGCTCTCGTGCAGTGACCAGCGAAGCTGATATGTCCACGTAGGCGCGGCTTCGGTACCAACCTGATCTGTTCGCGCCACAGATGGAAGCTAACGAAAACAACAATGCACAATTGCACTGCGCGAGGGAGCATAGCAGTTTAACACGAGGCATGATCAGTGGCGAATATAGCATAGCGCTCTCGTGCAGTGACCAGCGAAGCTGATATGTCCACGTAGGCGCGGCTTCGGTACCAACCTGATCTGTTCGCGCCACAGATGGAAGCTGACGAAAACAACGATGCGCAATTGCACTGCGCAAGGGAGCATTGCAGTTTAACACGAGGCGTGATCAGTGGCGAATATAGCATAGCGCTCTCGTGCAGTGACCAGCGAAGCTGATATGTCCACGTAGCCGCGGCTTCGGTACCAATCTGATCTGTTCGCGCCACAGATGGAAGCTGACGAAAACAACGATGCGCAATTGCACTGCGCGAGGGAGCATTGCAGTTTAAAACGAGGCGTGATCAGTGGCGAATATAGCATAGCGCTCTCGTGCAGTGAGCACCGAAGCTGATATGTCCACGTAGCCGCGGCTTCGGTACCAATCTGATCTGTTCGCGCCACAGATGGAAGCTGACGAAAACAACGATGCGCAATTGCACTGCGCGAGGGAGCATTGCAGTTTAAAACGAGGCGTGATCAGTGGCGAATATAGCATAGCGCTCTCGTGCAGTGACCAGCGAAGCTGATATGTCCACGTAGGCGCGGCTTCGGTACCAATCTGATCTTTTCGCGCCACAGATGGAAGCTGACGAAAACAACGATGCGCAATTGCACTGCGCGAGAGTGCAATGCAGTTTAACACGAGGCGTGATCTGTGGCGAATATAGCATAGCGCTCTCGTGCAGTGACCAGCGAAGCTGATATGTCCACGTAGGCGCGGCTTCGGTACCAATCTGATCTTTTCGCGCCACAGATGGAAGCTGACGAAAACAACGATGCGCAATTGCACTGCGCGAGGGAGCATTGCAGTTTAACACGAGGCGTGATCTGTGGCGAATATAGCATAGCGCTCTCGTGCAGTGAGCACCGAAGCTGATATGTCCACGTAGCCGCGGCTTCGGTACCAATCTGATCTGTTCGCGCCACAGATGGAAGCCGACGAAAACAACGATGCGCAATTGCACTACGCGAGGGAGCATTGCAGTTTAACACGAGGCGTGATCAGTGGCGAATATAGCATAGCGCTCTCGTGCAGTGACCAGCGAAGCTGATATGTCCACGTAGCCGCGGCTTCGGTACCAATCTGATCTGTTCGCGCAACAGATGGAAGCTGACGAAAACAACGATGCGCAATTGCACTGCGCGAGGGAGCATTGCAGTTTAACACGAGGCGTGATCAGTGGCGAATATAGCATAGCGCTCTCGTGCACTGACCAGCGAAGCTGATATGTCCACGTAGGCGCGGCTTCGGTACCAATCTGATCTGTTCGCGCCACAGATCGAAGCTGACGAAAACAACGATGCGCAATTGCACTGCGCGAGGGAGCATTGCAGTTTAACACGAGGCGTGATCAGTGGCGAATATAGCATAGCGCTCTCGTGCAGTGACCAGCGAAGCTGATATGTCCACGTAGGCGCGGCTTCGGTACCAACCTGATCTGTTCGCGCCACAGATGGAAGCTAACGAAAACAACAATGCACAATTGCACTGCGCGAGGGAGCATAGCAGTTTAACACGAGGCATGATCAGTGGCGAATATAGCATAGCGCTCTCGTGCAGTGACCAGCGAAGCTGATATGTCCACGTAGGCGCGGCTTCGGTACCAACCTGATCTGTTCGCGCCACAGATGGAAGCTGACGAAAACAACGATGCGCAATTGCACTGCGCAAGGGAGCATTGCAGTTTAACACGAGGCGTGATCAGTGGCGAATATAGCATAGCGCTCTCGTGCAGTGACCAGCGAAGCTGATATGTCCACGTAGCCGCGGCTTCGGTACCAATCTGATCTGTTCGCGCCACAGATGGAAGCTGACGAAAACAACGATGCGCAATTGCACTGCGCGAGGGAGCATTGCAGTTTAAAACGAGGCGTGATCAGTGGCGAATATAGCATAGCGCTCTCGTGCAGTGAGCACCGAAGCTGATATGTCCACGTAGCCGCGGCTTCGGTACCAATCTGATCTGTTCGCGCCACAGATGGAAGCTGACGAAAACAACGATGCGCAATTGCACTGCGCGAGGGAGCATTGCAGTTTAAAACGAGGCGTGATCAGTGGCGAATATAGCATAGCGCTCTCGTGCAGTGACCAGCGAAGCTGATATGTCCACGTAGCCGCGGCTTCGGTACCAATCTGATCTGTTCGCGCCACAGATGGAAGCTGACGAAAACAACGATGCGCAATTGCACTGCG
This sequence comes from Amblyomma americanum, assembly GCF_052857255.1. NCBI lineage: Eukaryota > Metazoa > Arthropoda > Arachnida > Ixodida > Ixodidae > Amblyomma > Amblyomma americanum. Next base: position 1,038,617 of record NW_027526494.1, read on the forward strand.
CGAGGGAGCATTGCAGTTTAAAACGAGGCGTGATCAGTGGCGAATATAGCATAGCGCTCTCGTGCAGTGAGCACCGAAGCTGATATGTCCACGTAGCCGCGGCTTCGGTACCAATCTGATCTGTTCGCGCCACAGATGGAAGCTGACGAAAACAACGATGCGCAATTGCACTGCGCGAGGGAGCATTGCAGTTTAAAACGAGGCGTGATCAGTGGCGAATATAGCATAGCGCCCTCGTGCAGTGAGCACCGAAGCTGATATGTCCACGTAGCCGCGGCATCGGTACCAATCTGATCTGTTCGCGCCACAGATGGAAGCTGACGAAAACAACGATGCGCAATTGCACTGCGCGAGGGAGCATTGCAGTTTAAAACGAGGCGTGATCAGTGGCGAATATAGCATAGCGCTCTCGTGCAGTGAGCACCGAAGCTGATATGTCCACGTAGCCGCGGCTTCGGTACCAATCTGATCTGTTCGCGCCACAGATGGAAGCTGACGAAAACAACGATGCGCAATTGCACTGCGCGAGGGAGCATTGCAGTTTAAAACGAGGCGTGATCAGTGGCGAATATAGCATAGCGCTCTCGTGCAGTGACCAGCGAAGCTGATATGTCCACGTAGCCGCGGCTTCGGTACCAATCTGATCTGTTCGCGCCACAGATGGAAGCCGACGAAAACAACGATGCGCAATTGCACTACGCGAGGGAGCATTGCAGTTTAACACGAGGCGTGATCAGTGGCGAATATAGCATAGCGCTCTCGTGCAGTGATTAGCGAAGCTGATATGTCCACGTAGCCGCGGCTTCGGTACCAATCTGATCTGTTCGCGCAACAGATGGAAGCCGACGAAAACAACGATGCGCAATTGCACTGCGCGAGGGAGCATTGCAGTTTAAAACGAGGCGTGATCAGTGGCGAATATAGCATAGCGCCCTCGTGCAGTGAGCACCGAAGCTGATATGTCCACGTAGCCGCGGCATCGGTACCAATCTGATCTGTTCGCGCCACAGATGGAAGCTGACGAAAACAACGATGCGCAATTGCACTGCGCGAGGGAGCATTGCAGTTTAAAACGAGGCGTGATCAGTGGCGAATATAGCACAGCGCTCTCGTGCAGTGAGCACCGAAGCTGATATGTCCACGTAGCCGCGGCTTCGGTACCAATCTGATCTGTTCGCGCCACAGATGGAAGCTGACGAAAACAACGATGCGCAATTGCACTGCGCGAGGGAGCATTGCAGTTTAAAACGAGGCGTGATCAGTGGCGAATATAGCATAGCGCTCTCGTGCAGTGACCAGCGAAGCTGATATGTCCACGTAGCCGCGGCTTCGGTACCAATCTGATCTGTTCGCGCCACAGATGGAAGCCGACGAAAACAACGATGCGCAATTGCACTACGCGAGGGAGCATTGCAGTTTAACACGAGGCGTGATCAGTGGCGAATATAGCATAGCGCTCTCGTGCAGTGATTAGCGAAGCTGATATGTCCACGTAGCCGCGGCTTCGGTACCAATCTGATCTGTTCGCGCAACAGATGGAAGCCGACGAAAACAACGATGCGCAATTGCACTGCGCGAGGGAGCATTGCAGTTTAAAACTAGGCGTGATCAGTGGCGAATATAGCATAGCGCTCTCGTGCAGTGACCAGCGAAGCTGATATGTCGACGTAGCCGCGGCTTCGGTACCAATCTGATCTGTTCGCGCCACAGATGGAAGCTGACGAAAACAACGATGCGCAATTGCACTGCGCGAGGGAGCATTGCAGTTTAAAACGAGGCGTGATCAGTGGCGAATATAGCATAGCGCTCTCGTGCAGTGACCAGCGAAGCTGATATGTCCACGTAGCCGCGGCTTCGGTACCAATCTGATCTGTTCGCGCCACAGATAGAAGCTGACGAAAACAACGATGCGCAATTGCACTGCGCGAGGGAGCATTGCAGTTTAACACGAGGCGTGATCTGTGGCGAATATAGCATAGCGCTCTCGTGCAGTGACCAGCGAAGCTGATATGTCCACGTAGGCGCGGCTTCGGTACCAATCTGATCTTTTCGCGCCACAGATGGAAGCTGACGAAAACAACGATGCGCAATTGCACTGCGCGAGAGTGCAATGCAGTTTAACACGAGGCGTGATCTGTGGCGAATATAGCATAGCGCTCTCGTGCAGTGACCAGCGAAGCTGATATGTCCACGTAGGCGCGGCTTCGGTACCAATCTGATGTTTTCGCGCCACAGATGGAAGCTGACGAAAACAACGATGCGCAATTGCACTGCGCGAGGGAGCATTGCAGTTTAACACGAGGCGTGATCTGTGGCGAATATAGCATAGCGCTCTCGTGCAGTGAGCACCGAAGCTGATATGTCCACGTAGCCGCGGCTTCGGTACCAATCTGATCTGTTCGCGCCACAGATGGAAGCTGACGAAAACAACGATGCGCAATTGCACTGCGCGAGGGAGCATTGCAGTTTAAAACGAGGCGTGATCAGTGGCGAATATAGCATAGCGCTCTCGTGCAGTGACCAGCGAAGCTGATATGTCCACGTAGCCGCGCCTTCGGTACCAACCTGATCTGTTCGCGCCACAGATGGAAGCTGACGAAAACAACGATGCGCAATTGCACTGCGCAAGGGAGCATTGCAGTTTAACACGAGGCGTGATCAGTGGCGAATATAGCATAGCGCTCTCGTGCAGTGACCAGCGAAGCTGATATGTCCACGTAGCCGCGGCTTCGGTACCAATCTGATCTGTTCGCGCCACAGATGGAAGCTGACGAAAACAACGATGCGCAATTGCACTGCGCGAGGGAGCATTGCAGTTTAAAACGAGGTGTGATCAGTGGCGAATATAGCATAGCGCTCTCGTGCAGTGAGCACCGAAGCTGATATGTCCACGTAGCCGCGGCTTCGGTACCAATCTGATCTGTTCGCGCCACAGATGGAAGCTGACGAAAACAACGATGCGCAATTGCACTGCGCGAGGGAGCATTGCAGTTTAAAACGAGGCGTGATCAGTGGCGAATATAGCATAGCGCTCTCGTGCAGTGACCAGCGAAGCTGATATGTCCACGTAGCCGCGGCTTCGGTACCAATCTGATCTGTTCGCGCCACAGATGGAAGCTGACGAAAACAACGATGCGCAATTGCACTGCGCGAGGGAGCATTGCAGTTTAAAACGAGGCGTGATCAGTGGCGAATATAGCATAGCGCCCTCGTGCAGTGAGCACCGAAGCTGATATGTCCACGTAGCCGCGGCATCGGTACCAATCTGATCTGTTCGCGCCACAGATGGAAGCTGACGAAAACAACGATGCGCAATTGCACTGCGCGAGGGAGCATTGCAGTTTAAAACGAGGCGTGATCAGTGGCGAATATAGCATAGCGCTCTCGTGCAGTGAGCACCGAAGCTGATATGTCCACGTAGCCGCGGCTTCGGTACCAATCTGATCTGTTCGCGCCACAGATGGAAGCTGACGAAAACAACGATGCGCAATTGCACTGCGCGAGGGAGCATTGCAGTTTAAAACGAGGCGTGATCAGTGGCGAATATAGCATAGCGCTCTCGTGCAGTGACCAGCGAAGCTGATATGTCCACGTAGCCGCGGCTTCGGTACCAATCTGATCTGTTCGCGCCACAGATGGAAGCCGACGAAAACAACGATGCGCAATTGCACTACGCGAGGGAGCATTGCAGTTTAACACGAGGCGTGATCAGTGGCGAATATAGCATAGCGCTCTCGTGCAGTGATTAGCGAAGCTGATATGTCCACGTAGCCGCGGCTTCGGTACCAATCTGATCTGTTCGCGCAACAGATGGAAGCCGACGAATACAACGATGCGCAATTGCACTGCGCGAGGGAGCATTGCAGTTTAAAACGAGGCGTGATCAGTGGCGAATATAGCATAGCGCCCTCGTGCAGTGAGCACCGAAGCTGATATGTCCACGTAGCCGCGGCATCGGTACCAATCTGATCTGTTCGCGCCACAGATGGAAGCTGACGAAAACAACGATGCGCAATTGCACTGCGCGAGGGAGCATTGCAGTTTAAAACGAGGCGTGATCAGTGGCGAATATAGCATAGCGCTCTCGTGCAGTGAGCACCGAAGCTGATATGTCCACGTAGCCGCGGCTTCGGTACCAATCTGATCTGTTCGCGCCACAGATGGAAGCTGACGAAAACAACGATGCGCAATTGCACTGCGCGAGGGAGAATTGCAGTTTAAAACGAGGCGTGATCAGTGGCGAATATAGCATAGCGCTCTCGTGCAGTGACCAGCGAAGCTGATATGTCCACGTAGCCGCGGCTTCGGTACCAATCTGATCTGTTCGCGCCACAGATGGAAGCCGACGAAAACAACGATGCGCAATTGCACTACGCGAGGGAGCATTGCAGTTTAACACGAGGCGTGATCAGTGGCGAATATAGCATAGCGCTCTCGTGCAGTGATTAGCGAAGCTGATATGTCCACGTAGCCGCGGCTTCGGTACCAATCTGATCTGTTCGCGCAACAGATGGAAGCCGACGAAAACAACGATGCGCAATTGCACTGCGCGAGGGAGCATTGCAGTTTAAAACTAGGCGTGATCAGTGGCGAATATAGCATAGCGCTCTCGTGCAGTGACCAGCGAAGCTGATATGTCGACGTAGCCGCGGCTTCGGTACCAATCTGATCTGTTCGCGCCACAGATGGAAGCTGACGAAAACAACGATGCGCAATTGCACTGCGCGAGGGAGCATTGCAGTTTAAAACGAGGCGTGATCAGTGGCGAATATAGCATAGCGCTCTCGTGCAGTGACCAGCGAAGCTGATATGTCCACGTAGCCGCGGCTTCGGTACCAATCTGATCTGTTCGCGCCACAGATAGAAGCTGACGAAAACAACGATGCGCAATTGCACTGCGCGAGGGAGCATTGCAGTTTAACACGAGGCGTGATCTGTGGCGAATATAGCATAGCGCTCTCGTGCAGTGACCAGCGAAGCTGATATGTCCACGTAGGCGCGGCTTCGGTACCAACCTGATCTGTTCGCGCAACAGATGGAAGCTAACGAAAACAACAATGCACAATTGCACTGCGCGAGGGAGCATAGCAGTTTAACACGAGGCATGATCAGTGGCGAATATAGCATAGCGCTCTCGTGCAGTGACCAGCGAAGCTGATATGTCCACGTAGGCGCGGCTTCGGTACCAACCTGATCTGTTCGCGCCACAGATGGAAGCTGACGAAAACAACGATGCGCAATTGCACTGCGCAAGGGAGCATTGCAGTTTAACACGAGGCGTGATCAGTGGCGAATATAGCATAGCGCTCTCGTGCAGTGACCAGCGAAGCTGATATGTCCACGTAGCCGCGGCTTCGGTACCAATCTGATCTGTTCGCGCCACAGATGGAAGCTGACGAAAACAACGATGCGCAATTGCACTGCGCGAGGGAGCATTGCAGTTTAAAACGAGGCGTGATCAGTGGCGAATATAGCATAGCGCTCTCGTGCAGTGAGCACCGAAGCTGATATGTCCACGTAGCCGCGGCTTCGGTACCAATCTGATCTGTTCGCGCCACAGATGGAAGCTGACGAAAACAACGATGCGCAATTGCACTGCGCGAGGGAGCATTGCAGTTTAAAACGAGGCGTGATCAGTGGCGAATATAGCATAGCGCTCTCGTGCAGTGACCAGCGAAGCTGATATGTCCACGTAGCCGCGGCTTCGGTACCAATCTGATCTGTTCGCGCCACAGATGGAAGCTGACGAAAACAACGATGCGCAATTGCACTGCGCGAGGGAGCATTGCAGTTTAAAACGAGGCGTGATCAGTGGCGAATATAGCATAGCGCTCTCGTGCAGTGAGCACCGAAGCTGATATGTCCACGTAGCCGCGGCTTCGGTACCAATCTGATCTGTTCGCGCCACAGATGGAAGCTGACGAAAACAACGATGCGCAATTGCACTGCGCGAGGGAGCATTGCAGTTTAAAACGAGGCGTGATCAGTGGCGAATATAGCATAGCGCCCTCGTGCAGTGAGCACCGAAGCTGATATGTCCACGTAGCCGCGGCATCGGTACCGATCTGATCTGTTCGCGCCACAGATGGAAGCTGACGAAAACAACGATGCGCAATTGCACTGCGCGAGGGAGCATTGCAGTTTAAAACGAGGCGTGATCAGTGGCGAATAAAGCATAGCGCTCTCATGCAGTGAGCACCGAAGCTGATATGTCCACGTAGCCGCGGCTTCGGTACCAATCTGATCTGTTCGCGCCACAGATGGAAGCTGACGAAAACAACGATGCGCAATTGCACTGCGCGAGGGAGCATTGCAGTTTAAAACGAGGCGTGATCAGTGGCGAATATAGCATAGCGCTCTCGTGCAGTGACCAGCGAAGCTGATATGTCCACGTAGCCGCGGCTTCGGTACCAATCTGATCTGTTCGCGCCACAGATGGAAGCTGACGAAAACAACGATGCGCAATTGCACTGCGCGAGGGAGCATTGCAGTTTAAAACGAGGCGTGATCAGTGGCGAATATAGCATAGCGCTCTCGTGCAGTGAGCACCGAAGCTGATATGTCCACGTAGCCGCGGCTTCGGTACCAATCTGATCTGTTCGCGCCAGAGATGGAAGCTGACGAAAACAACGATGCGCAATTGCACTGCGCGAGGGAGCATTGCAGTTTAGAACGAGGCGTGATCAGTGGCGAATATAGCATAGCGCTCTCGTGCAGTGAGCACCGAAGCTGATATGTCCACGTAGCCGCGGCTTCGGTACCAATCTGATCTGTTCGCGCCACAGATGGAAGCTGACGAAAACAACGATGCGCAATTGCACTGCGCGAGGGAGCATTGCAGTTTAAAACGAGGCGTGATCAGTGGCGAATATAGCATAGCGCTCTCGTGCAGTGACCAGCGAAGCTGATATGTCCACGTAGCCGCGGCTTCGGTACCAATCTGATCTGTTCGCGCCACAGATGGAAGCTGACGAAAACAACGATGCGCAATTGCACTGCGCGAGGGAGCATTGCAGTTTAACACGAGGCGTGATCTGTGGCGAATATAGCATAGCGCTCTCGTGCAGTGACCAGCGAAGCTGATATGTCCACGTAGGCGCGGCTTCGGTACCAATCTGATCTTTTCGCGCCACAGATGGAAGCTGACGAAAACAACGATGCGCAATTGCACTGCGCGAGAGTGCAATGCAGTTTAACACGAGGCGTGAGCAGTGGCGAATATAGCATAGCGCTCTCGTGCAGTGACCATCGAAGCAGATATGTCCACGTAGCCGCGGCTTCGGTATCAATCTGATCTGTTCGCGCCACAGATGGAAGCCGACGAAAACAACGATGCGCAATTGCACTACGCGAGGGAGCATTGCAGTTTAACACGAGGCGTGATCAGTGGCGAATATAGCATAGCGCTCTCGTGCAGTGACCAGCGAAGCTGATATGTCCACGTAGCCGCGGCTTCGGTACCAATCTGATCTGTTCGCGCAACAGATGGAAGCTGACGAAAACAACGATGCGCAATTGCACTGCGCGAGGGAGCATTGCAGTTTAACACGAGGCGTGATCAGTGGCGAATATAGCATAGCGCTCTCGTGCACTGACCAGCGAAGCTGATATGTCCACGTAGGCGCGGCTTCGGTTCCAATCTGATCTGTTCGCGCCACAGATCGAAGCTGACGAAAACAACGATGCGCAATTGCACTGCGCGAGGGAGCATTGCAGTTTAACACGAGGCGTGATCAGTGGCGAATATAGCATAGCGCTCTCGTGCAGTGACCAGCGAAGCTGATATGTCCACGTAGGCGCGGCTTCGGTACCAACCTGATCTGTTCGCGCCACAGATGGAAGCTAACGAAAACAACAATGCACAATTGCACTGCGCGAGGGAGCATAGCAGTTTAACACGAGGCATGATCAGTGGCGAATATAGCATAGCGCTCTCGTGCAGTGACCAGCGAAGCTGATATGTCCACGTAGGCGCGGCTTCGGTACCAACCTGATCTGTTCGCGCCACAGATGGAAGCTGACGAAAACAACGATGCGCAATTGCACTGCGCAAGGGAGCATTGCAGTTTAACACGAGGCGTGATCAGTGGCGAATATAGCATAGCGCTCTCGTGCAGTGACCAGCGATGCTGATATGTCCACGTAGCCGCGGCTTCGGTACCAATCTGATCTGTTCGCGCCACAGATGGAAGCTGACGAAAACAACGATGCGCAATTGCACTGCGCGAGGGAGCATTGCAGTTTAAAACGAGGCGTGATCAGTGGCGAATATAGCTTAGCGCTCTCGTGCAGTGAGCACCGAAGCTGATATGTCCACGTAGCCGCGGCTTCGGTACCAATCTGATCTGTTCGCGCCACAGATGGAAGCTGACGAAAACAACGATGCGCAATTGCACTGCGCGAGGGAGCATTGCAGTTTAAAACGAGGCGTGATCAGTGGCGAATATAGCATAGCGCTCTCGTGCAGTGACCAGCGAAGCTGATATGTCCACGTAGCCGCGGCTTCGGTACCAATCTGATCTGTTCGCGCCACAGATGGAAGCTGACGAAAACAACGATGCGCAATTGCACTGCGCGAGGGAGCATTGCAGTTTAAAACGAGGCGTGATCAGTGGCGAATATAGCATAGCGCTCTCGTGCAGTGAGCACCGAAGCTGATATGTCCACGTAGCCGCGGCTTCGGTACCAATCTGATCTGTTCGCGCCACAGATGGAAGCTGACGAAAACAACGATGCGCAATTGCACTGCGCGAGGGAGCATTGCAGTTTAAAACGAGGCGTGATCAGTGGCGAATATAGCATAGCGCTCTCGTGCAGTGACCAGCGAAGCTGATATGTCGACGTAGCCGCGGCTTCGGTACCAATCTGATCTGTTCGCGCCACAGATGGAAGCTGACGAAAACAACGATGCGCAATTGCACTGCGCGAGGGAGCATTGCAGTTTAAAACGAGGCGTGATCAGTGGCGAATATAGCATAGCGCTCTCGTGCAGTGACCAGCGAAGCTGATATGTCCACGTAGCCGCGGCTTCGGTACCAATCTGATCTGTTCGCGCCACAGATGGAAGCTGACGAAAACAACGATGCGCAATTGCACTGCGCGAGGGAGCATTGCAGTTTAACACGAGGCGTGATCTGTGGCGAATATAGCATAGCGCTCTCGTGCAGTGACCAGCGAAGCTGATATGTCCACGTAGGCGCGGCTTCGGTACCAATCTGATCTTTTCGCGCCACAGATGGAAGCTGACGAAAACAACGATGCGCAATTGCACTGCGCGAGAGTGCAATGCAGTTTAACACGAGGCGTGATCTGTGGCGAATATAGCATAGCGCTCTCGTGCAGTGACCAGCGAAGCTGATATGTCCACGTAGGCGCGGCTTCGGTACCAATCTGATCTTTTCGCGCCACAGATGGAAGCTGACGAAAACAACGATGCGCAATTGCACTGCGCGAGGGAGCATTGCAGTTTAACACGAGGCGTGATCTGTGGCGAATATAGCATAGCGCTCTCGTGCAGTGAGCACCGAAGCTGATATGTCCACGTAGCCGCGGCTTCGGTACCAATCTGATCTGTTCGCGCCACAGATGGAAGCTGACGAAAACAACGATGCGCAATTGCACTGCGCGAGGGAGCATTGCAGTTTAAAACGAGGCGTGATCAGTGGCGAATATAGCATAGCGCTCTCGTGCAGTGACCAGCGAAGCTGATATGTCCACGTAGCCGCGGCTTCGGTACCAATCTGATCTGTTCGCGTCACAGATGGAAGCTGAAAAAAACAACGATGCGCAATTGCACTGCGCGAGGGAGCATTGCAGTTTAACACGAGGCGTGATCTGTGGCGAATATAGCATAGCGCTCTCGTGCAGTGACCAGCGAAGCTGATATGTCCACGTAGGCGCGGCTTCGGTACCAATCTGATCTTTTCGCGCCACAGATGGAAGCTGACAAAAACAACGATGCGCAATTGCACTGCGCGAGAGTGCAATGCAGTTTAACACGAGGCGTGATCAGTGGCGAATATAGCATAGCGCTCTCGTGCAGTGACCATCGAAGCAGATATGTCCACGTAGCCGCGGCTTCGGTATCAATCTGATCTGTTCGCGCCACAGATGGAAGCCGACGAAAACAACGATGCGCAATTGCACTACGCGAGGGAGCATTGCAGTTTAACACGAGGCGTGATCAGTGGCGAATATAGCATAGCGCTCTCGTGCAGTGACCAGCGAAGCTGATATGTCCACGTAGCCGCGGCTTCGGTACCAATCTGATCTGTTCGCGCAACAGATGGAAGCTGACGAAAACAACGATGCGCAATTGCACTGCGCGAGGGAGCATTGCAGTTTAACACGAGGCGTGATCAGTGGCGAATATAGCATAGCGCTCTCGTGCACTGACCAGCGAAGCTGATATGTCCACGTAGGCGCGGCTTCGGTACCAATCTGATCTGTTCGCGCCACAGATCGAAGCTGACGAAAACAACGATGCGCAATTGCACTGCGCGAGGGAGCATTGCAGTTTAACACGAGGCGTGATCAGTGGCGAATATAGCATAGCGCTCTCGTGCAGTGACCAGCGAAGCTGATATGTCCACGTAGGCGCGGCTTCGGTACCAACCTGATCTGTTCGCGCCACAGATGGAAGCTAACGAAAACATTAATGCACAATTGCACTGCGCGAGGGAGCATAGCAGTTTAACACGAGGCATGATCAGTGGCGAATATAGCATAGCGCTCTCGTGCAGTGACCAGCGAAGCTGATATGTCCACGTAGGCGCGGCTTCGGTACCAACCTGATCTGTTCGCGCCACAGATGGAAGCTGACGAAAACAACGATGCGCAATTGCACTGCGCAAGGGAGCATTGCAGTTTAACACGAGGCGTGATCAGTGGCGAATATAGCATAGCGCTCTCGTGCAGTGACCAGCGAAGCTGATATGTCCACGTAGCCGCGGCTTCGGTACCAATCTGATCTGTTCGCGCCACAGATGGAAGCTGACGAAAACAACGATGCGCAATTGCACTGCGCGAGGGAGCATTGCAGTTTAAAACGAGGCGTGATCAGTGGCGAATATAGCATAGCGCTCTCGTGCAGTGAGCACCGAAGCTGATATGTCCACGTAGCCGCGGCTTCGGTACCAATCTGATCTGTTCGCGCCACAGATGGAAGCTGACGAAAACAACGATGCGCAATTGCACTGCGCGAGGGAGCATTGCAGTTTAACACGAGGCGTGATCTGTGGCGAATATAGCATAGCGCTCTCGTGCAGTGAGCACCGAAGCTGATATGTCCACGTAGCCGCGGCTTCGGTACCAATCTGATCTGTTCGCGCCACAGATGGAAGCTGACGAAAACAACGATGCGCAATTGCACTGCGCGAGGGAGCATTGCAGTTTAAAACGAGGCGTGATCAGTGGCGAATATAGCATAGCGCTCTCGTGCAGTGACCAGCGAAGCTGATATGTCCACGTAGCCGCGGCTTCGGTACCAATCTGATCTGTTCGCGCCACAGATGGAAGCTGAAAAAAACAACGATGCGCAATTGCACTGCGCGAGGGAGCATTGCAGTTTAACACGAGGCGTGATCTGTGGCGAATATAGCATAGCGCTCTCGTGCAGTGACCAGCGAAGCTGATATGTCCACGTAGGCGCGGCTTCGGTACCAATCTGATCTTTTCGCGCCACAGATGGAAGCTGACAAAAACAACGATGCGCAATTGCACTGCGCGAGAGTGCAATGCAGTTTAACACGAGGCGTGATCAGTGGCGAATATAGCATACCGCTCTCGTGCAGTGACCATCGAAGCAGATATGTCCACGTAGCCGCGGCTTCGGTATCAATCTGATCTGTTCGCGCCACAGATGGAAGCCGACGAAAACAACGATGCGCAATTGCACTACGCGAGGGAGCATTGCAGTTTAACACGAGGCGTGATCAGTGGCGAATATAGCATAGCGCTCTCGTGCAGTGACCAGCGAAGCTGATATGTCCACGTAGCCGCGGCTTCGGTACCAATCTGATCTGTTCGCGCAACAGATGGAAGCTGACGAAAACAACGATGCGCAATTGCACTGCGCGAGGGAGCATTGCAGTTTAACACGAGGCGTGATCAGTGGCGAATATAGCATAGCGCTCTCGTGCACTGACCAGCGAAGCTGATATGTCCACGTAGGCGCGGCTTCGGTACCAATCTGATCTGTTCGCGCCACAGATCGAAGCTGACGAAAACAACGATGCGCAATTGCACTGCGCGAGGGAGCATTGCAGTTTAACACGAGGCGTGATCAGTGGCGAATATAGCATAGCGCTCTCGTGCAGTGACCAGCGAAGCTGATATGTCCACGTAGGCGCGGCTTCGGTACCAACCTGATCTGTTCGCGCCACAGATGGAAGCTAACGAAAACAACAATGCACAATTGCACTGCGCGAGGGAGCATAGCAGTTTAACACGAGGCATGATCAGTGGCGAATATAGCATAGCGCTCTCGTGCAGTGACCAGCGAAGCTGATATGTCCACGTAGGCGCGGCTTCGGTACCAACCTGATCTGTTCGCGCCACAGATGGAAGCTGACGAAAACAACGATGCGCAATTGCACTGCGCAAGGGAGCATTGCAGTTTAACACGAGGCGTGATCAGTGGCGAATATAGCATAGCGCTCTCGTGCAGTGACCAGCGAAGCTGATATGTCCACGTAGCCGCGGCTTCGGTACCAATCTGATCTGTTCGCGCCACAGATGGAAGCTGACGAAAACAACGATGCGCAATTGCACTGCGCGAGGGAGCATTGCAGTTTAAAACGAGGCGTGATCAGTGGCGAATATAGCATAGCGCTCTCGTGCAGTGAGCACCGAAGCTGATATGTCCACGTAGCCGCGGCTTCGGTACCAATCTGATCTGTTCGCGCCACAGATGGAAGCTGACGAAAACAACGATGCGCAATTGCACTGCGCGAGGGAGCATTGCAGTTTAAAACGAGGCGTGATCAGTGGCGAATATAGCATAGCGCTCTCGTGCAGTGACCAGCGAAGCTGATATGTCCACGTAGCCGCGGCTTCGGTACCAATCTGATCTGTTCGCGCCACAGATGGAAGCTGACGAAAACAACGATGCGCAATTGCACTGCGCGAGGGAGCATTGCAGTTTAAAACGAGGCGTGATCAGTGGCGAATATAGCATAGCGCTCTCGTGCAGTGAGCACCGAAGCTGATATGTCCACGTAGCCGCGGCTTCGGTACCAATCTGATCTGTTCGCGCCACAGATGGAAGCTGACGAAAACAACGATGCGCAATTGCACTGCGCGAGGGAGCATTGCAGTTTAAAACGAGGCGTGATCAGTGGCGAATATAGCATAGCGCCCTCGTGCAGTGAGCACCGAAGCTGATATGTCCACGTAGCCGCGGCATCGGTACCAATCTGATCTGTTCGCGCCACAGATGGAAGCTGACGAAAACAACGATGCGCAATTGCACTGCGCGAGGGAGCATTGCAGTTTAAAACGAGGCGTGATCAGTGGCGAATATAGCATAGCGCTCTCGTGCAGTGAGCACCGAAGCTGATATGTCCACGTAGCCGCGGCTTCGGTACCAATCTGATCTGTTCGCGCCACAGATGGAAGCTGACGAAAACAACGATGCGCAATTGCACTGCGCGAGGGAGCATTGCAGTTTAAAACGAGGCGTGATCAGTGGCGAATATAGCATAGCGCTCTCGTGCAGTGACCAGCGAAGCTGATATGTCCACGTAGCCGCGGCTTCGGTACCAATCTGATCTGTTCGCGCCACAGATGGAAGCCGACGAAAACAACGATGCGCAATTGCACTACGCGAGGGAGCATTGCAGTTTAACACGAGGCGTGATCAGTGGCGAATATAGCATAGCGCTCTCGTGCAGTGATTAGCGAAGCTGATATGTCCACGTAGCCGCGGCTTCGGTACCAATCTGATCTGTTCGCGCAACAGATGGAAGCCGACGAAAACAACGATGCGCAATTGCACTGCGCGAGGGAGCATTGCAGTTTAAAACGAGGCGTGATCAGTGGCGAATATAGCATAGCGCCCTCGTGCAGTGAGCACCGAAGCTGATATGTCCACGTAGCCGCGGCATCGGTACCAATCTGATCTGTTCGCGCCACAGATGGAAGCTGACGAAAACAACGATGCGCAATTGCACTGCGCGAGGGAGCATTGCAGTTTAAAACGAGGCGTGATCAGTGGCGAATATAGCATAGCGCTCTCGTGCAGTGAGCACCGAAGCTGATATGTCCACGTAGCCGCGGCTTCGGTACCAATCTGATCTGTTCGCGCCACAGATGGAAGCTGACGAAAACAACGATGCGCAATTGCACTGCGCGAGGGAGCATTGCAGTTTAAAACGAGGCGTGATCAGTGGCGAATATAGCATAGCGCTCTCGTGCAGTGACCAGCGAAGCTGATATGTCCACGTAGCCGCGGCTTCGGTACCAATCTGATCTGTTCGCGCCACAGATGGAAGCCGACGAAAACAACGATGCGCAATTGCACTACGCGAGGGAGCATTGCAGTTTAACACGAGGCGTGATCAGTGGCGAATATAGCATAGCGCTCTCGTGCAGTGATTAGCGAAGCTGATATGTCCACGTAGCCGCGGCTTCGGTACCAATCTGATCTGTTCGCGCAACAGATGGAAGCCGACGAAAACAACGATGCGCAATTGCACTGCGCGAGGGAGCATTGCAGTTTAAAACTAGGCGTGATCAGTGGCGAATATAGCATAGCGCTCTCGTGCAGTGACCAGCGAAGCTGATATGTCGACGTAGCCGCGGCTTCGGTACCAATCTGATCTGTTCGCGCCACAGATGGAAGCTGACGAAAACAACGATGCGCAATTGCACTGCGCGAGGGAGCATTGCAGTTTAAAACGAGGCGTGATCAGTGGCGAATATAGCATAGCGCTCTCGTGCAGTGACCAGCGAAGCTGATATGTCCACGTAGCCGCGGCTTCGGTACCAATCTGATCTGTTCGCGCCACAGATAGAAGCTGACGAAAACAACGATGCGCAATTGCACTGCGCGAGGGAGCATTGCAGTTTAACACGAGGCGTGATCTGTGGCGAATATAGCATAGCGCTCTCGTGCAGTGACCAGCGAAGCTGATATGTCCACGTAGGCGCGGCTTCGGTACCAATCTGATCTTTTCGCGCCACAGATGGAAGCTGACGAAAACAACGATGCGCAATTGCACTGCGCGAGAGTGCAATGCAGTTTAACACGAGGCGTGATCTGTGGCGAATATAGCATAGCGCTCTCGTGCAGTGACCAGCGAAGCTGATATGTCCACGTAGGCGCGGCTTCGGTACCAATCTGATCTTTTCGCGCCACAGATGGAAGCTGACGAAAACAACGATGCGCAATTGCACTGCGCGAGGGAGCATTGCAGTTTAACACGAGGCGTGATCTGTGGCGAATATAGCATAGCGCTCTCGTGCAGTGAGCACCGAAGCTGATATGTCCACGTAGCCGCGGCTTCGGTACCAATCTGATCTGTTCGCGCCACAGATGGAAGCTGACGAAAACAACGATGCGCAATTGCACTGCGCGAGGGAGCATTGCAGTTTAAAACGAGGCGTGATCAGTGGCGAATATAGCATAGCGCTCTCGTGCAGTGAGCACCGAAGCTGATATGTCCACGTAGCCGCGGCTTCGGTACCAATCTGATCTGTTCGCGCCACAGATGGAAGCTGACGAAAACAACGATGCGCAATTGCACTGCGCGAGGGAGCATTGCAGTTTAAAACGAGGCGTGATCAGTGGCGAATATAGCATAGCGCTCTCGTGCAGTGACCAGCGAAGCTGATATGTCCACGTAGCCGCGGCTTCGGTACCAATCTGATCTGTTCGCGCCACAGATGGAAGCTGACGAAAACAACGATGCGCAATTGCACTGCGCGAGGGAGCATTGCAGTTTAAAACGAGGCGTGATCAGTGGCGAATATAGCATAGCGCTCTCGTGCAGTGAGCACCGAAGCTGATATGTCCACGTAGCCGCGGCTTCGGTACCAATCTGATCTGTTCGCGCCACAGATGGAAGCTGACGAAAACAACGATGCGCAATTGCACTGCGCGAGGGAGCATTGCAGTTTAAAACGAGGCGTGATCAGTGGCGAATATAGCATAGCGCCCTCGTGCAGTGAGCACCGAAGCTGATATGTCCACGTAGCCGCGGCATCGGTACCAATCTGATCTGTTCGCGCCACAGATGGAAGCTGACGAAAACAACGATGCGCAATTGCACTGCGCGAGGGAGCATTGCAGTTTAAAACGAGGCGTGATCAGTGGCGAATATAGCATAGCGCTCTCGTGCAGTGAGCACCGAAGCTGATATGTCCACGTAGCCGCGGCTTCGGTACCAATCTGATCTGTTCGCGCCACAGATGGAAGCTGACGAAAACAACGATGCGCAATTGCACTGCGCGAGGGAGCATTGCAGTTTAAAACGAGGCGTGATCAGTGGCGAATATAGCATAGCGCTCTCGTGCAGTGACCAGCGAAGCTGATATGTCCACGTAGCCGCGGCTTCGGTACCAATCTGATCTGTTCGCGCCACAGATGGAAGCCGACGAAAACAACGATGCGCAATTGCACTACGCGAGGGAGCATTGCAGTTTAACACGAGGCGTGATCAGTGGCGAATATAGCATAGCGCTCTCGTGCAGTGATTAGCGAAGCTGATATGTCCACGTAGCCGCGGCTTCGGTACCAATCTGATCTGTTCGCGCAACAGATGGAAGCCGACGAAAACAACGATGCGCAATTGCACTGCGCGAGGGAGCATTGCAGTTTAAAACGAGGCGTGATCAGTGGCGAATATAGCATAGCGCCCTCGTGCAGTGAGCACCGAAGCTGATATGTCCACGTAGCCGCGGCATCGGTACCAATCTGATCTGTTCGCGCCACAGATGGAAGCTGACGAAAACAACGATGCGCAATTGCACTGCGCGAGGGAGCATTGCAGTTTAAAACGAGGCGTGATCAGTGGCGAATATAGCATAGCGCTCTCGTGCAGTGAGCACCGAAGCTGATATGTCCACGTAGCCGCGGCTTCGGTACCAATCTGATCTGTTCGCGCCACAGATGGAAGCTGACGAAAACAACGATGCGCAATTGCACTGCGCGAGGGAGAATTGCAGTTTAAAACGAGGCGTGATCAGTGGCGAATATAGCATAGCGCTCTCGTGCAGTGACCAGCGAAGCTGATATGTCCACGTAGCCGCGGCTTCGGTACCAATCTGATCTGTTCGCGCCACAGATGGAAGCCGACGAAAACAACGATGCGCAATTGCACTACGCGAGGGAGCATTGCAGTTTAACACGAGGCGTGATCAGTGGCGAATATAGCATAGCGCTCTCGTGCAGTGATTAGCGTAGCTGATATGTCCACGTAGCCGCGGCTTCGGTACCAATCTGATCTGTTCGCGCAACAGATGGAAGCCGACGAAAACAACGATGCGCAATTGCACTGCGCGAGGGAGCATTGCAGTTTAAAACTAGGCGTGATCAGTGGCGAATATAGCATAGCGCTCTCGTGCAGTGATTAGCGAAGCTGATATGTCGACGTAGCCGCGGCTTCGGTACCAATCTGATCTGTTCGCGCCACAGATGGAAGCTGACGAAAACAACGATGCGCAATTGCACTGCGCGAGGGAGCATTGCAGTTTAAAACGAGGCGTGATCAGTGGCGAATATAGCATAGCGCTCTCGTGCAGTGACCAGCGAAGCTGATATGTCCACGTAGCCGCGGCTTCGGTACCAATCTGATCTGTTCGCGCCACAGATAGAAGCTGACGAAAACAACGATGCGCAATTGCACTGCGCGAGGGAGCATTGCAGTTTAACACGAGGCGTGATCTGTGGCGAATATAGCATAGCGCTCTCGTGCAGTGACCAGCGAAGCTGATATGTCCACGTAGGCGCGGCTTCGGTACCAACCTGATCTGTTCGCGCCACAGATGGAAGCTAACGAAAACAACAATGCACAATTGCACTGCGCGAGGGAGCATAGCAGTTTAACACGAGGCATGATCAGTGGCGAATATAGCATAGCGCTCTCGTGCAGTGACCAGCGAAGCTGACATGTCCACGTAGGCGCGGCTTCGGTACCAACCTGATCTTTTCGCGCCACAGATCTAAGCTGACGAAAACAACGATGCGCAATTGCACTGCGCAAGGGAGCATTGCAGTTTAACACGAGGCGTGATCAGTGGCGAATATAGCATAGCGCTCTCGTGCAGTGACCAGCGAAGCTGATATGTCCACGTAGCCGCGGCTTCGGTACCAATCTGATCTGTTCGCGCCACAGATGGAAGCTGACGAAAACAACGATGCGCAATTGCACTGCGCGAGGGAGCATTGCAGTTTAAAACGAGGCGTGATCAGTGGCGAATATAGCATAGCGCTCTCGTGCAGTGAGCACCGAAGCTGATATGTCCACGTAGCCGCGGCTTCGGTACCAATCTGATCTGTTCGCGCCACAGATGGAAGCTGACGAAAACAACGATGCGCAATTGCACTGCGCGAGGGAGCATTGCAGTTTAAAACGAGGCGTGATCAGTGGCGAATATAGCATAGCGCTCTCGTGCAGTGACCAGCGAAGCTGATATGTCCACGTAGCCGCGGCTTCGGTACCAATCTGATCTGTTCGCTCTACAGATGGAAGCTGACGAAAACAACGATGCGCAATTGCACTGCGCGAGGGAGCATTGCAGTTTAAAACGAGGCGTGATCAGTGGCGAATATAGCATAGCGCTCTCGTGCAGTGAGCACCGAAGCTGATATGTCCACGTAGCCGCGGCTTCGGTACCAATCTGATCTGTTCGCGCCACAGATGGAAGCTGACGAAAACAACGATGCGCAATTGCACTGCGCGAGGGAGCATTGCAGTTTAAAACGAGGCGTGATCAGTGGCGAATATAGCATAGCGCCCTCGTGCAGTGAGCACCGAAGCTGATATGTCCACGTAGCCGCGGCTTCGGTACCAATCTGATCTGTTCGCGCCACAGATGGAAGCTGACGAAAACAACGATGCGCAATTGCACTGCGCGAGGGAGCATTGCAGTTTAAAACGAGGCGTGATCAGTGGCGAATATAGCATAGCGCTCTCGTGCAGTGACCAGCGAAGCTGATATGTCCACGTAGCCGCGGCTTCGGTACCAATCTGATCTGTTCGCGCCACAGATGGAAGCCGACGAAAACAACGATGCGCAATTGCACTACGCGAGGGAGCATTGCAGTTTAACACGAGGCGTGATCAGTGGCGAATATAGCATAGCGCTCTCGTGCAGTGATTAGCGAAGCTGATATGTCCACGTAGCCGCGGCTTCGGTACCAATCTGATCTGTTCGCGCAACAGATGGAAGCCGACGAAAACAACGATGCGCAATTGCACTGCGCGAGGGAGCATTGCAGTTTAAAACGAGGCGTGATCAGTGGCGAATATAGCATAGCGCCCTCGTGCAGTGAGCACCGAAGCTGATATGTCCACGTAGCCGCGGCATCGGTACCAATCTGATCTGTTCGCGCCACAGATGGAAGCTGACGAAAACAACGATGCGCAATTGCACTGCGCGAGGGAGCATTGCAGTTTAAAACGAGGCGTGATCAGTGGCGAATATAGCATAGCGCTCTCGTGCAGTGAGCACCGAAGCTGATATGTCCACGTAGCCGCGGCTTCGGTACCAATCTGATCTGTTCGCGCCACAGATGGAAGCTGACGAAAACAACGATGCGCAATTGCACTGCGCGAGGGAGCATTGCAGTTTAAAACGAGGCGTGATCAGTGGCGAATATAGCATAGCGCTCTCGTGCAGTGACCAGCGAAGCTGATATGTCCACGTAGCCGCGGCTTCGGTACCAATCTGATCTGTTCGCGCCACAGATGGAAGCCGACGAAAACAACGATGCGCAATTGCACTACGCGAGGGAGCATTGCAGTTTAACACGAGGCGTGATCAGTGGCGAATATAGCATAGCGCTCTCGTGCAGTGATTAGCGAAGCTGATATGTCCACGTAGCCGCGGCTTCGGTACCAATCTGATCTGTTCGCGCAACAGATGGAAGCCGACGAAAACAACGATGCGCAATTGCACTGCGCGAGGGAGCATTGCAGTTTAAAACTAGGCGTGATCAGTGGCGAATATAGCATAGCGCTCTCGTGCAGTGACCAGCGAAGCTGATATGTCGACGTAGCCGCGGCTTCGGTACCAATCTGATCTGTTCGCGCCACAGATGGAAGCTGACGAAAACAACGATGCGCAATTGCACTGCGCGAGGGAGCATTGCAGTTTAAAACGAGGCGTGATCAGTGGCGAATATAGCATAGCGCTCTCGTGCAGTGACCAGCGAAGCTGATATGTCCACGTAGCCGCGGCTTCGGTACCAATCTGATCTGTTCGCGCCACAGATAGAAGCTGACGAAAACAACGATGCGCAATTGCACTGCGCGAGGGAGCATTGCAGTTTAACACGAGGCGTGATCTGTGGCGAATATAGCATAGCGCTCTCGTGCAGTGACCAGCGAAGCTGATATGTCCACGTAGGCGCGGCTTCGGTACCAATCTGATCTTTTCGCGCCACAGATGGAAGCTGACGAAAACAACGATGCGCAATTGCACTGCGCGAGAGTGCAATGCAGTTTAACACGAGGCGTGATCTGTGGCGAATATAGCATAGCGCTCTCGTGCAGTGACCAGCGAAGCTGATATGTCCACGTAGGCGCGGCTTCGGTACCAATCTGATCTTTTCGCGCCACAGATGGAAGCTGACGAAAACAACGATGCGCAATTGCACTGCGCGAGGGAGCATTGCAGTTTAACACGAGGCGTGATCTGTGGCGAATATAGCATAGCGCTCTCGTGCAGTGAGCACCGAAGCTGATATGTCCACGTAGCCGCGGCTTCGGTACCAATCTGATCTGTTCGCGCCACAGATGGAAGCTGACGAAAACAACGATGCGCAATTGCACTGCGCGAGGGAGCATTGCAGTTTAAAACGAGGCGTGATCAGTGGCGAATATAGCATAGCGCTCTCGTGCAGTGACCAGCGAAGCTGATATGTCCACGTAGCCGCGCCTTCGGTACCAACCTGATCTGTTCGCGCCACAGATGGAAGCTGACGAAAACAACGATGCGCAATTGCACTGCGCAAGGGAGCATTGCAGTTTAACACGAGGCGTGATCAGTGGCGAATATAGCATAGCGCTCTCGTGCAGTGACCAGCGAAGCTGATATGTCCACGTAGCCGCGGCTTCGGTACCAATCTGATCTGTTCGCGCCACAGATGGAAGCTGACGAAAACAACGATGCGCAATTGCACTGCGCGAGGGAGCATTGCAGTTTAAAACGAGGCGTGATCAGTGGCGAATATAGCATAGCGCTCTCGTGCAGTGAGCACCGAAGCTGATATGTCCACGTAGCCGCGGCTTCGGTACCAATCTGATCTGTTCGCGCCACAGATGGAAGCTGACGAAAACAACGATGCGCAATTGCACTGCGCGAGGGAGCATTGCAGTTTAAAACGAGGCGTGATCAGTGGCGAATATAGCATAGCGCTCTCGTGCAGTGACCAGCGAAGCTGATATGTCCACGTAGCCGCGGCTTCGGTACCAATCTGATCTGTTCGCGCCACAGATGGAAGCTGACGAAAACAACGATGCGCAATTGCACTGCGCGAGGGAGCATTGCAGTTTAAAACGAGGCGTGATCAGTGGCGAATATAGCATAGCGCTCTCGTGCAGTGAGCACCGAAGCTGATATGTCCACGTAGCCGCGGCTTCGGTACCAATCTGATCTGTTCGCGCCACAGATGGAAGCTGACGAAAACAACGATGCGCAATTGCACTGCGCGAGGGAGCATTGCAGTTTAAAACGAGGCGTGATCAGTGGCGAATATAGCATAGCGCCCTCGTGCAGTGAGCACCGAAGCTGATATGTCCACGTAGCCGCGGCATCGGTACCAATCTGATCTGTTCGCGCCACAGATGGAAGCTGACGAAAACAACGATGCGCAATTGCACTGCGCGAGGGAGCATTGCAGTTTAAAACGAGGCGTGATCAGTGGCGAATATAGCATAGCGCTCTCGTGCAGTGAGCACCGAAGCTGATATGTCCACGTAGCCGCGGCTTCGGTACCAATCTGATCTGTTCGCGCCACAGATGGAAGCTGACGAAAACAACGATGCGCAATTGCACTGCGCGAGGGAGCATTGCAGTTTAAAACGAGGCGTGATCAGTGGCGAATATAGCATAGCGCTCTCGTGCAGTGACCAGCGAAGCTGATATGTCCACGTAGCCGCGGCTTCGGTACCAATCTGATCTGTTCGCGCCACAGATGGAAGCCGACGAAAACAACGATGCGCAATTGCACTACGCGAGGGAGCATTGCAGTTTAACACGAGGCGTGATCAGTGGCGAATATAGCATAGCGCTCTCGTGCAGTGATTAGCGAAGCTGATATGTCCACGTAGCCGCGGCTTCGGTACCAATCTGATCTGTTCGCGCAACAGATGGAAGCCGACGAAAACAACGATGCGCAATTGCACTGCGCGAGGGAGCATTGCAGTTTAAAACGAGGCGTGATCAGTGGCGAATATAGCATAGCGCCCTCGTGCAGTGAGCACCGAAGCTGATATGTCCACGTAGCCGCGGCATCGGTACCAATCTGATCTGTTCGCGCCACAGATGGAAGCTGACGAAAACAACGATGCGCAATTGCACTGCGCGAGGGAGCATTGCAGTTTAAAACGAGGCGTGATCAGTGGCGAATATAGCATAGCGCTCTCGTGCAGTGAGCACCGAAGCTGATATGTCCACGTAGCCGCGGCTTCGGTACCAATCTGATCTGTTCGCGCCACAGATGGAAGCTGACGAAAACAACGATGCGCAATTGCACTGCGCGAGGGAGAATTGCAGTTTAAAACGAGGCGTGATCAGTGGCGAATATAGCATAGCGCTCTCGTGCAGTGACCAGCGAAGCTGATATGTCCACGTAGCCGCGGCTTCGGTACCAATCTGATCTGTTCGCGCCACAGATGGAAGCCGACGAAAACAACGATGCGCAATTGCACTACGCGAGGGAGCATTGCAGTTTAACACGAGGCGTGATCAGTGGCGAATATAGCATAGCGCTCTCGTGCAGTGATTAGCGAAGCTGATATGTCCACGTAGCCGCGGCTTCGGTACCAATCTGATCTGTTCGCGCAACAGATGGAAGCCGACGAAAACAACGATGCGCAATTGCACTGCGCGAGGGAGCATTGCAGTTTAAAACTAGGCGTGATCAGTGGCGAATATAGCATAGCGCTCTCGTGCAGTGACCAGCGAAGCTGATATGTCGACGTAGCCGCGGCTTCGGTACCAATCTGATCTGTTCGCGCCACAGATGGAAGCTGACGAAAACAACGATGCGCAATTGCACTGCGCGAGGGAGCATTGCAGTTTAAAACGAGGCGTGATCAGTGGCGAATATAGCATAGCGCTCTCGTGCAGTGACCAGCGAAGCTGATATGTCCACGTAGCCGCGGCTTCGGTACCAATCTGATCTGTTCGCGCCACAGATAGAAGCTGACGAAAACAACGATGCGCAATTGCACTGCGCGAGGGAGCATTGCAGTTTAACACGAGGCGTGATCTGTGGCGAATATAGCATAGCGCTCTCGTGCAGTGACCAGCGAAGCTGATATGTCCACGTAGGCGCGGCTTCGGTACCAATCTGATCTTTTCGCGCCACAGATGGAAGCTGACGAAAACAACGATGCGCAATTGCACTGCGCGAGAGTGCAATGCAGTTTAACACGAGGCGTGATCTGCGGCGAATATAGCATAGCGCTCTCGTGCAGTGACCAGCGAAGCTGATATGTCCACGTAGGCGCGGCTTCGGTACCAATCTGATCTTTTCGCGCCACAGATGGAAGCTGACGAAAACAACGATGCGCAATTGCACTGCGCGAGGGAGCATTGCAGTTTAACACGAGGCGTGATCTGTGGCGAATATAGCATAGCGCTCTCGTGCAGTGAGCACCGAAGCTGATATGTCCACGTAGCCGCGGCTTCGGTACCAATCTGATCTGTTCGCGCCACAGATGGAAGCTGACGAAAACAACGATGCGCAATTGCACTGCGCGAGGGAGCATTGCAGTTTAAAACGAGGCGTGATCAGTGGCGAATATAGCATAGCGCTCTCGTGCAGTGACCAGCGAAGCTGATATGTCCACGTAGCCACGGCTTCGGTACCAATCTGATCTGTTCGCGCCACAGATGGAAGCTGAAAAAAACAACGATGCGCAATTGCACTGCGCGAGGGAGCATTGCAGTTTAACACGAGGCGTGATCTGTGGCGAATATAGCATAGCGCTCTCGTGCAGTGACCAGCGAAGCTGATATGTCCACGTAGGCGCGGCTTCGGTACCAATCTGATCTTTTCGCGCCACAGATGGAAGCTGACAAAAACAACGATGCGCAATTGCACTGCGCGAGAGTGCAATGCAGTTTAACACGAGGCGTGATCAGTGGCGAATATAGCATAGCGCTCTCGTGCAGTGACCATCGAAGCAGATATGTCCACGTAGCCGCGGCTTCGGTATCAATCTGATCTGTTCGCGCCACAGATGGAAGCCGACGAAAACAACGATGCGCAATTGCACTACGCGAGGGAGCATTGCAGTTTAACACGAGGCGTGATCAGTGGCGAATATAGCATAGCGCTCTCGTGCAGTGACCAGCGAAGCTGATATGTCCACGTAGCCGCGGCTTCGGTACCAATCTGATCTGTTCGCGCAACAGATGGAAGCTGACGAAAACAACGATGCGCAATTGCACTGCGCGAGGGAGCATTGCAGTTTAACACGAGGCGTGATCAGTGGCGAATATAGCATAGCGCTCTCGTGCACTGACCAGCGAAGCTGATATGTCCACGTAGGCGCGGCTTCGGTACCAATCTGATCTGTTCGCGCCACAGATCGAAGCTGACGAAAACAACGATGCGCAATTGCACTGCGCGAGGGAGCATTGCAGTTTAACACGAGGCGTGATCAGTGGCGAATATAGCATAGCGCTCTCGTGCAGTGACCAGCGAAGCTGATATGTCCACGTAGGCGCGGCTTCGGTACCAACCTGATCTGTTCGCGCCACAGATGGAAGCTAACGAAAACAACAATGCACAATTGCACTGCGCGAGGGAGCATAGCAGTTTAACACGAGGCATGATCAGTGGCGAATATAGCATAGCGCTCTCGTGCAGTGACCAGCGAAGCTGATATGTCCACGTAGGCGCGGCTTCGGTACCAACCTGATCTGTTCGCGCCACAGATGGAAGCTGACGAAAACAACGATGCGCAATTGCACTGCGCAAGGGAGCATTGCAGTTTAACACGAGGCGTGATCAGTGGCGAATATAGCATAGCGCTCTCGTGCAGTGACCAGCGAAGCTGATATGTCCACGTAGCCGCGGCTTCGGTACCAATCTGATCTGTTCGCGCCACAGATGGAAGCTGACGAAAACAACGATGCGCAATTGCACTGCGCGAGGGAGCATTGCAGTTTAAAACGAGGCGTGATCAGTGGCGAATATAGCATAGCGCTCTCGTGCAGTGAGCACCGAAGCTGATATGTCCACGTAGCCGCGGCTTCGGTACCAATCTGATCTGTTCGCGCCACAGATGGAAGCTGACGAAAACAACGATGCGCAATTGCACTGCGCGAGGGAGCATTGCAGTTTAAAACGAGGCGTGATCAGTGGCGAATATAGCATAGCGCTCTCGTGCAGTGACCAGCGAAGCTGATATGTCCACGTAGCCGCGGCTTCGGTACCAATCTGATCTGTTCGCGCCACAGATGGAAGCCGACGAAAACAACGATGCGCAATTGCACTACGCGAGGGAGCATTGCAGTTTAACACGAGGCGTGATCAGTGGCGAATATAGCATAGCGCTCTCGTGCAGTGATTAGCGAAGCTGATATGTCCACGTAGCCGCGGCTTCGGTACCAATCTGATCTGTTCGCGCAACAGATGGAAGCCGACGAAAACAACGATGCGCAATTGCACTGCGCGAGGGAGCATTGCAGTTTAAAACTAGGCGTGATCAGTGGCGAATATAGCATAGCGCTCTCGTGCAGTGAGCACCGAAGCTGATATGTCCACGTAGCCGCGGCTTCGGTACCAATCTGATCTGTTCGCGCCACAGATGGAAGCTGACGAAAACAACGATGCGCAATTGCACTGCGCGAGGGAGCATTGCAGTTTAACACGAGGCGTGATCTGTGGCGAATATAGCATAGCGCTCTCGTGCAGTGACCAGCGAAGCTGATATGTCCACGTAGGCGCGGCTTCGGTACCAATCTGATTTGTTCGCGCCACAGATGGAAGCTGACGAAAACAACGATGCGGAATTGCACTGCGCGAGATTGCAATGCAGTTTAAAACGAGGCGTGATCAGTGGCGAATATAGCATAGCGCTCTCGTGCAGTGAGCACCGAAGCTGATATGTCCACGTAGCCGCGGCTTCGGTACCAATCTGATCTGTTCGCGCCACAGATGGAAGCTGACGAAAACAACGATGCGCAATTGCACTGCGCGAGGGAGCATTGCAGTTTAACACGAGGCGTGATCAGTGGCGAATATAGCATAGCGCTCTCGTGCAGTGACCAGCGAAGCTGATATGTCCACGTAGCCGCGGCTTCGGTACCAATCTGATCTGTTCGCGCCACAGATGGAAGCTGACGAAAACAACGATGCGCAAATGCACTGCGCGAGGGAGCATTGCAGTTTAAAACGAGGCGTGATCAGTGGCGAATATAGCATAGCGCTCTCGTGCAGTGACCAGCGAAGCTGGTATGTCCACGTAGCCGCGGCTTCGGTACCAATCTGATCTGTTCGCGCAACAGATGGAAGCTGACGAAAACAACGATGCGCAATTGCACTGCGCGAGGGAGCATTGCAGTTTAACACGAGGCGTGATCAGTGGCGAATATAGCATAGCGCTCTCGTGCAGTGACCAGCGAAGCTGATATGTCCACGTAGGCGCGGCTTCAGTACCAATCTGATCTGTTCGCGCCACAGATCGAAGCTGACGAAAACAACGATGCGCAATTGCACTGCGCGAGGGAGCATTGCAGTTTAACACGAGGCGTGATCAGTGGCGAATATAGCATAGCGCTCTCGTGCAGTGACCAGCGAAGCTGATATGTCCACGTAGGTGCGGCTTCGGTACAAACCTGATCTGTTCGCGCCACAGATGGAAGCTAACGAAAACAACGATGCGCAATTGCACTGCGCGAGGGAGCATTGCAGTTTAACACGAGGCGTGATCAGCGGCGAATATAGCATAGCGCTCTCGTGCAGTGACCAGCGAAGCTGATATGTCCACGTAGGCGCGGCTTCGGTACCAACCTGATCTGTTCGCGCCACAGATGGAAGCTGACGAAAACAACGATGCGCAATTGCACTGCGCGAGGGAGCATTGCAGTTTAACACGAGGCGTGATCAGTGGCGAATATAGCATAGCGCTCTCGTGCAGTGAGCACCGAAGCTGATATGTCCACGTAGCCGCGGCTTCGGTACCAATCTGATCTGTTCGCGCCACAGATGGAAGCTGACGAAAACAACGATGCGCAATTGCACTGCGCGAGGGAGCATTGCAGTTTAAAACGAGGCGTGATCAGTGGCGAATATAGCATAGCGCTCTCGTGCAGTGACCAGCGAAGCTGATATGTCCACGTAGCCGCGGCTTCGGTACCAATCTGATCTGTTCGCGCCACAGATGGAAGCCGACGAAAACAACGATGCGCAATTGCACTACGCGAGGGAGCATTGCAGTTTAACACGAGGCGTGATCAGTGGCGAATATAGCATAGCGCTCTCGTGCAGTGATTAGCGAAGCTGATATGTCCACGTAGCCGCGGCTTCGGTACCAATCTGATCTGTTCGCGCAACAGATGGAAGCCGACGAAAACAACGATGCGCAATTGCACTGCGCGAGGGAGCATTGCAGTTTAAAACGAGGCGTGATCAGTGGCGAATATAGCATAGCGCCCTCGTGCAGTGAGCACCGAAGCTGATATGTCCACGTAGCCGCGGCATCGGTACCAATCTGATCTGTTCGCGCCACAGATGGAAGCTGACGAAAACAACGATGCGCAATTGCACTGCGCGAGGGAGCATTGCAGTTTAAAACGAGGCGTGATCAGTGGCGAATATAGCATAGCGCTCTCGTGCAGTGAGCACCGAAGCTGATATGTCCACGTAGCCGCGGCTTCGGTACCAATCTGATCTGTTCGCGCCACAGATGGAAGCTGACGAAAACAACGATGCGCAATTGCACTGCGCGAGGGAGAATTGCAGTTTAAAACGAGGCGTGATCAGTGGCGAATATAGCATAGCGCTCTCGTGCAGTGACCAGCGAAGCTGATATGTCCACGTAGCCGCGGCTTCGGTACCAATCTGATCTGTTCGCGCCACAGATGGAAGCCGACGAAAACAACGATGCGCAATTGCACTACGCGAGGGAGCATTGCAGTTTAACACGAGGCGTGATCAGTGGCGAATATAGCATAGCGCTCTCGTGCAGTGATTAGCGAAGCTGATATGTCCACGTAGCCGCGGCTTCGGTACCAATCTGATCTGTTCGCGCAACAGATGGAAGCCGACGAAAACAACGATGCGCAATTGCACTGCGCGAGGGAGCATTGCAGTTTAAAACTAGGCGTGATCAGTGGCGAATATAGCATAGCGCTCTCGTGCAGTGACCAGCGAAGCTGATATGTCGACGTAGCCGCGGCTTCGGTACCAATCTGATCTGTTCGCGCCACAGATGGAAGCTGACGAAAACAACGATGCGCAATTGCACTGCGCGAGGGAGCATTGCAGTTTAAAACGAGGCGTGATCAGTGGCGAATATAGCATAGCGCTCTCGTGCAGTGACCAGCGAAGCTGATATGTCCACGTAGCCGCGGCTTCGGTACCAATCTGATCTGTTCGCGCCACAGATAGAAGCTGACGAAAACAACGATGCGCAATTGCACTGCGCGAGGGAGCATTGCAGTTTAACACGAGGCGTGATCTGTGGCGAATATAGCATAGCGCTCTCGTGCAGTGACCAGCGAAGCTGATATGTCCACGTAGGCGCGGCTTCGGTACCAATCTGATCTTTTCGCGCCACAGATGGAAGCTGACGAAAACAACGATGCGCAATTGCACTGCGCGAGAGTGCAATGCAGTTTAACACGAGGCGTGATCTGCGGCGAATATAGCATAGCGCTCTCGTGCAGTGACCAGCGAAGCTGATATGTCCACGTAGGCGCGGCTTCGGTACCAATCTGATCTTTTCGCGCCACAGATGGAAGCTGACGAAAACAACGATGCGCAATTGCACTGCGCGAGGGAGCATTGCAGTTTAACACGAGGCGTGATCTGTGGCGAATATAGCATAGCGCTCTCGTGCAGTGAGCACCGAAGCTGATATGTCCACGTAGCCGCGGCTTCGGTACCAATCTGATCTGTTCGCGCCACAGATGGAAGCTGACGAAAACAACGATGCGCAATTGCACTGCGCGAGGGAGCATTGCAGTTTAAAACGAGGCGTGATCAGTGGCGAATATAGCATAGCGCTCTCGTGCAGTGACCAGCGAAGCTGATATGTCCACGTAGCCACGGCTTCGGTACCAATCTGATCTGTTCGCGCCACAGATGGAAGCTGAAAAAAACAACGATGCGCAATTGCACTGCGCGAGGGAGCATTGCAGTTTAACACGAGGCGTGATCTGTGGCGAATATAGCATAGCGCTCTCGTGCAGTGACCAGCGAAGCTGATATGTCCACGTAGGCGCGGCTTCGGTACCAATCTGATCTTTTCGCGCCACAGATGGAAGCTGACAAAAACAACGATGCGCAATTGCACTGCGCGAGAGTGCAATGCAGTTTAACACGAGGCGTGATCAGTGGCGAATATAGCATAGCGCTCTCGTGCAGTGACCATCGAAGCAGATATGTCCACGTAGCCGCGGCTTCGGTATCAATCTGATCTGTTCGCGCCACAGATGGAAGCCGACGAAAACAACGATGCGCAATTGCACTACGCGAGGGAGCATTGCAGTTTAACACGAGGCGTGATCAGTGGCGAATATAGCATAGCGCTCTCGTGCAGTGACCAGCGAAGCTGATATGTCCACGTAGCCGCGGCTTCGGTACCAATCTGATCTGTTCGCGCAACAGATGGAAGCTGACGAAAACAACGATGCGCAATTGCACTGCGCGAGGGAGCATTGCAGTTTAACACGAGGCGTGATCAGTGGCGAATATAGCATAGCGCTCTCGTGCACTGACCAGCGAAGCTGATATGTCCACGTAGGCGCGGCTTCGGTACCAATCTGATCTGTTCGCGCCACAGATCGAAGCTGACGAAAACAACGATGCGCAATTGCACTGCGCGAGGGAGCATTGCAGTTTAACACGAGGCGTGATCAGTGGCGAATATAGCATAGCGCTCTCGTGCAGTGACCAGCGAAGCTGATATGTCCACGTAGGCGCGGCTTCGGTACCAACCTGATCTGTTCGCGCCACAGATGGAAGCTAACGAAAACAACAATGCACAATTGCACTGCGCGAGGGAGCATAGCAGTTTAACACGAGGCATGATCAGTGGCGAATATAGCATAGCGCTCTCGTGCAGTGACCAGCGAAGCTGATATGTCCACGTAGGCGCGGCTTCGGTACCAACCTGATCTGTTCGCGCCACAGATGGAAGCTGACGAAAACAACGATGCGCAATTGCACTGCGCAAGGGAGCATTGCAGTTTAACACGAGGCGTGATCAGTGGCGAATATAGCATAGCGCTCTCGTGCAGTGACCAGCGAAGCTGATATGTCCACGTAGCCGCGGCTTCGGTACCAATCTGATCTGTTCGCGCCACAGATGGAAGCTGACGAAAACAACGATGCGCAATTGCACTGCGCGAGGGAGCATTGCAGTTTAAAACGAGGCGTGATCAGTGGCGAATATAGCATAGCGCTCTCGTGCAGTGAGCACCGAAGCTGATATGTCCACGTAGCCGCGGCTTCGGTACCAATCTGATCTGTTCGCGCCACAGATGGAAGCTGACGAAAACAACGATGCGCAATTGCACTGCGCGAGGGAGCATTGCAGTTTAAAACGAGGCGTGATCAGTGGCGAATATAGCATAGCGCTCTCGTGCAGTGACCAGCGAAGCTGATATGTCCACGTAGCCGCGGCTTCGGTACCAATCTGATCTGTTCGCGCCACAGATGGAAGCCGACGAAAACAACGATGCGCAATTGCACTACGCGAGGGAGCATTGCAGTTTAACACGAGGCGTGATCAGTGGCGAATATAGCATAGCGCTCTCGTGCAGTGATTAGCGAAGCTGATATGTCCACGTAGCCGCGGCTTCGGTACCAATCTGATCTGTTCGCGCAACAGATGGAAGCCGACGAAAACAACGATGCGCAATTGCACTGCGCGAGGGAGCATTGCAGTTTAAAACTAGGCGTGATCAGTGGCGAATATAGCATAGCGCTCTCGTGCAGTGAGCACCGAAGCTGATATGTCCACGTAGCCGCGGCTTCGGTACCAATCTGATCTGTTCGCGCCACAGATGGAAGCTGACGAAAACAACGATGCGCAATTGCACTGCGCGAGGGAGCATTGCAGTTTAACACGAGGCGTGATCTGTGGCGAATATAGCATAGCGCTCTCGTGCAGTGACCAGCGAAGCTGATATGTCCACGTAGGCGCGGCTTCGGTACCAATCTGATTTGTTCGCGCCACAGATGGAAGCTGACGAAAACAACGATGCGGAATTGCACTGCGCGAGATTGCAATGCAGTTTAAAACGAGGCGTGATCAGTGGCGAATATAGCATAGCGCTCTCGTGCAGTGAGCACCGAAGCTGATATGTCCACGTAGCCGCGGCTTCGGTACCAATCTGATCTGTTCGCGCCACAGATGGAAGCTGACGAAAACAACGATGCGCAATTGCACTGCGCGAGGGAGCATTGCAGTTTAACACGAGGCGTGATCAGTGGCGAATATAGCATAGCGCTCTCGTGCAGTGACCAGCGAAGCTGATATGTCCACGTAGCCGCGGCTTCGGTACCAATCTGATCTGTTCGCGCCACAGATGGAAGCTGACGAAAACAACGATGCGCAAATGCACTGCGCGAGGGAGCATTGCAGTTTAAAACGAGGCGTGATCAGTGGCGAATATAGCATAGCGCTCTCGTGCAGTGACCAGCGAAGCTGGTATGTCCACGTAGCCGCGGCTTCGGTACCAATCTGATCTGTTCGCGCAACAGATGGAAGCTGACGAAAACAACGATGCGCAATTGCACTGCGCGAGGGAGCATTGCAGTTTAACACGAGGCGTGATCAGTGGCGAATATAGCATAGCGCTCTCGTGCAGTGACCAGCGAAGCTGATATGTCCACGTAGGCGCGGCTTCAGTACCAATCTGATCTGTTCGCGCCACAGATCGAAGCTGACGAAAACAACGATGCGCAATTGCACTGCGCGAGGGAGCATTGCAGTTTAACACGAGGCGTGATCAGTGGCGAATATAGCATAGCGCTCTCGTGCAGTGACCAGCGAAGCTGATATGTCCACGTAGGTGCGGCTTCGGTACAAACCTGATCTGTTCGCGCCACAGATGGAAGCTAACGAAAACAACGATGCGCAATTGCACTGCGCGAGGGAGCATTGCAGTTTAACACGAGGCGTGATCAGCGGCGAATATAGCATAGCGCTCTCGTGCAGTGACCAGCGAAGCTGATATGTCCACGTAGGCGCGGCTTCGGTACCAACCTGATCTGTTCGCGCCACAGATGGAAGCTGACGAAAACAACGATGCGCAATTGCACTGCGCGAGGGAGCATTGCAGTTTAACACGAGGCGTGATCAGTGGCGAATATAGCATAGCGCTCTCGTGCAGTGACCAGCGAAGCTGATATGTCCACGTAGCCGCGGCTTCGGTACCAATCTGATCTGTTCGCGCCACAGATGGAAGCTGACGAAAACAACGATGCGCAATTGCACTGCGCGAGGGAGCATTGCAGTTTAAAACGAGGCGTGATCAGTGGCGAATAAAGCATAGCGCTCTCGTGCAGTGAGCACCGAAGCTGATATGTCCACGTAGCCGCGGCTTCGGTACCAATCTGATCTGTTCGCGCCACAGATGGAAGCTGACGAAAACAACGATGCGCAATTGCACTGCGCGAGGGAGCATTGCAGTTTAAAACGAGGCGTGATCAGTGGCGAATATAGCATAGCGCTCTCGTGCAGTGACCAGCGAAGCTGATATGTCCACGTAGCCGCGGCTTCGGTACCAATCTGATCTGTTCGCGCCACAGATGGAAGCTGACGAAAACAACAATGCGCAATTGCACTGCGCGAGGGAGCATTGCAGTTTAAAACGAGGCGTGATCAGTGGCGAATATAGCATAGCGCTCTCGTGCAGTGAGCACCGAAGCTGATATGTCCACGTAGCCGCGGCTTCGGTACCAATCTGATCTGTTCGCGCCAGAGATGGAAGCTGACGAAAACAACGATGCGCAATTG
Organism: Amblyomma americanum; assembly: GCF_052857255.1. Taxonomy (NCBI): domain Eukaryota; kingdom Metazoa; phylum Arthropoda; class Arachnida; order Ixodida; family Ixodidae; genus Amblyomma; species Amblyomma americanum. The sequence continues at coordinate 1,072,210 of NW_027526494.1, forward strand.
CACTGCGCGAGGGAGCATTGCAGTTTAAAACGAGGCGTGATCAGTGGCGAATATAGCATAGCGCTCTCGTGCAGTGAGCACCGAAGCTGATATGTCCACGTAGCCGCGGCTTCGGTACCAATCTGATCTGTTCGCGCCACAGATGGAAGCTGACGAAAACAACGGTGCGCAATTGCACTGCGCGAGGGAGCATTGCAGTTTAAAACGAGGCGTGATCAGTGGCGAATATAGCATAGCGCTCTCGTGCAGTGACCAGCGAAGCTGATATGTCCACGTAGCCGCGGCTTCGGTACCAATCTGATCTGTTCGCGCCACAGATGGAAGCAGACGAAAACAACGATGCGCAATTGCACTGCGCGAGGGAGCATTGCAGTTTAACACGAGGCGTGATCTGTGGCGAATATAGCATAGCGCTCTCGTGCTGTGACCAGCGAAGCTGATATGTCCACGTAGGCGCGGCTTCGGTACCAATCTGATCTTTTCGCGCCACAGATGGAAGCTGACGAAAACAACGATGCGCAATTGCACTGCGCGAGAGTGCAATGCAGTTTAACACGAGGCGTGATCAGTGGCGAATATAGCATAGCGCTCTCGTGCAGTGACCATCGAAGCAGATATGTCCACGTAGCCGCGGCTTCGGTATCAATCTGATCTGTTCGCGCCACAGATGGAAGCCGACGAAAACAACGATGCGCAATTGCACTACGCGAGGGAGCATTGCAGTTTAACACGAGGCGTGATCAGTGGCGAATATAGCATAGCGCTCTCGTGCAGTGATCAGCGAAGCTGATATGTCCACGTAGCCGCGGCTTCGGTACCAATCTGATCTGTTCGCGCAACAGATGGAAGCTGACGAAAACAACGATGCGCAATTGCACTGCGCGAGGGAGCATTGCAGTTTAACACGAGGCGTGATCAGTGGCGAATATAGCATAGCGCTCTCGTGCACTGACCAGCGAAGCTGATATGTCCACGTAGGCGCGGCTTCGGTACCAATCTGATCTGTTCGCGCCACAGATCGAAGCTGACGAAAACAACGATGCGCAATTGCACTGCGCGAGGGAGCATTGCAGTTTAACACGAGGCGTGATCAGTGGCGAATATAGCATAGCGCTCTCGTGCAGTGACCAGCGAAGCTGATATGTCCACGTAGGCGCGGCTTCGGTACCAACCTGATCTGTTCGCGCCACAGATGGAAGCTAACGAAAACAACAATGCACAATTGCACTGCGCGAGGGAGCATAGCAGTTTAACACGAGGCATGATCAGTGGCGAATATAGCATAGCGCTCTCGTGCAGTGACCAGCGAAGCTGATATGTCCACGTAGGCGCGGCTTCGGTACCAACCTGATCTGTTCGCGCCACAGATGGAAGCTGACGAAAACAACGATGCGCAATTGCACTGCGCAAGGGAGCATTGCAGTTTAACACGAGGCGTGATCAGTGGCGAATATAGCATAGCGCTCTCGTGCAGTGACCAGCGAAGCTGATATGTCCACGTAGCCGCGGCTTCGGTACCAATCTGATCTGTTCGCGCCACAGATGGAAGCTGACGAAAACAACGATGCGCAATTGCACTGCGCGAGGGAGCATTGCAGTTTAAAACGAGGCGTGATCAGTGGCGAATATAGCATAGCGCTCTCGTGCAGTGAGCACCGAAGCTGATATGTCCACGTAGCCGCGGCTTCGGTACCAATCTGATCTGTTCGCGCCACAGATGGAAGCTGACGAAAACAACGATGCGCAATTGCACTGCGCGAGGGAGCATTGCAGTTTAAAACGAGGCGTGATCAGTGGCGAATATAGCATAGCGCTCTCGTGCAGTGACCAGCGAAGCTGATATGTCCACGTAGCCGCGGCTTCGGTACCAATCTGATCTGTTCGCGCCACAGATGGAAGCTGACGAAAACAACGACGCGCAATTGCACTGCGCGAGGGAGCATTGCAGTTTAAAACGAGGCGTGATCAGTGGCGAATATAGCATAGCGCTCTCGTGCAGTGAGCACCGAAGCTGATATGTCCACGTAGCCGCGGCTTCGGTACCAATCTGATCTGTTCGCGCCACAGATGGAAGCCGACGAAAACAACGATGCGCAATTGCACTACGCGAGGGAGCATTGCAGTTTAACACGAGGCGTGATCAGTGGCGAATATAGCATAGCGCTCTCGTGCAGTGACCAGCGAAGCTGATATGTCGACGTAGCCGCGGCTTCGGTACCAATCTGATCTGTTCGCGCCACAGATGGAAGCTGACGAAAACAACGATGCGCAATTGCACTGCGCGAGGGAGCATTGCAGTTTAAAACGAGGCGTGATCAGTGGCGAATATAGCATAGCGCTCTCGTGCAGTGACCAGCGAAGCTGATATGTCCACGTAGCCGCGGCTTCGGTACCAATCTGATCTGTTCGCGCCACAGATGGAAGCTGACGAAAACAACGATGCGCAATTGCACTGCGTGAGGGAGCATTGCAGTTTAACACGAGGCGTGATCTGTGGCGAATATAACATATCAGCTTCGCTGGTCACTGCACGAGAGCGCTATGCTAGTAGTAGTAGTAGTAGTAAAGACTTTTATTCGACCATAATTTATAGGCCGAGCATGTCGACCGCCTGGGCGACCAGAAGCCGCTGTTCTTCTTCCCCTTCAGCGCCACGCCAGTCGAGCCAGGTGGTGATGGATAGAAAGGGTGGGGGGAAGGAACCCGGCTGCTCAGCAGTCGGGTTCCTTCCCCCCACCCTTTCTATCCATCACCACCTGGCTCGACTGGCTTGGCGCTGAAGGGGAAGAAGAACAGCGGCTTCTGGTCGCCCAGGCGGTCGACATGCTCGGCCTATAAATTATGGTCGAATAAAAGTCTTTACTACTACTACTACTACTAGCATAGCGCTCTCGTGCAGTGACCAGCGAAGCTGATATGTCCACGTAGGCGCGGCTTCGGTACCAATCTGATCTTTTCGCGCCACAGATGGAAGCTGACGAAAACAACGATGCGCAATTGCACTGCGCGAGAGTGCAATGCAGTTTAACACGAGGCGTGATCTGTGGCGAATATAGCATAGCGCTCTCGTGCAGTGACCAGCGAAGCTGATATGTCCATGTAGGCGCGGCTTCGGTACCAATCTGATGTTTTCGCGCCACAGATGGAAGCTGACGAAAACAACGATGCGCAATTGCACTGCGCGAGGGAGCATTGCAGTTTAACACGAGGCGTGATCTGTGGCGAATATAGCATAGCGCTCTCGTGCAGTGAGCACCGAAGCTGATATGTCCACGTAGCCGCGGCTTCGGTACCAATCTGATCTGTTCGCGCCACAGATGGAAGCTGACGAAATCAACGATGCGCAATTGCACTGCGCGAGGGAGCATTGCAGTTTAAAACGAGGCGTGATCAGTGGCGAATATAGCATAGCGCTCTCGTGCAGTGACCAGCGAAGCTGATATGTCCACGTAGCCGCGGCTTCGGTACCAATCTGATCTGTTCGCGCCACAGATGGAAGCTGACGAAAACAACGATGCGCAATTGCACTGCGCGAGGGAGCATTGCAGTTTAACACGAGGCGTGATCTGTGGCGAATATAGCATAGCGCTCTCGTGCAGTGACCAGCGAAGCTGATATGTCCATGTAGGCGCGGCTTCGGTACCAATCTGATCTTTTCGCGCCACAGATGGAAGCTGACGAAAACAACGATGCGCAATTGCACTGCGCGAGAGTGCAATGCAGTTTAACACGAGGCGTGATCAGTGGCGAATATAGCATAGCGCTCTCGTGCAGTGACCATCGAAGCAGATATGTCCACGTAGCCGCGGCTTCGGTATCAATCTGATCTGTTCGCGCCACAGATGGAAGCCGACGAAAACAACGATGCGCAATTGCACTACGCGAGGGAGCATTGCAGTTTAACACGAGGCGTGACCAGTGGCGAATATAGCATAGCGCTCTCGTGCAGTGACCAGCGAAGCTGATATGTCCACGTAGCCGCGGCTTCGGTACCAATCTGATCTGTTCGCGCAACAGATGGAAGCTGACGAAAACAACGATGCGCAATTGCACTGCGCGAGGGAGCATTGCAGTTTAACACGAGGCGTGATCAGTGGCGAATGTAGCATAGCGCTCTCGTGCACTGACCAGCGAAGCTGATATGTCCACGTAGGCGCGGCTTCGGTACCAATCTGATCTGTTCGCGCCACAGATCGAAGCTGACGAAAACAACGATGCGCAATTGCACTGCGCGAGGGAGCATTGCAGTTTAACACGAGGCGTGATCAGTGGCGAATATAGCATAGCGCTCTCGTGCAGTGACCAGCGAAGCTGATATGTCCACGTAGGCGCGGCTTCGGTACCAACCTGATCTGTTCGCGCCACAGATGGAAGCTAACGAAAACAACAATGCACAATTGCACTGCGCGAGGGAGCATAGCAGTTTAACACGAGGCATGATCAGTGGCGAATATAGCATAGCGCTCTCGTGCAGTGACCAGCGAAGCTGATATGTCCACGTAGGCGCGGCTTCGGTACAAACCTGATCTGTTCGCGCCACAGATGGAAGCTGACGAAAAAAACGATGCGCAATTGCACTGCGCAAGGGAGCATTGCAGTTTAACACGAGGCGTGATCAGTGGCGAATATAGCATAGCGCTCTCGTGCAGTGACCAGCGAAGCTGATATGTCCACGTAGCCGCGGCTTCGGTACCAATCTGATCTGTTCGCGCCACAGATGGAAGCTGACGAAAACAACGATGCGCAATTGCACTGCGCGAGGGAGCATTGCAGTTTAAAACGAGGCGTGATCAGTGGCGAATATAGCATAGCGCTCTCGTGCAGTGAGCACCGAAGCTGATATGTCCACGTAGCCGCGGCTTCGGTACCAATCTGATCTGTTCGCGCCACAGATGGAAGCTGACGAAAACAACGATGCGCAATTGCACTGCGCGAGGGAGCATTGCAGTTTAAAACGAGGCGTGATCAGTGGCGAATATAGCATAGCGCTCTCGTGCAGTGACCAGCGAAGCTGATATGTCCACGTAGCCGCGGCTTCGGTACCAATCTGATCTGTTCGCGCCACAGATGGAAGCTGACGAAAACAACGATGCGCAATTGCACTGCGCGAGGGAGCATTGCAGTTTAAAACGAGGCGTGATCAGTGGCGAATATAGCATAGCGCTCTCGTGCAGTGAGCACCGAAGCTGATATGTCCACGTAGCCGAGGCTTCGGTACCAATCTGATCTGTTCGCGCCACAGATGGAAGCTGACGAAAACAACGATGCGCAATTGCACTGCGCGAGGGAGCATTGCAGTTTAAAACGAGGCGTGATCAGTGGCGAATATAGCATAGCGCTCTCGTGCAGTGAGCACCGAAGCTGATATGTCCACGTAGCCGCGGCATCGGTACCAATCTGATCTGTTCGCGCCACAGATGGAAGCTGACGAAAACAACGATGCGCAATTGCACTGCGCGAGGGAGCATTGCAGTTTAAAACGAGGCGTGATCAGTGGCGAATATAGCATAGCGGTCTCGTGCAGTGAGCACCGAAGCTGATATGTCCACGTAGCCGCGGCTTCGGTACCAATCTGATCTGTTCGCGCCACAGATGGAAGCTGACGAAAACAACGATGCGCAATTGCACTGCGCGAGGGAGCATTGCAGTTTAAAACGAGGCGTGATCAGTGGCGAATATAGCATAGCGCTCTCGTGCAGTGACCAGCGAAGCTGATATGTCCACGTAGCCGCGGCTTCGGTACCAATCTGATCTGTTCGCGCCACAGATGGAAGCCGACGAAAACAACGATGCGCAATTGCACTACGCGAGGGAGCATTGCAGTTTAACACGAGGCGTGATCAGAGGCGAATATAGCATAGCGCTCTCGTGCAGTGATTAGCGAAGCTGATATGTCCACGTAGCCGCGGCTTCGGTACCAATCTGATCTGTTCGCGCAACAGATGGAAGCCGACGAAAACAACGATGCGCAATTGCACTGCGCGAGGGAGCATTGCAGTTTAAAACTAGGCGTGATCAGTGGCGAATATAGCATAGCGCTCTCGTGCAGTGAGCACCGAAGCTGATATGTCCACGTAGCCGCGGCTTCGGTACCAATCTGATCTGTTCGCGCCACAGATGGAAGCTGACGAAAACAACGATGCGCAATTGCACTGCGCGAGGGAGCATTGCAGTTTAACACGAGGCGTGATCAGTGGCGAATATAGCATAGCGCTCTCGTGCAGTGACCAGCGAAGCTGATATGTCCACGTAGCCGCGGCTTCGGTACCAATCTGATCTGTTCGCGCCACAGATGGAAGCTGACGAAAACAACGATGCGCAAATGCACTGCGCGAGGGAGCATTGCAGTTTAAAACGAGGCGTGATCAGTGGCGAATATAGCATAGCGCTCTCGTGCAGTGAGCACCGAAGCTGATATGTCCACGTAGCCGCGGCTTCGGTACCAATCTGATCTGTTCGCGCCACAGATGGAAGCTGACGAAAACAACGATGCGCAATTGCACTGCGCGAGGGAGCATTGCAGTTTAACACGAGGCGTGATCTGTGGCGAATATAGCATAGCGCTCTCGTGCAGTGACCAGCGAAGCTGATATGTCCATGTAGGCGCGGCTTCGGTACCAATCTGATCTTTTCGCGCCACAGATGGAAGCTGACGAAAACAACGATGCGCAATTGCACTGCGCGAGAGTGCAATGCAGTTTAACACGAGGCGTGATCAGTGGCGAATATAGCATAGCGCTCTCGTGCAGTGACCATCGAAGCAGATATGTCCACGTAGCCGCGGCTTCGGTATCAATCTGATCTGTTCGCGCCACAGATGGAAGCCGACGAAAACAACGATGCGCAATTGCACTACGCGAGGGAGCATTGCAGTTTAACACGAGGCGTGATCAGTGGCGAATATAGCATAGCGCTCTCGTGCAGTGACCAGCGAAGCTGATATGTCCACGTAGCCGCGGCTTCGGTACCAATCTGATCTGTTCGCGCAACAGATGGAAGCTGACGAAAACAACGATGCGCAATTGCACTGCGCGAGGGAGCATTGCAGTTTAACACGAGGCGTGATCAGTGGCGAATATAGCATAGCGCTCTCGTGCACTGACCAGCGAAGCTGATATGTCCACGTAGGCGCGGCTTCGGTACCAATCTGATCTGTTCGCGCCACAGATCGAAGCTGACGAAAACAACGATGCGCAATTGCACTGCGCGAGGGAGCATTGCAGTTTAACACGAGGCGTGATCAGTGGCGAATATAGCATAGCGCTCTCGTGCAGTGACCAGCGAAGCTGATATGTCCACGTAGGCGCGGCTTCGGTACCAACCTGATCTGTTCGCGCCACAGATGGAAGCTAACGAAAACAACAATGCACAATTGCACTGCGCGAGGGAGCATAGCAGTTTAACACGAGGCATGATCAGTGGCGAATATAGCATAGCGCTCTCGTGCAGTGACCAGCGAAGCTGATATGTCCACGTAGGCGCGGCTTCGGTACAAACCTGATCTGTTCGCGCCACAGATGGAAGCTGACGAAAACAACGATGCGCAATTGCACTGCGCAAGGGAGCATTGCAGTTTAACACGAGACGTGATCAGTGGCGAATATAGCATAGCGCTCTCGTGCAGTGACCAGCGAAGCTGATATGTCCACGTAGCCGCGGCTTCGGTACCAATCTGATCTGTTCGCGCCACAGATGGAAGCTGACGAAAACAACGATGCGCAATTGCACTGCGCGAGGGAGCATTGCAGTTTAAAACGAGGCGTGATCAGTGGCGAATATAGCATAGCGCTCTCGTGCAGTGAGCACCGAAGCTGATATGTCCACGTAGCCGCGGCTTCGGTACCAATCTGATCTGTTCGCGCCACAGATGGAAGCTGACGAAAACAACGATGCGCAATTGCACTGCGCGAGGGAGCATTGCAGTTTAAAACGAGGCGTGATCAGTGGCGAATATAGCATAGCGCTCTCGTGCAGTGACCAGCGAAGCTGATATGTCCACGTAGCCGCGGCTTCGGTACCAATCTGATCTGTTCGCGCCACAGATGGAAGCTGACGAAAACAACGATGCGCAATTGCACTGCGCGAGGGAGCATTGCAGTTTAAAACGAGGCGTGATCAGTGGCGAATATAGCATAGCGCTCTCGTGCAGTGAGCACCGAAGCTGATATGTCCACGTAGCCGAGGCTTCGGTACCAATCTGATCTGTTCGCGCCACAGATGGAAGCTGACGAAAACAACGATGCGCAATTGCACTGCGCGAGGGAGCATTGCAGTTTAAAACGAGGCGTGATCAGTGGCGAATATAGCATAGCGCTCTCGTGCAGTGAGCACCGAAGCTGATATGTCCACGTAGCCGCGGCTTCGGTACCAATCTGATCTGTTCGCGCCACAGATGGAAGCTGACGAAAACAACGATGCGCAATTGCACTGCGCGAGGGAGCATTGCAGTTTAAAACGAGGCGTGATCAGTGGCGAATATAGCATAGCGCTCTCGTGCAGTGACCAGCGAAGCTGATATGTCCACGTAGCCGCGGCTTCGGTACCAATCTGATCTGTTCGCGCCACAGATGGAAGCCGACGAAAACAACGATGCGCAATTGCACTACGCGAGGGAGCATTGCAGTTTAACACGAGGCGTGATCAGTGGCGAATATAGCATAGCGCTCTCGTGCAGTGATTAGCGAAGCTGATATGTCCACGTAGCCGCGGCTTCGGTACCAATCTGATCTGTTCGCGCAACAGATGGAAGCCGACGAAAACAACGATGCGCAATTGCACTGCGCGAGGGAGCATTGCAGTTTAAAACTAGGCGTGATCAGTGGCGAATATAGCATAGCGCTCTCGTGCAGTGAGCACCGAAGCTGATATGTCCACGTAGCCGCGGCTTCGGTACCAATCTGATCTGTTCGCGCCACAGATGGAAGCTGACGAAAACAACGATGCGCAATTGCACTGCGCGAGGGAGCATTGCAGTTTAACACGAGGCGTGATCAGTGACGAATATAGCATAGCGCTCTCGTGCAGTGACCAGCGAAGCTGATATGTCCACGTAGCCGCGGCTTCGGTACCAATCTGATCTGTTCGCGCCACAGATGGAAGCTGACGAAAACAACGATGCGCAAATGCACTGCGCGAGGGAGCATTGCAGTTTAAAACGAGGCGTGATCAGTGGCGAATATAGCATAGCGCTCTCGTGCAGTGAGCACCGAAGCTGATATGTCCACGTAGCCGCGGCTTCGGTACCAATCTGATCTGTTCGCGCCACAGATGGAAGCTGACGAAAACAACGATGCGCAATTGCACTGCGCGAGGGAGCATTGCAGTTTAACACGAGGCGTGATCTGTGGCGAATATAGCATAGCGCTCTCGTGCAGTGACCAGCGAAGCTGATATGTCCACGTAGGCGCGGCTTCGGTACCAATCTGATTTGTTCGCGCCACAGATGGAAGCTGACGAAAACAACGATGCGGAATTGCACTGCGCGAGAGTGCAATGCAGTTTAACACGAGGCGTGATCAGTGGCGAATATAGCATAGCGCTCTCGTGCAGTGACCATCGAAGCAGATATGTCCACGTAGCCGCGGCTTCGGTACCAATCTGATCTGTTCGCGCCACAGATGGAAGCCGACGAAAACAACGATGCGCAATTGCACTACGCGAGGGAGCATTGCAGTTTAACACGAGGCGTGATCAGTGGCGAATATAGCATAGCGCTCTCGTGCAGTGACCAGCGAAGCTGATATGTCCACGCAGCCGCGGCTTCAGTACCAATCTGATCTGTTCGCGCAACAGATGGAAGCTGACGAAAACAACGATGCGCAATTGCACTGCGCGAGGGAGCATTGCAGTTTAACACGAGGCGTGATCAGTGGCGAATATAGCATAGCGCTCTCGTGCAGTGACCAGCGAAGCTGATATTTCCACGTAGGCGCGGCTTCGGTACCAATCTGATCTGTTCGCGCCACAGATCGAAGCTGACGAAAACAACGATGCGCAATTGCACTGCGCGAGGGAGCATTGCAGTTTAACACGAGGCGTGATCAGTGGCGAATATAGCATAGCGCTCTCGTGCAGTGACCAGCGAAGCTGATATGTCCACGTAGGCGCGGCTTCGGTACCAACCTGATCTGTTCGCGCCACAGATGGAAGCTAACGAAAACAACGATGCACAATTGCACTGCGCGAGGGAGCATTGCAGTTTAACACGAGGCGTGATCAGTGGCGAATATAGCATAGCGCTCTCGTGCAGTGACCAGCGAAGCTGATATGTCCACGTAGCCGCGGCTTCGGTACCAATCTGATCTGTTCGCGCCACAGATGGAAGCTGACGAAAACAACGATGCGCAAATGCACTGCGCGAGGGAGCATTGCAGTTTAAAACGAGGCGTGATCAGTGGCGAATATAGCATAGCGCTCTCGTGCAGTGAGCACCGAAGCTGATATGTCCACGTAGCCGCGGCTTCGGTACCAATCTGATCTGTTCGCGCCACAGATGGAAGCTGACGAAAACAACGATGCGCAATTGCACTGCGCGAGGGAGCATTGCAGTTTAAAACGAGGCGTGATCAGTGGCGAATATAGCATAGCGCTCTCGTGCAGTGACCAGCGAAGCTTATATGTCCACGTAGCCGCGGCTTCGGTACCAATCTGATCTGTTCGCGCCACAGATGGAAGCTGACGAAAACAACGATGCGCATTTGCACTGCGCGAGGGAGCATTGCAGTTTAACACGAGGCGTGATCTGTGGCGAATATAGCATAGCGCTCTCGTGCAGTGACCAGCGAAGCTGATATGTCCACGTAGGCGCGGCTTCGGTACCAATCTGATTTGTTCGCGCCACAGATGGAAGCTGACGAAAACAACGATGCGGAATTGCACTGTGCGAGAGTGCAATGCAGTTTAACACGAGGCGTGATCAGTGGCGAATATAGCATAGCGCTCTCGTGCAGTGACCATCGAAGCAGATATGTCCACGTAGCCGCGGCTTCGGTACCAATCTGATCTGTTCGCGCCACAGATGGAAGCCGACGAAAACAACGATGCGCAATTGCACTACGCGAGGGAGCATTGCAGTTTAACACGAGGCGTGATCAGTGGCGAATATAGCATAGCGCTCTCGTGCAGTGACCAGCGAAGCTGATATGTCCACGTAGCCGCGGCTTCGGTACCAATCTGATCTGTTCGCGCAACAGATGGAAGCTGACGAAAACAACGATTCGCAATTGCACTGCGCGAGGGAGCATTGCAGTTTAACACGAGGCGTGATCAGTGGCGAATATAGCATAGCGCTCTCGTGCAGTGACCAGCGAAGCTGATATGTCCACGTAGGCGCGGCTTCGGTACCAATCTGATCTGTTCGCGCCACAGATCGAAGCTGACGAAAACAACGATGCGCAATTGCACTGCGCGAGGGAGCATTGCAGTTTAACACGAGGCGTGATCAGTGGCGAATATAGCATAGCGCTCTCGTGCAGTGACCAGCGAAGCTGATATGTCCACGTGGGCGCGGCTTCGGTACCAACCTGATCTGTTCGCGCCACAGATGGAAGCTAACGAAAACAACGATGCGCAATTGCACTGCGCGAGGGAGCATTGCAGTTTAACACGAGGCGTGATCAGTGGCGAATATAGCATAGCGCTCTCGTGCAGTGACCAGCGAAGCTGATATGTCCACGTAGGCGCGGCTTCGGTACCAACCTGATCATTTCGCGCCACAGATGGAAGCTAACGAAAACAACGATGCGCAATTGCACTGCGCGAGGGAGCATTGCAGTTTAACACGAGGCGTGATCAGTGGCGAATATAGCATAGCGCTCTCGTGCAGTGACCAGCGCAGCTAATATGTCCACGTAGCCGCGGCTTCGGTACCAATCTGATCTGTTCGCGCCACAGATGGAAGCTGACGAAAACAACGATGCGCAATTGCACTGCGCGAGGGAGCATTGCAGTTAAACACGAGGCGTGATCTGTGGCGAATATAGCATAGCGCTCTCGTGCAGTGACCAGCGAAGCTGATATGTCCACGTAGCCGCGGCTTCGGTACCAATCTGATCTGTTCGCGCCACAGATGGAAGATGACGAAAACAACGATGCGCAATTGCACTGCGCGAGGGAGCATTTCAGTTTAACACGAGGCGTGATCAGTGGCGAATATAGCATAGCGTGCTCGTGCAGTGACCAGCGAAGCTGATATGTCCACGTAGGCGCGGCTTCGGTACCAACCTGATCTGTTCGCGCCACAGATGGAAGCTAACGAAAACAACGATGCGCAATTGCACTGCGCGAGGGAGCATTGCAGTTTAACACGAGGCGTGATCAGTGGCGAATATAGCATACCGCTCTCGTGCAGTGACCAGCGAAGCTGATATGTCCACGTAGACGCGGCTTCGGTACCAATCTGATCTGTTCGCGCCACAGATGGAAGCTGACGAAAACAACGATGCGCAATTGCACTGCGCGAGGGAGCATTGCAGTTTAAAACGAGGCGTGATCAGTGGCGAATATAGCATAGCGCTCTCGTGCAGTGAGCACCGAAGCTGATATGTCCACGTAGCCGCGGCTTCGGTACCAATCTGATCTGTTCGCGCCACAGATGGAAGCTGACGAAAACAACGATGCGCAATTGCACTGCGCGAGGGAGCATTGCAGTTTAAAACGAGGCGTGATCAGTGGCGAATATAGCATAGCGCTCTCGTGCAGTGACCAGCGAAGCTGATATGTCCACGTAGCCGCGGCTTCGGTACCAATCTGATCTGTTCGCGCCACGGATGGAAGCTGACGAAAACAACGATGCGCATTTGCACTGCGCGAGGGAGCATTGCAGTTTAACACGAGGCGTGATCTGTGGCGAATATAGCATAGCGCTCTCGTGCAGTGACCAGCGAAGCTGATATGTCCACGTAGGCGCGGCTTCGGTACCAATCTGATTTGTTCGCGCCACAGATGGAAGCTGACGAAAACAACGATGCGGAATTGCACTGCGCGAGAGTGCAATGCAGTTTAACACGAGGCGTGATCAGTGGCGAATATAGCATAGCGCTCTCGTGCAGTGACCATCGAAGCAGATATGTCCACGTAGCCGCGGCTTCGGTACCAATCTGATCTGTTCGCGCCACAGATGGAAGCCGACGAAAACAACGATGCGCAATTGCACTACGCGAGGGAGCATTGCAGTTTAACACGAGGCGTGATCAGTGGCGAATATAGCATAGCGCTCTCGTGCAGTGACCAGCGAAGCTGATATGTCCACGTAGCCGCGGCTTCGGTACCAATCTGATCTGTTCGCGCAACAGATGGAAGCTGACGAAAACAACGATGCGCAATTGCACTGCGCGAGGGAGCATTGCAGTTTAACACGAGGCGTGATCAGTGGCGAATATAGCATAGCGCTCTCGTGCAGTGACCAGCGAAGCTGATATGTCCACGTAGGCGCGGCTTCGGTACCAATCTGATCTGTTCGCGCCACAGATCGAAGCTGACGAAAACAACGATGCGCAATTGCACTGCGCGAGGGAGCATTGCAGTTTAACACGAGGCGTGATCAGTGGCGAATATAGCATAGCGCTCTCGTGCAGTGACCAGCGAAGCTGATATGTCCACGTGGGCGCGGCTTCGGTACCAACCTGATCTGTTCGCGCCACAGATGGAAGCTAACGAAAACAACGATGCGCAATTGCACTGCGCGAGGGAGCATTGCAGTTTAACACGAGGCGTGATCAGTGGCGAATATAGCATAGCGCTCTCGTGCAGTGACCAGCGAAGCTGATATGTCCACGTAGGCGCGGCTTCGGTACCAACCTGATCATTTCGCGCCACAGATGGAAGCTAACGAAAACAACGATGCGCAATTGCACTGCGCGAGGGAGCATTGCAGTTTAACACGAGGCGTGATCAGTGGCGAATATAGCATAGCGCTCTCGTGCAGTGACCAGCGCAGCTAATATGTCCACGTAGCCGCGGCTTCGGTACCAATCTGATCTGTTCGCGCCACAGATGGAAGCTGACGAAAACAACGATGCGCAATTGCACTGCGCGAGGGAGCATTGCAGTTTAACACGAGGCGTGATCTGTGGCGAATATAGCATAGCGCTCTCGTGCAGTGACCAGCGAAGCTGATATGTCCACGTAGGCGCGGCTTCGGTACCAATCTGATCTGTTCGCGCCACAGATGGAAGCTGACGAAAACAACGATGTGCAATTGCACTGCGCGAGGGAGCATTGCAGTTTAAAACGAGGCGTGATCAGTGGCGAATATAGCATAGCGCCCTCGTGCAGTGACCAGCGAAGCTGATATGTCCACGTAGCCGCGGCTTCGGTACCAATCTGATCTGTTCGCGCCACAGATGAAAGCTGACGAAAACAACGATGCGCAATTGCACTGCGCGAGGGAGCATTGCAGTTTAACACGAGGCGTGATCTGTGGCGAATATAGCATAGCGCTCTCGTGCAGTGACCAGCGAAGCTGATATGTCCACGTAGGCGCGGCTTCGGTACCAATCTGATCTGTTCGCGCCACAGTTGGAAGCTGACGAAAACAACGATGCGCAATTGCACTGCGCGAGAGTGCATTGCAGTTTAACACGAGGCGTGATCAGTGGCGAATATAGCATAGCGCTCTCGTGCAGTGACCATCGAAGCAGATATGTCCACGTAGCCGCGGCTTCGGTACCAATCTGATCTGTTCGCGCCACAGATGGAAGCCGACGAAAACAACGATGCGCAATTGCACTACCGAGGGAGCATTGCAGTTTAACACGAGGCGTGATCAGTGGCGAATATAGCATAGCGCTCTCGTGCAGTGACCAGCGAAGCTGATATGTCCACGTAGCCGCGGCTTCGGTACCAATCTGATCTGTTCGCGCCACAGATGGAAGCTGACGAAAACAACGATGCGCAATTGCACTGCGCGAGGGAGCATTGAAGTTTAACACGAGGCGTGATCAGTGGCGAATATAGCATAGCGCTCTCGTGCTGTGACCACTGTTGCATTTGGGTTGCAAGCCCCAAGGGTAGCGTTGGCCTGGCGGCCTGGGGCAAAGCTGGAAACATCCGAAGGTCCCGGCAAAGGATGAGTCGACTGGCAACAGAACAACTTGTTTATTCTGGCATCGCAAAAGAGCAGCCGGTCAGGGCGACCACGTTACTCGAAGGAAGGAATCGAAGTCTCTCTCTCGCGTCCGGCGCAGCTGTCTTTTTTATACCCTCGGAGTCGAGGGCAAAAGGGAACGGCTTGGGAAGAGGCGCCCGATACGGCGTCGCTTCAACATGTCCAGACGTGACGGGCGCGTCCGCCAGGCCGGCGCCGGTCAGACCTCCTCGCCTCCCAGTTGGGGAGCTCCTCTCCCCGGCTGCCGCGCTTTGACAAGCGTGGGCAAAACATGCACACACACACACACGCACGCACGACGACACGTGGCACTGAAACCTGCCTGGACGCGCTTGGCGGGAGGCGTTGCGGCAGCGATGAACGAAGCCGCGGCATCCGGTGCATCCGCGCCGGCTATACCGCGCGCTGTAGGCGAGACGTAACAGACCGCCCCGCCGGGAGAAGGAGATCCCGATGGTCAGGGGACTGCATCCGCTGTCCAGAGGGATGTCGCTCGATGATGCTCGTAAACGAAACCGGTCGTCCCTCGACGTTGCTTGAGCGCAGCGCACAGAGAAGGCCTCGTTCTCAGGTTCAGGATCACACAGGGCACTGCAAAGTCACTTCAGGAGAGTTGCCATTTTTGTGCTCGTTCCCAGCAAGCGTTAGAACTACGCCGAAACGCAACCGCTCAGTCAGCAAGCACGAGACAACCCTCACTAAGCTCTGCCAGGCTCTTTCCCCTTTTATACTACTGCCTAGTTCCATACAGTAGTCAAGCAGCACTCAGAACGCGTCCACAAATTGGAAAATTGCACTAGAAAGCACATAATCACTTTGAAACACTAAACAAAAGCAATATGTTAAAAATCCTGCCTCAGGAAGAAAACATCAGTAACCAACAACTTTGAGGCGGATTCCTACGTTAGGGGCTTCGACTTAAGCCATCGGCGTTACCGTTGAGACTCCCCTTTTTGTAACGCACCTCAAAGGAATATTGTTGCAAAGCTAGGCTCCAGCGCAGGAGGCGGCCATTTTTGGGAGAGATGGTCTGCAGCCATTGGAGAGGGCAGTGATCCGTCTCAATGATAAACCTCGAGCCGGCTAGGTAGCATGACAATTTCTGAACGGCCCACACGAGACACGCACACTCTTTCTCGGTGGCGCTGTACGCCTGCTCACGACAGGTCAGCTTACGACTAGCATACAGGACGGGGTGTTCCACTTCTCCATTGTCCCTTTGGCACAGTACAACGCCCATGCCTCGCTCACTAGCATCGCACTGAACAACGAACCCTTTTGTGTAGTCTGGCGATCGTAGCACAGGCTGGCTTGTTAGGGCGCTCTTTAGGGCGCTGAAAGCTCTCTCCTTTGTCTCGCCCCAGACGACTGTTTGGGGCTCTGTTTTTCTTAGAGCATCCGTCAGGGGAGCCGCGATATCGGAGTACCTGGGGATGTACCTCTGATAGTAGCCGGCGACACCCAAGAACGACCGAATATCGGTCTTCGTGCGCGGTTGCGGGAAGTCTCGCACAGCGGCCACCTTTATTTCAGAGGGGCGGCGACGACCCTGTCCAATCACGTGACCGAGGTAGACAACCTCGGCCTGTGCTAATTGGCACTTGGGAGCCTTGACTGTCAAGCCCGCTTCGCGCAGGCGGGTTAGCACTGCCCGCAAGTGTGCCATATGCTCAGACCAGGATGCGGAGAATATCGCTACGTCGTCTAAATACGGTAAAGCAAATTCTTCCTGTCCCCGCAACACTTTGTCCATGAGGCTTGAAAAGCAGTATGGCGCGTTCTTCAAACCAAAACTCAAAACTTTAGGACGGAATGTTCCCATTGGTGAAATGAACGCCGCATACCTACTAGCCTCTTCTGTAAGTGGAACCTGCCAATAACCCCTGACAAGATCTAGGGTGGAAATAAACTGAGCGCTACTAACTTTCTCAAGGCGCTCCTCGATGTTAGGGATCGGATAAATTTGATCCTTAGTGATGGAATTAAGCCTGCGGTAGTCGACGCAAGGACGAGGTTCCTTGCCCGGTACCTCAACTAAAATCAAAGGGGAGGTATAATCACTCTCACCCGCCTCAATAACACCGAGCTGTAGCATTTTCTTTACCTCAGCCTCCATAATATCGCGCTGGCGGGGTGACACCCGGTACGCCTTGGATCGTACTGGCTCTGGGGAGGTAAGTTCTATATCATGCGTAAGGACAGAAGTCCTACCAGGCCTCTCAGAGAACTGACCTTGAAACTCTTGTAAGAGTTGGTGTAGTTCGGTTTTCTGCTTAGGCGACAGCGGTGCTTTAATGATTAAGTCACTAATGACGTGATCAGTGTCTTCCCTGTTCGTCACTGAGCCTAGTCCCGGAAGCTCGACCGGAAGCTCTTCTAACTTTCCCTTGTCGGGCATTTCCTCTCCAGTACCTGGTGCCTTCAGCGCTACAGGCTCAATTTTATTCAGTTTGGACGTGTTCTGAGTATCAGCTTGCTGCGCCTCCGACCCTTTCTCATTATTCGACAACGTCGGCCCCGCAACTACCGCCTTTGCAGCGAGCTCCCGAACTCTCGATCTGGTTAAGGCCTGAACGCTAGCCTCACCAAACAAAAGCCCCTTCTCGCGCAGGAGGTGATCGGACCGGTTCGAAAATAGGTAAGGGTACTGGGGGGGCAGCATAGATGACACTGCGGCCTCCGTCTCAATTGCTCCGAAAGGTCCTTCAATAACCACTTTTGCTACGGGCAGACACACGCTGTGAGCTTCCACGGCTTGCTTGATCCATGCGCACTCGCCCGTGAACATATCGGGTTCTACGTAAGAGGGGTGAACTACATCCATTGTAGCTGCGGAATCACGAAGCACTCGGCACTCTTTCCCGTTCACGAGGAAGTCTCGCATGTAAGGCTCGAGAAGCTTCATGTTCTCGTCAGTGCTGCATAATGACAAAAACACAACTTTTGTTTTTGTTTCTGGACACTGCGCCGAAAAGTGACCCGGCTTCTGGCACGTATAACACACGCGCGCTTGCCTCGCCTCGAACCGCTTTCTGCGTTCGGCTTCGGCTGCCGCCGTCTCCTTACGTTCGGTCGGACTGCTTTCACTCGCATCCGCACTACGCGTGTCCCCCCTTGCTCTCATGGGTGTGAACTTCGGCCTCTCAGACTTGGAGCCAAATTCACCCTTTTGACCGTCCTTAGCTCCGCGAGCCCGACGCGTCACAAACTCCTCGGCTAGCTCGGCGGCTTTAGCCACTGTACTAACGTCCGGCCTATCCAAGACCCAGTACCGCACGTTCTCAGGTAACCGACTATAAAACTGTTCCAGCCCGAAACTCTGCAGAATTTTCTCGTGGTCACCAAACGCTTTCTCTTCTTTGAGCCACTCCTGCATGTTTGACATAAGCCTGTAGGCAAACTCTGTATATGACTCATTTCTGCCTTTTTCATTTTCCCGAAACTTCCGACGGAACGCCTCCGCTGACAGCCTGTACTTTTTTAGCAGACTCGATTTCACTTTGTCGAAATCCTCTGCCTCCTCTCTCTTCAAGCGAGCGACTACGTCGGCCGCCTCGCCGGGTAACAAAGTGAGCAAGCGCTGTGGCCACGTTTCCCGAGAGAACCCCTGCTTCTCGCACGTTCGCTCAAAGTTAACCAGGAACAAACCAATGTCCTCTCCAAGCTTAAACGGCCGCATCAGGTCAGTCATTTTGAACGATACTCGTTCTCCTGCACCGTGTGCCTGACTTCCATTACGAGCGCGTTCCATCTCTACCTCGAGACGCTTCATTTCCAAAGCGCGCTCTTCTTTCTCTTTTTGCTCTTTACGTTCGCGCTCCTCTTTCTCTTTTTGTTCTTTACGTTCGCGCTCCTCTTTCTCTTTTTGTTCTTTACGTTCGCGCTCGTCTTTTTCTTTTTGTTCCCTCTCCTCAATGGTCTCAAGGCATTCCGACAGCTCGTCATCCTCAGCCTCCAACTCAAGAATCGCCCTTAGCAGTTCTGGTTTTCTGAGTTTGTCTGAGACATCAAGACCCAACTCTCTTGCAAGCTCCAGCAATTTCGGTTTGCGCAACGACTTCAAATCCATGGCTGCTCCGAATGCTGCTTTCTCTACTGCCTACTATTGTCTTGCCGCAAACTAACCCGGCAGCAACGACAACACAATTACCAGCTCTGTTTCTGACACTAACAAAAGCCTGGCAAAACTCAGAAGAAGAAAGTCCCGCACTCACCAAACCTCGCAGCCACGAATTCAGCGCAGTCGTTCCGCTGCAGGCAACCAGTCATCACACAGGGCTCGTTGCACTGCTCCCGGATGGTCGTTGTGCTGCTCAGCATACAGTTGACCGCATATCTTCGCTGCTGGCCTCCGTTGTCGCGATCTCACCGCTGGCAACCAGTTGTTGCATTTGGGTTGCAAGCCCCAAGGGTAGCGTTGGCCTGGCGGCCTGGGGCAAAGCTGGAAACATCCGAAGGTCCCGGCAAAGGATGAGTCGACTGGCAACAGAACAACTTGTTTATTCTGGCATCGCAAAAGAGCAGCCGGTCAGGGCGACCACGTTACTCGAAGGAAGGAATCGAAGTCTTTCTCTCGCGTCCGGCGCAGCTGTCTTTTTTATACCCTCGGAGTCGAGGGCAAGAGGGAACGGCTTGGGAAGAGGCGCCCGATACGGCGTCGCTTCAACATGTCCAGACGTGACGGGCGCGTCCGCCAGGCCGGCGCCGGTCAGACCTCCTCGCCTCCCAGTTGGGGAGCTCCTCTCCCCGGCTGCCCCGCTTTGACAAGCGTGGACAAAACATGCACACACACACACACGCACGCACGACGACACGTGGCACTGAAACCTGCCTGGACGCGCTTGGCGGGAGGCGTTGCGGCAGCGATGAACGAAGCCGCGGCATCCGGTGCATCCGCGCCGGCTATACCGCGCGCTGTAGGCGAGACGTAACACCACCGAAGCTGATATGTCCACGTAGGCGCGGCTTCGGTACCAATGTGATCTGTTCGCGCCACAGATGGAAGCTGACGAAAACAACGATGCGCAATTGCACTGCGCGAGGGAGCATTGCAGTTTAAAACGAGGCGTGATCAGTGGCGAATATAGCATAGCGCTCTCGTGCAGTGACCAGCGAAGCTGATATGTCCGCGTAGGCACGGCTTCGGTACCAATCTGATCTGTTCGCGCCACAGATGGAAGCTGACGAAAACAACGATACGCAATTGCACTGCGCGAGAGTGCGTTGCAGTTTCACACGAGGCGTGATCAGTGGCGAATATAGGATAGCGCTCCTGTGCAGTGACCAGCGAAGCTGATATGTCAACGTAGCCGCGGCTTCGGTACCAATCTGATCTGTTCGCGCCACAGATGGAAGCTGACGAAAACAACGATGCGCAATTGCACTGCGCGAGGGAGCATTGCAGTTTAACACGAGTTGTGATAAGTGGCGAATATAGGATAGCGCTCTCGTGCAGTGACCAGCGAAGCTGATATGTCCACGTTGGCGCGGCTTCGGTACCAACCTGATCTGTTCGCGCCACAGATGGAAGCTGACGAAAACAACGATGCGCAATTGCACTGCGCGAGGGAGCATTGCAGTTTAACAGGAGGCGTGATCAGTGGCGAATATAGCATAGCGCTCTCGTGCAGTGAGCAGCGAAGCAGATATGTCCACGTAGCCGCGGCTTCGGTACCAACCTGATCTGTTCGCGCCACAGATGGAAGCTGACGAAAACAACGATGCGCAATTGCACTGCGCGAGAGTGCAATGCAGTTTAACACGAGGCGTGATCAGTGGCGAATATAGCATAGCGCTCTCGTGCAGTGACCAGCGAAGCTGATATGTCCACGTAGGCGCGGCTTCGGTACCAACCTGATCTGTTCGCGCCACAGATGGAAGCTGACGAAAACAACGATGCGCAATAGCACTGCGCGAGGGAGCATTGCAGTTTAACACGAGGCGTGATCAGTGGCGAATATAGCATAGCGCTCTCGTGCAGTGAGCAGCGAAGCAGATATGTCCACGTAGCCGCGGCTTCGGTACCAACCTGATCTGTTCGCGCCACAGATGGAAGCTGACGAAAACAACGATGCGCAATTGCACTGCGCGAGAGTGCGTTGCAGTTTCACACGAGGCGTGATCAGTGGCGAATATAGCATAGCGCTCTCGTGCAGTGACCATCGAAGCAGATATGTCCAAGTAGCCGCGGCTTCGGTACCAATCTGATCTGTTCGCGCCACAGATGGAAGCTGACGAAAACAACGATGCGCAATTGAACTGCGCGAGAGTGCATTGCAGTTTAACACGAGGCGTGATCAGTGGCGAATATAGCATAGCGCTCTCGTGCAGTGACCAGCGAAGCTGATATGTCCGCGTAGGCACGGCTTCGGTACCAATCTGATCTGTTCGCGCCACAGATGGAAGCTGACGAAAACAACGATACGCAATTGCACTGCGCGAGAGTGCGTTGCAGTTTCACACGAGGCGTGATCAGTGGCGAATATAGGATAGCGCTCCTGTGCAGTGACCAGCGAAGCTGATATGTCAACGTAGCCGCGGCTTCGGTACCAATCTGATCTGTTCGCGCCACAGATGGAAGCTGACGAAAACAACGATGCGCAATTGCACTGCGCGAGGGAGCATTGCAGTTTAACACGAGTTGTGATAAGTGGCGAATATAGCATAGCGCTCTCGTGCAGTGACCAGCGAAGCTGATATGTCCACGTAGGCGCGGCTTCGGTACCAACCTGATCTGTTCGCGCCACAGATGGAAGCTGACGAAAACAACGATGCGCAATTGCACTGCGCGAGGGAGCATTGCAGTTTAACACGAGGCGTGATCAGTGGCGAATATAGCATAGCGCTCTCGTGCAGTGAGCAGCGAAGCAGATATGTCCACGTAGCCGCGGCTTCGGTACCAACCTGATCTGTTCGCGCCACAGATGGAAGCTGACGAAAACAACGATGCGCAATTGCACTGCGCGAGAGTGCAATGCAGTTTAACACGAGGCGTGATCAGTGGCGAATATAGCATAGCGCTCTCGTGCAGTGACCATCGAATCAGATATGTCCACGTAGCCGCGGCTTCGGTACCAATCTGATCTGTTCGCGCCACAGATGGAAGCCGACGAAAACAACGATGCGCAATTGCACTACGCGAGGGAGCATTGCAGTTTAACACGAGGCGTGATCAGTGGCGAATATAGCATAGCGCTCTCGTGCAGTGACCAGCGAAGCTGATATGTCCACGTAGCCGCGGCTTCGGTACCAATCTGATCTGTTCGCGCAACAGATGGAAGCTGACGAAAACAACGATGCGCAATTGCACTGCGCGAGGGAGCATTGCAGTTTAACACGAGGCGTGATCAGTAGCGAATATAGCATAGCGCTCTCGTGCAGTGACCAGCGAAGCTGATATGTCCACGTAGGCGCGGCTTCGGTACCAATCTGATCTGTTCGCGCCACAGATCGAAGCTGACGAAAACAACGATGCGCAATTGCACTGCGCGAGGGAGCATTGCAGTTTAACACGAGGCGTGATCAGTGGCGAATATAGCATAGCGCTCTCGTGCAGTGACCAGCGAAGCTGATATGTCCACGTAGCCGCGGCTTCGGTACCAATCTGATCTGTTCGCGCCACAGATGGAAGCTGACGAAAACAACGATGCGCAAATGCACTGCGCGAGGGAGCATTGCAGTTTAAAACGAGGCGTGATCAGTGGCGAATATAGCATAGCGCTCTCGTGCAGTGAGCACCGAAGCTGATATGTCCACGTAGCCGCGGCTTCGGTACCAATCTGATCTGTTCGCGCCACAGATCGAAGCTGACGAAAACAACGATGCGCAATTGCACTGCGCGAGGGAGCATTGCAGTTTAACACGAGGCGTGATCAGTGGCGAATATAGCATAGCGCTCTCGTGCAGTGACCAGCGAAGCTGATATGTCCACGTAGGCGCGGCTTCGGTACCAACCTGATCTGTTCGCGCCACAGATGGAAGCTGACGAAAACAACGATGCGCAATAGCACTGCGCGAGGGAGCATTGCAGTTTAACACGAGGCGTGATCAGTGGCGAATATAGCATAGCGCTCTCGTGCAGTGAGCAGCGAAGCAGATATGTCCACGTAGCCGCGGCTTCGGTACCAACCTGATCTGTTCGCGCCACAGATGGAAGCTGACGAAAACAACGATGCGCAATTGCACTGCGCGAGAGTGCGTTGCAGTTTCACACGAGGCGTGATCAGTGGCGAATATAGCATAGCGCTCTCGTGCAGTGACCATCGAAGCAGATATGTCCACGTAGCCGCGGCTTCGGTACCAATCTGATCTGTTCGCGCCACAGATGGAAGCTGACGAAAACAACGATGCGCAATTGAACTGCGCGAGAGTGCATTGCAGTTTAACACGAGGCGTGATCAGTGGCGAATATAGCATAGCGCTCTCGTGCAGTGACCAGCGAAGCTGATATGTCCGCGTAGGCACGGCTTCGGTACCAATCTGATCTGTTCGCGCCACAGATGGAAGCTGACGAAAACAACGATACGCAATTGCACTGCGCGAGAGTGCGTTGCAGTTTCACACGAGGCGTGATCAGTGGCGAATATAGGATAGCGCTCCTGTGCAGTGACCAGCGAAGCTGATATGTCAACGTAGCCGCGGCTTCGGTACCAATCTGATCTGTTCGCGCCACAGATGGAAGCTGACGAAAACAACGATGCGCAATTGCACTGCGCGAGGGAGCATTGCAGTTTAAAACGAGGCGTGATCAGTGGCGAATATAGCATAGCGCTCTCGTGCAGTGACCAGCGAAGCTGATATGTCCACGTAGCCGCGGCTTCGGTACCAATCTGATCTGTTCGCGCCACAGATGGAAGCCGACGAAAACAACGATGCGCAATTGCACTACGCGAGGGAGCATTGCAGTTTAACACGAGGCGTGATCAGTGGCGAATATAGCATAGCGCTCTCGTGCAGTGATTAGCGAAGCTGATATGTCCACGTAGCCGCGGCTTCGGTACCAATCTGATCTGTTCGCGCAACAGATGGAAGCCGACGAAAACAACGATGCGCAATTGCACTGCGCGAGGGAGCATTGCAGTTTAAAACTAGGCGTGATCAGTGGCGAATATAGCATAGCGCTCTCGTGCAGTGAGCACCGAAGCTGATATGTCCACGTAGCCGCGGCTTCGGTACCAATCTGATCTGTTCGCGCCACAGATGGAAGCTGACGAAAACAACGATGCGCAATTGCACTGCGCGAGGGAGCATTGCAGTTTAACACGAGGCGTGATCAGTGACGAATATAGCATAGCGCTCTCGTGCAGTGACCAGCGAAGCTGATATGTCCACGTAGCCGCGGCTTCGGTACCAATCTGATCTGTTCGCGCCACAGATGGAAGCTGACGAAAACAACGATGCGCAAATGCACTGCGCGAGGGAGCATTGCAGTTTAAAACGAGGCGTGATCAGTGGCGAATATAGCATAGCGCTCTCGTGCAGTGAGCACCGAAGCTGATATGTCCACGTAGCCGCGGCTTCGGTACCAATCTGATCTGTTCGCGCCACAGATGGAAGCTGACGAAAACAACGATGCGCAATTGCACTGCGCGAGGGAGCATTGCAGTTTAACACGAGGCGTGATCTGTGGCGAATATAGCATAGCGCTCTCGTGCAGTGACCAGCGAAGCTGATATGTCCACGTAGGCGCGGCTTCGGTACCAATCTGATTTGTTCGCGCCACAGATGGAAGCTGACGAAAACAACGATGCGGAATTGCACTGCGCGAGAGTGCAATGCAGTTTAACACGAGGCGTGATCAGTGGCGAATATAGCATAGCGCTCTCGTGCAGTGACCATCGAAGCAGATATGTCCACGTAGCCGCGGCTTCGGTACCAATCTGATCTGTTCGCGCCACAGATGGAAGCCGACGAAAACAACGATGCGCAATTGCACTACGCGAGGGAGCATTGCAGTTTAACACGAGGCGTGATCAGTGGCGAATATAGCATAGCGCTCTCGTGCAGTGACCAGCGAAGCTGATATGTCCACGCAGCCGCGGCTTCAGTACCAATCTGATCTGTTCGCGCAACAGATGGAAGCTGACGAAAACAACGATGCGCAATTGCACTGCGCGAGGGAGCATTGCAGTTTAACACGAGGCGTGATCAGTGGCGAATATAGCATAGCGCTCTCGTGCAGTGACCAGCGAAGCTGATATTTCCACGTAGGCGCGGCTTCGGTACCAATCTGATCTGTTCGCGCCACAGATCGAAGCTGACGAAAACAACGATGCGCAATTGCACTGCGCGAGGGAGCATTGCAGTTTAACACGAGGCGTGATCAGTGGCGAATATAGCATAGCGCTCTCGTGCAGTGACCAGCGAAGCTGATATGTCCACGTAGGCGCGGCTTCGGTACCAACCTGATCTGTTCGCGCCACAGATGGAAGCTAACGAAAACAACGATGCACAATTGCACTGCGCGAGGGAGCATTGCAGTTTAACACGAGGCGTGATCAGTGGCGAATATAGCATAGCGCTCTCGTGCAGTGACCAGCGAAGCTGATATGTCCACGTAGCCGCGGCTTCGGTACCAATCTGATCTGTTCGCGCCACAGATGGAAGCTGACGAAAACAACGATGCGCAAATGCACTGCGCGAGGGAGCATTGCAGTTTAAAACGAGGCGTGATCAGTGGCGAATATAGCATAGCGCTCTCGTGCAGTGAGCACCGAAGCTGATATGTCCACGTAGCCGCGGCTTCGGTACCAATCTGATCTGTTCGCGCCACAGATGGAAGCTGACGAAAACAACGATGCGCAATTGCACTGCGCGAGGGAGCATTGCAGTTTAAAACGAGGCGTGATCAGTGGCGAATATAGCATAGCGCTCTCGTGCAGTGACCAGCGAAGCTTATATGTCCACGTAGCCGCGGCTTCGGTACCAATCTGATCTGTTCGCGCCACAGATGGAAGCTGACGAAAACAACGATGCGCATTTGCACTGCGCGAGGGAGCATTGCAGTTTAACACGAGGCGTGATCTGTGGCGAATATAGCATAGCGCTCTCGTGCAGTGACCAGCGAAGCTGATATGTCCACGTAGGCGCGGCTTCGGTACCAATCTGATTTGTTCGCGCCACAGATGGAAGCTGACGAAAACAACGATGCGGAATTGCACTGTGCGAGAGTGCAATGCAGTTTAACACGAGGCGTGATCAGTGGCGAATATAGCATAGCGCTCTCGTGCAGTGACCATCGAAGCAGATATGTCCACGTAGCCGCGGCTTCGGTACCAATCTGATCTGTTCGCGCCACAGATGGAAGCCGACGAAAACAACGATGCGCAATTGCACTACGCGAGGGAGCATTGCAGTTTAACACGAGGCGTGATCAGTGGCGAATATAGCATAGCGCTCTCGTGCAGTGACCAGCGAAGCTGATATGTCCACGTAGCCGCGGCTTCGGTACCAATCTGATCTGTTCGCGCAACAGATGGAAGCTGACGAAAACAACGATTCGCAATTGCACTGCGCGAGGGAGCATTGCAGTTTAACACGAGGCGTGATCAGTGGCGAATATAGCATAGCGCTCTCGTGCAGTGACCAGCGAAGCTGATATGTCCACGTAGGCGCGGCTTCGGTACCAATCTGATCTGTTCGCGCCACAGATCGAAGCTGACGAAAACAACGATGCGCAATTGCACTGCGCGAGGGAGCATTGCAGTTTAACACGAGGCGTGATCAGTGGCGAATATAGCATAGCGCTCTCGTGCAGTGACCAGCGAAGCTGATATGTCCACGTGGGCGCGGCTTCGGTACCAACCTGATCTGTTCGCGCCACAGATGGAAGCTAACGAAAACAACGATGCGCAATTGCACTGCGCGAGGGAGCATTGCAGTTTAACACGAGGCGTGATCAGTGGCGAATATAGCATAGCGCTCTCGTGCAGTGACCAGCGAAGCTGATATGTCCACGTAGGCGCGGCTTCGGTACCAACCTGATCATTTCGCGCCACAGATGGAAGCTAACGAAAACAACGATGCGCAATTGCACTGCGCGAGGGAGCATTGCAGTTTAACACGAGGCGTGATCAGTGGCGAATATAGCATAGCGCTCTCGTGCAGTGACCAGCGCAGCTAATATGTCCACGTAGCCGCGGCTTCGGTACCAATCTGATCTGTTCGCGCCACAGATGGAAGCTGACGAAAACAACGATGCGCAATTGCACTGCGCGAGGGAGCATTGCAGTTAAACACGAGGCGTGATCTGTGGCGAATATAGCATAGCGCTCTCGTGCAGTGACCAGCGAAGCTGATATGTCCACGTAGCCGCGGCTTCGGTACCAATCTGATCTGTTCGCGCCACAGATGGAAGATGACGAAAACAACGATGCGCAATTGCACTGCGCGAGGGAGCATTTCAGTTTAACACGAGGCGTGATCAGTGGCGAATATAGCATAGCGTGCTCGTGCAGTGACCAGCGAAGCTGATATGTCCACGTAGGCGCGGCTTCGGTACCAACCTGATCTGTTCGCGCCACAGATGGAAGCTAACGAAAACAACGATGCGCAATTGCACTGCGCGAGGGAGCATTGCAGTTTAACACGAGGCGTGATCAGTGGCGAATATAGCATACCGCTCTCGTGCAGTGACCAGCGAAGCTGATATGTCCACGTAGACGCGGCTTCGGTACCAATCTGATCTGTTCGCGCCACAGATGGAAGCTGACGAAAACAACGATGCGCAATTGCACTGCGCGAGGGAGCATTGCAGTTTAAAACGAGGCGTGATCAGTGGCGAATATAGCATAGCGCTCTCGTGCAGTGAGCACCGAAGCTGATATGTCCACGTAGCCGCGGCTTCGGTACCAATCTGATCTGTTCGCGCCACAGATGGAAGCTGACGAAAACAACGATGCGCAATTGCACTGCGCGAGGGAGCATTGCAGTTTAAAACGAGGCGTGATCAGTGGCGAATATAGCATAGCGCTCTCGTGCAGTGACCAGCGAAGCTGATATGTCCACGTAGCCGCGGCTTCGGTACCAACCTGATCTGTTCGCGCCACAGATGGAAGCTGACGAAAACAACGATGCGCAATTGCACTGCGCGAGAGTGCGTTGCAGTTTCACACGAGGCGTGATCAGTGGCGAATATAGCATAGCGCTCTCGTGCAGTGACCATCGAAGCAGATATGTCCAAGTAGCCGCGGCTTCGGTACCAATCTGATCTGTTCGCGCCACAGATGGAAGCTGACGAAAACAACGATGCGCAATTGAACTGCGCGAGAGTGCATTGCAGTTTAACACGAGGCGTGATCAGTGGCGAATATAGCATAGCGCTCTCGTGCAGTGACCAGCGAAGCTGATATGTCCGCGTAGGCACGGCTTCGGTACAAATCTGATCTGTTCGCGCCACAGATGGAAGCTGACGAAAACAACGATGCGCAATTGCACTGCGCGAGGGAGCATTGCAGTTTAACACGAGGCGTGATCAGTGGCGAATATAGCATAGCGCTCTCGTGCAGTGACCAGCGCAGCTAATATGTCCACGTAGCCGCGGCTTCGGTACCAATCTGATCTGTTCGCGCCACAGATGGAAGCTGACGAAAACAACGATGCGCAATTGCACTGCGCGAGGGAGCATTGCAGTTAAACACGAGGCGTGATCTGTGGCGAATATAGCATAGCGCTCTCGTGCAGTGACCAGCGAAGCTGATATGTCCACGTAGCCGCGGCTTCGGTACCAATCTGATCTGTTCGCGCCACAGATGGAAGATGACGAAAACAACGATGCGCAATTGCACTGCGCGAGGGAGCATTTCAGTTTAACACGAGGCGTGATCAGTGGCGAATATAGCATAGCGTGCTCGTGCAGTGACCAGCGAAGCTGATATGTCCACGTAGGCGCGGCTTCGGTACCAACCTGATCTGTTCGCGCCACAGATGGAAGCTAACGAAAACAACGATGCGCAATTGCACTGCGCGAGGGAGCATTGCAGTTTAACACGAGGCGTGATCAGTGGCGAATATAGCATACCGCTCTCGTGCAGTGACCAGCGAAGCTGATATGTCCACGTAGACGCGGCTTCGGTACCAATCTGATCTGTTCGCGCCACAGATGGAAGCTGACGAAAACAACGATGCGCAATTGCACTGCGCGAGGGAGCATTGCAGTTTAAAACGAGGCGTGATCAGTGGCGAATATAGCATAGCGCTCTCGTGCAGTGAGCACCGAAGCTGATATGTCCACGTAGCCGCGGCTTCGGTACCAATCTGATCTGTTCGCGCCACAGATGGAAGCTGACGAAAACAACGATGCGCAATTGCACTGCGCGAGGGAGCATTGCAGTTTAAAACGAGGCGTGATCAGTGGCGAATATAGCATAGCGCTCTCGTGCAGTGACCAGCGAAGCTGATATGTCCACGTAGCCGCGGCTTCGGTACCAACCTGATCTGTTCGCGCCACAGATGGAAGCTGACGAAAACAACGATGCGCAATTGCACTGCGCGAGAGTGCGTTGCAGTTTCACACGAGGCGTGATCAGTGGCGAATATAGCATAGCGCTCTCGTGCAGTGACCATCGAAGCAGATATGTCCAAGTAGCCGCGGCTTCGGTACCAATCTGATCTGTTCGCGCCACAGATGGAAGCTGACGAAAACAACGATGCGCAATTGAACTGCGCGAGAGTGCATTGCAGTTTAACACGAGGCGTGATCAGTGGCGAATATAGCATAGCGCTCTCGTGCAGTGAGCAGCGAAGCAGATATGTCCACGTAGACGCGGCTTCGGTACCAACCTGATCTGTTCGCGCCACAGATGGAAGCTAACGAAAACAACGATGCGCAATTGCACTGCGCGAGGGAGCATTGCAGTTTAACACGAGGCGTGATCAGTGGCGAATATAGCATAGCGCTCTCGTGCAGTGAGCAGCGAAGCAGATATGTCCACGTAGACGCGGCTTCGGTACCAACCTGATCTGTTCGCGCCACAGATGGAAGCTGACGAAAACAACGATGCGCAATTGCACTGCGCGAGAGTGCAATGCAGTTTAACACGAGGCGTGATCAGTGGCGAATATAGCATAGCGCTCTCGTGCAGTGACCAGCGAAGCTGATATGTCCACGTAGGCGCGGCTTCGGTACCAACCTGATCTGTTCGCGCCACAGATGGAAGCTGACGAAAACAACGATGCGCAATTGCACTGCGCGAGGGAGCATTGCAGTTTAACACGAGGCGTGATCAGTGGCGAATATAGCATAGCGCTCTCGTGCAGTGAGCAGCGAAGCAGATATGTCCACGTAGCCGCGGCTTCGGTACCAACCTGATCTGTTCGCGCCACAGATGGAAGCTGACGAAAACAACGATGCGCAATTGCACTGCGCGAGAGTGCGTTGCAGTTTCACACGAGGCGTGATCAGTGGCGAATATAGCATAGCGCTCTCGTGCAGTGACCATCGAAGCAGATATGTCCACGTAGCCGCGGCTTCGGTACCAATCTGATCTGTTCGCGCCACAGATGGAAGCCGACGAAAACAACGATGCGCAATTGCACCACGCGAGGGAGCATTGCAGTTTAACACGAGGCGTGATCAGTGGCGAATATAGCATAGCGCTCTCGTGCAGTGACTAGCGAAGCTGATATGTCCACGTAGCCGCGGCTTCGGTACCAACCTGATCTGTTCGCGCCACAGATGGAAGCTGACGAAAACAACGATGCGCAATTGCACTGCGCGAGAGTGCATTGCAGTTTATCACGAGGCGTGATCAGTGGCGAATATAGCATAGCGCTCTCGTGCAGTGACCAGAGAAGCTGATATGTCCACGTAGCCGCGGCTTCGGTACCAATCTGATCTGTTCGCGCCACAGATGGAAGCTGACGAAAACAACGATGCGCAATTGCACTGCGCGAGGGAGCATTGCAGTTTAACACGAGGCGTGATATGTGGCGAATATAGCATAGCGCTCTCGTGCAGTGACCAGCGAAGCTGATATGTCCACGTAGCCGCGGCTTCGGTACCAACCTGATCTGTTCGCGCCACAGATGGAAGCTGACGAAAACAACGATGCGCAATTGCACTGCGCGAGGGAGCATTGCAGTTTAACACGAGGCGTGATCAGTGGCGAATATAGCATAGCGCTCTCGTGCAGTGAGCAGCGAAGCAGATATGTCCACGTAGCCGCGGCTTCGGTACCAACCTGATCTGTTCGCGCCACAGATGGAAGCTGACGAAAACAACGATGCGCAATTGCACTGCGCGAGGGAGCATTGCAGTTTAACACGAGGCGTGATCAGTAGCGAATATAGCATAGCGCTCTCGTGCAGTGACCAGCGAAGCTGATATGTCCACGTTGGCGCGGCTTCGGTACCAATGTGATCTGTTCGCGCCACAGATGGAAGCTGGCGAAAACAACGATGCGCAATTGCACTGCGCGAGGGAGCATTGCAGTTTAAAACGAGGTGTGATATGTGGCGAATATAGCATAGCGCTCTCGTGCAGTGACCAGCGAAGCTGATATGTCCACGTAGCCGCGGCTTCGGTACCAACCTGATCTGTTCGCGCCACAGATGGAAGCTGACGAAAACAACGATGCGCAATTGCACTGCGCGAGGGAGCATTGCAGTTTAACACGAGGCGTGATCAGTGGCGAATATAGCATAGCGCTCTCGTGCAGTGACTAGCGAAGGTGATATGTCCACGTAGCCGGGGCTTCGGTACCAATCTGATCTGTTCGCGCCACAGATGGAAGCTGACGAAAACAACGATGCGCAATTGCACTGTGCGAGGGAGCATTGCAGTTTAAAACGAGGCGTGATCAGTGGCGAATAGAGCATAGCGCTCTCGTGCAGTGACCAGCGAAGCTGATATGTCCACGTAGCCGCGGCTTCGGTACCAATCTGATCTGTTCGCGCCACAGATGGAAGCTGACGAAAACAACGATGCGCAATTGCACTGCGCGAGGGAGCATTGCAGTTTAACACGAGGCGTGATCAGTGGCGAATATAGCATAGCGCTCTCGTGCAGTGACCAGCGAAGCTGATATGTCCACGTAGGCGCGGCTTCGGTACCAATGTGATCTGTTCGCGCCACAGATGGAAGCTGACGAAAACAACGATGCGCAATTGCACTGCGCGAGGGAGCATTGCAGTTTAAAACGAGGCGTGATCAGTGGCGAATATAGCATAGCGCTCTCGTGCAGTGACCAGCGAAGCTGATATGTCCACGTTGGCGCGGCTTCGGTACCAATGTGATCTGTTCGCGCCACAGATGGAAGCTGGCGAAAACAACGATGCGCAATTGCACTGCGCGAGGGAGCATTGCAGTTTAAAACGAGGCGTGATCAGTGGCGAATATAGCATAGCGCTCTCGTGCAGTGACCAGCGAAGCTGATATGTCCACGTAGGCGCGGCTTCGGTACCAACCTGATCTGTTCGCGCCACAGATGGAAGCTGACGAAAACAACGATGCGCAATTGCACTGCGCGAGGGAGCATTGCAGTTTAACACGAGGCGTGATCAGTGGCGAATATAGCATAGCGCTCTCGTGCAGTGAGCAGCGAAGCAGATATGTCCACGTAGCCGCGGCTTCGGTACCAACCTGATCTGTTCGCGCCACAGATGGAAGCTGACGAAAACAACGATGCGCAATTGCACTGCGCGAGAGTGCGTTGCAGTTTCACACGAGGCGTGATCAGTGGCGAATATAGCATAGCGCTCTCGTGCAGTGACCATCGAAGCAGATATGTCCACGTAGCCGCGGCTTCGGTACCAATCTGATCTGTTCGCGCCACAGATGGAAGCCGACGAAAACAACGATGCGCAATTGCACCACGCGAGGGAGCATTGCAGTTTAACACGAGGCGTGATCAGTGGCGAATATAGCATAGCGCTCTCGTGCAGTGACTAGCGAAGCTGATATGTCCACGTAGCCGCGGCTTCGGTACCAACCTGATCTGTTCGCGCCACAGATGGAAGCTGACGAAAACAACGATGCGCAATTGCACTGCGCGAGGGAGCATTGCAGTTTAACACGAGGCGTGATCAGTGGCGAATATAGCATAGCGCTCTCGTGCAGTGAGCAGCGAAGCAGATATGTCCACGTAGCCGCGGCTTCGGTACCAACCTGATCTGTTCGCGCCACAGATGGAAGCTGACGAAAACAACGATGCGCAATTGCACTGCGCGAGGGAGCATTGCAGTTTAACACGAGGCGTGATCAGTAGCGAATATAGCATAGCGCTCTCGTGCAGTGACCAGCGAAGCTGATATGTCCACGTTGGCGCGGCTTCGGTACCAATGTGATCTGTTCGCGCCACAGATGGAAGCTGGCGAAAACAACGATGCGCAATTGCACTGCGCGAGGGAGCATTGCAGTTTAAAACGAGGTGTGATATGTGGCGAATATAGCATAGCGCTCTCGTGCAGTGACCAGCGAAGCTGATATGTCCACGTAGCCGCGGCTTCGGTACCAACCTGATCTGTTCGCGCTACAGATGGAAGCTGACGAAAACAACGATGCGCAATTGCACTGCGCGAGGGAGCATTGCAGTTTAACACGAGGCGTGATCAGTGGCGAATATAGCATAGCGCTCTCGTGCAGTGACTAGCGAAGGTAATATGTCCACGTAGCCGGGGCTTCGGTACCAATCTGATCTGTTCGCGCCACAGATGGAAGCTGACGAAAACAACGATGCGCAATTGCACTGCGCGAGGGAGCATTGCAGTTTAAAACGAGGCGTGATCAGTGGCGAATAGAGCATAGCGCTCTCGTGCAGTGACCAGCGAAGCTGATATGTCCACGTAGCCGCGGCTTCGGTACCAATCTGATCTGTTCGCGCCACAGATGGAAGCTGACGAAAACAACGATGCGCAATTGCACTGCGCGAGGGAGCATTGCAGTTTAACACGAGGCGTGATCAGTGGCGAATATAGCATAGCGCTCTCGTGCAGTGACCAGCGAAGCTGATATGTCCACGTAGGCGCGGCTTCGGTACCAATGTGATCTGTTCGCGCCACAGATGGAAGCTGACGAAAACAACGATGCGCAATTGCACTGCGCGAGGGAGCATTGCAGTTTAAAACGAGGCGTGATCAGTGGCGAATATAGCATAGCGCTCTCGTGCAGTGACCAGCGAAGCTGATATGTCCACGTTGGCGCGGCTTCGGTACCAATGTGATCTGTTCGCGCCACAGATGGAAGCTGGCGAAAACAACGATGCGCAATTGCACTGCGCGAGGGAGCATTGCAGTTTAAAACGAGGCGTGATCAGTGGCGAATATAGCATAGCGCTCTCGTGCAGTGACCAGCGAAGCTGATATGTCCACGTAGCTGCGGCTTCGGTACCAATCTGATCTGTTCGCGCCACAGATGGAAGCTGACGAAAACAACGATGCGCAATTGCACTGCGCGAGGGAGCATTGCAGTTTAAAACGAGGCGTGATCAGTGGCGAATATAGCATAGCGCTCTCGTGCAGTGACCAGCGAAGCTGATATGTCCACGTAGCCGCGGCTTCGGTACCAATCTGATCATTTCGCGCCACATATGGAAGCTGACGAAAACAACGATACGCAATTGCACTGCGCGAGGGAGCATTGCAGTTTAAAACGAGGCGTGATCAGTGGCGAATATAGCATAGCGCTCTCGTGCAGTGACCAGCGAAGCTGATATGTCCACGTAGCCGCGGCTTCGGTACCAATTTGATCTGTTCGCGCCACAGATGGAAGCTGACGAAAACAACGATGCGAAATTGCACTGCGCGAGGGAGCATTGCAGTTTAAAACGAGGCGTGATCAGTGGCGAATATAGCATAGCGCCCTCGTGCAGTGACCAGCGAAGCTGATATGTCCACGTAGCCGCGGCTTCGGTACCAATCTGATCTGTTCGCGCCACAGATGAAAGCTGACGAAAACAACGATGCGCAATTGCACTGCGCGAGGGAGCATTGCAGTTTAACACGAGGCGTGATCTGTGGCGAATATAGCATAGCGCTCTCGTGCAGTGACCAGCGAAGCTGATATGTCCACGTAGGCGCGGCTTCGGTACCAATCTGATCTGTTCGCGCCACAGATGGAAGCTGACGAAAACAACGATGCGCAATTGCACTGCGCGAGAGTGCATTGCAGTTTAACACGAGGCGTGATCAGTGGCGAATATAGCATAGCGCTCTCGTGCAGTGACCATCGGAGCAGATATGTCCACGTAGCCGCGGCTTCGGTACCAATCTGATCTGTTCGCGCCACAGATGGAAGCCGACGAAAACAACGATGCGCAATTGCACTACGCGAGGGAGCATTGCAGTTTAACACGAGGCGTGATCAGTGGCGAATATAGCATAGCGCTCTCGTGCAGTGACCAGCGAAGCTGATATGTCCACGTAGCCGCGGCTTCGGTACCAATCTGATCTGTTCGCGCCACAGATGGAAGCTGACGAAAACAACGATGCGCAATTGCACTGCGCGAGGGAGCATTGCAGTTTAACACGAGGCGTGATCAGTGGCGAATATAGCATAGCGCTCTCGTGCTGTGACCACCGAAGCTGATATGTCCACGTAGGCGCGGCTTCGGTACCAATGTGATCTGTTCGCGCCACAGATGGAAGCTGACGAAAACAACGATGCGCAATTGCACTGCGCGAGGGAGCATTGCAGTTTAAAACGAGGCGTGATCAGTGGCGAATATAGCATAGCGCTCTCGTGCAGTGACCAGCGAAGCTGATATGTCCACGTTGGCCGGCTTCGGTACCAATCTGATCTGTTCGCGCCACAGATGGAAGCTGACGAAAACAACGATGCGCAATTGCACTGCGCGAGGGAGCATTGTAGTTTAAAACGAGGCGTGATCAGTGGCGAATATAGCATAGCGCTCTCGTGCAGTGACCAGCGAAGCTGATATGTCCACGTAGCCGCGGCTTCGGTACCAATCTGATCTGTTCGCGCCACAGATGGAAGCTGACGAAAACAACGATGCGCAATTGCACTGCGCGAGGGAGCATTGCAGTTTAAAACGAGGCGTGATCAGTGGCGAATATAGCATAGCGCTCTCGTGCAGTGACCATCGAAGCAGATATGTCCACGTAGCCGCGGCTTCGGTACCAATCTGATCTGTTCGCGCCACAGATGGAAGCCGACGAAAACAACGATGCGCAATTGCACCACGCGAGGGAGCATTGCAGTTTAACACGAGGCGTGATCAGTGGCGAATATAGCATAGCGCTCTCGTGCAGTGACTAGCGAAGCTGATATGTCCACGTAGCCGCGGCTTCGGTACCAACCTGATCTGTTCGCGCCACAGATGGAAGCTGACGAAAACAACGATGCGCAATTGCACTGCGCGAGAGTGCATTGCAGTTTAACACGAGGCGTGATCAGTGGCGAATATAGCATAGCGCTCTCGTGCAGTGACCAGAGAAGCTGATATGTCCACGTAGCCGCGGCTTCGGTACCAATCTGATCTGTTCGCGCCACAGATGGAAGCTGACGAAAACAACGATGCGCAATTGCACTGCGCGAGGGAGCATTGCAGTTTAACACGAGGCGTGATATGTGGCGAATATAGCATAGCGCTCTCGTGCAGTGACCAGCGAAGCTGATATGTCCACGTAGCCGCGGCTTCGGTACCAACCTGATCTGTTCGCGCCACAGATGGAAGCTGACGAAAACAACGATGCGCAATTGCACTGCGCGAGGGAGCATTGCAGTTTAACACGAGGCGTGATCAGTGGCGAATATAGCATAGCGCTCTCGTGCAGTGAGCAGCGAAGCAGATATGTCCACGTAGCCGCGGCTTCGGTACCAACCTGATCTGTTCGCGCCACAGATGGAAGCTGACGAAAACAACGATGCGCAATTGCACTGCGCGAGGGAGCATTGCAGTTTAACACGAGGCGTGATCAGTAGCGAATATAGCATAGCGCTCTCGTGCAGTGACCAGCGAAGCTGATATGTCCACGTTGGCGCGGCTTCGGTACCAATGTGATCTGTTCGCGCCACAGATGGAAGCTGGCGAAAACAACGATGCGCAATTGCACTGCGCGAGGGAGCATTGCAGTTTAAAACGAGGTGTGATATGTGGCGAATATAGCATAGCGCTCTCGTGCAGTGACCAGCGAAGCTGATATGTCCACGTAGCCGCGGCTTCGGTACCAACCTGATCTGTTCGCGCTACAGATGGAAGCTGACGAAAACAACGATGCGCAATTGCACTGCGCGAGGGAGCATTGCAGTTTAACACGAGGCGTGATCAGTGGCGAATATAGCATAGCGCTCTCGTGCAGTGACTAGCGAAGGTGATATGTCCACGTAGCCGGGGCTTCGGTACCAATCTGATCTGTTCGCGCCACAGATGGAAGCTGACGAAAACAACGATGCGCAATTGCACTGCGCGAGGGAGCATTGCAGTTTAAAACGAGGCGTGATCAGTGGCGAATAGAGCATAGCGCTCTCGTGCAGTGACCAGCGAAGCTGATATGTCCACGTAGCCGCGGCTTCGGTACCAATCTGATCTGTTCGCGCCACAGATGGAAGCTGACGAAAACAACGATGCGCAATTGCACTGCGCGAGGGAGCATTGCAGTTTAACACGAGGCGTGATCAGTGGCGAATATAGCATAGCGCTCTCGTGCAGTGACCAGCGAAGCTGATATGTCCACGTAGGCGCGGCTTCGGTACCAATGTGATCTGTTCGCGCCACAGATGGAAGCTGACGAAAACAACGATGCGCAATTGCACTGCGCGAGGGAGCATTGCAGTTTAAAACGAGGCGTGATCAGTGGCGAATATAGCATAGCGCTCTCGTGCAGTGACCAGCGAAGCTGATATGTCCACGTTGGCGCGGCTTCGGTACCAATGTGATCTGTTCGCGCCACAGATGGAAGCTGGCGAAAACAACGATGCGCAATTGCACTGCGCGAGGGAGCATTGCAGTTTAAAACGAGGCGTGATCAGTGGCGAATATAGCATAGCGCTCTCGTGCAGTGACCAGCGAAGCTGATATGTCCACGTAGCTGCGGCTTCGGTACCAATCTGATCTGTTCGCGCCACAGATGGAAGCTGACGAAAACAACGATGCGCAATTGCACTGCGCGAGGGAGCATTGCAGTTTAAAACGAGGCGTGATCAGTGGCGAATATAGCATAGCGCTCTCGTGCAGTGACCAGCGAAGCTGATATGTCCACGTAGCCGCGGCTTCGGTACCAATCTGATCATTTCGCGCCACATATGGAAGCTGACGAAAACAACGATACGCAATTGCACTGCGCGAGGGAGCATTGCAGTTTAAAACGAGGCGTGATCAGTGGCGAATATAGCATAGCGCGCTCGTGCAGTGACCAGCGAAGCTGATATGTCCACGTAGCCGCGGCTTCGGTACCAATTTGATCTGTTCGCGCCACAGATGGAAGCTGACGAAAACAACGATGCGAAATTGCACTGCGCGAGGGAGCATTGCAGTTTAAAACGAGGCGTGATCAGTGGCGAATATAGCATAGCGCCCTCGTGCAGTGACCAGCGAAGCTGATATGTCCACGTAGCCGCGGCTTCGGTACCAATCTGATCTGTTCGCGCCACAGATGAAAGCTGACGAAAACAACGATGCGCAATTGCACTGCGCGAGGGAGCATTGCAGTTTAACACGAGGCGTGATCTGTGGCGAATATAGCATAGCGCTCTCGTGCAGTGACCAGCGAAGCTGATATGTCCACGTAGGCGCGGCTTCGGTACCAATCTGATCTGTTCGCGCCACAGATGGAAGCTGACGAAAACAACGATGCGCAATTGCACTGCGCGAGAGTGCATTGCAGTTTAACACGAGGCGTGATCAGTGGCGAATATAGCATAGCGCTCTCGTGCAGTGACCATCGGAGCAGATATGTCCACGTAGCCGCGGCTTCGGTACCAATCTGATCTGTTCGCGCCACAGATGGAAGCCGACGAAAACAACGATGCGCAATTGCACTACGCGAGGGAGCATTGCAGTTTAACACGAGGCGTGATCAGTGGCGAATATAGCATAGCGCTCTCGTGCAGTGACCAGCGAAGCTGATATGTCCACGTAGCCGCGGCTTCGGTACCAATCTGATCTGTTCGCGCCACAGATGGAAGCTGACGAAAACAACGATGCGCAATTGCACTGCGCGAGGGAGCATTGCAGTTTAACACGAGGCGTGATCAGTGGCGAATATAGCATAGCGCTCTCGTGCTGTGACCACCGAAGCTGATATGTCCACGTAGGCGCGGCTTCGGTACCAATGTGATCTGTTCGCGCCACAGATGGAAGCTGACGAAAACAACGATGCGCAATTGCACTGCGCGAGGGAGCATTGCAGTTTAAAACGAGGCGTGATCAGTGGCGAATATAGCATAGCGCTCTCGTGCAGTGACCAGCGAAGCTGATATGTCCACGTTGGCCGGCTTCGGTACCAATCTGATCTGTTCGCGCCACAGATGGAAGCTGACGAAAACAACGATGCGCAATTGCACTGCGCGAGGGAGCATTGTAGTTTAAAACGAGGCGTGATCAGTGGCGAATATAGCATAGCGCTCTCGTGCAGTGACCAGCGAAGCTGATATGTCCACGTAGCCGCGGCTTCGGTACCAATCTGATCTGTTCGCGCCACAGATGGAAGCTGACGAAAACAACGATGCGCAATTGCACTGCGCGAGGGAGCATTGCAGTTTAAAACGAGGCGTGATCAGTGGCGAATATAGCACAGCGCCCTCGTGCAGTGACCAGCGAAGCTGATACGTCCACGTAGCCGCGGCTTCGGTACCAATCTGATCTGTTCGCGCCCCAGATGGAAGCTGACGAAAACAACGATGCGCAATTGAACTGCGCGAGAGTGCATTGCAGTTTAACACGAGGCGTGATCAGTGGCGAATATAGCATAGCGCTCTCGTGCAGTGACCAGCGAAGCTGATATGTCCGCGTAGGCACGGCTTCGGTACCAATCTGATCTGTTCGCGCCACAGATGGAAGCTGACGAAAACAACGATACGCAATTGCACTGCGCGAGAGTGCGTTGCAGTTTCACACGAGGCGTGATCAGTGGCGAATATAGGATAGCGCTCCTGTGCAGTGACCAGCGAAGCTGATATGTCAACGTAGCCGCGGCTTCGGTACCAATCTGATCTGTTCGCGCCACAGATGGAAGCTGACGAAAACAACGATGCGCAATTGCACTGCGCGAGGGAGCATTGCAGTTTAACACGAGTTGTGATAAGTGGCGAATATAGCATAGCGCTCTCGTGCAGTGACCAGCGAAGCTGATATGTCCACGTAGGCGCGGCTTCGGTACCAACCTGATCTGTTCGCGCCACAGAAGGAAGCTGACGAAAACAACGATGCGCAATTGCACTGCGCGAGGGAGCATTGCAGTTTAACACGAGGCGTGATCAGTGGCGAATATAGCATAGCGCTCTCGTGCAGTGAGCAGCGAAGCAGATATGTCCACGTAGCCGCGGCTTCTGTACCAACCTGATCTGTTCGCGCCACAGATGGAAGCTGACGAAAACAACGATGCGCAATTGCACTGAGCGAGAGTGCAATGCAGTTTAACACGAGGCGTGATCAGTGGCGAATATAGCATAGCGCTCTCGTGCAGTGACCAGCGAAGCTGATATGTCCACGTAGGCGCGGCTTCGGTACCAACCTGATCTGTTCGCGCCACAGATGGAAGCTGACGAAAACAACGATGCGCAATAGCACTGCGCGAGGGAGCATTGCAGTTTAACACGAGGCGTGATCAGTGGCGAATATAGCATAGCGCTCTCGTGCAGTGAGCAGCGAAGCAGATATGTCCACGTAGCCGCGGCTTCGGTACCAACCTGATCTGTTCGCGCCACAGATGGAAGCTGACGAAAACAACGATGCGCAATTGAACTGCGCGAGAGTGCATTGCAGTTTAACACGAGGCGTGATCAGTGGCGAATATAAAATAGCGCTCTCGTGCAGTGACCAGCGAAGCTGATATGTCCGCGTAGGCACGGCTTCGGTACCAATCTGATCTGTTCGCGCCACAGATGGAAGCTGACGAAAACAACGATACGCAATTGCACTGCGCGAGAGTGCGTTGCAGTTTCACACGAGGCGTGATCAGTGGCGAATATAGGATAGCGCTCCTGTGCAGTGACCAGCGAAGCTGATATGTCAACGTAGCCGCGGCTTCGGTACCAATCTGATCTGTTCGCGCCACAGATGGAAGCTGACGAAAACAACGATGCGCAATTGCACTGCGCGAGGGAGCATTGCAGTTTAACACGAGGCGTGATCAGTGGCGAATATAGCATAGCGCTCTCGTGCAGTGAGCAGCGAAGCAGATATGTCCACGTAGACGCGGCTTCGGTACCAACCTGATCTGTTCGCGCCACAGATGGAAGCTAACGAAAACAACGATGCGCAATTGCACTGCGCGAGGGAGCATTGCAGTTTAACACGAGGCGTGATCAGTGGCGAATATAGCATAGCGCTCTCGTGCAGTGAGCAGCGAAGCAGATATGTCCACGTAGACGCGGCTTCGGTACCAACCTGATCTGTTCGCGCCACAGATGGAAGCTGACGAAAACAACGATGCGCAATTGCACTGCGCGAGAGTGCAATGCAGTTTAACACGAGGCGTGATCAGTGGCGAATATAGCATAGCGCTCTCGTGCAGTGACCAGCGAAGCTGATATGTCCACGTAGGCGCGGCTTCGGTACCAACCTGATCTGTTCGCGCCACAGATGGAAGCTGACGAAAACAACGATGCGCAATTGCACTGCGCGAGGGAGCATTGCAGTTTAACACGAGGCGTGATCAGTGGCGAATATAGCATAGCGCTCTCGTGCAGTGAGCAGCGAAGCAGATATGTCCACGTAGCCGCGGCTTCGGTACCAACCTGATCTGTTCGCGCCACAGATGGAAGCTGACGAAAACAACGATGCGCAATTGCACTGCGCGAGAGTGCGTTGCAGTTTCACACGAGGCGTGATCAGTGGCGAATATAGCATAGCGCTCTCGTGCAGTGACCATCGAAGCAGATATGTCCACGTAGCCGCGGCTTCGGTACCAATCTGATCTGTTCGCGCCACAGATGGAAGCCGACGAAAACAACGATGCGCAATTGCACCACGCGAGGGAGCATTGCAGTTTAACACGAGGCGTGATCAGTGGCGAATATAGCATAGCGCTCTCGTGCAGTGACTAGCGAAGCTGATATGTCCACGTAGCCGCGGCTTCGGTGCCAACCTGATCTGTTCGCGCCACAGATGGAAGCTGACGAAAACAACGATGCGCAATTGCACTGCGCGAGAGTGCATTGCAGTTTAACACAAGGCGTGATCAGTGGCGAATATAGCATAGCGCTCTCGTGCAGTGACCAGAGAAGCTGATATGTCCACGTAGCCGCGGCTTCGGTACCAATCTGATCTGTTCGCGCCACAGATGGAAGCTGACGAAAACAACGATGCGCAATTGCACTGCGCGAGGGAGCATTGCAGTTTAACACGAGGCGTGATATGTGGCGAATATAGCATAGCGCTCTCGTGCAGTGACCAGCGAAGCTGATATGTCCACGTAGCCGCGGCTTCGGTACCAACCTGATCTGTTCGCGCCACAGATGGAAGCTGACGAAAACAACGATGCGCAATTGCACTGCGCGAGGGAGCATTGCAGTTTAACACGAGGCGTGATCAGTGGCGAATATAGCATAGCGCTCTCGTGCAGTGAGCAGCGAAGCAGATATGTCCACGTAGCCGCGGCTTCGGTACCAACCTGATCTGTTCGCGCCACAGATGGAAGCTGACGAAAACAACGATGCGCAATTGCACTGCGCGAGGGAGCATTGCAGTTTAACACGAGGCGTGATCAGTAGCGAATATAGCATAGCGCTCTCGTGCAGTGACCAGCGAAGCTGATATGTCCACGTTGGCGCGGCTTCGGTACCAATGTGATCTGTTCGCGCCACAGATGGAAGCTGGCGAAAACAACGATGCGCAATTGCACTGCGCGAGGGAGCATTGCAGTTTAAAACGAGGTGTGATATGTGGCGAATATAGCATAGCGCTCTCGTGCAGTGACCAGCGAAGCTGATATGTCCACGTAGCCGCGGCTTCGGTACCAAGCTGATCTGTTCGCGCCACAGATGGAAGCTGACGAAAACAACGATGCGCAATTGCACTGCGCGAGGGAGCATTGCAGTTTAACACGAGGCGTGATCAGTGGCGAATATAGCATAGCGCTCTCGTGCAGTGACTAGCGAAGGTGATATGTCCACGTAGCCGGGGCTTCGGTACCAATCTGATCTGTTCGCGCCACAGATGGAAGCTGACGAAAACAACGATGCGCAATTGCACTGCGCGAGGGAGCATTGCAGTTTAACACGAGGCGTGATCAGTGGCGAATATAGCATAGCGCTCTCGTGCAGTGACCAGCGAAGCTGATATGTCCACGTAGGCGCGGCTTCGGTACCAATGTGATCTGTTCGCGCCACAGATGGAAGCTGACGAAAACAACGATGCGCAATTGCACTGCGCGAGGGAGCATTGCAGTTTAAAACGAGGCGTGATCAGTGGCGAATATAGCATAGCGCTCTCGTGCAGTGACCAGCGAAGCTGATATGTCCACGTTGGCGCGGCTTCGGTACCAATGTGATCTGTTCGCGCCACAGATGGAAGCTGGCGAAAACAACGATGCGCAATTGCACTGCGCGAGGGAGCATTGCAGTTTAAAACGAGGCGTGATCAGTGGCGAATATAGCATAGCGCTCTCGTGCAGTGACCAGCGAAGCTGATATGTCCACGTAGCTGCGGCTTCGGTACCAATCTGATCTGTTCGCGCCACAGATGGAAGCTGGCGAAAACAACGATGCGCAATTGCACTGCGCGAGGGAGCATTGCAGTTTAAAACGAGGCGTGATCAGTGGCGAATATAGCATAGCGCTCTCGTGCAGTGACCAGCGAAGCTGATATGTCCACGTAGCTGCGGCTTCGGTACCAATCTGATCTGTTCGCGCCACAGATGGAAGCTGACGAAAACAACGATGCGCAATTGCACTGCGCGAGGGAGCATTGCAGTTTAAAACGAGGCGTGATCAGTGGCGAATATAGCATAGCGCTCTCGTGCAGTGACCAGCGAAGCTGATATGCCCACGTAGCCGCGGCTTCGGTACCAATCTGATCATTTCGCGCCACATATGGAAGCTGACGAAAACAACGATACGCAATTGCACTGCGCGAGGGAGCATTGCAGTTTAAAACGAGGCGTGATCAGTGGCGAATATAGCATAGCGCTCTCGTGCAGTGACCAGCGAAGCTGATATGTCCACGTAGCCGCGGCTTCGGTACCAATTTGATCTGTTCGCGCCACAGATGGAAGCTGACGAAAACAACGATGCGCAATTGCACTGCGTTAGAGTGCATTGCAGTTTAACACGAGGCGTGATCAGTGGCGAATATAGCATAGCGCTCTCGTGCAGTGACCAGCGAAGCGGATATGTCCACGTAGCCGCGGCTTCGGTACCAATCTGATCGGTTCGCGCCACAGATGGAAGCTGACGAAAACAACGATGTGCAATTGCACTGCGCGAGAGTGCATTGCAGTTTAACACGAGGCGTGATCAGTGGCGAATATAGCATAGCACTCTCGTGCAGTGACCAGCGAAGCTGATATGTCCACGTAGGCGCGGCTTCGGTACCAATGTGATCTGTTTGCGCCACAGATGGAAGCTGACGAAAACAACGATGCGCAATTGCACTGCGCGAGAGTGCATTGCAGTTTAACACGAGGCGTGATCAGTGGCGAATATAGCATAGCACTCTCGTGCAGTGACCAGCGAAGCTGATATGTCCACGTAGGCGCGGCTTCGGTACC
The DNA here is from genome assembly GCF_052857255.1 of Amblyomma americanum. Taxonomy (NCBI): domain Eukaryota; kingdom Metazoa; phylum Arthropoda; class Arachnida; order Ixodida; family Ixodidae; genus Amblyomma; species Amblyomma americanum. Next base: position 1,117,139 of record NW_027526494.1, read on the forward strand.
AATGTGATCTGTTCGCGCCACAGATGGAAGCTGGCGAAAACAACGATGCGCAATTGCACTGCGCGAGGGAGCATTGCAGTTTAAAACGAGGCGTGATCAGTGGCGAATATAGCATAGCGCTCTCGTGCAGTGACCAGCGAAGCTGATATGTCCACGTACCCGCGGCTTCGGTACCAATCTGATCTGTTCGCGCCACAGATGGAAGCTGACGAAAACAACGATGCGCAATTGCACTGCGCGAGGGAGCATTGCAGTTTAAAACGAGGCGTGATCAGTGGCGAATATAGCATAGCGCTCTCGTGCAGTGACCAGCGAAGCTGATATGTCCACGTAGCCGCGGCTTCGGTACCAATCTGATCATTTCGCGCCACATATGGAAGCTGACGAAAACAACGATGCGCAATTGCACTGCGCGAGGGAGCATTGCAGTTTAACACGAGGCGTGATCAGTGGCGAATATAGCATAGCGCTCGCGTACAGTGACTAGCGAAGGTGATATGTCCACGTAGCCTGGGCTTCGGTACCAATCTGATCTGTTCGCGCCACAGATGGAAGCTGACGAAAACAACGATGCGCAATTGCACTGCGCGAGGGAGCATTGCAGTTTAAAACGAGGCGTGATCAGTGGCGAATAGAGCATAGCGCTCTCGTGCAGTGACCAGCGAAGCTGATATGTCCACGTAGCCGCGGCTTCGGTACCAATCTGATCTGTTCGCGCCACAGATGGAAGCTGACGAAAACAACGATGCGCAATTGCACTGCGCGAGGGAGCATTGCAGTTTAACACGAGGCGTGATCAGTGGCGAATATAGCATAGCGCTCTCGTGCAGTGACCAGCGAAGCTGATATGTCCACGTAGGCGCGGCTTCGGTACCAATGTGATCTGTTCGCGCCACAGATGGAAGCTGACGAAAACAACGATGCGCAATTGCACTGCGCGAGGGAGCATTGCAGTTTAAAACGAGGCGTGATCAGTGGCGAATATAGCATAGCGCTCTCGTGCAGTGACCAGCGAAGCTGATATGTCCACGTTGGCGCGGCTTCGGTACCAATGTGATCTGGTCGCGCCACAGATGGAAGCTGGCGAAAACAACGATGCGCAATTGCACTGCGCGAGGGAGCATTGCAGTTTAAAACGAGGCGTGATCAGTGGCGAATATAGCATAGCGCTCTCGTGCAGTGACCAGCGAAGCTGATATGTCCACGTAGCTGCGGCTTCGGTACCAATCTGATCTGTTCGCGCCACAGATGGAAGCTGACGAAAACAACGATGCGCAATTGCACTGCGCGAGGGAGCATTGCAGTTTAAAACGAGGCGTGATCAGTGGCGAATATAGCATAGCGCTCTCGTGCAGTGACCAGCGAAGCTGATATGTCCACGTAGCCGCGGCTTCGGTACCAATCTGATCATTTCGCGCCACATATGGAAGCTGACGAAAACAACGATACGCAATTGCACTGCGCGAGGGAGCATTGCAGTTTAAAACGAGGCGTGATCAGTGGCGAATATAGCATAGCGCTCTCGTGCAGTGACCAGCGAAGCTGATATGTCCACGTAGCCGCGGCTTCGGTACCAATTTGATCTGTTCGCGCCACAGATGGAAGCTGACGAAAACAACGATGCGCAATTGCACTGCGTTAGAGTGCATTGCAGTTTAACACGAGGCGTGATCAGTGGCGAATATAGCATAGCGCTCTCGTGCAGTGACCAGCGAAGCGGATATGTCCACGTAGCCGCGGCTTCGGTACCAATCTGATCGGTTCGCGCCACAGATGGAAGCTGACGAAAACAACGATGTGCAATTGCACTGCGCGAGAGTGCATTGCAGTTTAACACGAGGCGTGATCAGTGGCGAATATAGCATAGCACTCTCGTGCAGTGACCAGCGAAGCTGATATGTCCACGTAGGCGCGGCTTCGGTACCAATGTGATCTGTTTGCGCCACAGATGGAAGCTGACGAAAACAACGATGCGCAATTGCACTGCGCGAGAGTGCATTGCAGTTTAACACGAGGCGTGATCAGTGGCGAATATAGCATAGCACTCTCGTGCAGTGACCAGCGAAGCTGATATGTCCACGTAGGCGCGGCTTCGGTACCAATGTGATCTGTTCGCGCCACAGATGGAAGCTGGCGAAAACAACGATGCGCAATTGCACTGCGCGAGGGAGCATTGCAGTTTAAAAGGAGGCGTGATCAGTGGCGAATATAGCATAGCGCTCTCGTGCAGTGACCAGCGAAGCTGATATGTCCACGTAGCCGCGGCTTCGGTACCAATCTGATCTGTTCGCGCCACAGATGGAAGCTGACGAAAACAACGATGCGCAATTGCACTACGCGAGGGAGCATTGCAGTTTAAAACGAGGCGTGATCAGTGGCGAATATAGCATAGCGGTCTCGTGCAGTGACCAGCGAAGCTGATATGTCCACGTAGCCGCGGCTTCGGTACCAATCTGATCATTTCGCGCCACATATGGAAGCTGACGAAAACAACGATGCGCAATTGCACTGCGCGAGGGAGCATTGCAGTTTAAAACGAGGCGTGATCAGTGGCGAATATAGCATAGCGCTCTCGTGCAGTGACCAGCGAAGCTGATATGTCCACGTAGCCGCGGCTTCGATACCAATCTGATCTGTTCGCTCCACAGATGGAAGCTGACGAAAACAACGATGCGCAATTGCACTGCGTTAGAGTGCATTGCAGTTTAACACGAGGCGTGATCAGTGGCGAATATAGCATAGAGCTCTCGTGCAGTGACCAGCGAAGCTGATATGTCCACGTAGGCGCGGCTTCGGTACCAACCTGATCTGTTCGCGCCACAGATGGAAGCTGACGAAAACAACGATGCGCAATAGCACTGCGCGAGGGAGCATTACAGTTTAACACGAGGCGTGATCAGTGGCGAATATAGCATAGCGCTCTCGTGCAGTGAGCAGCGAAGCAGATATGTCCACGTAGCCGCGGCTTCGGTACCAACCTGATCTGTTCGCGCCACAGATGGAAGCTGACGAAAACAACGATGCGCAATTGCACTGCGCGAGAGTTCGTTGCAGTTTCACACGAGGCGTGATCAGTGGCGAATATAGCATAGCGCTCTTGTGCAGTGACCATCGAAGCAGATATGTCCACGTAGCCGCGGCTTCGGTACCAATCTGATCTGTTCGCGCCACAGATGGAAGCTGACGAAAACAACGATGCGCAATTGAACTGCGCGAGAGTGCATTGCAGTTTAACACGAGGCGTGATCAGTGGCGAATATAGCATAGCGCTCTCGTGCAGTGACCAGCGAAGCTGATATGTCCGCGTAGGCACGGCTTCGGTACCAATCTGATCTGTTCGCGCCACAGATGGAAGCTGACGAAAACAACGATGCGCAATTGCACTGCGCGAGGGAGCATTGCAGTTTAAAACGAGGCGTGATCAGTGGCGAATATAGCATAGCGCTCTCGTGCAGTGACCAGCGAAGCTGATATGTCCACGTAGCCGCGGCTTCGGTACCAATCTGATCATTTCGCGCCACATATGGAAGCTGACGAAAACAACGATACGCAATTGCACTGCGCGAGGGAGCATTGCAGTTTAAAACGAGGCGTGATCAGTGGCGAATATAGCATAGCGCTCTCGTGCAGTGACCAGCGAAGCTGATATGTCCACGTAGCCGCGGCTTCGGTACCAATTTGATCTGTTCGCGCCACAGATGGAAGCTGACGAAAACAACGATGCGCAATTGCACTGCGTTAGAGTGCATTGCAGTTTAACACGAGTCGTGATCAGTGGCGAATATAGCATAGCGCTCTCGTGCAGTGACCAGCGAAGCGGATATGTCCACGTAGCCGCGGCTTCGGTACCAATCTGATCGGTTCGCGCCACAGATGGAAGCTGACGAAAACAACGATGTGCAATTGCACTGCGCGAGAGTGCATTGCAGTTTAACACGAGGCGTGATCAGTGGCGAATATAGCATAGCACTCTCGAGCAGTGACCAGCGAAGCTGATATGTCCACGTAGGCGCGGCTTCGGTACCAATGTGATCTGTTTGCGCCACAGATGGAAGCTGACGAAAACAACGATGCGCAATTGCACTGCGCGAGAGTGCGTTGCAGTTTCACACGAGGCGTGATCAGTGGCGAATATAGGATAGCGCTCCTGTGCAGTGACCAGCGAAGCTGATATGTCAACGTAGCCGCGGCTTCGGTACCAATCTGATCTGTTCGCGCCACAGATGGAAGCTGACGAAAACAACGATGCGCAATTGCACTGCGCGAGGGAGCATTGCAGTTTAACACGAGTTGTGATAAGTGGCGAATATAGCATAGCGCTCTCGTGCAGTGACCAGCGAAGCTGATATGTCCACGTAGGCGCGGCTTCGGTACCAACCTGATCTGTTCGCGCCACAGAAGGAAGCTGACGAAAACAACGATGCGCAATTGCACTGCGCGAGGGAGCATTGCAGTTTAACACGAGGCGTGATCAGTGGCGAATATAGCATAGCGCTCTCGTGCAGTGAGCAGCGAAGCAGATATGTCCACGTAGCCGCGGCTTCTGTACCAACCTGATCTGTTCGCGCCACAGATGGAAGCTGACGAAAACAACGATGCGCAATTGCACTGAGCGAGAGTGCAATGCAGTTTAACACGAGGCGTGATCAGTGGCGAATATAGCATAGCGCTCTCGTGCAGTGACCAGCGAAGCTGATATGTCCACGTAGGCGCGGCTTCGGTACCAACCTGATCTGTTCGCGCCACAGATGGAAGCTGACGAAAACAACGATGCGCAATAGCACTGCGCGAGGGAGCATTGCAGTTTAACACGAGGCGTGATCAGTGGCGAATATAGCATAGCGCTCTCGTGCAGTGAGCAGCGAAGCAGATATGTCCACGTAGCCGCGGCTTCGGTACCAACCTGATCTGTTCGCGCCACAGATGGAAGCTGACGAAAACAACGATGCGCAATTGCACTGCGCGAGAGTGCGTTGCAGTTTCACACGAGGCGTGATCAGTGGCGAATATAGCATAGCGCTCTTGTGCAGTGACCATCGAAGCAGATATGTCCACGTAGCCGCGGCTTCGGTACCAATCTGATCTGTTCGCGCCACAGATGGAAGCTGACGAAAACAACGATGCGCAATTGAACTGCGCGAGAGTGCATTGCAGTTTAACACGAGGCGTGATCAGTGGCGAATATAGTATAGCGCTCTCGTGCAGTGACCAGCGAAGCTGATATGTCCGCGTAGGCACGGCTTCGGTACCAATCTGATCTGTTCGCGCCACAGATGGAAGCTGACGAAAACAACGATACGCAATTGCACTGCGCGAGAGTGCGTTGCAGTTTCACACGAGGCGTGATCAGTGGCGAATATAGGATAGCGCTCCTGTGCAGTGACCAGCGAAGCTGATATGTCAACGTAGCCGCGGCTTCGGTACCAATCTGATCTGTTCGCGCCACAGATGGAAGCTGACGAAAACAACGATGCGCAATTGCACTGCGCGAGGGAGCATTGCAGTTTAACACGAGGCGTGATCAGTGGCGAATATAGCATAGCGCTCTCGTGCAGTGAGCAGCGAAGCAGATATGTCCACGTAGACGCGGCTTCGGTACCAACCTGATCTGTTCGCGCCACAGATGGAAGCTAACGAAAACAACGATGCGCAATTGCACTGCGCGAGGGAGCATTGTAGTTTAACACGAGGCGTGATCAGTGGCGAATATAGCATAGCGCTCTCGTGCAGTGAGCAGCGAAGCAGATATGTCCACGTAGACGCGGCTTCGGTACCAACCTGATCTGTTCGCGCCACAGATGGAAGCTGACGAAAACAACGATGCGCAATTGCACTGCGCGAGAGTGCAATGCAGTTTAACACGAGGCGTGATCAGTGGCGAATATAGCATAGCGCTCTCGTGCAGTGACCAGCGAAGCTGATATGTCCACGTAGGCGCGGCTTCGGTACCAACCTGATCTGTTCGCGCCACAGATGGAAGCTGACGAAAACAACGATGCGCAATTGCACTGCGCGAGGGAGCATTGCAGTTTAACACGAGGCGTGATCAGTGGCGAATATAGCATAGCGCTCTCGTGCAGTGAGCAGCGAAGCAGATATGTCCACGTAGCCGCGGCTTCGGTACCAACCTGATCTGTTCGCGCCACAGATGGAAGCTGACGAAAACAACGATGCGCAATTGCACTGCGCGAGAGTGCGTTGCAGTTTCACACGAGGCGTGATCAGTGGCGAATATAGCATAGCGCTCTCGTGCAGTGACCATCGAAGCAGATATGTCCACGTAGCCGCGGCTTCGGTACCAATCTGATCTGTTCGCGCCACAGATGGAAGCCGACGAAAACAACGATGCGCAATTGCACCACGCGAGGGAGCATTGCAGTTTAACACGAGGCGTGATCAGTGGCGAATATAGCATAGCGCTCTCGTGCAGTGACTAGCGAAGCTGATATGTCCACGTAGCCGCGGCTTCGGTACCAACCTGATCTGTTCGCGCCACAGATGGAAGCTGACGAAAACAACGATGCGCAATTGCACTGCGCGAGAGTGCATTGCAGTTTAACACGAGGCGTGATCAGTGGCGAATATAGCATAGCGCTCTCGTGCAGTGACCAGAGAAGCTGATATGTCCACGTAGCCGCGGCTTCGGTACCAATCTGATCTGTTCGCGCCACAGATGGAAGCTGACGAAAACAACGATGCGCAATTGCACTGCGCGAGGGAGCATTGCAGTTTAACACGAGGCGTGATATGTGGCGAATATAGCATAGCGCTCTCGTGCAGTGACCAGCGAAGCTGATATGTCCACGTAGCCGCGGCTTCGGTACCAACCTGATCTGTTCGCGCCACAGATGGAAGCTGACGAAAACAACGATGCGCAATTGCACTGCGCGAGGGAGCATTGCAGTTTAACACGAGGCGTGATCAGTGGCGAATATAGCATAGCGCTCTCGTGCAGTGAGCAGCGAAGCAGATATGTCCACGTAGCCGCGGCTTCGGTACCAACCTGATCTGTTCGCGCCACAGATGGAAGCTGACGAAAACAACGATGCGCAATTGCACTGCGCGAGGGAGCATTGCAGTTTAACACGAGGCGTGATCAGTAGCGAATATAGCATAGCGCTCTCGTGCAGTGACCAGCGAAGCTGATATGTCCACGTTGGCGCGGCTTCGGTACCAATGTGATCTGTTCGCGCCACAGATGGAAGCTGGCGAAAACAACGATGCGCAATTGCACTGCGCGAGGGAGCATTGCAGTTTAAAACGAGGTGTGATATGTGGCGAATATAGCATAGCGCTCTCGTGCAGTGACCAGCGAAGCTGATATGTCCACGTAGCCGCGGCTTCGGTACCAACCTGATCTGTTCGCGCCACAGATGGAAGCTGACGAAAACAACGATGCGCAATTGCACTGCGCGAGGGAGCATTGCAGTTTAACACGAGGCGTGATCAGTGGCGAATATAGCATAGCGCTCTCGTGCAGTGACTAGCGAAGGTGATATGTCCACGTAGCCGGGGCTTCGGTACCAATCTGATCTGTTCGCGCCACAGATGGAAGCTGACGAAAACAACGATGCGCAATTGCACTGCGCGAGGGAGCATTGCAGTTTAAAACGAGGCGTGATCAGTGGCGAATAGAGCATAGCGCTCTCGTGCAGTGACCAGCGAAGCTGATATGTCCACGTAGGCGCGGCTTCGGTACCAATGTGATCTGTTCGCGCCACAGATGGAAGCTGACGAAAACAACGATGCGCAATTGCACTGCGCGAGGGAGCATTGCAGTTTAAAACGAGGCGTGATCAGTGGCGAATATAGCATAGCGCTCTCGTGCAGTGACCAGCGAAGCTGATATGTCCACGTTGGCGCGGCTTCGGTACCAATGTGATCTGTTCGCGCCACAGATGGAAGCTGGCGAAAACAACGATGCGCAATTGCACTGCGCGAGGGAGCATTGCAGTTTAAAACGAGGCGTGATCAGTGGCGAATATAGCATAGCGCTCTCGTGCAGTGACCAGCGAAGCTGATATGTCCACGTAGCTGCGGCTTCGGTACCAATCTGATCTGTTCGCGCCACAGATGGAAGCTGACGATAACAACGATGCGCAATTGCACTGCGCGAGGGAGCATTGCAGTTTAAAACGAGGCGTGATCAGTGGCGAATATAGCATAGCGCTCTCGTGCAGTGACCAGCGAAGCTGATATGTCCACGTAGCCGCGGCTTCGGTACCAATCTGATCATTTCGCGCCACATATGGAAGCTGACGAAAACAACGATACGCAATTGCACTGCGCGAGGGAGCATTGCAGTTTAAAACGAGGCGTGATCAGTGGCGAATATAGCATAGCGCTCTCGTGCAGTGACCAGCGAAGCTGATATGTCCACGTAGCCGCGGCTTCGGTACCAATTTGATCTGTTCGCGCCACAGATGGAAGCTGACGAAAACAACGATGCGCAATTGCACTGCGTTAGAGTGCATTGCAGTTTAACACGAGGCGTGATCAGTGGCGAATATAGCATAGCGCTCTCGTGCAGTGACCAGCGAAGCGGATATGTCCACGTAGCCGCGGCTTCGGTACCAATCTGATCGGTTCGCGCCACAGATGGAAGCTGACGAAAACAACGATGTGCAATTGCACTGCGCGAGAGTGCATTGCAGTTTAACACGAGGCGTGATCAGTGGCGAATATAGCATAGCACTCTCGTGCAGTGACCAGCGAAGCTGATATGTCCACGTAGGCGCGGCTTCGGTACCAATGTGATCTGTTTGCGCCACAGATGGAAGCTGACGAAAACAACGATGCGCAATTGCACTGCGCGAGAGTGCATTGCAGTTTAACACGAGGCGTGATCAGTGGCGAATATAGCATAGCACTCTCGTGCAGTGACCAGCGAAGCTGATATGTCCACGTAGGCGCGGCTTCGGTACCAATGTGATCTGTTCGCGCCACAGATGGAAGCTGGCGAAAACAACGATGCGCAATTGCACTGCGCGAGGGAGCATTGCAGTTTAAAACGAGGCGTGATCAGTGGCGAATATAGCATAGCGCTCTCGTGCAGTGACCAGCGAAGCTGATATGTCCACGTACCCGCGGCTTCGGTACCAATCTGATCTGTTCGCGCCACAGATGGAAGCTGACGAAAACAACGATGCGCAATTGCACTGCGCGAGGGAGCATTGCAGTTTAAAACGAGGCGTGATCAGTGGCGAATATAGCATAGCGCTCTCGTGCAGTGACCAGCGAAGCTGATATGTCCACGTAGCCGCGGCTTCGGTACCAATCTGATCATTTCGCGCCACATATGGAAGCTGACGAAAACAACGATGCGCAATTGCACTGCGCGAGGGAGCATTGCAGTTTAACACGAGGCGTGATCAGTGGCGAATATAGCATAGCGCTCTCGTACAGTGACTAGCGAAGGTGATATGTCCACGTAGCCGGGGCTTCGGTACCAATCTGATCTGTTCGCGCCACAGATGGAAGCTGACGAAAACAACGATGCGCAATTGCACTGCGCGAGGGAGCATTGCAGTTTAAAACGAGGCGTGATCAGTGGCGAATAGAGCATAGCGCTCTCGTGCAGTGACCAGCGAAGCTGATATGTCGACGTAGCCGCGGCTTCGGTACCAATCTGATCTGTTCGCGCCACAGATGGAAGCTGACGAAAACAACGATGCGCAATTGCACTGCGCGAGGGAGCATTGCAGTTTAACACGAGGCGTGATCAGTGGCGAATATAGCATAGCGCTCTCGTGCAGTGACCAGCGAAGCTGATATGTCCACGTAGGCGCGGCTTCGGTACCAATGTGATCTGTTCGCGCCACAGATGGAAGCTGACGAAAACAACGATGCGCAATTGCACTGCGCGAGGGAGCATTGCAGTTTAAAACGAGGCGTGATCAGTGGCGAATATAGCATAGCGCTCTCGTGCAGTGACCAGCGAAGCTGATATGTCCACGTTGGCGCGGCTTCGGTACCAATGTGATCTGTTCGCGCCACAGATGGAAGCTGGCGAAAACAACGATGCGCAATTGCACTGCGCGAGGGAGCATTGCAGTTTAAAACGAGGCGTGATCAGTGGCGAATATAGCATAGCGCTCTCGTGCAGTGACCAGCGAAGCTGATATGTCCACGTAGCTGCGGCTTCGGTACCAATCTGATCTGTTCGCGCCACAGATGGAAGCTGACGAAAACAACGATGCGCAATTGCACTGCGCGAGGGAGCATTGCAGTTTAAAACGAGGCGTGATCAGTGGCGAATATAGCATAGCGCTCTCGTGCAGTGACCAGCGAAGCTGATATGTCCACGTAGCCGCGGCTTCGGTACCAATCTGATCATTTCGCGCCACATATGGAAGCTGACGAAAACAACGATACGCAATTGCACTGCGCGAGGGAGCATTGCAGTTTAAAACGAGGCGTGATCAGTGGCGAATATAGCATAGCGCTCTCGTGCAGTGACCAGCGAAGCTGATATGTCCACGTAGCCGCGGCTTCGGTACCAATTTGATCTGTTCGCGCCACAGATGGAAGCTGACGAAAACAACGATGCGCAATTGCACTGCGTTAGAGTGCATTGCAGTTTAACACGAGGCGTGATCAGTGGCGAATATAGCATAGCGCTCTCGTGCAGTGACCAGCGAAGCGGATATGTCCACGTAGCCGCGGCTTCGGTACCAATCTGATCGGTTCGCGCCACAGATGGAAGCTGACGAAAACAACGATGTGCAATTGCACTGCCCGAGAGTGCATTGCAGTTTAACACGAGGCGTGATCAGTGGCGAATATAGCATAGCACTCTCGTGCAGTGACCAGCGAAGCTGATATGTCCACGTAGGCGCGGCTTCGGTACCAATGTGATCTGTTTGCGCCACAGATGGAAGCTGACGAAAACAACGATGCGCAATTGCACTGCGCGAGAGTGCATTGCAGTTTAACACGAGGCGTGATCAGTGGCGAATATAGCATAGCACTCTCGTGCAGTGACCAGCGAAGCTGATATGTCCACGTAGGCGCGGCTTCGGTACCAATGTGATCTGTTCGCGCCACAGATGGAAGCTGGCGAAAACAACGATGCGCAATTGCACTGCGCGAGGGAGCATTGCAGTTTAAAACGAGGCGTGATCAGTGGCGAATATAGCATAGCGCTCTCGTGCAGTGACCAGCGAAGCTGATATTTCCACGTAGCCGCGGCTTCGGTACCAATCTGATCTGTTCGCGCCACAGATGGAAGCTGACGAAAACAACGATGCGCAATTGCACTGCGCGAGGGAGCATTGCAGTTTAAAACGAGGCGTGATCAGTGGCGAATATAGCATAGCGCTCTCGTGCAGTGACCAGCGAAGCTGATATGTCCACGTAGCCGCGGCTTCGGTACCAATCTGATCATTTCGCGCCACATATGGAAGCTGACGAAAACAACGATGCGCAATTGCACTGCGCGAGGGAGCATTGCAGTTTAAAACGAGGCGTGATCAGTGGCGAATATAGCATAGCGCTCTCGTGCAGTGACCAGCGAAGCTGATATGTCCACGTAGCCGCGGCTTCGATACCAATCTGATCTGTTCGCGCCACAGATGGAAGCTGACGAAAACAACGATGCGCAATTGCACTGCGTTAGAGTGCATTGCAGTTTAACACGAGGCGTGATCAGTGGCGAATATAGCATAGAGCTCTCGTGCAGTGACCAGCGAAGCTGATATGTCCACGTAGGCGCGGCTTCGGTACCAACCTGATCTGTTCGCGCCACAGATGGAAGCTGACGAAAACAACGATGCGCAATAGCACTGCGCGAGGGAGCATTGCAGTTTAACACGAGGCGTGATCAGTGGCGAATATAGCATAGCGCTCTCGTGCAGTGAGCAGCGAAGCAGATATGTCCACGTAGCCGCGGCTTCGGTACCAACCTGATCTGTTCGCGCCACAGATGGAAGCTGACGAAAACAACGATGCGCAATTGCACTGCGCGAGAGTGGGTTGCAGTTTCACACGAGGCGTGATCAGTGGCGAATATAGCATAGCACTCTCGTGCAGTGACCAGCGAAGCTGATATGTCCGCGTAGGCACGGCTTCGGTACCAATCTGATCTGTTCGCGCCACAGATGGAAGCTGACGAAAACAACGATACGCAATTGCACTGCGCGAGAGTGCGTTGCAGTTTCACACGAGGCGTGATCAGTGGCGAATATAGGATAGCGCTCCTGTGCAGTGACCAGCGAAGCTGATATGTCAACGTAGCCGCGGCTTCGGTACCAATCTGATCTGTTCGCGCCACAGATGGAAGCTGACGAAAACAACGATGCGCAATTGCACTGCGCGAGGGAGCATTGCAGTTTAACACGAGGCGTGATCAGTGGCGAATATAGCATAGCGCTCTCGTGCAGTGAGCAGCGAAGCAGATATGTCCACGTAGACGCGGCTTCGGTACCAACCTGATCTGTTCGCGCCACAGATGGAAGCTGACGAAAGCAACGATGCGCAATTGCACTGCGCGAGGGAGCATTGCAGTTTAACACGAGGCGTGATCAGTGGCGAATATAGCATAGCGCTCTCGTGCAGTGAGCAGCGAAGCAGATATGTCCACGTAGACGCGGCTTCGGTACCAACCTGATCTGTTCGCGCCACAGATGGAAGCTGACGAAAACAACGATGCGCAATTGCACTGCGCGAGAGTGCAATGCAGTTTAACACGAGGCGTGATCAGTGGCGAATATAGCATAGCGCTCTCGTGCAGTGACCAGCGAAGCTGATATGTCCACGTAGGCGCGGCTTCGGTACCAACCTGATCTGTTCGCGCCACAGATGGAAGCTGACGAAAACAACGATGCGCAATTGCACTGCGCGAGGGAGCATTGCAGTTTAAAACGAGGCGTGATCAGTGGCGAATAGAGCATAGCGCTCTCGTGCAGTGAGCACCGAAGCTGATATGTCCACGTAGCCGCGGCTTCGGTACCAATCTGATCTGTTCGCGCCACAGATGGAAGCTGACGAAAACAACGATGCGCAATTGCACTGCGCGAGGGAGCATTGCAGTTTAACACGAGGCGTGATCAGTGGCGAATATAGCATAGCGCTCTCGTGCAGTGACCATCGAAGCAGATATGTCCACGTACCCGCGGCTTCGGTACCAATCTGATCTGTTCGCGCCACAGATGGAAGCCGACGAAAACAACGATGCGCAATTGCACCACGCGAGGGAGCATTGCAGTTTAACACGAGGCGTGATCAGTGGCGAATATAGCATAGCGCTCTCGTGCAGTGACTAGCGAAGCTGATATGTCCACGTAGCCGCGGCTTCGGTACCAACCTGATCTGTTCGCGCCACAGATGGAAGCTGACGAAAACAACGATGCGCAATTGCACTGCGCGAGAGTGCATTGCAGTTTAACACGAGGCGTGATCAGTGGCGAATATAGCATAGCGCTCTCGTGCAGTGACCAGAGAAGCTGATATGTCCACGTAGCCGCGGCTTCGGTACCAATCTGATCTGTTCGCGCCACAGATGGAAGCTGACGAAAACAACGATGCGCAATTGCACTGCGCGAGGGAGCATTGCAGTTTAACACGAGGCGTGATATGTGGCGAATATAGCATAGCGCTCTCGTGCAGTGACCAGCGAAGCTGATATGTCCACGTAGCCGCGGCTTCGGTACCAACCTGATCTGTTCGCGCCACAGATGGAAGCTGACGAAAACAACGATGCGCAATTGCACTGCGCGAGGGAGCATTGCAGTTTAACACGAGGCGTGATCAGTGGCGAATATAGCATAGCGCTCTCGTGCAGTGAGCAGCGAAGCAGATATGTCCACGTAGACGCGGCTTCGGTACCAACCTGATCTGTTCGCGCCACAGATGGAAGCTGACGAAAGCAACGATGCGCAATTGCACTGCGCGAGGGAGCATTGCAGTTTAACACGAGGCGTGATCAGTGGCGAATATAGCATAGCGCTCTCGTGCAGTGAGCAGCGAAGCAGATATGTCCACGTAGACGCGGCTTCGGTACCAACCTGATCTGTTCGCGCCACAGATGGAAGCTGACGAAAACAACGATGCGCAATTGCACTGCGCGAGAGTGCAATGCAGTTTAACACGAGGCGTGATCAGTGGCGAATATAGCATAGCGCTCTCGTGCAGTGACCAGCGAAGCTGATATGTCCACGTAGGCGCGGCTTCGGTACCAACCTGATCTGTTCGCGCCACAGATGGAAGCTGACGAAAACAACGATGCGCAATTGCACTGCGCGAGGGAGCATTGCAGTTTAAAACGAGGCGTGATCAGTGGCGAATAGAGCATAGCGCTCTCGTGCAGTGAGCACCGAAGCTGATATGTCCACGTAGCCGCGGCTTCGGTACCAATCTGATCTGTTCGCGCCACAGATGGAAGCTGACGAAAACAACGATGCGCAATTGCACTGCGCGAGGGAGCATTGCAGTTTAACACGAGGCGTGATCAGTGGCGAATATAGCATAGCGCTCTCGTGCAGTGACCATCGAAGCAGATATGTCCACGTACCCGCGGCTTCGGTACCAATCTGATCTGTTCGCGCCACAGATGGAAGCCGACGAAAACAACGATGCGCAATTGCACCACGCGAGGGAGCATTGCAGTTTAACACGAGGCGTGATCAGTGGCGAATATAGCATAGCGCTCTCGTGCAGTGACTAGCGAAGCTGATATGTCCACGTAGCCGCGGCTTCGGTACCAACCTGATCTGTTCGCGCCACAGATGGAAGCTGACGAAAACAACGATGCGCAATTGCACTGCGCGAGAGTGCATTGCAGTTTAACACGAGGCGTGATCAGTGGCGAATATAGCATAGCGCTCTCGTGCAGTGACCAGAGAAGCTGATATGTCCACGTAGCCGCGGCTTCGGTACCAATCTGATCTGTTCGCGCCACAGATGGAAGCTGACGAAAACAACGATGCGCAATTGCACTGCGCGAGGGAGCATTGCAGTTTAACACGAGGCGTGATATGTGGCGAATATAGCATAGCGCTCTCGTGCAGTGACCAGCGAAGCTGATATGTCCACGTAGCCGCGGCTTCGGTACCAACCTGATCTGTTCGCGCCACAGATGGAAGCTGACGAAAACAACGATGCGCAATTGCACTGCGCGAGGGAGCATTGCAGTTTAACACGAGGCGTGATCAGTGGCGAATATAGCATAGCGCTCTCGTGCAGTGAGCAGCGAAGCAGATATGTCCACGTAGCCGCGGCTTCGGTACCAACCTGATCTGTTCGCGCCACAGATGGAAGCTGACGAAAACAACGATGCGCAATTGCACTGCGCGAGGGAGCATTGCAGTTTAACACGAGGCGTGATCAGTAGCGAATATAGCATAGCGCTCTCGTGCAGTGACCAGCGAAGCTGATATGTCCACGTTGGCGCGGCTTCGGTACCAATGTGATCTGTTCGCGCCACAGATGGAAGCTGGCGAAAACAACGATGCGCAATTGCACTGCGCGAGGGAGCATTGCAGTTTAAAACGAGGTGTGATATGTGGCGAATATAGCATAGCGCTCTCGTGCAGTGACCAGCGAAGCTGATATGTCCACGTAGCCGCGGCTTCGGTACCAACCTGATCTGTTCGCGCCACAGATGGAAGCTGACGAAAACAACGATGCGCAATTGCACTGCGCGAGGGAGCATTGCAGTTTAACACGAGGCGTGATCAGTGGCGAATATAGCATAGCGCTCTCGTGCAGTGACTAGCGAAGGTGATATGTCCACGTAGCCGGGGCTTCGGTACCAATATGATCTGTTCGCGCCACAGATGGAAGCTGACGAAAACAACGATGCGCAATTGCACTGCGCGAGGGAGCATTGCAGTTTAAAACGAGGCGTGATCAGTGGCGAATAGAGCATAGCGCTCTCGTGCAGTGACCAGCGAAGCTGATATGTCCACGTAGCCGCGGCTTCGGTACCAATCTGATCTGTTCGCGCCACAGATGGAAGCTGACGAAAACAACGATGCGCAATTGCACTGCGCGAGGGAGCATTGCAGTTTAACACGAGGCGTGATCAGTGGCGAATATAGCATAGCGCTCTCGTGCAGTGACCAGCGAAGCTGATATGTCCACGTAGGCGCGGCTTCGGTACCAATGTGATCTGTTCGCGCCACAGATGGAAGCTGACGAAAACAACGATGCGCAATTGCACTGCGCGAGGGAGCATTGCAGTTTAAAACGAGGCGTGATCAGTGGCGAATATAGCATAGCGCTCTCGTGCAGTGACCAGCGAAGCTGATATGTCCACGTTGGCGCGGCTTCGGTACCAATGTGATCTGTTCGCGCCACAGATGGAAGCTGGCGAAAACAACGATGCGCAATTGCACTGCGCGAGGGTGCATTGCAGTTTAAAACGAGGCGTGATCAGTGGCGAATATAGCATAGCGCTCTCGTGCAGTGACCAGCGAAGCTGATATGTCCACGTAGCTGCGGCTTCGGTACCAATCTGATCTGTTCGCGCCACAGATGGAAGCTGACGAAAACAACGATGCGCAATTGCACTGCGCGAGGGAGCATTGCAGTTTAAAACGAGGCGTGATCAGTGGCGAATATAGCATAGCGCTCTCGTGCAGTGACCAGCGAAGCTGATATGTCCACGTAGCCGCGGCTTCGGTACCAATCTGATCATTTCGCGCCACATATGGAAGCTGACGAAAACAACGATACGCAATTGCACTGCGCGAGGGAGCATTGCAGTTTAAAACGAGGCGTGATCAGTGGCGAATATAGCATAGCGCTCTCGTGCAGTGACCAGCGAAGCTGATATGTCCACGTAGCCGCGGCTTCGGTACCAATTTGATCTGTTCGCGCCACAGATGGAAGCTGACGAAAACAACGATGCGCAATTGCACTGCGTTAGAGTGCATTGCAGTTTAACACGAGGCGTGATCAGTGGCGAATATAGCATAGCGCTCTCGTGCAGTGACCAGCGAAGCTGATATGTCCACGTAGCCGCGGCTTCGGTACCAACCTGATCTGTTCGCGCCACAGATGGAAGCTGACGAAAACAACGATGCGCAATTGCACTGCGCGAGGGAGCATTGCAGTTTAACACGAGGCGTGATCAGTGGCGAATATAGCATAGCGCTCTCGTGCAGTGACTAGCGAAGGTGATATGTCCACGTAGCCGGGGCTTCGGTACCAATCTGATCTGTTCGCGCCACAGATGGAAGCTGACGAAAACAACGATGCGCAATTGCACTGCGCGAGCGAGCATTGCAGTTTAAAACGAGGCGTGATCAGTGGCGAATAGAGCATAGCGCTCTCGTGCAGTGACCAGCGAAGCTGATATGTCCACGTAGCCGCGGCTTCGGTACCAATCTGATCAGTTCGCGCCACAGATGGAAGCTGACGAAAACAACGATGCGCAATTGCACTGCGCGAGGGAGCATTGCAGTTTAACACGAGGCGTGATCAGTGGCGAATATAGCATAGCGCTCTCGTGCAGTGACCAGCGAAGCTGATATGTCCACGTAGGCGCGGCTTCGGTACCAATGTGATCTGTTCGCGCCACAGATGGAAGCTGACGAAAACAACGATGCGCAATTGCACTGCGCGAGGGAGCATTGCAGTTTAAAACGAGGCGTGATCAGTGGCGAATATAGCATAGCGCTCTCGTGCAGTGACCAGCGAAGCTGATATGTCCACGTTGGCGCGGCTTCGGTACCAATGTGATCTGTTCGCGCCACAGATGGAAGCTGGCGAAAACAACGATGCGCAATTGCACTGCGCGAGGGAGCATTGCAGTTTAAAACGAGGCGTGATCAGTGGCGAATATAGCATAGCGCTCTCGTGCAGTGACCAGCGAAGCTGATATGTCCACGTAGCTGCGGCTTCGGTACCAATCTGATCTGTTCGCGCCACAGATGGAAGCTGACGAAAACAACGATGCGCAATTGCACTGCGCGAGGGAGCATTGCAGTTTAAAACGAGGCGTGATCAGTGGCGAATATAGCATAGCGCTCTCGTGCAGTGACCAGCGAAGCTGATATGTCCACGTAGCCGCGGCTTCGGTACCAATCTGATCATTTCGTGCCACATATGGAAGCTGACGAAAACAACGATACGCAATTGCACTGCGCGAGGGAGCATTGCAGTTTAAAACGAGGCGTGATCAGTGGCGAATATAGCATAGCGCTCTCGTGCAGTGACCAGCGAAGCTGATATGTCCACGTAGCCGCGGCTTCGGTACCAATTTGATCTGTTCGCGCCACAGATGGAAGCTGACGAAAACAACGATGCGCAATTGCACTGCGTTAGAGTGCATTGCAGTTTAACACGAGGCGTGATCAGTGGCGAATATAGCATAGCGCTCTCGTGCAGTGACCAGCGAAGCGGATATGTCCACGTAGCCGCGGCTTCGGTACCAATCTGATCGGTTCGCGCCACAGATGGAAGCTGACGAAAACAACGATGTGCAATTGCACTGCGCGAGAGTGCATTGCAGTTTAACACGAGGCGTGATCAGTGGCGAATATAGCATAGCACTCTCGTGCAGTGACCAGCGAAGCGGATATGTCCACGTAGGCGCGGCTTCGGTACCAATGTGATCTGTTTGCGCCACAGATGGAAGCTGACGAAAACAACGATGCGCAATTGCACTGCGCGAGAGTGCATTGCTGTTTAACACGAGGCGTGATCAGTGGCGAATATAGCATAGCACTCTCGTGCAGTGACCAGCGAAGCTGATATGTCCACGTAGGCGCGGCTTCGGTACCAATGTGATCTGTTCGCGCCACAGATGGAAGCTGGCGAAAACAACGATGCGCAATTGCACTGCGCGAGGGAGCATTGCAGTTTAAAACGAGGCGTGATCAGTGGCGAATATAGCATAGCGCTCTCGTGCAGTGACCAGCGAAGCTGATATGTCCACGTAGCCGCGGCTTCGGTACCAGTCTGATCTGTTCGCGCCACAGATGGAAGCTGACGAAAACAACGATGCGCAATTGCACTGCGCGAGGGAGCATTGCAGTTTAAAACGAGGCGTGATCAGTGGCGAATATAGCATAGCGCTCTCGTGCAGTGACCAGCGAAGCTGATATGTCCACGTAGCCGCGGCTTCGGTACCAATCTGATCATTTCGCGCCACATATGGAAGCTGACGAAAACAACGATGCGCAATTGCATTGCGCCAGGGAGCATTGCAGTTTAAAACGAGGCGTGATCAGTGGCGAATATAGCATAGCGCTCTCGTGCAGTGACCAGCGAAGCTGATATGTCCACGTAGCCGCGGCTTCGATACCAATCTGATCTGTTCGCGCCACAGATGGAAGCTGACGAAAACAACGATGCGCAATTGCACTGCGGAAGAGTGCATTGCAGTTTAACACGAGGCGTGATCAGTGGCGAATATAGCATAGAGCTCTCGTGCAGTGACCAGCGAAGCTGATATGTCCATGTAGGCGCGGCTTCGGTACCAATCTGATCTGTTCGCGCCACAGATGGAAGCTGACGAAAACAACGATCGCAATTGCACTGCGCGAGGAAGCATTGCAGTTTAACACGAGGCGTGATCAGTTTCGAATATAGCATAGCGCTCTCGTGCAGTGACCAGCGAAGCTGATATGTCCACGTAGGCGCGATTTTGGTACCAATCTGATCTGTTCGCGCCACAGATGGAAGCTGACGAAAACAACGATGCGCAATTGAACTGCGCGAGAGTGCATTGCAGTTTAACACGAGGCGTGATCAGTGGCGAATATAGCATAGCGCTCTCGTGCAGTGACCAGCGAAGCTGATATGTCCACGTAGCCGCGGCTTCGGTACCAATCTGATCTGTTCGCGCCACAGATGGAAGCTGACGAAAACAACGATGCGCAATTGCACTGCGCGAGGGAGCATTGCAGTTTAAAACGAGGCGTGATCAGTGGCGAATAGAGCATAGCGCTCTCGTGCAGTGAGCACCGAAGCTGATATGTCCACGTAGCCGCGGCTTCGGTACCAATCTGATCTGTTCGGGGCCACAGATGGAAGCTGACGAAAACAACGATGCGCAATTGCACTGCGCGAGGGAGCATTGCAGTTTAACACGAGGCGTGATCAGTGGCGAATATAGCATAGCGCTCTCGTGCAGTGACTAGCGAAGGTGATATGTCCACGTAGCCGCGGCTTCGGTACCAATCTGATCTGTTCGCGCACAGATGGAAGCTGACGAAAACAACGATGCGCAATTGCACTGCGCGAGGGAGCAATGCAGTTTAAAACGAGGCGTGATCAGTGGCGAATACAGCATAGCGCTCTCGTGCAGTGACCAGCGAAGCTGATATGTCCACGTAGCCGCGGCTTCGGTACCAATCTGATCTGTTCGCGCCACAGATGGAAGCTGACGAAAACAACGATGCGCAATTGCACTGCGCGAGGGAGCATTGCAGTTTAACACGATGCGTGATCTGTGGAGAATATAGCATAGCGCTCTCGTGCAGTGACCAGCGAAGCTGATATGTCCACGTAGGCGCGGCTTCGGTACCAATCTGATCTGTTTTCGCCACAGATGGAAGCTGACGAAAACAACGATGCGCAATTGCACAGCGCGAGAGTGCAATGCAATTTAACACGAGGCGTGATCAGTGGCGAATATAGCATAGCGCTCTCGTGCAGTGACCATCGAAGCAGATATGTCCACGTAGCCGCGGCTTCGGTACCAATCTGATCTGTTCGCGCCACAGATGGAAGCCGACGAAAACAAGGATGCGCAATTGCACCACGCGAGGGAGCATTGCAGTTTAACACGAGGCGTGATCAGTGGCGAATATAGCATAGCGCTCTCGTGCAGTGACCAGCGAAGCTGATATGTCCACGTAGCCGCGGCTTCGGTACCAATCTGATCTGTTCGCGCCACAGATGGAAGCTGACGAAAACAACGATGCGCAATTGCACTGCGCGAGGGAGCATTGCAGTTTAACACGAGGCGTGATCAGTGGCGAAAATAGCATAGCGCTCTCGTGCAGTGACCAGCGAAGCTGATATGTCCACGTAGGCGCGGCTTCGATACCAATCTGATCTGTTCGCGCCACAGATGGAAGCTGACGAAAACAACGATGTGCAATTGCACTGCGCGAGAGTGCATTGCAGTTTAACACGAGGCGTGATCAGTGGCGAATATAGCATAGCGCTCTCGTGCAGTGACCAGCGAAGCTCATATGTCCACGTAGGCGCGGCTTCGGTACCAATGTGATCTGTTCGCGCCACAGATGGAAGCTGACGAAAACAACGATGCGCAATTGCACTGCGCGAGGGAGCATTGCAGTTTAAAACGAGGCGTGATCAGTGGCGAATATAGCATAGCGCTCTCGTGCAGTGACCAGCGAAGCTGATATGTCCACGTTGGCGCGGCTTCGGTACCAATCTGATCTGTTCGCGCCACAGATGGAAGCTGACGAAAACAACGATGCGCAATTGCAATGCGCGAGGGAGCATTGCAGTTTAAAACGAGGCGTGATCAGTGGCGAATATAGCATAGCGCTCTCGTGCAGTGACCAGCGAAGCTGATATGTCCACGTAGCCGCGGCTTCGGTACCAATCTGATCTGTTCGCGCCACAGATGGAAGCTGACGAAAACAACGATGCGCAATTGCACTGCGCGAGGGAGCATTGCAGTTTAAAACGAGGCGTGATCAGTGGCGGATATAGCATAGCGCTCTCGTGCAGTGACCAGCGAAGCTGATATGTCCACGTTGGCGCGGCTTCGGTACCAATCTGATCTGTTCGCGCCACAGATGGAAGCTGACGAAAACAACGATGCGCAATTGCACTGCGCGAGGGAGCATTGCAGTTTAACACGATGCGTGATCTGTGGCGAATATAGCATAGCGCTCTCGTGCAGTGACCAGCGAAGCTGATATGTCCACGTAGGCGCGGCTTCGGTACCAATCTGATCTGTTTTCGCCACAGATGGAAGCTGACGAAAACAACGATGCGCAATTGCACCACGCGAGGGAGCATTGCAGTTTAACACGAGGCGTGATCAGTGGCGAATATAGCATAGCGCTCTCGTGCAGTGACCAGCGAAGCTGATATGTCCACCTAGGCGCGGCTTCGGTACCAATCTGATCTGTTTTCGCCACAGATGGAAGCTGACGAAAACAACGATGCGCAATTGCACTGCGCGAGAGTGCAATGCAGTTTAACACGAGGCGTGATCAGTGGCGAATATAGCATAGCGCTCTCGTGCAGTGACCATCGAAGCAGATATGTCCACGTAGCCGCGGCTTCGGTACCAATCTGATCTGTTCGCGCCACAGATGGAAGCCGACGAAAACAACGATGCGCAATTGCACCACGCGAGGGAGCATTGCAGTTTAACACGAGGCGTGATCAGTGGCGAATATAGCATAGCGCTCTCGTGCAGTGACTAGCGAAGCTGATATGTCCACGTAGCCGCGGCTTCGGTACCAACCTGATCTGTTCGTGCCACAGATGGAAGCTGACGAAAACAACGATGCGCAATTGCACTGCGCGAGAGTGCATTGCAGTTTAACACGAGGCGTGATCAGTGGCGAATATAGCATAGCGCTCTCGTGCAGTGACCAAAGAAGCTGATATGTCCACGTAGCCGCGGCTTCGGTACCAATCTGATCTGTTCGCGCCACAGATGGAAGCTGACGAAAACAACGATGCGCAATTGCACTGCGCGAGGGAGCATTGCAGTTTAACACGAGGCGTGATATGTGGCGAATATAGCATAGCGCTCTCGTGCAGTGACCAGCGAAGCTGATATGTCCACGTAGCCGCGGCTTCGGTACCAACCTGATCTGTTCGCGCCACAGATGGAAGCTGACGAAAACAACGATGCGCAATTGCACTGCGCGAGGGAGCATTGCAGTTTAAAACGAGGCGTGATCAGTGGCGAATATAGCATAGCGCTCTCGTGCAGTGAGCACCGAAGCTGATATGCCCACGTTGGCGCGGCTTCGGTACCAACCTGATCTGTTCGCGCCACAGATGGAAGCTGACGAAAACAACGATGCGCAATTGCACTGCGCGAGGGAGCATTGCAGTTTAACACGAGGCGTGATCAGTGGCGAATATAGCATAGCGCTCTCGTGCAGTGACCATCGAAGCAGATATGTCCACGTAGCCGCGGCTTCAGTACCAATCTGATCTGTTCGCGCCACAGATGGAAGCTGACGAAAACAACG
The DNA here is from genome assembly GCF_052857255.1 of Amblyomma americanum. Classification (NCBI taxonomy): domain Eukaryota; kingdom Metazoa; phylum Arthropoda; class Arachnida; order Ixodida; family Ixodidae; genus Amblyomma; species Amblyomma americanum. Next base: position 1,140,283 of record NW_027526494.1, read on the forward strand.
ATGCGCAATTGCACTGCGCGAGGGAGCATTGCAGTTTAAAACGAGGCGTGATCAGTGGCGAATATAGCATAGCGCTCTCGTGCAGTGAGCAGCGAAGCAGATATGTCCACGTAGCCGCGGCTTCGGTACCAACCTGATCTGTTCGCGCCACAGATGGAAGCTGACGAAAACAACGATGCGCAATTGCACTGCGCGAGGGAGCATTGCAGTTTAACACGAGGCGTGATCAGTGGCGAATATAGCATAGCGATCTCGTGCAGTGACCAGCGAAGCTGATATGTCCACGTTGCCGCGGCTTCGGTACCAATGTGATCTGTTCGCGCCACAGATGGAAGCTGGCGAAAACAACGATGCGCAATTGCACTGCGCGAGGGAGCATTGCAGTTTAAAACGAGGTGTGATATGTGGCGAATATAGCATAGCGCTCTCGTGCAGTGACCAGCGAAGCTGATATGTCCACGTAGCCGCGGCTTCGGTACCAATCTGATCTGTTCGCGCCACAGATGGAAGCTGACGAAAACAACGATGCGCAATTGCACTACGCGAGGGAGCATTGCAGTTTAACACGAGGCGTGATATGTGGCGAATATAGCATAGCGCTCTCGTGCAGTGACCAGCGAAGCTGATATGTCCACGTAGCCGCGGCTTCGGTACCAACCTGATCTGTTCGCGCCACAGATGGAAGCTGACGAAAACAACGATGCGCAATTGCACTGCGCGAGGGAGCATTGCAGTTTAAAACGAGGCGTGATCAGTGGCGAATATAGCATAGCGCTCTCGTGCAGTGAGCACCGAAGCTGATATGTCCACGTTGGCGCGGCTTCGGTACCAACCTGATCTGTTCGCGCCACAGATGGAAGCTGACGAAAACAACGATGCGCAATTGCACTGCGCGAGGGAGCATTGCAGTTTAACACGAGGCGTGATCAGTGGCGAATATAGCATAGCGCTCTCGTGCAGTGAGCACCGAAGCTGATATGTCCACGTTGGCGCGGCTTCGGTACCAACCTGATCTGTTCGCGCCACAGATGGAAGCTGACGAAAACAACGATGCGCAATTGCACTGCGCGAGGGAGCATTGCAGTTTAAAACGAGGCGTGATCAGTGGCGAATATAGCATAGCGCTCTCGTGCAGTGAGCACCGAAGCTGATATGTCCACGTTGGCGCGGCTTCGGTACCAATCTGATCTGTTCGCGCCACAGATGGAAGCTGACGAAAACAACGATGCGCAATTGCACTGCGCGAGGGAGCATTGCAGTTTAACACGAGGCGTGATCAGTGGCGAATATAGCATAGCGCTCTCGTGCAGTGAGCAGCGAAGCAGATATGTCCACGTAGCCGCGGCTTCGGTACCAACCTGATCTGTTCGCGCCACAGATGGAAGCTGACGAAAACAACGATGCGCAATTGCACTGCGCGAGGGAGCATTGCAGTTTAACACGAGGCGTGATCAGTGGCGAATATAGCATAGCGCTCTCGTGCAGTGACCAGCGAAGCTGATATGTCCACGTTGGCGCGGCTTCGGTACCAATGTGATCTGTTCGCGCCACAGATGGAAGCTGGCGAAAACAACGATGCGCAATTGCACTGCGCGAGGGAGCATTGCAGTTTAAAACGAGGTGTGATATGTGGCGAATATAGCATAGCGCTCTCGTGCAGTGACCAGCGAAGCTGATATGTCCACGTAGCCGCGGCTTCGGTACCAACCTGATCTGTTCGCGCCACAGATGGAAACTGACGAAAACAACGATGCGCAACTGCACTGCGCGAGGGAGCATTGCAGTTTAACACGATGCGTTATCTGTGGCGAATATAGCATAGCGCTCTCGTGCAGTGACTAGCGAAGGTGATATGTCCACGTAGCCGCGGCTTCGGTACCAATCTGATCTGTTCGCGCCACAGATGGAAGCTGACGAAAACAACGATGCGCAATTGCACTGCGCGAGGGAGCATTGCAGTTTAAAACGAGGCGTGATCAGTGGCGAATATAGCATAGCGCTCTCGTGCAGTGACCAGCGAAGCTGATATGTCCACGTAGCCGCGGCTTCGGTACCAATCTGATCTGTTCGCGCCACAGATGGAAGCTGACGAAAACAACGATGCGCAATTGCACTGCGCGAGGGAGCATTGCAGTTTAACACGATGCGTGATCTGTGGCGAATATAGCACAGCGCTCTCGTGCAGTGACCAGCGAAGCTGATATGTCCACGTAGGCGCGGCTTCGGTACCAATCTGATCTGTTTTCGCCACAGATGGAAGCTGACGAAAACAACGATGCGCAATTGCACTGCGCGAGAGTGCAATGCAGTTTAACACGAGGCGTGATCAGTGGCGAATATAGCATAGCGCTCTCGTGCAGTGACCATCGAAGCAGATATGTCCACGTAGCCGCGGCGTCGGTACCAATCTGATCTGTTCGCGCCACAGATGGAAGCCGACGAAAACAACGATGCGCAATTGCACCACGCGAGGGAGCATTGCAGTTTAACACGAGGCGTGATCAGTGGCGAATATAGCATAGCGCTCTCGTGCAGTGACTAGCGAAGCTGATATGTCCACGTAGCCGCGGCTTCGGTACCAATCTGATCTGTTCGCGCCACAGATGGAAGCTGACGAAAACAACGATGCGCAATTGCACTGCGCGAGGGAGCATTGCAGTTTAAAACGAGGCGTGATCAGTGGCGAATATAGCATAGCGCTCTCGTGCAGTGAGCACCGAAGCTGATATGTCCACGTAGCCACGGCTTCGGTACCAATCTGATCTGTTCGCGCCACAGATGAAAGCTGACGAAAACAACGATGCGCAATTGCACTGCGCGAGGGAGCATTGCAGTTTAAAACGAGGTGTGATCAGTGGCGAATATAGCATAGCGCTCTCGTGCAGTGACCAGCGAAGCTGATATGTCCACGTAGGCGCGGCTTCGGTACCAATGTGATCTGTTCGCGCCACAGATGGAAGCTGACGAAAACAACGATGCGCAATTGCACTGCGCGAGGGAGCATTGCAGTTTAAAACGAGGCGTGATCAGTGGCGAATATAGCATAGCGCTCTCGTGCAGTGACCAGCGAAGCTGATATGTCCACGTTGGCGCGGCTTCGGTACTAATGTGATCTGTTCGCGCCACAGATGGAAGCTGGCGAAAACAACGATGCGCAATTGCACTGCGCGAGGGAGCATTGCAGTTTAAAACGAGGCGTGATCAGTGGCGAATATAGCATAGCGCTCTCGTGCAGTGACCAGCGAAGCTGATATGTCCACGTAGCCGCGGCTTCGGTACCAATCTGATCTGTTCGCGCCACAGATGGAAGCTGACGAAAACAACAATGCGCAATTGCACTGCGCGAGGGAGCATTGCAGTTTAAAACGAGGCGTGATCAGTGGCGAATATAGCATAGCGCTCTCGTGCATTGACCAGCGAAGCTGATATGTCCACGTAGCCGCGGCTTCGGTACCAATCTGATCTGTTCGCGCCACAGATTGAAGCTGACGAAAACAACGATGCGCAATTGCACTGCGCGAGGGAGCATTGCAGTTTAAAACGAGGCGTGATAGTGGCGAATATAGCATAGCGCTCTCGTGCAGTGACCAGCGAAGCTGATATGTCCACGTAGCCGCGGCTTCGGTACCAATCTGATCTGTTCGCGCCACAGATGGAAGCTGACGAAAACAACGATGCGCAATTGCACTGCGCGAGGGAGCATTGCAGTTTAACACGAGGCGTGATCAGTGGCGAATTTAGCATAGCGCTCTCGTGCAGTGACTAGCGAAGGTGATATGTCCACGTAGCCGCGGCTTCGGTACCAATCTGATCTGTTCGCGCCACAGATGGAAGCTGACGAAAACAACGATGCGCAATTGCACTGCGCGAGGGAGCATTGCAGTTTAAAACGAGGCGTGATAGTGGCGAATATAGCATAGCGCTCTCGGGCAGTGACCAGCGAAGCTGATATGTCCACGTAGCCGCGGCTTCGGTACCAATCTGATCTGTTCGCGCCACAGATGGAAGCTGACGAAAACAACGATGCGCAATTGCACTGCGCGAGGGAGCATTGCAGTTTAACACGATGCGTGATCTGTGGCGAATATAGCATAGCGCTCTCGTGCAGTGACCAGCGAAGCTGATATGTCCACGTAGGCGCGGCTTCGGTACCAATCTGATCTGTTTTCGCCACAGATGGAAGCTGACGAAAACAACGATGCGCAATTGCACTGCGCGAGAGTGCAATGCAGTTTAACACGAGGCGTGATAAGTGGCGAATATAGCATAGCGCTCTCGTGCAGTGACCATCGAAGCAGATATGTCCACGTAGCCGCGGCTTCGGTACCAATCTGATCTGTTCGCGCCACAGATGGAAGCCGACGAAAACAACGATGCGCAATTGCACCACGCGAGGGAGCATTGCAGTTTAACACGAGGCGTGATCAGTGGCGAATATAGCATAGCGCTCTCGTGCAGTGACTAGCGAAGCTGATATGTCCACGTAGCCGCGGCTTCGGTACCAACCTGATCTGTTCGCGCCACAGATGGAAGCTGACGAAAACAACGATGCGCAATTGCACTGCGCGAGAGTGCATTGCAGTTTAACACGAGGCGTGATCAGTGGCGAATATAGCATAGCGCTCTCGTGCAGTGACCAGAGAAGCTGATATGTCCACGTAGCCGCGGCTTCGGTACCAATCTGATCCGTTCGCGCCACAGATGGAAGCTGACGAAAACAACGATGCGCAATTGCACTGCGCGAGGGAGCATTGCAGTTTAACACGAGGCGTGATATGTGGCGAATATAGCATAGCGCTCTCGTGCAGTGACCAGCGAAGCTGATATGTCCACGTAGCCGCGGCTTCGGTACCAACCTGATCTGTTCGCGCCACAGATGGAAGCTGACGAAAACAACGATGCGCAATTGCACTGCGCGAGGGAGCATTGCAGTTTAAAACGAGGCGTGATCAGTGGCGAATATAGCATAGCGCTCTCGTGCAGTGAGCACCGAAGCTGATATGCCCACGTTGCTGCGGCTTCGGTACCAACCTGATCTGTTCGCGCCACAGATGGAAGCTGACGAAAACAACGATGCGCAATTGCACTGCGCGAGGGAGCATTGCAGTTTAACACGAGGCGTGATCAGTGGCGAATATAGCATAGCGCTCTCGTGCAGTGAGCACCGAAGCTGATATGTCCACGTTGGCGCGGCTTCGGTACCAATCTGATCTGTTCGCGCCACAGATGGAAGCTGACGAAAACAACGATGCGCAATTGCACTGCGCGAGGGAGCATTGCAGTTTAACACGAGGCGTGATCAGTGGCGAATATAGCATAGCGCTCTCGTGCAGTGAGCACCGAAGCTGATATGTCCACGTTGCTGCGGCTTCGGTACCAACCTGATCTGTTCGCGCCACAGATGGAAGCTGACGAAAACAACGATGCGCAATTGCACTGCGCGAGGGAGCATTGCAGTTTAACACGAGGCGTGATCAGTGGCGAATATAGCATAGCGCTCTCGTGCAGTGAGCACCGAAGCTGATATGTCCACGTTGGCGCGGCTTCGGTACCAACCTGATCTGTTCGCGCCACAGATGGAAGCTGACGAAAACAACGATGCGCAATTGCACTGCGCGAGGGAGCATTGCAGTTTAACACGAGGCGTGATCAGTGGCGAATATAGCATAGCGCTCTCGTGCAGTGACCATCGAAGCAGATATGTCCACGTAGCCGCGGCTTCGGTACCAATCTGATCTGTTCGCGCCACAGATGGAAGCTGACGAAAACAACGATGCGCAATTGCACTGCGCGAGGGAGCATTGCAGTTTAAAACGAGGCGTGATCAGTGGCGAATATAGCATAGCGCTCTCGTGCAGTGAGCACCGAAGCTGATATGTCCACGTTGGCGCGGCTTCGGTACCAATCTGATCTGTTCGTGCCACAGATGGAAGCTGACGAAAACAACGATGCGCAATTGCACTGCGCGAGGGAGCATTGCAGTTTAACACGAGGCGTGATCAGTGGCGAATATAGCATAGCGCTCTCGTGCAGTGAGCAGCGAAGCAGATATGTCCACGTAGCCGCGGCTTCGGTACCAACCTGATCTGTTCGCGCCACAGATGGAAGCTGACGAAAACAACGATGCGCAATTGCACTGCGCGAGGGAGCATTGCAGTTTAACACGAGGCGTGATCAGTGGCGAATATAGCATAGCGCTCTCGTGCAGTGACCAGCGAAGCTGATATGTCCACGTTGCCGCGGCTTCGGTACCAATGTGATCTGTTCGCGCCACAGATGGAAGCTGGCGAAAACAACGATGCGCAATTGCACTGCGCGAGGGAGCATTGCAGTTTAAAACGAGGTGTGATATGTGGCGAATATAGCATAGCGCTCTCGTGCAGTGACCAGCGAAGCTGATATGTCCACGTAGCCGCGGCTTCGGTACCAATCTGATCTGTTCGCGCCACAGATGGAAGCTGACGAAAACAACGATGCGCAATTGCACTGCGCGAGGGAGCATTGCAGTTTAACACGAGGCGTGATATGTGGCGAATATAGCATAGCGCTCTCGTGCAGTGACCAGCGAAGCTGATATGTCCACGTAGCCGCGGCTTCGGTACCAACCTGATCTGTTCGCGCCGCAGATGGAAGCTGACGAAAACAACGATGCGCAATTGCACTGCGCGAGGGAGCATTGCAGTTTAAAACGAGGCGTGATCAGTGGCGAATATAGCATAGCGCTCTCGTGCAGTGAGCACCGAAGCTGATATGTCCACGTTGGCGCGGCTTCGGTACCAACCTGATCTGTTCGCGCCACAGATGGAAGCTGACGAAAACAACGATGCGCAATTGCACTGCGCGAGGGAGCATTGCAGTTTAACACGAGGCGTGATCAGTGGCGAATATAGCATAGCGCTCTCGTGCAGTGAGCACCGAAGCTGATATGTCCACGTTGGCGCGGCTTCGGTACCAACCTGATCTGTTCGCGCCACAGATGGAAGCTGACGAAAACAACGATGCGCAATTGCACTGCGCGAGGGAGCATTGCAGTTTAAAACGAGGCGTGATCAGTGGCGAATATAGCATAGCGCTCTCGTGCAGTGAGCACCGAAGCTGATATGTCCACGTTGGCGCGGCTTCGGTACCAATCTGATCTGTTCGCGCCACAGATGGAAGCTGACGAAAACAACGATGCGCAATTGCACTGCGCGAGGGAGCATTGCAGTTTAACACGAGGCGTGATCAGTGGCGAATATAGCATAGCGCTCTCGTGCAGTGACCAGAGAAGCTGATATGTCCACGTAGCCGCGGCTTCGGTACCAATCTGATCCGTTCGCGCCACAGATGGAAGCTGACGAAAACAACGATGCGCAATTGCACTGCGCGAGGGAGCATTGCAGTTTAAAACGAGGCGTGATCAGTGGCGAATATAGCATAGCGCTCTCGTGCAGTGAGCACCGAAGCTGATATGCCCACGTTGCTGCGGCTTCGGTACCAATCTGATCTGTTCGCGCCACAGATGGAAGCTGACGAAAACAACGATGCGCAATTGCACTGCGCGAGGGAGCATTGCAGTTTAACACGAGGCGTGATCAGTGGCGAATATAGCATAGCGCTCTCGTGCAGTGAGCACCGAAGCTGATATGTCCACGTTGGCGCGGCTTCGGTACCAATCTGATCTGTTCGCGCCACAGATGGAAGCTGACGAAAACAACGATGCGCAATTGCACTGCGCGAGGGAGCATTGCAGTTTAAAACGAGGCGTGATCAGTGGCGAATATAGCATAGCGCTCTCGTGCAGTGACCATCGAAGCAGATATGTCCACGTAGCCGCGGCTTCGGTACCAATCTGATCTGTTCGCGCCACAGATGGAAGCTGACGAAAACAACGATGCGCAATTGCACTGCGCGAGGGAGCATTGCAGTTTAAAACGAGGCGTGATCAGTGGCGAATATAGCATAGCGCTCTCGTGCAGTGACCAGCGAAGCTGATATGTCCACGTTGCCGCGGCTTCGGTACCAATGTGATCTGTTCGCGCCACAGATGGAAGCTGGCGAAAACAACGATGCGCAATTGCACTGCGCGAGGGAGCATTGCAGTTTAAAACGAGGTGTGATATGTGGCGAATATAGCATAGCGCTCTCGTGCAGTGACCAGCGAAGCTGATATGTCCACGTAGCCGCGGCTTCGGTACCAATCTGATCTGTTCGCGCCACAGATGGAAGCTGACGAAAACAACGATGCGCAATTGCACTGCGCGAGGGAGCATTGCAGTTTAACACGAGGCGTGATATGTGGCGAATATAGCATAGCGCTCTCGTGCAGTGACCAGCGAAGCTGATATGTCCACGTAGCCGCGGCTTCGGTACCAACCTGATCTGTTCGCGCCGCAGATGGAAGCTGACGAAAACAACGATGCGCAATTGCACTGCGCGAGGGAGCATTGCAGTTTAAAACGAGGCGTGATCAGTGGCGAATATAGCATAGCGCTCTCGTGCAGTGAGCACCGAAGCTGATATGTCCACGTTGGCGCGGCTTCGGTACCAACCTGATCTGTTCGCGCCACAGATGGAAGCTGACGAAAACAACGATGCGCAATTGCACTGCGCGAGGGAGCATTGCAGTTTAACACGAGGCGTGATCAGTGGCGAATATAGCATAGCGCTCTCGTGCAGTGAGCAGCGAAGCAGATATGTCCACGTAGCCGCGGCTTCGGTACCAACCTGATCTGTTCGCGCCACAGATGGAAGCTGACGAAAACAACGATGCGCAATTGCACTGCGCGAGGGAGCATTGCAGTTTAACACGAGGCGTGATCAGTGGCGAATATAGCATAGCGCTCTCGTGCAGTGACCAGCGAAGCTGATATGTCCACGTTGGCGCGGCTTCGGTACCAATGTGATCTGTTCGCGCCACAGATGGAAGCTGGCGAAAACAACGATGCGCAATTGCACTGCGCGAGGGAGCATTGCAGTTTAAAACGAGGTGTGATATGTGGCGAATATAGCATAGCGCTCTCGTGCAGTGACCAGCGAAGCTGATATGTCCACGTAGCCGCGGCTTCGGTACCAACCTGATCTGTTCGCGCCACAGATGGAAGCTGACGAAAACAACGATGCGCAACTGCACTGCGCGAGGGAGCATTGCAGTTTAACACGATGCGTTATCTGTGGCGAATATAGCATAGCGCTCTCGTGCAGTGACTAGCGAAGGTGATATGTCCACGTAGCCGCGGCTTCGGTACCAATCTGATCTGTTCGCGCCACAGATGGAAGCTGACGAAAACAACGATGCGCAATTGCACTGCGCGAGGGAGCATTGCAGTTTAAAACGAGGCGTGATCAGTGGCGAATATAGCATAGCGCTCTCGTGCAGTGACCAGCGAAGCTGATATGTCCACGTAGCCGCGGCTTCGGTACCAATCTCATCAGTTCGCGCCACAGATGGAAGCTGACGAAAACAACGATGCGCAATTGCACTGCGCGAGGGAGCATTGCAGTTTAACACGATGCGTGATCTGTGGCGAATATAGCATAGCGCTCTCGTGCAGTGACCAGCGAAGCTGATATGTCCACGTAGGCGCGGCTTCGGTACCAATCTGATCTGTTTTCGCCACAGATGGAAGCTGACGAAAACAACGATGCGCAATTGCACTGCGCGAGAGTGCAATGCAGTTTAACACGAGGCGTGATCAGTGGCGAATATAGCATAGCGCTCTCGTGCAGTGACCATCGAAGCAGATATGTCCACGTAGCCGCGGCTTCGGTACCAATCTGATCTGTTCGCGCCACAGATGGAAGCCGACGAAAACAACGATGCGCAATTGCACCACGCGAGGGAGCATTGCAGTTTAACACGAGGCGTGATCAGTGGCGAATATAGCATAGCGCTCTCGTGCAGTGACTAGCGAAGCTGATATGTCCACGTAGCCGCGGCTTCGGTACCAATCTGATCTGTTCGCGCCACAGATGGAAGCTGACGAAAACAGCGATGCGCAATTGCACTGCGCGAGGGAGCATTGCAGTTTAAAACGAGGCGTGATCAGTGGCGAATATAGCATAGCGCTCTCGTGCAGTGAGCACCGAAGCTGATATGTCCACGTAGCCACGGCTTCGGTACCAATCTGATCTGTTCGCGCCACAGATGGAAGCTGACGAAAACAACGATGCGCAATTGCACTGCGCGAGGGAGCATTGCAGTTTAAAACGAGGTGTGATCAGTGGCGAATATAGCATAGCGCTCTCGTGCAGTGACCAGCGAAGCTGATATGTCCACGTAGCCGCGGCTTCGGTACCAATCTGATCTGTTCGCGCCACAGATGGAAGCTGACGAAAACAACGATGTGCAATTGCACTGCGCGAGAGTGCATTGTAGTTTAACACGAGGCGTGATCAGTGGCGAATATAGCATAGCGCTCTCGTGCAGTGACCAGCGAAGCTGATATGTCCACGTAGGCGCGGCTTCGGTACCAATGTGATCTGTTCGCGCCACAGATGGAAGCTGACGAAAACAACGATGCGCAATTGCACTGCGCGAGGGAGCATTGCAGTTTAAAACGAGGCGTGATCAGTGGCGAATATAGCATAGCGCTCTCGTGCAGTGACCAGCGAAGCTGATATGTCCACGTTGGCGCGGCTTCGGTACCAATGTGATCTGTTCGCGCCACAGATGGAAGCTGGCGAAAACAACGATGCGCAATTGCACTGCGCGAGGGAGCATTGCAGTTTAAAACGAGGCGTGATCAGTGGCGAATATAGCATAGCGCTCTCGTGCAGTGAGCACCGAAGCTGATATGTCCACGTAGCCACGGCTTCGGTACCAATCTGATCTGTTCGCGCCACAGATGGAAGCTGACGAAAACAACGATGCGCAATTGCACTGCGCGAGGGAGCATTGCAGTTTAAAACGAGGTGTGATCAGTGGCGAATATAGCATAGCGCTCTCGTGCAGTGACCAGCGAAGCTGATATGTCCACGTAGCCGCGGCTTCGGTACCAATCTGATCTGTTCGCGCCACAGATGGAAGCTGACGAAAACAACGATGCGCAATTGCACTGCGCGAGGGAGCATTGCAGTTTAACACGAGGCGTGATCAGTGGCGAATATAGCATAGCGCTCTCGTGCAGTGACCAGCGAAGCTGATATGTCCACGTTGCCGCGGCTTCGGTACCAATGTGATCTGTTCGCGCCACAGATGGAAGCTGGCGAAAACAACGATGCGCAATTGCACTGCGCGAGGGAGCATTGCAGTTTAAAACGAGGTGTGATATGTGGCGAATATAGCATAGCGCTCTCGTGCAGTGACCAGCGAAGCTGATATGTCCACGTAGCCGCGGCTTCGGTACCAACCTGATCTGTTCGCGCCACAGATGGAAGCTGACGAAAACAACGATGCGCAACTGCACTGCGCGAGGGAGCATTGCAGTTTAACACGATGCGTTATCTGTGGCGAATATAGCATAGCGCTCTCGTGCAGTGACTAGCGAAGGTGATATGTCCACGTAGCCGCGGCTTCGGTACCAATCTGATCTGTTCGCGCCACAGATGGAAGCTGACGAAAACAACGATGCGCAATTGCACTGCGCGAGGGAGCATTGCAGTTTAAAACGAGGCGTGATCAGTGGCGAATATAGCATAGCGCTCTCGTGCAGTGACCAGCGAAGCTGATATGTCCACGTAGCCGCGGCTTCGGTACCAATCTCATCAGTTCGCGCCACAGATGGAAGCTGACGAAAACAACGATGCGCAATTGCACTGCGCGAGGGAGCATTGCAGTTTAACACGATGCGTGATCTGTGGCGAATATAGCATAGCGCTCTCGTGCAGTGAGCACCGAAGCTGATATGTCCACGTTGGCGCGGCTTCGGTACCAATCTGATCTGTTCGCGCCACAGATGGAAGCTGACGAAAACAACGATGCGCAATTGCACTGCGCGAGGGAGCATTGCAGTTTAACACGAGGCGTGATCAGTGGCGAATATAGCATAGCGCTCTCGTGCAGTGAGCAGCGAAGCAGATATGTCCACGTAGCCGCGGCTTCGGTACCAACCTGATCTGTTCGCGCCACAGATGGAAGCTGACGAAAACAACGATGCGCAATTGCACTGCGCGAGGGAGCATTGCAGTTTAACACGAGGCGTGATCAGTGGCGAATATAGCATAGCGCTCTCGTGCAGTGACCAGCGAAGCTGATATGTCCACGTTGGCGCGGCTTCGGTACCAATGTGATCTGTTCGCGCCACAGATGGAAGCTGGCGAAAACAACGATGCGCAATTGCACTGCGCGAGGGAGCATTGCAGTTTAAAACGAGGTGTGATATGTGGCGAGTATAGCATAGCGCTCTCGTGCAGTGACCAGCGAAGCTGATATGTCCACGTAGCCGCGGCTTCGGTACCAACCTGATCTGTTCGCGCCACAGATGGAAGCTGACGAAAACAACGATGCGCAACTGCACTGCGCGAGGGAGCATTGCAGTTTAACACGATGCGTTATCTGTGGCGAATATAGCATAGCGCTCTCGTGCAGTGACTAGCGAAGGTGATATGTCCACGTAGCCGCGGCTTCGGTACCAATCTGATCTGTTCGCGCCACAGATGGAAGCTGACGAAAACAACGATGCGCAATTGCACTGCGCGAGGGAGCATTGCAGTTTAAAACGAGGCGTGATCAGTGGCGAATATAGCATAGCGCTCTCGTGCAGTGACCAGCGAAGCTGATATGTCCACGTAGCCGCGGCTTCGGTACCAATCTGATCTGTTCGCGCCACAGATGGAAGCTGACGAAAACAACGATGCGCAATTGCACTGCGCGAGGGAGCATTGCAGTTTAACACGATGCGTGATCTGTGGCGAATATAGCATAGCGCTCTCGTGCAGTGACCAGCGAAGCTGATATGTCCACGTAGGCGCGGCTTCGGTACCAATCTGATCTGTTTTCGCCACAGATGGAAGCTGACGAAAACAACGATGCGCAATTGCACTGCGCGAGAGTGCAATGCAGTTTAACACGAGGCGTGATCAGTGGCGAATATAGCATAGCGCTCTCGTGCAGTGACCATCGAAGCAGATATGTCCACGTAGCCGCGGCTTCGGTACCAATCTGATCTGTTCGCGCCACAGATGGAAGCCGACGAAAACAACGATGCGCAATTGCACCACGCGAGGGAGCATTGCAGTTTAACACGAGGCGTGATCAGTGGCGAATATAGCATAGCGCTCTCGTGCAGTGACTAGCGAAGCTGATATGTCCACATAGCCGCGGCTTCGGTACCAATCTGATCTGTTCGCGCCACAGATGGAAGCAGACGAAACCAACGATGCGCAATTGCACTGCGCGAGGGAGCATTGCAGTTTAAAACTAGGCGTGATCAGTGGCGAATGTAGCATAGCGCTCTCGTGCAGTGAGCACCGAAGCTGATATGTCCACGTAGCCACGGCTTCGGTACCAATCTGATCTGTTCGCGCCACAGATGGAAGCTGACGAAAACAACGATGCGCAATTGCACTGCGCGAGGGAGCATTGCAGTTTAAAACGAGGTGTGATCAGTGGCGAATATAGCATAGCGCTCTCGTGCAGTGACCAGCGAAGCTGATATGTCCACGTAGCCGCGGCTTCGGTACCAATCTGATCTGTTCGCGCCACAGATGGAAGCTGACGAAAACAACGATGTGCAATTGCACTGCGCGAGAGTGCATTGTAGTTTAACACGAGGCGTGATCAGTGGCGAATATAGCATAGCGCTCTCGTGCAGTGACCAGCGAAGCTGATATGTCCACGTAGGCGCGGCTTCGGTACCAATGTGATCTGTTCGCGCCACAGATGGAAGCTGACGAAAACAACGATGCGCAATTGCACTGCGCGAGGGAGCATTGCAGTTTAAAACGAGGCGTGATCAGTGGCGAATATAGCATAGCGCTCTCGTGCAGTGACCAGCGAAGCTGATATGTCCACGTTGGCGCGGCTTCGGTACCAAAGTGATCTGTTCGCGCCACAGATGGAAGCTGGCGAAAACAACGATGCGCAATTGCACTGCGCGAGGGAGCATTGCAGTTTAAAACGAGGCGTGATCAGTGGCGAATATAGCATAGCGCTCTCGTGCAGTGACCAGCGAAGCTGATATGTCCACGTAGCCGCGGCTTCGGTACCAATCTGATCTGTTCGCGCCACAGATGGAAGCTGACGAAAACAACGATGCGCAATTGCACTGCGCGAGGGAGCATTGCAGTTTAAAACGAGGCGTGATCAGTGGCGAATATAGCATAGCGCTCTCGTGCATTGACCAGCGAAGCTGATATGTCCACGTAGCCGCGGCTTCGGTACCAATCTGATCATTTCGCGCCACATATGGAAGCTGACGAAAACAACGATGCGCAATTGCACTGCGTTAGAGTGCATTGCAGTTTAACACGAGGCGTGATCAGTGGCGAATAGAGCATAGCGCTCTCGTGCAGTGACCAGCGAAGCTGATATGTCCACGTAGCCGCGGCTTCGGTACCAATCTGATCGGTTCGCGCCACAGATGGAAGCTGACGAAAACAACGATGTGCAATTGCACTGCGCGAGAGTGCATTGCAGTTTAACACGAGGCGTGATCAGTGGCGAATATAGCATAGCGCTCTCGTGCAGTGACCAGAGAAGCTGATATGTCCACGTAGCCGCGGCTTCGGTACCAATCTGATCTGTTCGCGCCACAGATGGAAGCTGACGAAAACAACGATGCGCAATTGCACTGCGCGAGGGAGCATTGCAGTTTAACACGAGGCGTGATCAGTGGCGAATATAGCATAGCGCTCTCGTGCAGTGACTAGCGAAGCTGATATGTCCACGTAGCCGCGGCTTCGGTACCAACCTGATCTGTTCGCGCCACAGATGGAAGTTGACGAAAACAACGATGCGCAATTGCACTGCGCGAGAGTGCATTGCAGTTTAACACGAGGCGTGATCAGTGGCGAATATAGCATAGCGCTCTCGTGCAGTGACCAGAGAAGCTGATATGTCCACGTAGCCGCGGCTTCGGTACCAATCTGATCTGTTCGCGCCACAGATGGAAGCTGACGAAAACAACGATGCGCAATTGCACTGCGCGAGGGAGCATTGCAGTTTAACACGAGGCGTGATATGTGGCGAATATAGCATAGCGCTCTCGTGCAGTGACCAGCGAAGCTGATATGTCCACGTAGCCGCGGCTTCGGTACCAACCTGATCTGTTCGCGCCACAGATGGAAGCTGACGAAAACAACGATGCGCAATTGCACTGCGCGAGGGAGCATTGCAGTTTAAAACGAGGCGTGATCAGTGGCGAATATAGCATAGCGCTCTCGTGCAGTGAGCACCGAAGCTTATATGCCCACGTTGGCGCGGCTTCGGTACCAACCGGATCTGTTCGCGCCACAGATGGAAGCTGACGAAAACAACGATGCGCAATTGCACTGCGCGAGGGAGCATTGCAGTTTAACACGAGGCGTGATCAGTGGCGAATATAGCATAGCGCTCTCGTGCAGTGACCAGCGAAGCTGATATGTCCACGTAGCCGCGGCTTCGGTACCAACCTGATCTGTTCGCGCCACAGATGGAAGCTGACGAAAACAACGATGCGCAATTGCACTGCGCGAGGGAGCATTGCAGTTTAAAACGAGGCGTGATCAGTGGCGAATATAGCATAGCGCTCTCGTGCAGTGAGCACCGAAGCTGATATGTCCACGTTGGCGCGGCTTCGGTACCAACCTGATCTGTTCGCGCCACAGATGGAAGCTGACGAAAACAACGATGCGCAATTGCACTGCGCGAGGGAGCATTGCAGTTTAACACGAGGCGTGATCAGTGGCGAATATAGCATAGCGCTCTCGTGCAGTGAGCACCGAAGCTGATATGTAAACGTTGGCGCGGCTTCGGTACCAACCTGCTCTGTTCGCGCCACAGATGGAAGCTGACGAAAACAACGATGCGCAATTGCACTGCGCGAGGGAGCATTGCAGTTTAAAACGAGGCGTGATCAGTGGCGAATATAGCATAGCGCTCTCGTGCAGTGAGCACCGAAGCTGATATGTCCACGTTGGCGCGGCTTCGGTACCAATCTGATCTGTTCGCGCCACAGATGGAAGCTGACGAAAACAACGATGCGCAATTGCACTGCGCGAGGGAGCATTGCAGTTTAACACGAGGCGTGATCAGTGGCGAATATAGCATAGCGCTCTCGTGCAGTGACCAGCGAAGCTGATATGTCCACGTAGCCGCGGCTTCGGTACCAACCTGATCTGTTCGCGCCACAGATGGAAGCTGACGAAAACAACGATGCGCAATTGCACTGCGCGAGGGAGCATTGCAGTTTAACACGAGGCGTGATCAGTGGCGAATATAGCATAGCGCTCTCGTGCAGTGACCAGCGAAGCTGATATGTCCACGTTGGCGCGGCTTCGGTACCAATGTGATCTGTTCGCGCCACAGATGGAAGCTGGCGAAAACAACGATGCGCAATTGCACTGCGCGAGGGAGCATTGCAGTTTAAAACGAGGTGTGATATGTGGCGAATATAGCACAGCGCTCTCGTGCAGTGACCAGCGAAGCTGATATGTCCACGTAGCCGCGGCTTCGGTACCAACCTGATCTGTTCGCGCCACAGATGGAAGCTGACGAAAACAACGATGCGCAATTGCACTGCGCGAGGGAGCATTGCAGTTTAACACGATGCGTGATCTGTGGCGAATATAGCATAGCGCTCTCGTGCAGTGACTAGCGAAGGTGATATGTCCACGTAGCCGCGGCTTCGGTACCAATCTGATCTGTTTTCGCCACAGATGGAAGCTGACGAAAACAACGATGCGCAATTGCACTGCGCGAGAGTGCAATGCAGTTTAACACGAGGCGTGATCAGTGGCGAATATAGCATAGCGCTCTCGTGCAGTGACCATCGAAGCAGATATGTCCACGTAGCCGCGGCTTCGGTACCAATCTGATCTGTTCGCGCCACAGATGGAAGCCGACGAAAACAACGATGCGCAATTGCACCACGCGAGGGAGCATTGCAGTTTAACACGAGGCGTGATCAGTGGCGAATATAGCATAGCGCTCTCGTGCAGTGACTAGCGAAGCTGATATGTCCACGTAGCCGCGGCTTCGGTACCAATCTGATCTGTTCGCGCCACAGATGGAAGCTGACAAAAACAACGATGCGCAATTGCACTGCGCGAGGGAGCATTGCAGTTTAAAAGGAGGCGTGATCAGTGGCGAATATAGCATAGCGCTCTCGTGCAGTGAGCACCGAAGCTGATATGTCCACGTAGCCACGGCTTCGGTACCAATCTGATCTGTTCGCGCCACAGATGGAAGCTGACGAAAACAACGATGCGCAATTGCACTGCGCGAGGGAGCATTGCAGTTTAAAACGAGGTGTGATCAGTGGCGAATATAGCATAGCGCTCTCGTGCAGTGACCAGCGAAGCTGATATGTCCACGTAGCCGCGGCTTCGGTACCAATCTGATCTGTTCGCGCCACAGATGGAAGCTGACGAAAACAACGATGTGCAATTGCACTGCGCGAGAGTGCATTGTAGTTTAACACGAGGCGTGATCAGTGGCGAATATAGCATAGCGCTCTCGTGCAGTGACCAGCGAAGCTGATATGTCCACGTAGGCGCGGCTTCGGTACCAATGTGATCTGTTCGCGCCACAGATGGAAGCTGGCGAAAACAACGATGCGCAATTGCACTGCGCGAGGGAGCATTGCAGTTTAAAACGAGGCGTGATCAGTGGCGAATATAGCATAGCGCTCTCGTGCAGTGACCAGCGAAGCTGATATGTCCACGTAGCCGCGGCTTCGGTACCAATCTGATCTGTTCGCGCCACAGATGGAAGCTGACGAAAACAACGATGCGCAATTGCACTGCGTTAGAGTGCATTGCAGTTTAACACGAGGCGTGATCAGTGGCGAATATAGCATAGAGCTCTCGTGCAGTGACCAGCGAAGCTGGTATGTCCATGTAGGCGCGGCTTCGGTACCAATCTGATCTGTTCGCGCCACAGATGGAAGCTGACGAAAACAACGATCGCAATTGCACTGCGCGAGGAAGCATTGCAGTTTAACACGAGGCGTGATCAGTTTCGAATATAGCATAGCGCTCTCGTGCAGTGACCAGCGAAGCTGATATGTCCACGTAGGCGCGATTTTGGTACCAATCTGATCTGTTCGCGCCACAGATGGAAGCTGACGAAAACAACGATGCGCAATTGAACTGCGCGAGAGTGCATTGCAGTTTAACACGAGGCGTGATCAGTGGCGAATATAGCATAGCGCTCTCGTGCAGTGACCAGCGAAGCTGATATGTCCACGTAGGCGCGGCTTCGGTACCAATCTGATCTGTTCGCGCCACAGATGGAAGCTGACGAAAACAACGATGCGCAATTGCACTGCGCGAGGGAGCATTGCAGTTTAAAACGAGGCGTGATCAGTGGCGAATATAGCATAGCGCTCTCGTGCAGTGACCAGCGAAGCTGATATGTCCACGTAGCCGCGGCTTCGGTACCAATCTGATCTGTTCGCGCCACAGATGGAAGCTGACGAAAACAACGATGCGCAATTGCACTGCGTTAGAGTGCATTGCAGTTTAACACGAGGCGTGATCAGTGGCGAATATAGCATAGCGCTCTCGTGCAGTGACCAGCGAAGCTGATATGTCCACGTAGCCGCGGCTTCGGTACCAATCTGATCTGTTGGCGCCACAGATGGAAGCTGACGAAAACAACGATGCGCAATTGCACTGCGCGAGGGAGCATTGCAGTTTAACACGATGCGTGATCTGTGGAGAATATAGCATAGCGCTCTCGTGCAGTGACCAGCGAAGCTGATATGTCCACGTAGGCGCGGCTTCGGTACCAATCTGATCTGTTTTCGCCCCAGATGGAAGCTGACGAGAACAACGATGCGCAATTGCACAGCGCGAGAGTGCAATGCAGTTTAACACGAGGCGTGATCAGTGGCGAATATAGCATAGCGCTCTCGTGCAGTGACCATCGAAGCAGATATGTCCACGTAGCCGCGGCTTCGGTAACAATCTGATCTGTTCGCGCCAGAGATGGAAGCCGACGAAAACAACGATGCGCAATTGCACCACGCGAGGGAGCATTGCAGTTTAACACGAGGCGTGATCAGTGGCGAATATAGCATAGCGCTCTCGTGCAGTGACCAGCGAAGCTGATATGTCCACGTAGCCGCGGCTTCGGTACAAATCTGATCTGTTCGCGCCACAGATGGAAGCTGACGAAAACAATGATGCGCAATTGCACTGCGCGAGGGAGCATTGCAGTTTAAAACGAGGTGTGATATGTGGCGAATATAGCATAGCGCTCTCGTGCAGTGACCAGCGAAGCTGATATGTCCACGTAGGCGCGGCTTCGGTACCAATCTGATCTGTTCGCGCCACAGATGGAAGCTGACGAAAACAACGATGTGCAATTGCACTGCGCGAGAGTGCATTGCAGTTTAACACGAGGCGTGATCAGTGGCGAATATAGCATAGCGCTCTCGTGCAGTGACCAGCGAAGCTCATATGTCCACGTAGGCGCGGCTTCGGTACCAATGTGATCTGTTCGCGCCACAGATGGAAGCTGACGAAAACAACGATGCGCAATTGCACTGCGCGAGGGAGCATTGCAGTGTAAAACGAGGCGTGATCAGTGGCGAATATAGCATAGCGCTCTCTTGCAGTGACCAGCGAAGCTGATATGTCCACGTTGGCGCGGCTTCGGTACCAATCTGATCTGTTCGCGCCACAGATGGAAGCTGACGAAAACAACGATGCGCAATTGCAATGCGCGAGGGAGCATTGCAGTTTAAACTAGGCGTGATCAGTGGCGAATATAGCATAGCGCTCTCGTGCAGTGACCAGCGAAGCTGATATGTCCACGTAGCCGCGGCTTCGGTACCAATCTGATCTGTTCGCGCCACAGATGGAAGCTGACGAAAACAACGATGCGCAATTGCACTGCGCGAGGGAGCATTGCAGTTTAAAACGAGGCGTGATCAGTGGCGAATATAGCATAGCGCTCTCGTGCAGTGACCAGCGAAGCTGATATGTCCACGTAGCCGCGGCTTCGGTACCAATCTGATCTGTTCGCGCCACAGATGGAAGCTGACGAAAACAACGATGCGCAATTGCACTGCGCGAGGGAGCATTGCAGTTTAAAACGAGGCGTGATCAGTGGCGAATATAGCATAGCGCTCTCGTGCAGTGAGCACCGAAGCTGATATGTCCACGTAGCCGCGGCTTCGGTACCAATCTGATCTGTTCGCGCCACAGATGGAAGCTGACGAAAACAACGATGCGCAATTGCACTGCGCGAGTGAGCATTGCAGTTTAACACGAGGCGTGATCAGTGGCGAATATAGCATAGCGCTCTCGTGCAGTGACTAGCGAAGGTGATATGTCCACGTAGCCGCGGCTTCGGTACCAATCTGATCTGTTCGCGCCACAGATGGAAGCTGACGAAAACAACGATGCGCAATTGCACTGCGCGAGGGAGCATTGCAGTTTAAAACGAGGCGTGATCAGTGGCGAATATAGCATAGCGCTCTCGTGCAGTGACCAGCGAAGCTGATATGTCCACGTAGCCGCGGCTTCGGTACCAATCTGATCTGTTCGCGCCACAGATGGAAGCTGACGAAAACAACGATGCGCAATTGCACTGCGCGAGGGAGCATTGCAGTTCAAATCGAAGCGTGATCAGTGGGAATATAGCATAGCGCTCTCGTGCAGTGACCAGCGAAGCTGAAATGTCCACGTAGCCGCGGCTTCGGTACCAATCTGATCTGTTCGCGCCACATATGGAAGCTGACGAAAACAACGATGCGTAATTGCACTGCGCGAGGGAGCATTGCAGTTTTAAACGAGGCGTTATCAGTGGCGAATATAGCATAGTGCTCTCGTGCAGTAACCAGCGAAGCTCACATGTCCACGTAGCCGCGGCTTCGGTACCAATCTGATCTGTTCGCGCCACAGATGGAAGCTGACGAAAACAAAGATGCGCAATTGCACTGCGCGAGGGAGCATTGCAGTTTAAAACGAGGCGTGATCAGTGGCGAATATAGCATAGCGCTCTCGTGCAGTAACCAGCGAAGCTGATATGTCCACGTAAGCGCGGCTTCGGTACCAATCTGATCTGTTCGCGCCACAGATGGAAGCTGACGAAAACAAAGATGCGCAATTGCACTGCGCGAGGGAGCATTGCAGTTTAAAACGAGGCGTTATCAGTGGCCAATATAGCATAGCGCTCTCGTGCAGTAACCAGCGAAGCTGATATGTCCACGTAGCCGCGGCTTCGGTACCAATCTGATCTGTTCGCGCCACAGATGGAAGCTGACGAAAACAACGATGCGCAATTGCACTGCGCGAGGGAGCATTGCAGTTTAAATCGAGGCGTGATCAGTGGCGAATATAGCATAGCCCTCTCGTGCAGTGACCAGCGAAGCTGATATGTCCACGTAGCCGCGGCTTCGGTACCAATCTGATCTGTTCGCGCCACATATGGAAGCTGACGAAAACAACGATGCGCAATTGCACTGCGCGAGAGTGCATTGCAGTTTAACACGAGGCGTTATCAGTGGCGAATATAGCATAGCGCTCTCGTGCAGTGACCAGCGAAGCTGATATGTCCACGTAGGCGCGGCTTCGGTACCAATCTGATCTGTTCGCGCCACAGATGGAAGCTGACGAAAACAACGATGCGCAATTGCACTGCGCGAGAGTGCATTGCAGTTTAACACGAGGCGTGATCAGTGGCGAATATACCATAGCGCTCTCGTGCAGTGACCAGCGAAGCTGATATGTCCACGTAGGCGCGGCTTCGGTACCAATCTGATCTGTTCACGCCACAGATGGAAGCTGACGAAAACAACGATGTGCCATTGCACTGCGCGAGAGTGCATTGCAGTTTAACACGAGGCGTGATCAGTGGTGAATATAGCATAGCGCTCTCATGCAGTGACCAGCGAAGCTGATATGTCCACGTAGGCGCGGCTTCGGTACCAATGTGATCTGTTCGCGCCACAGATGGAAGCTGACGAAAACAACGATGCGCATTTGCACTGTGCGAGGGAGCATTGCAGTTTAAAACGAGGCGCGATCAGTGGCGAATATAGCATAGGGCTCTCGTGCAGTGACCAGCGAAGCTGATATGTCCACGTAGGCGCGGCTTCGGTACAAAATGTGATCTGTTCGCGCCACAGATGGAAGCTGACGAAAACAACGATGCGCAATTGCACTGCGCGAGAATGCATTGCAGTTTAAAACGAGGCGTGATCAGTGGCGAATATAGCATAGCGCTCTCGTGCAGTGACCAGCGAAGCTGATGTGTTCGCGCAGCCGTGGTTCCGGTACCAATCTGATCTGTTCGCGCCACAGATGGAAGCTGACGAAAACAACGATGCGCAATTGCACTGCGCGAGGGAGCATTGCAGTTTAAAACGAGGCGTGGTCAGTGGCGAATATAGCATAGCACTCTCGTGCAGTGACGAGCGAAGCTGATATGTCCACGTAGCCGCGGCTTCGGTACCAATCTGATCTGTTCGCGCCACAGATGGAAGCTGACGAAAACAACGATGTGCATTTGCACTGCGCGAGGGAGCATTGCAGTTTAACACGAGGCGTGATCAGTGGCGAATATAGCATAGCGCTCTCCTGCAGTGACCAGCGAAGCTGATATGTCCACGTAGGCGCGGCTTCGGTAACAATCTGATCTGTTCGCGCCCCAGATGGAAGCTGACGAAAACAACGATGCGCAATTGCACTGCGCGAGAATGCATTGCAGTTTAAAACGAGGCGTGATCAGTGGCGAATATAGCATAGCGCTCTCGTGCAGTGACCAGCGAAGCTGATGTGTTCGCGCAGCCGTGGTTCCGGTACCAATCTGATCTGTTCGCGCCACAGATGGAAGCTGACGAAAACAACGATGTGCAATTGCACTGCGCGAGAGTGCATTGCAGTTTAACACGAGGCGTGATCAGCGGCGAATATAGCATACCGCTCTCGTGCATTGACCAGCTAGCTGATATGTCCACGTAGACGCGGCTTCGGTACCAATCTGATCTGTTCGCGCCACAGATGGAAGCTGACGAAAACAACGATGCGCAATTGCACTGCGCAAGGGAGCATTGCAGTTTAACACGAGGCGTGATCTGTGGCGAATATAGCATAGCGCTCTCGTGCAGTGACCAGCGAAGCTGATATGTCCACGTAGCCGCGGCTTCGGTACCAATCTGATCTGTTCGCGCCACAGATGGAAGCTGACGAAAACAACGATGCGCAATTGCACTGCGCGAGAGTGTATTGCAGTTTAAAACGAGGCGTGATCAGTGGCGAATATAGCATAGCGCTCTCGTGCAGTGACCAGCGAAGCTGATATGTCCACGTAGCCGCGGCTTCGGTACCAATCTGATCTGTTCGCGCCACAGATGGAACCTGACGAAAACAAAGATGCGCAATTGCACTGCGCGAGGGAGCATTGCAGTTTAAAACGAGGCGTGATCAGTGCGAATATAGCATAGCAGTCTCGTGCAGTAACCAGCGAAGCTGATATGTCCACGTAGGCGCGGCTTCGGTACCAATCTGATCTGTTCGCGCCACAGATGGAAGCTGACGAAAACAACGATGCGCAATTGCACTGCGCGAGGGAGCATTGCAGTTTAAATCGAGGCGTTATCAGTGGCGAATATAGCATAGCGCTCTCGTGCAGTGACCAGCGAAGCTGATATGTCCACGTAGCCGCGGCTTCGGTACCAATCTGATCTGTTCGCGCCACATATGGAAGCTGACGAAAACAACGATGCGCAATTGCACTGCGCGAGGGAGCATTGCAGTTTAAAACGAGGCGTTATCAGTGGCGAATATAGCATAGCGCTCTCGTGCAGTGACCAGCGAAGCTGATATGTCCACGTAGGCGCGGCTTCGGTACCAATCTGATCTGTTCGCGCCACAGATGGAAGCTGACGAAAACAACGATGCGCAATTGCACTGCGCGAGAGTGCATTGCAGTTTAACACGAGGCGTGATCAGTGGCGAATATACCATAGCGCTCTCGTGCAGTGACCAGCGAAGCTGATATGTCCACGTAGGCGCGGCTTCGGTACCAATCTGATCTGTTCACGCCACAGATGGAAGCTGACGAAAACAACGATGTGCCATTGCACTGCGCGAGAGTGCATTGCAGTTTAACACGAGGCGTGATCAGTGGTGAATATAGCATAGCGCTCTCATGCAGTGACTAGCGAAGCTGATATGTCCACGTAGGCGCGGCTTCGGTACCAATGTGATCTGTTCGCGCCACAGATGGAAGCTGACGAAAACAACGATGCGCATTTGCACTGTGCGAGGGAGCATTGCAGTTTAAAACGAGGCGCGATCAGTGGCGAACATAGCATAGGGCTCTCGTGCAGTGACCAGCGAAGCTGATATGTCCACGTAGGCGCGGCTTCGGTACAAAATCTGATCTGTTCGCGCCACAGATGGAAGCTGACGAAAACAACGATGCGCAATTGCACTGCGCGAGGGAGCATTGCAGTTTAAAACGAGGCGTGATAAGTGGCGAATATAGCATAGCGCTCTCGTGCAGTGACCAGCGAAGCTGATATGTCCACGTAGGCGCGGCTTCGGTACCAATCTGATCTGTTCGCGCCACAGATGGAAGCTGACGAAAACAACGATGCGCAATTGCACTGCGCGAGGGAGCATTGCAGTTTAAAACGAGGCGCGATCAGTGGCGAATATAGCATAGCGCTCTCGTGCAGTGACCAGCGAAGCTGATATGTCCACGTAGGCGCGGCTTCGGTACCAATCTGATCTGTCCGCGCCACAGATGGAAGCTTACGAAAACAACGATGCGCAATTGCACTGCGCGAGGGAGCATTGCAGTTTAAAACGAGGCGCGATCAGTGGAGAATATAGCATAGCGCTCTCGTGCAGTGAACAGCGAAGCTGATATGTCCACGTAGCCGCGGCTTCGGTACCAATCTGATCTGTTCGCGCCACATATGGAAGCTGACGAAAACAACGATGCGCAATTGCACTGCGCGAGGGAGCATTGCAGTTTAAAACGAGGCGTGATCAGTGGCGAATATAGCATAGCGCTCTCGTGCAGTGACCAGCGAAGCTATGTCCACGTAGCCGAGGCTTCGGTACCAATCTGATCTGTTCGCGCCACAGATGGAAGCTGACGAAAACAAAGATGCGCAATTGCACTGCTCGAGGGAGCATTGCAGTTTAAAACGAGGCGTGATCAGTGGCGAATATAGCATAGCGGTCTCGTGCAGTGAGCACCGAAGCTGATATGTCCACGTAGCCGCGGCTTCGGTACCAATCTGATCTGTTCGCGCCACAGATGGAAGCTGACGAAAACAACGATGCGCAATTGCACTGCGCGAGGGAGCATTGCAGTTTAACACGAGGCGTGATCAGTGGCGAATATAGCATAGCGCTCTCGTGCAGTGACTAGCGAAGGTGATATGTCCACGTAGCCGCGGCTTCGGTACCAATCTGATCTGTTCGCGCCACAGATGGAAGCTTACGAAAACAACGATGCGCAATTGCACTGCGCGAGGGAGCAATGCAGTTTAAAACGAGGCGTGATCAGTGGCGAATATAGCATAGCGCTCTCGTGCAGTGACCAGCGAAGCTGATATGTCCACGTAGCCGCGGCTTCGGTACCAATCTGATCTGTTCGCGCCACAGATGGAAGCTGACGAAAACAACGATGCGCAATTGCACTGCGCGAGGGAGCATTGCAGTTTAACACGATGCGTGATCTGTGGCGAATATAGCATAGCGCTCTCGTGCAGTGACCATCGAAGCAGATATGTCCACGTAGCCGCGGCTTCGGTAACAATCTGATCTGTTCGCGCCAGAGATGGAAGCCGACGAAAACAACGATGCGCAATTGCACCACGCGAGGGAGCATTGCAGTTTAACACGAGGCGTGATCAGTGGCGAATATAGCATAGCGCTCTCGTGCAGTGACCAGCGAAGCTGATATGTCCACGTAGCCGCGGCTTCGGTACCAATCTGATCTGTTCGCGCCACAGATGGAAGCTGACGAAAACAATGATGCGCAATTGCACTGCGCGAGGGAGCATTGCAGTTTAACACGAGGCGTGATCAGTGGCGAATATAGCATAGCGCTCTCGTGCAGTGACCAGCGAAGCTGATATGTCCATGTAGGCGCGGCTTCGGTACCAATCTGATCTGTTCGCGCCACAGATGGAAGCTGACGAAAACAACGATGTGCAATTGCACTGCGCGAGAGTGCATTGCAGTTTAACACGAGGCGTGATCAGTGGCGAATATAGCATAGCGCTCTCGTGCAGTGACCAGCGAAGCTCATATGTCCACGTAGGCGCGGCTTCGGTACCAATGTGATCTGTTCGCGCCACAGATGGAAGCTGACGAAAACAACGATGCGCAATTGCACTGCGCGAGGGAGCATTGCAGTGTAAAACGAGGCGTGATCAGTGGCGAATATAGCATAGCGCTCTCTTGCAGTGACCAGCGAAGCTGATATGTCCACGTTGGCGCGGCTTCGGTACCAATCTGATCTGTTCGCGCCACAGATGGAAGCTGACGAAAACAACGATGCGCAATTGCAATGCGCGAGGGAGCATTGCAGTTTAAACGAGGCGTGATCAGTGGCGAATATAGCATAGCGCTCTCGTGCAGTGACCAGCGAAGCTGATATGTCCACGTAGCCGCGGCTTCGGTACCAATCTGATCTGTTCGCGCCACAGATGGAAGCTGACGAAAACAACGATGCGCAATTGCACTGCGCGAGGGAGCATTGCAGTTTAAAACGAGGCGTGATCAGTGGCGAATATAGCATAGCGCTCTCGTGCAGTGACCAGCGAAGCTGATATGTCCACGTAGCCGCGGCTTCGGTACCAATCTGATCTGTTCGCGCCACAGATGGAAGCTGACGAAAACAACGATGCGCAATTGCACTGCGCGAGGGAGCATTGCAGTTTAAAACGAGGCGTGATCAGTGGCGAATATAGCATAGCGCTCTCGTGCAGTGAGCACCGAAGCTGATATGTCCACGTAGCCGCGGCTTCGGTACCAATCTGATCTGTTCGCGCCACAGATGGAAGCTGACGAAAACAACGATGCGCAATTGCACTGCGCGAGTGAGCATTGCAGTTTAACACGAGGCGTGATCAGTGGCGAATATAGCATAGCGCTCTCGTGCAGTGACTAGCGAAGGTGATATGTCCACGTAGCCGCGGCTTCGGTACCAATCTGATCAGTTCGCGCCACAGATGGAAGCTGACGAAAACAACGATGCGCAATTGCACTGCGCGAGGGAGCATTGCAGTTTAAAACGAGGCGTGATCAGTGGCGAATATAGCATAGCGCTCTCGTGCAGTGACCAGCGAAGCTGATATGTCCACGTAGCCGCGGCTTCGGTACCAATCTGATCTGTTCGCGCCACAGATGGAAGCTGACGAAAACAACGATGCGCAATTGCACTGCGCGAGGGAGCATTGCAGTTCAAATCGAAGCGTGATCAGTGGGAATATAGCATAGCGCTCTCGTGCAGTGACCAGCGAAGCTGAAATGTCCACGTAGCCGCGGCTTCGGTACCAATCTGATCTGTTCGCGCCACATATGGAAGCTGACGAAAACAACGATGCGTAATTGCACTGCGCGAGGGAGCATTGCAGTTTTAAACGAGGCGTTATCAGTGGCGAATATAGCATAGTGCTCTCGTGCAGTAACCAGCGAAGCTCACATGTCCACGTAGCCGCGGCTTCGGTACCAATCTGATCTGTTCGCGCCACAGATGGAAGCTGACGAAAACAAAGATGCGCAATTGCACTGCGCGAGGGAGCATTGCAGTTTAAAACGAGGCGTGATCAGTGGCGAATATAGCATAGCGCTCTCGTGCAGTAACCAGCGAAGCTGATATGTCCACGTAAGCGCGGCTTCGGTACCAATCTGATCTGTTCGCGCCACAGATGGAAGCTGACGAAAACAAAGATGCGCAATTGCACTGCGCGAGGGAGCATTGCAGTTTAAAACGAGACGTTATCTGTGGCCAATATAGCATAGCGCTCTCGTGCAGTAACCAGCGAAGCTGATATGTCCACGTAGCCGCGGCTTCGGTACCAATCTGATCTGTTCGCGCCACAGATGGAAGCTGACGAAAACAACGATGCGCAATTGCACTGCGCGAGGGAGCATTGCAGTTTAAATCGAGGCGTGATCAGTGGCGAATATAGCATAGCCCTCTCGTGCAGTGACCAGCGAAGCTGATATGTCCACGTAGCCGCGGCTTCGGTACCAATCTGATCTGTTCGCGCCACATATGGAAGCTGACGAAAACAACGATGCGCAATTGCACTGCGCGAGGGAGCATTGCAGTTTAAAACGAGGCGTGATCAGTGGCGAATATAGCATAGCGGTCTCGTGCAGTAACCAGCGAAGCTGATATGTCCACGTAGCCGCGGCTTCGGTACCAATCTGATCTGTTCGCGCCACATATGGAAGCTGACGAAAACAACGATGCGCAATTGCACTGCGCGAGGGAGCATTGCAGTTTAAAACGAGGCGTTATCAGTGGCGAATATAGCATAGCGCTCTCGCGCAGTGACCAGCGAAGCTGATATGTCCACGTAGCCGCGGCTTCGGTACCAATCTGATCTGTTCGCGCCACAGATGGAAGCTGACGAAAACAAAGATGCGCAATTGCACTGCGCGAGGGAGCATTGCAGTTTAAAACGAGGCGTTATCAGTGGCGAATATAGCATAGCGCTCTCGTGCAGTGACCAGCGAAGCTGATATGTCCACGTAGCCGCGGCTTCGGTACCAATCTGATCTGTTCGCGCCACAGATGGAAGCTGACGAAAACAAAGATGCGCAATTGCACTGCGCGAGGGAGCATTGCAGTTTAAAACGAGGCGTGATCAGTGGCGAATATAGCATAGCGGTCTCGTGCAGTAACCAGCGAAGCTGATATGTCCACGTAGGTGCGGCTTCGGTACCAATCTGATCTGTTCGCGCCACAGATGGAAGCTGACGAAAACAACGATGCGCAATTGCACTCCGCGAGAATGCATTGCAGTTTAAAACGAGGCGTGATCAGTGGCGAATATAGCATAGCGCTCTCGTGCAGTGACCAGCGAAGCTGATGTGTTCGCGCAGCCGTGGTTCCGGTACCAATCTGATCTGTTCGCGCCACAGATGGAAGCTGACGAAAACAACGATGCGCAATTGCACTGCGCGAGGGAGCATTGCAGTTTAAAACGAGGCGTGGTCAGTGGCGAATATAGCATAGCACTCTCGTGCAGTGACGAGCGAAGCTGATATGTCCACGTAGCCGCGGCTTCGGTACCAATCTGATCTGTTCGCGCCACAGATGGAAGCTGACGAAAACAACGATGTGCATTTGCACTGCGCGAGGAAGCATTGCAGTTTAACACGAGGCGTGATCAGTGGCGAATATAGCATAGCGCTCTCCTGCAGTGACCAGCGAAGCTGATATGTCCACGTAGGCGCGGCTTCGGTAACAATCTGATCTGTTCGCGCCCCAGATGGAAGCTGACGAAAACAACGATGCGCAATTGCACTGCGCGAGAATGCATTGCAGTTTAAAACGAGGCGTGATCAGTGGCGAATATAGCATAGCGCTCTCGTGCAGTGACCAGCGAAGCTGATGTGTTCGCGCAGCCGTGGTTCCGGTACCAATCTGATCTGTTCGCGCCACAGATGGAAGCTGACGAAAACAACGATGTGCAATTGCACTGCGCGAGAGTGCATTGCAGTTTAACACGAGGCGTGATCAGCGGCGAATATAGCATAGCGCTCTCGTGCATTGACCAGCTAGCTGATATGTCCACGTAGACGCGGCTTCGGTACCAATCTGATCTGTTCGCGCCACAGATGGAAGCTGACGAAAACAACGATGCGCAATTGCACTGCGCAAGGGAGCATTGCAGTTTAACACGAGGCGTGATCTGTGGCGAATATAGCATAGCGCTCTCGTGCAGTGACCAGCGAAGCTGATATGTCCACGTAGCCGCGGCTTTGGTACCAATCTGATCTGTTCGCGCCACAGATGGAAGCTGACGAAAACAACGATGCGCAATTGCACTGCGCGAGAGTGTATTGCAGTTTAAAACGAGGCGTGATCAGTGGCGAATATAGCATAGCGCTCTCGTGCAGTGACCAGCGAAGCTGATATGTCCACGTAGCCGCGGCTTCGGTACCAATCTGATCTGTTCGCGCCACAGATGGAACCTGACGAAAACAAAGATGCGCAATTGCACTGCGCGAGGGAGCATTGCAGTTTAAAACGAGGCGTGATCAGTGCGAATATAGCATAGCAGTCTCGTGCAGTAACCAGCGAAGCTGATATGTCCACGTAGGCGCGGCTTCGGTACCAATCTGATCTGTTCGCGCCACAGATGGAAGCTGACGAAAACAACGATGCGCAATTGCACTGCGCGAGGGAGCATTGCAGTTTAAATCGAGGCGTTATCAGTGGCGAATATAGCATAGCGCTCTCGTGCAGTGACCAGCGAAGCTGATATGTCCACGTAGCCGCGGCTTCGGTACCAATCTGATCTGTTCGCGCCACATATGGAAGCTGACGAAAACAACGATGCGCAATTGCACTGCGCGAGGGAGCATTGCAGTTTAAAACGAGGCGTTATCAGTGGCGAATATAGCATAGCGCTCTCGTGCAGTGACCAGCGAAGCTGATATGTCCACGTAGCCGCGGCTTCGGTACCAATCTGATCTGTTCGCGCCACAGATGGAAGCTGACGAAAACAAAGATGCGCAATTGCACTGCGCGAGGGAGCATTGCAGTTTAAAACGAGGCGTGATCAGTGGCGAATATAGCATAGCGGTCTCGTGCAGTAACCAACGACGCTGATATGTCCACGTAGGTGCGGCTTCGGTACCAATCTGATCTGTTCGCGCCACAGATGGAAGCTGACGAAAACAACGATGCGCAATTGCACTGCGCGAGAATGCATTGCAGTTTAAAACGAGGCGTGATCAGTGGCGAATATAGCATAGCGCTCTCGTGCAGTGACCAGCGAAGCTGATGTGTTCGCGCAGCCGTGGTTCCGGTACCAATCTGATCTGTTCGCGCCACAGATGGAAGCTGACGAAAACAACGATGCGCAATTGCACTGCGCGAGAGTGCATTGCAGTTTAACACGAGGCGTTATCAGTGGCGAATATAGCATAGCGCTCTCGTGCAGTGACCAGCGAAGCTGATATGTCCACGTAGGCGCGGCTTCGGTACCAATCTGATCTGTTCGTGCCACAGATGGAAGCTGACGAAAACAACGATGCGCAATTGCACTGCGCGAGAGTGCATTGCAGTTTAACACGAGGCGTGATCAGTGGCGAATATACCATAGCGCTCTCGTGCAGTGACCAGCGAAGCTGATATGTCCACGTAGGCGCGGCTTCGGTACCAATCTGATCTGTTCACGCCACAGATGGAAGCTGACGAAAACAACGATGTGCCATTGCACTGCGCGAGAGTGCATTGCAGTTTAACACGAGGCGTGATCAGTGGTGAATATAGCATAGCGCTCTCATGCAGTGACCAGCGAAGCTGATATGTCCACGTAGGCGCGGCTTCGGTACCACGTAGGCGCGGCTTCGGTACAGACATCGAAAACAAGTTAGATGCCATAACACTTCTAGAAACTAAAGTGCAGTCTTGTCAAACTGAGATTTCTCGCATGAATCACGTAATAGAATCACTGGAAAAAAAGATAGATGATCTTGAGAACAGAAGCAGGAGATCAAACTTAATTGTTTATGGACTACCAGAAGATGAAGAAGAATCAACCGAAACTCTGGAGCAGGCTGTCAACAAAAGTATCATTCAAGATACCCTAAAGCTCGATCCAGTTGCCTTTGAACGTATTCACCGGTTAGGCAGGCCGCAGGCTAATAAGAATAGACCGGTAATTTTTAAACTCCTGGATGCCCGTAACAAGTCAGCAATACTGAAGCAAGGTTTTAAACTTAAAGACACGAAATATGCCATTGGGGAAGATTTCTCTCCGAGAATTCGAGAAATCAGAAAAAAACTGTGGAACAGTGCCAAAGAAAATCGACAAAAAGGGGACAAAGTTTCGCTTGCCTTCGACAAATTATTTATAAACAGCTGCGCCTTTGTTTGGGATCATGAAACGAACGACAAAGTTCCGCTGAAAAAAAACGAAGAGCAGGAGGAGACAGTCGAAAAAAGGAGCCCACCAACGACACGGGGAAGAGCACGATTAAAGCACTGACCATCATAAATGTAAACGCAAGGAGCATAGTAAACAAAGTAGAATCTTTAGAAAACTTATTAATTGATCGGGAACCTGATATTGTCGCCGTCACGGAGACTTGGCTTTCACCAGAAATTTCGAGTCATGAAATCGCACCACCCAACTACTCAGTCATTCGGAAAGACCGAGACTCCCGTGGCGGTGGTGTGGCTCTCTTGATAAAGAAAACCCTGCCGTTTGTTATGCTCCCAGATGTGTCGGGTGCTGAAAGCGTATTCTGCAGACTTCTCTGCAACAATACTACTGTCTGTGTAGGCTGTTTGTATAGGAGTCCCTCTTCAGGAGATGAGTGCATTTCTGTCATTCATGACTTCCTTCAACAATATGCTTGCAGCACTAGAATCATTCTCATGGGTGACTTTAACCTTCCGGACGTGGACTGGATAACTATGCAACACACATCATCATCTTCAGAAGCTCTTTTTGACTTAATGCTCTCCTTTAATCTCCACCAAATTATCCTAGAACCAACACGCAAGCAAGGATCAGCAAACAATATACTCGATCTTATACTAATCAGTGATCACTTTCCAGTACACCAAGCGCAGACAGAAATCATCGAAGGCATCTCTGATCACAACATACCATTATGTTTGTTACCTCTAGACTGCTCAATACAAAAACGATCCGATGTAAAGACAACACTGAACTTCGATAAGGCTGATAATGCCAGCATATTAACCTACCTCGCACATGAATTTGAAGCATTCAGTGAAATGGTCTCCGACCCCTCAATCAATATTAACACGGTTTGGCTTCATTTTAAGACTATGGTTTCACACTGCATAACTAATCATGTTCCACTAAAAACTAAGCGTCCACAAAGAAACAGTCCATGGGTAACAAGGGATGTTATCCACGCTAAACGTCATGTGAAAAGGTTGCGTATTTCTATCAAAAATCATGGTTCATGTCCTTCTAAAACTACAAAACTAGCGTGCGCAATCGCGAAGTTCAGAGAGATAGGCAAACGGGCCAAGGAACACTACTTTAATGTAACACTGCCTAACTTTCTGACAAACAACCCGCATAGATTTTGGAACCATTTCCGTCCAACTAAGAACCCGTTATCCGACTTGTCTCCAGAAGATAGAGCTAACAATGCTAATGCGTACAACACGTTTTTTCACTCAAGTTTCACAAAAGATGACGGTAATCTCCCGGACTGTTACGGCAATCAAACATCACGCATTGACCCTTTAATCATATCAGATGCCGGAATTTTTAATCTATTACTCACGCTTGACCCTAAAAAATCACCCGGACCAGACAATATCCCAAACGATTTCTTGAAACGATACGCAGAATGGTGCAGCAGATACTTGGGTCTAATATTTCGTAAATCTCTCGAGTCATCAACTTTACCGGACGACTGGAAGAAGGCAAAGATTATACCAATACACAAAACAGGAGACACCACATTACCATCGAACTATAGACCAATATCTCTCACCAGCACGGCTTGCAAGATGCTCGAGCATATCATCCTTCAACACCTAACAAACTTCCTTGATACACACAATCTGTTATCTCCAAACCAACATGGATTCCGTCATGGGCTATCAACCGTCACACAGCTTACAGAGGTTGTGCATGACCTTGCATTCGCCATCAATAACTGTAGCCAGACTGACATTATATTATTGGACTTTTCTAAAGCATTCGATCGCGTCTGCCACAACAAATTAATAGCAAAGTTACGGGGTGCCATCGGGGATGGGGAAATTTTAGATTGGATTTCAGATTACTTATCAAACCGGACACAATTCGTACTGTTTCAGAACATGGAATCTGCGACAGTACCCGTCATATCAGGTGTACCTCAAGGATCCGTGTTGGGGCCACTGGTATTTTTAATTTTCATCAACGACATAACCAACAATATCGATTCTAACATCAAACTCTTCGCCGATGACTGCATTATCTATAAAACAATTAACAGCTACGAAGACCACATTTCACTCAGCGATTCATTGAACAAAATAACCGAATGGTGCAAAACATGGCAAATGACGGTAAACACGACTAAATCTGTTTGCATGACGGTAACAAGAAAAAGGCAACCTTATGATTTTCCGTACTTTGTTAATGGCAGAATACTGACGAAAGTTCACCAGCATAAGTACTTAGGCATCACACTAACTTCTGACCTCAGATGGGACGCGCACATTGCTAGCATAACCTCGAAAGCATTACGCAAACTATTTTTTCTTCGAAGATGTCTGCGCCTTGCACCCACATCGACAAAGCTTCTCGCATATACTACTTTCGTTCGACCAGTTTTAGAATACGCTAACACAGTTTGGTTCCCCCATTCAGTGACTAATGTAACAAAACTAGAAAAAGTACAGCGTAAAGCTTTGCGGTTAATACACAACAAATATAAGCGCACAGATTCACCAACTAACCTCGCGGCTATTTCGGGTTTAGAGACGCTATCATCAAGAGCGCAACAAGCACGACTAAAATTTTTATTTCACCTGATGCACAACTACTACAAGATAGACGTATCAAAATACATATCTTTCTCGCAATCACGCCCGTCGAGGCATAAACACGCAGCCGCGATAACAGAATACTCATGCCATAACGACACGTTCATGTATTCGTACTTTCCCCTCGTGATCAGAGAATGGAATCGCCTTGATCCCTCAATCATAACTGCAACCACATTATCTCAGTTCACGTCACGGATAGAATCATTATCAATTAACGAATAAAGCAGTTTCACTGACATACTCAACCGCCTCTCATCACTTCATTAGATTGTTAATTAATTGTGAAGAAAGTCTTATTTTTTCCGCTGCTGTGTTCCCATGTGCTCTAATTGAATTCCTTATTGCAATGCTCTACCCGACTCCTAGACATGTATTTTTATTTTTCCTTGCTAATGTTTACTTTTTCTTGTATTTTTCTTGTTCCTTTCTGTTCACGTGTGTTTGATTTGTATTCCAAAGTGCACGGCTTAAATTTTTATCATGTTTGTCATTTTTGTTCGCCCACCTGCTCTGGTCCCTGATGGGACTGGCAGTATTGTAAATAAATAAATAAATAAATAAATGTGATCTGTTCGCGCCACAGATGGAAGCTGACGAAAACAACGATGCGCATTTGCACTGTGCGAGGGAGCATTGCAGTTTAAAACGAGGCGCGATAAGTGGCGAATATAGCATAGGGCTCTCGTGCAGTGACCAGCGAAGCTGATATGTCCACGTAGGCGCGGCTTCGGTACAAAATCTGATCTGTTCGCGCCACAGATGGAAGCTGACGAAAACAACGATGCGCAATTGCACTGCGCGAGGGAGCATTGCAGTTTAAAACGAGGCGTGATAAGTGGCGAATATAGCATAGCGCTCTCGTGCAGTGACCAGCGAAGCTGATATGTCCACGTAGGCGCGGCTTCGGTACCAATCTGATCTGTTCGCGCCACAGATGGAAGCTGACGAAAACAACGATGCGCAATTGCACTGCGCGAGGGAGCATTGCAGTTTAAAACGAGGCGCGATCAGTGGCGAATATAGCATAGCGCTCTCGTGCAGTGACCAGCGAAGCTGATATGTCCACGTAGGCGCGGCTTCGGTACCAATCTGATCTGTCCGCGCCACAGATGGAAGCTGACGAAAACAACGATGCGCAATTGCACTGCGCGAGGGAGCATTGCAGTTTAAAACGAGGCGCGATCAGTGGAGAATATAGCATAGCGCTCTCGTGCAGTGAACAGCGAAGCTGATATGTCCACGTAGCCGCGGCTTCGGTACCAATCTGATCTGTTCGCGCCACATATGGAAGCTGACGAAAACAACGATGCGCAATTGCACTGCGCGAGGGAGCATTGCAGTTTAAAACGAGGCGTGATCAGTGGCGAATATAGCATAGCGCTCTCGTGCAGTGACCAGCGAAGCTATGTCCACGTAGCCGAGGCTTCGGTACCAATCTGATCTGTTCGCGCCACAGATGGAAGCTGACGAAAACAAAGATGCGCAATTGCACTGCTCGAGGGAGCATTGCAGTTTAAAACGAGGCGTGATCAGTGGCGAATATAGCATAGCGGTCTCGTGCAGTAACCAGCGACGCTGATATGTCCACGTAGGTGCGGCTTCGGTACCAATCTGATCTGTTCGCGCCACAGATGGAAGCTGATGAAAACAACGATGCGCAATTGCACTGCGCGAGAATGCATTGCAGTTTAAAACGAGGCGTGATCAGTGGCGAATATAGCATAGCGCTCTCGTGCAGTGACCAGCGAAGCTGATGTGTTCGCGCAGCCGTGGTTCCGGTACCAATCTGATCTGTTCGCGCCACAGATGGAAGCTGACGAAAACAACGATGCGCAATTGCACTGCGCGAGAGTGCATTGCAGTTTAACACGAGGCGTTATCAGTGGCGAATATAGCATTGCGCTCTCGTGCAGTGACCAGCGAAGCTGATATGTCCACGAAGCCGCGGCTTCGGTACCAATCTGATCTGTTCGCGCCACAGATGGAAGCTGACGAAAACAACGATGCGCAATTGCACTGCGCGAGGGAGCATTGCACTTTAACACGAGGCGTGATCAGTGGCGAATATAGCATAGCGCTCTCGTGCAGTGACCAGCGAAGCTGATATGTCCACGTAGGCGCGGCTTCGGTACCAATCTGATCTGTTCGCGCCACAGATGCAAGCTGACGAAAACAACGATGTGCAATTGCACTGCGCGAGGGAGCATTGCAGTTTAACACGAGGCGTGATCAGTGGCGAATATAGCATAGCGCTCTCCTGCAGTGACCAGCGAAGCTGATATGTCCACGTAGGCGCGGCTTCGGTAACAATCTGATCTGTTCGCGCCCCAGATGGAAGCTGACGAAAACAACGATGCGCAATTGCACTGCGCGAGAATGCATTGCAGTTTAAAACGAGGCGTGATCAGCGGCGAATATAGCATAGCGCTCTCGTGCATTGACCAGCAAGCTGATATGTCCACGTAGACGCGGCTTCGGTACCAATCTGATCTGTTCGCGCCACAGATGGAAGCTGACGAAAACAACGATGCGCAATTGCACTGCGCAAGCGAGCATTGCAGTTTAACACGAGGCGTGATCTGTGGCGAATATAGCATAGCGCTCTCGTGCAGTGACCAGCGAAGCTGATATGTCCACGTAGCCGCGGCTTCGGTACCAATCTGATCTGTTCGCGCCACAGATGGAAGCTGACGAAAACAACGATGCGCAATTGCACTGCGCGAGAGTGTATTGCAGTTTAAAACGAGGCGTGATCAGTGGCGAATATAGCATAGCGCTCTCGTGCAGTGACCAGCGAAGCTGATATGTCTACGTAGCCGCGGCTTCGGTACTAATCTGATCTGTTCGCGCCACAGATGGAAGCTGACGAAAACAAAGATGCGCAATTTCACTGCGCGAGGGAGCATTGCAGTTTAAAACGAGGCGCGATCAGTGGCGAATATAGCATAGGGCTCTCGTGCAGTGACCAGCGAAGCTGATATGTCCACGTAGGCGCGGCTTCGGTACAAAATCTGATCTGTTCGCGCCACAGATGGAAGCTGACGAAAACAACGATGCGCAATTGCACTGCGCGAGGGAGCATTGCAGTTTAAAACGAGGCGTGATAAGTGACGAATATAGCATAGCGCTCTCGTGCAGTGACCAGCGAAGCTGATATGTCCACGTAGGCGCGGCTTCGGTACCAATCTGATCTGTTCGCGCCACAGATGGAAGCTGACGAAAACAACGATGCGCAATTGCACTGCGCGAGGGAGCATTGCAGTTTAAAACGAGGCGCGATCAGTGGCGAATATAGCATAGCGCTCTCGTGCAGTGACCAGCGAAGCTGATATGTCCACGTAGGCGCGGCTTCGGTACCAATCTGATCTGTCCGCGCCACAGATGGAAGCTGACGAAAACAACGATGCGCAATTGCACTGCGCGAGGGAGCATTGCAGTTTAAAACGAGGCGCGATCAGTGGAGAATATAGCATAGCGCTCTCGTGCAGTGACCAGCGAAGCTGATATGTCCACGTAGCCGCGGCTTCGGTACCAATCTGATCTGTTCGCGCCACATATGGAAGCTGACGAAAACAACGATGCGCGATTGCACTGCGCGAGGGAGCATTGCAGTTTAAAACGAGGCGTGATCAGTGGCGAATATAGCATAGCGCTCTCGTGCAGTGACCAGCGAAGCTATGTCCACGTAGCCGAGGCTTCGGTACCAATCTGATCTGTTCGCGCCACAGATGGAAGCTGACGAAAACAAAGATGCGCAATTGCACTGCTCGAGGGAGCATTGCAGTTTAAAACGAGGCGTGATCAGTGGCGAATATAGCATAGCGGTCTCGTGCAGTAACCAGCGACGCTGATATGTCCACGTAGGTGCGGCTTCGGTACCAATCTGATCTGTTCGCGCCACAGATGGAAGCTGACGAAAACAACGATGCGCAATTGCACTGCGCGAGAATGCATTGCAGTTTAAAACGAGGCGTGATCAGTGGCGAATATAGCATAGCGCTCTCGTGCAGTGACCAGCGAAGCTGATGTGTTCGCGCAGCCGTGGTTCCGGTACCAATCTGATCTGTTCGCGCCACAGATGGAAGCTGACGAAAACAACGATGCGCAATTGCACTGCGCGAGAGTGCATTGCAGTTTAACACGAGGCGTTATCAGTGGCGAATATAGCATTGCGCTCTCGTGCAGTGACCAGCGAAGCTGATATGTCCACGAAGCCGCGGCTTCGGTACCAATCTGATCTGTTCGCGCCACAGATGGAAGCTGACGA
This sequence comes from Amblyomma americanum, assembly GCF_052857255.1. Taxonomy (NCBI): domain Eukaryota; kingdom Metazoa; phylum Arthropoda; class Arachnida; order Ixodida; family Ixodidae; genus Amblyomma; species Amblyomma americanum. Next base: position 1,179,363 of record NW_027526494.1, read on the forward strand.
AAACAACGATGCGCAATTGCACTGCGCGAGGGAGCATTGCACTTTAACACGAGGCGTGATCAGTGGCGAATATAGCATAGCGCTCTCGTGCAGTGACCAGCGAAGCTGATATGTCCACGTAGGCGCGGCTTCGGTACCAATCTGATCTGTTCGCGCCACAGATGGAAGCTGACGAAAACAACGATGTGCAATTGCACTGCGCGAGGGAGCATTGCAGTTTAACACGAGGCGTGATCAGTGGCGAATATAGCATAGCGCTCTCCTGCAGTGACCAGCGAAGCTGATATGTCCACGTAGGCGCGGCTTCGGTAACAATCTGATCTGTTCGCGCCCCAGATGGAAGCTGACGAAAACAACGATGCGCAATTGCACTGCGCGAGAATGCATTGCAGTTTAAAACGAGGCGTGATCAGCGGCGAATATAGCATAGCGCTCTCGTGCATTGACCAGCAAGCTGATATGTCCACGTAGACGCGGCTTCGGTACCAATCTGATCTGTTCGCGCCACAGATGGAAGCTGACGAAAACAACGATGCGCAATTGCACAGCGCAAGGGAGCATTGCAGTTTAACACGAGGCGTGATCTGTGGCGAATATAGCATAGCGCTCTCGTGCAGTGACCAGCGAAGCTGATATGTCCACGTAGCCGCGGCTTCGGTACCAATCTGATCTGTTCGCGCCACAGATGGAAGCTGACGAAAACAACGATGCGCAATTGCACTGCGCGAGAGTGTATTGCAGTTTAAAACGAGGCGTGATCAGTGGCGAATATAGCATAGCGCTCTCGTGCAGTGACCAGCGAAGCTGATATGTCTACGTAGCCGCGGCTTCGGTACCAATCTGATCTGTTCGCGCCACAGATGGAAGCTGACGAAAACAAAGATGCGCAATTGCACTGCGCGAGGGAGCATTGCAGTTTAAAACGAGGCGTTATCAGTGGTGAATATAGCATAGCGCTCTCGTGCAGTGACCAGCGAAGCTGATATGTCCACGTAGCCGCGGCTTCGGTACCAATCTGATCTGTTCGCGCCACAGATGGAAGCTGACGAAAACAAAGATGCGCAATTGCACTGCGCGAGGGAGCATTGCAGTTTAAAACGAGGCGTGATCAGTGCGAATATAGCATAGCAGTCTCGTGCAGTAACCAGCGAAGCTGATATGTCCACGTAGGCGCGGCTTCGGTACCAATCTGATCTGTTCGCGCCACAGATGGAAGCTGACGAAAACAACGATGCGCAATTGCACTGCGCGAGGGAGCATTGCAGTTTAAATCGAGGCGTTATCAGTGGCGAATATAGCATAGCGCTCTCGTGCAGTGACCAGCGAAGCTGATATGTCCACGTAGCCGCGGCTTCGGTACCAATCTGATCTGTTCGCGCCACATATGGAAGCTGACGAAAACAACGATGCGCAATTGCACTGCGCGAGGGAGCATTGGAGTTTAAAACGAGGCGTTATCAGTGGCGAATATAGCATAGCGCTCTCGTGCAGTGACCAGCGACGCTGATATGTCCACGTAGGTGCGGCTTCGGTACCAATCTGATCTGTTCGCGCCACAGATGGAAGCTGACGAAAACAACGATGCGCAATTGCACTGCGCGAGAATGCATTGCAGTTTAAAACGAGCCGTGATCAGTGGCAAATATAGCATAGCGCTCTCGTGCAGTGACCAGCGAAGCTGATGTGTTCGCGCAGCCGTGGTTCCGGTACCAATCTGATCTGTTCGCGCCACAGATGGAAGCTGACGAAAACAACGATGCGCAATTGCACTGCGCGAGAGTGCATTGCAGTTTAACACGAGGCGTTATCAGTGGCGAATATAGCATAGTGCTCTCGTGCAGTGACCAGCGAAGCTGATATGTCCACGTAGCCGCGGCTTCGGTACCAATCTGATCTGTTCGCGCCACAGATGGAAGCTGACGAAAACAACGATGCGCAATTGCACTGCGCGAGGGAGCATTGCACTTTAACACGAGGCGTGATCAGTGGCGAATATAGCATAGCGCTCTCGTGCAGTGACCAGCGAAGCTGATATGTCCACGTAGGCGCGGCTTCGGTACCAATCTGATCTGTTCGCGCCACAGATGGAAGCTGACGAAAACAACGATGCGCAATTGCACTGCGCGAGAGTGCATTGCAGTTTAACACGAGGCGTGATCAGTGGCGAATATAGCATAGCGCTCTCGTGCAGTGACCAGCGAAGCTGATATGTCCACGTAGGCGCGGCTTCGGTACCAATCTGATCTGTTCACGCCACAGATGGAAGCTGACGAAAACAACGATGTGCCATTGCACTGCGCGAGAGTGCATTGCAGTTTAACACGAGGCGTGATCAGTGGCGAATATAGCATAGCGCTCTCATGCAGTGACCAGCGAAGCTGATATGTCCACGTAGGCGCGGCTTCGGTACCAATGTGATCTGTTCGCGCCACAGATGGAAGCTGACGAAAACAACGATGCGCAATTGCACTGTGCGAGGAAGCATTGCAGTTTAAAACGAGGCGCGATCAGTGGCGAATATAGCATAGCGCTCTCGTGCAGTGACCAGCGAAGCTGATATGTCCACGTAGGCGCGGCTTCGGTACCAGTCTGATCTGTTCGCGCCACAGATGGAAGCTGACGAAAACAACGATGCGCAATTGCACTGCGCGAGGGAGCATTGCAGTTTAAAACGAGGCGTGATAAGTGGCGAATATAGCATAGCGCTCTCGTGCAGTGACCAGCGAAGCTGATATGTCCACGTAGGCGCGGCTTCGGTACCAATCTGATCTGTTCGCGCCACAGATGGAAGCTGACGAAAACAACGATGCGCAATTGCACTGCGCGAGGGAGCATTGCAGTTTAAAACGAGGCGCGATCAGTGGCGAATATAGCATAGCGCTCTCGTGCAGTGACCAGCGAAGCTGATATGTCCACGTAGGCGCGGCTTCGGTACCAATCTGATCTGTCCGCGCCACAGATGGAAGCTGACGAAAACAACGATGCGCAATTGCACTGCGCGAGGGAGCATTGCAGTTTAACACGAGGCGTGATCAGTGGCGAATATAGCATAGCGCTCTCGTGCAGTGACCAGCGAAGCTGACATGTCCACGTAGGCGCGGCTTCGGTACCAATCTGATCTGTTCGCGCCACAGATGGAAGCTGACGAAAACAACGATGCGCAATTGAACTGCGCGAGGGAGCATTGCAGTTTAAATCGAGGCGTTATCAGTGGCGAATATAGCATAGCGCTCTCGTGCAGTGACCAGCGAAGCTGATATGTCCACGTAGCCGCGGCTTCGGTACCAATCTGATCTGTTCGCGCCACATATGGAAGCTGACGAAAACAACGATGCGCAATTGCACTGCGCGAGGGAGCATTGCAGTTTAAAACGAGGCGTTATCAGTGGCGAATATAGCATAGCGCTCTCGTGCAGTGACCAGCGAAGCTGATATGTCCACGTAGCCGCGGCTTCGGTACCAATCTGATCTGTTCGCGCCACAGATGGAAGCTGACGAAAACAAAGATGCGCAATTGCACTGCGCGAGGCAGCATTGCAGTTTAAAACGAGGCGTGATCAGTGGCGAATATAGCATAGCGGTCTCGTGCAGTAACCAGCGACGCTGATATGTCCACGTAGGTGCGGCTTCGGTACCAATCTGATCTGTTCGCGCCACAGATGGAAGCTGACGAAAACAACGATGCGCAATTGCACTGCGCGAGAATGCATTGCAGTTTAAAACGAGCCGTGATCAGTGGCGAATATAGCATAGCGCTCTCGTGCAGTGACCAGCGAAGCTGATGTGTTCGCGCAGCCGTGGTTCCGGTACCAATCTGATCTGTTCGCGCCACAGATGGAAGCTGACGAAAACAACAATGCGCAATTGCACTGCGCGAGAGTGCATTGCAGTTTAACACGAGGCGTTATCAGTGGCGAATATAGCATAGCGCTCTCGTGCAGTGACCAGCGAAGCTGATATGTCCACGAAGCCGCGGCTTCGGTACCAATCTGATCTGTTCGCGCCACAGATGGAAGCTGACGAAAACAACGATGCGCAATTGCACTGCGCGAGGGAGCATTGCACTTTAACACGAGGCGTGATCAGTGGCGAATATAGCATAGCGCTCTCGTGCAGTGACCAGCGAAGCTGATATGTCCACGTAGGCGCGGCTTCGGTACCAATCTGATCTGTTCGCGCCACAGATGGAAGCTGACGAAAACAACGATGTGCAATTGCACTGCGCGAGGGAGCATTGCAGTTTAACACGAGGCGTGATCAGTGGCGAATATAGCATAGCGCTCTCCTGCAGTGACCAGCGAAGCTGATATGTCCACGTAGGCGCGGCTTCGGTAACAATCTGATCTGTTCGCGCCCCAGATGGAAGCTGACGAAAACAACGATGCGCAATTGCACTGCGCGAGAATGCATTGCAGTTTAAAACGAGGCGTGATCCGCGGCGAATATAGCATAGCGCTCTCGTGCATTGACCAGCAAGCTGATATGTCCACGTAGACGCGGCTTCGGTACCAATCTGATCTGTTCGCGCCACAGATGGAAGCTGACGAAAACAACGATGCGCAATTGCACTGCGCAAGGGAGCATTGCAGTTTAACACGAGGCGTGATCTGTGGCGAATATAGCATAGCGCTCTCGTGCAGTGACCAGCGAAGCTGATATGTCCACGTAGCCGCGGCTTCGGTACCAATCTGATCTGTTCGCGCCACAGATGGAAGCTGACGAAAACAACGATGCGCAATTGCACTGCGCGAGAGTGTATTGCAGTTTAAAACGAGGCGTGATCAGTGGCGAATATAGCATAGCGCTCTCGTGCAGTGACCAGCGAAGCTGATATGTCTACGTAGCCGCGGCTTCGGTACCAATCTGATCTGTTCGCGCCACAGATGGAAGCTGACGAAAACAAATATGCGCAATTGCACTGCGCGAGGGAGCATTGCAGTTTAAAACGAGGCGTTATCAGTGGTGAATATAGCATAGCGCTCTCGTGCAGTGACCAGCGAAGCTGATATGTCCACGTAGCCGCGGCTTCGGTACCAATCTGATCTGTTCGCGCCACAGATGGAAGCTGACGAAAACAAAGATGCGCAATTGCACTGCGCGAGGGAGCATTGCAGTTTAAAACGAGGCGTGATCAGTGCGAATATAGCATAGCAGTCTCGTGCAGTAACCAGCGAAGCTGATATGTCCACGTAGGCGCGGCTTCGGTACCAATCTGATCTGTTCGCGCCACAGATGGAAGCTGACGAAAACAACGATGCGCAATTGCAATGCGCGAGGGAGCATTGCAGTTTAAATCGAGGCGTTATCAGTGGCGAATATAGCATAGCGCTCTCGTGCAGTGACCAGCGAAGCTGATATGTCCACGTAGCCGCGGCTTCGGTACCAATCTGATCTGTTCGCGCCACATATGGAAGCTGACGAAAACAACGATGCGCAATTGCACTGCGCGAGGGAGCATTGCAGTTTAAAACAAGGCGTTATCAGTGGCGAATATAGCATAGCGCTCTCGTGCAGTGACCAGCGAAGCTGATATGTCCACGTAGCCGCGGCTTCGGTACCAATCTGATCTGTTCGCGCCACAGATGGAAGCTGACGAAAACAAAGATGCGCAATTGCACTGCGCGAGGGAGCATTGCAGTTTAAAACGAGGCGTGATCAGTGGCGAATATAGCATAGCGGTCTCGTGCAGTAACCAGCGACGCTGATATGTCCACGTAGGTGCGGCTTCGGTACCAATCTGATCTGTTCGCGCCACAGATGGAAGCTGACGAAAACAACGATGCGCAATTGCACTGCGCGAGAATGCATTGCAGTTTAAAACGAGCCGTGATCAGTGGCAAATATAGCATAGCGCTCTCGTGCAGTGACCAGCGAATCTGATGTGTTCGCGCAGCCGTGGTTCCGGTACCAATCGACCTGTTCGCGCCACAGATGGAAGCTGACGAAAACAACGATGCGCAATTGCACTGCGCGAGAGTGCATTGCAGTTTAACACGAGGTGTTATCAGTGGCGAATATAGCATAGTGCTCTCGTGCAGTGACCAGCGAAGCTGATATGTCCACGTAGCCGCGGCTTCGGTACCAATCTGATCTGTTCGCGCCACAGATGGAAGCTGACGAAAACAACGATGCGCAATTGCACTGCGCGAGGGAGCATTGCACTTTAACACGAGGCGTGATCAGTGGCGAATAAAGCATAGCGCTCTCGTGCAGTGACCAGCGAAGCTGATATGTCCACGTAGGCGCGGCTTCGGTACCAATCTGATCTGTTCGCGCCACAGATGGAAGCTGACGAAAACAACGATGCGCAATTGCACTGCGCGAGAGTGCATTGCAGTTTAACACGAGGCGTGATCAGTGGCGAATATAGCATAGCGCTCTCGTGCAGTGACCAGCGAAGCTGATATGTCCACGTAGGCGCGGCTTCGGTACCAATCTGATCTGTTCACGCCACAGATGGAAGCTGACGAAAACAACGATGTGCCATTGCACTGCGCGAGAGTGCGTTGCAGTTTAACACGAGGCGTGATCAGTGGCGAATATAGCATAGCGCTCTCATGCAGTGACCAGCGAAGCTGATATGTCCACGTAGGCGCGGCTTCGGTACCAATGTGATCTGTTCGCGCCACAGATGGAAGCTCACGAAAACAACGATGCGCAATTGCACTGTGCAAGGGAGCATTGCAGTTTAAAACGAGGCGCGATCAGTGGCGAATATAGCATAGCGCTCTCGTGCAGTGACCAGCGAAGCTGATATGTCCACGTAGGCGCGGCTTCGGTACCAATCTGATCTGTTCGCGCCACAGATGGAAGCTGACGAAAACAACGATGCGCAATTGCACTGCGCGAGGGAGCATTGCAGTTTAAAACGAGGCGTGATAAGTGGCGAATATAGCATAGCGCTCTCGTGCAGTGACCAGCGAAGCTGATATGTCCACGTAGGCGCGGCTTCGGTACCAATCTGATCTGTTCGCGCCACAGATGGAAGCTGACGAAAACAACGATGCGCAATTGCACTGCGCGAGGGAGCATTGCAGTTTAAAACGAGGCGCGATCAGTGGCGAATCTAGCATAGCGCTCTCGTGCAGTGACCAGCGAAGCTGATATGTCCACGTAGGCGCGGCTTCGGTACCAATCTGATCTGTCCGCGCCACAGATGGAAGCTGACGAAAACAACGATGCGCAATTGCACTGCGCGAGGGAGCATTGCAGTTTAACACGAGGCGTGATCAGTGGCGAATATAGCATAGCGCTCTCCTGCAGTGACCAGCGAAGCTGATATGTCCACGTAGGCGCGGCTTCGGTACCAATCTGATCTGTTCGCGCCACAGATGGAAGCTGACGAAAACAACGATGCGCAATTGCACTGCGCGAGGGAGCATTGCAGTTTAAAACGAGGCGTGATAAGTGGCGAATATAGCATAGCGCTCTCGTGCAGTGACCAGCGAAGCTGATATGTCCACGTAGGCGCGGCTTCGGTACCAATCTGATCTGTTCGCGCCACAGATGGAAGCTGACGAAAACAACGATGCGCAATTGCACTGCGCGAGGGAGCATTGCAGTTTAAATCGAGGCGTTATCAGTGGCGAATATAGCATAGCGCTCTCGTGCAGTGACCAGCGAAGCTGATATGTCCACGTAGCCGCGGCTTCGGTACCAATGTGATCTGTTCGCGCCACAGATGGAAGCTCACGAAAACAACGATGCGCAATTGCACTGTGCGAGGGAGCATTGCAGTTTAAAACGAGGCGCGATCAGTGGCGAATATAGCATAGCGCTCTCGTGCAGTGACCAGCGAAGCTGATATGTCCACGTAGGCGCGGCTTCGGTACCAATCTGATCTGTTCGCGCCACAGATGGAAGCTGACGAAAACAACGATGCGCAATTGCACTGCGCGAGGGAGCATTGCAGTTTAAAACGAGGCGTGATAAGTGGCGTATATAGCATAGCGCTCTCGTGCAGTGACCAGCGAAGCTGATATGTCCACGTAGGCGCGGCTTCGGTACCAATCTGATCTGTTCGCGCCACAGATGGAAGCTGACGAAAACAACGATGCGCAATTGCACTGCGCGAGGGAGCATTGCAGTTTAAAACGAGGCGCGATCAGTGGCGAATATAGCATAGCGCTCTCGTGCAGTGACCAGCGAAGCTGATATGTCCACGTAGGCGCGGCTTCGGTACCAATCTGATCTGTCCGCGCCACAGATGGAAGCTGACGAAAACAACGATGCGCAATTGCACTGCGCGAGGGAGCATTGCAGTTTAACACGAGGCGTGATCAGTGGCGAATATAGCATAGCGCTCTCCTGCAGTGACCAGCGAAGCTGATATGTCCACGTAGGCGCGGCTTCGGTACCAATCTGATCTGTTCGCGCCACAGATGGAAGCTGACGAAAACAACGATGCGCAATTGCACTGCGCGAGGGAGCATTGCAGTTTAAAACGAGGCGTGATCAGTGGCGAATATAGCATAGCGGTCTCGTGCAGTAACCAGCGACGCTGATATGTCCACGTAGGTGCGGCTTCGGTACCAATCTGATCTGTTCGCGCCACAGATGGAAGCTGACGAAAACAACGATGCGCAATTGCACTGCGCGAGAATGCATTGCAGTTTAAAACGAGCCGTGATCAGTGGCGAATATAGCATAGCGCTCTCGTGCAGTGACCAGCGAAGCTGATGTGTTCGCGCAGCCATGGTTCCGGTACCAATCTGATCTGTTCGCGCCACAGATGGAAGCTGACGAAAACAACGATGCGCAATTGCACTGCGCGAGAGTGCATTGCAGTTTAACACGAGGCGTTATCAGTGGCGAATATAGCATAGCGCTCTCGTGCAGTGACCAGCGAAGCTGATATGTCCACGTAGCCGCGGCTTCGGTACCAATCTGATCTGTTCGCGCCACAGATGGAAGCTGACGAAAACAACGATGCGCAATTGCACTGCGCGAGGGAGCATTGCACTTTAACACGAGGCGTGATCAGTGGCGAATATAGCATAGCGCTCTCGTGCAGTGACCAGCGAAGCTGATATGTCCACGTAGGCGCGGCTTCGGTACCAATCTGATCTGTTCGCGCCACAGATGGAAGCTGACGAAAACAACGATGCGCAATTGCACTGCGCGAGAGTGCATTGCAGTTTAACACGAGGCGTGATCAGTGGCGAATATAGCATAGCGCTCTCGTGCAGTGACCAGCGAAGCTGATATGTCCACGTAGGCGCGGCTTCGGTACCAATCTGATCTGTTCACGCCACAGATGGAAGCTGACGAAAACAACGATGTGCCATTGCACTGCGCGAGAGTGCATTGCAGTTTAACACGAGGCGTGATCAGTGGCGAATATAGCATAGCGCTCTCATGCAGTGACCAGCGAAGCTGATATGTCCACGTAGGCGCGGCTTCGGTACCAATGTGATCTGTTCGCGCCACAGATGGAAGCTGACGAAAACAACGATGCGCAATTGCACTGTGCGAGGGAGCATTGCAGTTTAAAACGAGGCGCGATCAGTGGCGAATATAGCATAGCGCTCTCGTGCAGTGACCAGCGAAGCTGATATGTCCACGTAGGCGCGGCTTCGGTACCAATCTGATCTGTTCGCGCCACAGATGGAAGCTGACGAAAACAACGATGCGCAATTGCACTGCGCGAGAGTGCATTGCAGTTTAACACGAGGCGTGATCAGTGGCGAATATAGCATAGCGCTCTCGTGCAGTGACCAGCGAAGCTGATATGTCCACGTAGGCGCGGCTTCGGTACCAATCTGATCTGTTCACGCCACAGATGGAAGCTGACGAAAACAACGATGTGCCATTGCACTGCGCGAGAGTGCATTGCAGTTTAACACGAGGCGTGATCAGTGGCGAATATAGCATAGCGCTCTCATGCAGTGACCAGCGAAGCTGATATGTCCACGTAGGCGCGGCTTCGGTACCAATGTGATCTGTTCGCGCCACAGATGGAAGCTGACGAAAACAACGATGCGCAATTGCACTGTGCGAGGGAGCATTGCAGTTTAAAACGAGGCGCGATCAGTGGCGAATATAGCATAGCACTCTCGTGCAGTGACCAGCGAAGCTGATATGTCCACGTAGGCGCGGCTTCGGTACCAATCTGATCTGTTCGCGCTACAGATGGAAGCTGACGAAAACAACGATGCGCAATTGCACTGCGCGAGGGAGCATTGCAGTTTAAAACGAGGCGTGATAAGTGGCGAATATAGCATAGCGCTCTCGTGCAGTGACCAGCGAAGCTGATATGTCCACGTAGGCGCGGCTTCGGTACCAATCAGATCTGTTCGCGCCACAGATGGAAGCTGACGAAAACAACGATGCGCAATTGCACTGCGCGAGGGAGCATTGCAGTTTAAAACGAGGCGCGATCAGTGGCGAATATAGCATAGCGCTCTCGTGCAGTGACCAGCGAAGCTGATATGTCCACGTAGGCGCGGCTTCGGTACCAATCTGATCTGTCCGCGCCACAGATGGAAGCTGACGAAAACAACGATGCGCAATTGCACTGCGCGAGGGAGCATTGCAGTTTAACACGAGGCGTGATCAGTGGCGAATATAGCATAGCGCTCTCCTGCAGTGACCAGCGAAGGTGATATGTCCACTTAGGCGCGGCTTCGGTACCAATCTGATCTGTTCGCGCCACAGTTGGAAGCTGACGAAAACAACGATGCGCAATTGCACTGCGCGAGGGAGCATTGCAGTTTAAAACGAGGCGTGATAAGTGGCGAATATAGCATAGCGCTCTCGTGCAGTGACCAGCGAAGCTGATATGTCCACGTAGGCGCGGCTTCGGTACCAATCTGATCTGTTCGCGCCACAGATGGAAGCTGACGAAAACAACGATGCGCAATTGCACTGCGCGAGGGAGCATTGCAGTTTAAAACGAGGCGCGATCAGTGGCGAATATAGCATAGCGCTCTCGTGCAGTGACCAGCGAAGCTGATGTGTTCGCGCAGCCGTGGTTCCGGTACCAATCTGATCTGTTCGCGCCACAGATGGAAGCTGACGAAAACAACGATGCGCAATTGCACTGCGCGAGAGTGCATTGCAGTTTAACACGAGGCGTTATCAGTGGCGAATATAGCATAGCGCACTCGTGCAGTGACCAGCGAAGCTGATATGTCCACGTAGCCGCGGCTCCGGTACCAATCTGATCTGTTCGCGCCACAGATGGAAGCTGACGAAAACAACGATGCGCAATTGCACTGCGCGAGGGAGCATTGCACTTTAACACGAGGCGTGATCAGTGGCGAATATAGCATAGCGCTCTCGTGCATTGACCAGCAAGCTGATATGTCCACGTAGACGCGGCTTCGGTACCAATCTGATCTGTTCGCGCCACAGATGGAATTTGACGAAAACAACGATGCGCAATTGCACTGCGCAAGGGAGCATTGCAGTTTAACACGAGGCGTGATCTGTGGCGAATATAGCATAGCGCTCTCGTGCAGTGACCAGCGAAGCTGATATGTCCACGTAGCCGCGGCTTCGGTACCAATCTGATCTGTTCGCGCCACAGATGGAAGCTGACGAAAACAACGATGCGCAATTGCACTGCGCGAGAGTGTATTGCAGTTTAAAACGAGGCGTGATCAGTGGCGAATATAGCATAGCGCTCTCGTGCAGTGACCAGCGAAGCTGATATGTCCACGTAGCCGTGGTTCCGGTGCCAATCTGATCTGTTCGCGCCACAGATGGAAGCTGACGAAAACAACGATGTGCAATTGCACTGCGCGAGAGTGCATTGCAGTTTAACACGAGGCGTGATCAGCGGCGAATATAGCATAGCGCTCTCGTGCATTGACCAGCAAGCTGATATGTCCACGTAGACGCGGCTTCGGTACCAATCTGATCTGTTCGCGCCACAGATGGAAGCTGACGAAAACAACGATGCGCAATTGCACTGCGCAAGGGAGCATTGCAGTTTAACACGAGGCGTGATCTGTGGCGAATATAGCATAGCGCTCTCGTGCAGTGACCAGCGAAGCTGATATGTCCACGTAGCCGCGGCTTCGGTACCAATCTGATCTGTTCGCGCCACAGATGGAAGCTGACAAAAACAACGATGCGCAATTGCACTGCGCGAGAGTGTATTGCAGTTTAAAACGAGGCGTGATCAGTGGCGAATATAGCATAGCGCTCTCGTGCAGTGACCAGCGAAGCTGATATGTCCACGTAGCCGCGGCTTCGGTACCAATCTGATCTGTTCGCGCCACAGATGGAAGCTGACGAAAACAAAGATGCGCAATTGCACTGCGCGAGGGAGCATTGCAGTTTAAAACGAGGCGTTATCAGTGGTGAATATAGCATAGCGCTCTCGTGCAGTGACCAGCGAAGCTGATATGTCCACGTAGCCGCGGCTTCGGTACCAATCGGATCTGTTCGCGCCACAGATGGAAGCTGACGAAAACAAAGATGCGCAATTGCACTGCGCGAGGGAGCATTGCAGTTTAAAACGAGGCGTGATCAGTGCGAATATAGCATAGCAGTCTCGTGCAGTAACCAGCGAAGCTGATATGTCCACGTAGGCGCGGCTTCGGTACCAATCTGATCTGTTCGCGCCACAGATGGAAGCTGACGAAAACAACGATGCGCAATTGCACTGCGCGAGGGAGCATTGCAGTTTAAATCGAGGCGTTATCAGTGGCGAATATAGCATAGCGCTCTCGTGCAGTGACCAGCGAAGCTGATATGTCCACGTAGCCGCGGCTTCGGTACCAATCTGATCTGTTCGCGCCACATATGGAAGCTGACGAAAACAACGATGCGCAATTGCACTGCGCGAGGGAGCATTGCAGTTTAAAACGAGGCGTTATCAGTGGCGAATATAGCATAGCGCTCTCGTGCAGTGACCAGCGAAGCTGATATGTCCACGTAGCCGCGGCTTCGGTACCAATCTGATCTGTTCGCGCCACAGATGGAAGCTGACGAAAACAAAGATGCGCAATTGCACTGCGCGAGGGAGCATTGCAGTTTAAAACGAGGCGTGATCAGTGGCGAATATAGCATAGCGGTCTCGTGCAGTAACCAGCGACGCTTATATGTCCACGTAGGTGCAGCTTCCGTACCAATCTGATCTGTTCGCGCCACAGATGGAAGCTGACGAAAACAACGATGCGCAATTGCACTGCGCGAGAATGCATTGCAGTTTAAAACGAGCCGTGATCAGTGGCGAATATAGCATAGTGCTCTCGTGCAGTGACCAGCGAAGCTGATGTGTTCGCGCAGCCGTGGTTCCGGTACCAATCTGATCTGTTCGCGCCACAGATGGAAGCTGACGAAAACAACGATGCGCAATTGCACTGCACGAGAGTGCATTGCAGTTTAACACGAGGCGTTATCAGTGGCGAATATAGCATAGCGCTCTCGCGCAGTGACCAGCGAAGCTGATATGTCCACGTAGCCGCGGCTTCGGTACCAATCTGATCTGTTCACGCCACAGATGGAAGCTGACGAAAACAACGATGCGTAATTGCACTGCGCGAGGGAGCATTGCACTTTAACACGAGGCGTGATCAGTGGCGAATATAGCATAGCGCTCTCGTGCAGTGACCAGCGAAGCTGATATATCCACGTAGGCGCGGCTTCGGTACCAATCTGATCTGTTCGCGCCACAGATGGAAGCTGACGAAAACAACGATGCGCAATTGCACTGCGCGAGAGTGCATTGCAGTTTAACACGAGGCGTGATCAGTGGCGAATATAGCATAGCGCTCTCGTGCAGTGACCAGCGAAGCTGATATGTCCACGTAGGCGCGGCTTCGGTACCAATCTGATCTGTTCACGCCACAGATGGAAGCTGACGAAAACAACGATGTGCCATTGCACTGCGCGAGAGTGCATTGCAGTTTAACACGAGGCGTGATCAGTGGCGAATATAGCATAGCGCTCTCATGCAGTGACCAGCGAAGCTGATATGTCCACGTAGGCGCGGCTTCGGTACCAATGTGATCTGTTCGCGCCACAGATGGAAGCTGACGAAAACAACGATGCGCAATTGCACTGTGCGAGGGAGCATTGCAGTTTAAAACGAGGCGCGATCAGTGGCGAATATAGCATAGCGCTCTCGTGCAGTGACCAGCGAAGCTGATATGTCCACGTAGGCGCGGCTTCGGTACCAATCTGATCTGTTCGCGCCACAGATGGAAGCTGACGAAAACAACGATGCGCAATTGCACTGCGCGAGGGAGCATTGCAGTTTAAAACGAGGCGTGATAAGTGGCGAATATAGCATAGCGCTCTCGTGCAGTGACCAGCGAAGCTGATATGTCCACGTAGGCGCGGCTTCGGTACCAATCTGATCTGTTCGCGCCACAGATGGAAGCTGACGAAAACAACGATGCGCAATTGCACTGCGCGAAGGAGCATTGCAGTTTAAAACGAGGCGCGATCAGTGGCGAATATAGCATAGCGCTCTCGTGCAGTGACCAGCGAAGCTGATATGTCCACGTAGGCGCGGCTTCGGTACCAATCTGATCTGTCCGCGCCACAGATGCAAGCTGACGAAAACAACGATGCGCAATTGCACTGCGCGAGGGAGCATTGCAGTTTAAAACGAGGCGCGATCAGTGGAGAATATAGCATAGCGCTCTCGTGCAGTGACCAGCGAAGCTGATATGTCCACGTAGCCACGGCTTCGGTACCAATCTGATCTGTTCGCGCCACATATGGAAGCTGACGAAAACAACGATGCGCAATTGCACTGCGCGAGGGAGCATTGCAGTTTAAAACGAGGCGTGATCAGTGGCGAATATAGCATAGCGCTCTCTTGCAGTGACCAGCGAAGCTATGTCCACGTAGCCGAGGCTTCGGTACCAATCTGATCTGTTCGCGCCACAGATGGAAGCTGACGAAAAATAAGATGCGCAATTGCACTGCGCGAGGGAGCATTGCAGTTTAAAACGAGGCGTGATCAGTGGCGAATATAGCATAGCGTTCTCGTGCAGTAACCAGCGACGCTGATATGTCCACGTAGGTGCGGCTTCGGTACCAATCTGATCTGTTCGCGCCACAGATGGAAGCTGACGAAAACAACGATGCGCAATTGCACTGCGCGAGAGTGCATTGCAGTTTAACACGAGGCGTTATCAGTGGCGAATATAGCATAGCGCTCTCGTGCAGTTACCAGTGAAGCTGATATGTCCACGTAGCCGCGGCTTCGGTACCAATCTGATCTGTTCGCGCCACAGATGGAAGCTGACGAAAACAACGATGCGCAATTGCACTGCGCGAGGGAGCATTGCACTTTAACACGAGGCGTGATCAGTGGCGAATATAGCATAGCGCTCTCGTGCAGTGACCAGCGAAGCTGATATGTCCACGTAGGCGCGGCTTCGATACCAATCTGATCTGTTCGCGCCACAGATGGAAGCTGACGAAAACAACGATGCGCAATTGCACTGCGCGAGAGTGCATTGCAGTTTAACACGAGGCGTGATCAGTGGCGAATATAGCATAGCGCTCTCGTGCAGTGAACAGCGAAGCTGATATGTCCACGTAGGCGCGGCTTCGGTACCAATCTGATCTGTTCACGCCACAGATGGAAGCTGACGAAAACAACGATGTGCCATTGCACTGCGCGAGAGTGCATTGCAGTTTAACACGAGGCGTGATCAGTGGCGAATATAGCATAGCGCTCTCATGCAGTGACCAGCGAAGCTGATATGTCCACGTAGGCGCGGCTTCGGTACCAATGTGATCTGTTCGCGCCACAGATGGAAGCTGACGAAAACAACGATGCGCAATTGCACTGTGCGAGGGAGCATTGCAGTTTAAAACGAGGCGCGATCAGTGGCGAATATAGCATAGCGCTCTCGTGCAGTGACCAGCGAAGCTGATATGTCCACGTAGGCGCGGCTTCGGTACCAATCTGATCTGTTCGCGCCACAGATGGAAGCTGACGAAAACAACGATGCGCAATTGCACTGCGCGAGGGAGCATTGCAGTTTAAAACGAGGCGTGATAAGTGGCGAATATAGCATAGCGCTCTCGTGCAGTGACCAGCGAAGCTGATATGTCCACGTAGGCGCGGCTTCGGTACCAATCTGATCTGTTCGCGCCACAGATGGAAGCTGACGAAAACAACGATGCGCAATTGCACTGCGCGAGGGAGCATTGCAGTTTAAAACGAGGCGCGATCAGTGGCGAATATAGCATAGCGCTCTCGTGCAGTGACCAGCGAAGCTGATATGTCCACGTAGGCGCGGCTTCGGTACCAGTCTGATCTGTCCGCGCCACAGATGGAAGCTGACGAAAACAACGATGCGCAATTGCACTGCGCGAGGGAGCATTGCAGTTTAAAACGAGGCGCGATCAGTGGAGAATATAGCATAGCGCTCTCGTGCAGTGACCAGTGAAGCTGATATGTCCACGTAGCCGCGGCTTCGGTACCAATCTGATCTGTTCGCGCCACATATGGAAGCTGACGAAAACAACAATGCGCAATTGCACTGCGTGAGGGAGCATTGCAGTTTAAAACGAGGCGTGATCAGTGGCGAATATAGCATAGCGCTCTCGTGCAGTGACCAGCGAAGCTATGTCCACGAAGCCGAGGCTTCGGTACCAATCTGATCTGTTCGCGCCACAGATGGAAGCTGACGAAAACAACGATGCACAATTGCACTGCGCGAGAGTGCATTGCAGTTTAACACGAGGCGTGATAAGTGGCGAATATAGCATAGCGCTCTCGTGCAGTGACCAGCGAAGCTGATATGTCCACGTAGGCTCGGCTTCGCTACCAATCTGATCTTTTCGCGCCACAGATGGAAGCTGACGAAAACAACGATGCGCGATTGCACTGCAAGAGGGAGCATTGTAGTTTAAAACGAGGCGTGATCAGTGGCGAATATAGCATAGCGCTCTCCTTCAGTGACCAGCGAAGCTGATATGTTCACGTAGGCGCGGCTTCGTTAACAATCTGATCTGTTCGCGCCCCAGATGGAAGCTGACGAAAACAACGACGCGCAATTGCACTGCGCGAGAATGCATTGCAGTTTAAAACGAGGCGTGATCAGTGGCGAATATAGCATAGCGCTCTCGTGCAGTGACCAGCGAAGCTGATGTGTTCGCGCAGCCGTGGTTCCGGTACCAATCTGATCTGTTCGCGCCACAGATGGAAGCTGACGAAAACAACGATGCGCAATTGCACTGCGCGAGAGTGCATTGCAGTTTAACACGAGGCGTGATCAGCGGCGAATATAGCATAGCGCTCTCGTGCATTGACCAGCAAGCTGATATGTCCACGTAGACGCGGCTTCGGTACCAATCTGATCTGTTCGCGCCACAGATGGAAGCTGACGAAAACAACGATGCGCAATTGCACTGCGCGAGGGAGCATTGCAGTTTAACACGAGGCGTGATCTGTGGCGAATATAGCATAGCGCTCTCGTGCAGTGACCAGCGAAGCTGATATGTCCACGTAGGCGCGGCTTCGGTACCAATCTGATCTGTTCGCGCCACAGATGGAAGCTGACGAAAACAACGATGCGCAATTGCACTGCGCGAGAGTGCATTGCAGTTTAACACGAGGCGTGATCAGTGGCGAATATAGCATAGCGCTCTCGTGCAGTGACCAGCGAAGCTGATATGTCCACGTAGGCGCGGCTTCGGCACCAATCTGATCTGTTCGCGCCACAGATGGAAGCTGACGAAAACAACGATGTGCAATTGAACTGCGCGAGAGTGCATTGCAGTTTAACAGGAGGCGTGATCAGTGGCGAATATAGCATAGCGCTCTCGTGCAGTGACCAGCGAAGCTGATATGTCCACGTAGGCGCGGCTTCGGTACCAATGTGATCTGTTCGCGCCACAGATGGAAGCTGACGAAAACAAAGATGCGCAATTGCACTGCGCGAGAGTGCGTTGCAGTTTAACACGAGGCGTGATCAGTGGCGAATATAGCATAGCGCTGTCGTGCAGTGACCAGCGAAGCTGATATGTCCATGTAGGCGCGGCTTCGGTACCAATGTGATCTGTTCGCGCCACAGATGGAAGCTGACGAAAACAAAGATGCGCAATTGCACTGCGCGAGAGTGCATTGCGGTTTAACACGAGGCGTGATCAGTGGCGAATATAGCATAGCGCTGTCGTGCAGTGACCAGCGAAGCTGATATGTCCCCGTAGGCGCGGCTTCGGTACCAATGTGATCTGTTCGCGCCACAGATGGAAGCTGACGAAAACAAAGATGCGCAATTGCACTGCGCGAGAGTGCATTGCGGTTTAACACGAGGCGTGATCAGTGGCGAATATAGCATAGCGCTCTCCTGCAGTGACCAGCGAAGCTGATATGTTCACGTAGGCGCGGCTTCGGTAATAATCTGATCTGTTCGCGCCCCAGATGGAAGCTGACGAAAACAACGATGCGCAATTGCACTGCGCGAGAATGCATTGCAGTTTAAAACGAGGCGTGATCAGTGGCGAATATAGCATAGCGCTCTCGTGCAGTGACCAGCGAAGCTGATGTGTCCACGTAGCCGCGGCTTCGGTACCAATCTGATTTGTTCGCGCCACATATGGAAGCTGACGAAAACAACGATGCGCAATTGCACTGCGCGAGGGAGCATTGCAGTTTAAAACGAGGCGTTATCAGTGGCGAATATAGCATAGCGCTCTCGTGCAGTGACCAGCGAAGCTGATATGTCCACGTAGCCGCGGCTTCGGTACCAATCTGATCTGTTCGCGCCACAGATGGAAGCTGACGAAAACAAAGATGCGCAATTGCACTGCGCGAGGGAGCATTGCAGTTTAAAACGAGGCGTGATCAGTGGCGAATATAGCATAGCGGTCTCGTGCAGTAACCAGCGAAGCTGATATGTCCACGTAGGCGCGGCTTCGGTACCAATCTGATCTGTTCGCGCCACAGATGGAAGCTGACGAAAAGAACAATGCGCAATTGCACTGCGCGAGAGTGTATTGCAGTTTAAAACGAGGCGTGATCAGTGGCGAATATAGAATAGCGCTCTCGTGCAGTGACCAGCGAAGCTGATAGGTCCACGTAGCCGCGGCTTCGGTACCAATCTGATCTGTTCGCGCCACATATGGAAGCTGACGAAAACAACGATGCGCAATTGCACTGCGCGAGGGAGCATTGCAGTTTAAAACGAGGCGTTATCAGTGGCGAATATAGCATAGCGCTCTCGTGCAGTGACCAGCGAAGCTGATATGTCCACGTAGGCGCGGCTTCGGCACCAATCTGATCTGTTCGCGCCACAGATGGAAGCTGACGAAAACAACGATGTGCAATTGAACTGCGCGAGAGTGCATTGCAGTTTAACAGGAGGCGTGATCAGTGGCGAATATAGCATAGTGCTCTCGTGCAGTGACCAGCGAAGCTGATATGTCCACGTAGGCGCGGCTTCGGTACCAATGTGATCTGTTCGCGCCACAGATGGAAGCTGACGAAAACAAAGATGCGCAATTGCACTGCGCGAGAGTGCGTTGCAGTTTAACACGAGGCGTGATCAGTGGCGAATATAGCATAGCGCTGTCGTGCAGTGACCAGCGAAGCTGATATATCCATGTAGGCGCGGCTTCGGTACCAATGTGATCTGTTCGCGCCACAGATGGAAGCTGACGAAAACAAAGATGCGCAATTGCACTGCGCGAGAGTGCATTGCGGTTTAACACGAGGCGTGATCAGTGGCGAATATAGCATAGCGCTGTCGTGCAGTGACCAGCGAAGCTGATATGTCCCCGTAGGCGCGGCTTCGGTACCAATGTGATCTGTTCGCGCCACAGATGGAAGCTGACGAAAACAAAGATGCGCAATTGCACTGCGCGAGAGTGCATTGCGGTTTAACACGAGGCGTGATCAGTGGCGAATATAGCATAGCGCTCTCCTGCAGTGACCAGCGAAGCTGATATGTTCACGTAGGCGCGGCTTCGGTAATAATCTGATCTGTTCGCGCCCCAGATGGAAGCTGACGAAAACAACGATGCGCAATTGCACTGCGCGAGAATGCATTGCAGTTTAAAACGAGGCGTGATCAGTGGCGAATATAGCATAGCGCTCTCGTGCAGTGACCAGCGAAGCTGATGTGTCCACGTAGCCGCGGCTTCGGCACCAATCTGATCTGTTCGCGCCACAGATGGAAGCTGACGAAAACAACGATGTGCAATTGAACTGCGCGAGAGTGCATTGCAGTTTAACAGGAGGCGTGATCAGTGGCGAATATAGCATAGTGCTCTCGTGCAGTGACCAGCGAAGCTGATATGTCCACGTAGGCGCGGCTTCGGTACCAATGTGATCTGTTCGCGCCACAGATGGAAGCTGACGAAAACAAAGATGCGCAATTGCACTGCGCGAGAGTGCGTTGCAGTTTAACACGAGGCGTGATCAGTGGCGAATATAGCATAGCGCTGTCGTGCAGTGACCAGCGAAGCTGATATATCCATGTAGGCGCGGCTTCGGTACCAATGTGATCTGTTCGCGCCACAGATGGAAGCTGACGAAAACAAAGATGCGCAATTGCACTGCGCGAGAGTGCATTGCGGTTTAACACGAGGCGTGATCAGTGGCGAATATAGCATAGCGCTGTCGTGCAGTGACCAGCGAAGCTGATATGTCCCCGTAGGCGCGGCTTCGGTACCAATGTGATCTGTTCGCGCCACAGATGGAAGCTGACGAAAA